>NC_087476.1:69296844-70546844 GCF_036417665.1 Passer domesticus | reverse complement strand
ACAGTTCCAAGCCATTAATCTCTCTGGTTTTCATGTTCACAGTATTAGCCTGATGAAACATGGGAGGGCAATCCTGAATACAGGGGACCTCTGCTCACTGTTACCTGCTGTTAACTGTTCCAGTGGGAAGAAGCAGCTGGGTCACAAGGACTAGCCTGGGTTTTTGAAAGCAGTCATTGCTGTGTGTGCAAGCACCCAGTGCTTGGACAAATCCAACCCTGGATCTCATCAAATGCAGCTCATTAATGCAAATTATTACAGTAGGTGACTTGTAGCACTTGACAGTCATCTGAGGCTGAGGTAGTGGCAGGAAAACTGTATCCTCTGCAGCATTCATCTGCTTGAGCCATGAGCTCATCCTTTCTGACTCATCTGTTGAGTTCTTTCCAGGTCCTACAACAGGCACAGGAGTTGGTTTAGCAACTTGCACAGCCTTGGCTCATTCTGCAAGCAGGTTTATCCCATGATCTGAAGGAGGAAGGAAGGTCCTGTGCAGAACACTGCCTATAAACATCCACAAGAGAGTAAGTGCAGTAAGCACACCATGGTAAAGCTGCAAGAGGAATAGTAGCTCTCTCCCTTCTTGATTTCCAAACATTTTTCTTTCGAACCCCCTATTATACTCTGGTGTATAATAATTTTAAGTGCAACACCTCCCTTCACCATACTGAACAGCCAGTGCTACACAAGTAACCCAAAAGTGAATTAAATTGTGCTTAATCAAAAAGTAAAACCTCATTGTCCAGGATATGCCCATCATCTGCTCCATCTATTCTATTTCGTGCTTGGAAGACTGCAGGGTCTCCAAATTCCTGCTCCGGAGTACCATGAAGAAAGTCAATAAAAGTCATTCAGGTATCATATTCTGTGCTACAGGCAGATGATTACCATTATATTTTTAAATATCTTTCTGTCTTTATACAGAACACATTAAACTCAAAATTAAGTATTATTTGTATAAATCAATGAAAACATGGTGAAGTATGGGTTTATACTGGCATGAAATAACTGAATGAGTCACACAAGACTCCTTTTGATTATACAACTTTTAAAATTCTTTACTTCACTCCATCACAGCTCTTTAACTTCATCCTCCCTCAGATAATGCTATTTGAGTAAAGGGCTGTTTTCATGAAAGATCTTGTGACAAGGAAGAGTTGTATTAAAATGACACCACTGACAGAAAGGCAGCATAGTCCTGTCTTTTGCATGGGATGTTTGCAGTTCAAAACCTTTGAGCTGGTTATGTACTTTGGAAGTGGTTTGTTTCATGGCTTAAAAATCCAAGTGTTTTGCTTTCTAATACCTTAAAATAGACAAAATATTAGACAGAATAATAGAATATTTAGCTTAATTTGAATCTAACTCAATAGTCATCAGCCTCCCTCAGAGGCTGATGAGTATTCAGTTAGATTCAAAGCTCTATCCCAACAAATTTCAGGAGAAAGTGGGCTGGCATGTTCACTATTCAGAGAGAAGCTGGATACCATTCCAAGGAATTTGCATGACCAAACACTCAACTGGGATAGTCTTGAGGGAAAAAACCCTATAACTTTTCATGAAATTGCAAATGGACCTTTAGAGAGGTGCTGAAAAGCAGGATTCTCCTGGCAGAAGGAGGGACACTGCATAAAAAGATGCTTACTGCACACATCAATTCTGATTCATCCCACAGAAATGTGGAGAGACATTTTAACAGGTATTATTAGGATTTGTCTGGTTTGCAGACCTACCCACAGTCCATACACTAGGAGTGCACTGGTTTTATTTCAGGCAGTAAGGAGAACTTGTCAGGTAAGATAAAGATCATGTATATTGAAAAATAAATACTCTCATGAATCCTAGTATAAGCAAGTGAGAGTCTTCAAATGAAAATAAACCATTTTCTCAGAAATAAATCTTATATCTGTATATTTCCCAGGATTTCTGTGCATATCAGTGTAAACATCATATTATGAATGGTCATTGAGAACCTATCCATCCATTTTATTATTGTAAGTGAACTATAAGTATAATGATGTTCCTTACATACTGAAAAATACTCATCTTCTATTGTGCCTTTTTTTTAGGAGATGAGAATTTTTCACATGTATTCCAGTTCAGAAAAAATGCTGAGATAAAAGATAATTATTTAGCTTATTTTATGGAGTCCAACACAAAAGATGTTGAAGATGGAAAATCTGAAGTCTTAGACATAGCAAACTGTGTGAAAAAACAAATGGACACTGCAGGATTCAGCCTTCATACCAGTTTTCAACTGGTTTCAGTTTTCATGGGTTTTTAGTTGTTATGTACCTGGGTTCAAATACCAAAAAGGTGCATTGAAATAGACTAAAGTATTGCACATTGCCAGTTTAGAAACAAGTAGCATGCAGGGGTTTTGGCATATTTGAAAGTAATAAGCAAAATTATTACAGAAATTATAGTTTCTGTGAAGTGATGCAAATGTGATTATCAGTTTCTGAGCATTATCTTGAAAACTCTGAGGAGAAAAATACCTAAAGCAAGGACAAATAGTTACAAATTCTCTTAAAGTTTAAGACTTTTAGGCTGCAAAATCATCTCTGCAGAGCTATTTGGCTCCGTGTGTAGGAGCCATGACATAGACATCTGTCATATCCACAGGTGTTGCTCCCATGAATAGAACTACTTTCTTTTGCTTTGCTTCCCAGTTTACAAGTCTCTAAACAGTGATTATGACAATTTTTGCTTGCCCAGATTAATAGTACTGTTAGAGCACAAGCTAAAGTGTTTACAGAATACAAATCACAAAAAATCATGGAGTGTATTGTAGCTGCTTCTTTGCCACAGTTCAAGTTCTCTCTGTGTTCAAGGATTATATGTTTAAAATAACTGATTAGCAATAGTGAAAAGGTTAATATTCCACTACTAATGTTTATTCCCAGGTTTTATGCAACATTTTTCAAGTCGGTAAAAATCTGTAAGTTTATCTATGTGTTTATCTGCGTAGGTAAGTCAACCAACAACTATAGATACTGAAAACTGGAGCCTAAGAGCAGATCAGTAGTGCTTGAGGAGGATATAGGATGCCAGAGGATTCTTTATCCTACTGGCAGATCTCCTAATCCCTCCTGGTGAGCCCCATCAGTGTTTTCTCTATCTGTTCCAGATCCCTGTTGGAGCAGAAAAAGGCACAACAGCCCTGGGACCACTGGGAGTGCAGTCATGGGGTCCCACAGGAGCACACAGCACACCTGCCAGAGCTCTGCTGCTCACTTGGCAGCCTGCTGGGTGTTTGTTACCTCTTCCCAGGTAATGAGGAGAATTGTGCTTTCCCTAGTGACTTCTGCACATCCTGTGTGCCTCTCCTTGCCTCCCACTACCTGTCCCCGTGGCCAGCACTGCACAAAATGAGCGTGTGTAAAAAGAACCCTTGGCCAGGTCTGACAGCTTTGAGATGCATGGCAGTACTTCTGCAGAAGGTTGCAGGCAAGGCAAAACTGAACCCCCTCCAATCACAGAATAGTTGAGGTTGGAAGGCACCTCTGGGGATGATCTAGTCTAGTCGAGCCTCTGGCTCAACAAGGCTTTTGCTAGAGCAGCTTGCCCAGGATCATGTCCAGATTTGGGACAGCTTTCAAAATAAACAAATAAAGGTCAGAATAGTAGTCTCCAACATCTTTTAGAATAGAAGGCACAGTCTACAGAACCCCAGGAGTGTACCAGAACATGCTCTGCAAGGACACAGAATGTCACATAAATCAAACTCCTATATTCTGGGCAGGTAACCTGTACTGACCCATAAACTCAGCTGAAAATAAGATGGTCCAGTGTGCATTCTGCCCTAAACATCTGTTTAGACAGGGAGAAAAGGCATGGAGCTCGTATTTTTGCTCATGGAGCAAAAATAATGGGAAGAATTAAAGACCCTATTCTCTACAAACTAATTTCAGCACAATGCAAAGGCTGACTGAAATACACTGATCCTTCTGAAAGTGTAGAGGACCCCTTGCAAAGAGCAAGCATGAAGGAGCTGTATTGTGACATTTTTATGTTGTCAGGGAAATGCAAAAAAAAGTCCAAGTGTTTCTGGAAATTCAAACAGTTTTTCTATTGCATTGGCATAAAAATACATGCTCCAAAGTGTTTGTACAAAAACACCTGCAAACAAGAAAAGTGTTTCTCAAAACCTGCATGCTATGAAAAAGATACTACATGGTATTCTGGAGTGTATAGAATGGTTTAATTTTGAATTGAAATGACTGTATTTTAGAAAAAACACCTTGACCTTCTTTCTTGTCATGAGATGTTGTCCTGCTCTACAAAATGAAAAGACCACCTCATCCATCCTTTTCAGCATATTTCACAGATATTCCTCCCATGCTTAGTTATTTTGGGGTGGAGAAGGGCTGGTTTGGGGTGTTTGTTGGCATTATAAAATTGTAAAAATATCCTATTTTAGTAATATTTAATGTCAGTCACTATGTTCTTCAATTTTGGTTGTTGTTTATAAATGAAGAAATAATCTGCTTTCTGTGGAGAAGGAATTCTAAACACTGTAAGGCTCCAAAGAATTATTACCAGGAGATAAACCAACAAATTCTTCTGAGGACATTATTGTTACTATAGAAACATGCCTACATCCTGATCTTCACTGTGAGGTAAGAAGGGAGCATTTGCTTCATTAATCAATTTTACTCTCCTGTCACAACTTGGTTGATGGAGACGATGGTAACCACAGGGCAGAGAAGTACAGAGGAAAAAGCATCTCCTGCTCTCTTCAGCAAAAACAGACTGAGCAAGATGCAAGTTTTTGTTCAGAACTGGCACTGAGAGGGCCTTTCCTTCAGCACCAGGTTGTGTGTTACAGAACTCAATGCCAAAACTGTCTTAGTCATCCCCTGCTAAAAGACATCTACAGTTGTGTATTTATAGCTTCAAGACCAAAAATGTCAGCCCTGTAACCCTGTGAACCTGCAGGGTGGTCATGCCCCTGCCTTCTTGCATCCTCATTCCAAACATATTTTTTTTAATTTGATGTTTCTTTAAGCAGACTTTCATTAGCTGGTGGGTTGTACTGCTGCAGGAAGCCACTGGGGCAAGTACTGCAGCATGAATTTTTGAAGTGAATGGACAACATTATTACTAAAGTTTTATCTAATATAGGAACACAGACAAACGTAACAAAATCCCAGACTTTCGAGAGTATGGATGTTCTCCTCTGCCATACCGCCACTCTTTTAGGTTTTCACAACATTGCACATATATTTCCACCTTCCCTGTTGTCACTTTCTCAAGAGTCATTGAAAGCCATCCTCTACATAGGCAAACAGCCCCCAGGAGACAGAGATGGGCTGTTCTTTCCCTTAGATACCATTTCAGTGAGTTAGATCCAAAACAACAGGTTATGAGCCAGGTTGTTGGCCAAACAGAACAGAGAAAGGAAGAACGTGTCTGGGGTGGCATGGAGACTTCCAGTAGTTTTACTTCTGTCTCTCTATGGCAGTTCCCAGAAGCTCAGGATGCCAAGATGAACATAGATGGAGTTGGTACCCATGGCATTCCTTGCTGGAGATGACAGCCATGCTCTCTGGCCACTGCATTCACTTGGCTGCAGATTGTTGGATTTGGAAGTCAGGGAGGAGTTAAGACATCCAAAAGCATGCTCATTGAACTTTCCATTAAATTACTCATGCTCCCTGCAAAGCACCAGAGAAAATGTCATGGGAAGGACCTTTATGTAGAGATCTTTTGGGCTAAGTTAGAAAGGAGAGGGCACTTGCAATGGCCATTTCTGACCCAGGGATCTCCCAGAAGTAGCCAGGCCACATCCATACACTCATGACTTCATTCCAAAGACAGACACACAGCAGCAGGTGCTGTGGAAGAGATGTGCTCGGCACTCCATCCAGTGTGTCCCCAGCCTGGCGGTGCAGGAGGCCAGGGCTTCCCACGGACCTGCTCAGCCAAGGCACATTGCCACCCCAGTGTTGCCTGTATCACACACTGCTCCAGGGGGAGGCAAGTTGAGCTGCTGGCTCCACTCCACACATCACGAAGAAAGTAAAATTATGTAAAATTATGCAAAAGCTAACACAATTTCAACCATATTTCAACTTTCTTGAAAGGCTCTTTACAGGGTTTAATAAAAATTAAAGCAGTAGACTGCTTGAAAAACTATTGTCACAACTATAGAAGTTAACAGCGAATACTTTCTCTACTGAGATATTTAAGAATATCAATTTAATATGCAATTGGAATGATGATTTAAGTTCCCTATGGATATTCAGGGAACATTATAAGGAGATCTGCCATGGCAAAAACCCATTAACTTATATCAGACTCTCAAGGAATCTCCCATAAACTGATTAGCACCCAAACCAGAAAGTACATGACTTTGCCTCTATTTCCTCTGAGGAGTTTATTACTAGCCCTCCCTTGCCTCTTAGTCCTAAAATACCTTTAGAAACTTATGATCCTTTCTAAAAAATAATACTTAAAGTTGGGTTTCTGCCAAAGTCATAATTAATAGTCAAGCAACCAGGGTCACATACTTGCCTCATTTTTTTATGTGTTTAATAAATAGATATTCTAATACAGATAACAGTTTTTATTGATGACACAGAGGTATAATGGCTTTTAAATTAAGAGAAAGAAAAAAAAGTAATACCAAATTATAACCTCTGAAATAATGAAGATAAAAAACAAAAAGAGGAATACATTGATTTGCTCCTTGGGTGGTTTCCTGAAAGTTAAATTTCATGCAAAGCTAAAACATGGGCTTTCTCATTTGAAAATTTTAATAGTTTTGGATTACATCGATAATTACTACAGGGGTTTGTTTTCTTTTTCCTTGCAGACAGCTATGTACTATAGTCAATAGTCTTAGGCTCACTGTTGACAAAATAAATTAACTACATTTTAAAATCTTTCCCTGTGAGGAATTTGCTTCAGCCTTCTAATCACTTCACAACAATTCTTTGCCCTCATTTGACTTTCTAACAGTCTCTTAAAAAAATTGGAGTAGGTAAGCACAATGCTCTACTGCAATATCAGCCTCAGCAGCTCACAAAGGGTTCCCCCTGCCTTCTGCACCCTTTACCCCTAGACAACAGATCAGCCCACTTTCCATTATAATTACTTTAACACCTCATAACCCATGTGGAGGTACAAGCATCCTTTTCTTTCCACTGTAGTAGCCTGGAAAGAGTTAAAAGAAGCCTGCTTCCTCCTCTTGCCCAAATTGCCTATTCGGCAGGATTAGTCTAGAAGGAAGCTTCTCAAGGCAGTCCTGGAAAGGGTGGAAAATGAGAAAGGTTCATAAGAGATCTACATGTAGGAAATTAATAAAAGAACCCTTTGCAGGCTCACTTGGGAAGGGTGAGGGATCTTATTTTAAACAAATCTCCCTATGCCCCTCATATCAACAAAAATTATGTCCAGAGTCCATGTGCCGGTATGGAACTCCAACCCACTCTTGCTGTAGTATCAGTAGTGCTAATTTGTAGTCTCTTAACTGGGGCTAGGTGGGGTAGGTGTCTGTGCCACAGGCACCCTGGGTGAGACTGAGCCCTAAAAAGCCCTTACTTGGGCTTCTGCAGGTGGCTGTGGGAAGAGGGAATTGCCTGTGCTAGTGCTGGGTAGCACAGCAGGCGAAGGCCATTGCAGGAGGTGCAGTGTGAGCTCAGTTCGGAGATGTCAGCTCAAAGTCTCTCTTCAGGAGCGGTGTAATTGGCAGAACTGTGCTTCAGGAAGCTGCCAGCTGCTGACAACTGGTGAGCATAGAATGAATAGTTAAGGGTGTGGGTCCTGCAGCCTGCCCCTGCATGCAATCTCTTCCTCTGGTTTGGTCTAGTAGTCCAGAACAACTCCCTGCTTCCTCTCACCCCAAAACTTGGTAGTTGGCACATTGCTGTTCAGTGTGTGGGGGACTGTGGTTGACTTTCCCTGATTTGCCTGTATATAATGTAGAAAATAAACTTTGCTTCTTGGGGTTTTGGATATCAGGAACACACTGGTGAAAGGTTGGATGGGAAAAGAAATTACTCACAGCAATTATCAGTTGAAACTAATACTTTGTTATGAATCCCTGTTTCCTACACAATCTTATTGTTGCAAGGTTCCTACACTAATTGGAATCACAACTTGAAAGTATCAAATTTTAAAATAATCAGAATAAACACTATCTCAAGCTGCCTTTTAAATAAATATTACATTACTTGCTTAATAGATTTTTTTTAATAATGAGGTTTGGGGTTTTTTAAAATATCATTAAGTGTAATCTTGCTTTCACCAGGGAGACTCTGTTTTGTCAGAAAGACAATTGTTCTTCTGGAAGTGTTAAGCTGTGAAATTTGTAGATAGTGTTTGCATGGATCCCCAAGACCTAAACTCATCTGTAGCACCACACGGAGCTTATGCTGCTTAAAGCATTATGGTTTGCTTTTTTCTTCTGTCCTTCATAAAGCTCTAATAATGGTCCAGGTTACAAATAATGGCAGAAATCAAGGAAAAAATACATAATTGATTTTCATTACGAAGAAGAAAATTGTATTAAGATAAATTATCTCTTTCTTACTTCCCTCCACTTTCCATCTACTATTTTATGGGCATTGTGTGAATAGATTTATGCAAAGTGTGTTCCCATGGGCTTGCTTGAAGACTGCCAACCACTCAAACGAAGTTTGTTTGGACTCTATATTTTTATTTCAGTCATACCAAAAATAAAAAGATGTGTTTGCCACTGAAGAATACACCTATAAATTCACATAGAACAAGAGAAGACAATAGGCCAAAAACTGTGAGGGAACTGGAAAGAAAAGAACTAGGTTTTACCTAACTGGACTGTGTAAGACAGAGGTTCAGGCCCCTCTTGTAGTGGTTGCACCTCCATTGCACACCAGGAAGCAATGAAGTGGGATTTTGAAATAGTTTGAATAAAAGAATTGGTCTCACAAGGTCTGAGGGAGGCAACTGCATATACTTGGGCATCAAGGAATAAATACTCTTGCCTTGAGTATATGTTTTGATTCCGTTAAACTGTTTTGCTAATTTATTTTTTTTAACAGCCTTTCAGACCACAAGCAGCACATTTGTCTTTTGAAATTTAGTCTAAAGGTGGCTAGACTTTCTTGGCCTTATGTTGCACAGTCCATAGACCCAGAATCCCTGTAGATGAAGGTTTGGGTACACAGAGTACATCAGTCAGTGTGTGCTCTTCTGGACAAAATGAAGACAAAGACATCCTTGGAACTACAGCCAAGTCATACCATGGAGAAGGGTATGACTTTTGTCTGCCTCCCCAACCACCCACTCCACCTGCCACACATTTAATGAGGTGCATGCAAAACATTATTTATCAGAGGTGCACAACTCTGTAGAAGCTGTTGTTAGTATAGGTAAATTGGTACACGCTCCCTCTCCTACCCAAAGAGGCAATAAGGAACTGCAGAACAGGGTACATAGTAGATATTTCTATTATGATTTGCCTTTGATGTTTGTGTCAAATATTTCAGCATTGGTTTTAAACTTGATTTAATTCCCTAGATGTGTTAACAACTAACAACCATCAAGTTTTTTTCTAATGCAACTTTTAAAATGCACAGTATAAAATACAGTGAGGATTGAATTACACGGGTATGCGATTATGTTTGCAAAAACATATTGCAATGAGCTTTTCCATTTATAGGCAGGAAATTAAATTCTGTAATTATGTGACAACATAAAATCAGAGCAGTGAAATTGGAATCTGGTTCTTTCTTTTTCTTGGTCTACTGTCAGCAGACATGAGCTTGACCCATTCTCCCTTCCATGTAGCTCAAAAGAGGTTCCTGGTGAGACTCCAGTGTGAAACTGGTAATTTAGAGACTTGAGAATTGAGTCATTGCCCAAAGCATACAGGGGTATCTTACTCCAGTACTGGTGAGCAACAGGGCAATGCTCCACAGCTCCTCAGCTCCCTCACTCAAACATAAGGTCTTTTAGAATTTAACACATATTTTAATCACAGTAAAGCACCCCTCAACACAGAGCAATTAAAGCTGGTTTTGGAACATGCTCTGTTTTGAGGTTCAGTCATGCTATAAGATATACTTGTTTGAGGGAAAAGGACAAGCTCCACAACCCTCCCTGTCCCACACGGAACAAGACTTTAAATATAAGTCACAGAGGACGAACATGTTGAACCTCTGATGCTCCTTAATTGTGAAAATATGATTTACAAAATACAGTACTGATACCAAGATGACATGATAATGCCAGTGTCATGTAATGCTTTTTATAAAATATTTGACAGAAAGGCTACAAGAAAACCAAATTGATACTTTCTGGGTAAGGGATTCATTCTTATTTTGGAAAAAACACATTGAATAAGTACTGCACCCACAGTATAATGAGCTCTTCATAACACTGATACTTGCTGAAGTAAACTTGAAATTAAAGAACTACAATTAGCTCTACGTTTCCACAAATACAGTCTGGACCTACTCCATCTGTATGAATGCTTACTACAGCAGTGTATGACCCTCAAAATAGGAAGAGCTATGTCTGAATACTCTCGTTAGGAATTCTGCTTCAGCTGAAGTAATCTGTGGTTACTTTTGTGATCATCTAACTGCAGAGCCTGGAAGACAGAAGAAAACAAATGGAGTAAGATCTTTGCTGGTAAGGGTTGAGACAGGCTGGAGCTTCAGCCTGAGGAGTGCTGAAGGACAGGCTGTGCTGCCAGAGGAGCTATTCCTTGAAAAACTTGCTTCTCTGCAGTGGCTGGGGATTTTATGCTAAAGATCAGTTAGGCATGTGCTGAGAAATACTGATAATGAATCTAGGATTGGGCTTTCTCAAGGAAAGAAGAGAAACACTTGTTAATTGCTAGGAAAACCACAACACCTAGGTCTTCATTTAAAAGTATCTCTTATTGAAGTACTTCTAGTGACCTCCCCCCTCGGAAGCTGATGCACTTCAGGCACACTTCCAACTCCACAGAAGATGTGTTATGTGATCACTGAATATTAAATGACTTTTTTACAGAACTGCAGAACTTAAACATAATGTAGATCAATACTGATTCCTACTTTCATTTACATAGTTCTTATATGAAATTTCTTTGTTCTTGTATAATTGTTTTCAGTACTGTGAGAATAGAGAGAATTTGTGATCCAAGCAGTTAATCTTGATTAAGCTGGAAGGGGGAGCCACTTATTGCATACATAATGCATTAACTGAGTTAGAAAAGCTTTTGAATCAGTGATCTCTGGTAGGTACATTCTGTGTTAGGCTGCTGTTATGGTATGCTGCTGTGTTATGGTTTACTTGACTTAATTGGAGAAATATATTATAACAATCTTTTAACCATCTTAACAAGAAATATACATACTTTACCTGTTTTTTTCTCTTCATGATCATAGGACCTATCACAAATTGCTAGTGGAATACAAATACTTATTGTGTTAACAAGAAGTAGGATATGTATCTTTGTATCAGAATACTGAACATTGAAGTATAGATGTTTAATGTGGGAAAATAGATATTGCATAATCTGTGTTAGTAAAGACAAACCTCCCAGATGTTTCACATTGTATTGCATAGGAGATTAGAGTACAGCTCTCTTGCTTACTCTAAAGTCCTTGTTTCCTCTTTGCTTGAAAGGACTGACATTCATGAAGGAAAACTGGGACTGAGGAAATTATGTATATCTCACTAACATTGTCAGGTGATTGTTTGAATTTTTACTCCTATCCAGAGTGAAAAGAAGGACTAAAATAAAGCTGGTATTAATGCCTGCTCTGGCATATGATCTATGTTCTCAGCAGGTTTCTATTATCACTGTTGAGAGATCCATTTAAACCTATCCTCACACTGTTCCAAAGTGTCTGTTTGGGTAAGCTGGGTTTGATCTTCAGTTTGGTTGCAAAATAAGCATTGTTGCTGCATCTTACAGACTGAAGTATAAAGTCAACAAGATCTCTGCAATAGGTAATGCTGATCTGACGGAACTGCAAAATTAAGATATTTGTCTTGTGGAGCTATGAAAACCATAAATAAACCATAAATAAAGCTCAGTAAAGGGAACATCTTCATCCTGGGCACACTGATTTTTCAGATTGCCCTCTCTTTCCATGCTTCAAGAAAAGCAGGAGGTGAAATTTTCCATCTCCTTGATATTGATTTAATAGTTCTTTATTTTTCTTGCTCCTGAAGACAGATAATCTATAAGAAATTATTCTGAAAACCCTGTGAATCCTGTTGAATGAGTTGGAGCTGAATTATCTTCTCAGTGATCTCAGAGAGGATGCCTGACTTCAAATCACAGTAATGCTCTCTGTCTGGCACTGGGAACGCTTACAGGGGGTGGCAACACCCTCGACCACTTGGGACTCCAGATAGCATTAAAAGTGTGATGATGAAGTATTGAGCTCTTCCCTACATCCTTTTCTGAATGAAAGTAAGTGGCTACTGCTAAATTCAATAGTTCATCTTCTAAAGTAGTCCTAAATAGGCAGTAATAGATGCACACACAAAAAGGAGATGACTTTATATTTTCTGAATATCCTGTCTTGGGAAAAGGTGTATTAGATATCCACAAATACATAATTTCTAAAATATTTCGGTGAACATCCCATGTTCTAACTGATCAAACTTTTCCAAAAACTAAAGACCTAAACAAATACAACTATTAATATTTGCATAACCACAGCACCTGCCCAAATTCTTCTCCAGATTTTTAGATCTCCTATTTCATATGAAGAGTAGACAAACAATTTAATACTAGAATGCAGTTTGATTCTACTGTACTCTAACAGGGCTTTTTGATTAAAACTAACAATTGAGCTGCTAAGAATAGGTAAAACAAGGGTTTGTTGGTTTGGAGTTTTATAATAAAAAAAAACAACATTTAGGTGGGAAAAGACCTCTGAGATCATTAAGTCCAACCTATAACCAAGCACCACTTGCAAACTAGACCATGGCACTGTCATGTCCAGTCTTTCCTTAAACACCTGCAGGGACGGTGGCTCCACCACCACCCTGAGCAGTCCATTCCAATATTTAATCACCCTTCTGTGAGGATTTTTTTTTTCATGTCCAACCTAAACCTCCCCTGGCACAGTTTAAGACTAAATCCTCTCATCCTGTCACTGATTGCCTGGGAGACCAGCCCCCACCTGGGTACAACCTTCTTTCAAGCAGTTGTGCTCCTTTTCTCCAGGCTAAACGTCTCTCCCTCACCTGCTCCTCATAGGACTTGTGCTCCAGACCCTTCACCAGCTCCACTGCCCTTCTCTGGACACACTCCAACTCCTCAATGTGCTTCCTGAACTGAGGAGCTCAGAACAGGACACTATTAACTTGTTAGGCTAATGTGCTTTAAAAATCAAATAAATGTGCTTAATGTGCTTTAAAAATCAAAACCTGGACGCAATCTTTCTACCTGCAGATTAATGATATTTAAGTTTCCATTTCAGGCCAGGACAGTGAAAAGTTATGTGGTCCTGTTAGTAAAAAAATTCTCTACAGGTTGAGTTTTGAAAATTAGAACAATTTTTCTACTTAATATCTCTGACATTTACTGATATTACTAAATGCCAACTATAAAAAAGTTTACATGGAGAAAGATGATGTTCTGGACTTCTTGAATGGTCAAGCAAATGCTTTCAGAGGTGTTAATTGCACCATTCATCTCAATAGGATTCTGGTGCTAAGGCCGAATAGTGACAGCCTTTTTAATTTCCTCTCAATTGATCAAAGCAGGCAAGAGGAGAAAAATGCTGTTAATTTTTTTTATAAGATCTTGATAAAAGCTTATCTAGTCGAGACAAATGGTTGGTATTTTGGAAAGTATTGCAAAGTCTGATCTGCTTTGCCTTCTGTTCAAATGCATTTTCTCCCTGTAAATGAAGAGCATGCATGTGTCAGTGTCAGCCTTGACATTCTAGCAAGCAAAACAGTTCTTAGAATTCAAGTAGCTCAATATTATTCAGTAACAAAATTCTTTTGTGTTGATGGCTAAGTAGAGAAATGTGGTGGGTGGGTACTGGCAGGACACCAGGTGCCCACCACCACAGCTGCTCTGTCACTCCCCTCCTCAGCTGGGAAGGGGGAGGAAAAAAGCATAATGAAAGGCTCCTGGGTTGCAATCAGGACAGGGAGGAATCACTCAACAATTACAGCAAGAGGCAAAGCAGATTTGATTTGGGGAAATCAGTTTTAATTTATTACAGATCACATCAGAGTAGGATCCTGAGGAAAAAACCTTGCAATCTTAAGGCACCTTCTACTCACCCCTCTCTTCTTCCCGGGCTTAATTTTACTCCTAATTTTCTCTCTTTTCTAATGAGCAGCACCTTCCTCATGAGGGACACGGAATGGGGCTGTGGAAGACTTCATCATGTTTTCTCTGCTGCACCTTCCTCAGGGGAAGCAGTCCTCACACTCTTCCCCTGATCCAGCACGGGGTCCTTCCCATGGAGGAAAGTTGTCTGTGAATTTCTTCAGTGGGAGTCTTTCCAATGGGCTGCATTTTTGACACACTTCTCCAGCATGAGTCCTCCTGGGGACTGCCAACAAACCTGCTCAATGAGAAGCACCTCCTTCCCTTCCTTCTCTGACCTGGGTGTCTGCAGGGCTGTTACTCCCACATATTCTCACTCCTCTCTCCAGCTGTAATTGTTCTTGCACAGCAACTTTCCTCTTTTTAACTAATTTTGTTATCCCAGAGGTGTTAACATGACAGTGTTTTCATATGTCTGCCCATAGCAGTCCTCAAGGGAAACTGGTGCATCTTCACAGGCCACAGAAAATAGATTATCTCTCACATTGACTTTAGCTCTATAATCTGATCAAGGGTCAGTTCTAAAGCTCTTATTGAATTTCTGTGATGGATAAAGATGATGATTAGAGTCTTGAATATGCACAAAAAGGAGACACTGCAGTATTCTAGAAGCTGCCATTATTAAGCTGGTGAGTGGTCCTTTGGTCAGAAATCTCAGCTGTATGACTCTGACTCAGAACCTCCTTGGAATCCAGAAGAAATATTTGTCTTCTAACAAGGCCAGTAGTTACATTTTAAGAACCTTGCCAGCAGACTCTAGTCCCTCTAGAAAATGCAAATCTGGCCACTGACTTAAAAATGTCAGGATGGAGATATGATAATATAAAACCAGTGCAAGTTGGAAACTTATTTCCACATCAAATGAGTGCTGGAGGATGTTCAATCTCACTTTTTTTTCCCTAGGTCGGTGCTATAGCCATGTCTCAGATGTTTAGGAAGATCAAAGCTCATTCAATCAAGCTTATTAGGTTTTTTATTCAGGTATGGTCAGTGAGCCATTAAGGGAGCGAAGTGAAAGGAGAAGAACATAATCCTGAAGTTCCACACTGTTTCATTAGTGATTAGGCTAATCACTAATAAATGATTAGGATTTCTTCAGGAAACAGGACAGGTGGACACACACCTGTGTCCTGTTCCTGTTAAGCAAAAAATGTTAAAGAGTCCTGGTGAAAGCTGCAGACAGAGTAATCAGAAAAGTGGCTGGATATAACTGACTGAAACAATAAATAAATGTGAAGTGTTGATGAAAGGCATATTCATTCATGTTTTAAAAGCATTGTCTTCATATCAGAGTGAAGGCATGAGGTATTCTGCTGTTTTACGGTGTCTTCATTGTTCCTGGTGTGGAGCGTTAACATAAAACTTCAGTGCTTCCACAAATGCTCAAGGACTCAAGAAGCCAATCTAATTTTTTTTCACCATCATGTCAGTAAAAAAGCTCTGATGGGCTTTTACCTAGTGGTGCTGGAGGTACTAGATGAACACCAACACCAGCATGGAAAAAGACACGTGACAGTCCCAGCCAACCTGGGAATCCTAGGATTCAATTCATATTCTGTAATCTTTGTCTTCCTTTCTTAAAGCTTTTATCCACAATTTTTGTTTTGGTTTTGGGGTGTTTTGTTTTGTTTTGTTTTGGTTTTTTGTTGTTGTTGTTGTTTTTTTTGTTTGTTTGTTTTCTGTTTAGAATTTACCTTTATCCTCTTTGAACTGTTTTGCTCTAAGATGGTGCAGCTTATAATGAACTCTGCAATTAATAATCAATATGCACTGCATTCAACTTTCATGTTCACCAAATCAAAGGCCAGCGTGCACTATTATTTCCTCTCAAAAATTTCCAAAATATATGGTAGAATGCTATTTTTCAAAAGCTCCAATGAAAGCAGATGATGTCCATGTGATTAAAGTTACAAACAGCTGTCATATTTAGGGGCAGTAGTGCTTATGCTACTGCACTTTGTAGGCCACTGGGCCAAAACATTTTGCTGTTTCAGGAGATTATTCTCATAAAATGTTGGGTACTGAGATGCACAAGTACACTGCTTTTTGGTTCTGCTCCAAAGTTCTTGCTCTTTGATTCCTGCAAGTTTTCATAGTACTAGAGGTAAAAATTGCTCAGTTAGTAAGCTCAGAGTTTGCTTTGGCATAAGCATGGAATGCTGGCTTTTAGAATTGCTGGAGTTATTTGATCTGCATCTTTGTAGACTCTGTCATGTTTCTAATTTACTCTAAAAAGAGGGCTCAGTTTCTTTTAGCATGAAGTAGAGATCAGTGCCCAAAAGCAGCTCCCTTGACACATCAGCTAGGATATTAGTATGCAGGGCTTTTCCACAGCAGAGCTATATTGTAGTTTTGCATGTGTAGACATGAGAAAATCAATACACTCATTGTAATCTTCAAAGCAGTGGAAAACTACAAATGCATGAACAATGGAAAACAGAGCTGCTATTATTCTAACAAGCATGCACCTGGTGGAATGAAGAGGTTTGTGTCAGTGTGGTATTGTTGATTTTCATTCTAATGCTGAACCTTGTAGATATGTTTTACTTAGCTAATATTATCACATCTTAGACAAATTAGTATATTACATTGCATGAACATGAAGTGCAGAGTAATAGAGTGTGGCAAAATGTGGCAGCAGTAGAACTTTCTACATGAAGCTTTGCACTAAATTCACCTGTCCGAAGCCTTGCTTTTGCACCATCTGGAGGCTGTAGGCTTCTCTGAAATTAACCTCTCTAAACTCCTAAGAAATGCTATTTTTTACTTATGTCTACTGAGACAACCTAGTGTCTTGATGCTATATAGCACCAAAACTCATTCAACTGGGAATTCCATTTTGGTGCTTGTGCCTGTTGTTACCACAAATAATGCTTTACAGTAACTCAGCATAAATTTGCCAATACTATGATGGTAAACAAGTCTTAAAATAAGGTCCTTCTCTATTTTCCCCTACCCCATTCTTCCTGACAGCAAACTCTTGTGCTGTTGTTTGAATGTCAAACTATTCTTATCTCCAAGGTGAGCTCATCTTACTTGACTGCTACTTATAGATTTTTGGGTGGGTTTTTTTGGTTTGGAAAAGTCACACCAGGTGACTCTATAGTGAAATGTATTACAGGATTACTGTCAGCTGCTGTAAAATGTGCATGCTTGAAGCTTCATTATCATTTCCTGGGTGTTGTGGGTTTGATCTCAGAACTAGGAACTGGGCTTTCACTTCCATGTCAACCATAAGGTTTGGGTGATACTAACTAAATCTCTATCTTAGGGTCTCCTGTCATAATCTGAAAGAAAGTCAAAGCTACCTAGAGCACTGAGAAACGCTGTTTTGATAGAAGTGATTCTTGACTAGACACTGTCGTAGAAGAACTGGTCACATGCAAGTTGAGGCCAGTTCTACCACCTTCTGCCATAAAGCACCCAGTGTTGCACCTCAGGGCTCTCTTTATCTCCAAGTGGGATAGAAATTTAGGAATCACTTCAGTTCAACTTAAAATACATATTGCTAACAATTGTTTTGCAGTTTTAACCAGGTCCTTGATTACCCATTTATATTGCCTGACAGTCTAGAACTAAGCAGTCAATGCGAAGGATTATTGCACTTGACAGTCATGGAGCTGTCACTGGAAAGGATTTATGACTTTGAGTGCCACAAGTGGTTATCTTGTTGCAGATAAGCTGGGACTGTTAATTCATGTTGATAATGTTTATAATTGCCTAGAAATTATTAAACACAGTTTAAACATCTAGCTTCTGGAGAAATAGGAAACTTTTCTTATATGACACCTCAACCACTACTTTCCACCAATAATATGTTTAGAAAAGGAAGATCTAACACAAGTGCTTATGCATAAATGACTCTCACATTTTGAACCACACTCATTACAGTTGCATCTAATCATGGTCCATAGAGTTGGGGTGGCAGAGGGAAGAGAGGAAAGAAGACAATCATTTACAGAAGCTTTTCTAGCTTGACAATTAGAGCAGAAGCTGCAGACTAGCCAGAACTAGAAGCTGTGCAATTAATTACCAAGGCCTGAAAACTTCATCTCTTCCCAGGAGACAAACAGAGCTGAAAGTTTCCAGTTGTTCTGTCAAGCACAGAGTGCCCTCACTTCTTATTTGGTCCTTTTCCATGTTCCTGGCTCACTGCTGGAGAGAACAGCCTCCAAACAAAAGCTGTGTCACCTGCCCACCACTCTGCAGCACATGTCAGTCTCATTTTAAGTGATGGTGCAGCTCAGCATCCCTACTTAATGTTGTTATGGTGACTGTGGGAACCTAATGCTGAGCACTGCATCTGTCTGCTTCTCTACTGCTAATGATCCTGCTGTGTACAACTTCAAAAGGAACAGAACCAATGGGTTGTTTTTTAAAGCCTCGATGATCAAAGAGGCCAGTGACTACAAAACTGCTCTTCGATTAAAAAATTTATGCTTGAGTTGGATCCCAGGTAGAGGAAGGGAGGGTAGATAAATCTCTTGGTACACCTCTACAGCTAAATCCTTTGTTTATTTAGAGCCTGACCATGTTCCTGCAGAAGATGGCAAAAATGCCCCATGTGAGCAGCCTCCAGTGGGGCCCACAACTGGCACAGCAGCTTGGAGAATGAACTGATCAGTGCCATGGTCTGGAGCTAGGGGCGTGTGTGTGTGTGTGTGTGTGTGTGTGTGTGTGTGTGTGTGTGTGTGTGTGTGTGTGTGCAGACACACATACTTTACTGGGAAGGCACTAACAGAGGGCAAGAACATGTATATGCTGGCACATACCTGGTCAATTTGATATTACAGAATTGCACAGTTCTCAGGGGACGTTTTCCTAGCATCCCTTCAGCTCTCCGTGCCTTTTGCTTAACATTGGCAATTGAATCCATGCAGGTAGAGTAACTTAAAACCAAATAAAATCAACAGATGCTTAGGAAAGGTATAGAAACGAAGTGTGGGTTTAAAAAAGGTTTTAAACTCATGTAAAAACTATAATTGATTAGTGAGGAGCATAATAGTTTCCTTTTTATCCTCAGCCACAGCCGTGAGAGGTCTTACCTCCTTTATATCTCAGGAACTTTCTGTAAATCAGATTAATTGGTCTCTCCCTGACCTTTCCACTGTATATTTGCTTGTCTTGTTGGTCTGTGTCGAGCAATACCACAACACAGACAGCACAAGGTGCAGTAAGATGGACCTCAGGTGATAAGCAGGTGCTCCACAGCCATCCTGCCTATTCTAGAACAACGTAAGACAGGGAAGGCTGAACTTCAGTAGAAAATGGCATGCTGATAATTATTATCAGCAGTGGACAACTATGGGCCCTCTTGTATGGTGCTCAGCTACTTAGATTCCATATTAATGAGTTCTCAAGGGTGTTCACAAAATTTTCATCCCAAAATTTCATTTTTCTGCTTTTGAGTAGTGGGAGGAGGTTCTGGTTTTTTTTAGTTTTTGGTTTTGTTTGTTTGTTTTTTTGTGTTTTTTTTGTTTGTTTGTTTGTTTGATTTTTTTCCCCTTGGTGCTGTTTACTTTTCCCTTGTGATTTGGCTGCTTGTCTTTTGTCATTTTGATGACTGCCTCACTCATGTGCCTGCCTGAGTCCAAGAAGCATTGGGGCAACACACTCAGGCACGTGGTGAGACTCCTGAGGATGGTGCTGTGCAAGGCCAGGAGTGGGACTTTGACGATCCTTCTGGGTCCCTTCCAACTCAATATATTCTATGATTCCGTGTGGTGAAATTGGAGCCATGGAAGCAGGCAAGCATTGCTCCTCCTAACACGCCGCTGCATTTCAGGCTGCATGGAAATCTCTTTTGTGCTTCATTTTTTATCTTTACAAAATGTCACCAAAGAACCTTCCTGAAAGTTAGTGCTACAAACTGCATTTCTGAAAGGTATGACACAGATAACATTCTGCAGCTCTGAGCTGGCTCATAGGCCAGAGAGCTGATGAGCATACATGAGTAAAGCATAAGAATCAAGAGTAATTAAATTTCATCAGATGAAATGATAACTCTGGAGGGGCGTGAAAAAAGCCTTCATACATAACCAGAGAATGGGCATTCAGAAAAGGGAAAACAAGTCATTACAAAAGCCCCAGGATTTATTTCCTTTCAATCTTGTTTGACAACTAAAATGTAATAAAATGGAAAAAGCAAGGAGGCCGTATATAAAGAGGTAGCTATTGACTATGCAATACAAAACACTAAATGGTATAATAGCAGCAACAGCAGCAACACTTCCCTCAAAATCTAATATTGAATCCGTGTTTTTACTGGCGTGATTTTTGCCTGGCACATGAAATAGCTGCTGCCAGTGAGCAATGGAGATTAATGTCTCTGCTGTGGAGGAGAGATGGACAAGACTGAATCCCTGCTTTGACGTGTGTGTCCTGCTGCTTCCATAATGCTTGTGGAGGCTGCAGCAAACATGCCTAAGCAAAGCACTTTATTGTTTTAGGATGGAAAACTGCTGTTGGTAAAGTGCATGTTGGTTGTGTATCTCTTCAAAGGCATGAGCAGAGCTGAATATTTCTGCTGAGGTTGTTTTTTGTTTTTTTTAATTTGGATGTTAAAATTAGGCTTAAAAAATGGCTTCTGTATACTGCAGTATCTCTGTTTGTGTATAATATTGAAGAATATTATACCCGGTAGAGCAAAGAACATCCACAACTACTGGAGGAGGGAGGGAAGGGAGCATGACTTGGCTTTGCAAGGACCAGGTTGTTTTTTATGGACTAATGCAGCCAAAGTGAATTGGAGGCATGGAACAGCCACCTCAATAACTGCATTGTGTGGGTGGGCTTTTGTCTTGAATGGTATCATAGTAACTCACAATTGAGCAGGTGGGAGGAGAAGCCACAAAAAAAGGCTCTTTTATATATGACAACAAAAGGAATAAATAAAAATTTTCTCCCTAAGAGATGTCAAAAGCCAGGCTAAAATATGTTGTGATGAGAATTTATTTTGGTTTAGTGGAGAAATATATTTGAGGTTACAAGACAATCATTTTAGTAGTAGCTGAGGGTTAAAACCCTTGTCACAAATGTGTATGAGTACTGAAGGATTGCCTGTAGCTCAGTGCTTAGGAAGTAACAGTGGCTGTGTTTTATTTGGGCTACTTTATTCCTTTTTTAATGTTTATGAAAGTGCATCCAAGGCAATATAAAAATCCCATGTGAGATACAAAAGGTGCAAATTACATCTTCATTGCACTGTAAAGCATAAAAAAGTTGCGGGTTTTCAACTTTTTAATGTGTGAAATCTCAACTGCAGGAGAACAAGAAAAGAAAAATTGTTTATTCTATTTATTTCTCTTTTTAGCTACTTGATAGAACTCAATTTTTTATTTCTGTCAGGCATTAAAAAAATCCAGTTAGGGAGGTTTGCAATATCTTGTTTTCTCTATTTACTACAGATTCTAAATGTCAAGGCTAACATTTTTACTTATTTCTAAAGCCAAATACTAAATTTAAAAAAACCTCACAGTGACCTGAAGAACACTCTGGGGGAGAAACATTCTTACAGATCCTCTGTTTCACACAGCACTGTCATTTCCTGAAGTGCCATGGAGTTCTCTGTCTTAGGAAAACTTGCAATTTTTGTCTTTGGATTACTCTTTCAAGGACAATATTTGTATTGCAAGACAGATAAGGGGAGTGTCCCTTTTCTAATGAAGATATGTAAGCATAATGTGATCTCATCCTTACCTACATGGATGGTGTTAGTTTGCCCTCCTCATATGTATCATGTTAATAGGGCTCAATTTTTCTTTTAATTTTCTCACATTCCCCATTTTTATTTAATAGGAATTTTGCAAGGGCCAGCAAAGGAAAACCTTTGTACAAGGAAAACCTTTAGTTTAAAACTAATAAAGGTAGCCTAGAAAAAGGAATAGAAAATGCACTTTAGAAGAAACATTACCAAGAGAGGAACACAAGGTTCTATGAACTTTTAAGACACTCTTATGTGTTTCACGTAAGCAAAAATAGAAGAAGATATTTGCAATAAAATTCTCTTGTGGTCACATTTCTTTTGAGAATACATTAAAGCAATTGATCATAAAAAATCATGTCACCCTTCACAATGAGAGCCTACCTGTGAGCTCAGAGACTAGACACTGGAAGCAAGTCTACTAAGCTGGTGAAGTTTCACTGGTATGAAGTAGGTTAATTGAGCTTTGAGGATAACTTTGCCATAAATTTTAATGACTTGAAACTAGTGTGCTTCTGTTGAGAAATGCAGTTGCTTGTGTCTATATAGAAAAAAACTATTTCCACCTAGGTGACCAGATACAAAAAATATTTTAACTACCTGGGACATTCACTTTACATATTTAAGTAAATAATCTAAGCACTGTTTCCAAAACAGAAGGTTGAGATCTGTTTTATAGGCTGTTGTGTATTAGGACAATAATGCAATTTACTTGACAATAAATCTTGCTATAGTTATTGTGTCACAGATTAATGATTCTTAACAACAATGATCTCATTAATCTTGATCTTGTGATGTTTTGATAAGCATGATTATGTACACATGCTTTTCATCCACTTTGTCCATATCTTTCTGAGCTGCATTTGCTTATACAGACTGTGAGGCAACAGTTAAAGTGGTATGGTATGTCTGTATCAATTCTTGTAAATGAAAACGTACCTTTAGACCATCAAGTGATGCTAGCATACTTCCAGCTACCAAAAAAGAGAGAAAGAACAACTAAAACACAAAAACCCCGCTAGAGGACATTGGCATATGTGGCTTTTTCAAAACTA
The DNA here is from genome assembly GCF_036417665.1 of Passer domesticus. Classification (NCBI taxonomy): domain Eukaryota; kingdom Metazoa; phylum Chordata; class Aves; order Passeriformes; family Passeridae; genus Passer; species Passer domesticus. Next base: position 70,523,800 of record NC_087476.1, on the reverse strand, counting down.
AGCTTTTGTATCTAGCTTTCCAATCAGCATGCACAGCAAAATAAAGCCTGATGCATTGAATTGCATGTGGAGACAGCACAATATTTAACATATTGTTCTGTGCAGTAAGCAGCTCTAGCATGAATGGGCAGAATGGAAGTCTGGACAGGTAGGACTACAGCTTTTGCAAGGTCATCTTCTCCTGACTCAACCTTTAAGAATATGATTTAAAAGCTTTCTGACTTTCTTCAGCAAATGGCCTTTGGCAGGATTAAGCTGTGCTGCTGCCAATCCAGCTCAATACCAAGCATGTTAATGAGGTGTCTTGGCCTTTTTATTAATTCTACAAGCAGGGCAGTCCATTCAGCAGTGACTGAGAAAGTTTAATCAAATAATCTCATTGTTCCAAATTTATCACCACAATAAAAGAATCTACTAAGGAAATACAAAATGAAAGAACTCATTTTTAATGCTATATCATTTTCCACTAAGAAGCAGTGCAGCCTTGAGGCTCACAGCAGTGCTAATGTTTGTCTCTCTATGGATATGCAGTGTGTAGGGGTGTTGCAATCTGCAGGACAGACCTGCACAGCAAATTGTCTGTCCCTGGTTCTTATTGTGGCTCTCACTAACAATTTATACTCTTAAGAGATTTACTTTTTGTAATGAAGTCTTTTGATTTCAAAGAACATCCAGGAAAAGAGTGTAGTGAGATACAGTCTTTATCCATGACATGATGAAATCTATCCATTGTAGGAGACAAAAGGTGAAGAACAGACACTTTTTTGTATATTATGGGGAGAAGTGAGGTCTGAGTTGGTGCAAGAGAATAGTTACAGTAGCTTCCAAAATTAATTCCAAGTCTGGAAAAATAAGTATGGTTAACTTACAAATAGGACTTAAAATGCATACATAGAAGTAAGCAGCTTTGCCCCACGCTTTGGAACCATTTGGCAAAAGTATAATGCTTTTTTGATCTTCTATGCTTCCAGATCAAAAATTCAGCTGTGGGTTTTTTAATGTTTCAGACACATGTGAAGCTTCAAACAGCTACCATTAATTTTATACAGTAAAAATTGCCTGTCAAATCAGTTTCCAAGTGTTTCTTTCTCTTCAGAAATCTCTCCTGCTGAGAAATCTGTGCAGTCCAAGGCTAGTGACACATTTTTTTGCATTGAAAAAATCCAACTTTAAAAAACACCTTCAAAACTAGAAAACAACTCATAAGTTTATCTGAAGGGTGAGAATTATTCAGTTTTTCTTGAGGCTAGCACAACTTCCAGATAAGCAACTTTGAATATAACATGAATATTGTGCTCTAGTTTGCTAAAGCAACTTCCTTCTCTGAGCACAAATCCTATAAAATTTTTCTTTCATGTTCTTTCTGGAGTCATTAATTCTCTTTCCTATATCTTCCCCCGTCTTCCTCACTCCCTGCTTGTTTGACTCGCCTCTCAGCAAACCTGTGGCACAAGTGACTAGGAGTCATGCACAGCTAAATACAGAAAACTTGCAGTACCAGTATCTAGCCTTTCCTTAACCTGGGTTTTGTAGCCTGCTATTTCTAGCACAAATAACATGAAATGGCAGAACATGAAGGGATATCAAGGCTGTATAGCATACCAATGGACTTTGAGTTTGACGCTTCTGGCATTTCTCAAGATATGGGACATTGAAGAGGTCTGTACTGTATACTGTATTCTCTCATTAATGCTTCCTACAGTCCTTTTGGGGCTCTTGCTGGAAAAAGGAAATGTTACTATTTTTCTGCTCTTGCTTTTCAGTTTTTGATTGGAACTTGGAAGAGAGGCACTGGCAGGGCTCGTATGCCACTAAGACATGATGAGTTGTCCTAATTTTTTTATGCACTTCTCATCTAACAATGGATGTCAAAACAAAAAATAGGTCTATTTTCTATTCCAAATATAAAGGACTTCTATTTTCCACTGTGCCTGTCAAAGAAAGAAAGTGAACAGTTTATATTCAACCACTTCAAAGTAGCAGATTAAAATCAGCTTTCTATTAAAGCAGCATACCTCCCAGGAACTGGGACACTAACTGTGTATGGCCCTTCCTAACTATAACAGCTAGATTGTGATTTCCAGAGCTTTCCAGTTGCTTTCAGCAAGGTGTCATGACAAAAATTCTGATGCTTATTTGCTTTTGCCATGCATTGCAGGGGGATCAGAGCAATGTGAGAGCTCATGTAAAAAAATTTGCTCCCACTTGTCTTAAATTCATCTGACTGCTTTCTCAAGCACAGTGTTGGTTTCTCTACTTGAGAGAGCAAGGGTGATTCTGTCAGAGGTGGTCAGGCTGACTTTTGCTTCTCATTCAGTCTTCATTTGACCATTCTCTGCCTGCTGAATCAGTTTTTCTTGGTTCTCTGGATTTATTTCAACCATTTCAAGATGGTATTAAATATTTTAAAAACATGAATGCAAGCAAATAACTAGGATGGACTAAACAGGTTCTGCTTTTTTTGTTGTTGCTGCTGATTGAAAATATTTTGTACGTGAAATGCATTATGCTCAAAGTTGCATTCCTGTTCAATCTGAACATGCTACAATTAGTCCCACGGATAGAGCTGGAGTCATTTGGATTATGCAGCTGCAGTATATTCATGTGGATGTCAAATTTGACCCCAGCTGAAGAAAATGAATAGCTTTGCCATTCAGCATTTCCATATACTATATAGGACTTTTATCATATATATTGTATTTCTGTCCAACACCCAAATATCCTGAGGCAGGAACACCTTATTAATGGCTTGGGCTTATACCTTCAGTGCTAAATATAAAAATACTAAGAAGCAGGACTATGCATCAAATGCAGAATAATTGGAGAGAAGGGCACTTAGGTCTTTCCTTGCTTAAGGAGGGAGCTAATTTGTCTTCTAAAGACTCGGGTTCTAAGGCTGATTTTTATGAACTGGGAAAGAAAGACCACATCAACTTCATGCTGGTGTTTATGCAGTAGTGATTGTTTTGTTGCCTGATAAAACATTGTTGCTACCTTAGTCTAGTATGTCAGAGAATCTTTTAAATATAAAACTCTTATCTTGGGGTGGGAGTTGGGAGAAATAAAAAAATGCATGTACCATTCTCATGAAATGAGTAGTATTTTGATAAACGTAAACTTTCATCCCAGAGAATCTTCTGGCAAGCTAGTATTGATGGGAGGTGAAAATAAATACAGTTTAAATTATATTTTCCTTTGATATGGCATCACACTGTAGACAACAATGCTAATATATCTTAATGGCTGTGCCTTTTAAGAGCTGAATATCAGTCAAGCGTATAATTTCATGTTGTCTGGAAAAACATAAAAAGGAGTATCTAACAGGACAGAATAAGGAACCACACTCTAGAATAATTACTTATTGTTCCCTTGCTATAGAGCTCTATCTTTAAAAAAAATACAGTTTCCTAACCCTTCTGTGTTTGAATGATTGCAGGTGTTTTACTAAAGTAATAAACTCTCACTAGTGAGAGGTGCAGAAAGCTGTTCATAGTGGCTCTAGCTTGGTGCTGCATACCATTTTGCCCACTGTTCCCAGAGTACGTATATTCTGCTTAGCAAATTTTTTTCTTTACACTTTGTGGAATTGCTAGACTACTACAAGACTTCCTTCTCCTTTTATTAAAAGTCTTAAACAGCTCCATAAATCTACAAATTCCAAGTCATGTGGAATCCCATACTTTATGCTTTATTGTCCAATACCATATTGTAACATTTCAGTTTTAGCTACAATGCTTGAACATAATTAAAATTATATACATGAGAATTTTACTTGCATGTCTCCAGCAACTGCTGTTTTTAAAGAACAAACATCACTTACAGCAAGGTTTGGTAAGATCCTAAGATGTAGCTGTTGCTAGATGTTGCTGTTGCGTCTTACAAAATTTTGAAATGTCATCTTTATTAAATGTTTCAATGAACTTTAAGATGTTCACTCCCATGCATTTTTTCCCTCTCTTGCAAGATGCATGCTCACTTCAAGTTTGTCAGTGCTGCCACCCAAGCTGTTCAAAGTCATTTGTGTGTGTGAGAGGAGAAACACCCATCCGTCATTTCATTTACACCTTGGGATGACAGCAGCTGGGGAGGAATAAAACAGCTGAAAAATTTTTATTGGATAGAAGAATAAGATGGTTCTGGCATATCAAAGTAGATACGTGTGTAATAGGGTCTCTGACTTCCACAGCCACTTTCTGGTGCTAGAGAAGATGGGCAGCTAAACACATCAGTGATGAAGGCAAAATTTCTAGCAGAGCTGAACCAGCCTGTGCTAGTTTGCAGCAGCCTATGCCAAGAGGCAGGTGGGTGCTCAGCAGGTGTCAGTCACTATTGGCTGGTCAACAACATTTGGCTTCCTTCATTATTGGAGTCTTTGCTGGCTCTGAGACTGTTTTATTTCTGGACCTATAACATAGAGGAATTTTACACTAGATAGATGCAGTATTATGGGAAAATCTCAGAATAAATCCTATCCTTGTCCACTACTTAAAGCCAGAGAGAGCATGAACCGTGCATACCGAATGATGCTGGTCCAGTGATGGCCTTGGGAGGCCTGACTGAAATGATTAATCCTATTCCTGCCTGTTATCACCATTCCTGCCCTAAATGCCCTAAAGAGACTTAAATCAAGACAGTGATCAGTATCCTTAGATTTAGTGAGCACTGTGTTTTTATCTCCTCATCTTAACCAAAATCACCCTTCTGCACTGATTTGTGCACTCTGCAAGGGTTTCTGTCATTACTGGTAGGCAGAATCAAGCACCTGCACTATTACTCTCTGTTTGCAGTATTGGACCACTGCTGTTCATCTGTAGTGGATTTTGGAACCGGCTTCCTCAACAGCAAAAATTTTTCCCCTTCACAGGCTCAAAATAAGGGTTGGAGAGGAAATAAAGTTAGTGCTTTATTCAATACATGTATATTTAAGATGATAATTAGTTTGATTTTCATCTACTGGATATTTTTTTTACTTTCCCTTTCTCATAATGGTGCAGTGATGCTGTAATGTTCTCTTCAGTGACAGTGAAAGGCTGCATTTCACTGATCCAGCTCACTTCCACATTTGATACCTTGGTGGTTTAATGTTCCCAGTAAACTGAGCTAGTGAAGTGGTGAAAGGTAACAACCTTTTCTCCTTGGACTTGATTTTTACCCCCTTCCAAATATATATGGATACATATATACAAAACTCACTTTGACTTCAACTGTCTATTCTTCTAGGTGACCAAGTTTTGCCCAAGAATTCATTATCAGATTTTAATCTTATTTGTCCGTGAAGGAATTCTTTGCATAAGATAACATCTATGCTCACATGTTCATTTAAACTTAACTGCATATTTGCCACTTAAGTTAGGTGGTGAGCTAAAAAAAAAAAAAAAAAAAAAAAAAAAAAGGTGAGTTGGTAGAAGGCTGCGTGACGCCGGTGCTGGTTCGGCAGCCGTAGCGGGGTAGCCAGGTGGGTCCCCTCGTCAGATGGGCTTCACGGCCACTTCAGAGCCGGCCCTGCTCGGGCTGTCCGCCCCTCCGCACCGCTCCGAGCTTGTCCCCACCGAAGAGCGGCAGGAGCGGCTTCGCCGCGGGGCCGGGCGGGCACGCCGGGAGGCTGAGGCCGCCCAGGGGGGTGAGGCCGCCCGTGAGGGTGAGGCCGCCCCGCCCCGCCCCGCCGAGGGCCGCTTGTGGCGGCGGCGGGCCCGGGGGCTCCCCCTGCCGGCGGCCGGCGGGAGCGCGCGGGGTGGGGGGCGCGGAGCGCGCCCTGCCCTGCCCGGCCCCCGCCGCCGGCGCTCGGCGCTCCGCAGGCGGCAGCGGCTCGCAGGCGGCAGCTGGCCCGCCCGTCTCCGTCCCTGCATCCCTGCCCGCCTCTCTCCCTGCCCGCCTCTCCCGCCGGGGCCAGCGCCAGCCCGGGGACCCTCTGCCACGGGGGCGCCGCCTTCCCCCGCTCGCTCCTTTCCTTCCTTTCCGCTTCTTACCCGGCCGGTGAGAGCCGCCGGCTCGCCCCGCCGGGAAGCCTGGGCGCCCCCCAGCCATCGCTGCTGCTCCCCATGGGGATCCGGGAGTTCCCCAACGGCTCCGCGCGGGGCAAAGCCGCCACGCTGTGAGTACCCGCGGGGCCGGGCGGGCGGCCGGGGGGACGGGGCACCCCACACCGCCCCACCCCACCTCACCCCACCTCACCCCGGCCCGCGGCGCCGCCCGCTCCCGGGGGTCGCTCCGGTGGAGGGCGGCGGGGAAAGTTGTGGGCGCCGCGGGCCCGGGCCGGCTCCCCTGCCCGCGGGGGTCCCGCCGCCCGCCGCCAACTTCGCCCGGGGCCGGCGGAGGGCGGCGGCGCTGGCGGCGCGGCCCCGGCTGACGCTCCTCTCCCGACCCGCAGCGGCATGCGGCGCTCCCCCGATGTCAGCCCCCGGCGGCTGTCCGACATCAGCCCGCAGCTGCGGCAGCTCAAGTACCTGGTGGTGGACGAGGCCATTAAAGAGGACTTGAAGTGGTCCCGCTCCGTGGAAGACCTCACCAGCGCGTCCGTGGGGCTCACCTCCATCGAGGAGCGCATCCTCCGCATCACCGGCTACTACGGCTACCAGCCCTGGGCCGCCAGCTACAAACGTGAGTCCCCGGCACGGACGGGCGCGGGGGGTTGCCGGAGCGGGGCGAGCGGGCGCAGCCCGGAGCCGGCAGAGGGATGTGGGTTCGAGGGGCCGATCGCTTTACCGTGGAACAAACCTCGCTCCGTGGAGGGAAGGAAGCGCTCTCACTCTCGGCGAAGATTTCTCTGCCCGTGTAGCCTTAGTCCTTTGGCGGTGGCTCGTTCACGAGAGAGTGGTGCTAAGAATGATGACAGCTAAATCCTGCTAAGAAAATAGGTCAAATATTTGTCTTCATGTTGCAGGCACACTTAGCGACGGTGATTACCGTGGGTTGACAGCTCTGTAAAAGCCCCTGCACGATCATGAACATATCATTTCCACAAGTAAAGCATTATCAGTGTGTGTTTCTGTTGTTTTAGGAGAAAATTTCTGTCAAATTTTCACAGCACTTGAGCTGAATGATCTGTCCTTTCCTATGTCGAGTGGAGCTGTTTCTTCCGTATGCATACACTTGAGAAAGAAACTTCAAATGATAACGATATGAAGAGAAGTGTAGCTGTATTCCATCACATACATGATTTACAAAGGAAGCATTGCCTCAAGTCATTGTAATATATCAACTAGTACTTTTTGTGTATTTTTTGTCCATCTTTCATCATGTTTATGTCAATTGTATGCATTAAAAAGTTCTAGAATAGTTTACCAATTAATTGAAGTTATAACATTATTTTGGTTGTTTTAAGGTCGTTTGAAATATCACAGGGGTTTTTGTTGATAAAAGGATTCTTCTGTAACAGAAATCATTGCTTTGCTGGAAACACTACCTCTGATAAAGTGGTTGTTTTTATATTGTACTTCCCTACGTATTAAGTGCAAATGTTCTGAAATATTTACTACTGGATTATCCGTTTGGCAGTGTGATTAATAATGGAATAGGATGATATAAGAATGCATAGCACACAGTACTTGTTCAGTTTTTCTCTGAGGGAGAGCTGGTCCTGATTGCCTGAAAATAGGACTTTACTAATAAATATTCTAATACTCTTCTGTGAGAGCCTTTTTTTTTTCTTTGATTGCAATTATGACAGAAATATCAGATATTTTCTACTTTACTCACTAGGAGTATGGTATTTCTATAAGAGCAATTCCAGTGCCTGGATTTGGGCTGTTCTTGAGAGTAAAGCTTATTCAGGCCAGTTTTAAGGATCAGATCATATGTGGATGCCAGACTGAGTTGGATGTTAATGGTTCTATCTGACAGAGTGACTAATAGTCTAGCTGAAGTCACACTGAGCTGCTATGGCTGAACCTTCTGAAATAATAAAGGTCATGCTGGCTCCTCAATTATAACCTATTTGTTGAAATTTATAACTCTGTCTGAAAAAGTTAATAGCAAGCCTAAGCCTGCTATTCTGGTTACATTTTTTCTCCTAATTCGATCTGAATAACAAAATTACATACTTGAGTTATAGTGGTGGGGGATAAATATACAAAGTGTCTGAGTTTCATAAATGTATGTCTAAAAATAATAGGTTATGTGAATGTGTTTCCAGTTTAAAATCTGAGTTACTAGGAGCGTAGAAGGACACGTAGAAGAAAAGATACATCTCTACAGCATGGTTTAAGGAGAGCCATGTTGTTCTGAATCAGCTGAATAGCTGACTGAATAGGGTATATCGTCTAAAGTGGGAAGACAACTTTATCACAGCCTCTTTGAAACATCTTTGTTTTCAAAGTTGGCCTGATGTCTAATTTTGTGATTGGACTTTTCTTGTGACTTTGCAGTTAGAAAACGGCAAAGTTTCTATTTATTTGTAAATAAAAAAAAAAATTACAAATAAATTCATTTATTTGTAAATAGAATTTTATTTGGCTGAAGTACTGCGAACAAATTATTTTCGCTAAGCTCGAATTGCAACCTGGGTACTTTTTGTCATCTTCTTTTGCATCCCTGTAGACAATTGGATGCACTATGATTATAATTATGGACTGCATTAATAATGGACCTGCTTTGCAGTAAAGAAGTCCATAATATGGTCTGATTTAGATTTATGTAGTCTATCTCTCTTGGTGACATTCTTTTTATTGTAACTAAATTGCCTGAGTTGCCTGTAGGGTCAGATCTACCTCTTTTGCACTGCAGTGTATTCCTTTTGTACTTCATTTAGACTCTTTATATATATATAGCTGTATGGATGGATGTATAAAATTGTTTGAGAGATTCAGAAGGCTTTTGCTTATTTCGTTGTTTTTGTTTTAGCAAAACTCCATTAGGAAAACTACCACTGATAAACTGAGATAGTGTTACCACGACCCCAAAACTTGCTTCGAGAACAATTTGAAACATACCAGGATGCCTCAAGGTTATGTAGCAACTCCAATATTTACTATTCTTATAAATTGGTTGGAAAGATAGGAGGAAGAAGTGAAAATGTACTTAAGGCACAAACTGGTCTGGATTGGACAGAATGAAAAAGGACTTGTAACATTACTCTAGGGAGATCTGTCCTAGGCAGGTGACTCGCTGAAATGTCAATAAATGTCATTCAGTTATCACAAAACAGAAGCCTCACGTTTCCTGAAAATGCTAAAATTACCTGCCAACTTTCACATTATATTGGCTGGTGATTTTGGGACTGTACACAGCTCAGGGAAGACCTCTGCTGTTTGATTGCACTTGCAAGCCAGATTTTAGGAACTGGAATAATATAGTGTAGTTCCTGTGTGTTAGGATGCCTTCAGCAAATTTAGGGTAATTATGGTTATCTGTTCTCAAAAAAATATTTCTGGAGGCTCTGAGATGAGCAAGGAGAAAGAGTACAGGCAATCTGTAAAGAGCCTCAAGAGTTTTTGCTGTTTAACTTAAAAGAGGTTGAAACAAAAGTATTGGAAAGTACTGGCACATGGTGCTTAGGCAGGTAGACAGGTTTTGTTCTTATTGTGGTCATAAGAGAAAAAAGACAGGAAAAGGAGCTGAAAAGACATCAACTAAAGACTGATAGAAAAAGAAATAATATTGAAGAAAACATGTAATTTATTTTTGAGATTAAGACTTTAAGGAATTATAATGGCAGTAATAAGATCTAGAATTGTGATAAAATGGGAAACATGCTGGAGGTAATATTAAACTTCATTATCCAAAATTTGACTTAGCCCCTCCTTAGGCTGTGAGGAGACTTTTCTTGAGGGTTTCTTGTTCTTCCCTCCGTAGCATCTGCCAGCCTTTAGAAAGAGCAGTGTTCTAATGTGGTCTAATCTGGTAGTTCTTATTTTTCTGAATTCTTTGATTTCCAGGGTAACTAATTATGTGGTTAACTGCTCTACAGTCTAAATCAAATATTCATATGTGTCCCATGGGGAATATTTTGCAGAATGTGATTTGATTTTTCAAATATAAAGGCAGAGGGGAAGAAACAGATAAGATGCAGTCAGATTGCAGAATCATACCCTTATGTAGCTACAGATGTAACAGAGCTCAATATTTGTGAAATTCTCATTATCAGTAACAGGTATGTTGACTTTCATTTTTTGTCTTTAGTTAGAACATAGGGATCAAAGGCTTTAATAAAAAAGCCCCCAAAACAATGCCATGAGATTTGCAGATCCCACTGACAGTCTTTTTGTTGCATGGAGATGAAGCTGTTGTTAGAGCTGTATTAGCACTGCTGTTCTCTTCCATGAAGGTTATGTGAATTCTCATGATTTCTGCCTCTGGAAGCCTGGGACCTCAGTTGAAGAACAGAGGCAAGTTTGGAGGTGAACTGCCATATTTAAAGTTTCCATTTCACAGTATTGTCAGTTGGAATTAGTTTTCTAAATATTTTTCAAAGTATAGTTCCCTTGGAGCTTTTCTGTACTTGAGAAATACAGGTGTCACAAAACTCTTGGACTGCCCTCCTGGTCACTATGGAAGACTTGTCTATTTTAATGATTGTAGCAATTGGCAGGGTGCTTGTTTCCATAGGAAATGTTCACAACTATCACCTTTGCGAAGCATTAATTTTTCCTTAACTAGGTCTATTTTCTGGTGATTCAATATCACAGGGTGTCATTATGTGATTAGTATTTTAAATACATTCACGTGGGCTTGAGCCAGCTATCCCTATTTTGCAATCTTCTTCCTACAGATCACCTGCTTCTACTCCTTGTTTAAGATTAGGGTCTTTCTTTCAAAGCAGGGACTTTTGTATATCCTTAGCATATGTTCATAAATACAGACTTATTATGGACAAATAAGGATTGTATGGTCCTTGGCCTTCTTCATTTATTTGCTTACATTTTTTGTGTGCTTACAGATGTTTCCATACCTGCAGGAAGAAGAGAATGGTATGTAGTTTTAACTCTTCTCAGTTCTGTTTATTAGGAATTGACCACTGTCTGTGGATCACAGCTTGTGAACATACATTTCTCTAGGACTTCCACCTTGTGAATAATTCCAGGTTGTCCCAGTGATAACTTTTAAGAGACATGATGTTCAGGTGAAAGGGAAAGATTGTGTCCACTAAAGTAAGTTCTCTGGCTTTGCTTCTCCCTGCTACTTTAAATATTAATTTTCATATTTTTCATGTTTCTTTGTAGTTATTTCAGCAGCAACAAAATAAACCATATAATTTTAATGCACAAATTTCAATATAGTACTCATCCAGTGTGTAGCACATTAGGTCTTGACCTGAATGTGGAATTTAAGTGCTGTCACCAATATCAGAAACACACTGGAACATATTGGCTGAATAGCCTGAAGATTGCTCAGAAAGCATAATTGTCTGAGTATGCCAATCACAGAATTATACCATAGAATGATTTGGGTAAGAAGGGACATTTCAAGTCATCTAGTTTCAAACCCCCCTGCCATAGCCAGGAACACATTCACTGGACCAGCTGGGTGAAATCCTAATCCAGATTTGCCTTGAACACTTCCAGAGATGGGGTACTTCTAACTCCTCTGGGCAGAGTGTTCCCAGTTATAGGTTTTGAGAGCCTTTCAAGGTGAGAGTTTGTTGTTGGTTTTAGCTAATTACATGTATGAGCACTTTTAAATATTAGAGTATCAGTTATACAGCTAAAGACCAGTGTTTCCAACTGATCCCCAGTGTTCCTCCTTGTGATTTTTTTTTTTTCATGCTCCATTGAATGCTGAAATTTCACAGTTGCTAAAAGCAAATCCAGTGAGGATATGAATCAAGAGAAATTTGTGCAAATACCATTTTCATGTATTTGCATCTGAGGGAGAATTTAACTTACTTTTTGAGGTGATGTACTCCAGAAGTTCAAAGACATAAGTTGAAGACTATAATTTTCTCTGGGGAAAGCCATTTTCAGGCCAACTATAAGCAATTAATTTAAACTGCTTGCTTGCTTTCCAGTGCATAAATACTGAAAGTAATAAGTTTATAACTAATGCAAGCCTTGGTGGTATCATTCATGTTGCTGTTTCTGAGGTCAAATGATTATGTGAGAATCTTGCTTTTCAGGTGAAAACATGGAGTCAACTCTAGGTGCTGGTAACCAGTTGCTTGGTGCAGCTATCCAAGTTTCTCTTCCCAGGGTCAATCTATAGTTCAACAGTCCTTCTACAGTACCCAATCTGTAGGTCAGCACTGAAGCTTAGAACATGAATAAAAATATGTGCTTTATATATATGTATATATATATTTATTTTTTTTTAAATATAGGCTTATGGTGTCTGAGGCCTGATTTATTTCTAGTCAATGCTCTTCAACTCCTCATTGTCAGTACTAACATCAGTAATTGTTATGTTACCAAGAACACCTAAGAAAACACAGGAGAACCTACAGGCGGAATAAAGCGATGGTGATGAATGGTATTGCAGATGTAAAAGCACTGTGGTGGTGGTGTTTCAAATGTTGTTTCAAATGTTGCAGTTCTCTGCTGCAAGCGAAACCTCCAAAACCTCCGTGGTGATACATGGACCAGGGATATTCCTGACTTATATCCACGACTGCTCACACAGAAACTTCTTAGGCAGTTCCCTCATTACGTAGTAGTAACTGTGGCTGAGAAGAGTTGTCCCCAGAAACAGTCTCTTTAAGTATTTCAGAGACCTCATCACAAGTCTGTTTGCATCCCAAATACTACAGGATATATTTCTCGTTTGAAAGAGAAGCCATTGGCTCTCCTGGGGTTTAGGTCTCTGGGTGGTCTTGCAAGTGAGAATGAGCACAATTTGGCACCTGAGGCAGGCCAGAGCAGTACAGGTGCTGAGTACTGAGCAACTGCGAAGACACCAGGTGAATATTTTTTTAAAAAACCCATTCAGAATCTTCTTTTTCAAGACAATTCCAATGGAGAAGGACCATGGGGGTTCTTAGGCTTTTGAAAATTGGTAAAACTTTTTTGACTAGTACATAGTAGAAAACTAGTTCCTGTTACAATATAGAGCTCAATTAATCACAAACTTTAAGTCTTAAATTTCTTGCTGGCAAGCCAAGCAAGTTCTCATTTAAACTGGTTTTTTAAACATTTTTGATTGTTTAATAAATATTTAGTAAATTATAAATGTTTAGTGAATATTTAGTAACTTGTTTACTTAACAGTTTTAATTGTGTAGTGTTAAGCAACCACCACTTTTAACTAGGCAGATGAATAAATATTTTGTGTTTTGTATCTTGTTTTCATAGTGAGAAAAATTAAAAGTACGGCCTGCAAAATAGACCATCTTTTTTTTGTTTGTTTGCTGTTTAAACAAATTAATTCATTGCTTTCAGCTTTTTTTCAGTGCAGCTTTAATTACATGTCATCTTCAGCCATTTATGCAAAACAGTTCATGGGACAGCAATTAAGAATCTGTTGATTTCCAGCATTCATTTTATGCCCTTAATGAATGTTATCATTGAATGCTGCTGTGTTAGAAAAATGCCACTGAAGACTCCACCATGAAAAGCTACTGCTAAACCTAACAGTACATCTTTGCAATGTCAGGGCCCATGTTAACAGTTTTGAAGAGTGATACCTGGCATTTGAGAATCCTTCTACTGGAAGACTGCATTTATGTATTTTTTTAAAATAGAAATGTGAACATGTTCACTAATCAATAATAATAGATTGTTGTTAAAAATAGATACTACTCTGAATTGATATGGAATAATGAGGGAGCAAGTTAATTTTGAAAAAATAGTTTGGAAACTATCAAGAATTATGAATGAATGCTTATTTTTGGAACTATTTTTATTGCAGACTCTTCCTAGGGGTAAATTTCCGTAATAGTTCTGAAGTGCACTGTGTGATGGATCTTTGCAACTTTAATTTTTTTTTAATAGAAACAATTAATTGCCCAAGATAATAGTATTGAAATCAGACTACAAAGCTTGTGTTGTTGATATCCTACCATGATATCAGACACTGGAGTGTTACTGAAACATAAAGCCACAAAAGGACAATGACCAGCAATGCTCATTAGCTTAAAAGCTAATTTTACTAGATTCTAGCTCATGTCAGTGCTTTCTTCAAGGTGAATTTTTGTGCCATAACCTCTCTTCCATATAATTAAATGTTTGTGTTTCATATTCCTTGTGTAAATTGCTGATAATTTCTGCCATTTACTTTAGATAAAATAAGCCTCAAGAGAAAGAGAGAGATGGCAACGAGGTATAGTTGAATCAGGTGATCCTTAAGGTCCTTTCCAACCTTGTTCTATGATTCCAATCATTGTTCTATGATTCTACAGAAAAGTTATGTAAAAGTCACTTTGGCCCTTTGGTAAGTGCCGTCCTTTGGAACACGAGGGTGTAGTTCAGTCCCTCTTGCTGTTTTGGAAGCTGAAGCCATAGACTTTCCACTTTTGCTTGTGAATGATGACTACTCTGTGAACAGTGATAAAATGAGCACTTCTGTTCTTAGTAATTTATCTGCAGATCATGGTTCCTACCTAGGCAATAGCTTGCCTTCATGTGGTACATCTTGTTGTAGAAACCACTTCCCTCAGTATTTATGATTCCCTCTTTGTCTTGACTAGGCACATGTTCTTTCATCCCTCAGTGTATCCTTGGAAGAAAAAAAGATGCTATGATTGTGTGTGGAAGACCATAGGGAAATATTTTCTTTATGAACCACTACTTGAAGTAGTCCTTAGACAGAAGGGATGCAGCAGAGATATCCCAGGTTTCATTTTCTTCAGAATTTGGGAAGCTTGTTCTCCACTCAGTCATCTCCCCTTATTAAAAAATACATCTAAATGGTTCCAGACACCTCCATTTTTCTCAGGAACTTGAGAGCTAATAAGGTTCATTTTTTTAACCAAATGTGTCTTATTTTGTTTTCTGTCATTTTGTTTCCATGAGTGTATCTGGCCAATATAGGAATTGGGTTGTTTTCTGAGAAAGGCTCTTCCAGCAGTGTTGGAATTTAGGTAGCCTCACATTTAGGAAAATAACAGTGACATCACGTAGCCGATAGGCTCTGTTAACTCAGCAAGCCAATCATCTGAGGCAAGGAAATTTGAATATTTGAGTCTCTCCAGGATAAGGGAATGAAACTGGCTTCTAGTGAAATTATAAGGTCTTAATCTTGCAATTAAAGTTTCTTTTTGCTTTGCTGTAACTGGCCTCTGTCAGATAATTCATGAAAAGTGCCTTTTATGTCTAAAGGAAGAAAACAGTTTTCATTTCTGAACACTGGTGCAGATTCCTATTGATCCCATTGCAATATAAATATTGTGGCAGAGCTGATCCAGTAGTGACAACCCCAAAGGGTTGGTTTTTTTTCCTTGACTCTTACATCAGAAACCCCACAAATTTTGTCCTTTTCCTTGCGATCTCTTCACACCAGCTAAGGTACAAAAGTAGTGGAAATTGACCTGCTTGTCCACTCTCCAAGTTGAGCAGGCCAAGTCATTCCATCCTTAAGCTCACTGTTGTGCTGTTTGTAGTCCTGTGGCAGCCTGGGGGCTCTGCCTCCTCCAGGACATCTTGCTTTGGCTTTGCCAGATCTGTGCAGCTGTGTGAACAGAGCATAGGTCTGTGCTCAGGTGGGAAGTGAAGCAAGGGCCTGTTCCTTCAGAGCTGATGAGCTTGGGTGAGGATGCTGATGGTGTATTCATGGTCCTGTCCTGAAAGCCTGGAGTTCTCTTACCATTTTCAAACGTTGACTGCTTTCCAGACAATCTAGTTCCTTGGGTGTTCAGTAGAAATTTTCTGCTTGCAAAATTTTGCCCTAGTTGAAATATGCAGTGCCAGGATTAATATCAGTGGTGCAGTGTTTGCACCGTGAAACAGGACATGCAACTTCATGGCTTTATGATTCTGTTGTGCCTCCTGCTCACCTTATGCAATGTTTTTTGAAACTTTAAAACTGATTTAATTGACATGCAGCCATTTATTTTGAACAAGTGAAGATGGTAATCATGTTTACTTTTTAAGGTTAGATGCTAGCTACTGCTTATGGTTTTGGTTAGCACTTTCCATGGAACAGAAATTACTGACAGAAACCATTCTTCCTTGTGCTTCTGCTGAAATGACTTTTTGCTGCATAGCATTTAGTGGTCTACTGGCCTGGTAACTTCTCAGTTCTGGGTCTTTCTTCGCTTCAGAAACAAGACATTTATAATGAAAAGAAATATGTTTAGAAGTTACGAGAGGCTAGTTAAAGAGAAGAAATTACAAAATAATGTAAAGGCAGGAAAAGGAAGTCAAGAAACAAACCCCTTAAAGTCAGTGGAGCCATGGAAAATGTCTTTAATTAAATCAGGAGATTTCATTACTTTCAAGCTGAGCAAAATGAGTGAGAGAAGAGCAGAAAGGCTTTTTTTTTTTTTTACAGATTTGGCTTCCTGACACTTCACATCATATGTTGTGACTAGAGGCCTCTGTTTTTCAGGATAGCTTGTATTTCAGCTATTTCTTACATACATTGCAAGTGTATTCCATGGGCCTGAATTTGGGAGCTCGGGTTTCATATAAGTCAGAGATTATGCCCAGACAAGGTGAATTCTGGTGCATTCAGGAGTTCAAAAATTATTTAAATTTTTCAATAGACATGAGAATGACAGATGGGTCTTGACTTGGAAATGAACATAAGCTCACATTCGTTTATTATTGTATGTATAGAGTGGGACTCGTATGTACAGCCACATGAACTTTCTTCCAATATATGGGAAGTAAAGTCCTCTTTATCAGTCTGGGAAATTATATGAGTTGGAATGAAAACTGGGTTAACATGAAGGAATAGAGCTACCATGTGCATGGCTTCAGGGATTTCAAAAGTATATATGACTCTTGCCTGGTTTCTCCAGCTTGCCAGGTTGTCTTGAGAGAATATATGAAGAATGCACAAAGACACCTTAAGTGACTGCCTTCCCATGGTTGTTGGTTTGTAATACTTAGGAAGATAATCTTAGAGGGTGCAGCATGGAATTGAATCTCTGGTTGCATTCATAAAATTACTTCACAGTCTTTGGGAGGTATTATTTGATAAACAACTTATTTAGTAAACAACTTCTGTATTTGATTTTCTTGTTTCAAAGACAACTTGCTTTCAAACTTTACAGCTTAGTAATGTGTAGTTTAATATCTGTAGGAAATTCTTTGTCTTTTGCAAATAGTGATTTCAAGAAGTAGAGGGCTGTATATGTGTTCTGACTTCACCCAGGGTGAGAAGTGGTTTTGTGTCTTATTGTGTCATTTCTCCAAATGGAAACCGAAATGAGAGTAAGTCATAGAAACATGGATGAGTAATTTCTTTGTAGAGAAATGCATGGACAAGAAACACATCTTGTACTGGGAACAATACTTCGTGCCTTCTGTGGCTGCTATATGCATAGTAAAAACTGCATCTCACTAGAAATCATTCTGGCAAACATTATTAGGCATTCTGTATTCACTTCTATGAAATGAAAAGATTTTTGCATAGCATCTTTATAGGAATCTTTGTGATTAATATTGCTTTGAAATGATACTCATATACCAGGCAGTGTCTTATCTCTGCATGTTAAATTCTTTTGCACCCTACAATAACATTTCTCTAAAGGCACAATATCTCATGTCTATATAATGAAAATACACTGGAATTGGTACTGAAATTAGAATCTTGAGAGTATAAGCCTAAACTCTCTTATGACTCTCTAGGTAGTTTTTGCTTCGTGATAAGCTTACTGAACAAGGGAAACAAGGAAATGCATCTCCAGTACAGGACTTTTTAATGTATTATTTAGTCCTGTACTGATGATAATGAGAGAATTAAAAAAGCTTTTGGGATGAACCTCTGACTCCAGCCAAGTACCAAAAGTACCGGATTTCTTAGTAACTTCAGTGAAGCCAGGTTTCAGCTAACAGGCTTAAGTCTCTGAGTTTGCCTTTTAAGCAGGGCTTCCTGCTCTGTGTGCTGAACATTTGTTCCTAAGGCAACTGCATCCAATTACACCTACCCATACATGGTCTTTATTATATGTTCCTGAGCACTACTGAGGAGATCAATTTAAATTATAGAATAATTATTTCTTTTAATAGATGTGCAATTTAAAATTTCTTTAAACTTGGTGTTTAGTTAATACTTAATAGATTGTCCCAACATAAGTAGAAAGGATCTACAGGAATTGAGAAGAGGCCACTCTTTCTTCCCATTGCTTAGAAAAGTGACTACCAGAGCCCTGGTGCTGAAAGGAAAATGAATATATATACAATTGTTTACGGCTTTAGGTTAGGAGTAAAGGATTGAGGCTTCTAACAGGGTATGCTGTAGAAGCAGCAGTATAGGAAAAAAAATCCTCCAACAGGTCTGTTACCAGTAGAAAATTTTGTATTGCCCTAAGCTCAAACTTACATTTTTACTAAATAATAAAACATAGTTCATGTCTTCCCACTTTAGATGTAGACAAACAATCTGCCTGTACTAGAGTGGGTGTCACTTAATGAGTTTGAGGCAGAAGCCTTTTAAAACAGTAAAAGAAAGGCATTCTAGTTCATCATTTCTATAAGCAACAGTTTGGAAGCCAGTTTGTTTTTGACAGCCCTTGCTCAGTCAGGTAAGGAATAAGAACATATACACCCAGAACTTCTTGCAAATGTAAACAAAGAACAGTGTGCATTGGGATGGCATTACAGTGTTCTTGGAGAAATTTGAAATGCTACAGATCACAGAATGTTGTACAAAAAAATCTTAGGTTTTTTGTTTTGCTGCTGTTTTTGTTAAATTATCCCACCACAAAGCTATACGTGTGATGGGCAGCATGTGGCTTGGACAAACTCCCTGGTGAAGTTTAAAATCTACCTAATGAAGCTGTCTGAGTTAGTGCATTAACCTCTTATCTCTTTATTTTCAAAGGCAAGAATTGTTCCATCTTCCTGTTGGTAAAACTGATAGAATCTAAGAGGAATTTTGCCTAACTGACACCAGTAACTAATGGCACAAAGGAATACTGCAGTCCTGAAGGGAATTGAGCATTCTGGTCTGACCCCATAATAGGTTTGTGAAAGCTGTGCAGTTTGGCAAGCTTGGATACTCTTAAACCTCCAGAGAGTCCCAGAGTATGCTCACCAAAGTATTTTTACAAACAAAATATGCTATATCACAAGGCTAGAGTTTCCTTTGCTATTAGAACTTGTTCTACACTTTTCAATTGGAAGTGCAGAGTGACTGAATCTGGTCCCATCTTCCAGCCAAGAGCGTTTGTGTTGCAGCTATCTATTGATGTAAACATGTATACAAAATTCCCTTCCAGCCAAGAGCATTCCCCTAATGAATGTCTAGTGAATTTTTGTTTCCTTCACTTTTTTCTCATGCAGAAGGCAATTAGACAGTTGTTATTTTTGATCCCCCAATTATCTATAACAAAGTGATCCTCCTTATTTATGCTAGGTGAGAACAGCATGGGAATAAGGCAATGAAACTGCCTTACTCTCTGAAGCAGTTCAAAGCACGAAGAGGTAAAACAATCTCAAATGTAGAGGTAATTGGGATCTTGAACACTTTTTTGGAGGGAGGTTTGCAAAACCTACGAAAGTTGTGTGCCCAGTTGTAGCAATTGCACCAGCAAAATAAGAGATCAAGAGGCATAGCGTGCCCTGGATATCAACTGCTCTAGCTGAATTACTTGCATTGTAGAATAATTGGGTGGTACAACAAAACCAGCACCTTGCAGAAAGGCTTCTTCTACTTGAGATGTATAGCTCTTGGTTCAAGGTTGAAATAGTTGCACTCTAATCTGTTTTGTGTAACAGCAGCTGATTTTACTAAAAGATAAGTGGTTATATAAATCTCAGCTCAGTGTTGAAGCTGATGAATTTCACTGATGGATTTCAATAATCAACCTTGCAAGTCTGATCTTTCTTGGGTGTTTTGTTACTGTTGATTTATTTCCCAATAGGCTGAATTATTGTCATCTCATAAAGATGATTTCATTAGATTTTTTTTTTAGTGTTAAAATTGAGCAATTCTCAACCATAACATAATAAAAATAATATAGCTCAAATAACTTTGCATTAATAAGCTTTTGGAATTAACTAATTATTTAAATTTAAACATTATAGTAGTTATTATAAGGTAACATTTCAGGCATGTCAGTGTTTAAGAAGCATTTGGACAAAGCCAGTAATAATATGCATCAACTTTTGGTCAGCCCTTAAGCTGGCAGTTGGATGAGATGATCATGGTAGGTCCTGTCCAGCTGAATTTGTTCCATTTTTTCCTACTCTTCATCTCTCATGATTTTTTAATGCTAATGTTACACCATTAAAATATTAAAGGCCTTATCCAGTAACCAAAATAATAGCTGAAAACACCCATGAGTGTAATTACAGAATCATGCATCTGCTTTGCAATTGAAAAATAGATCTTTAGTGGTTTTATTTAGTTAAATAATGAGGAAGCTGTATTTCGTTGAAGTTACTGAGTTGTGAGGAAATGTCACTGCAACTATTTGATACTTAAGTTTCAAGCCTACAAAATTACAATGAATGACTTAAGCTGTGCCGAAGCTGTGTGGCTACAATTATTTGTCTATATTAGCTTTGAGAATGTTAATTATTTATATTGCCCTAGGCAGTTGGTTTTAGCCAACAGTGAATGTAAAATTGTTTTGAAAATACTAATTTAATATTCTTCACATCATAAAATATAATTTTTATTTGTCTATGCTAAGTGTAGCTATCTAGAAGATTGCATCTTTGCTCTCATATATAAATTCTAAGTCAATTTGTGTGTGAATAGACCAATTTTTTTTTGGTGCAAACATAAATAATTCCATGCACTGTCAAAATACTTGAGTTCTCTTAGTCATTTTGTCCTTTTCAACGTAATCACTGATCTATGCTTAATTTTTTTTGACAGTCTGATCTTGTCATTTTTTCAGAATGTAATATAATCCAAAGTAATTTGCATGTACTGAGCAATTTAGCTTGACACAAAGGTCCGTCTATATGGAAAAATCCTTGTGACAGGGTTTCTTTGTGGTTTTTTAATACAAATTAAAGCCTGTATAAATTAGTATTTTGATGGATGTTTGACTTATTTCAGAAAAATTTGTTTCTTCAAGGTAATAAATCTGAGTGAGCAATTAGGCATTGTTGCAACACGTCG
Organism: Passer domesticus; assembly: GCF_036417665.1. Classification (NCBI taxonomy): domain Eukaryota; kingdom Metazoa; phylum Chordata; class Aves; order Passeriformes; family Passeridae; genus Passer; species Passer domesticus. The sequence continues at coordinate 70,502,696 of NC_087476.1, read as the reverse complement.
AGAACTTAAGTCTTTGATACCTTGTTTGCAAGAAGCACCATTTCCGTAAGCATAAAATCCTTTTCAAACCAAATACATCATTCATTTTATTTAAATTGATTCTCTGTTGACTTTAATGAAATAAAGCACTAATTAAGCAGTACAAGCTTGTAGAATACAGCTTAAAATAAGTTTGGAAAAGACAAGTAAAGGCAATTATCGGGTGTAGGGTTTGAGGAAAACAACATTAAATTTTCAGGTTTCTCTCTGAAATGAAACTACAGTTCAAATGCCTTGGATCCCAAATGCAGCCTGTGACAAGAAACTATAGCTACATTTTCCTGGTGTTTTTGTACTGTTTGGTTGCTTTTTTTGTTTGTTTTCTTTTGAGCTTTTCTGTTTGTTTGGGGCTTTGCTATGTGTTCAGGTTTAACTCTGGGTCAGGTTTTTTGAAAGAGATTTTGTTACACTTAAGTCTTATAGACTTCTAGACTGTACAAGATTTACAGTCTCTTATGTAGAGCACAACTCTTGTTCTATATAAACATCACTTAAGGGAGTAGCCACTATTAACCACACTTTATTTGCAAGTGATTAGCTGCAATTTGAACAAAGAGAGTGTGGGGAGAGGGAGAGAAATTAATCTTACCTGCTGGGAGGTGTCCTGTGGGAAGATGTACTGTTGCTTTTTGTTCTCCAGCCAAGTCACTCTCTTACTCAGAGCCCTCAACTTCTTCCTTTCTGCACTCTCTACCCCATTTACCACTTTAATTGTTTTTTCTCTCAACTACTGATGATTTTTTTTTTCCTCTCCTGTTTAGGTTTCTTATCTGTCACGGTGAGATCTCTTTCATTTTCTAACAGCCAGCTGCATTTCCAGCTGGAGAATTGGTCATGTACAGATAAACACCAGACCTAAAAGAAAAGGAAATTCAGAAACCTTAACAACATTCTGGACACTGATGTGCTTAAAAAAAACCCCTTGCTAATATGTTCTGAATTTTCTTTGGGAAACCCAAAGTGATAAGGTGTCCAGCGCTAGAAAGGTAACTCTCAAAGCAGTTGGGGAAAAATGGCAAAGGGGAAGGCTGGTAAATAATGACTTATACAGTCAATTTTAACATTTAAAATGAGTGAACTTAGGTTTCTAAATAGAGATGGTGTTTCAAATTGCTTTATGATAGGATCTGTACAATCCTTTATGATAGGATCCTGGCACCAGTACAAATATTATGAATGTAAAGTAGTATCTGTCCTGCAGAGGAATATATTTCCCTATCTGTTTATATGTAGCCAGTCAGCTCTAACAATGAAATGTTAGTAAATTGTATTGAAGCTCTCTGCCTCCTTTAAACCAGTGTTTTCTGACGAGCTGGACAAACCTTCCCTCACAGCTCCTGCAGGCCAAATGAGAAATGTCAGTTCAGCAAATGTCACATAACTCACCTGAGTTCTGGTTTTGATAGTCATGATGTGCTGGACTATCCATATTCATATATATGGCAGTTAACAAAAATTATTTTGGCAGTAACAGAGCAACAGGGATAAAATATGGAAATCTGAGGAAAACACTCTGAATCAATTCACTAAGTAAAAGATTAAAAGCAAAATAAAACACAAAGTGAAAGAGATTTTTATGGAAGTGTAAAAGTACGTGGGTGAGATGCCATATGGAACATTGGGTTGCGGGCAGCCAAATTTGCATCTTATGTGAGCTCTGTGAAAACTCGTAAGGAAATAAATAGGATAAGAAAAACATTGAAGAATAGCAAAGGCATAGGAGAGGTCATGAAAGTTTCAAACAGGTCTGAAGAACTAGAACTGGGAAGAAAATTAGGCTTCTCTTCTGTTGAAAATCTCAGAAGTGTCAAGGTTTCTGGTATCTTCATAAATTTATACTCTTATTTAAATACATAATAAGCTCAAACATTAACACATTAACTGATTGCATCCCAAACAAGTTTTGTTAAAAGGTGAGTACTAGCAGGGCTATGTTGCAATTGTACTCTTTTGTTTTGTATGTAGGCAAAAAGAAAAAAGCAACTTTATCTGAAATAACCAAATGAAAAAACCCACACAGTCTAGTATCAATCCAAAATTACCTTTGCATATAGCCATATAAATACTTTAAAAATGTTAAGAAGATTACTTCAATTTAAACATTTTCTTCTCTCTACTGTATCCTAAGCATCCATAATAAAAATAGTGATCAGAACTCAGATCTTGGTTATGCTTTTTCTCATCTAGTATTTTTTCTCACTTAGTTTCCTGACTTAGAAATTTTTTGGCCAGCAAACTCAATTTTTCCTGATAAGGGACAGATAAGAGAGACATCTTCCATGGAAAGGAAATTTTGGGGGCAGTGATCTCAGAGCAAGCAGCAGAGTCTTGCCTGTTATTTTCTACAGACATTGTTTAGGCTTGTATCAGTCCAGGAAAACAGGGATGCAGGGAATGGAGTAACATATTGACGTGGTCTGTGCTCTAGAAGTGGTTTGTACTGGGAAGTTGTCTGAGAAAGGTACCCTTCCTCCCCAGATAAATTGTTCTTGGCAAAGTAGCACTGGAATCCACAGTCCTCTCTCCATTCTTTCCTTGGTGCCTAAGTCTGTCCACGTGCAATATTCCAGATATTCAAATGAAGATTTTAATCCCGCTGTTACAGTGCTCTGTGCTTTTCATTAATTTTAATACAAATATGATTTTCGTACATGCAAACCAAATGCATGTGTGTGCAATGTTAGCAGCCAGTGCTGTTGGGCTTTTAGTGTGACCTTGGTGAAATGTGTCCCTGAACAGAAACAGCTAAGTTTTATCAGAACAAGTGCCACAAGAGAACATTATGTAGTGATCCCCACTGACATGTTTGGACAGTTTTTTTTTTTTATGTTGACAGATTGTTCTTGCAATTAATTTCCCCCCTCCATTTCTAATAATTTCATTTGTTCACTTGCCCATTAGTTTTGCACTGAATTTATTGTCTCTATCCAGTTATGGATTTGTTCACCTAAGGCATTTTGCAAAAGTCTTAATTTAGCCTTTTCTACTGTTGCAGCAATGAATATTGTAGTTTGACAACCAGTTATTTCAACCTGCATAGAACACTCCTTGAGTGGTGTTCATGGAGAAGTAGAAAAATTAGTAAGGGAGTTCGGAAAAAACTCTATGCACTATGCTTTTTTCCTGGCTAGGAGAAACAGGGCAAACCTCTTTACAGAAAAACAGAGGGAAGGCATTAGGAAAGAAATTTGTGTCATTTTCCTATGACTAAGCTGTTCTGCTAAGAAGTCTGTAAGCACTCACAGTGTACTAAGATCCCTGTTTTGGGTGCTCAGTGGAATTCAGAGGCAGAATTCTTTTTTTTTTTAACTTAGAAATTGGAATGAGCATTGAAAATTTATTTCAGAATACTGGAAGTTTCTGTGTTGTCCATGGTACATAATGTTGAGCAGGTGATGGATAAAAGTATAATTTGAAATAATAATATGACAATACAGTTATAATGAGAAAGTTTGAAATTTTTTTAATGGCTTCTTATTCAGTAAGGTTTAGGATCCACAGACAGAGTACTGTAACCAGAAAACACCACAATTACATTGCCAAGCCCCAAATCAGATGTGTTTATTCAGGGCTGGTACAGTCCTTTTAATTTAGACTTTCTAACACCTAGATATAGCCCATTAGCTCTTACAGCACTTCTTTGCAGTAACTCCTATTACTTGAGGATAGAAAAACAGGAATTGCCATGGTTGCTCTAAGTTCCATCTAAATGTTATTTAGCTTTAGAAAGCAAGGTTAGGCAGGTCTGAGAAGGTATTATGAGAGAAACTGTCCAGAAAGTTGCTGTTAGTTTGTTGGTGTGGTTTTGGTAGGGTTTTCTTTTCAGGTTTTTTGGGTTTTTTTCCTGATCCCTTTGAGTTAGCTGGTAAAAATAGGAGTTCACATATTTAAATTCAGGTTTTGAATGTTTTGGCAGGTGGTGTCTTACAGGTTCAGATAACACCTTAAAATAATCTAACAGCTTCCCTATGTATATTTAAATTGCAAAATAGAATATATTGTGCCAGTTATGATAAACGGTATGGAATAATTATATGGAATAATTATCTTTGGCCATGCAAATAGCAGTGGATTTATTGATTTGATTGTCACTGATTTACTGCATAATTCTCAAATACCTGACAGGGTGGAACAGGATTTAAAGATAACAACAAGCTGATCATGAAATCATGCTTTGCTAAGCAGTATAAAAAGCCTAGCTACCAAAGTAACAGTGAAAAAATATCAGAACATGATGTCATCCCCCCCTTATGCTATGTGTCTTAGGAAACAAACTTGTCTGAAATGGGAACACAAGCAGGTGAACCAGATAAAAGAGTGTAACCTAAAATATTTCTGTGTCTTAAAAAGTATAAAAAGTAGCTGCACTGATGCCTAGATATTCCACACAGTTTTGGTAAAGAAGAGGAAAATGAAAAAAGTCAATTTTAATTTTCAAAAGTATCATCAGAAGATAGACTTATTTTCTTCTTGGTCTGTTTCTCAAATTAAATTATGTGTATTTTTTTCTGAAACCAGGAAGCCTTTACAAAAGTGTAAGTACAGATCAATTACAGGGGCATTCATCCCCATTAAGTAAAAAGCAAGCTGGTCACATACTAAAACTGCTGAAAAATGCAAAAGATCTTTAAACGTAAAGTGTAAGTAAAAATTCACTTATTCTGTTTCACAATATCTTGTGAGAGTTTGACTTTGCCTTTAATGGAGTTCACATTTTCAGTTATTGTTATGTTTTCCAACGTATTTAGCAAGTTATATCTAAACCCTGTCTCTCATGCTAGGTTTTTTCACATACTGGAACCACCTCTTGAAAGTTTCTCCTACATGGTATCCAGAAAGACCTGTAAGCTGGTAAAAGGTATTAGTTTTGAATATTGCTCCCAGCTTGTACAGGCATGAGGTATATTTTGTGATCTTTGCCTTTGTGTTTCCTCCCCAGACCTTGTTGTACCCTCATTTGATCCTGTTTATTTTGTAGTATTGGGAGGAAAGTGCTCTATACAGTAATTCTGTTACTGATACTGATGGTCCCAGTTTAGCTGGATTCTGCATGTTACCATAATATAAATATTAATAAGTTATGCTCACTGATTGCAATGCCAAGGGTTGGTGAGTTTCTTGTCTGACATGGGGAGGGTGCAACCCTGCAAACCTGTCAAATGACACACGTTGTGACATGGCTGGGAAGGAGTGATTGTGTGTGATTTATTATTTAGTGGGAACTAGCTCATGGAGTCAGACAAAGCATTTGGGTTCTCCGGTTTTGCTGGAAAAAAGACATCTGTATTAGTTGCATAAATGTTTTTCTTTTCTTTAATAGAAAAAGGTAATTGAGAGAACTTTCCTGTTTATAACATCTATAAATATGAGATGGGGTGTTTGGATTTGCTGTAGAAGTTTGTTAGAAAATGACTCAAAGAGGAATGCTATTCTCTTTTTGCATGTCTGCAGGACATTTTCACAACTGTCCTGCAGGATAGTTTTGGACCTTTACATGTCTTCTTGGGTGACCTGTAATAATCACACTGGGAGGTGAGTGACTTCAGACTGAGGGCAGCCTGGATCTTTCAGGTGCATGCTGCTTCACAATTTGGATTTTTTATAATTTTTAAAAAATTTCTTTTTCACCAATTCCAAGGTGACTAATGCATTCAGAAAGATTACATCATGTTAATTACCAAGAAGTATTTGACATGTTCTTTCCCAGGGTGGAAGTGTGAAGTGCAGGAACATAAATCAAGCCTTGTGCAGAACAGGCTGAGATAGGAAGTGACTAGAGATGGGATAGGCAATAGTCTTACTTTGTTATAAGCAAACTGAAGTCATCTCTGAATGTAAGTTCAAGAAGAGCAGAATGACATTCAGCGCTATTCTTGGCGGTGACTTTTCTCAACACCTGGTAAGTTGACCTGTCAACAGTTGTGTGCAGGAAACGGTGACAACCCAGCGAGGGAAGTGAACAGCTTGAGTGATGGCCTCTTCCCTCTCTGGTTACTGTGGCTGATAGCTCCCTCCTGGATGGCTTTCCCCATTATTTAATTATTTTATGCGTTGCATAGGAAAGAGAGCATACTGCACCAGGAATGAACCTCTGAGAAAATTTCTGGTTTTGATGTTGATGCTTCTTCAATGTGATGGCATCTGCAAGGAAGGTGGTCTCTCTTGTTCTGTCAGGCTTAACTATACTCTCGATGATGCAGTTGAACAAGATATTTGTCACTGCATGGTGGTCTTTTTTGAGGAGGGATATGTCTATTATATATGTCTATCACAATTTATAAAGTGATGAAATTATGTTTCAGTTGAGAAGTATTTTGGTGTAGCAACAGAGGATAGGAGTGTAGCTGCATTTCTCTTCATAGAGAAAAGCAAGGCACAACTTCCCAAGGATTTCCTGGGAATCACATTCTCTGAACCTCACAGAAAGAACAAACAATTCTTATCTCACTTACTGCACTGTGTTTTGGAACAAGTGGCATTGTGTGGAAGATTGTTTACCTGAAGGGAATTGGTAATTGGATTCTGGTGTGAGTGTTTTGATTCACTGACCAATTGCATCTGTGTGTGTTGGGACTGTCAGCTGGCAGTCATGAGATTCTGTGCAGTTGAGTGGAGTTGAGTGCTTGTGCAGATTCAGTTTAGATATCATGTAATACAGTGTAACACAGTATAGAATAATATAGTATGATAAAATAATTAATTAGCCTTCTGATATCAATGGAGTCAGATGCATCATTTTTCTCCCTGCATCAGGGTTGCCCTGCTTGTACTACATAGGAGAGTCCAGTGGTCTGGATAAAGTGAGCAGACTTGTTTGATTAGTAGCATTGTATGGCATTTTTCTCCTTTTAAAACAAGAATGAGATTTGCAAAAGCCTGAATTCTGAAGGCTAGCATTTCCTATTGATTTTTGGATTTTTTTGTAGGCTGTGTAATATGCATCTCACTTGCGTCTCTTTGGAAGTTTACTGAATTGCCTCACATTCTTAAATGAAGTTAAACCACTCAACTCCATCAGAGTGGGCTTTTGTTTCAATCTTACATTTGTTACTGGTAGACATGGTAAACTGCAGTATATTTTCTTTATATAGATAAATAAATATATAACATTATTTAAAGGGCTACAAAAAAGTCTCATAAATAAAAGCCTAATTTTGAAAATTTAGGGGACTTTATGCCTAAGTAAATACATTATAATCTATTCAGATAATTCCAAGTGCGTTTCTAAAAGTGATCAGTATAACAGCTTTGTTTGCTGCTGAGGTGTTAAGAAATGCCAAAAGCAAAAGACGTAGCAGTCCCTGGCTGTTTAACCAGGACTGCATTTTTTGAATGGCTGAGCCCACTTTTGGTATTTGTAATCTATTCTGGAGAAGTGGAAAGAATTTTATTTTGATTGAATAAATCAAACGAGTAAGCTTGGAAGCTGAAGATCATATTAAAACAAGAAGCTTCTTTTCTGCTCTGTGAATGAAGATGCAGTATGTGATTTTGATTTTGTTGTTTGTTTTTTTTTTTTATTTTTAAAGGATATAATAGCTCTATAGATTCCTCTTGAGCCTCCTTTCTTCAGTCTAAAGAATCCCAGTTCCCTCATCCTCTTCTCATAAGGCTTCTTCTCTAGATCCTTCACCAGCTGAGAATCCTCTGAAGTACTACAAGAATTTGTTCATAGTATGAGCTTATTCCATCCATTCTCATGAGTTTAGATTAAACAAGTTTAAGCAGAAATGAGAAATAAATAAAGAATTTAAAATAACCTGACTTGGCATCCTTTCTCTTTACTGAGAACACCCCAAGTCAGAAGCCACTCTGCTTTATTCTGTCATGATTCCACATGTTCATTATTTTTCAGTTATCCATCAAAACCTGAGGAATCTACAGTTATTTAACATGAGGAGAAACAATGTTCATATATTTTATTTAGCACCTCCTTCTAAGCATCCTTCATTCTTTGTACAGTGAGAATAAAAGATACCAGCTTTTTAAAAATTTGTTTGCTTTTTGCCGTGTTAGCCATCTTTTTAGGTTCTTGTCAGTATCTGAAAATGTTTTCCTTTCATTCCAGCTTCTGCAGCTGATTTATTTTATGTTGGTATTTTTATTTTTTTTCCTTCCTTTGGTAAGAGTGGTTCTATAGGTAAGTGTGGATAGAATTCAATGCTGTTTTTCAGGTCAAATACCTTATTTCATTCTGGCTTTGTCTGGAATTTCTTCCCCTACTAAATTTCTTCGTTGGCCACAGCAGCAAACGGAGAGATTGCCCTTATTTGGACACATCACTGCAATGCTTTGTGGACAGTGAGAAAAGTTTGGATTCTGTTGAAAGGGATGTTACAGTTTGGATGAAGTTATCAGTATTTCTGGTGATTGCTTAAGTATATTTAACCATGTGGCTTGTCTTCAGTTTTTCTACACTGCTTAGGTATAAATGATTACATTATTGTATTTATTGGAAAAGGAAAAATGCCACAGAACAGTTGTATCTAGTTAACTTCTAGAGTTTCTCATTAAATTGTCATTTGTTGCCTTGGTTGCTACAATAAATTAACTGTAAGTAGGTTTATCTGAAACAGTTTTTTTTCTTTCTTCCTTTTTTAATATTTCTGCTGTGTTGGTATAGTTGGTATTTTTCCTAGCACCTCCTGTTTGACTGCCTCTGCATGTTTCCATCTTATGTAAAGTACCTGTAATTTCATTTTCATTAGACCTAGGATACAAGGTCTCTTTTTAATTAACAGGGGAAGACATAATCATCTTTAATTCTGACAGAATTTTTAGGTGACCTTTTTAATCACTGAAACAAAAATAGACTTTCTTTTAGACTTTTACCTAGAAGGTCCTATCTATTGCTTTTTCTTACTTTTCTCTTAGAATAACCTCACTTCTTCCTCATGTTTTTTCTTTAATGTCTTAAAACTTACTAGATAGGTGTGTTGATGTTGTTGTTGTGCGGGGGGGTTTTATTCCACAGTCAATGTTGTATCCATAAAGCAATTTTCTTGTGGAAGCTGTTAGGTATGTGCCTAAATTAGTGCTCTTGATCTAGTGGATTGTATGTATTATGTCCACTCTTCTTTTGCAGTCTTCTTGCTTGCCTTTCCTTCAGAATCTGCATCTGGCTTGAGGGTGTTGTAACTTGTAGTCTTGACACATCTCTGCTGTTGATGCAACCAGAAACTCTGACTGGCATGTCAAGTGTTGGATTTTAAATGACATTTGCTGCATAGCAGTGCTGGTACCGCTGTGCTTTCCCAGCACTGCTATTCCTCACAAGTAATTTTGGGTTTTAATAACATTGCTTAATTGAATATTTATCAGATGCCCATGCAAACTATTATGTAGAACTTCTGTAATTAAGTTTTAGAACTGATTAAATCATCTGCTTCAATAGGTAAAGGAATTGTTTACTTTTTCCTAACTTAACGTGCTTTTAATATGATTAGGCCAAGGGAATGTGGAGGATATAGTTCTGTGGCACAGCCAGGTTACATTATTGACAAATTGGGTTTTGCTGGATTTTTAATGGTGGTTTGTTTATTCAGCATTTTGTTATTTGTTTGTGGTTTGTGATTAGTTTTCCTTTTCATTCTTATTACACAGTCATTGGTACCTGTGAAGGTGATATCCTAATTAGTAAACAATACAATTAATGCTGTAACAGCCATGATTTTAAAAGAGCAAAAGTGTTAGTTGTTCTCTGGTTGACATGTTACTTAAAGATGGGATATTCTGTTTTAAGAATGTATAGTATCTTTTCATTATTCTGAAAATTACCCCAGAATCTCTGCTTGAATGGGAAGAATTATTGGAGAAAGAAATATACTACTAATGCAGCTACACTTTTAACACTAAGTCTACAGAATATCGGTAGGGACAGTTAGTAAAAATACCAAAACAGTTTAGAAATACAGACAGATGCAAAAGCTGAATTTTAAAAATTGCTAAGTCACATCCACACTTGTGAGAGTTTTACCTTATGCAGTTTCAAAAAAATTTTTCAATGTAAATATTTGCTAGAAAGAGACAATGCCTGCAACACAGCAGTACTGAGGGCTGTCTGACAGTAGGAAAAATACCATAGACATGAATTTATAATGGGATATATATGGAAGAAAAGTGTGTCTTTTCATGCATCATCATCCCATCCTGGCAACAAGGCAATTGAAGCAATGAGGGAATTGAACTGCATATATACTTAGTTTGGTTCTGAGCTCCATCTCCTTGGTATATTGTCAAACTTGAATGAACCCAAAGGTAATAACGTATTTTGTATTAGGTGGCTGGAGGGGGCCGTGTTGTAAGAGAAGAATTGTAGAAATTAATACAGTATTTAGCTTGCTTAAGAAATAAAAGAAACAGAAACACAACACATGCTGAATTTAGCTTTTAGGTCTCTGGAAATAGTAAAGGGACAATGATTCTGCTGTTTTCTGCATAGATTGTCAGAATCAGCATTGCCTGTGACAAACACACTCAGGTGTGGATTTGAAGTGCTTTTCTGGCTATGAAGCATCAGACCTTCTGGAAGAAAATGTTTGAGGAGGTCTTACTGGAGTTGTACATCTTTGGCTTGTTAGCGGTCACCGCGTTACTTGTAATGCATCTATGGAACTTTCATTGGGCGGGAAACTACCTTAAGGAGTTCATGGGTACTACCAATGGCACGTTTGAAAAATAGGTCCTGCTCCATTTGCAGGCACATAAATAAGTTATACCTTTCTGCAGGATCTTGTAAGTTATTAAAAGGCACTGTAAGGACTAGAAGCTAGAAGAGATTTATATCCAGGTGTCATGAGCTGAGACAAAGAAAATGAATCAAGGACATTGAAAGCCTGAGCAGCTCAAGAAATGAGTGTCTCCCTACACACTTGCTGCAAATAGCTAAGCTTACTTTGTTTTCCAGATCATTTAGGTTAATTAATAATGAATTTTTACCCATAATCATGACTGATGGCATACCTCTTTGTCCTGAGGTTGACACCAGATACTATTCTCACTACAACATTGCAGAGACTCCCAACCACTTTAGCTCACTTTCTAATAGAAAGGTATTGCTATTTTTACTAAGCAGTCCAGTTACTTAAGATATTCAAGTATTCTATCAAAGATGTCATAATCTCTAATTTTGTGAGTTGCATCAGAAATACTGGCTTGGAAAAATTAAGGACACAGTCAAAAACATTCATGAGGTTTTTTGTGGTAATCTCTGTGTCTAGCAGATTTTCTCCTTTCTGAAGAAGAATTTTTAAAATAAAATGCTTCGTTTTAGCTAAAATATATTTCTTATCTACGGCTATAATTTTTAATGTGATATCAAAGCTGAACATATAGTTATGTTTTAAAATGTCAGCTTTGCTCTAAAAGGGAATCTGTTGTGCATTATTGTAATTAGAAAGAAATACAATAGTGGAGAATTCTAAGGTCAATCACATGAGATCACTTAAAGCTCACTTTTTTATGCAGTCATTTCATATGCTACTTTTTATCCTGTTGTTCTTTGGGGAAATTGGGTTTTCTATTTTTAAAATTATTTGGAAATTATTTTAAGAAATATTTTGCTTAAATCTTACTCCATTTGTTTCCGTTTCTCTTAAGGTCAAAATATCTTCCTTTGGTAAGGTTTTGGTATACTGATGTTTCATGTAGGTCAATGAGGTCACATCCTTTTTTTCTCTTATTTCCTATGTGAGATGTTTTTGAAACATTTTGCTTTGTCATTATCTTTTGTGCATTGTCTGAATATGACTTATTGTGCACTACAGTGGGCTAGTAGGAAGAAGACCTGTCATGTACTACACAACATGGCAGGGAAAATGTCACAGAATCACAGAATCTCAAGGTTGGAAGAGACCTTCAGGACCATCGAGTCCAACCCGTTCCCTGATACCTCAACTAAACCACAGCACTGAGTGCCACATCCAGTCTTTTTTTAAACACATCCAGGGATGGTGACTCGACCACCTCCCTGGGCAGACGATTCTAGTACTTTATCACCCTTTGTGTGAAAAACATTTTCCTAATATCCAACCTATATTTCTCTTGACACAGCTTGTGACCTCTCATTCTGTCAGTTGCTGACTGGAGAAAGAGACCAACCCCCGCCTGACTACAACTGCCCTTCAGAGGTAGTCAGGAAGCTTTGGTGTCCTGCATCATCTTGGAAAACTTAATAGGGAAGATGATGGTTCTTATAGTTTCTTACTTTGATCTACTTTTGTTCCCATAAACGTCAGTGGTAGAATTCTCCTGATTTCAGAGCAGCCAACATCAACAACTATGAATGTGCAGAAAGGGGCGTTCAAAAGCACCAAAGAAACACATTTTTATTAGCTAAGTGCCCAGTAACCCTGAGGGAAGCAACCAAACAAAACCTGTACTTCCTTACCTTCCACTCACTTCTTCAAACCAGTGACTGTTGTAACATTGCTAAGCACTTGTGAGAGGCATATCTCAGGCATATTATGTGCACAAGATTTAGGTGCTGTCACCCATAGCCTCGTACCCTGTGACAGACTTGGCAGTAGTTGCTAGTATGAAAGCCCCATAGCACAGTCCCATTTGCAGTGCATGTTCTTTGCTCAAACCCAGTGTCACCTCGGCTTTCAGCTGTTTCAGCTCAGATGGTTAAAACCAAAGCTTTGCATAGGAACGAGTGAGCAATAGTTGCCTATTCCCTTCTGCTGCTGTGTAGCAGGTAGGGCAGGAAGCACAGTGGAAAAAAGAGCTGGAAATAGTGAAATCATGCACTCCCACAGCAAGATTGCCACAAAACTTCTGTTAGTACTTTGACAAATTGTGGAGGTGCTGGATCATTTACTAAATTTTTGTTGAGGTTATTGATAGTGTGTAACACTGCAACTGATAATAGATGCCCTGTAATGGTAGAAGTATCCATCCACATGGTTATTAATTGGGCTTGTCTGTTGTTTCTTCCAAGAGAGGCTGGGAGATACTAAACACGATGGAAATTATGCATGCCATACAGTGCCAATAATTTTAATAATAACTGTTACATCACTAAGATACCCTTGATGTTTATTAATCTCTTGTACATGTTTTCCCAATAGAAACATGCAGAAGAATCCCATGTATTTATATAAGAATTCCCATTCTGGGAAGTGCCATTGTGATAGGGCTTGATCCACATGAGGATGAAGAGTGAACAGCATGTCAGTTCCCTTTCAAATGATGTCCAGCCTGTGGGGTTTTTCCTACTGTTGTTTCATCTACTGTAATTTCAACCTACTACCAACTCCAGAGACATACACTACAGTTCAAAGCTTAATTATAGCCATCTGAAGAAAAGTGATGATGAATCAGCTCTTTACCAGGCTGAATATTAAAATGACTCAAAATAAGATATTTGCAGCATTTACAGATGTAAAAGATTCTGTGGTTGCTGAGCAACCAGGGAAGAAAAAGCAAACAGAGAACACTTTTCTTCAGTAGTGATGGCGAGCACTGATGCTTTCTTGACACTTGTCTGAAATAGAAGACCACCTCCTACTAATGTAGGTTTCTGCTCAGATGAACACCTCCACCTCCTTCTGGACTTCTTGACCTTCGCAGAAGGTCATTAGCTAGAAGATCAATCAGCTGTGGAAGCACTTGTGCAAATTGCTGGTTGTGTAGCCAGCCTTGCTAAGGAATGTGTGGAAGGGGAGTCACCTCTGTAGGAACTTCATTGGACTTCGAGTCAATGCCTCTGAGCATTTAACTCAGCTATGCCTGTGCTTGCTATTGTGTCATTAGACACCTGTCAGCGTGATGAATAGTTCATCACAAACATCAAGCCTGGATTCATCTGGCTGTGGCTGAAGCTCACTTTTTATTCTTCCCTCCATGGATTGCAGACCATTATTCCCTTCCCCCTTGCAACACCTTTTCATGTTTTGTTAGGCTGTTAATACCCTTGTCTCTTCTGGTTTTTTTGCATCCCTTTGACTTCTGTTTCTGGGCCACTGTTGCCTGACTTCTGATGGTCTGATTCTGTCCAGGTGCCTGCATTGTAGTTGGCAGCTCCTCCAGCTGTGGCCTTACCTGTGCTCAGTGTTTGGAGCTCCTTTCCCAGGTGCTGCTCAGGCTGCAGTACTGCACGCCCATATGGCACTTCAAGCAGCAGTGTAGTGTATGCTGGTTGCTGTGCTTAGCTCACACCTTGTATGGGGGTCCACTTGCTAGAGGAGGCTGCAAGGGGATCCCTCCCCATGCCTGGGGCACCCTCCTGGCCATAGCCTCACCAAAAGGGAAAGCACTTGGAGTGCATCAGATTAGATGTACCCCATGAGTATCCAAGCTTTTCCTCTTCAGGCATCCAGACAGTAGTATGGTCTCAGTAACTTCTGTTCAACTGATGATCCACAGCAGCCTTCATTTCTGCAGAAATACTGCTTATTCCATGTTAGTGTTACTGGGTTTTCCCACCAGCACTCAGAACCTTGCAGTTATGCTTGTTGGACAGCATCCAGCCTTCCCATCAAAGGGTTGGTGAGACAGCACAAACTCAGGTGGTGTTTGGACAGCTGTTTGTACTTTCCCTGGTGTAGCAAATCATGTATTGGATGCCAAATGAACCAGGAAAGAGAAGTACATAATCACATAGGGAAATTATGGCAATGTATAGGGGTGGATTGAGAATGAACTTTAGCAGGTGCGCAGTGATTCACAGGAGTAGTGCCTGATTCCTCTGCTTTGGATTTAATCCCAAGGAGAAATTTGAGTGATGAGATGGTGAAAAAAAAATTGAAAAATCATGAAATTATTCTCTTACAAAGGAAATGGAAATTATAGTTTCATAATGTAGTAAAATTCAATATTGAAAATACATTTTGCTATAGTTCTGTAGTGTGTGCAGAAAAGCTTTGGTATACTTGCTATGTGATGCTACCATCAACCCCTCCTTCTTCCCTTTTGAAAATATATTAAGATTGGTTTTACTTTTCTTTGTGGCAGAGTAAGACAAAAACCATACCACTGGTTGTTTTTTTTCCTTTGTGAGAGTTCTGCTGGTAAGAAGAAGAAGTATACAGGGCAGTGTAATTTACCTCATAATCTGTCTGGTGCTTAACAACCAGCTTCTCAAATGGGTACTCATCCCTGGCACCACAAAACAGTAATTTGTTTCTGGCCCCACGAAACAGTCTGTGTTTTGTAACTGGCCTTTGTATTTTCTCAGTGAATTCCTTCCACACACTTTTACAGCTGGGATAAAACTGTGATTAAAAAAATAGAATATTGCATGTTATTTTCTGTATTTTGTAAACTAAAATGTGGAATGTCTATAGATTAACTTTTTGAATTGTGAAAGCCTCAGATTATACAGGTTTTTCTAAAGTTCAGATTGTCAGAATACTTTTTCTTACTAATGTTTGGTTTTAAATGCTTGTTTAAGCCACAAAATGCAGTTACAAGGTTTCACAAGTATCAGTATGCATTATATGCAAAGCTGGGAAGTAAATGTTGTGGGTGATATTTTTAGCCACTATTGCTATGTAGTATCCTGCCCTTCTGCATGTCTGGGTGAGGGTTCTGGGGCTTGTGCTTCTATGTCACTTGTGCTTCTGTGTCACTGAAATGCTTGTGGAAATTTTCCTCAATGTATTTGAGCATGAATTCAGAAGTCACTCAAAGGTTCTTAAATCTGTCTGTATTTAAGAAGTTCACTATAACTGTGCTGAAAGTCTGAAAATCAAAATTACTTTCCTTTCTTAAGGCTGTGCTGTTTTGTTTTGATGGAACTAAATCTTGTGAAATTAAAAAATATAAAGCTTAGCTCCTGATTCTGCAGTAATTATACACATGCTTAATTTCAAGTACAAAAACATTTTGTGAAAGATTTTAGGAATAACAATGTGCAGTGTGTGTTTTGCCTGCAGAGACTGTGGGTTTTTTTGTAAATTGGAAAACCATTTTCATTTTCCTTTATTTCAATTGGAGGAGCATTTTCAATTTGCTTTATCATAGAAATTTATCTAGAATTGGAGCAGTACAATTGTTCATGTAATTTAAGGCTATGAAAAAAAATTGATAAATTATTTTTTAAAACCAAAATAATTTCAAAAGGCAGGTACAATTACTGTTCTTTGGGGCTTTTTTCAGCCATTTCCCTCCTCTCCTGCTTTTCTTCTTTGCTGTTCAGCTACCTCCAGGGCATCTTTTTCCTCATCCACACATTCCCTGTTGCTGTATTCTTTTTATCTTTGTTTTACTGTTCTGTTGCAGTCTGGTGCAGCATTTCCAGCTCCTTTGATTTTCTTAAACAAACTGCACTGCAAAAACAGTACCTATGTGCTGCAGATTTGATTTGAAGTCTAAGACCTCTCTGAGACCCCATTGTCCTTCAGCATCGAGAACAGCAAATATTTTAAGGACATGCTGCTCAGCAGCTGTAGCTTTTTCTCTTATGACTGGTCAGCAGGATTTTCCCTCTAGACTTGAATCTGTAGGTTCATAAACTCTTTTATAAAGTGTCTGGCATCTGCTTGCAGGAAGGTGATTCAGGGATAAGCAAAACTGGCTCTGGTAAATGAGATTATTCATAGGTGGGTTTAATAAATGACCTTGTATGTCGAATAGCAGATGTAATTAATTGTGCTTTTCCTAACAGTGGAAGTATTTCAGCAGCAGAAATAACCTATTCACATCCACATGAGTGCAGACATATTTGGGGTGCTGCTGCTAATTTTCAATCAGAGCAGTTTCCCTGGTAATTTTAATAACATTGCCAGAGAGCTCGTGGGGAATTCAAGGTGAACAAGCAGATCTGCACATGGCAGAAGCTGCAGCATATCCCAGCACAGCCCCTTTGCCTTGGCTCTGAAAGCAAGCAGGTGACACAGGCCAGAGTAATCTATTACCTGTCAGAGACCAGATGTTGCCCAGGACCTGCTGCTGCCAGCCAGGCCAGAGTGGGTTTGTGCACGTGTGAGGAAGAGGAAAGCTGAGCAAAACAGTGGAGCTGGGGACCTCAGCCAAGAGATCCAAGAGCCCCAGGATCTGTGTGAGGTGCTCGTCTGTGTTGTGAGACAAGGTGTGGTGTCTACTGTCTTTCTGCCAAAAGGTTGAAGGGTCTCTCCGCAGGAGATGATCCATCAGGAGGGACTGTGAGATGAAGTGAAAATATTTTTCTAGCATCCTGTAGATACTTATTCTGGTTGCCTCCCTCTTGCTGTGCCTTTGCTTACAGATTTAGTATTAACAGTGGCAGTAATATTGGTGTTGTCTGGCAGTGGGGGATGTACACAGTCCCAGTGTCTTAGAACAATTTGATTCAACAAAATTGGGCAGGCAGTGCCACTGGCAAGCTGACTCTAGTGGAATTGACATCCAGTTTGTCAGCAGCAAGCGTGGCTTGATGGCTCCTGCAGACCTGACCTTTGCTGCAGGAAATACTGAACAATGGCCATTTGGGGATCAGGGTGCTTTGCAGAGGTAGTCACCTTGCAAAACCTAATACAAGGAAGTTTTAGCAATTCTTTAGATGACACAGAGAAGCAGTACTGGTTTATATGTTTGCATATGAAGATAACTTTGGACTAATCTGTGTATAAAAGCACCAGTCAGGCAAAATGCAGAATGCAGCCTGAATTAGACTTAAAAGCCACCAAATCCATCAAGCAAGAAGAAAAAAAATGGTGGGGATTTTATGGTCAAAAAGCCAATTAAAGCTTTACAGAGCTTATAGAAGAGATTTAAGCTTAAAACCTCTATGAAAGCTTGCAGAACATATGCCAAAGCAGAAAATTAGCAACAGTTTGCAACCGGTAATTCTTTTATCCAGAGTGAACTCTGTCATCTTAAATTGTTAGTGTTTATAATCTGAATCGACCATACTTGTTTGAAAGAAAAAGCCGAGGTGGAGTAGATAATGGGGGAATACAAAAATAACTGCATGTGGCCAAGCAGCCAAAATAAGTAATCCAGTTTTATTCCTCTTCATGCACAGCAAAAGCATGATTAATATTAATAGCAAAACAGTATCTGGCATATAGAAGCATTTAGTAACCAAGTCTGTTGGAAAAGAAAGTGTCTCAGGAACCTTGCACTGTATCTGTGATACACTGTAAATTTTTCTAAGGTTTGGATTCTAAATAATGTTAGTTATACAGCTGGAAAAACATAATGTTCATGTGAATTCTGACAAATACCAGGTTTATAGGTATCTGGGTCAAATTGATCTCCTGCTGGATTTGTTAGGATTCATCAGTAATACAGACTCTTTGTTGAAACTGGCATTGATCTACATGAGTTGGGGGGAAGTTTTTCTGAAATGCTTTCCATTTGTCCTTAACAGTTTTTCTTAGCAACAATCATTACAAAACCTCAGATGATAAGGCCAGAATTATTATCTCAGTATTGTCTTATTCCATTTTATCTGATTCTGCCATTCACTTTTATCTTTTTATTACTAAAATACTTGACTATTCTCAGGAGCTAAATGTTTAAAATTGAATGTACTTTTAAATGTTTGTTTCTATTTGCCAGCTGAATTTAACTTTTAAATAATCCATTTAAAAAATCCCTTGATTCATAGTAGTTCTATAGATTTTGGTGGGAGATAGACTTAGAAGCTTGATTTCTAATTATTTCCGTTATTGTTTTTAGAAGGAAAAGGAAAGACTCAGATTCAGAAAATTATTTAATGGAACTGTGACTGAGATAGCACAGCCAAGAATGAATCTGGTATCTAAAGACAGTTATGAATGGCCCAGACTGTGGAAGGTCAGACATCAAGGATCTTCTTGGGGGAAAAAAACCAAAACAAGCCAGCAGAAAAATCTGGTTCTGCTAAAATATTCTCCCTTTTAGAGCTGGAAATGTGGTCTGGGATTTATGAATCTCGGTATTTCTTAAAGTTAAAAAATAACTATCAAAACCTGTGCTTCATGCTTATTAGCCTATGCTAACCACATGTCTGATGTTGATTCTTCCTCTAGTTCAAGTTTTACCTGGTGTGAGTAAAGTTTCAGTAGGATGCTGTAAGATTATTTTTTCTCCTTGGTCTCACTTTAGAAGTAGCAAAATCTAGAGAAATTATAATTTCAAATAAAATTACAAAGACAGAAAAGTGGAGTAATTTGCAAATGGTAGAATTTAAGTTGCCTGTAGAACCTGGATGTGACCCAGTTTGTGTAGGTGGAGCCATCAGAGTTTCTGAATCCAGGCCACTGCAGCCTCTGTAGCCAGTCAGTAGCTGGTTAGGTCAATCTTCGCCACTTGCTTTTACTCTCCATTGGCCATAAGAAAACTTTTGATCCTGTATTGACCCTCCAAAAAAATTAGATTGAAAAGGACGCTGCTCATGTTTTGGGTTCTGCAGTTGCTAAAACTTTTTAGCTACATCTTCCCTAAACCATTTCACAAAGGAGGGACAAAACTGTGTTGTTATTCTGGACACAGAGTGCGGCATGTCAGAAGACACAGCACTCAGCCCTGTGAGAGTCAAGGGTTGCTGGGAATGCCCATGCTCCATCCAGATATGCAGAAGGTTTGGTCTGTAACCATTCTCCAAGGAAATGGGGCAGAACCCTGTTAGACTTGCCAGGAGGAGAACAATCAGCTAAACTAGGAGAGACTCGGAGCAGGGCTCTGCCAGCGCCCACCACACAGCTCTTTGTCACATCTGCCTGTTGCTCCAGGACAGGAATAAACTGCAGCCACCATTGCAAATGCTCCAGGTAGGAGGTTTAACAGTGTCATTATACCTACTGAAGAGGTGCCTGACTTTCTCACCACCCACCTGGCCACCTGCAGGATGAAAAGCTAGCAGCTCTGTGGGGCCTGCAGGCCTGCATTCAGAAGAAGATGACTCATGGCATTTATACAGCAATGGATATAAATTCATATCTCTATCCCGAAGTGCCGCTACAACTGTGAGCTCTGGGAGGAGCTGACATTGCAGCAGGCTTCCAGCAGCCTCCTTGTACCTTCTGCTTTATATTCCTTTGTGGTTTATCTGGTACAGATAGAGCTGTTGTTGCAGGGTCACTGTAACAAAATGGGAGTTTCTCTTATGTGGCACTGCTTGAAGCTTGCTTACATCTCTGTACTGATTGCTGCATTGTTTTATCAAAATGGAGTTTCTCTTATGTGGCACTGCTTGAAGCTTGCTTACATCTCTGTACTGACTGCTGCATTGTTTTATTATTTTTATTATTTTTATCCATGATTACATGATTTTTTTATGAATAGACAGAAGAACATGCTTTCTTATTTACATTATCTTTGTGAATAAAGCCAGTTTTCAGCCTTACAATTATTCTTCAACCTAATGTGTTCATACTGTAATACTGTTACCTTGCATGTGAACCAAATGTTGATCATTCAGATTTTTACTTGCTCTTTGGAAGGCAATTTTAGAATTTTCCATGTTGCTTTGTTCTCTTTTCCAAAGTCAAGCTAGAGATTTTCTAAGTCTAACTAGGTTTGATACAAGTTGTAGGAAGTGGTTTTGTGGTTAGAGATGGTTTTAAATGCAACTTATTTGTTTCAGACCACAACAAATTCAAAAATCCTTCTGATACTCCATGTGACCCTCTTAGGAAAAGAAATGTATTGTGTAGAAGTCAAGCAATGTATGTGAACAGTCATAAATGCAGACTTGAAAGTGCAGTTCCTCAGAAGATTTTTTAAACTGAGGTTTCTTCCTGCCTTATGGTTGTCAATGTAGTAATTATTCTATAAGTGTAATAGTTGAGTAAGATTTGGAACAATTTTACATTTCTGAAGTTTGAGGTTGTCACTAAAGAAGTAACTGAATACACAATGGTGTGTTTTTGTATTTAAATAAAAGAATCTATGAACTTCTTACCTTATGCTGAATAATTATTTTTTCATGTGTATATATGGATAGAAAGGAGAATAAGACAACCTCTTAAATGCTTATCCCTCTCTTGCAACTTATTAATTTCACTTTGCAGACAAATTTCTTAGATTTTCTTGTCACAGAAGAAATGTAAACAAAGATAATACAGAAATTGAAGGTTTTTTTAAGAGGTAAAACTTTATTATCTTGTTGAATAAGAGGACGGTGAGTACTGTGTCTATGAAATTTACAGATGATGTAGAGTTATGACTTATTATGGGGAGAGAGAATAGGATAGGAGTGAAAAAACAAATTCCTCCTTGAAAAATGCAGGGTAATACAATGAGGAATTTCAAGATGAATGAGGCAGAAGCTGTAATTTATCAGATGAGATTAAGGTGTTTACTCATGAGCACATTTGTGAATATGTTGCATTAGTCAGAACATGCCTGAAGCTTTTATGACCTCTTAAGACAAGGAAAGTATTAAGAATATTTTTCTAGATTACCGGTATTTTGATGTTTTATGAGGAAATTATTTCCACCATGTTTTCTTAAATGTGTGTGAATGATAATATGAGTGCAGACACACTGGTAAATAGCAGAGTTTATGCTCCAGATTATCTCAGTTTTCCTTGTCTGGGATTCAGTCTGGAATAAATTACAACTGGAGAGATTTTGGGGCTCTCATATTAGCATTCCCTAAACCACTGCATATGTTGCAAAAGCAATATAGACTGCAATATGTTTATGCTGTGTTTGCAGTCATCATCTGGAAAGCTCCAAGAACAAAACCAGACTTTAGATCCACTGTTTGGCCATTCCAGACAGTGTTGTGAAGAAGCTGGGGGTAGTGGCTCCAGTATGAAACCTCTGTTTATGCAGCACCCCACCCACACTGGGTCTGACTCTTCTCTTGTACTAGTGTTCATAAACATCCCTGCTTACAAGATTCTCCAACAAAATATTTTAAAGAGTAGCAGACTTATATTGTGCATCTCATCTCAACCTCCAGTGAAACTTCCATTTAGTGTAAACATCAGCCAAGTATGACAGCCTTCTTCCTGTGAAGATGATGATAAATTCTGACTTCAGGGGCAAATACAGCTCAGTTATAGTCAATGGCAAAACTCCAACTGACTTGAGCGGAACTACTATTTGGCCCTCGGTGTTCATCACATCTCTAACTAACTAAGGACAGAGTAAAGCCTGGAAATCCATGTGTTTATACTTTGCAGTTGTTCCTCAGATAATTTTCTGTCAGCTCCTTAAAGCTCTCTGTGTTTTTTTTCAGCTCAGGAACTTGAATTGCTGCCACATTCATGCTTGGAAAATCTCAAGACTTTCAGTGTAGTCATACCTACATTGAAAAATGAGTATGTGGTTCATATTGGTACAGCCACGGGTGTTTATTTTAGCAGTTAAAGCATGTTCTTAATTTTTCTTCCTTCTACTTGCCTTGCAAAGTGTATTAACAATAGAGCAGGTATGCATCCTTCACTCTGTTGCTGTCATCAACATCTTCCTTTTCCTCTTCTGTAAAATCTCCCTCAGAACTTCAGTTGATGGTTCACAAGCACCTTTAAACTGGATGAGGTAATGACAAGGACATTACACTATGTCAGTGTGGCTCAGACTTTGCCAGCAGAACCTTGGAAGGGAGACAGACATGGGATGCTCCCCGCCACCACTGTCTTCACTTCAGGACTGCAGAAGCAAGTGTGTCTGAGCTGGCACTTGAGGAGGTCATGTATGTACTTTGGAACTCTTGTTTCTTGCACTCTGTGTCTGCATATGGCTCAGAGCAAGCCATGCCATGCATGTAATCAGGGGGCTGGAAACAGACTTTGAAAGGAGAACTGGAGACTTCACTTTGACCGCAGGAGTTCAGAAACTTAGGGCACTAAACATACCATGTGAAATGAGACACACAGTTCCTTTGTTCCAGGTTGAGTTTTGGTAGCAGCTGGAAATTATTTTTCATTAGCAAGCCAGATAGCCTTCATTCCATCTGTACAGAACACAGCTTGTTACCTTTCACTTTTAACAATTACCTTAAACATTTTTGCTAAATGATTTTCATAAAAAGATTTTAATAGCAACCTATACAGGAATGTGACTGACAAGACTGTCATCTTTAAATGCCATTAGAGATGCTTGCAAAGAACCCATTTTATTCTGACTACTTGAATATAGGTAAGAATAAATTAAGATTTTTTTTTTCCTTCAGAGAGTGTATTTTTTTGAAGATTGCAAATAGATGAAGAAATTCCCATTCAGTCGTGGTTGGCTTCAATGATGTAAGTCTCTTGACTTGCAACCCTAGAAAGCCATGGATTATGTTTTGTTTATCAATGTTTTCTCAAATTACCATCCCAAATTTGGAATCATAACTTGATAAAAAAACAAACTAACAGAAACCCTCCATGCAACAAGCAAATCCCAAACATAAACAAAACCCACACAAAACAAGTAAGGAAAATCCCAAATCTTTGTCCCATCTTGGTGTGGTCCATTTGCCTCTGACTTGCATTTATAACTTAATTTTTTCAACAATTGGAGCATATAAGGAAGGACCATTTAAATACTGGATATCATTGTGACCTCTGCTAGAAAGTCTGGAGAGACCAAATATCAATTAAGGGCGGGGAAGAATATGGCAGCAAATGATTGCTTAGGATGTTGAAATATTGCAAATAGAATAAAGAATCCTGTTTTTCTAAACTGAGTCTGGGGAGAAAAGGTGCTTTAGAGAAGTTTGAGAGAAAGAGGCCTAAAGACACCTTTAGACATAACTTTGCCCTTACTTGAAACACTTTCTGCCTTGGGTATATTATTTCCAAATCTCCCCATCTTCTCCTCTTTCAAACCAGTCCATTGAACTACCAGCCATGGCAGTCTTACTGTCAAATTTTTGAAAAGTGTACACAGTGGATTTCCATATATGTTTGCTGTGCTTGTTACAGGTTGAACTTGTGTGACAGTAGAAAGAATTGAGTGAAAGCATAAGCAAGGAGAGAGTTTCAATAGGTAAAAGTATGTATGAATGGAGATTTGTGGTTGGAAGTGAACACTAAAGGGAAGTGAGAGGATAAGAACTAGATAGATGCATAGCAGTACAACAGGAAAACTGTTGAGGTGAAAATGCAGTAAAGGGGTCTTGATTACTGTAATTCTTGTTGGATAGCAGTGAGGCTGAGAATGAAAACAATTTCTTCCAATTTATGGAAGAAAATATTCTGGTTCCTATGCCCATGTTGTCTCCTCTTTCTCTCAGTCTCTGTGATACCATTAGTGTCTGTATGACACTGTGAAAGCATGGCGGGAGCTGAGCCCAGAAAATATATTGGAAATGCAGCTCCAACCCTGACCACTTAGGTATAATTTCTAGAGAGCTTTGAGATTAAGAAAACAGAAAACTGAAAGTGTTCAGTTCAGTGGAAGCTGTAGAATCAGTGGAGGAATTAATTGGAAATTAAGAGAGAAGTAGATGAGAAAAGTTATTTGTAGGCAAGTCATGCATTAATCTAGCCATGCTTCAGTTTTGGATGATAGTTTGAAATCTGTGAGGAAACAGCAGGAAGAGGATCTTCAAAGTGAGAGCTTGACTTAGCACCAGAAATGAAGAAGCTTTGTAAATTGTTAGCCCAAAGATGGGGCACTTGCAGATTAAGGGCTGAATTACAGATTTGGGGGAAGTTCACAGGAAGGGAAGACACATCAAAGTTTATTCATTATTAGATCAGTGATTTTAAGCATTATAGTTCACTTGGCTGTCATTGGCAGACATCAGGTTGGTTTATTACTCTTCCTTTTGATGGGCACTGCAGTGGTAAGCACCACTAGGACAGGTTTACTATCTCTCTTTATCCATATGTTCTCATACAGAGAAGCTATCCAGATTGTGTCAGAATCATTTTTTATATGATAATTACTTTTAAATTTTGCTAAAATCTTAAGGTGCTAGAATGAAAAATACTATTTGTTTGAATAGCTGAAGATTTCTAACATACAATTATGGATTACTTCAGTCTTTTTGCATAATACTGTTTATATTTGTTCAGTTTCTGGATAAGTCTTACTAAATGAGTTTCTTTCAAGACTTGACAGTGATAGATATATTGTAAATGTGAACATAGACAAATGATAAATGTATTAAGAACAAACTATTTTTTCAATAGGGATCTGTCTTCTTCCTGAGAGTATTTCTCATGTACCTAACTATCCAAGATTTTCAGTCGTCCTTAACCTTTTTAAAATCATCTTGTGTATATGGTGTCCTTTGAGTGCTTTATTTCTTCTTCTTCTTCTTCTTTTTTTTTTTTTTTGAAAACTGATGTCTTTGACTGCTTTGGCAATCTTTGTTCGTCTGTTTGTCTGTTTGCTATAACTCTAAAATTATATTGCTGTAGCAATACAGAGGGAGAGAGGTTGTAGGTTGTGCAAACCTGTCAACTTTTTTCTGACTCACTGTAAGGCTATTGTAGAAAATCCTAGGTCGATCTAATTCTAACGTGTGTTATTTCTTGGAGTAGCTATTATCAGATATTTTGAGAACAAGGTAAGAACACGACACACATAAAATAGGGGTTTCCTGGTAAGGAATTACTTCTCTGTTCTTGGAATTCATTTGCTTAGGGTCTTAGGATTTCATAGTGAAGAAGAGTACACCAGTTCCCCACCTACATGATATAAGACTGTATTTTTTATTATCTAACTCATTGTGGGAATTTTGTTCATTTTGTCAGGCTTTTTTTCTCTCTACTTAAAATGACTCCTTAGAGACTTCCAAGTGGCATTCTTCTCCCTGTCACATTTCTCTTGCCATTGACTTATTCTCTTGCTTCCAGCATAGGCAAAATTTCAACCAATTTTGTCGTTTTTTCCTTCCATATAATAACTGATGTAGCAAACAATGTCCACACAGCTCTGAGAGTATGGTTTAAGTTGCATGACTGCAAAGATTTTCAGAAATGGAAGTTCACATATTTTTGCTATAACTTAAAGGCTGTTTTCTTCAGATTTTATTTTACTGTTTCCTGGCAACAGACTGTTTTTTTGCCTTCATCTCTCTTTAGTAGGTACTAAGTTTTGGGAGAAAGTAAACAGAAGAACGTTAGTGCAAAAAATGCCTATACATTCTTTTTAGAACATTACAATTTTTAATTAATTTGTTCTCTTTCTTCTGTAACTTCTCATCTAGAGTACTTCTTCTGTGATGTAGCTTCCATATCTTTAGCCAAAGGCAAAAGCCTAACTGATGTCTTGAAAATAAATAATTGCTGCTCTCTGGATTAACTACATCTTATCAGGAAATAGTCATCTCATTTAATATTTAGATATTAAATGTAAATGCTCCTGGATAGTAAAGGTATATAAAGGAATAACCAATGTAACTCAGAATTTAGCTTCTGGGAAAAACATAAAAACATTAATTTTATTGTATAGGATATGTCTGGATGTGTTTGATGTCTTACTTCTTTAAATGTTGACTTGTGCTTTCTCTTTTTTTTTTAATTATGTTCAGTAGTTCTGTGTTAGCCCAGATTTGAGGGAGTGAAGGCATGTGCATGCAATGCAGAGTATAATGATCCTTGAGGAAGTGTGTTGAGTACAAGAAGAGCTGTACTAGGTCATATCAAAGCCCCAGGTGCTTCAGCACCTTTGCTCCATCAGTGACTGTGAAGTGTTTTCTAAGGAGGTCTAAGATCAGGACAAGCCCATCCTGACACCCATTTCTAATACTGCATCCAATATCTGCAGCTCAGGGACTTCCTGGACAAGATGTTGCTCCACTCAGTATAACGAAGGCTTAAAATAAACATAGATGTAATTTGAAGCCCATTTTTTTTTACCATTATTGTTTAAAATGCTTTTAATATAAGGGATAATCAGCATCCTTATTTTGAACATAAATATTTTTATTTTATCTGTGGCTGAAAAACAAAAGTGTAAACTATAATTGTGTTATTAAGCACAATATCAGGCCATTTCAAAATGAAGACTGCATTACCGTAAAAGAAGTACTGCTATTCCTTTGTCTAGAGTATACTCTTTTGTTGCATGTGTCATTGGAAGTTGGGCAAACTGAACATAAAAATCTTCTTCCCCTTAGAATATATTTCAGCACAGACCATTTCACATTCCCACTCTTTGTTTTGCTGTATCTATAGAAGTGTCCATTATTGTGAAGAATCTCACCACATCTGCAAGTAGTTTTCAAGCTTTTGAACTCTCTCAGACCTCTTCATGTATTAGTTGCATTCAGATTTGCCATACTGATTTTATTTTTGTAAACTGGTGCACGGCATCTTTAAAAAACCCCAAACAAACCCTTGATGTTCTTTGATGAACTGCTAGGTTGTCTTTTGTTATGAAGTTTGCCTTGAAAGGAAAGGATGAAAAACATATATTAACCCTTCCTGATGAAAAGCAATAGAGACCATACAATATTTCCCCTCTTATGCCCAAGTATCTAGGCACATGAATATGCCCTGGCATCCTCCTTGCTTCCATAGGACTCAACATCAAAGCAACTCACCTCTGCTTCTAGGACCACTTGTTTTTTAGTATTAAACTCCCCAGTGTAGGTTGGAACATTTTGTATGTTTGGGAAGAAGAAGAAAAAAGTGAATTTCAATAATCTCTGGAATCCTAATATCTGTCCTCCTGTGCACTGGCTTCTCTGGCCATCTTTCTTCTGTTTCAAGGATACACAGCTCTGTTTCCCACAGCATGTTACCTTTTTACAAGTAGGAATGGCAAATCCACACATTGACTCCAGATCTGTCTGTAAGTCAAGGTCAGGGCACTCCACTGGGCTGTGTCCTGGGAAGTCATCTCACCCTGGCAGTGCTAAGTGCAGTAACAGGAGCCACAGGGAGCCAATGCCAGCTCCTGATGTGTCCTCTCCTCCCTTGCAGTTGCTGAACTGCCTCATTTCAGGGACTGTGCTAACCTCTGTGCCCCATTCTGTTACTGCTCTCCCTCTCTATGGACAGGGGCTGGATTCTGCTCTGGAAGCCCAGCATCATCCTATCTAGCATCTTTTGGTGAAGCAAGCCCTTACTTTATCAACTCTATTTCAACTCTTAAAGCAGAGAAGTGCAAGTAAAGACATTTTAAAGCCTTTTTGCAATGTCAAACGTGTTGCTGTGATTAAGCGAAGTATTTGTGCGAACGTATGGTATCTCATGAATCATTCAAATAGCTGATAATGGACAATCTGTATTCTGTAGTTTGATCACAGACTTATTTTTTTGCAATTCTTAGGGATGAAATGTGAACTCTGCTGGTACAGACTGTGTCTCATCCTTGTCGATAATAAAGGAGCTAAAAAAAATCAGACATCTTATTAATTTAAATTTCCAGGAATCAAAAATAAGGTGAAGCCTTTTCATTATGCATGAAGAAAATGTAGTAAGCATCCATCTCTCATCCAGCCGACTTGTCTTTTCTGCTGAACTGATTTTGTGGTGGGTTGACCTTGGCTGCACACCAGGAATCCACCAAAGCCCCTCAATTACTACCCCTCCTGAGCTGGACAAGAGAGATTGTTACTAAATTGTACACTTCCTAGGCAGCCAAAATGAAACCAAACAAAACAAAACAAAACAAAAAACCCCAAACAAAACAAAACAAAAACAAACAAACAAACAAACAAACAAAATTTAAAAAAACAAAACCAACCCCCCAAAAAAACCAAACCAAAACAAAACAAAAAAAAACAACAAAAAACCAAACCCAAAAAGCAAGCAAATAATATCTGAGCAGTATTTTTTTTATTGTGTTGGAGAGTTTAGTCAAAACAGGAGGAACTGTACTGTGCAGTTACAGACCACTTTCTAGTGCCCACCCCAGCCACAAAATTCCCTCCCAAGAAGTGAAAGCCCTGGGAGATGCTATTTCGGTTTCTATATAAAATCCTTTTTACCGTCATTTCCACACAAAATGCACAACTATGTCAGAATAAAAAAGCAAGAAGCTGTTCCATGTATAACTTTATATATCAAGTAACTGCTCCTTCCCAGCTGATGCAGTCAAGTTCCTGTTAAGCCCAGGTTTGTTGCTTCCTCCATTTATGTCCACAGAGCAGTCTGGCTTGCACCTCCCTGGGCAGTTGTGCTCAGGGAAAGAGGGCAGAGAATCATGACTCACTTTGACAGTGCCATAAAATTGAAACAAATGTTCTATATACAGAGAATATCTGATTTACTTCATGTTTTTAGGTTTATAACTCAGGATTCACTAAAATCTGCTTCTAAATGTTATATATGGATCAATTTACTTTTTTTGATCTATTTGTATTTTGTGAAAGCACAGCCAAGACTGTACAATATCTGCATAATCCTCTTAATTCTCAATGCCACTATGAATTCAGAGGTTTCATATTCAATAGCATCACTTCACTCAAAGCTATGTAATCATATATTACTGTAAATTTCATTTTACTATGGAAAGCTGTTACTACAGACAGCTGAATTTTAATCACTAAAAATATTAATTTTAAAACTGTATCTTTGGTTAGACTTGTCTGAATAATTATGATTTTTCCAAAGAGGTATAAATCATAACTATGGGGTATCTCTCATTAAGCACAGAAGTTAAATCATGGTGTACATTTTACTGCAGTGGGCTCATTCCCATTTTTAAAGGAAGTCATTCATGGCAGTATACTTCAGAAGATCCTACTGTGCTGTTTATAAAACTATTCCTAAGCATGTTCCTAATAGTTAATTCCTAATTGTTCAGATCATTTTCACAGAGAAGCTTTTGCACTGGATTATCATCTGTGTTTTTCCTGCAATGCTGTAGAGAAGCACAAAAATCATCTCATGGGTTTCCTCTTGAGTATGGTCTTCTTTCAAATTGCAGCAGTTGTAACAAGTATGTAAAAATTGGTGTAGGCTGTGTATATTCTCTCAATATCGACCTTCATGTAATTGCTGGAATTTTTATTAAATTTTAAAAATAACATGGGGATAAAAAGCATAACAAACCCCAAGAAGACTCAGCTAGAAGTTGCTGGAGTCCATCTCTCAGTGACATCCATCTTGAGTTATCATACTTTCTTACCAGGGATCTGGAATGTATCTTCATGTTTCTGCTGCTGTTCCAGTTGCCAGTGATAGAATAATCCATTGACCTTCCTCTTTTTTCTCAACTCCTTAGATGAGAGTGAAACATGACTGGAAATTATAGAAGTTTAAAAAAAAAAAGTATTGATCTTTCCTTCCTCTCCATGTATGTACACTATTGTATAAGATATTGTCTAAGATAATTTCCTTTCCTGCTCTGTGAAGTTCCTTTGTGTCTCTGAGGACACACTAATATTAATACATGCCTGTTTCTTAGCAGAGCAAGAAGGCCCAAGTTTGTAATTCTTTGCTAATCTAAGTGCCTGTTCTTAATTTTATTTTATATCCCATTATTATTGTAAATGCATTAGGGTAATTTTTTTTTGTCTTTGTCCTGTATTGGCATTTTAAATGTTGATGTAAAGATACTGAGAGGGGAAACATCTGGCGCTTGGTGAACTGACTCTTCACAGCAGGATTTTTAACAAAAAAATCTGCTCACTCCTTTCACCCTTGGAAGAAATCAGTAGTTTTTATTTGTGTAGGAGAAGTGACCAAGTGTCCTCAGCACAAGAGTTGAGCACCCTTTAATCTTCTACTCAGAAGTGCACTCTTCAGGTCAAGAGAAATTTGCTTGAGCTATTGCTGGCTAAATTTTCATCTTTGAAGTTATAGAAAAGGGAAATCTTTACTGGAGTGGTTGGGATCATGAGATTTATTCTGTGTCAATTGTTTACCTGAAAAATGATGTGGGAAGTCTCTTGCTAAAGTTAATTTGGTCCAAGAATTTAATTTTCAGCCAGATGGCCAAAGTTATTCCACCCATTAGTGTGATAACCATGAAGTAACACTTCTCTACCCATTCTGCATGATGGCTACTTCATCACCAATCTCCTGAAACTTGTATTACTTATTCTTTAAATTTGTGATTGTATGTATAAGCTTGCTTAATATATTGATGCATGGTTTACCAGTGAGTGCCTCCCATGTTAGGAGAATCCTTATGAGCTGCACTGGGATACCCAATAACATTAACAGCTGAAGATCATAGTGCAGAAATGAAGTTCAGAGTGGAAGAAATAGCAACTCTGTCCCCCCTTCACTCTTTTCCTCAACACATCTGTGTCAATTAAGGGTCTATTTAATAAACTTCTCTGTCAAACAGCCTCAAAAACCCTTATTTCATTAAACACTGAAGTAGCGTAGAGCTGTCTCTTGATTTATACTGTTATTCAACACATATTCACTTCCAGATTACATTAAAATGAATTTATTAGTGAAATTAGTGTTCTGAAATGTGAGTCCAGGAGGTACAACCTTCAAGTGAGTTGGCTTGATATCAAGCAGAGTAATTTCTTTAAGCTGTATAAGTAGTTAAGCTGTCAGAATCCAAACCAATGTATGCAGTTATCCACTTCGAACTGTGAGAAAGGTGTGTGTACAGAAAACATCTCTCTTAGAAAAAGCAGTTGTGTAACTGGATTTTTAATTTTTACTGGAAAATGGAAACACCAGTACTTGTAGGAAATACCCTTCATTTTGATAATTTGAGTTTTTCTTGGGACATCAGAAAAGTTATTCGGTGTCACAATGTAGTATCAGAACCTTCAGCTGCTCAAAGCTATAAGAAAATGCTTAATACTTTACAGTACTTTAAACCTTTTCTTAAAATATTTTCTTTTTGCATACAGACATCATTGCATCAATACAAAATATTTGAAAAGCAACTTAAAAATACTAATTTGTTTTAGGGGAAATCATTGAATTGTTGATAATAGTTGCCAATATCGTGATTAGTAATTTTACTTGAAGGGCAATGTCATTTTTCCAATTTACTTTATGAGACAACTTTGTAATGGTGAAAGTTAATTTCTGATCGTGGTTTATCTTAGACTACTGCCTAATATTTAGAAAATAAGCCATTGAAATGTCTGAAGGTTTTCTACTTAACTGCATAATATAAGTTTATTTCTCTCAAGTGACTGAATTAAAGAAAAAAAAGTAATTCAAGATAATTTTTTTTAATATCTGTGTACTTTTTAAGTTCTTCTATTAATTTGGCTTGTCCTAGGTTAAATTTAAAAAACAGAAGTAAAAAAACACTTCTCTTGATAATTTTTTACTTTCATGTGGCTCTACTTTGGAAAAATTATATAAACTTAAAAGCTGTATTTTTTGCAAAAATATTTTCCTACAAGTAGGGATTTCCTAAATATTTTTTATCTTAGAAGTATATTATATACAACTTTGCAGTCTGTCATGTTTTTCTCAATTTGCTAATGTCATAAGTTCAACTAACAATGAAGGTCACTTGTAATCAAAGGTAATGAAGGAGAAAAGTTACTTCTCTTTTATTCAGAATGTGCCTCCTTTACATATGTGATTTATAAGAAGATTACTGTGTGCATTTGATCATTTTCCATTCTGATTTATGGTATATTTTTACAAAATAAATGGGGAAGAGGGAGAAAAAGAGAAAATAAATAGTACAACTGTAGATACTACCCAGAGGAATTAGACTTATATTGTAGCTAGCGGGTTATTTTGTGTTTCTCTTTCTTTGTAGAAATATCAGTAAGATTTCAAAATCCTCTTTCCTTTAAAACTAGTCTATATTTCAACATTTTTATCTGTTTTTCCAAAAGAGTTTTCTTCTTGTATATTTTTTATTTCAAAAGCTTGTCAGAATGTGTTCATGCATTTTGTAATGGTTGTGCATTCTGCAGTATGAGGAAGCTGAGAGTCTGATGAACCTAGATACATGTTCCTACGGATGTCCCAGCCTTTATCCAGTTGTTAATAATGGATCAGAGAAAGGTATCTTTCTAATGCACAGCACAACTACATGTTGCTTAACTACGCAGGTTTGGGTAGTTTTTCAACTGGAGTTTTGTTGAGGAGGAGCTGGCTACCTCCTAACCTGGCTACCTCCTAACCTTGCTTCTAGGCCATGCAAAAAGCAGTAGAAATTGTGGTGAATGAATACCTTTTGAATGAAAAACTGAAGTAATATTTTTTCTCAGGCTGATGATTTAGGCAGTTTCTAATCTCCGTGAGCTCATAAATATGATTTCTGTAGGTGCCATGTGGTGCAGGAGCATCTGGTCTTTGCAGTGTTCATGGTGTACGAGTCTGTGTCTCTTGTTTAAATTTCAGCTGTATACTTTGCCTTGGAGGTGAGGTTGTGTGTATGTGTGCAGGTGCTGTTTTGAAGTTAGGACAGAGAAGGGGAGAGCTCAGTCAATCTTCTTGAACTCTCCTGCTATGGATGGCATGTTGCTGACACCTTGGTGGTTCAGCTTACGTGGGCAGTAGCCTTATAAACTCCTAGGGAACTTCCTGAAAAGTTTGGGGGTTAGGACTAAACTTCCAAAACCCCATTTCTGATTTTTTTAATCTGTTTTTGGTTTTTAACTGGTTGTCCACTGCATCAAACTGGTTCAGTGGTCCGTAGTTGGAAATGAAATTTTAAAATGTGCTACCTTTTCCAACATATGCAGTGCTAAAGCCAAACAGAGCTGAAGAGGAATATTTTTCTGACTTAAAATGTCTTTTGAAAAATGTCTGCTTTGAAGTTTGAAGTGTTAGAACAAGTCCTTGTCACAATGGATTAGTGAGCACGGAATATATCAAGCTGTCACCACGGTGTTAGGACTCAAGAATAGCTGTGACAGTCCAGAGCAGAGATCTGTCCAGCATGGTTTCTTATCTCAGTGCCAGCAGCAGGCTTTGAGGGCAGAGTCGCAGACAGGGCAGGAATGCAGCTGTAGCTCCCCAGAGTATTCTCCCCAGCTCCTATGGTTTGTGGCTTAGGGAATTTTGAGTGTCATTGTCATTGGTTGCCTTTGGTAGGCAGTGTAAATGTGTCACTAAGTGCTGCCTGGGCATTTGCCCTGCAAGGAAGCTTGCACGTGTATCAGGACAGAGCTGGTTACTCAGCCCGGTGTGCCCTGCAAGGGGTTAGGAGGCAGCAGGTCACTGAGCCTAGCCAACCACCATGGGGTCTGCATGCCTGGGCACTGCAGGGTTTATTTGACAATTCATGCTCATTGCTGAATTTTTAAGATTTATAAGAAAAACTAGAAGTTAAAAAAAAAAAAAGAAAAAAAAAGAAAGAAGAAGAAAAATAAAAGGATAAAATTGTATGCATAGATGTCACAGCTTTGTTTCCAGGACTTGAATCCTGGACCTTACCTACTTTATTAGATTCTGGTTGCTTGAACTTTCAGTGCCTCCAGAATGGCTCATTGTCTTCAGCTCATTGTCTTCAGTATTGGACCCAGCAGTGGGACAAAGCACTGTGGGACGCTTGGTCCCATAACTTGCTACAAGCTTAGTGAAAAGGAAATCCCTGTGGAAGCTGAGTCATAACAGGGTGAGAGCCAGCTGGCTGATTGGAAATGCCTGTGTTGTGGTGTGTTTTGGGTTTTTTAACGGTTTGATCTGTAATATGTTAGATTTTCCTATGTTATGAAATGGTTTCTTCCACACCCCCCTGTTCATTTTCAAAAAAGGGTTCCTCCCAGAGTTGTTATCCCCATATTTTCCCGCCCTTTCTTATGTCAATCCTCATGTCAATCCCCTTCACCCCTCCCGTGCTTGTAAATCCTCCCTTGTCAGTCCTCTAAACCCAGCCCCTGCAGCCTGTCAATTATGGTTTGCTGTACCCCTTTTACCAGAAAGTTCTGTGTCAGTTATGCTGTTTCCTTTCACCCATTTGTGTATTATGTATTCACCCCTCCCTCCTTCTTCCTCATTGGTGTTAGATTAATGTGAACCCACCCTATGCTCCTCTTTGTTAACCTCTGGTTGGTTGTAGGCAGTCTCCTCCCTGAAGACTGCCCTCTTTGATAAGCTGTTGTTATCCCGGTTTCTGTGCTCTCTCCTGCCTCCTCCAAGGCTGTTTTGTTGTATCATCCTGCCACTTCTCCCTCGGGGGGTGTGTCACTCGTCATCCATGCGGAACCTCTCTGGGTGCCCACCTTTGGCCAGGCCAGGTGGAAGGGGAGGTTCCAGCCGAAAGGCCGAACCGCTCCCCTCGGCCCCAGCTAAAGCAGCTCGAGGTGGGGAGCGGCCGCTCAGTGGTGCCGCTTGGAGGAAAAGGGCTAAGCCGCTAGCCAGTTATGATTCCTGTCCTTTCGCCCAGGATACAGGCCGTGGCGTCAGCTGGCGGGGTAGGTCTCGTGGTTGTGGTCACCTTAATAAGACAATTTTTAATAATTCTAACAGCGATGGAAATTAGGAATATAACCAAAAGTACTAAGTCAATGTCCTTGGTAAGAGAGGTTATCCATTCTGACAGTCCCCAGCCACTGAACAAGTTGGAAAACCAGTCCCGAGTTTCTTCTTTGACTTGCTTTATTAGATCTCTTATTTGGTTGATCGAGGCGTGGATGTTTTGGCTCTTGTTGGAGGTGTTGAAACAACACAGGCCGTCAAATTTCTTGGCACCCATGCCCGTGCGCGAGAAGTAGAAAGTCTGTGGCCGCTTGATTTTGCAGCGTCGCCTTCCTGGTCGCTTGCTCATCCTCTAGGAGGTCACGGAGTGTGCTGGAAGTTAAATTCGCTTGTTTTGCAACCCAGCACTTGAGGTGGCCTAAATCCCCGAGTGCCTTGGCTGCGGCAACCCAAGGTAAAAATGCCGACACTGCAGCCTTCACAGGTTTGGACCAAGTTACTGCCTCTGAATCGCAATGCTTGTCCAATTGCATCGTGTCATGTTTTACTCTTTGAGGAACCAAATAATTTAATTTAGTCTGCCAAATTAAAATTTGGGTAGTGTTGGGTGAAAACAGGGACAGCTTCCCGATGGTACGTGGACCTTGTAGAAGGTGAGAGGGAATCCCTGCCCAGGTCCTCTGCCCATAAATCAAAAATGTTCCCTTCGGGAGTTTCAAGGGCACCTGACACTCACTGGACAGACGATTTTGGTGAGTGATTTCTTTGCACCACAATGCCACTTGAAACTCCTTCCGGTACCCCTTTACTGAAGTATAACTCTCAGGATAGTAATGGGGCTTAAAATTAAACTGAGTACAGAATGAGACTTTGGCAGAATCCTAGTAATTCAGATTGAGGAGGATCATTCTGGAGTGTGGACAACTCGGCTGACCACTTTTTCCACACAACCAGGGGTTGGTAAACGGAACATAAAGATGATAAATCATAGAGAGGTTTTTGTTAATCTGATCTAGGAGGGCCCAGATTTTTGCTGGATACTGATCAAATGTGAATGGGATCCCCACCCTGCAAGTTGACATAGGGTCATCCGTGGAGGCCATAGACAAACACAGATGGTCTCTTTGGAGCACACGGGCTAGGATGACCCAAACATTTTGCTTTGGCTGGGGCACAATCCATGCCTCGCTGGTCAAGAACTGGATCCACAGGATCCACATGGCATTTCCAAGCCATGTCTTTGGCTGAGCGCCTCACAAAATACAAAACAGAAAAGAAAGGATTATGAATGACATTAATATTGAGTTTTAAAGATAAAAGCAAGTACAAAGGTTTGGCTTTTCAGGGTTATTACGGTCTGAGTCTTCCTGATCTTTCTACTGCACTCACTTGTGATTGGAGGCAATCACTATATTGGATGGGTCATCACTTGGCGATCCCAGGGTAGTGGTAGGCCAATTCATTTTCTTGGGTGGTGAATAAGGTTTTCTATTTTTCCTTGGGACCCATTTCGAGCCAGAAGGCGTGGATATGCAAGCGTAACCACACCCCCAGATGACAAGATCAAAAGGCCCATGGGTCTGCCCCGACTACGGATCTTTCACTGACACTGGACATTTCTCCTCCCACTTCAACTCACTGTTTTGGTTGAAATTACGTACTGCTGGGGGGTTAAGGGTCTCAAAGGAGCAGTTCAGGAAATTCATAGTGAAAAGCACCTTTGAGAGCCTCATATGTGGAGATAATAAGTTCTGATCTACCTGTGATGGTGTAAAGTTTTTTTCAAACTCTCATGAGTGCGCTCAATTATGGCCTGGCCAGTTGGGGAGTGTGGTATTCCAGTTTGATGTTTGTTTCCCCAGTCTTGCAGGAAATCAGCTACCCTCCTAGAGGTAGAAGCTGGACCATTATCGGTTTTTATCATCTTTGGGACTCCCAACACAGAGAAGGCTTGCACTACATGGTGTAGTACATCTTTTGCCTTCTCCCCTGGGTGGGCCAAGGCATAGACCGCACCAGAAAAAGTGTCTACACTCACAAGAACATACTTCAGCCTTCCAAATTCTGACACATGGGTGATATCAGTTTGCCATATTTCACCACCAAGGAGTCCGTGTGGGTTTACTCCTGCACTTAATGATGGCAATGCAGACCCTTGGGAGTGGGGGCATATAACTACAATGGCCTTAGCCTGATCATGTCGCAGGTGGAACTGACGGACCAGGCCTGGCACATTTTGATGAAATTGCTGATGGCTTGATTTTGCCCATTGGAAGGTGTTAAGTGTGCCCTCCAGTTGTAGAGGAGCAGCCAGAGCATCGGCTTTGCGGTTGCCATCTGCAATGAAACCAGGAAGTTCGATGTGTGACCTTACATGCATCACATAAAATGATTGCTCTTGGTGGGAGACGAGATGTACTAAGTTTGACAGCAACTCAAAGATGACTAGGTTTGAGACCTACCATTGCGTGCTCTGTCCTCTAGCACCACCCCAGCGATATTGGCCAAATCAGTGACCAGATTGACAAGTTCCTGGAGCCTTTCGAAGGCTCTGACAACGGCATCCAGCTCAGCTACTTGAGGGGAGCTCTCAGCGATCTTAATGTTGGCCTGCCACCGATGAGTTTGGGGGGTCCTTCCAAGTTACTGCGGACTTGTGGGAACTCCCAGATGCGTCTGTAAACACAGTCAGAGCCTTCAATGGCTTACAACTTTGGAGGTCATGGGGGACCAAATGGAAGTTTGAATTAAACAATCTGTCCTGGGTGGTGGACAGATACTTTTCCCTGTGAATGACTGCAGGGCAAACTGGAGGTTCTCATTTTCTCTGTATAGATGTTCAAAGGTCTCTTTAGTTAATTTTCCAGTCGAGAGGTGGATTGGCAAGTGAATGCATTCAAAGTCACAACCAGCTAGCAACCGCACCCTTGTCCTGACCTTGCATACCAACTGGGCCATCAGCTCTTGTGGCCTGGTGATACTTTTGGACAAAGCGTGGCCAAGGAACACCCATTCTGTGAGTAAGAGGGGGTCCCTCTGACCTTTGTCCCATTGAAATACCAGCCCATAAACATGAGGAAGCTTTCCTAGAACAATAAAATTAAATGGGAGCTCTGGCCAGCAGCGATGTGCTTGCGTGGTCTCAATAGCTTTTTGGACTTTTTCTAGTGCCATCCGCACCTCCTGGGTTAATTCCCTCGGGGCATCTATCTCCTCCTCACCTTTTAATACATTGAAAAGTGGAGACAGATCCTCAGTGGAGAGGCCCAGTCAAGGCCTCAGCCAGTTTAAAGATCCACACAGTTGGTGGAGGTCCCTTAAAGTTTTTGGTTCATCTTTGGTGACTAACCGTTGTGGTGATACTGTGCAGTTAGTGACTTCCAAGCCTAGATACCACCAGGGCGGCAGCCTCTGTACTTTATCATAATTTAGCTCAAATGCTACAGCTGACAGGGCCGTAATAACATCATCAAGAGCTTGGGTAAGTATGTTGTCATCAGGAGCACACACTAGTACATCATCCATATAGTGGCGGATAATGCACTCCGCTGCCCTGGTACGCACTGGGGATAGGATTCTTATGATGTACCACTGGCAGGTGGAACGTGAGTTTTTCATACCCTGAGGAAGAACTCTCCAGTGGTAACGCCGTGTGGGAGCCTGTTGGTCGATGGAGGGAACTAAAAAGGCAAAACGTGGCGCATCATCTGGATGTGAGGTAATTTGGAAAGTAACAATCTTTATTATCTTTATTGTCAATAACAGCCAAATTCCAGTCTTGAGGGAGCATTGATGGGGATGGCATACCTGGGTGAAGAGACCCTGTGTCCTCAATTATTTCATTAATTTTTCTCAAATCATGGAGGAGCCGCTATTTGTCCCTCCCTGTCTTCTTGATAATGAAAACCGGAGAGTTCCAAGGGCTGTTGAACTCTACAATGTGACCTTTAGCTAACTGCTTCTCCACGAGTTGAGTGAGCGCACTTAATTTTTGTTTGTTCAGAGGCCACCGATCTACCCAAACTGGTGTTTCAGTGAGCCAATTTAATTTTTGGGTAGGGCACTCTGTTTCAGTGACCGCTACTGAAAATCCTGGGGGGTTGGTAGGTCTAATTTGTCTGCCCATTGGGACATGCAGTCTCTTCCCCGCAAGGTAAACCTGCTATTTAAAATGAATGGGCGTATATTTGCCAATTTTCCGTCAGGTCCTGTAATTTGAACGATGCTCTTTGATCTTTGAGCTAGTTGAGTGCCCCCTACACCTTGGACTTTGCAATCCACGTTTTCAAGCTCCCATTGTGACGGCCATTTGTGTGGCGGAACGACCGTCGCATCTGCCCCTGTGTCCGCCCTTGTAATTGTATTTTGTGCCCCTGGCTGTAAAGTCCACGCCAAATCAGAGGTTTTTCCTCACCTACTACACTGCTGTAATAAATGGAGAGGTCCAGGTAATCCCACAGATCTTGTGGCATTGGTATGGCTTGGGCGATGACCTGGCCCTTTGGTAAGAAGAGGGGGGGGTGAACACAGCGTATCAGGAGAATGAAATCTCTGGGATAGGTGGTAAAGTCCCCGGGGCAATTATGGTCTCAGCAGGTGTGTGCCTGGTGTCCCCGATGACAAGATACTTAAAACCCCACCGATAGCACGATTGGACCTGTCTGATGATCTGGTCAGCGTGTTCTGGGTCGACATGAATTTCTTTCCAGTGAGTATTTTGGAATGTCAAAGCCTGAGACAGTCGAAGTCTAAAAGGTCCTTTCACATCCTGTGTAAAGAAAAATCCAGAGGGGCGATTAGTAAGATGTTCTTTTTTGTCCTTCACTACTCTGCACTCTGACCCATTTTTATCATTGCACGAGGCAGGGTCGCACTCATTTTCTAGTTTTTTATCATCCCTCCTTCTTTTTCTGCCCCTACTTCTGCTCCTTGTTTTCTGGGTGGCACTGGCGGACCTTGTTTCAAGTAGGGATATCTTTGGATCCAATGCTCCGATTGCTTGCAGTGATAACAAAAGATGGGTCTGGGTGTTCTGTGGAATGGTGATTGCATTGTCTCAGCTGCAGCTGCTGTTGGTCTTTCTGTGGCTGGTGGGCTTTTCAGAGTTGTTGGTGTTCTGATCCTCGCTTTGCGAGCACACTCTTCTATGATAGTTTCCAGTGAAGGTGCCAGTACTGATGGAAGGTTGATGATGACGGCACTCTTCATTTGTGTTTTCTGTCACTATTTCTTTGATGAGTTTTTCACTGGACCCAGAATCTGGGATTTTCTTTTCCACCACTACTTGAACTCGATCCACGAAGTCCAGGAATGACTCATCTACTCTTTGGTTTAGAGAAACAAAACTCGGAAGAGGATCTTTAGTTGGCAGTTGATGAAAAGCCTTTTCTGCCTCAGCTTTAATAAGATTCAACACGACTTGATGGATCTTTTTTGCTTGTTTCCAAGGCAACTCCCAGTCATCTACACCTGTTAGGTGGTCAAAGGTGAGGTGAGGGGATTCCCATCTTCATCATTTGCATGGTCTGCATCTGCCCAAAGTGTCAGAAGGAGATCGGTTAGTTGTCCCTGCCAGGCTTTGAGCCACAGTTTATACTCTGTTGGGCTGCGTAAGCTGGTGAATATTTCTTTTAAATCTCCAGGGACAAGAACATTGGCTAAAATGGTCGTTCTTGAAAGACCTTTGAAACATTCACTGGACTGGTTGAGCTCCTTCTGAGTTTTAAAAAGCTCTTTGATATTCTGGTAAGGAAAAGGTGACCAATTAGGTTTCTTTCCCCTATCATCATAAGAAACTGGAGTGGCAAATGGGATTAGGATTTCAGTTTCTGACATCTGGTCTTGCACTCCCTCACTTCCTGTTCCTACAGGACCATGAGAACCGGAAGGAGGACCGTGGGAGACCAAATGTGGGAGGGGCTGCTTGGAGGGCTGAGGGGCAGAGCCAGAAGCAGAAGAGGAGGGGACACCCAAAGGGGCAGGAACTTGATGACGACATGGACAAGGAGGGGCTGAAGGAGCTGAGGGAGGAGTCAGGGGCGGAGCTGAATTTTGCAGGGAAAGGGAAGAGGAGAAGTCAGGACCCAGACAGGGGCTGGTCTGAG
Organism: Passer domesticus; assembly: GCF_036417665.1. Classification (NCBI taxonomy): domain Eukaryota; kingdom Metazoa; phylum Chordata; class Aves; order Passeriformes; family Passeridae; genus Passer; species Passer domesticus. The sequence continues at coordinate 70,461,493 of NC_087476.1, read as the reverse complement.
GAAATGATGGGAAAAGAAAAGGATTCTGGGAAGAAGAAGGTGGGAGAGGTTCACGAGATGGTCACGCCACGTGGCATCCGCCATTTTGTGAACTAAGAACTGGAAAAGAACAACTATCTTGTAACTTATCTACAGATTTTTCTACAGGACGAGGAGTAAATGGGTTAAGGTTTAGGGAAGGAGTCCTGACAGGATGATCAGTCCTGCCAGGACAATCAGGGGACTGAATGGATCGTGGGGAGCCAGGGAGACGTTCTGCCAAGACAGGGCTGCCCTGCATCAACTGGGGATGGTTTGCTCCCCCCGATTCACTCAGTTCGGAAGAAGAGGAACTAGGAACACAGGGATCAGGAGCAGTGACCCCGGGGAAACTGGGGAAGGTTGTGCTGGTTTCTCTCCCACTTTTTCACTTGCATTTGCTGTTAATGTTCTCATTTTGACAAACAAGTGAAGAAATTTTTTACTCTCTTTTTTCACCACATACCGATTTTTCAGTGAGTTTATTGCCCACTGCTATCCAAAATTTTACTGATTTTACATCCTCAGGAGAGGTATTCGGAAAGTGAAAGAAAATCCAATGCACAAACCTTTTAATTACTGATTTTTTAGCTGACATTGTTCCCCCTCCCACGAAGGAATCCACAACTTGGAGGTAAACATCTCTCTGCTTAATAGAAAGTTTCATTGCCATTCTGTTAAAGAAGCTAACTACTAAGACACTTTTTCCTACTTATGGAGTAAATTGGAGAACTTAATAATAAGGTTACTTGACCAAAACGTCCGTATGCGAGGCCCCACGCCTCCCCTTGACTCGGAAGTCCACCTCTTAACCTACTGCCTCCCTTGCAGCACCCGAAGTTTTTCCCGAATGAGCTCCCTCCCCACGCCGGGATAACTTACAGGACCAGATGACCAAAGAAAAGAAGAACTCCATAAAGGTCCACTCAGCAGTGGAAAGCTTCTCCACATGCTCGGGAGCGCTGCTGATGAGCGATGAAGGTTGGCGTCCCAATCCCTCAGGAGCCGCACTGTAAAACGGGCACAGGCTCTACTGAGGATGTGTGACATGCCAAACTGCACTGATGAGGTACTCCACACAAAAGAGTCTCCGCAGCAGTTTCTGCGTGGGGTCAGGCTGACCAGCTGTTCCAGGAACAGATGTCCGCTGTCGAAACTGACCAGCACCACACCCCATGTTGGGTGCCAAGCTGATGCTGCGGCCTGGATCCAGCCGAAAGGCCGAACCGCTACCCTTGGCCCCAGCTAAAGGAGCTCAAGGCAGGGAGCAGCCACTCGGTGTCACTGCTTGGAGGAAAAGGGCTGGGCAGCTAGCCGGTTACAAGGCTCACCCTTTCTCCCGGGATCCAGGCCACGGCGTCATGCCTGTAGTATTGGTGAATTCATGTTAGCTACTGCATGTGCACTGCTTGCAAGGGCAACCCACATGAGTAGACGAGTTCACAGCTGGCTTTCTCCTTCCCTAGCAGGGACGCTGTGCAAGGGGGAGAATTTACTTTAGGCTTTTCAATGTAAACAACAACAACTACAACTGTAATAACTTTTTTTGGTATTTATTACTTTTATCTCTGAGATACCTGGGAACTATTGATCTTGCTTTCCTTTTTGTCACCTGCATGTCTGAAGTTCATTTTGTGCTCTCTGAATTGGTGGGGAACATATTTTGAGTTTAATAGGGAATGTAAATAGGAAGACTCTGCCCTGGTTTTTCTCTAGTTGTACTTTCGCTCTCTTAAACATAAAGGATTTTACCATCTTTATATGCTGTGTGCGCACAGAAAGAAACTTGATCTTAGATTCTTTACATATCTGTATAAAAGAGTGCTCAGAATATGACATTAATGTTACATTCCATTTTCAGGATGGTTATAAACTGTTTTCAGTGGTATAAGCACAATGGTATCAAAAATCAGAACTTAAAAATGTGAAAACTATACCAGAAATAATTTTCCAAGTTTGCATGTACGTATAGGTGCTTCCGTGTTGAAAGTCTCCCTCTCAGAAGTAAGGATGGAGCCAGAAACATCTTTAAAAAACAGAAAGTCTTCTCTAAATGTAGCCATGCTGCATTCACTTAATGTATGTGACATTTCTTTCTTTTCAAGGGTTTACTTGAATCCTAACCCTTACCCTGTACATTCATTTCTTGCTAATCAGGGTCTGGCAAGTCACTGGTTTTTTACCGTTTTACATTATTTTGATCAAAAGGTCATGCATGCTGTGACTTACCGCTCAAGCAAATCATGCTCACGATGTCTCACCTATACAGTACATTATTTTATTGATTTCCACCTCCCCTAGCATTTTTGGTGCTTGTCTCTGCAGTATCTAAAGCATAACAACTTAATAGATTGACAGGAAACCTTCAAGGCAGTGTTTCTTACAGGGTCATTCCAGCAGTAATTTTAAAAGAAAATAAAGCAGCTTTTCTGTCATGATAAAGAGCATTCAGGAGGAGGAACAGAAAGAGGAGGGAGAGAAACAGGAAAGCAGTTGTTGCTTACATGGGGAAACAAAAAGATCAGTTGACAGGAGAGCTAGCACAAGTAGTAATTACTCACAGAGCTATGGGATTTTTCATACAGGCTTCAGTGATTAAAGTCTAAGATGTGAAATGGGAGTGGTGAGTGAATTTTAAAGAACAGTGTCCAGAGTCATACATTTGAAAATAGTTTGGGTGGGTGATTGGTTTGGTTTGGTTTTTTTTTAAAAAAGGCATAGTGATAGCTTGTTTCCTTCCTGACATCACCCTGATTTGTGAGTTTATTTTCTCTCTTTTTATAACTACATGCCATTTATTTATTTCTTTTTAATTGTCTGAAGATGACTGTCTAAAAGAATGAGGATAAACGTTGCATAATGTGCAATATGTTTTATCACAAACACACACACATATACATGTATATAAAAAACTCTGGGTGTGAGCAAGAAGTAAGCTCTTTGGCATTACAAAGCCCTTTGAGGGCCAAATTCGGCTAAATTCTGAGGGCTTCAGTTCTGCTAAAGCAGAATTGAAGGTTGCATATGAGCAGCAGATCAGACAACAGAGATGTGACTGCAAACCCAAGGACATGGTCAGTGCCACTTCCACAATAGTGTTTCATATGAGCTCTGCTGGATTTTTAAAACATGTAGCTTGCTAAAACTGTCAGATAAAAGGATCCTGGCCATTTCTGTCACCTAATGCCAAAACAGTTTTTTAGCTAACCATGTATATTTTCAACCGTATATATTTCAACAATTATATTTTATAATTTCAACGTTTTATGAAAGTTTGGCTGTATGTTCAGCACCTTTTCAGGTGCTGAAACACATTTAGGGCCACAGAGACACCATTGGGATTTGAAAATATTTAAGGAAAGAAAGCACTACCTCTGTTTGAAGTCCTTGTTTTTTTTTCATGTGCCAGTTCCTTCTGCAGGTCTCATCTTACACTTCCCTCAAAAGACTATGTATCAGTAAATCACAGTCCTTTACAAGGTCTTCTGTGCTCTCTGAGAGTTTGAGTCTACTATGGGAGTAGTAAAAACAGCAGGTTGCCTCACTTGCAGGCCCCTGTTGGAAAAATGGCATTGTTATATGGTGGGCAGAACTATCAGTCTTCATCTGGAGCTTTCAGTGTCAGTAACTTATAAAATAGAAAAAATGGTTTTGTTATTTGAGCTTCAGAGTGCTCAAGCAGTGAAAAATTATTATGTAAAATTGGGCAATATATTACTAATGTGATCTACATTAAATGAATATCCTGATGTATGTAGTTCGTGCATACTTAGCTGAAGAACCTGTGTGCTTTTGCATTTGGGCACACATACCTTTTGCGTATTCCATCACATGTACCAATTTTGCCAGAAAAAAGGGACTAAAAAGTACAGAAGGAGTGTACTCAGTTAAAGCTAAGAAATTTCACACGCTTCAGATTCATGAAACCACTGTATGTGAGACAGAATCGTACAACAGCCCAGGATGGAAAGGACCTCAAACAATCTTCTGGGATTACCTAGCACCCTGTTCCATTGCATCTCGAATGCCTCCAGTGATGAGGACTCCTCTCACCACGTCCCTGGGGAGGTTTCTTTGGATACCTGAATGACATCTTAGTACCAAGATATGAATAACCTGGAGAGGAAGCACTAAGAAGAAATGCTAAAAATTGCCTTAAGGAGGAATTAAGAGTAATTTTTCCTTGATCATTTTATGTGTTAGAAGCACCTAAGTGGACCAGATATGAGTTGTCTTGTTACCTTTTGAGTACAGAAGGAATATTTTTAAATCATATGCTGGACTTCACATCAGGCAGTCAATGGGGTAACAAAAGTGGATAAAGTGCCATCAAATCACAACAGAGCAGGAGTCAAATGGCTGCAGGTAGCTTCAAGGAGGTTATGAACTTCAAGGCTGCACTGTACATCTTTATTTTTTAATGCAATAACTTAAAGTGAAAAGAGGAATCTAATTGTACATGGTCTTGATTTTAGCAGGGTTCCACTGAGAAAACATCCTGCTGTAGACATCAAATTAGGCTGGTTTGACTTGCTAGAATCTGTCTTTTCAGATTACATGGAGATGCTTCTGAGACACAAGAAGTGTTGCTAAGGCAAAATGCATTAAGAATTATAGTCAGTGCTTCAGAGCACTGAATAGACATTTTTTTTACCCTTAGAATTTACTTGCTTGTCTGCACTTTTCACAAATTGCACTCAGTTCCCAGGTAGAGCTGGTGGTGGAGAAAATAGCCAGGTTCATGTAAATTCTCCAAGTAAAGAGTTGATCTTTCTGAAAATGGAGATTAGTTTATCATCATTAGAAAGGAAACTCTGTGCTGAATCTGATATGAAAAGTCTATTGTGAAAATAAATTTGTATCTTCTATTCATAGTCCTAGTTTGGCCATAATAGCTACAAGTTTATCAGCTAGATTTCAGAACAGCTCCTCTGGAGATGAAGTCATGGACAGTTTTTTTCTAGAAACCACATTTCAGATTATGTCACTTAGGAACCTCCTCGATGACTCTGATGCTGAAGCTCACCCAAGAGGAGAAGGCTTAAAAAGATTTATTATCTCTCAAGCTTAGCAGATTTCAAGGGTCTCAAGGAGGTGAAGGGCCTCTCTAGACAGGGAACTTCACTGTCTGGAATATATCTCTTCTTAAGCCTGAAGGGCTCAGTTGTGACATTTGAGATCTAATTTTGCACTGAAACCCAGCTGCTTCTTGTGTTGGATTGGGCTTCTTTTAAGAAAATGAATTGCCTTAGGCTATCTTCCTTAAAATATGACTCTTCCAGATGCCAGTTTTGCTTAAAGGAAAAAAAGCTGGGTACTGGCTATGTTTAGCAAATGCCTCTCCCAAGAATTTCTGTAAAACCACTTACTGCAGAGCTGACCAGTTTCAGCCCGAGGCTTGTGGGAGATTTGCTTAGCACTTGTCTGGAGATTTGAGCTATTTATTAGCTCAGCATTGCTTTATGTTGTGAAAATATAAACCCCACAGTGTTAATGAATGCAAGTAAAAATTCAGATGTATTTAGTGTAATATCCAGAGTCAAAATGTGGATAGCATGGCTCTCTTGATAATGGGGCATCTCTATAAGGTTTTGTATTAGGTGAGAACAGTAATAGTGATGAAACAGAATCCCAAGTGCTTCTTGGTATTGAGTGGCTGTTTCTACCCCAAGTCAGCTGCAGATGCCAGCCATCCACCCACTGCTTTCATTGTTCAGACAAGCACATTTTTCTTCCCATGCTCTAGAGATGCAGATTGTGCTGAACAAGTGGAGATTCTGCTCAGCTTTTGGATTCTGTGGACTCTTTTTGAGCTGACTTGAGGAGAGATTCCCAGTAATGTTGTTTGTGGTTGTTCTCGTGAGGAGGAGAGAGTACATTCACTTTCCTAGTATGATTCATCAATTTTCTGTGTTTCTTTAAACAGTTCTAACAAAAATTGTCTCTCTGCTTATGTTGCAGAGGGATTATGTATGAATAAGCCTTTTAGCCATTATCAGCTTTGAGACAAATAGATTGTGTCCAATGCATGGATCAGCAAGCTTTGAAAAAAATAAATGCCTAACATGAAACCTGCAGTTCTTCTTCCCTTGAGCATTTCAGCTACTTTGGCTTCTCTTAAGACTATCTTGAGTCTCCATCCTTTGAGAAAAGCTGTAAATTAGTCCATTGAGAACAGTATTTATGTGGTTTGAATGTTTCCTGGTCTTCAAGCCCTATCTGTAGACTAAGTGGTGTAGAGCTGTGTTCTGTAGCAGTGACAGCTCACAAGCAGAACCGTCAGCTTCTACAAGAAAAGCAGTAACACCATTGGAAAAAATGTAAATTTTTGCAAGTGACATCTTCCTCCTGTGATGGTGATACATACTGTGAGTATACTGTTATCAGGAAGATATTCTTCACTGCTTAGAAATCAGACAAGATTTTTCCTATCTGTGGTTAACTGAAAAATCAGTGGAAGTTCCCCAAGTTCCTTTAGGTGATTTCTTATGGACTTTTACTTTTGTAACATGAACAGGTAAAAATACCTTTCTCTGTCTTTAGAAATCTCACATGCATTCAGTGGATAAAAATGCCTTTGCTCTGACCTTTTAACATCTAGTTAGAAAGAACAGCAGGAAAACCTCTTCCTAACAGGGCAAAGCCTTAGGGATTTTCTTTGCTGCCTTGCTTTGGGGGACAAGAAGCTCTTTGTAATAGCATATACCCTGAGTTCCCTGGTTTTGCGCAAGCCATTGCGGGCCCTCTCGAATACTTCCTTAAGAATCATCCCATAACACACTGAAAAAGCCCAATTTTAACTTGTGACTTTAGACAAACGTGAGTGTTGACCATCAAGGTCTTCCATATCCAGCTTCTTAGGATTTCTAAAGAATACCTACCATGAACAAAATTCAGAGTTCTCTGCTATATAAACATTCAACCGTGGAAAGATTTTTATACAAGACTCTGCTTATTTCAGAGGATCCCTTGAGAGCCCAATTCAGAGAAGCCCATCAAGGAGTTCTGGATGGTTTCAAATTGCCTCAGATGTCATCATTGTTAGAGGCTTCTTCTGGCAAGCCTGAGTTATTGCCTCTATCAATTGCAACTAAAAGCGGATTTTTCATCTTACCAACCAATTTTGCTAACAAGTGTGACTTGACAGCTCCATTCAGGGTGCAGATAACTTTTATTCCAGGCTTCAGAATACAGTGCCCAAGGGAACACTCAGTGAGCTACAGCAATTACAACTTTTAGCTGTGTTTTCTTCACTGCTTATTTTCAAGCAGAAGGATTATCTGATGTAAGTTTAACCCTGTCATCAGCTGACATATTTGTTTTCCCAGGGTCTCAGGCAACTGCTGTTGGCACACTGGCGCACACATCAGATTTCCTGGTATACGTGGGTCACAGTATATCTTTGTGACTTAAACCAAATTATCTATGAGCTCTACAGTTTAGTGCAGGCTCTCACAGACCTACAGTAATGTTTACAGAGTGCCCCATCTAGGCTAGTTTACCCTGCCTCTCAGACAGACTGCTAGGCTTAGATGCCATAAGAAATGCCATTAAACCCAATGCCATGTTCAGGACACAGTTTAGCTAATTAAGAATTAGTTTGGATGTCTCCACTAAACTCCCATCATGCAAGGTAGAAATTAACTTGACTCCTGTATAGGTTTTGTGAGACAGAATTGCTTATTTTGTATTTCTTATTAAAATGAATAGGAATGTTCTTTTCTTGAATGCTTGATGTGGGCATGCATCAGCAAGCCAATGGGTTCTTCTTAACTGGTAGTTTTCTCTCATCATGAATTGTCACAAGTTGCTAAGTTATATATTTTGTTCATATCTTTCCTTTCACTCGAGAGTATTGGATAGTTTTGACTTTTCTGTTCTTTCCTGACAGTGAATGGATTTAGTAACAGCACTTACATGAGAAGGAAGTTGTTCAGATTTGTTAGAAATTTCTGCTTTCTGAGGCCAGTAGGTTTTGTATTAACTACCACTGTCCCTTCCTGCCTGGAGATTTCAATTACAGATACACAGCAGGGTCAGTGATCATGAAGTATTGGCCCACTGTGGAGTCCTGCATTCACGTTTCAAGCACAACTTCATAGCCATAACATATAGGAGGTAATACACATGGGTCAGATCTGAAAGGAAATAACATTCTCTCACAAGGAGGCACATTTATCTGGAGATTAATATTTTGTACTTCCAGATTACTTCTGAGAAACATTGTCACTGTCCAAATTAATAGTAGAGATTTTCCTACTAAATGCAAATGTTTTGCAGGTGAAAAGCATTACTTTTTCTCTTAGCAGTTCTATTAATGACATTGCTCTGGGGTTTTCGCACTGTATTAAATCTCTCAAACCTTCCTTTTGATGTCAGCTAAATAGTAACCATTTTTCAACTACAACCCAATTCTGAATTTCTTTCCCTGCTGCCTTCACAGAAATCTCTGACACTGGGAGTTTTCCTAGAAGTCTGGCTTTAATTTTAGTCCCTTTTTCTTTTGCCATTTGATGCTTACCAAGCAGACTTGGCCTGCTCGTAAATTTGGGAATACTACATTCAATCTGCAAATAAACCAACTTCCCAAAGCAGTGCTCACCAAGCTGTTGGGATATACCCACAAAGAGCTTTCAAGTTAGTCCTTTGCTACCTACACAGCAAAGCAGTGCATGACTTTGTGGTCTCTTACGTACGTGGTGTCATGCATTAAGTTCACCCAAGTCCCTCCTTCGGCTTTCCATGCGGTGTTTGCAGGGAAGTAGCACACAGTCTACTTGCAGATGACTCGTGAAGTGAGTAGAGGACAGGTGTGAAAAGTACAGGGTTGCAATACTTTAAAGATTATGCTGATTTGTATCATATCTCTTTGATCTTTAATTTCCTTTTACTGTGTACTTTCACAGTAGTGCGCTCAAAGTGAGTGGTGATAGGGGCATGAAAAATCAGAATGGAGAACTAAGCATATTATGTCCTACCAAAAGGCACATATAACTTATTTTAGGCAGCTTGAATGGTGTTCTCATTTGCTTTGAAACCTCTTTGAGTAATTCTAGTGATGTGAAGAACCATTAACATTAGAATATATATTTGCATGTAGTTTATACCCAGAGAAATATAAAGGGGTGAAGGCAGCTGTCATGGAAATAATTCAGACTTTCAGTGGAGGAATGTTTTAAGCTCTAATGAGCAGAAGGCTTCATAGACCAATGTAGAGCACTGGTACCAACTTACTAAATTCTCCCACTGTAAAGATGAGTTGGGAGCTCAAGCTGTCTGCTCCAGAGGGGTAATAGCAGCAGTGTTAAGCAAAATCTTTCTTCTGTTTCCAAGCCTTTTGCTTGCATGTTTCCTGTCAGGATTTTGAAAGCAGATAAGACAGCTGCTGGGGCTGGAAGAAGGCCACTGCTGCAGGCCGGTGTGTCAGACTGCTTGGGCAAAGGTGTGAGAGGTGATGGCAGGAAGGATGGAGAAGGAGCACCAGTGAGGAGGTATCCTGGTTTAGGGCAAATTTGGGAGAAAAAAAGTCACCCTAGGACAGGAGAGGATAAGTAGGAGAAGCCAGCAAGAAGAGGCTTGAAGACTGTGGTTAAGAGGAATTAACAATACATTTTTAGAATATTGCTTTTGCTCAATATTGGGTTTGTGGCTTTAATATTGAAAGGTGGATAAATAGAAGATTTACAGTCCCAGGAAAAGTAGTTTGATATAGCCCATTGAGATTTATACTGAGATGACTTCTTAGCGTCCTTATGGTTTCAGAAGCTCCTTAAAATTGATGGAAACATCACTCTTGTTAATCATTATACTTTTTCACCCTACCAGGGCACTGGGAAATGAACTCAGTGTGACTCAGGAGCAAGTATGTTGCTCCATATCCAGAGCTGGCAGCCAAATGGGTCATGTGTAAGCTGGCACTGACTGTGCAGGTTCCTGTTTCTATTCCTGGGCACCAGCTGGGGAAGAAGCAGACTTTTCTCTCTTCTGAGGACAGCAGCACTGAATATTGGCAAACGTTACTGTGCAAATCAGGATCAAAATATTATCAAAACTTTCAAAGTTCAAATCCCTTCTTTCATTCTGAAAAGAACCAGCTTTGAGTGCTGTTTCATTACAAGATGCTCACTATGTCCCCAACAATCCTTGCAATGGGATTGTTGCATGGTTTCTGTAAATAATCACCTTCCCAGTCAAAGTAAGTGAAGAAAGGAGCTAGTGCATGTATTATAAGACTTACACACCTGGTGATGCATAATTTGCTATTATTTTCCAACAGCTCATAGCTGTACAACTGAGTGAGCTAAAAGATGAAATATTAATGAGGGACTGAGAAGAAGTGGGATTTGTTAGTGTTGCTGAGAAAGAAGCCTGAGACCTAGTGAGAACCTTGTTCTTATCCTGCTGTTGGCATTTCTTGGGACTTACTAGCTTGAATGCCTGGAATGCCACTAATGAGGGAGTCTGTGCACTGCCTGGAGGGCCCAAGTTTCATTTCATTTTCTGACTAACTGGTTCTCTGAGGAACTTGAAACTCTCACATCTTTTGATTTGTGATGAAACAGGAGATGTGAATTTTGTTTTCTTTACTCATTCTCTCTGTTGAAAGGCAGAAGCCCTTCTGGTCACTTGTTGGTTCGAGCCCAGAAATTTTTGCAATTGTATACCCAGAACTTCTTTTTAGTTTATACTGCACTAGTAAATTCAGTAGCTGCATCTGATGGTTTTTTTGGATGTTCAGTATTTTAATAACAAAGCTTTCCAGAACTGCCAATCAGAAATCCACAAGGGAAGGTTTTAAAAGCAGCAGATAATATTCTAATAATATTAATATTAATATTAATATTAATATTAATATTAATATTAATAATAATAATAATAATGATGTAACATTTTATTGCTCTTACCTATTCATTTTGTCACCTTGTGACTGAATCCCAGAGTGCATGTGCATCATGTTTTGACCATATTTCCCTAGCCAGCAGAACTAGGAATGTTTTTAAAGGTATTTCAGATTCTCACAGTTGTGGTAGACACAGAATAGCAGGTGTCTTGAAAATCTTCCTGAAATTGGGAGAGTTGACAATGCTATAGATTTCCCTCAAAGTCTGACCTTAATGAAACTGATATGATTCTTTGCACAAAGATTTCATTGTGGTTATTGCTCCACTGGGACTTTTTGCAGCCAAAAGCATATGCTTCTTTTTAGTAGTGTCACAATACCCATAGATACAGCAATACTTCCCTCTCCTGTGTAACTAGCTGGTGGGTAGTTGTTTCCTTTTTGTCTTAAAAATCTGCAATTTCCAAAGGTACAACTCACAGACCCCCACATGCTGTAAGCAAGAGCATTCCCATAGGATGCTCTTCTTGCTCTGCTGTACCCTGCATGTCTCCTTTCTTACCAGACATGAGAATTGAACGCCTTCACATCACTGACACAATGTGGTTTTGAGCTTATGACAACGGAGGGGGAGTCAAGTCTTCCAGATTATAGCAGCCCAGAGAAATTCAAGCTGTGTAGTTGCTCTGCCTGGGGTCAGAAGGCAGCAAATGGGAGATGGCTCAGTCTGTAAACTGTGACCACATTCAGCTGAGCTGAGCCCTTCAGCAGAGGCACAGGGGTCTGCACCCAGCCATGAGCTTAAAGCCCCAAGTTTGTCCTGCCAGCCTGTCACTGATGTAGTCTGGCCAAGATGCCTGCAGTGTCTTTGGTGTTTTATTGTCCCCACCTGCTAAAGGGAGATTTCCTTCCTTCTTTGTAAAGGGATATAAATGTTCACTCTCATTTAAGATGTGGTGAAACACATGCATGCATACATATAGATGCAGTACATGTATATACATATAAACGCACATAAACTCCCTAGTGAACCAGGATTTGTTTTGATCAAGGATTGAAAGCCATAACTTCAGGTCTGGGGAATTTTTTTTTTTTGTATTTCTGAAGTAACCATAAATCCTGCCTGATTTTGAACTCTCATTTCTCAGGCCCTAAATCACCATCCATTTATCTTCAGATTTCATGCATTGTGTGATGAGGAGTGTTCTGAATTTCCAAACAGCTTCCATAAATTATTTAGAACTGAAAATGCCATGTTAAAAAAAAAAAAAGTAGAAGTAGAAGTAAATAAACTGAGCATCTTTGCTGGTGATGGAGCCCTGAGAATAAAAGCAGAGGGGCTTGTGCTCCCTCTTTTGACCATGGCCTGGTCAGAACATCCTAAAGCTTGGGACAGCAAGATCTTTGGCATGACAGAATGTGGAGAGGACACATATGTCAAGAGACTTTTCATACATCAGTAATGAAGCTGTTTCACAGCCACAGCCTGAAGATAAGGAGAGACAAGGAGGCAGCTATCTTGCAAGGAGTTTGCAAGCTTTTGGATTTCTCTGCCTAAGGAGCAGTCACTGTGTACAAATGTTTAGTTAACAAATCCAGATAAGCACATATTAATGGAATTCTACCAGTTGCAGTGGGAGTCTGAAAAACACAGGCTCAAATTAGCTGAAATGTCAAAGTCTTTTGTCTTACATCTGCTCCCTTTCCCATCTTACTTTTTGAACTGTGTTTTATTGAATCTCACAGTTCTTTAAAGCTGTGGTATTTGGTGAAGGAAAGGGTCACATATTCACCCGTCAGATATTTGAAGTCCTCTCAAAACTCAAAAAAGTAAGTTGCACTCTAGAGTGGAGGGGAGCTGGGAGTGTCAAGTATTATCTCAACTGCTTGGTCTGGGAATGTTCCCTCCACTCTGGCAGAAGTGGTAAAAGTCCTGGAGAACCACACTGGGGCTTTATGGTGAACACTGGCACAAGTTGCCCAGAGAGGTTGTGAAGCCTCCATCCCTGGAGATAGTCAAGATACATGGATATTGCCCTAGGAAGCTGGCTCTGGCTGACCCTGCTTGAGCAGGGGTTGGACTAGATGATTTCTAGAGCTCCCATCCTACCTCCGCCCTTCTGTCAGTCTTTATTGAAAGTGGCTTTTCATATCTTGGAATTAGTGACTTAAGTCTTCCTGGCTTGAAAGGGCACTCAACAGGCTTGTCGCTGAAGTGAGGACAGTGTGTGGGCCCAGAAGTGCTGACACACAGCAGCAGGTCAGCACTTAGCAGTGTCCAGCAACATTGTTCATGTGCCTGGTTGCAGGCAAAGTGTGTCTGGTGGTGGTTGTGCTCGTGGTCCTGCGTCATGCTGCCATCTCCTGGGATAGCCCCTCCATAGCTCCTCCTGCCTCAAGCTACATGGAACCTCAAGGTCGCTCTCCTGTCCTTCCTCATTCTCACTAAACCACAGCGTGCCTCAGTGAGATCAGCAGTGTCACGGAGGATGCTACCAGCCATGGGGAGGTGTTTCAGGGTTTGCTGTTTCGGAAGGTCAGTGGCAGGGAAGGTGCTTGTGAGTTGGGTAAAATACGAGGTTTAGAAATCTCATCTGCCTCATGTTCCGTGATTCATTCCCCAGGACAATGCCTGTATGGCTTTAGCACCCTGGAAGGGATTGCTCTTGTTTATTTCCCTTCTCTGGAGCAGCCTCACAAAGCTGTGCAGGAGTGAGCTCTGCCTGCCGGCGCGCTGTAGGAGGAGTGCAGCAGTGCAGTCATCTGAAGCAGTTAAGCTTTTCTGATCCTAGGCTAGCACCAAGTGGTGCTGCATGTTTGATATTCATAGCACAAGGGATGAAACAGAGCCCCATGTCCTGCTAAACTCCTGTGTGCACCCTAAATTCCTCAAATCTGCACAGTAGGTATAGATGTATCTCCTATCCATAAATTCTGGTTTACATGCCCCATTGGTGTCTCTGCTGTATCTGGCAACCTTCTATAACCAGGAAATCCTTGAACTGCAGTCATTAAACTTCTTTAAAAGTATGTCTAGTTGTAAATAACATACCTTTATAAACAAATAAATCTGCTGCTTTGGGGGTCTGAGAATGGCATCTGGTTTCTTGTGATGTTATTGAAATGGCCATAATATGCTGAACATCAGAGAATTCCTTCACCTGTGCTGTTAGTTTTGGGAGAAATTTCAGGGGGATTTGATAATTGTTACCTACATTTCCTCACTGTACTACCCTGGAATTCTGCAAGTTTTCTCTTACAGAATAAAAGTGACCTACTTTAGTGATATACTGCATATAGAATGACTGCTTGTGTTTTTTCACCAGTTTTTTGCTGTTAGAAGTGAGTTGCTGGTAAATTTTAAAATGTGGAGAGAGCTGAAATATGGACCTATACTTGTATATAGGTCTTTCTGGCTCATTGTAGTCAGGTCAGTGTCATTTGCTTGAATGTTTTTTTGCAAAAACTTTTACTTGAAAGTTCCAAAATGCAGCAAGTTCATTCATTCTCCAGGGAGTTTTCCTGTTTCCTAGTTTATAAGGGAAAGTCCTAACTGCCAGGTACTGCAGCAGCTTCAGGAATATCTTAGCTCTAGAAGAATCTGGGTTCTGAACTGAGGTCTCTGGAAAGAGTTTAATGATAAAACGTGTGAGAAGCAGCTTCTCCAATGTCCAAGGAGATGTTAAACAAGTCTTGGGGTGAATCAGTTCCCAGGGCTGGAAGGCTTCAGTGGCACAAATAAATGGTTGAGGGGTTGAAAGGATTAGAAAATGGATCTGAACACAAGGTGGCACTGTAGGAATTAATTTTACAATGTTTAATTCATTTTCTGAGTTAATGGGGTTTTTTGTGGTGCTCTTAATAGGCCCACAGAGAGTATTCTTGTTTCCACATCTATGTTTTCAGGAATTTGTAAGGGCATATTTACTGTAATATTAATATGAATCAACCTCAGCAGTGCAGCTTAGCTGATCATAGGCTCTGCAATTTTTGCTCTGAAAAACTGAACAAACACCATGCAAATAGTAACCCCTTCCCCACCCTGTTTACAAAAATGTGAAAATATAGAGTCTGAGGAGCATCTGTGGTGTTGATTGACTTACTGACTTGCTGAGATGGGCTTGATCTGCATCATCCATCTCCTGTTCCTCTCTTGGTTGCTTTGCCCTGTGTGTAAAATGTTTGATCATTGGGTCAGTGGCATTACCTTCATTCTACTTTGCATGCTGCCTCTGGGGCTGCGCAGTATGTGATCAGATTTCTAGCATCTATTAAAATATACATCAGTTTCAAGTTAAAAGCCATGCTTTTAGCTATTGCCAATCTCAAGAAGTTTATCTCAAGGACTCTTTATCTCAATATCTTCAAGTTGTGATAGTCACTTAAAAAATCTGTAAGTTGAAGTCCAACTTACTTCATTGCTGACTCGGGTCTGGTGATTTCACATCTCATTGGTTAGAAATGTAGTGGAACAAGATGTTCTATTGAATTTACAGAAGGTTTTCTGAAGTGTTTCTCATTCTTTCATTGCTCTTTCATTTTCATAGGCATGAAAACATTTATAAAAGCACATCTTGGCACTGTTTGCCTTCTTGGATGTCATAAAAAATACCATGCACATACAGCATTTGGGCTGAGGAGGTGTCCAGTATTTTTTTCAATGTGTTCACAAATGCTGCTCCAGTTATTAGAACTTGGAATCCTATCATCAACCACAAGCACTCAAAAGCTGTGAACTGCTCTTCACAGCCAAGGCATTATTTCACAAAACACAATATGCTTGTTTCTTCTTATGGTCCCAAACATAAATGTTCTCACTGTTTTTCAAGCCTGGTTTCTAAGGACACAAAATTTTACTTAGATGTTCAGACCTTCTTTTCACAGTGTTATGATCTATGAGCATTTTATTGAAAAACCTTAAAATGCTCGTGTGATCAATTATCCAAGAGCTAGAACTTTAGCAGAAGAAAATATGTGATAAAACAATAACAAAACAAAATTTTTTTCACACAACTGCCCTGGCACTAAAGTGTGGAGCTGTGAGTTTCTCTGAATCTTTTTAACAAGATTATTTAGCTATGGAAGATTGCCTTTGTGTGATTAGAGGGTACTTTATTTGTCTGTAGTTTTTTAGTCCCAGAACTTCCTGCACTGCCTGCCATGGTATCACACAATGCTGGTATCACAATGGTTAAAAGCAACACCCTTTGTCATGTGATATCAATGGCTGCCAAGGAATAACACCTCCAACTTACTACTGGGAAAGATCAGGGTCCAGCTGCTAAGCTAAAGTAAAAATTTTGGTCTCTACTTTTAGTTTGTGGTTTCATCATATGTCAATGATTGCATGTCAGTTAATTGTATCAGTCAAGTTTTATATGATTTTCAGATAAAAGCTTGCATATAAATGATGTATGGTACCCTGCAAGGAAGTTTGAAGGCTGACCACTGATGCAGAAGGCTTAGAGTCATCTGATATTCCCTGCTCTTCCTTTAAAACATCTCTAGTTTGCACAATACTTCATAATCTGGAAAGAGAGAAATTATATCTGAAAGAGAGAAATGATGTAAGGAGCTGCTGAAACCTCCCAACTCAGTGCTAGTGCATTGCTTAACCAATTTTCTGTCAGGGCCACCACACAGGCAATCTCCAAGACACTCAAAACCATTTCCCAGCTGTGGTATTCCCAAAGTCAAAACCTGTGGGTGTCTCCATGTCTCCACCCATAAATCCACCAGCACTCTGAGAATGTCTCACAGCTGGAAAGTGGAGAGACTTGTGCCAAGAAATAATCTTGGGTCCTGGGAAGCTGTAAAGTTTGGCCCATGTTGGATCTCTGAGCAGCCAATTTGCTGTCAGGTGGCACCGGTCCTGGGGATGCCTTGTGCTCAGCTGAAGGTCCTGTGACAGGGAAGCAGCAGTTTTGAGGGTGGTAGTGGTACCTATTGGTGTATAAGCACCTTCTGTGTTCCTTTTAGTTCTATGATCCTACAAAATTGTCCTGCAGATGTCAGCTCAGTGACACATGCTGGAAGGCTTGGCTTAGCTCTACTTTATAAGGAGGATATGGGTTTGGCAGTGATTCATAACTGAATAGTTGCAAGTCTTTATTCTCAAACTACTTTGAAATGTGACAGTGGCAGAACTAAAAATAAATAGAAAACCTGTTTCTCCGTTTCTCAAATTTTTTTTTAAAAATTCATTTTACTATTTCTAAATATGTGAAAATGAAGCCTGGGTGCATATATGTGTGTTTATTAAAACACTTAACTAGGAAATTCCTGGTGAAATTAATAATCTTCTCTCTGGGCAGGGGCAATTGTATAACTAGGTAATCTTGAAGGTCTCTTTCAACTGAAACCATTGTATGATTTTCTAGTATCAATAGTTGAAAGTGTCTTTGACAGTATCAAGTTGAGTGTAGAACGAAAATACATATTCACAAGTTGTTTTTCTTATTTACCTAACAAATTAGGGAAGTATTCAAATTATTTGCACTTTATGCTGTTAATAACTTGTCTAATTTTACTGTTGGTTGTACTAACCAGCAGTAGTTAAATTAATATGTTTTTATATGCTAATCACAGGAATGATCAGTGTAAGACAGTTTTGGTGATATTTACTCTTTGATAATACCTACAGCAGGTACAAATTTCATGTGGCATTCATTTCAATCTGCAGCCTCTGCTCTACAAGAAGAACCCTGGTTATTAAATAATAAAACTGAAAAAGTAGTGTGGTAGGCTTAATTTTCAGATTTTTTTTAAAATCCTAAATAAAATGTCAGCAATCAGAACCTCTCAAAAAGTGAGAGTACCAGAGTGAAAAACAACAGAAAAGATTGTCTGTACAAAGGGCTGAATTCCGATTTTCCCTGGTTTGGGCTAGCAGGTGTGGTAGGGGGTGGGCAACAAGAGAAGTATATTATTGTGGCTTAATGAATCAGTGCCAGTCAGCCAAGCTGCACTGAGTACCACGTGCACAGCTGGTTAATAAAGCAGTTGGACAGAGGTCCAAGCATTTGGCATTTTGTCACCCTTTTGGAGTGGGTGGTGAGCACCCGGAAGGCACAGTGCTGTGACTGTGTGCTGGGGAGGCACAGCACCTCCATGGGCACAGCTGGTGAGCACTGGGAGCAAATGTCCCTCACACTTAGGTGGTACCCAGGCCTTGTACCTGTGATTGCACTGGAGGGACTCTGGCCTGGAGCATGCTGTTACCAGTAACAGAAAAAGGTAATGAAAATGAGAAGTTTGTTGATGATAATTCAGTGGATATCAGCTTTTTCGAGATACAAGACCAGTAGTGTAAATGGCATGGATTCATTTCACAGGAACAAAGGCTTTCAAAAGTAAATATTTACAGTTACTTCTTGAGCTTGTATTACGTAGCTGAAGGAGAAGGATCAGCCTGATTTTTTTTTTGTAGACAGAATAAAGTCTACTGATGTCTCTGTTGATGTACACAAGTAGATACTGTCTGCTGTTATCTGAAATGCTCAGTGATATAAAGATTTCTTTGTGTTAGTCTACAATGTTAAAGGAAAATGATCAAATGTAATCCCAAGTCTCATTCCTCAATGATAGATTTTCTCTCCTTTGTTCATAGCAAATTAAAAAGACATTTGAAAGCAGGAAGGTTTGAGATTTGATTTAGAAGAAGTAGAACTCTATCCTATAAATAATAATTTCAATTGATCTATAGTAGTTATCTGTTCATGGTACATTACTTCAAAAGATGAAGGCTGAAGTGCAGGTTAGAAAAATTTCCATATTGCAATAAATAAGCCAGTCACTTTTTGATGAGAAAAAAATTCTCTTTTAGTCAGGAATTTCTGCAGATGTCCTAAATTACCTTGGTGAGACATCCCTCTGTAACCTGTTGCACTGCCACTATACAACACCTGGGCTCCTTTCTGGGAGGCAGTGATGGCTAAAATGTCAGCCACTGTGGAGTGCTCCTCACCACAGGACTTGGAGTTGGAGCCAAGGGGTGCTGACTTCCCCCAAGTCCTCCCTTGCACCTGAACATATGTGTCCGTGCTGTGTTTAAGTAAAGCAGGTGATGCTTTTCAGGATCTTGACATCAGTATTTAAATTGAAGTATATCAGTTCCATCTCTATGCTTCAAGAAGACTGTTTCCTGCCCTCTTTCTTTTGGGCATTTCTGCCGTGGTGTCTTTTCCAGAGGTTTCTGTATCCTAGGAGGATGAAGGAAGGTTTGTTTCTCATTTGGGCACACTGCAGCTTAAAAAAAATCAAAAAAATCCAAAAAACAAACCAAAGGGAAATCAGGGGGAAAAAACCCTGTGAAATTTACAAATTTCTTAAAACAATAGGAAGCTTTGTCCAGAAAGACTGGGAAGTTCACATTCAAGGTAACATGGTCATGGTTGGCACCAAACATTTCCCTTAAAAAGTGCTTATTGTAGCTAGTATAGAAGTTAAAATACCTATCTTGTATCACATACATAATTTCAAAAAAGCTCTATCATCTGACATGCTATTGTTAATATTTTTTTAGTTTTAAGTAGTCCTGCAAGGAGCAGGGTGTTGGAGTCTATGATCCTTATTAATCACTTCCAACTTGAGATATTCCATGGTTCTATATGTAGCAGGAAACCTAATGAATTTACAGCTGGAAAGGAACTGCTAAACGAAGAGAAGACAGTTTCTCTTTCACAAAGATCTCTGGCTGCAAACTGCTGGAAGGCAGAAGGATACAACCAGAGAAACCACTGTATATTCCCTCTCTCCTTTACTCCTCCAAGCTCCTGCACACTGTGCCCAAACACACCCACAGGTGGGGACACTCATAGATACTATACGTACTGAACAGTTTCATTAGGGTTCTTGTTTCTGTTTTTCATGTGTGTAACACAGCCACAGGCACCCATTTCCCTACAAGCTCCTCTGCCTGACAGCAATGTCAATGTTTTAATTGTACAAATAGTAATAATATGTGTAAGGTTTTGTAAAGTGGCTTCCTAAACTCATGGTGCATTCATATTCTGAATTTGAAGTGTAGAGCCCTGAAATGGTATCTAAAATGAAAATGAATGAGATTCCTACGTTAAATAGTTAAATTATTGCAAAATTTCCTGGAGAGATTTTTTTTTTAAAAACCCAATTGTTTCACAGTAATAGCACTGCATTTGTGATTTCTCATTAGCACTGTGCCTGTGGTGAGTGATACAGGGTGATGATGTTTCTCTCTTCTACTGTGAAACAGAAGGTCTTGATACTTTGTATTTCCCAATAAAGAAAATACTCTGGGGTGTTTTTCCTTTTGAAGGAATTTGTATTCACTGGAATGACACAAAGGATCACAACCTGTTACTGTGTTCCCACCATTTATTGAACTCTCATTAGTTGAAGTCTCTGGGCACTTGCAATCTTACTTTTCCGTAAGAAAAGAGATGGAACAATCAAGATATTTCTATAAAGTCTCATAGGAGATCATCTTCCAGGAAGCTAATACAGGGCGATTTTGTGAGCAATTTGCCATTGCCTGAAAAACTGATTCACAGTAGTAGAATCTCTTTTTGATTGTCTTCATTGGCACTGTTGGCTTCTATCATCCCTTGCAAACCAAAGAGAAAGCAAATAGGAATTTACAAAGGTGAGAGTCTAGACACTCCAAACCTTTTGCCACATCAGCCTCATCTGGGCATCATGTGCGTGCATTGGGACAGAGGAGATAGAGGACAAGATCATTCTAAGGGCCTGAGCTTACCCTTTTTCAGGTAAATTGCTGCCAGAGACTTTGAAAGTTTTGGATTAGTAAGGTCTACAAGTATTTCTTAACAGCACCAGTTTCAAGCAATGAGGCCAGCTCCAAGGCAGTACCCTTTGCAGCCACTATACCACCCTATTCCTGTATTGAAACAAAACCTTTCAGACTTTGTTGGCTGTAGCTGGCATCTTAGATCTATATTATAGAATCACAGAACACCTAGGACACAGATGGTGATAGAGTTATGAAGCAGGGTTCGGTAGCAACTCACATTATTCATATATTGATTATCAAAACCAAAACTGTGATTTTAAACACGTTCTGTTTGCAAAAAGGAAATGCTTGCCTTATTATTAAAATGGCAGCTAAAGTGTATGTGTCCTACATGTATCTATTGTCTATCTAGCAAAACCTACAAATGGCAACATCTTATCATAGGGTCACAAATGGGAGTGGTGGATGAGCAAGGGTGAACCAGAGCAAGGCAAAGTTCCATTATAAACACCTATTTTTCTTTAATAACTATGGTAAAAGTTCCTTTGTAAAGGTCTGACAGCTATTTGCTGATGCTGGCAATGCCTTCTTTTTTGTAGCTGAAAGAAAGCTCTGTGGATACAGTTGGAAACCTTTTCATTTTCTTGATGTTGGTGGTCCCAATGTAGTAGTTTAATATGCAAAATCTTTCATTATTAAGGAGTTAGATTTTGCAAATTCAGAACATTCTAGCATGCCTGTGTTGTAAGATTATATTGTAATCATCAAACTCCTTTGTTCCCAAGACATTGACATCCTACTTTATTTTCAATTTAAAGTATAAATGTTTTTCCACCACTTACACTGGCCCAAGCACACAGATTGATGTATTTGTATGCTAGCTGTCTAGGCCCAATGGAATTGTAATGAAAGAAGAGCAGATACATGGATCTGAATATTCCATTTCAGTTGGCAGGGAAGAGGAGTAGTTATTAAAATCTGATTGTCATGAAAGTCCATTCAGATTTTCCAAAGTATAAAGAGAGCAGTATATTTTCTGATATTGACATGGAAATAAAGATTTGATTTGAGAAATTGGCCTGTAGCAGGCAACGGAGAAGGGAAAATAACAAAGAAAAGTGAGAAAAGAAAAATTTAGAGAGTGGTCCAAAACTCAACAGCTTCAGGAGCTAGTGTGCAATATTTACTTTGGGTTGATCATTTTAAAGGGCAAGTTTGCACTTGTTCCAGTATATTTGCTTTAATCTTCAAAGTACTGAGTTGAGAAGAGGTGTGGCAGGATTAAAGAATTTGAATTAGAAACTCTTAAGAAGCCTGTTAGAGACGTTTACAAGATATATTTGAATTTCCCTGCCCTAGAACTTTATCTTTGAGTGTCTTACTTTCTTTTCTCTCACAGTCAGCCTTAGAAGCTATTCTGTTAATTAGGTAAAATGTTACCCTTTTTAATGCTGTACTGCTCTTGTTCTTAGGGGTCATTACTCTTTCCATATCATTTAATTTACACTATTTAAATTTCTTTTTAGTATTGATTCTTGCAAATATGTAATAGTCCTTTCCCCACATAACATCAGTTTTAAAAGGCTTGTCTTAGGTCCAGCTGTTCTCATTAGAACTTTTACCTCTGACTCCAGTGGAGCTGTCTCTCACTTTTAAGGAGCTCATTCTCCAGGGATCATGGTGTCTGAGGGACGAGCCACCTGGATGTATTCACAAAAGAAACTCAGCAGGTAAACATTAGTAGCCAAGCATTTCCCCCCTGAGAGCTGGCACCTTGTGCACCTCCGCTGTTCTTCCCACAGCTGGGTGTGTTCGTGGGTTTGCAGGTTTTATGTCCTGTTGCAGCTTTTGTGATGAGTTTGTGATGGTGGCAGCCAAAAAGTCAAAAGGAGATACAGAAGTGAAGGGCCTCTGAAGCATCTCAGAAAACAAAACAACATCTGTGCTCTTTTCTGCACTCTCCAGGCACGTGAAGGGCTGGCAGATGTGCATGAATTGTTACGCAGCTGTGGAAGCTTCCAGATCGAGTGCTATCCTTGAAAAGCACAGTTGGGGTGGAGGGTTTCACTCAAACTACAGGATGACTGATTTTAAAATAAAATTACATATAAAATTACATATAAATGTAGAGTAACTCTTTCAAATTTAGATTGTGATTGCTTGCTTCCAAAAATCTAATTGCTTTATAGAAAACCCTTGTAGTTTAAGTTTTAGAAGTTTACCAACAATAGGAGATCATTTCAGTGAAACAATTTATGCCGTATTTAAATGTTTCATCTGTTTTTATGAGAGAAAATAAGCAAATGCTTTGTGTTTGAATACTGTACCTTGGAAAAGTCACTGACAAAATTACTAAGTTTATTAATATATATTTCAGAAAGGACAGCCAGAATTAATTTATTTTCCGGAATGCACATTAATTTATGGTGAGTAATGTTTCATACAGAGTGATTAGTCCTATTTTTATATGCCCCACAATTTATCATTTTTAAAATCACCACCATGTGCCAATGTATTCATATTACAGCAGCTTGTGTTTGACAGAGCTGTACACCTTTGATTGACTCTAATCTATTAATGAGATTTTCAGATAATTCTTTCCATTGGTTTGGAATACATTTCAGCATTCCATTGCTTCACTTTATTCAAAATCTTAAGGACTTTTTAGCAATATAAAACACAGATAACAGTGCTACCATTTAGTAGTTCTTCTGAAGATGTATAGATGTTCTTTGACCCCATAAGAATGAATTCAGAGCAAGTGTTTAGCATAACACCTACAAGAAATGGGAATGTGTGGGAAGTGCAGCCTGCTGTGATTTGTGGGGTGTGTTAGAACAGTGCTGTGAGGAGCCTTTGCAGAACAAGGATTAGCTGGGGTGTAGCAGGGTTCTGGACAGTGTTCTGGACATCTGCTACCACCTGAATAGGACTGGTCAGCTGAGAACATCTGATAAAATCATTTCTTGTCACAAAACCAAAGCATTTTATGGAATGTATATAGAACTGAAAGTATGTACTTCCAGAATATATGTACTTCTATCTAGAATAAAAATATTGTTTGATTAACAGGGAAATGTTTCCTTTGATTTTGCTCTTAAATGTAGTGTCATTTTTACTACAGTTATTGTCTTGGGTGATGAGACTATTTAATCCAAATTTGTATCATTTAATTACTTTCCAACTTGAGTTCAGAATTGTTGGTTTGGAATTGTTTAATTTTCTTTCTCCAAGCTCCAGAGTGTATGATCCTTCATTTGGGCATTCATACTTCTTTGACCTCCTTTCACTGTCTGTAGTTGCAGGATGAAGTTGCCTCATTACTTGTCTTATGCTGACCCAAATACAGTCTGAGTTATAGACTCCAAAACTTTTCATATCAAGCTGTTTATCAAGTTGACAGCAATACACAGTAATTTTCCTTACCTACTTAAATTTTTAATATTTAATAAATCATATTGAAATGCTAAAAATAGTTCCGAATCTTAATGGCCATTTGAAGGCAGAAAGAACACTGGGAGAGACATTTCACTTAAGACCATCTGACTTTCATAAAATGTTAATCATATGGGGTAAGACCCAGCTTGCATCTACATATTGCAACTCTGCACCTGACTGTCTAGCTTGGATCTGAATTTTAGATGTCTAGTGGAGAAAGCCTCCTAAAATAAGCACCTGCCTTCCATGTCAAATGAATGGAAATCTCTAAAGTGCTCCAGAGACCTGTCTGCTTGAATTCAGGCATCTAAGTAGGTATTTATCTCTCAGCTCGGTGGTGAAATTGAAAAGGTAAATTTTGCTTTAGTAACTCAATAGGTAATCTCTCACCAGGTGCAAAAGTGAAATGAGCAAGTAAAGATCTGCTTATGCAACAGTCTCACCACTGGCATGTATAGAAGAGAAGATATTATTTAATCTGCTCATAATTCTACCTAGAAACACTACCAAGGGCATTTTATCTGTGCCTTTTTCAGCACAAGTTCAAAAATGGTTATTTGTGAAAACTTGCTTTAGCTGGAAACTACATAAACCAGGGTAATTTCTTCTTAGAAAACATATTTGCCTCACTTCAAAGATACCTTTATAGGATATCTTTTTAAAGTATTATTTATAACAGTTGAACTATGGGCTAGTTCAGCAGCAATACCTATGCATATGACTTTCACCTTAAAGATGTGGAAGTTTTTTGTAATGGTCCAAATGCAACACTGTCAGCAATCAGTTTCTTGTTTGTGATATAACCTTGTAATTTAAAAGTAACCTTTCAGCAATATTTTCCAATAAGAGATATGAGAGTCATCAACAAGTAACAAGGAAAAACGTAGATAAACTTTAAAAACATGAATTTTAGTAGAATTTCACATTGTGGTTGTATGAGGCAGACCTGTTTTTCCAAAGGGAGTGGACAGCCTGGCTTCCTAAGACAGTTATTTTGAATAGGTTTCATTTTGACATGGGCTAGCATTATTGGCTTCAAACTGAAGTGTTGTGGAAAAGGTTGAGTCCAAAGAACAAACTTGAGTTTTAAAATAAATAATAGAAGAATAGTCGTGATCAGGATTTGACTGATGTGTTCCTGTTACTTTGAACAGGTTTTGATATATAATTTTTCTAGAGTAGTTCTAAATTTTTAAAAAAGCTGTCATTATATAGAAGTCCATGAGCACAGCAGAAGATGGAAGGCAGTGCTGTGGCCAGTGCCACACCAGCAAAGCCCCTTGTAAAGGACAGACACCCTCCCTGGCCATGGCCAGCTGGCTGCTGTCACTGTAGACTGTGTGAGCTACTTTGGTTGTTTCCTGGGAAGAGAGCAAGGGTTGATTGGTTCAGCACTGGGAGCTTGCTTCTGTCTCTTCCTTAATGCCTTCGGACTGAAAGGAGAAAGTACTTGACTGAGTTGCATAGATCAGCAGGGGCTGATAGGGGCCAGAAATGTGCTGCTGCCTGTCCAGAAGCCTCACAGTTCAGAGAAGAGGGGGCAGAAACATCCCCTCCCAGCCCTTTTACTTCAGTAATTCTGTATTTCTTTTAAAGTTTCTGTGTTTGGAACCTTTTTCATGAGTAAAGTTCGATTTTGCAATAAGCATATTAGGTCTATGGAAATGTGCATCAGATCTATAGTCAGTTAAGATGATACATGTGAAGCTTAAAAGTAAAACTATTGATTTGAAATGTTTATTGAGAATGAAACTATGTGGATGTTTATGAATTATGGATGTTTTCCATAGCTAAATATTGCCAGCAAGCTTAATGTTTCCTCTTTTATATTTATTTCAGTTTTTACATCTGTTGTAACACATCCTAGGATTTAAATAACCCAAGTAATTTCTAAACAGGGTGACATTGGTGTACTCAGTTCTGAGCTAAATGTCAATTCAAGTGCAGAAAGCAGCAGCTGTTAAAGGGGATTACAAAAGTCAATATTTAGACTATTACCAGTGTCTAATAAAGCTGATTCTTGAACACATTCACTGGGTTTATGGAGTGTATAGAAGGAAGGGCCTATTTGTCTTCAAAACACTGGAAATAATAATATTGCTGGCAAACACTGTTAGAATAAATAGCCCTATAGCAGTACCTTCTGCTTCAGGAGTGTGTGTGTTTATATGAAATTAATCAATCTTTCCCATTTTAATATTTTTTAAACCAGTTTTAATAATTCTTCAATAAGCACCTGCCTATTCCTTATGTACCCTTGAAAACCTTGCCCTTCAGTTATTGTAACTATAAAAGAATCTTTGGTTCCTGAATTAGTCAAGGAACATTTCACAATGTGTTTCTTTGTAATTTTTGAATTATTTTGGTAAGATTTCTTTAAAAGCTTTTGTTTTCCTCTTACACTAACAGCTGAAAGATGGATTTTTGGCCTGGCATTTAAAGTTAGTGAAACACCTAAAGCTGCAGAGAGACACCTATTGTTACAGATGGAGTTTTGGGGACCTAAGCCCAATGGGGAGATAAAATACTAACTAAGAAAACTAGGATTTTCTTCTGCATGTCCTTCTCAGTCCCATGTGGCACAGTGCTGACTTGTGTCCCACGAGGATGCTGTGCCCTGGACAGTGCACGCTTGGGGGGTGTAAAGGGTTTGCAGGAGCAGAGTTCACCAAGCACTGGGAGCAGCTCCTGCCCTTGGGAAGCAGCCTGCACCACTCAGGGGAGGGAAGGGTGCGTGGCTGGGGATCACAGTTTACAGCCCCAGAAGAGAGAGGAAAAGAAGACAGCCTGAGTGGTGTAGAAATTAACAAAAAAGGGTGAAATACACTTTCTGCCTAAAGGGTATTTGCATTCTACACAGAGCACATACTGGCATGCCTCAGCCCACTGCTACCACCGGTGGCAATTTCAATATGCACCTTCCACCTCTTCTTCACTGCAGCTGCAGAGCAGCCCTGTGGCACACTCATATGCTGAGAAGTAAAATGTATTTTTTATGTTTGCTACTGTAAAACAGAATTTCATTCAGTGACTTGTTTCTGTTGAATTGTCCCCCAAAATTGCCCTGCTATCACTTTGGAAGACAAATCTAGAGATGCCTTGGTTTGACCTTGCATCTGTAGGCTGGGCATTTGGCCTTTTCCTATTGCTAACTAAACAGAAAGCCACTTTCAGTAGTTCATAGAGCAGAACCCAAGTCATATGTGGTCTCCCCCAGCTCAAAAAAAAAGAAAAGAAAAAAAAGAAAAGAAAAGAAAAGAAAAGAAAAGAAAAGAAAAGAAAAGAAAAGAAAAGAAAAGAAAAGAAAAGAAAAGAAAAGAAAAGAAAAGAAAAGAAAAGAAAAGAAAAGAAAAGAAAAGAAAAGAAAAGAAAAGAAAAAAGGTATTTGATTTTTTCCTTTCACACAAGTCTGTGAAATCAGAAAAAGTAACTTGGCACAAGAACAATTTTAAATAATAGATTTCCAGGCTCAAAATAGTCTTCTCATAACATCTAGGAAGTGCTGCTGCAGCTCAGTTCTTGCGTGTCTGTAAAATTCCAGTGAATTTAAAATCAGTAAGGAGAGGGAGAAATGTTCCTTCAGCAAACTGGGTTAAAGGGAGGACCCCATTTGAAAAATCAGGATACTTTTGCAGTTGCCTTTTAAGATTAAAACCAAAACTAGTTAAGTGAATAGGATTCTGTCAACTCAGAAGTTGCAATAAATAGTAATAACTAAACTATTTGTGGCAATAGAATGATCCTAAACCAACATATTTTAAGTCTCATGGAGAGCACTGGAATTCACTGTATAGATTTTAAGATCTCTGCAGATAGATTGCACCTCAGCTGTTAATCATGGACCAGATTTTCATCTAGAAGTGACTTGATACAACATCAGACACAAAGAGCATGTGTGTGACCACCAGCAGATCACAGTCATAGTGCTGAGTTTGAAGTATCTGGTTATGGATTGCTGTCAGGAACTTCAGAAAGAAATGTGACCAGTAGGTTCAGGTTGTGCAACTTCTCAGCACATTTGCAGAGAGGTAGGAGCACACTGTTGTGGTTTAGGCACAGGTCTGGGAGCCAGGAGGTCTGGATCTATTCGTGGCCATGTGCTGTGTCCTTGGATAAGTCAGGTTATCCTTTCTGGGCTCCTGCACATCCGGTATTATATCTGTGCTTAGACAAACACATTGCAAAGTGTTTCTATTGTGGCCACTACACTTCTCTTCTGAGGGCATCTTTTCCTTCGAGGCAATGGGAAAGGTAGGGGAGGAGCAGGAGAAAGTTTGGGTTTTTTCCAGATTGAGTCAGTAACTTCTCCAAGTTTACATGTGATTAACTTCAGTGTTTTATGTGTCCTTCCTCCAAGAGTTAAGTGCCACCCTGCATGCCCCAGTCATCTTCGGTGGGACTTGGCTGTTCTCCCCATGCAGTGAAACAGATGGGAATAAGTACTGCATGTCTCGTATTTAATAATCTGAACTCCTTGCGTGCTCTTCAGCAGCATGTAAGGCTATAAACTTCCCTGCCAAAGGAATGCCAAGACAAAGCAGTAGTAAAAATCCCTCTTATTTGTGGACGCTAGAGGGCATTAGAGGAATAGTTTACTAATACATATATGCTTAAAAAAATAGAGGGCAAAATAGTTCCCTAAATCTCAGTAGTATCACTAGTAACACTTGCAGCTGTAGGATTGTACCAGGAACTGACATTTTTAGGTGCTTACCCGAATTGTTAGCAATCCATCCATTAGTATTCATACAACATTGCTAATCAAACATAACATATCAGTCACAAAAAACACTCTAGGTTCTAAGACATGGGACTAAGTAACATAATTGTGGCTGAAAAAGGCAAAAAGAGAGGGGATTACGAATTTGGTTGTTTATATTGTGGCTGATCATAGTCCCAACTGCTTCTGCACTATGCTTCCAGATCAGGTGGTGGAGGATAATTTGCACAAAAGTGACTGCATCTTTCCCTTCTGGACACAGAAGATGATATTTTGCTTTGATTCTAGCCATGCACTGGATACTAATAGTGATGTAGAAAACAAACAAATAATCAAAAACCCAAGACAAACAAAAAAATCGAACAAAAGAAGTCAGGAAGGCTGGATCACTAAAGCCACTGGAAGATGACAGTGTTCTGTGTGCAGCTCTGGGGGTTGGCTTCTGTGCAGAAGGTGGTGGGTGGTTCTGATTTTGTGCTACCCTGTGACAATGGGAAAATAATAGTTGGGATGTGAAAAATAAGAGCTGTTTTCTTTTGTTTTCTTTACTGTCTGAGACAGGGAGCTATGAAACTGTGTCAGTATTAATATCTCAAAAGGTAGAGCAATATTTTCATTTGCCTGTTCTGCTTCAGTTTTTCTTTCCTGCAGCAGTTCTGACAGATAGAGCAGCAGCAGGAGAGAGTAAAATAAAAGGAATTAGTCTGAATTTTTACTGCAGGCTTTTCATCACAGAACACGAGTGGGAGGCAAAAATAATAGGAGCATACTGCCATCAGGTAGAAAATTAATAATGTAGAAAACTGCATAAGAACACACACATTTGATGTCAGATGCTGTGTAATGGGGTTTGGCTCTCACTGGTGCTCATGGTTTTCAAAGAACAGCTGAGAAGAGGCCCTAATGCCTGAGCTTATTGCAAACACTGATTATTAAACCTGAAGCGAGTTCTGGAATTGCTATATGAGTCACAAATTTTGAGAACATTTAGTTTATGAATGCATGAAACACCTGTACTGAGAAACAGAAAACACTTCACCTCAGAAAGCTTTTGTCTGGTTGTCTTGGTATCACCATCAATATATTTGTCTCCACGTCACAGTCATGACAGACTGATCTTAGCTGGAGTTCTCAGCTGTTGCTATAATCCAAAGACTAAATCCTGCCTCCCAGCAACCATGCCTGCTACTGTCTCTGTTTTAGGAGATTTAAAATTTTGGCAGTTCACAGTCTGTGACCAGTGGGCTGAATGGGCTTGTTTTACTTGGAATTTAAAAGTAGGTCTCAATCATTATTTGTTGTGAAAGTGTTGACAAACTCATCCTTTGCCTCTACTAAATAAGCTTTGACAGATGTGGCTGCATAGCAGAGTACAACCCTCTTAAATGTACTTCTTTCCAGAAGTGATTTTTTTGCCTGAGCAGCTTAATATAGAAACGAGATCGGGTAGGTCAGCAGAAGTGTTTCCTGCCAGTATGACAGCCACGTGGGGCCATTTTCTGGGAAAGTTGCATGCTTTATGGACTAGATATTGTTTGGCTGTCTGGACTGGTGCAAACATTCTGGTGAAGCCTCTGGTGTAGGTGAGGTCTCGCTGATGCCAGGGACTGTACTGAGTGGTAGCTTGACTGGGGCCTGGAAAGGAGAGACAGGTGGTTCCTGGCATTCCTTTTGGAAGTCAGGGGAAAGAGCAAGTTCCAAATTTTTCTGATACTAGAGCCCACGCTTAATAAAGAGGGGACATCTCCGCGCATAAAACAAAAGTGTGATACTAGCTCCCTCTCGCCAGCTTGCTCCAGCTAGCTCTGAGGACATGGATTTTAGCAAACAACCTTCCCACCAAGATCCCCAGAGGCCCCTGCTCCCATCTTTAGCTCATGCAGAAGCACTCACTGCTGCCATCCCTCCCCTGTCATGGTTCCCCCAGTTAGCGTGGCTGACCTGGCCCTGGCACTGACCAAGCCTGCCCTTGCTCTGAGGTGCCAGCAAGCCCTCAGTATCCTGCACAAAGGGAAAACAGCCTTTTGTTTCACCTGTGCAGTGCTGTGATTTTTTACTTCTGGGTCTGAGTGTTTGAAAGATTTGAGAACTCACACTGTGCCCCTGGATCGCTGATCTTTTCCTTACATTACCTTGCATTTCATTGTAGCCAGGCAGTGTTGTTTAAGTTCTCTTTCTTTCTCATACAGAAGGCCAAATGGTGATAAGCTCCTTCTCCTCTGCCTTGCCATCAAAGTCTGCTAGATATTTACCTACCCCTCAAATTGTAGTTCAAGTGGGGTTTTTTCATCCTTAGGTTGTTAATAAGTTCCAAGCTGAAGCCTTTTCTCAGATGGCATTGCAAATATTATTTCAATTACACACTATTGCATTCGTGGCACTTCCAGTGGGACGAGACTGCCTGCCCCAGAAATAAAGTGTGATTTACAGTAAAGACACTTAATGGATGCTGGCATATGTGTCTTTGTAATGTCATATCTGCATGAGTGACAGTGAATGCCAAAGAGAGTAGCAAAGGTTTCTTTCCTACCTTTGACTCTCCCACTGTTTGGCAGAGGACTGCAGACAGCCTAGCTCTCAGAAATACTATTTTTGTGTTGCACAGAAGCAGGGAATGAGACTTTCAGCTGGCATGTGCACTTGATGCCCATTTTTTATCTACTTGAACATGTGCAGGAAGAAAAACCATGGTAACAGAAACTAGTTATGGATGAAATGTCCTGGTGAGTATTTTTTGAAAACAGTATTCTGAACTGTGTGAATAATTTCAGTTCCTCCTCTCTGTGGTGGTTTCATCAGATCATGTTCTGCAGTGTGGTTTTGCTACTGTGCATTATGCATTACTGATTTAATTCCTATCACAAAAGAGGTGCCAATTCATTTCCAAATATGCACAGATACTGGCAGGAATTTAGACAGGAAAACTGAGATGACAAACCCAAACTAAGCAATGTAGTTACCAATAGATTAAAAAATCAACTGTGACGTGGCAAATCTTGTCCTGACATGAATGATATTTTGAGAGCTTCAATTGCATGAAGATTATTCTGGTCACTATTTCAAATTAATTTTCCTCTAAACAATTAGACTGGGAATAGGATGTACCTACAGTAATATTGAGAGTGTTGTACTCAATGGATCATTGTAAAAGACCAAAAGTTGGAATTCATATTGAAAGCAATTGGAATTGAAAGTATTTGGAAGTAAAACAGTAGAGTAGTGGGCCATATGGAAGCAGTTGTGAGTGTTATGAACAACTGATAGGATACAAATGTCTAATTTTGTCTCTTCCTCCAGTAAACACTTACAGAAGGAATCCAGCTTCAAATTGTACACTTGCTTTGTGTTAGCAATAAACAGCCATTTGTTAACAATGATCTGTTTTGATAACTCTGTTCTTTGACATTTCAGGGTTTCTATCTTTGAAAATGTTCGTCTGTCCTACCCAAACTGCAGTTAACTCTTCTCAAGTCACTTACAGAAGAGCTAGAAGCTTATCTCCTCAAATTCACTCATGCTGCTTCATAACCAGAATATTTAATAATCTAAGTTTTAACATCTGCTACCCCAGGGTGGTTTCCAGCACAGTCAGCAGTGCCTCTATATGGCTCAAGTCTAAGGAAATGGGGTTTTTCTGCCCTTTACAACCTCAGAAGGATTGGAGGAAGAGAGGGTCAAGCAGCAAAAGCATGGATGTGAAATTAAGTGACAGAAATGTGGTAGAAGAATGGGACAGGAATGATGGGGAGTCTGAGGCAGAAAGGGGTCACCCAGCAAACACATAACACAGACCATGATTTGCTAGGGGACAAAAGAAACTTTCCAAGGAAAGGCAAGCAGGAGCCTGCTTGACTTGTTGACTGGGTCAAAAATCAGGGATGAAGGCCAGAAAGGGCAGGCAAAATACAGGATATAAGGAACTGTAATGCATAAATCCACCAGTGTGACACAGTTACATGTTATGGGCAGTCAGGGAGATGCTTCCTTGTCTGTCTTACGGCTCATTCTGGTTACTGGAAGGTAAAGCCTGCTAGGCTGACTGTAACTGAAGGCAGCAGCTAATGCCAGAAGATTGTTCAAGATTTACAGCCTCCAGTGTTTAGTACTTGTGTAGCAGTATTCCAGAGAAAATATAGAGATGCATTAGAGAATTTTTTGGCATCTTTCTCATACTGGCAAGGTGACCAGAGATGGCAGGGCCACCCCAAGCACTCTGTGTTTTCATACTGGAAATTACCCCACTGCTGTAACTTTTAACAATGCTTTGCACTTTCATGAACACTCACCTGATTCAAAGTTCCACAAAATAGTTAAGGAATAAGGGATTTATATTTATCTCTGGTTGAAGGGTGAAATCATGAACAGAACAACAGTTACTTCCTCTGTTTAAATTTCAGTTGCTTTGTTTGAAACTGAAGCTCAAGGCAGAAGGCTTTGAAGCTTACCTTTGGCTAGTTATTTTAAGCAACTTGTGGGCTGCAGCAGAGTAGGAGGGTATCACTGGCAAATAAGCTTTGTGTTTTTGACAGGAAGACTTGTGGCATTTCAGTAAGTTGGATCCTTTTGCAGAAGACTGATATGTGTGGCAGCATTTCTGATGTGTGATGTTTTTCATCTGGAAAAGAAACTCCTTCCTTTTGTAGTAAGGCATCTTTTGCATCATTCTTGCAGGATGAGAGAGGGAGACTTAATGGTTCAGCTCCTGTGCAGGGTGACTTCAGATCGCATGTCCAAGATACATTCCATGCCTGCCTGATAATTTGTTGGCAATGTTTAAAAATCTAGGTTGGTGTAAGTTAGTTGTTCAAGGAAACTTTAAAATAAAACCAGTCTTGACACTGCTGGGCAAAGCTTTAACATAACATAATTGGGTTTTAGGGTTTCCATGAACTTCAACATGTCAGGACAAATTATTCACTTGCACAACTGAAGTTTCCTCTTCCCCCTCCTCTCCAAAATACAGAAAGCCTAAAAAGGTTCCATTAGTCTGTCCATGTGTCTTCCCCACAAGGTCTGCAGAGGTTTCAGCTCAAAACACATATGTATGAATACTCAGTAAATTTGCAGGAAAAACATGTTGTTGCTTACTTCCTGAAATATAAAGTCACTTGGGACCTTGGGCAGGAAAGATTTTAACACATGTAATATAATTATTCATACTAAAGATTTTAATGTGGAAATTACCTGGAAAAGATTGTTGATAATGTGCAAGGCAGAAGACAATCTCAAATGTCTGCCCTTAAAACTATGCTAGTTCTGTAGAGCTAAGACAAATAAAATTTTGGATTGTGGTTTTCACCTGAAATTAATAAATAATAGGGCACAAACATGTATTTTAATAATCACTTTGCTATGACTCAGTAGCACTGGATAAGGAAAGTTAGAGATGCACGTGAATTCCAGACTTGGCAGTGTACCATGGCCTGGAGATGTGGAACAAGATGAAGGACACTTAGAAAACATTGAGGGTTTGACATAGTTGCACTCAAGTGCCATAGAAATTAAGAGTCAAGGGCACTCATTCCTAAAAGAGAACTTGGTTCAGGAACACATGCATTTTGGGGGATGTAGGATTAAGAAAATGATGACAGAAAAGGATACCATAGTGCATTTAAAATATCACAAATGTAACCCAGGACAGTATTTGATAGCTTTTATCCTACAGGCTTCATAGCCCAGTTGAAACAGCTTCTTCTTGAAATCTTTCTTATTTGCTTAGGCATAGAATAATATGAGGCAAAATATATTATTAGCTGGTCATTAGGCAGTTTGGGGGGTTTACTCCTATCCCACACACATTTTTTTTCATGTTAAATATTCTTCCTACCTTATCAAAGCTGACAAACTTATGAATGGGGCTACTAAAATTACTTTTACTTCATGCTTCTAAAAATGTTTTCTTTTTAAATATACGAAGATGGGTGAGTAGTCCTTATTTCAAGGAGTGCAAGGAGAGGCTGCACATTTCAGACTGTTTTATCACTTAATGTAACCACACTATAGGTGTGCACATCCTGTCACTCCTAAGTCCTTATTTACAAGATGTTCAAGGGAAGCTCCTGATGATGTCTGAGAGAAACAAAGAGGCATGCATGGGGAGCAGAAAGGAGATGTGTTACTCTTGTCTGAAATCCTTGCTGGGTGTAACCCTTTCACAGGATGAAATCCTTCCCCCACAACTAAAGTATTTCATCTTCACTTCAGTGCAGACACAAATTTTACCCAGGAGCTTTTTCCACTGATGCTAATTACCTTTGGATCATTCTCTCTGCATGAAAAGATTGTCTGGGGAGTCAGTAGCAAGGTAATTTCCACTGCTAACAGCTCTTCAGAACAACTAAAACTCAAATCCCAATTTACCGTGTTTGTCTTTTGGTATTTTTAATATTGTCAGCAATGGAAGTGCTTCTACACTTTGCTGCCACGTACCCTACTTTCAAACTAATTGATGCACCCTGTACAGTTCAGAATAACTGAACTCTGCTTCTCTTTCCTCTTCTGAGGAGAGATTACTCATTTATCTTCCAGCCTTACAAGTTTCTCCCCTTTTTCAGGCTTCTGGAATACACGTATCTTTCCATGAAAAGATATTTTTGTTAACCTGAGGGTCACCCAAGGTGCCAAATGAACAATTTCTTACGTACCTTTGACTGTGAGACAGGGCTGATTTCTCCCTAACACTTGGTCATAAGCACCTCCAGGGCTTTTGGGTCTCTTCATAGATACCAAGCTGCAGACACAGTGGGTTTCTGCACACTGCTTTTGGCCTGGATTCTTGCCTACCCAGGAAGTAAGAATCCCAGGAGCATTAGGTTGTCTCAAATGTTTTCAATATTAACCTAAAATATAACCCCCCCAAGTTTATTCTGGTGAAGAGTGGTGCTCCAATAATGTAAAACAAAACTAAAATGAGCAGTGAAAAACAGCAGCCTGCACTGTCAGAGTACCCCATCTGCATGGCAGCCAGGGCTCTGAGTGTGGACTTGGCAGTGGGAACCAGGTGTCCTTTTGGCAGCAATCCCCTGCCATGGAGGGAGTCTCCAAAACTACCTAGCACAACCGGCAACTTAGTTTGCCACTTTGATTTGCTTTGGGAGCTCTCCTACTTTTTTGAATCTACCCAGTTCCTCTTTTTAGGATGGATTCCCATCTTCTGTCATCTCAGTCTTGCCACCCACCATCAGGTAGATTTTGTGCTTATAAGCAAGCGACTATGATGTAGCAGCCTTTTACCTTCCTATTTGGCACCAAGCCCTGAAATAAAATGATGCTAATATAGCAAGTGGGGCCTTTCTTTCTCTCCACTGTGTTGCTTAATTAGCACATTCTTTCAAGTTTGAATGGTTGCTGCATTTTGTGAAATAATAACTGTGCTAGTTACTCATGGTAACTACATTTCCAGGACTGTATCATATTTATAAATCATGTATCTAAAATATTCGCTATGCTTGTACTAACAGACTCTCAGCTTTCTGTTTGCTTTGAGTTATGCAAAGAGAGCACACACAATGTACAGCAGTTCAGATGGTGCTCTTACCAGTACTCTCTCCATGCACCATCCTCCCCCCACTTTCCATGGGGGTTTGTTCCCATCGCAGCGCTGCCGCTGCTTGTGCGGCTCCGCACTAACAACAGCCGCACACGACTGCGGCAAATGCCAAATACACCCGGTAACACTGCAAGCAGGATGTCTCGTCTCAGCTCTGAAACACATAACAAAGGCAAATCAGAACAATCTCAAGGTGATTGTAACAACCAGCCAAAATGGCTGAGTGAGGAGGAAAAGCCCTATCACGCTTTGTGTGGAAGTCTAAAGCTTTTTGGTGACTTAGAGTCCAATTGTAGTGCTTTGACAAAGATGTTTTATAAAAAAGCCGAGAAGCATTTTCTGCTGCCTTTATAGGGAGGCTCAAACTGAAGAGAAGTATTTGACATAGGCCATATCTTAATTGCAAAATAAATCACTAAACAGTACACCATGTGTTCTAATAATAATCTTCTGTTACTTGTTTATTATCATGCACCAGTTATGTGTGAATGCAAGGACATTTTGAGGAAGCAAATAAAACTTGATGTTATATCACTAGAGTTACTTAAATAAATTTTTCAGGATTTTTTTCTCTCTTGCCTTCTAGTTCAAAATGACAGTGAGTTTTCTATAAATAGTGTGTCTACATGAAAATATGCACTTTAAGATATCATATGTACAGGTTGTAAATACGATGTTTTGAATACCTACACAATTTTTCTATACTTCTCATAATGTTCTTTTATCTGGAAACTCTGTGTTTGGTAGTTGATCACAGATGAGGCATGCCTGGTGTAAATCCTTTGCTCCGGTTCTTTCAGTCTCCACTGAAAACCTTCTACACTTTCCAGCAGTCCCGATGGTCCAGTTCACTGCAGAAAATGTAGTGATTAACTGAATTATTCCTTCAGTGGGACTTCTTTTCTTCTACAATTCCATGGACTTCAGCAGAATAGACCAAATGTGCACTTGGTGAGTTACCAGAGTTGCCCAGGAGTAAGTTTCCAGAGAGAGCAGCAGTAGCTTCTCCATTGACTCCTGTGGAATTTGGATCTTTTCTTCAAGACCAGGATACAGATACCCTTCTCCTGGAGGGTCAATAGACATAGTTCACACAGTCAGCTTCTAGGCTTGTACACACATGCTCAGGAAAGTCAGGACATCTCCTCACACAAGTAGCAAACTGAGCTCCCAAAAGGGAAAACAGTTCACTGAAGCTCTTTAAACACATCTTTATCTTTAGATGCTCTGAAGAGAAACCAGAGTATACATCCACAGAAGTAGCAGGGAGGGAAGTGCTATCACAAATTTTGCCTAAAAGTGCTGTCGAATGCTGCAGGAGTCTTGAGATCTTCACCCAGGATGGCTGAGCAAGATCTTGTACTTGCAGAGCTCCTGGGTGTCTGGGTGCACACATCTCCTCTCCCCAGTTGCCTTGCAGGAGGCTGTGCCTGTGCAGAACACTCGTGCTTGGCCTGGGGAGCTGGGGGCACCTGTGCTCTGTCACAAATGGGTTTCCACATGCAGCACTGCACACTTCCCTCAGCTGCTGCTGCTTGGAAGTCCAAGGTGTGACTTAGTCTGCTGGCATCCACAGCCTGACTGTAGTACTGCTTTATTTTATCCTTTTGCTTCTGAGGAAGTAATTTATCTGTCTCAGGAGATTTAAATGATGGGCAGGCATAAAGTGAATGAAAACAAGTGTTGTCTAGCAAAGCAATAGTCTCCATTCTTGATCATAAATATGACAACATAGTGATAAATAAGAATGTTGAAAAAGGAAGATGAGAATATATGAAATATTCTAACTGTCTTCTAAACTTTTTCTGAGAGATTTCTTAGCTGTTAAAGCTGAGGGCTAATCAAGAGATCAGCATGCTGCATTGTAGTGTATAATAAATTGTGGGCTCTCCTTGCACAGTCTCTGCTTGGATTTTCTCTAATGCTTAACAGTTGTCAGGATTACAATGTGTATAAATGATATGTCAGAGCAATTCTAGGACCTCTGCTTTCCTATTAATCCACTTAAGGAAATGTATTGTGGTTGCAGCCTGGGTTGGCTGCAAATGTGCTTGAACATTATAATGGATATAATGAATGTTCCTGTACTATTGTTCAAGGCTGTCTAGGTTGGACTGTGCAAAGCCTCTCTTCATAGGAGAGGTGACCTTTTACAACTGACATATCTTCCTGCTAATTACATTGCAGTCTCTTTCTGTCCCAGACAGAATGACTGTAATGTAAACATTCCTCCTTTCTGTAGGTAAATGTGATTTATGTATTAAGGAAGGCAATACCTGTACAGCATTTTGGTCTCACAAATTCACTTACAGGAAAGACAGACATGTAGCCAGTTCTCTGTGTCCCTTAACATTCAAAACATTAAAATGTGACTCTGTATTTTCAGTTCCTTCTTTTCTTCCTCTGACTTCTGTCAAAGTTGTTGGTAACATTAATCACATTAAATCAGACCACTAAATGTAAAGAAACACTACCCTCCCAGTTTTTCTGGGTTCCACACTGAAGTGGCATAATTCCCCATAAGTATGAATTCCTTATTTATTACATTAAATTTATCTCTTGTCCTCTGTTTTGACCAACTGTTCATGGACCAACTTCAGCTGGAATAGGAGAAAACATGAGGAGGGGAAAAGACCAGAATCACAGATAATGTCCAGAATGAAGAGAGGATGGAAAGACAGAATTATTTCATTTAGAGAAGGGTTAATTAGGAGAGAGCAAAGTGAGTGCAGAGAAAACCAGAAAATGGTTGAGGGATCATGTTTCAGTCCTGTCCTGTTTGAATTTTCTCATAAAACCAGAAAAAAAAAAGAATTGTTTTGGTTTACTTAGCCAGTAAAGCAGATAGGCAGCAGCTGTGAAACTGAGAGTAGTGTTTTTCACATGGGGAAAAACTGACTTGCAGGACTTCTGCAATGAAAAATATACTGAGACTGTGAGTTCAGCAGGACTCAGGAGAGGATGGGGCTTTTTGGGTGGAGTTCAATATAGTCCCAGCAACATCAAATGAAAGTGTCGTGGGTTAAATATATGACATGGAGGGAAGGAGGAGAATCTGCATCAGCAAAGCACTGATGCACATTTTTAGCTTTAAATATCTACTTAAAGCCACTCAGCAAATCACTTTGTAAGCAGCTACAAAGCTCTGAAGATCTGCTCAAGTTGGTTATGTTCAAGCTTCATTATTTGGTATTTTGATTATATGCCTGGGCACTTTTCCACAGTATGGAGCTTGAAATTGAAAAGTGCTGAGGGGTAATGTCAACATCAAGCATAATAAGCATGAAATTATGAACCATGGAATACAGCAGAAAAACACAGAATGCAAATGTATGCAAAGGTGTAATATTTGAAAGCAGCCCTCCTATTGCCATTGCTCTATCTTCAGCTGATGAGACATAGAGCCTGCTTAATATACATGACTTTTGTCAGGAATCATGGCATGTTACTGACGTGACAGATAAAAGTGTATGACTTACAATATGCTATTTTATATGACTATAATAGAAATTATTTTGTTCTGTGCTCACTTTCCTTTGTTCTTGTGAATCTGAGACTCAGTTCAAGTCATTCTTGGGATCCATGGCAAATTCCTAAGGCTCCTTCACATTAAAATATGTACTGAAGAAGGAATGTCTGAAAAGAAAAATGAGAACAAATTAAAATAAGCTCTTGGTTGAGATTTATATTAAACCATTCTGACACACTCTTTTCTCTTATGTATTACCCACAGTTGCTTTGCCTTTCTCCTCCAGACATATTAACCTACTCCTTCTTATTCAACTTCTCCCTTACTTAGGCTTTGGAGTCTCATAATCATCCTCAGTGCTGAACAGCAAAAAAATTTCCTGCAAGCCTGGAGGACCTTCTCTATTCCCTTTCATCCATCTGTATTATGTGCAACAGAAGTAGCAGTGATTCTAATTATGGAAATTCTGTAATCATTAACACTTTATAAATAATCTGTTTCTTCTTTGAGATGGTCCTATTCCAGCAGCAGATATTCTGCTCATATTCTGCTCATATCCTCTGTTACTAGCAAATTGTTGAGGATTTGGCATTCTTCAACCTGCAAATAAGCTCCCTTCCCCCATTTGCTACATTCAGGGGTACCATTTTCTGTTAATCTCTTTTTAAAATGAGGTTTGTTAATGCTTATGTGCAGCATATAAGC
Source organism: Passer domesticus (assembly GCF_036417665.1). Lineage (NCBI taxonomy): Eukaryota > Metazoa > Chordata > Aves > Passeriformes > Passeridae > Passer > Passer domesticus. The sequence goes on along the minus strand of NC_087476.1, from coordinate 70,421,024 downwards.
AGGCAGGAGAATATCAGAATCTTAGCAGATAAGTGAAAAGGGAAGCATTAATGACTTCTGTTTGCTCTTCAGTACCCTTCACCTCAAAGTTGTGCAACTATTAAAAAAAACCCCAACCAAACAAGACCAAAATGAAACAAAAAACAAAACAAAGAACACTCCCCCTCTCCCCCCCCGCCAAAAAAAAAACCCCAAAAAAACTCAACAAACAAACAAAAAACCTCCCAAAACAATAGCTGAATACCTGAACACCACAACGCTCAGCACTGATCAGGCAATCATTGGCAGTCCCTTTGTGCAGCAATTTGATCACACTGAATACATTGTACTTGTTTTGAGTTGGAAATGAAAAGGAAGCAAAATTTCTCTAGGTGAAACACAGAAAAAATGCAGCAGATTAAAGAACTTTCCCAAAGCTCCTGTTGATGGGGTTAAAGGTAGAACGTCATGGCCCTATTGCCAGTACATAGTGACATCACACTACCATTTGTAGCAAGGTTTTCAGTGAGTTTCAGTGACTTCCCTTGAAGCAGATAAAGCAATTTTGAAACTACAAACTGTCTGGAAGTGAGACCTATCTGGCTGAACTTGTTGTACATCTCTGCACACTGAAATGTAGTCATTTTACTGGTAATGCAATAGGATGTGGTGTCTCTTCAGTTACAGACTTTTCTGTTAAAAAAAAAAAAAAAACAGCGCCAAAAAACCCAATTAATAGTAGGAGGAGTAAAGATCACGTGAATTAAAATGTACAAGGGTTTGGGTGTTTGGGGTTTTTTTTCTCACTGCAGTGACACAGGAAGTGAATGATGGGAAGAAACAGGATATCCACACCAGAGATTAAAGGCTTTTCCAATGAATGTAAGATGCTCATCGCTACTTCTGGTGGTACTCAATGATTACAGCACATGATAAACATGATTCTACCAGTAAGGGTGAATTGTTTAGGATTAGTAATTACATATGACAAAGTTACGTTTGATAAGATAGTGGGGAGATAGGGATGTAGCAAGATAAAAACAAATAGCTTGGCTCAATGCTAAAGTACTTAAAATGATCAGATAGAGTGCCAATGTCTAGGTGTTGGCTGCATTGAAAAATAACATCTGTTGGAGGAGCTGTATGGTTGGTTATATACAAGTTAAAGAAGACTTTAAGTAAAAGGACTTAAACCAGTCTTGGTCCTTAGGGATTTAGACAGTTTGCAGTCAGGCATCAACTGGCAGTTAAATTGGGTGAAGCTTGATGTGGGTGGTATGGATTGACTAAAATGCAAACAGCTTATTTTCTTATCTTTGTCTACATTATACACTGACAGGGGAGGAAGAGCAGGGTCAAAACACTTCCAAGTATATAGCATTAACCTAGATGAAGCATTATTGTTATTATTATTACTATATGACACAGACTGAAGCATAGAAATTAAGGGCCAGTTTTCATTTAAATATATTCTTCTAAAAGCTAGACATTATTTTGATTATAAGAGTAGCTCTTAAATATAAGAATGAAAAAACTGTTCTGAGATCCTGGTTAACAAGCCCAAAAGTCTTTTCTCCTGTTTGACGGGCAAGAAGTTATCTCAAGCTTAGTCATGCAATGGTCTTAACTCCTTGTAGATTTAAAGCTCTGTTTTTATTCTTTCATCTATCTCACACAAGCCTTCCAGGCATAGTTCTGCAACCTCCCTTGTTCATCCAAACAATCAGGAAAAGAACACAAGATAAGCTTTTCTGATGGGTAAAAAGAAACCAAGAAAAGGCTTGTCAATTCCCATACAATAAACTTGTGTCAGGGGAGTACACATGTTTTTTCGATTAGGGTTTCTAAGTTCCTTTAAATGCACTAGCTATGTCCTATACAGTGATTAAGGACTTCAGCAAATAGGGCCTGAGAGGCCTTATAACCTTCCAGTCTCCTATAAATGCATTTGCTTACTGATATTTCCTTATTTTCTTTATGTGTCTGTTGTTGCTGTCATTTTAATGCACTCTAGAAAGTCAGTCCTAGAGAAATGCCATTAGTGGGGGAAAGACTGAGCTAACAGCAAGTCTTATGCTCATTTCTGATGAAGTGCTAGCTAGTTCCTAGTGGTGTCTGAAAGAGCCAGAGAGCCTGGGAGGAGTCTAAAGCTTTATTTTTTTTAGATCTCAGTGAGCAATACTCAATTTGTAATTACGTTTTGCATTAGAAATGCCATTATCCAAGCTGGGTGTAATTTGACACTGAAGAGTTATTTCTTTCCAGTGAGTTACTACATGAAACAAGTATAAGTTATTTGCAAGGTGTTTTGTACTTAGTTAATCAGGAATAAATTGCTTGGCTTTTGTGCTATTTATTTCCATCAGGTGGTATGGGATCTAGATTTATGTTTTGAAGCATTGAGGGACTGTATTGCCTTGGTGAAGGCTTTAGGCAGTTATGTGAAAGAAAAGCAGTTGAAAAAATACTTGCTGCTGCCTGAATTATTACACATATCTAAATAATAAAGCCCCAGCCGTGTTTGCCTCCTGCCTGTAACTGCAACAAAAAGTACTTGTGATTTTAATTACTTAAAGCAAATTCAAGTGGTTTATTAATACCAACATAACCCTAGGACAGAATTATAGTAATGTTTTATATACACTTGGGGGGATGCTGTTGGAAATAACATGCAAGGTATAAATCTGCTCTCCTGCTGCTTTTCAGTGAAAATTTAACCTGAGATCCAGACCTTCATCTGCTAGGAGTGGGAGAGAGAAGAGGAGCATGAACAGTCAACTCAGGGGGAGTGTCCTTGTTCCAGATCTCAGGAGAAAGTTTCTGCTATAGGTGCAGAGGCTGGAGCCTGTCTGATGGAGGCTCAGTGCAATTCAGAGGGAGATGGATAGGCTGTCTCTGGCCCCTGTGATCATCCAGGCATCTGTCCAGTTCCTAGCAAGGATCAGAGCACACCTCATCCTCTCATCCTACTGTAAGTGACACCAGAAGCTGATGCTGCCCCAGGGTTATGCTAAGACCACTGGGTACCAACCAAGAGAGCCTCTGATGGAGGGCAGTTGTCTCCCCATTACTCCCGCTTCATATCTCTGTGCCATACAGTGGGTGTTCCTATGGAAATATCCAAAGGATTTGTCCTGGTGACCACAGTGAAGGGGTCAAACTGCAGCTAAAGAAGTCTCTTTGCAGAAGGACACATTAACCCCTAACAATACATTATAGGACAAGAAGCCTCCTTTTAACTGAGAACTGCATTTTTAGTAGTGTGTTTTTTACTCTGTCTGAAAGGAGCAGGATCTGATGACTTCCACTGCTCTATCCAAAGCACACATGGACTTTTCTCACAATAGGCAGCTGCTTCTGTTCTTCTGGATTAACTTCATTATTTCTTATTCCCATTATGTTTTGTGTTTGTGTTCTGATGTTTGGCTTATCCTACCTGGCAGTCCTCACTTTCCTTCTTTACCTTGGATTTTTCTACCTAATGTTTTGCCTTCTTTTAGTTTTTCTGCAGATTCCTAGCTTAACATGACCCTCACTCCAACTACTCTATAAGCTAATATTTTTTGTTTGTCTACATTTTAAATTTGGTTTCTTTTTAGCTGTTTTATTATTACAGTTTTATCAGCAATGACAGTTCCAACAGAGAGTGCATTGAATGCAATAACAAAGTTCCCATTAGTTCAAAAGAAAATCAAGTGAGTCATGGGAATGTAAAACCATGTGCATAATCTCATTACAGATATCCCTGGTACTGTTAATTAATCATCCAGATTCATTCCCCAAAAGCATTAACCAAATCCAGTCTAGGAGTTGGGGGATTAAGGATAAGCAGCAAGAAGGCTTTATAAAGGGTTGTCCTATTATTGTGTGAAAGTCAGGGCTTATAGCTTAGAATGACACATCTTTGGTGCTCACAGCTATTGTCACATAAGCATGGAACCGGGAGTTTCTACTCCAGCATTTTTAAAAATCACCATGACTATTTTAACAAGATCTATAAAGATTTTGCAGTTTCTGCTAGCAAGAGACAGCATGAGCCCACTATAACTTCTTTCATCTCTTACTGCAAGAAAAGAAAGACAAGATCCACCAATGAATAATCACATTCCAAGGAAGGTTGTAGAAACTGTTGCTTTTTTGAAACACTATGTAAATTTCAAACTCCTAAATGTTGGCAGGGATCAAGCTGACAAAGGATAAAAGCTGTGTATCATAAAGAACCTCCACAAACAGCACATATATATTGTGTCCAGGTGGGTGGGGAAAAAATAGGGTAGTAAATGTAGTTAATTATTGTAGTAAATTTATGTGCCATAGTACAGTACCAGCTGAAAATAGAGAGAAGCACGAGAGCGACTAAGAGAAACCATCATTTTCTTCCTGTTTCTTTCCTGACTCCTTCACAGATCCTAAGGCTGTGGTTCCTCTGTATCTGCTGAAACCTAAGGCAATGTGTAAAACCTTCTCACCAATATCTGACCAGTATGTAAAAAATATTTTAGAGCTAAGCTGAATTTCCTATCTGAATAATTAAAAATGCAGAGTTTTTGCTTATTTTAGATTAAATTCATCAAATAGAAAATATAATGTTACAATCCTGCCTTGTTTATCCAAAGTAAACTGTTGGAAAAAAGCCTCCCATTTTCCTCCGTCTCAGCCCTCTCTTGAAGGCTTCAACAAGCACAGTTGTTGAAGCCTAAGTATACATATTATATTACAGTCTAAGTATAAGACTGAATTTAATGCAAGATATTGGGGATAGATGATACTCTTTGCTGCCCATGCATTCATCTGGTATGGCTACACTTAAAATCTGTGGAATTATTCTAGTTTTGCATGGTTCTGAATCTCCTGACTATATCCATGGTCCTTTATATAAAGTACCTTTCTGAAGGGACAAAGCAGCCATCCTAACTTTCCAGCCACAACCTCAAGCTAGTTTCCTGTCTTTAAGCCTGCTCTTTTAATCAAAACTCCCATGGCCTTGAACCAGCACAAAGGACTTACTCTTTCTTTGTGGTGCTGCCCGTGAATATCAGTCACTATACCTTTGCTGCAGGCATTCATCTGACATTGCATTGTTCAGCAATGCACTTGTGAGGTTAAAATAATTCACTTTGTAAAGATGTACAAGATTGTGAGTCAATTTATGAACATCTAGAGTATTAAGAGAGATACTTCTTAGTCTACAAAACACTGTTTCACTGTCATTTCAAAAATTCATATTTAACATGTGACCCAAAGATTTTAATTATTCTTGCACTAGTGATAAACAGCAGTAATAATATATTCATCTCCTCTTCATTAAGAAAGGGTAATAGATTATAAATATTAAGCCTGTTAGATATACTCTAATGATGAATAACAATAATGTTTGAGTGTTCTCAGGGCTTTTCAGCATAGGATCTCAAAAGCACATGGAGAAAGTAGTAGCCAAGCTTTGTCCCAAGATACTTGTGAGTAATGGGTGACAGCAGCTTAACTCAGGCCTGGTGCCACGAAGAAGGCAGAGCCTGAAATGGAGTGGGAGGATTGCACTGCCACTGCTCACTGCACACACTAGTGTGCTTTTAGATTTTACAGTAGGCATTTCCACCCCAGCATTTTCTCCCTTTTCCCAGTGTCTGAAGGCAGATACTCATCTAGGAAACAGGCTTATATTACTGTCTCATAATAAGATAGCTGGGACCCAACTATATTAGTATGTGCCCTAATGGCAGCTGAAAGGGGTAAAAGGAAAAGCTCCTCCCAAAAAAGAGAAATAGCCAGTGGGCTCAAGAAAAACAATTGGCCTCAGTAAGAGTGGGAGACTGGAGTGATTAGGATAGCAGAATAGAGAGGATATAATTACAAAGCACGTGGTGCCAAAAGGCTCATCCTATATAATTTCTTTTAAATAATATCTATGCTTGAAGGGAGAACTCAGTGTGCCAAAGTGATTGGTCTCTTTGAGGGCAATCAGCACAGCTACTTGCTTTAAGCATTTCAGTGAGCGTTCCCAGGAAAATTAACCTCTTTGCTTCCAGAGATCTGACTTGCTGCTTCCTGAGAATTAACCCAGAATCGCACTCTGCTGAAGCTCACTTGGAGCTCCTATGAGGAAGCAGGGCAAACTTGGAAAAACTGGGGAGAGGCTGTGCTTAGGTCATTATTTTTAATCCTCATCTAATTTGAATTCTTCTGGACATAGCACCATTATTGTGCAGTCAGAAATTAAATCATAGAGCAAAGGGTCTGAGAGCTTGAGAGGTGCACAGCTTCTGGACAGCGACAGCAAATTTATTGTGAGGCTGTAAATTGTGACATCTAAGACACTTCCAAAAGTCCCAGTACTAACTGTTAAGGGTTGTGATGGACATGAACAGTTAAAAAAGAAGGCACAATGGAATAGATCTTTCTGTTTGTGTAATTTTATAAATGGATGTGGCATCCAGTTCATATTGCAAGCTCTTTAGTATTGGCACTGGGAGGAATTTGACAAAGGAAAGACCTGATAAAGAAAAGAAAATGCAAAGGAAAAAAAAGAACCAAGGAAATACTGACAATAAAAAATAAGAAGAAAGACAAAGTGCAGAGTATACACAGGGGAACAGGAAAGAACGTAGTTATTTAAAGTGTTTAAAATCAGTCTTCCTGGTAAAAGGAGAACACAGGAATCAGTTTGGATCTTCTTGCTCTTACACATCCTTGTATTTTAAATAGGCAGCAATTTTCTTCCTGGCAAATATCTGGTGAGTTATTTATGTAGGTTGAAACCTTCTCCATTTCACAGGCCATTGGGAGTGCTTAAGTCCTACCTAATCTTTGGTTCGAACAGCTGGCAATAAAACTTAAATTGGACAGATTTTGTGATTTTCATTCTAGAACACTCTCTGTAAAAACAGTGACTTGAAATATGGAATACGTCTCCTCAGAAGTATCTTTACTGTTATTTTCTGAAATATTTTTGGATGCTCCTTTTTCATCTCTTATTCCTGTTCTGCCTAATACAAACTGGGTGGGCAGTGCATAGTTCTGTAAATATTCAGGTGAGAAGATGAAAAGAAATGTGATTCTGTCTTCAGTTCCTGTGGTTTGTTTTTGGATGTTTGAGGCCAGGAACATGTGCTTATTTGTTCAGACAATTCTGAAAGAACCATTTTTTTGAGGGCACAAGATCCCCTCACAGACTGAATTTATTTATTTTCTTTCTGAGTCAAATATGTTTTTTTAATCGTGTTTTTAGGTTTTAGGTATTTTTATTCTGTTTTCATATATTCCAGCTTCAGATGTTTTTCACCTACTTTTCCTTCACTGCTCAAAGTGTGAGCTACTGACAAACATGGTCTCCTGGCCTTTGTGTCTTTGTTAGAAGTCCTCCTGAACTGGGGTGTTTCAGGAGTGGAGGTTTGACTCAGCTTACACAACGTCTATGAGGGCAGAAAATGTGCACAACTACATTGAAATGCATTTCACATCCAGTGCTTTACAAAAACAACTGGCCAGGAGTGGGTTGGTGGTGAAGAATGTAGAGGTGATGCTCAGTTATTTTTAATACTGTATGTATCCTAAGTTATTGAAGGGTTAAGAAGTAATTGTTGCTGCATTGTTGATGTTGATGCAATGTATTTTTTATTAAAACAATGTACTTTTTTATGATTTGAGATGATTTAGGTCTTGTAATCAGACAATGTCCCATATACAAATATGCAAGGAAAAGCAATTGCCAGATAAACCCAGGAGGGTGTTAAAACTCTGAGATTAAATCTAGCTTTTTTCTTACATTTTGTGGAATTCACCAGTATTATTTGAAATGCAGCTGTTCTTTATGCACAAAACCAGGAGAGCTTCTCATAAAATATTGGAAATAGTTAATATTTTATGAGACTTGGAAATAAAATCCAGCAGTGCTGTCTCCTCCAGTAATGCTTACAGCAGTTATAAACAGAAAGTTAAAAAAAAATGAGAGGAAGATATTCTCACCAGGACTTTGCATCTATGTCTAGGAACTGTTGGATAGATATTGTCATGTAGACAGTCTGCAGCCCATGGGCACCTCACATGCCACTGTTATCTGTAGCACTCTCTTCTGATCAGATTGGAAGAGAAAGCATTCAGGTATGGATAGCAGTGACTCTACAGCAGAGTCCACGTGGTGCACTCTACTGAGCACCTTGGGCCAGGGAGGTTTGAATCCCTCCACTTCCTTCCTCCTTCCTTTCACAGCCTTGTTCTGTGAATTAAAGACACAACACTGAAAGTAACTGAACTATTTTGGAAGAGGGAAAATTGGAAAGACATTGTTCTTATGGCTACATTAATATTGCAGAGAAAAACTGTATGTAAATTTGACAAAAATGTGATTTTTTTCTGAGTGGAGGTTGTGAATGTAGGAGCCTGCAAACAGAATAGTGGTGGATGGTCACCAGACAGAGCATCTCAATGCAGATTTCAGAATGATTGCAGGACAGAAACCATTACTTCAAAAATAGGTAATATTTGTGTTGGAAATGTGCTTTTGACATCTGTGTTTTTTGAGCTTTGAAATAGAAACAGATTATAAAGTTATCAGTTATTGTAGCCAGCCAAAAGTAACACAGCAGTCAAGTAGAACAAGCTCCTCATAAAGAGACTGATAATTATTTGTGGACAATATTCACAAATTACTTCAAATATACTAGAGGAAAGGATAATTTGTTTCCTGGAAGGTTGTGGCCGGTGTTGGTATTATGTATGTGTTTGACTCCTAGCACGTGAATTCATTCTGGTATGAGATGGAGCCTGTTAGGAAATTGGCTACATGAGTAAAAGTCCACACTCCATTTCCTTTAAGGTTGCTAAGCACAGCAATTATTGCCCTCAGTGGTAAGGCAAGCACATAAATTAATAAATGTCCTATTAATGAGTACACTAAACATGAAAATGTCTGAACTGGGGAAATACCAATGTGCCTGTTAGCAACAGGGCATTGTGTTTCATGTTGGTTAAACAAACTAGCTAACAGGATAAAAATCAAAGGCTGTAGCACACATAACTGAGAATTTAGTTTTGTCTTGAATCTACCTTCCTGTGTAAATAAACAATCTTTCAGGAAAGGGGTTGTCATCCATAGGTTTAAAAGCAGTGTGATGCTGAGTGTTAGCACATTGTGTAAAGGTTTATATGTACAAAACCAACCCAATTACTATAATTTTTTAATCTAAAATGAAGAAGCGTAGTCGACTCTAACAAAACTAGTTCCATCAAACTACAAAGTCTACAAATTCTTCAACCTGGGCAAATTCCGACTGCCTTATCCTGAATTTTTAATCTGACCTTCCCTTTTTCACATCCTTGCTCTTGATTTCTAATGAAAGTCTGCCTTCTCTAGTTTCCAAGGTTTGAGAATTTCTTTCCACATTTGTAAAGTGTCCACAGCCCAGACATCCACCAGTTTCTCCTCCATTGCCTCCTGAATACAGGAGTGGTGTTTTAAAGGTTAAAACTCATAAATTTGACTTGAAAATTTATCCCGTGTGAATCAATTTTGCATTGCTAATACTGTAAGATGCTTACAGTAAATGAAATTAAATGTAATCCAGCAGTAAATGTGTTAAAGCTGGGGGAGGTGGGGATGCTGCAGCTACAGAGAGTAACAAGCCTGCTGCCAAATGCAGCTTTCACAGAAGAGTCCCTGGAACACAGTCCTCAGGCACCCTAGTCTTCATTAAATAAACACAACATTTTTTTTATTGTGATATGTGGCTGGTATTTTTATGCACAGTGTAAAACAGAGGCCTAGTGTGGATCTCTGGTATAAGTGTGTGTGCCTGTAAGGGTAGCAAGAGAAACCAGACTGTTGAAATGCTCAGGAGTTGGAGTTGAGCAGAGCTGTATATCAATCAGCTGTACTTCACACATACATTGGGCAAAAGAGCCCACAAGCAGTTGGATGTCCTCTCCCATGCCTTGGTTGGATACTGAATGTCCTCAATTGCTTTGAAATCTCTGGGTGACTAAACTGAACACTGAGGAGTGGAAGCTTGAGCGCTGTGGCCGTGCAAGGCATCCTGAGAGGAGGGAGGACAAGATGCCTCTTAGCTCTCCTGCAGCACCAGCTGCAGAGGGGCCAACCAGCCACAGGAGAGACTTACTGCCATACACATCTTTGATGTTTGGAGTTCCGGGCTTAAATAAAACAGTGGGAGCCTGAAATGTGTTAACAACTCTGCAAACCCTGCAGTATTACACATGGTTAAAGGAACGTGTCATCCAAAGCCCCATTTTTGCTCTGTGACTTTCTGTGTGAGCAGCACCACCCTCCAAGTAAAAGAATGTACTTAATGTGTCTTTCCTTTAACAAAGAAGAGAGCATAAGCCCTTTAGAAGGAAAGAATATAAGTGCCTAGCAACAAAGACTTTTTAACATATATACTTTTAATTCTTATGACCATCCCATTGATTACACGTATAACCAGAAGAGAAGTCTGATTATCCTTATGCAGCCATTTACTTCTGGGAAAAACTAATAACTTTTGGATGTAAAATGCTGATTTAGTGTTGTCCTCCTTATATAGCAGAGCTGAGATGATCCTGGAAGATCTGCTCAGAACAAAAGCCAGAGTTCTCCAGGTTCTGGTGTTACTTGTCCCCTGAATCTTAAGGGAGTCTCTTAAATTATGTGGCTGTATTTTAACTACCAGTGAGCCTGAAGTTTCTTCCCAAAGGAAGTGTAAAATGAGTTAATATTTTATAATGTGTTTTGAAATCCTCAGATTACAGGCACTGCAAGATCGCAAAATATTTCATGGACAGAAACATCTGAGGTGAAATCTGCCTCTCTTTATGTAACTTCTTTCAATAACCAAAAACTCTGAGAATAAATAGTGCAATGAAACAAGATGGACCCATGGTTCTCAAATGCTTATGATCTGTAAGATCCCAGGAAGCTGAATTGGTCAGACAATTCTACTAAAAATCTTGGAAATAACCATGAAAACCACCAACCATCATTTGACCAAGCTGATATTTTGTAGTCTTAGGAGTAAGTACATGATTATTTTGTTCAGAAGAATCACTTTGAAGGTAGCCTAATGATTTTTGTATGAGCTTTATCCCAAAGGTTGCACAGAAGAGGCATAGGAAGTGCTAAACACCCTGGAGCTTTGTCAGACTGCAGATCAACCGATGAGACCCATGCAAACTAATAGTGTGGGTCTGACCCCTTGAGAAAGCTCGCCTTTAAACATAAAGAACTTTCTAGCCAGCACAAGTAAGGTGGTGTTTTCCCACGGTTTCCTATAAAGTCTGTCAGGACTGATTTTCAATAGCTACTATTTATATAATTAAAGAATACTTTGGAATGTTTGTGGAGTATTGATGGCTGCCCAGTCTTGTTTGCAAAGTACACTCATTTTAATTTGACCAGATCTTAAGAAATGTTGAGTATTTGCGCCCTGTCTGCTGACGCATCTCAGTTTGGAACCTGGTAAATCTGCAGAGTATTTTCATATCCACAGAAAAAAAATCACAAGGATTAATGGGTGCTGAGGTCACTGTGCTCAGCATCTTGTGAATTCTGGTGCTCTGCTTACAGTGATATAAATTTATTTTACATCTTTCGTACTCATTCCTTGTGGTGAGTTCTCTCCTGAACCCACTTGCATTAAGTCTCATTTATTAATGCCAGATAGATTTTTGTGCTCTGACAGAAGGGTAGCTCTATCACATGTTGTTGGTATATCATGATTGGGGATCTTAAAATTATTGGCGAAAAAACCAAAAACACCATAAAATGTTGCTACATACAAGCATCCAGTTGTGACATATGACATTTTATTTAATGTGTGTGGGTATGGACATACTTCTTTTTGTGCCTCAAAAGAAGTTGTTAAATTGTGGTAAGAAAGCTGAAGAGTATGGGACAGCAGGTGTTGGAGTATTATTGGTAAAACCATGGAACATCTCATCTTGGCTGCTGGGTCGACTTTTGGTCTCCCCCCAAAAGGATACAGGAGGAACAGAAAAAGGCTGTGGCGAGGATGGCAGAAATTACTAAAGGCACGGATGAAAATTGACCCAGAATACTGTCTGGATTGAAGGAAAACAAAGCAGGGGTAATACTGAGTAAATGATGAGAGTAAATTCTCCCTTCCCCTCAGACAGTGCGAAGAGAACTAAGCAGAGCGTGATGAGCCAGGAGCCCTTTCCGTGCGGTGCAGGAGCCCAGCGCCAGCAGCCACGGCCGGGGATCGCGGCTCGCTCCGGGGATCCCTGGCTGTCCGCAGCCGCATTACGGTCCCGGCTCGCTGCGACCTCCGCGGGAGCCGGCCGGGGTCCGGCGCCGTCCGGGGGCTGCGCAGCGCCTCCCCCGCCGCGACCCGGGGGGCGGCCCCGGGAGCCCTGGGGGCGGGCGGGGGGGCCGCGCCGCTGACGTCGGGTTTGCAGCAGCCCCGAGCGGCAGCGGGCGGGCGGCGAGCCCCAGCCCCCGCCGCCCGGTGCTGCGGCAGAGGGCGGCGGGCCGGGAGCCGAGCCGGGCAGCGCCGCCGAGGAGGGCTCCGGCGGCGCCAGGATGTAGGCGCGGGGCGGCGGGGAGCTGCCGCCGGCGACGGGCTCGCCATGAAGAAGCATTCGGCCAGGGTGGCCCCGCTCAGCGCCTGCAACAGCCCCGTCCTCACCCTCACCAAAGTGGAAGGTAAACCACGTCGCTGCGAGCGGGACGAGGGTATCCCGGGGAGACGGGGCACGGCGAGCGGGGATGCTCCGGGGGGACCGAGCGCGGTGCTGGGGCGATGCCCGGCGGCGGGGACTGCGCGACTCCTGCGCGGGCGGTGCGAGCCCACGGGGCGCGCAGCTTCCCCGCCGCCGGGCACCGCCGCGCTCAGCCCCGTCCGCCGCCCTGCTCAGCCCCCGCTCTTTCCTCGCCCTTACTCCAGAGGCAGAGCGCCTCTCCGGACCTCCCCTCGGGACGCGGGAGCAGCCCCCGAAGCCGTGGGCAAGTATCTGCCATGCAGGACCCTTGGCAGGAGGGAAGGAAGATGCTCGGCAGATTTGTTCTCCCGATGTAAGGAACACAGCCCCGTGTTCCAACCATCTGTCCTCACCTCTGTTTGCCAATCCAGCTGCATGGTAGCCGTGGAGTTGGAGTCTTATGGCCAGGAGGGACATAAGAGCCGAAGAGCAATGGGGGCTGGCAGACCTTTAGGGACCACAGGGACCTTTGAAGACATCCAGTGATCGTGGCCAGGGACCTTGAAAAGGGCACTGATGTGCTCAGAAGGGTTCCCTGGAGAAATCTGAGGGTGAAGAGTTGTTTGCTTGGGTAGAAACCTGTAAGCCATGTCCTAGAGATGCAGGGGTGATGCGAAGGCAGGGTGTGGGTCAGGGAGAGGAGCCTGTCTGAAGGATGGATACAGAGCTCTGTTCCTGAAGGAAGAGCACAGGGAAAGCTGCTGGTTTGGGGGATGCCACTGGGCTATGTCATTGGTTGAGAAAATGGTGTTGGTGAAAGCAAAAGGTTGGCATGGGGGAATGGGAGGAGAGGCAGAAAAGGGATGAGCAGAGTGAGGCAAATAGAAAGAACAGCTTAAAAAAGGGAATGATTGAATGTAAGACATAAAATGTGAATGTGAGACTGCAGAGAAAGCTCATGAAAAGGAAAAAACTAGTACTGAAAAACTGAGAAATTAATAAAGGAAAAGAAAAAATGGTAGCAAAAGCTCTTTTGAGCAGAATGCAGAAGTGTGCAAGAGGAGAAAAGGAACTAAAAGCACCAAGTAACAGTGGAAAGTAAAGAGTACCTGAAGGTTCTTTCAGTTCATGGAATATTCAGCTGTTGCATTCCCATAACATAAAAACTACCTATGGCAGAGATAGGAAAAGGGATCCCAGTTTTCTGATGGAAAGAGCACGCCTGATCTTCATTACACTATAATTAGATTTTTTAAAGCCCTTGGAGTTGACCCCATGCATGGTGGAGTGTTTCTCTTGAGGTTCGCATTGGAGGCTCCTCTGGGCTAGGAGCTCGTCTCCCTTTCTTTTGGTGCACTGCACAAGCTTTATGAATCATAAATAATAATAACCTACCAGGTTCCAGCTTTGAAATGTGGGTCATCTCATTCCTCTTTTACCAGTTCAAATACAGTTTATTACCTACCTTATATAGAAACAGAAGCAGAGCAATCTTTCACTTTGCCATAAAATTGAATCCTTTCAAGCGTTACCATGTCTGCTCTGCATACCAGCTCTCAGATACCCTATTTCTGCCCACCAGGGACTTTGTTGACCTAGTTGGACTTTTCCTTCTTTACTTCAGATTCCTTCTTCCTTTATCATCAGTGGCAAAAATCTAAATTGCCTTGATGGTGTAGGATAGGGTCTGGAGTTTCTTTCCCTCTCTTTAATGAAACAGACTGGCTCCTTTTGAGAGCTTCCTTTTCCAAACCAGTTGACAACATTTCTTTTCAGACTAACATTGACTAATTTTGCCAGCTGGTGTTAAAGCCATATAAAAAATATGTGTAGCTATAGGCAAAAATAAAGTGAGACAGCTGGCAGCTGTGGACTGCTGACTTCCTTTGTCCTGGCTGCCGTACCTCTGGCAAAGATTTGCCTTCCTCTGGTAGTCCAAGTCCATTGCAAAGGCACAGACAATGCTAAGAGCAAGACAACAGAAACTTTCATCTGCTTCATAGTTATGATTATTTTCTCCCCTATCAACCGCCATCAAAGTGTTTCAAGGATCTTTGGCAGAACCACTAGGAATATGTTTCATTCTGGGATGGTTAGCCAAGAGGAGCCTTTCATTGATATGCATTGCTGTAAAGCCCTCCAGCATTCCTTGTATTTTCCTGCCAGTGCAGTGACTTCTTTGCTTTAAAAGGAAGATAAGGACTTTGTGCGTTCAGAAGCGTGACTGCCATTTCAAATTATTTCGGAGATTGAATCATCAGTATGCTCGGAGCCTGCTGTACCAGCACTCTTAAAGACAACTCTGTCTACATCCATTGCTCAGGCAGGCAGTAACCATACCATGTGTTTTCTGTGCCTGATACCATTGTACACCCTTCGTATTTTGAGAACTGTATGCTTGGTGCCTGATTTGTTCTTGTTCTTTCTTCTGTTATTTTTCTCACCAATTTCTGTCCACACTGCAGTGGCCTTTCCTCTCAGACCAGCCAATTGACTGGTTTCACCCTATTTGTACATGAAAGCACAGTGTGTTTTGAGGACTGATTTCTCTTCCCCAGGAAGGTAAATATCTCCATTTTTGTTCTGCATCTTAAGATCTTCCAGAGACAGGTAACATCAGCTTTGACAAAGAACTGCAGAACAATCACCACACCTGAGAAAACACATCCTCCACTTAATTAGCCCCTAGTAGGAGCTGCTTATTCCTAGGCTTTCAGCACCAAAGAATTGCTATTGCAGCCTCCCCTATAGCACATTTCCTCTGCACTGTTCTGTCAGGAATGACTGGCTGGTGATATTCCAAGTTTCTTATAAAAAAGACACCTCTCTGCTATCAGTTATTGCACATAAACATCTAAACTGATTGATGTGGAACCAGATGAACCACATGTTCAGCTGGAGTAACCCTGCCTGTATTGCTGGAGTTGCAGGGACTTGTATAAGTATGAACGAGAAATAAATTTGGACTTTAGTATATTGGCATGCCTGCAGGGAATTCATCACGAGCATATCAACACTGTAATCACTTTAATAATCAATCTTTTTCACTTCTTTAGCAAGCACAAACTAAAGATCCCAAGCACAGCAAAAACTTCCATGAGTAGCAGTCGGCTTCTTTAAGAGAGGAGATTCTTATTATCCTCATTTTGCAGATGCAGCAGCTGAGAAACTGCAGAATGAAGCAACTTGCCTAAAAACAACAGCACATCTTTTGACAGAGCAGGCGAGAAAAGACCTACAGTAGATAGGAATAGACTGCCAAACTTCCTACACCTATCTTTGTGGTCATGAGGGCCATGGATAGATACAACAAGGGTCAGAGAAGCCTTAGTCTATTGAAATCAGTGACTAAAGCTTCCTTTTAGGGAAATAAGCTCAAATGATGCACAAATACATTTCTGAATAAATACTGAGTAACTATTAGCAGCATTCTGCTGGTGGCATCCAAAGGTTTTGCTAGTTATGCAATGCTTGTACGACTGAGCACTAGGGCAGGCTGTGTGAACATCTCACCCAGGACTTCACAACTGTAGAAGCAAGATTTGGTGGCCACTGATCTTTTTCCCATGAAAGCCATACATGACAGACCTATGCAGTGCTCATGCATCCTAGAAGACAGAAGCAGCTGGTGACCAGGAGAGGCTGGTGTTTTAGTGGCTAAGGAATTTGTGTTGGCTTCTGCATGGAGAACTTATTTTTGAAAGTGTTCACTTGTGTTCAGGCTGCCTCTCTGCACAGGGGACAGTGTTCAGTGTGAGCGGTCAGGGTACCTTAACCCACCTGGTTCTTGCTCCTTAGCTATGGTAGCAGTTTTCTCCTTCTCCTGACCAGAACTGGTGAAGGTGCTGGTGACAAATTCACATGAATGGGGGTTTAGGTTTGCTGTGTGTCTGCTTCTCCTTTGGACCTACCAGCATGCACCCCATTACCACAGGATAATGTCACTTACTCAGCTGACAGAAAAGCAGTGCCTTCTTCCGTGGGTACGGAGTGTTAAGTACACATGGACAGTAATTACACTCTGGCTTTAGCCCAAGGCAGCTTTTGCCCAATTTTTGTATTCCTTGCAATATTTTCACTTAGTACAACAGCACATTTGAGCAGATAGCCAAGATCTTGTTCCAAAGGCGTGAGGAGTTTCTTGTTGCATAACACCTGGCTCACTTCCCAAATGGCACCATGCTTTCTTAGGCTTTAAGCAGCCTCAAAATGAACTGCTCTTAGCTGTGCTAGCTTACTCACTGGGGAGTCCCTCTAGCTTATCTTTGATCATGTCCCCCTGGTTGTTTTGTCTGCTGTCTCGCCTGTGCAAACTCATGAGTTATAGGTTTGGAGGTGACTCATTACTTCTGCATTGTGTCCCCTCCTCAAATAATACAAAAATAAAATAAGACCATTTTGATGTTACTAAACTAATGCCAAGGCAGTTTTAATGCATCACAAAGCAGAAAGAGAAGTTATTAAAGATTTATCTAAGATTCCTTACTTTAGTAGCTGAAATGAGACAGTGTGTACACACAATGGACAAACAGTAGTTTCATTTTGGTAGTTTCATTAGTTTCATGGAACTTAAGAATGACAGCATCCATTGGATCATCTTCTCAGTCCTTCTGTAGATCACAGACCATTACATTTCACCCACTTTCCCCTAAATGAAGTAAGGTGCATTTTGTAGTCATCTTGAATCAATTTAGGCATTTGCTTTCAAAAAATAAGCAGATTACTAATCCACCTATTTAATTATAGGCTTCTCCCATGAGAAATTGGAACAAGAACCAGTAAAAAATAAATCTGAAGTCACCAGAAGATATTATTCACTGTCTCCTGTATTTTAATTTTATAAATCTTGTAAAAGAAATCTTGTACTTCTTTCCTGATGGCTGACAATTGTAAACAGTAGGATTTGTAGCTTGGTGTAAGGAGAGTTCCAAAAAGACCCCTAGTTCAACATAAAAGTCTAAGTTAGCTCCACATGTATTCCCCAGCAATTTCCCAACAACAAGGCTCATACATAGGATTATTTATGTTGTTGCTTTCCTAGCACATTATACTCAGTACAGCATATTCACTTATGTAGGAAGCAACTCTCTCCGCTTGGCTGGAGCACCACTGCCAACCTTTAGTCCACAGCTCAGTTAATCTTTGTTAATTATAAACTGTGAGATGCCACTGCAGACCTGGATAGCATCCTGCAGAAGGAGGAATTTGGCCAATGAAAGAGTAGGTTCACTTTGTAGTCTTCGCTGAGCTTTGCTGACAGCCACTGCGGCATAAGATCAAAGGCAACGGGAAACAAGGTGTTTCCAGCAGTGCAGGGCTGGCTTGCCTCTAGGCAGGGCTGCCCATCATCTATTGGAGAAATCAGGTACCCAATTTCCCATGTTAGCTGCCTGGTTCCAAACACATGGATCTCCTCTATCTGGACATAATGCAGGGGTACCCAGCCTGGAAATTTTGTGAGCCTTACTCAAGGCATGAATTTTGACAGGAGATCAAGCACCCTTTGGTTATACAAAAGTTGTATGTTGGCTCTTCTGGAAGTGTTAGGTATACATTTAGTTCAGTTTCACTACTTCTGACCCTAAGCCTCCTCAACTGAATAAATCCAAACAAGTGTGAGCTCTGTAAGCCTTGTCATTCAGTCATGAAAAGTAAGAAGTGAGGAGGTAAGAGCTCGAAATGCCTTTTCCACAATCACCTCAAATTCCCTAGCACAACTCTCAGTAAGGGTAATATTTAATTTGTGACTGAAAAAGGCATGAGTCTGTCTTCTGTAGCTGACTGAAACAAGTGAGGAATGGTGGGTTGCAAAAGCCTTTCTCACTGCAAAGAGGATGAGGCAAGTATCAGAGAGAAAATAGAAACTAGAATTTTTGCACGCAATGTATTTTTGCATGGAGTTACAGTGAGTACCTCAGTGCCCACATGGGCCTAGCCAAACCTGTATTTTTTTAAAGGAGACTCAGCTTTTGATGAGTTTGCTGCTGAGAGGTGAGGAGGCATCTCTTCTTCCTTCCAGGAGATCATTGAGTAAATCATGTGGGGACTTCTGTGGATATACGTGCATTACTCTAACCACTGTGAGCACGCTCAAGTCCATGTCAAGTCCTCACTAGTATCTAGTTATTGGTTGACAGAGAACAGACTACTTGATCTGAACTTAGGACCTAAGAAAAGCATTGTGTTTGAGGTTCAATATCATGTTAAGCTGTTAGCTTCTAAGAGAAAAATCAGGTGGAGTTGGAATTCACTGTGGAAGAAACCAATGGGCCATAGCAGAGTCTTCTGTCTAAAACTGTGCTTACTTGAAAGCCAGGCAGCTCTGGGTTTTTGAAAGCTCCTCAAGAATGAAAGAACATTATCTTGTTTTGGATAAAGTGCAGTCATCAAAGCCTCCACAGTTAGCATGAATTCACTTATCACCCTGTATATATGTGCTGATATAAATGTGCTTTTTATATTAGTATATAAGTAATTGAATTCCCTTGGAGATAAAACTATTACTCAAGAAAGACATGTAGCACTCAAATGCCTGGATAATTATTACAGTAGCTTCCTGCAGAGAATCCAGACTGTTTTTTTACCATCTCTCAACCCTTTATTCAGTCTGAAATTTGAACAGACTGATCAAAATTTGCCCAGAATACAGTTTTGCTTATATCTGAACTCCTCAAAGTAAGTGGTTAAACTCCCAGTGACCTCACCAGGTAACTCACTGTAAGATTCAATCCAATTTTTATTGAAGAATGGAATGCAGAATAATATCAAGAACACGTAACTTATAATCAGGGTTACTCCTT
Organism: Passer domesticus; assembly: GCF_036417665.1. Lineage (NCBI taxonomy): Eukaryota > Metazoa > Chordata > Aves > Passeriformes > Passeridae > Passer > Passer domesticus. The sequence continues at coordinate 70,401,597 of NC_087476.1, read as the reverse complement.
GCATGTGGTTACTTTCCAGTCCCAAATGGTGCTACTGTAAAAAGCACCCAGCATCTTCCATTTTCACTGTGGATTCTGGTCATGAATTCTGATTAATAATAAGGACAGTATTCAGGGGAACTCCTCACCTCATAAAATTCAAAGTAGAATATCATATTCAGGCCCCTTTGAATGCAGCACTTTTAATGGAATTTCAAGGCAGTTGCCTCTGAAGATTAATTAAATGGATTAAGGTCCAAATTGCTGCAGTATGAAGTTGATAACTTTTTATATATCACTAACAGGAATTAAAATATGTATTTTGCAGAAAGCCTTGCTGGCACATTTGACAGAGGCAGAAGGGCATATGTATGCTAGGGAGGAGAATTTGGCATATCTTCAAAAATATGTGGAGATTATTTAATTCCACCTCTTAGTAAGTTTAGATATAATATTTAGCACAGGATAAAACAGGAATTATTATATATTAACCATCAGTGATAAACCCCACTATATCTGTGAATTATACTTCAGGATATGAGAGTACCTCCTGCAAGAAATTTAGGCCTATTTAAAACAAATCAAGCTATATGGATGATCTGGTGATATCAGTAATATAGGACAGATTTCCACAGATGAGAATCACCTTGATTGTCAATGAACCAAAAGTCCTATTTTCTACCCTGCTGAAATTAAAGTGAGAGAATCACACAAGTTTGAATAGCCTGCACAGATTATTGTAACACTTTAATAATTAGTTAATTTATACTGAGAATTTCAATAGCAGAAGAGGGTCTGAGCTCAGGAGGCTTTTTTTTTGTTTTGAGTTTTTGTTCATGCAATTTTCCTTATTTTCATATACCTACATCCCTTATTCTGCAGCCTCAAGCAAATTCAAACCTTCTGACCTAATAGGTTAATACCCTGTGTTTGTTCTTTAAAATAATTCTATTGTGAACTTTAAAACTATTTTCTGTATTTATTTATTCTTAATTTAGTAATTCTATTTCATGATCAAATTAAGTAAAATTATTTTTATCTCATACCCTAAAAGCAAAGTATTTAAAGAAAGCACTTTAAACTTTTCTCAAATAGCATCTAAAAATCCATTTGTGCAATGCTGTATTCACCAAATATTGTAATTTAAAACCTTATTTAATAAGGTTTTATGGGGTTTTGTAATTTTTCCATTGTGATACATTATTGATATTCAGTAAAAGATAGAGTACTGATCTTTTAGACCTTCAGCCCCAACCATGGTTGAAAAACTGGGGAACTGTGAGCAAACCCAAAGTCATTCCAGTGCTGTGTTACAGTCCCACACACCAGCCACCCACAGGGACTCACAGCTTTCCTGTAGGAATCCAGGAGCAGCTTCCTCAAAAATCTCATGCAGCTGCCATATGGGCCTGACCAAAAGTCCATCGGGTCCTGCCTCCAGCTTGGTGGAATTGAACAGGAACATGTATTTTCTAGCCATTCGTCTCTCACAGTGTGGGCGTGCTGAGAGCTGCAGCTTGCCCAGATGTAGAAAAATATTTTTTTTCTGCTTTGTTCCTAGTAATTTTTGGCAGTTATTTTTTTTTTCACTTCTCTTGAACACTGAGTTGCACTTTCCTATGGAGCGTCCTGTGAAGAGCTCATAATCCCTGGTGGCCAGAGGCCATCACCAAGCGCGCAGCATGTGGGTTTGTTTACTGCACCTCTTTATCAGCACACGTCTCCATCTGCCAGTGTATGACCCAGTCACATCATTCCTCATCCCCTGCAGCTGGCCACTGCCCTTGCTGACCTGCCTAGCTTCACATCATTAGGAAGCTTTGTCACCTTGTGTCTCAGTCCCATGGTGAGGTAGCTGTGGTAAATGGTGAAGAGTGCAGTTCCCACCACAAACCTCTGCAGAGCTTTGGCCGCTTCCCCCATTGCTGTGCATGCTCCTCATTGGTTTCCTATCCTGTACTGAGCCTTCCATCCATGCCAGCACTTTCCCTGTCTGCCTATTTTCCGTAGGGCTCTTTGGAGTGGGATTTTTTTCAGGATCCTCTTCAAAACCTGGAAAGGATAGCAGCATCTCCTTTATCAATGTGCCTGTTGACCACTGCCAGAGAGCACTGGTGAGGCTGCAGGATGAATCATCTGGTTTGCCCACTACATAATGCTGTCCTTTATGCTAAGATGTCCGTCCTAACTATTGCTCATTGTCTTTAGTACTTGCCACTCTGTTTCAAAGCTGAGTTGGTGCATAAGTGGCTGAAACCTTTCCTTCAAAAACTGGAGGTGGAGTGTGTGCCCCTCTTCAGTAGATCAGTGCATAGAGCAGCCTTCCACCCCTCTGCTAGGAGCAGGAAATCCATCTGCCAAAAAAACTGTCCCCTCCAAGGCCAGGGGAGCCCAAATAGCTGCAAAACTGGTTGGCTCAGAATAGAAAATATCCTTAATTATTAGGAAAACATAAATTCAGGAGGTCACTTGCCCCGAGGATAAAAGGTGAGGACCTAGCCTTGTTCCAGTGACTTCTTCAAATACAGAATAGAGATTTTTCTTGGAGATGACTCCCAAAATGAGAGATGGGAAATCCCAAATGTGTCTTTGAATCCTGAGTCTGGGTGTAAGAGAGGCACATGGGTGTTAGGAGTCATGGTCCTTTGGCATGCCCAGGACCAGATTCTTTGGCATCTGATGAGCTCTAGTGGGATTGTGAGGAGGTTACAGCTGCTACAAGCAGCTTTGGCAAAGCTAGAGCTAATTTGGAAAATGAGGGAATGTCCCTTGATGCAGAAGTTGGTCTGTGTATGCTCTCATTACAACTGTGCAGGAAGGTTGATACATGGAGATTACTGGCTTCAGAAATGAAACATTAACAGTTTCTCAAAACCAGACACCAGGATGACCTGTGAAAGGAGAGGCCATCACTGACAATGGCACAAGAAAGCTGCGCTGGGTGGTCTGCCAGGCAACAAGTGTGTCCCTGAGACCTCACTCTTTAACCTGACTGACTGCAAAGAAAATGCCTGGGCAACAAATCTGAACAAATATCAACATTTCAGGTTTAGACAGCTACAGTGGTAATTAGAGATGTAAATCACTTTGTGAGTTTGGTATTTCATCCTCTCTTCACAGGATGATGCCTCAGCTGGTTTTTAACAGCTTAGTTCAAAAATCTTGAACATCTAAATAATGCATGGTTAGTGTGGTAGGAACAGGGTAAAAACTGTGATAGGCAGGAATGGGATAAAAACAAAATTTGAGGAGTTTGTGAGTCTGATACTGAGGCAAATAATACTGGGTATCCAGAAGACCACCATCAGAAGCCATGTGTGTGTTCTCAGGTATGTTGGCTCTAATTGTCTCCCACTGATCTCTCCATGTAGTAAATACTGGGTGAAGAAGTCGCACAGCATTCAAGGCTGTGAGAACATGCCTTGGTAGTATCTGGCCATGATCCCTCTCCATGTCACAGATTTCTAGAGCTCTAACTACGCTGAGGATGAGGCACAGTCTCACAGGACTTCCCTCAGCTCTTTCTCCCCCCTTTATGATAAGCGTATATTTTTGCAAGCTTTACAAACTGGTTCTGCGCAATGCTCAAGCAGTTACAAAACATTTGACAGGCTGGCAAAATGGAAATACCTTCAGGATGTCTCATTTGTAATTGTCAGAGAAATGTGTAAGGGTTGGTTTTTTTTATCTGAACTTTTTCTAGAAGCCTGATTTAAAGAACTGTTTGAGAATATGCTTACTTTGAAGCACATTCCTAGCCTGGGGAACCTGGAAGAGCTGTGCATTATCATTAGGTACATGTTTTGGTCCCTAGTAGGCAGGACCTTCATTTGTAAGGGTCACTTTCTCACTCTGAAGGGTTGGAAAGGGCACCCAGCACTTGTGTAATGCTTCCTTCCCTGATTTGCTGACTAGCTGACAGCTGCTAAAGCAGGTCATTGATGACAGCTAAATATGTTCATGTGGCACTGCACAGCTCTGAGTCCACCAGCGCTGTCTGTGGTGGCTTTACCCTCTGCTCCTGACAGCAGTGGTGGAGGGGTGGGACTCATCTCACCCTGCTTCAGACACCCACACCAGAGACACCTACTTCCAGCTCGTCGCCCCAGACTGTTTGGAGCTGGTGGAGAGAAACAAGCACTCAGAGGGAGTGATTCATCTGGCTCGTTTTAATCATCCACTTTAGGAGGAGATAAATCGTGCTATGGAAATGTCTTTTTTCTGTCTACTAACTATGCAGAAAGTGTAAATCACTGTCTCAGATGCACAAGTCTGCATGGCAGATGTCTCAAACTAAGAAGATGAATGCCACCCTTGGTTTTTATCAGTATCATATTTTTAATACACACATTCAGGTACAGTGTGGTCCTTCAGTAAGCCCTTTAGCTGTCTAGCTGTGCACAGGAGTCTTAAGACTCTTGTACAGACTTTAGAAGAGGCCTGGACAGCCTATTTAAAGGTGTTACCTTTAATGGTTTAAAGTGTAGTGCTTTCCCACACCTCTCTTGCTTCATGGCCTTTAGCTGGGTCTGTGGAGTAAATAGTTTGGGTATAGTTGGCCCTTTCTACAGGTATCCAAAGTCACCTGATAGGGGTCTTAGCCATAATAGAAGAAACAGAAGGAAACAGCTGTTTTCTGAGGCTAATGGCATTGGCAGTAGCTTTGGGGATTATTTCCTTCCTTTGTTTCTGAATGCAGAGGTTGGACTAAAAAGGGAAGGAGGAGGAATGGTTCCATTTGGGATTTATGAAAAAGGAAAACGCATGAGCAAGAGGGACAATGAAAAACCAAAATTAGTAAAAGCAAGATAGGCATTTTTCCTCTACCTCAGTATCTTAATTTGCTCTTTGGGGGGATACAGTAGCATACAGAGCAGTTTGCTGCAGGAAGCAATGGAAGAAACCCATTAAAAGTCTGCAGAACTAAAATTCTTCAATGTCCTGCCTCATCGATTCTAAAAAGACAATTTCCTATCTTTAAATTCATGTGCATTCTGTTGCCAGCTGACTCTTTTGCAGTGTTAGAGAGAGAGAGAAGCTTTTCAGCCATGTGTGGATTTAGCGTCACCCCATCTGTGCACTTGTGATTTGGGTGAGGAAAATGTCCCCAGCAGAGACACAGGGACAAGACAAGGCAAACTACAGCTCTGGATTTTGTGTTTTCCAGCTGGCAGGCAAGTGCCCTCCACAGTAAATGAGAGGATGAGACCACATGAGTTTCAATCATCTGTAGGGTCCACCCTCTCCAAAGAAAATCTGGTTTTTGGGGGCAGATTAAGTCACAGGTATCCTTCAGGTCAGTGGTGCATCCACTGGAAGAGTCTGTGCCTGTTTGGCATCTAACTCTCCAGCAGCACAAACAATCATGAGGACACAATAAAGTTTCACTGACAGATCCTTCAGATACTAACAGATATTATAAATCTCAGCTTGTAGCTGTTAGTCATCAGGCAGTGATTGTTACCCCTATCGTTGTGAAATCCATTGTGCCTGGGCAAGTTTTTAGTCCCTCCAGTCTGTAAATGCATCAAAAGAATGAACATCCCTAGAAAGTTAACCTTTCAGGTGCAAGTTCATTTTAGAAGTTATACACGCGGTATTGTCTATTGCTGAAAGCAAATGTTTCTGTTGGTGGGTTTCACACAAAATTAGACATACCTGGACAAGTAATTCTGCCTATGTAGCAGAGAAAACATCAGCAACTTCAGCTTTCGGGAGCAATGGCCATGGAACAGAGTAGAAGGCAGTGATATTCATGCAAGCTGTCCAGATGAACTGCTGACTCTTGTGTACGTGCACAGTACAATGGGGACCTGGGCAGGTGGCTGCAGCCCTTCGTGGGGGGAAGATCTTCACTGCAGTGTCTGTACTGGGCTGTCTGTCAGCACTGCGCTGCCAGATGTTGAGTGTCTGGTGCATCAGACAGTTGTGATTGATTCTCATTTTAGGAAAAAATAACACTGCTTCAGTGTTGTGATTCAGAGCACCTACTCATCTTAAAATCTCATATATCCTAGTGGCTTTAGGCACATTCCCTAATGTTAAATATCTTCAGCAGGAGTGGTTTAAATCCTGATTTCCTGTTTCCCTGGCGAGTAACTGCAGAATGGTGCAAATGGCAGCTACCCCACAGGCTGTCTCAAGAAGGAGGACTATTTTTGCCCACCTCTCTGTAAAACTACATAAACTCTGAGTGAAGTTGCATTGACACAGAGACACAAACTCCTCTTAAGCTCTCATTTGGCATGCTGGCTTCCTGAATTTGTTTTTTGCTGTGTGCAGAAACCCAGTGGTCCAAGGGAAGAAGGATGGTGAAGTTTGTTATGATGTGTGAATTGTTTGGTGTTGCAGTGACAATGCCCAGAAGAAAATCTTGAGTGGAAAGGAAAAATTTAGTAATCATTCTAGGACCTGTGTGGTGGATAGCAAAGAGGGCGCCAGCAACTGCCCATTACATGGTGAAGTTAAAAGAAATGAGTCTGCCCTTGTTTGGTGTAAACTGAACCCTGACACTGGTCTGTGCAGCAAGTGAGGCAAGAAGCATTAGTTACAAGCAAAGTATTACTAAGAAAATATGTCAGAATTATTTTGAATGAGCTGAGTGTTCACAGGCAATGTGTTTTTCAATTCAAACATTTGGCAGGTGGCTTGAAACCTTTCCATTATGTGTTTAATACAAGGTCACATTAACTTTGGACAATTCATTTGCTTGCTGGTGCATCTCTTGTTATGTAGGAGGCTGCCCACACAATCTTCTATTGAAAACTGAAATAAGTGGAGAGATCAGGTCTTTGGAAGCTACACAAAAAGGCTAGATGTTTATATCTTTACTGATGTACATTCTTGTCAGATATCAGGCCATCAAACAGAGGCCACAATCCTTCTTATTATAAAATACAGCTTTACCAGGCAACCTAATGGTACTTTTAGCTCAGATCATGCATTTCTTATCTGTAGGAAAATAACTAAATAGTTGTTTAGAAAGAAACATTTTCTTTCATAATGTATTAGGTCACCTATACAAATATAGGTTAGCTTGAAATAAGAGATTTTCCATTCCGCATAGGAATTCACACCAGGATAAGGAAGGATTTTTTTTTTTTTTTTAATGTGGACCTTTCTTAGTCTGCCTTGAATATTTATAAACGTTTGGCAATTATACAGTCTCTCATTGTCCTGGCTTGACTTATGTGTTTTCACCTTTCAATGCAAGCAGTAAATTCTGGACAGTTTTGAAGTTGTAGATCCCTGGATTTCAATGTGAACTACTGTTACTTCCTGCTTTAGGTGAATGGGCCAACTAAACTGCAGTCAGCCTCTTAGAGAAATCACTGCTGAGTGTTGTGTGTGGGTGACTGGCAACTTCAGCAGATGTTGAATGGCGTGAACTTAAGGAAGGCAGGTAGAAGGCCCTGAAGGCAGTGGCCTGCTGCTGAGGTCTGCCAGCACGTTTTGATCTCTCTGAGAACTCAACCAGCTAACCTTTCTTTGCTCATTCATTCACAAGCTGCATACATTGTCGACTGACAGCTGTAGGATAGCAGGGATGTAACAATTCACGTTTGAGGGGTGAAGGGGCAAGGTTTTTTGGTGACAAATATCCAGCAGCATGCTAGGTTTAGTTATCATGGGGCAAAGCTCCAGTCCAGTCTTTGTGCAGGACTTGAACTAAAAAAAGTTAGGCTTGCCTGGTCAGAGATGGACTTCAGGGAAGCATGTGGTTTGATCTACTTTTTGCTATCTGGCTACAGCCACAGGGGACTTGTTTTTTTGGGGATCACTGAAGTGCCTGGTGATCCAATTCAGTATTAATCATGCTATTTAAGTTGCAGTGATTTTGCTTAACTTCAGGATGAAATATGTTGCCCTCCTTCTCTTTTAAGAAACACCATGTTCCGTAAACTGGCCATTTCTGCATTTTCCGAGACAATAACAATTTCAAGTGTTGTTATAATTCCTTTTGCTGCTTTATCAAACTCAATACCACATTTTTCATTCATTTACACATCCTAACAGCACGAGTTTAAGTGGTGTGTTAAGCCTTTCTATGTACATCAAAGCAACATGTAATTTTCACTTCCATTTTACCCAAGGGCTTCTAAATCTAGAGGCGATAATTGTTATTTGCATTCTAATTATGCCTCAGTTCAACCAGAGGCTTTGCAATGATCTAAAAACAAAGGACATTTTGTGGCAAGATCCGGTGGGTTCCTTTGCACGTGACTTCAGACGGGCCTAAGATTTGAAAAGTAAAATACAGGATGGATTTCCTTAGTAAGCCATGTGTTTTCTTCTCCTCAGGGGATGAGCGCTCCCGGGAGTCTCCAGCCCCAGCCGAAGCACAGATGCAAGCTGGGGCGGAAGGCAGTGGAAGGGTGAACCGCTGCTGCTGGAAATGTTCCGTGACGCAACTCAAGAAGATCTTCTGGGGTGTGGCCGTGGTCCTGGGTGTCTGCTCCTCTTGGTCGGGTTCAACCCAGCTAGCAAAACTGACCTTTAAGAAATTCGATGCACCCTTCACTCTAACGTGGTTTGCAACAAACTGGAACTTTTTATTCTTTCCTTTGTATTATCTTGGACATGTTTTTAAGTCAGCTGAAAAGCAGTCTCCAAAGCAAAGATACAGGTATGGAGCTTTTGGTTTTTAATCCTGGAGCTCTTGCATGCTGCTCTGTGTTTCACAGACATTTTGTTCAAATCAGTCCGTTACATCAAACTTGTGTTTGCTTTTCTCTCCAGGTTTGTTAAAGGATGGTCTGAGTTCATTGCGTGTCCTGTGCTAGGTGCTGTTATTATTCCTAATATAATTTTACTCCAGCAGTAAGAAATCCAGATTTATTTCCAACACATGCAAGTCATGTAAGGAAAGTCTGCATTTTCTGCAATTATTTATCCAGAGTTTTCTGCATATATGTTTTTTTTTAATTAATATCTCTCTCCTCTACCCATGACTGACTTCTGTGTCAGTCTCTGAGCAAGCTAAGTAAGCTCTCTAAGTAAGCTTTTCCAAGCTCAGGACTAGAGCAGAGCCTTGAATAGCTGAGTAAAAAGTGCTGCAGTATTTTCCTGGCACTACGCCCTTGACATCAAAGGCCAAGCTCTGATCCCAGTTAAACTTGAGCTGCTATGTTTATTTCCGGGAGGAAGCGCAGTCATAACCAAAGGCAGCACTTTGTCTTCAGCACACCTTGTCTTCAGAGCAAGCCAAACCCGCAAAGCTGAGCCGCTCGTGGCAAGCCCTGAGTGCTCGTCCTCCGGGAGAGGCTGAGGATGCTCTGCCTGCTTGAAGACTGCCTCTCCCTGAGCACTCCCTCAGCTCTGCTCTGCTCATTTTGGCCTGAGAGGTGTCTGGGACAGATGGGATGACTCAGCCATCAAGATGTCCCATGTCAGAGAGCTTCCCTGATACGTGGAAGGATGTGAACAACCTTTTCCCCTTCTGTTACACAGTGGGGCTCATAGACTTTTAATGAAGTAGCTCAGAAAAGTAAACAGTAAGAAGTACACATTTCTCAGCTCCCAGCTGCACAGCAGCAAGGTGGAAACTTACTACAAGAAAAATCTAAGAAACCAGGTTACGCAGGAAATGCTCTACCTCAAATGATTAGGGCTAAGAAATGTTACTGATTAGCTGTCATTACAGCTTCTTCATCTTTTAAATAGTGTGGGGGCTGCAGATAATGGATATGACCATTCACTGCAGGTTCTAGAGCAGGATCTAGAAGTTCTAAAGGCATTTTCATAAGTGCCATGTTTCCTGAGCTTCAGTCTTCAGGTTGTATTTGTTCACAGCAAATACAGAAATAAGAGGAGTATGGAGGTTACAGAAAGCTACAGCTTAATCTAAAACCAGCAACAAATTCCAGCCTAAAAGCAAATAGCTTTTTGTTTCTTTGGTTTTAAGTACTTTTCTTCCCAGCTGCTCTCAGATAATGTTTTAAATAGTGCTGAATTCCAGGATGAGCCGTTGTGGTTTGCCAGATCCCTGGGGTTAAAAACCCAGAGCACTGTACACATTGCTGCAGTAAATTGATACAGTTGGTAGTTTCATGTCTTTCATTAATTAAATGAGGGCTGAATTGAAGAGTAGGTGCAAGCCCTGCAGCCTGTTTGGGATGCAAGGGGACATCATTAGCAGTAGGCTTGCCCAGGCTTCATAAAGAGTGCATTTGTGTGTCTGACAAGCAGACTGAATAGAGTTAACTTAGAGAGGTTTTTCTGCGTGTCAGGGAGGATGAATGAGCAAAGCCTCCCAGCTTTGCTGCAGATTTGTTCTGTGGTTTGGAGCAAGTCGCTGAAGACCTCTGATTTCCTTGTACTTCCTATTCTTTTGGAGAAGCCAGTCCTTCAGGAAGGAGGGAGAACTCCCCCTTGCCACGTGTTTACAAATTGTCTGCCTCAGCATGTCACCTATCTACACTGAGGCCTTTTGGTGGTGCTGCACCAAGAGTTACTGTGAAATTATCCACTGTTCACCTGCTTGCTCTATTACAGCTGAGATGTCACCTTTATACATCAGTAAACCCAGGCATTACAGTCCAGCCTCCTCTCCTAATTATTCCTTTTTTTTCCATGTTACATATGTGTGCAGATATATAAAGAGATACACAGAGACTTTGCAGCTCTATATGAGGCATCACCATCCTCAGGAAAGCTTGCAGTCCAGGCGTGGTTGGACACATTAGGGATTCACAGATTTCTGGGTAGTTAAAATAAGATAATTCTGACCTAGAACTGTAAAGAAACTGGCATAGTCACTTTCTACTTCTTTTATCCTTCACTTTCATCTATATTTTACATCTTATCTGAGCCCTCTGGCAGGAATTTGGAACAAGATAAATTAAAAGGCAATAGTGGGAAAAGGTGGAAATATGATGTCTAAGTCACCTTAGCAGTGAAGTAGAAAAGGAAGGGGTTCTCAGATCTTGCCTACACAGGCTGCTAAAATCCATCCAACATGAGGTACCTAATGTTTTTTGGCAGCAAAGCTCCCCCAGGATACCTGCCCATCCACCTCAGCAGGATTGGGCTGCTCAGCCTCCCCTCCCCCTGGCACAGGCAGAGCTTTCACACTGCCCCTTCCTGAGGGCAATGGATCCAGCACGTGTGCTTTGGGTACCTCCCGGTACAGTCAGAGGGCATGTAAAAACAGCAACCACCAGGAAAAATACACAAAAGGGAATAGAGTGCAGTCCCTCCTGCACAGATTATATGGTTTATTACAGTTTTTTTATTCCTGTTGCATTGCACCAGTATGTATGCTATGCTGTAAATACCTGAGTTTTTATGTTTTGTAGTCTCACAAGAAGAACATACCTTCATGGACATAAACCGGTTTTGGCTGGTTTATGACAGAAAAACAGATTTTTTTTTTCCCTTTTTATACCATGTATAATAGTAGTAAATTTGCTAGTGACACATTGAGTATTAGAGCAGGTTTATTCAGTTTCTTTATCAGATTTTGAGTATTAGGCCCCAATGTGAAGTATTAAGGACTTATGATTGAACCATATTGCATGGTAAGGAACTTGCTGTTTTAGCTGAAGTAGACCATCAGCATGTCCACACCATGGGGAGATAGTCACTCTTCACAGCAAACCAGAACTCATGCATTCACTTCCAGCTGCTCTATACTCCCTGATCAGCTCCATCACATGCTGCCAGGGTTGTGCCCAAGTGTAGACTGCTCAGGGAGAACTTCTCCCATGGTTGCCACCAAGGATGTCATGGCGCAGGACTGCCTGCGTGGAAGTGATACAGAGAGCTCTGGAAAACCACGGAAGAGCATGCCAGCATCACTCTCCTACTTCTTGTGCAAGTGCTCACTAGCTTAAAATAAAATTACTGTAACTAAATTATTATTCATCTCAACCATTGTCCAGTCCAGAAATAACAGATATAATGATTTGTGCACCTAATGCATCATTTAAGAGTACTTCATACTTTTTGATTCCCCAAACTGCTTTATAAAATGACACATTTAATCTGATGAGCTATCCTCCATCATACCTATATTATTAATTTATGAGGTAACATAAATTAAAAGCACTAGGGCTTAAAACTCCCTGGCTACATGAAAGATTAAATTAAAATCTCTGCAAGATATTGCTTAGCTTTGTGTATCTCTGGGCAGAAAACACACCTTTTATAAAGATTCACCCTCTGTGTTCCAGCTGCGAGGAATAATAGAGGGCTTTGTTCACATTTTAGAAAAATACCACAGAAAGCTTGTTTATTTTCATGGTATAGTCTTATCTAATGATTTTTTTGAGAAGGAAGGGACTTTCAGGAATGATTTGCAGGATTATTTATTTATTTTAAACTTAGGTCTTGATTTTTTATTTCATAAACATTTAGGACTAAAGAAAACACCAGAAGCTAGAACTAAATCTCTTCTGAAACCTTGAATGCACCTGATGTGTTGGGTGAATGAAAGAATCATCACAGTGCAGTCCCTGCACTGATCTGCAAACCATATTTTAACATGTTTTAGAATGCTCTTTTTCACTGATTCAGAGTTTTGTCTCTATATTGCCCCCAAATTATCTGCCACTAGTCTTCCAGAATTTGAAGATTTTTCTTTGAAAATACAGAAAAGGTTACAGGTAACACTTAAGTATTGTGGTGTATTTGAAACTGAATCAAAATACTGGTGCAACAACAATAGAGGACAAGCATAGTAGATCTCACTTACTCTTATATACCATACCAACATACAGAGTTCACAAAAATCACTTTTGATCTATATGCCCATGGGCTCAGAATCGAGATTTGGTTCTTCAGGGGCCACAAAGTTTCAGTGCCATAGCTTCACTTGAGGTCCAGGAGAACGCAGGCCAGTTTCTAAATGTGTTTCACAGGTATTTCTGCTATGATGGAAAGGATGGGACTCCAGCCATCACCCCCAGTAGTACAAGGAGCTGAGTCCATTATCTGATCCTGACTCGTATGAAGTGCAATTCACTGCACCATGGGTACTGCCCTCCTTTTCTGCAGCAGGCACAGGACCCCACTGCTAACCAAACCCCTGGCCATGATGAAGCTCTAAGGGGAAAGAAGGTCAGAGCCATTTGGCATGACTGGATGCTGTTTTAGTATCGATTTTTCAGTGGTTTGTGTTCGTGAGTCTCTCTTACCCAGCAACATTAAAATGTTGCAGTGTGGTTAACTTTTGGCATCCTGCTGATTTATATTACTACTTAGATGGGAGCTTCACCACCAGAGCAGACAGCATTAAGAGTGTCATAAATAAGCTGTGGAGGCATCAAGACATGACAAATGGAAGTGTTTTTAGCAAATGTCATCCAATGAAGCATGCTTTCTTTCAAAAAACTTCAGTTTATAAATGCTATTTGTCTAATTCAGAACATTATCCTTAAAATAATACCTATTTACTTTGTGCTCCTCAAAATAAAATCACTTTACATTTCAAGTTCACATTAGCTTCTTGGGGAAAATAAAAATTAAAAAACAACCAAGAAACAAAATAAACCATTGAAATTAAAAGATAAAGCGTCTGATTCTTAGCCGAGTTTGACAGAGACTGGAGTAACTCCAGATTAAATCAGTTTGATGTCTACACCAAGAGATCAGTTTGATCTCTACAGTTGTCTGTCACCTTTGTGCTTGGTATCAGAATAATTAATTAAAAGAAGATGTGGATATTGTACAAGAGGTTTATGATACTTGTAGTTATCTTTATCTCTCCTGCAGATATCTGAGAGGTGCTGGAGGTGTTGTGTTATTGATGGACCACTGTATCACTTCTCTGACTGTTTCCAGTGAATATGCACTTTTCTGCCTGAGGTCCTGGCTGAAGACAAGGCCAAATTGTACAAAGAGCAAGCAGCAGTAGTAGTGAAGCCTTCTGCTGGAGCAGCATGGCGTTTGTGGTAGTGGTGGTGCTGGTGGCCGTGTATCCAGTGTCCACCCTGCTGTCCTTGTGGCATCAAGCTTGGTCGTGGAGCATCCCTTAGGGCTTCGCTCAGCTGAAGCCCAAGCCACAGAGCTCAGGGTGATGCTGTTGTTAACTTCTGTTTGTCAAGTCAAGTAGTCACCACTTCCTGGTGAAACCTGCAGTAGCTGCTGCTTCTTGCCTTTTGAAGAGAAAAGTGTGTCCCCACGGGCGGTGGGGTTGGTGTGATGTCACCCCACAGGGGTTCTGGAGGTGGCTTCTCGCTGCTGCCTTGACATAATACAGCTATGCTGCACTATGGCCAGATGATTGCATGAGTCGTGGTTTCAGCTGCTTCTTTGGGGAGATTTGTGTTCTTAGGTGATTATGTCATGGTGTCATGGTCTTTATGCCTTCTGAAACAAAATTTTCTCAGCCATCTCTCAAAAATATGCTCTACAGGCTGCCTGTTCCTGAGAAAATAAGAGCTCCAGAGTTTTTGTAGAGGAGCCTCCTGTTCACATCAGTCTCTTCTGAAGACAGTGCCAGGGGCTGGATTAGGGAAGAAATGTGCCACAGCTGGCTTCTCAGTGTCACACTGCATATTCCAGCACTGCCAGCTTGGAGCTGAATGTCTGGTTTCCCCACAGAACTCAGAGGGAGAGCAAAACCTACAGCAGAAACACAAATGTGAGGCATGTAAGGTAAACAGCAGAAAAGGGTGAGGAGAAAGAGAAAAGGCTGTGGTCAAACTGGCTGCTAGTGGGAGCCTTCCACCATCCCAGATTTAGGCACCTAACTAGAGTTGAGATGCTGCTCCTCTTGATGCCTTCCATTGAAAAGCTTAAAAAACTGCTCCTGGAGCATGGTGAATGTGATAGTTTTTTTCTCCCTCAAGTGCATGGTATGGAGCTTGGTACCTGCATCAGACTCTTGATGTGAGTGGCTGGCAGAAAGCCACAAAATTAATGGCCCAGTCCTATCTTCTCTGGAGGTAACTCTCACATTGGTAAGCCTGCACAGTGGGCAGGCTTACAGGAATGTAAGGTGGCATTTATATGCTTACCTCCCTTTCTAAACCTCCTGGAAATACCTTTGAGAGATTTATTTTAAAATTCTGTTTGACTAATTTGCTAATTCCTTCTATTCAGGTAGCTAACACTGTCTCTGAGAACTCATGTTTTAACTTTTGTGAGAAAATGGTCATGGGTCCTTCTTTAGGACATCAGTCCTTTCTAATTTAACCTCACAGATTATACTTGGAGTTTGCATTTGTTTTTCAGACTGTGATGTTCTAAAAAGAGCTAAACATTTGTGTTCTGTGAAAAGCTTTCGCTTAATCTGAAGAGCCTTCATCTCTTGCAAATCACCTCTTCTGGGTTTTTGGACTTCAGTGAATGCTAATTGAGAATAAAAATTGGCTACTGTCTGATCAGGACAGACCTACATTCTTTAATGTTGAGCCTGGTTTGCAAAATCATTCCAAGGATGATTGAATTAAGTAATGTCCTGTAATTTTGTGTTGTAGTTCCATTACTTTTGTCTCCTCTGCTGTGGCTTGAACAGATGCTTCAAAATAATTATATTATCTGCCTCCTATGAGGTAACACTGCTTGAGGCAAGGACTAGAAGGAGAAATAATTGTTCTTGTTGCCTGCAGACAGGGCATGTGCTATGAAACAATGTATTTATGTAATGGCTTTTGCTTAGAAAAAAATGTTGTGTCTTGCAGCACCGAATGATCTCTCTGGTCAGTAGTTAAACTGCATTTAATTAACACTGCCTCTGGTTAGTTAAGCAAGCTGCTAAGCTCCCACACTGCTAGGGCTTTTCTCAGGAGACCTCAAGAGAAAATCTGTCTCTGCTGGTCCCACCCAAGATGATCTGACCTCTTTGCACTCACTAAGACCGTGGGACAAAAGCAAGTCAGGCTGAAGGGACCTCAGGTCACCTCTTCCCTTTCCTGCCTTCAGGCATGACCTGCACACACAGACAGAAAAGTAGCTGTATTTTTTGGCTGGCAAAGGAAAAAAAAAGGACTGGGAAAAGAGCATGAGATTGTGTTTACTGCATGGAGGAAGAAGCAGAAAGCTGATGTGAGCATGGATTTGCTGTTTTTCCAATCGTCATAACATGGAAGAAGGTTTCACAGGTGGCCTTTTTGCAGAATGTTGTTTACCTTGGTCACCACACCAAGTACCTTGACCCCCAGCGCACAAACTCATTAAATGGGGACTGTCCTAGATAGATTCTCCGTGATGTTTACAAAAGCAACCAAAATAACTACAAAACCCAAGAAGGAGTGATAAGGAATTCTGCTTTTGTTTTTTTCCAGCCCAGTTCTGTGTCAAAATACCTTGAAGGCATCTACCTTTAAAGCTGCTTTAAAAAAGGAAAGTGCATGTATGGCAGCAGACTTTGTAGCTATAATTAACAGCTCTCAATAAAGACGGATGATACAGTGAGAAGTGTTGGAGGCTGACAGTACTACAGAAGTGGAAAAAACCTATTTGTCCAGCTGCCTAGTGGTTATGGACTGTGTCCAGATTTCCCAGGATAGTTTGTGTTTGTATGAAAAGGCAGCCTCATATAAATGCACATGTACCTGGCTGAGGATCCTGTTCAGTCCAGGTCTCCAGAGCTGGCCACCCTTGCTTGCTAGACAAAGCTGTAAGTGGTAAAAAGGGACAAATAGCCAAAGGAGGCTGGCAACAGGGGTATATGAACAGGGTGTCATAAACTGAAAAACCCTACAGCTACATAGTGTTGTCTGTGAACCTCCATGAGGGCTTTTTGAGGGAAATAATGTTAAGGTATGAGCTGATGGGCACACAGGTTCATATATGTGTTCACACACTCATATACAACCATTTTGTGTTTTCCAGTGCTAAAACACCTTTCCAAATAATAGCTTTTTGCCCAAGAATCCTATTTAAAAATGGGGAAGGCAAACAAGATATGGTTTTGTTACCTTGTTCACCTGCTTTGGGTTACAGTTAGTGAAGACTGATTCTCTTCATCCTGGCTGTAGAAAAGGAAAAAACCCTCCTGTTGCTTTGTTTGCCAGTCCTTGGGGTCAGGGGTGCACCTCAGTGAGTTTAAAGAAAAGAGCCTCATTTACTTTATGGCTTCATGGTCATTGCCATATAATTTGAGTTTCTTGGCTAAGCAAGCCTACACTAAGTCTTCTGTGGCTGCCTCATCTGTTCCCTGTTCCTCATATCTCCAACTGAGCTCTTCCCCACCTAGAGCTCATGTTGGTTGCTTTTGTTTTTTTAATTTATTAATTGTGTCCCTTCTCTTTGGAGCTGGGAGCTGCTTACTCATTTACTGAAGCTGTTTGTTTCACAAGCAGTTGGAGACTGCTGCAGTGTTCCCTTCATATCTTCAAAAACCTTCCACTGCCTGAGTGAAACATCTAGATTCCCAATGGGGGAGTGGGCCACTGGAAGCCTTATGTGAAGGATGACATCCCCCATCTCTTTCAGCCTCCTCAACTGTTAAGCCTCAGGGATCTCAAGTCCCTTCAAGCACCCGAGTGCCCCTTCAGTGACACAGTATTATTAACCCTCATGTTTACATTGCTAAGATGAGGCACCTTGGATGGTATTAATCCAGGTCCATTTGCTAGAGGAGGACTCTATGTATTTTTCCTCTACATCATCTGGCATTTGGCCTTGCATTGCATCTGAAAAAATGTTTTGCTTCACCAAAATACTGCATTTTTAAATGTTATTCTCTTCACTGTATCTACTACAGAGGCTAGCCAAGGCCAACTGAAAATTTTATTTTTCCTTTTCTGCACTGGAACTGCAGCTTTCTTCACTAGTCTGGAGTACATATAGATTTCCAAGTACAGAAGGACAATTCTTCCAATATGAAAACCTCGTATTCAATAGGACACTAGAAAATAGCAGGAATCTCACCTCTACTTTCAGTACCTCTGAAGAGTGACTGGAGGAAAAATGAAACCACAGCTCTGTAATGTTGTCTGTAATATTTTTTCTATCTAACAAGTGGTGTTCTTGTTAGACCATCTCACCATGATCCCTGAATATCAGGTCATAGAATCATGGTGTAATTCCAGCTGCTGGGTACCTAGGGAGGCAGCTCTAGTCCAACCTGCTCAGTGCAGAGCCACATCAGATCTACCTTTTAATTTTGGTAATGATTAGTGGTCTGCAGACATAGAGGCATAACTGTTATTAAATTTAGGTATGCTTTATTGCATCTTTTATTGTGCTGTCTCTAGGATATCCCAAAATTACACATACCAGAACATATTGCCATGAATATACCCATTCTGCTTCTGCTTGCCCCTTTTTACCAGAGGCTTCTTAAAGGTTTTTCTATCCTCAGGCAAGGAGATGTTGACTCAAATGAGCATTTGATTTATTTTTTATTAACCATGAAATTTCAAAAGAAATTGTATTAAGCCACTAAAATAAGAGCTTAACTTATTTTTAATAATCAAATAAATTTTCATCTAGCATTTTCAGTTTTTAATGAAGTTCTCTATATTAAATGTGATGGGTACATGCAGCACTTGCCCTATCTAGAATAATTCTACTGAGCCCCATGACAGAATGCTGATTTTGTCACAGAGTGGCAGAGATCTTAAAGATCATCTAGTTCCAACTCTCCCACCTTGGGCAGGGACACCTCCTACTAGACCAGATTGCTCAAAGCCCCATCCAGCCTGACCCTAAACACTTGCAGGGATGTGGCATCACAGCTTCTCTGGACACCCTGTTCTAGTGCCTAACCACCCTCACAGCAACTAACTTCTTCCTAATTTCTATCAGAAAGTGTCTGGCTCAGTGAATATTAAAAATATCAAGTTAATAACTATTTAGACGTATTTTGTCTTGCAGAGGGGAGCTCAGGTTTTGACCAGCCTGAAATTCACCCTGAAATTCACCTCCACATTATTTTTTTTTTAAATGTCTTTTGATTCTGGAGAAGTGAAATAGAAAAACTTAGTGTTAAAAAACAGTGTGCCAGAAGAGGATATAGTGACACACTGACCCATGATCAGCTGCTTTCTGTTCATATGTATGCAGACCTGCCCTTGCTCATGGAATTTTTAACAATTAAGGCCAACCATCTGAAAGTCTTACAGCATTTATCAAAGAACTCTATTGATTTCATAGGTTTTCCAGTCAATTTGCAAAACAATGCTCTTCTGTAGTTCCAGATAGATCCTCTCCCATTATTTTCTGCTTTACCAAGTTCTATATCTATTCTTTTAGCAGAGTTGTACTCTTGATCATGTAAGACAGATAACTGTATGAGTGTATGATAAAGATGAGCTAAACCATGGATTGAGGAATGTGAGGTAAGAGCTAAGTGACATCAAGCTCAATAAGGGGGTATTTGAAACAAGGAAAGTGGTTTCTCTCAGTATGCTAGTGAGCTGTCAGGAGTCTGAAAAACAAGAAGAACCTCAAAGAGTGGTGAGTGCGTGCTTAGGAATCAGAGATGGTGGGCCACATGTTCTGTGTTGGGGAAGCAGAGTGCATGAGCTCTGCTAAAGCGTAACATTTGCATGAGTGGTAGTACTTATAGCTGCTCTATGAGCTAAGAGGGCTCAGTAAATCCTGTGTCATTTCAGTTTGCTTCTGGTAGCATTGCTCATGTAGAGGGTCCTGTGGCTGGCTGCTGGCTCTTAGCCTGGGATATACCAGGTTAGGCTTGGTTGGGCTCAGCAGCCATCTAAGGTACAGGGGTCCAAGTAAGTCACTCAGAACCACCTAGGGAAGATATAATCATACCACCAAGAGTTACTTCATGTGTTAACAGATTTGTTTCTTAAAAAGAATGAATGCGCAGCTAAAGTTTGCCAAACTGCTAAAGATATCTTCTTGCAGTCTTTTCAAAAGTAAGCAGTGAATTGGCTTTATTTTGAGGTGAACAGGAGTCATAATGAGGAAATTGCTCTTGAAAATTGCACCAGTTATATGTATAGTTAATTGAGGACTTTACTTTGGGCTGGCAAGTTGCAAACTAACTTGTCTGCTGCTTTATTTTCTTGAGCTTTGCTTTGTTTTAAGGATTAAAACAAAACAAAACAAAAAACAGCTGGCTTTCCGGATGTGTTTGCTGCAAGAAACCAGACACAAGTGGTTTTGAGAAACTGGAGACAAGTGTGTTTCCTCCATAGCAATTGTGCTAAAAACAAACTGTTCTCTTTGTCAGTGTGGCCTCAGACACTTTCCACTATTATGCTGCTGGTATCTGGAGTCTCAAAAAGCTTTTGTCTAGCTCAGAACAGTAAATAACCACAGGTTTTGGGGACATGTAGAAACATCTCATTAGGGATATCTGAGACATGACAAAGTCAATCTCACATCGTGATCTGAGTGTGCAACAACAAATTATCCTTCCTCAAGCAACTCAGCTACTGAAGGCTACAGATGGGTTTGTCTTCAGCTTCTACAAGCCTTTGGGCTAACAGCCATGACCATGCAGTTCTTCCACATGAAGCATGCTAATGGCATCTAGTAGATGTTGTGCAGCTGACAGGAAAAAGATGCAATAGTTCATTAGTTTTTTCATTCCCTTTAATTCAGACATTTTCAAAAGGAATGGCACTGAAAGCTTTGTAGTACTGAAGGTGCATAATAATTGCATCAAAATTGCCCATCTGCAGCTAAAGCAAGATAATTGCCTAGGCGTGTTCACATTTGCAGAAGAGATTGTGAATAATAAATGTTTATAAAGCCCTTCTGTCATCATGTTATCCAATCCTCACCCGTGAGCCAAACTCTCAGTTCATTTATACTCTTTTCAAACCAAAAATATCTCACGTTGGCACAGCTCTGGTGAAGATGAGAATCTGGACTAGTGTAAGTTACCTGAAACTGACTTCCAGCTCCCCAGCAACATTTAGGAACCAAATGGAAAGAGAATAATCAGCAAACCCTGGTGATTCCTTGCTAGTGTTATTTTCTGTATCTTTAATAATTAATTTGACTAATTACTAAAATTTAGGAGTGCCAGTGCTGATTTTCAGAGATGCTGAATGGCACTCCTTCCTGAGGAGCAAAGTTTGTTAGAGGGTCAGAGCCACAAAAAGGGTAAGACATGTGTCCCATCCTGCAAACAGCCCTAAACATCTATGTGTGGCTTCCAGCAGACATTTCCCCCTCCTCAGGATCCTCTCTTCTCTGCCAGAGGTAAGAAGTAAGCAGATCCATCCCCACAAGCACAGACAGGCTGAAGATACAGTGGCACTGGCAGGTGAGATGCAAGCCATCTAATTTGGCTTCTCATGGCTGATCTAACCTACTCCAGCAGATAAGCACCTTAGCACACACTCAACTCACCCAAGCCTTTGAACACTGTCCCTCCATGCTTGACAAAGTGCAGACAGCTGAAAGACATGTCCTGGTTTAAGTGCATGCTTACCTGGTCAATCCCTCCTCCACAGGGAATCATTTTATAGCCGCCTCCTTGTTCTGATGTTCTCCCCTTTTCTGCTAATTAAAGATTTAAATAGCACTGACCAGAGAAGGTTTGTTAATGCAGTTTTGTTTCTTCTTCAAGAATGAATGAATTGATTTTTCCATTAGACTTGGTACAAATCACGCTGGTGTCCCCGTAGTCCTCGGTGTGCCTGAGTGATTCCCGATAGCTGTGTCACAGTCTTCACAACACATCTCGTGCCTCTCCCCTGCTCACACTGAGCTGTTCATTCCAGACCACCACTGCACAACAAACAAGAGCAGGTGATTTGCAGTGAGATGGAAAATGTGTCCAGCTGAATGCCAGGTTCCCCTGGTTTCTGCCACTGCATGCCACTGGTCTTTCTGCTTGAACAGGAGCTGTCATTCCTGCTGGGGATCCCTTCAATAAAACAGCCACCTGCCTCCCCCATGACCAGGCAGCTGTGCAGCTCTTCAGCTCATCCGTAGTGTCGCAGTGAGATTTCAGCAGGCTGTACCTCCTGGGTAACCCCGACATGGCTATGGCAAAGCTGACCAGCTCTCCAGCCCTGGGAAGGTAGCCAGCTACCCTAGGAGATAACTAAGCTGGTGTTCCCAGCAACTTGGAGCCCTGTGCCTCTCAGAGTGCTTTACCCAGCTGCCATAATGAAGTGCTTTGGATCCCTTCCCTGCAGTAGCAGGGGCCTGCCAGAGGAGCAGCACCCTCGCTCCTAGGGATCCAGCAGAGACTAGGGTAGCAAAACAGACATTGCCTCCACCAGGTTTCTGAACAGATAGCTGAAACCACATTGCTACTTTTGTCACTCTTGCTGGGAAACAATCTGTAAAGAAAGTCAGGCTAAAATTAGTAACAATATGAACTACTGTTCAGTACATTTTTCTGTCTCTCAAGGGCTTAGGCTTATTGAGTAACCTCCCTTTCAGTTTCATCACAGCGCATTAAGTTTTGAGAAAGGGCTGAGTTCAAACACTGAAGCTCTTTATTCAAGTTGTGTAGGTGCAGTATTGATAGAGCCAAATTTAGCAGATTCCCTAGTGCACATTTACAGTAAAATGAGCCAGATTTTGTGTTAGGTACCTTGGGGGGAGAGGGAATGACAGATAAGGATATCACAGGGCACTGTGACTCTGAATGACTCTGTTGCTGAGATTTAGTGAGGCGTCAGGATATTTTGGGTAGCATTTTTGAGGTTCTGCTGCTGGGTTTTCCATTCCTGCTGAAGGATGTGGTAGAACTGTAAAGATTCATTTGGAAGGAGTGGTGAACCAGTAGTAAAAGCTGTTGGAAATGTCTCCTTGTGGTGTTGTACACACGTGTGTGTTATATACATGTGTATACAGGCACCATTTGGTATCAGCTACACCCTGAGCCCCCTTATCCTGCAAGAACAGGGATTCCTGTGGAGGTAACAGGCTGTTTTACTTTTGACAGTCTTCATAGAACATCCTGCAGATCAGGAGCTCTCCTGTAAACTGCAAAGTGTTGAAAGGAAAGTGAAGCCACAGATTTTGTGCTTTCTAACTCTAGGATCAATGCGGAGTCATGCTGTTGAATGGGGTGGAAAAATTCCCTTGTGCATCAAGTACCTTGCCCTGGGGGTCTGGATAGAAAAGCACAGTCTCCAGGATCAGGCTGGAGTTTGTTTGCTGAGGGAGCTGGCACCTGCCTTCCTGCAGCAGGAAGAAAGCTTCTCATTCTCAAGCATCTGTCTGCAAAGCACTGCCTGGTGCTGCACCCAAAGCCCCTTCCTCCCTGCCTGCAGGCAGAGCTGAAGCCCCAGGAAGAGGACAAGGCACCCCCAGCACTCACCTGCCTACAAACCTTCCAGAGAAAACTCCTCCTTCTCCTTCTCCTTCTCCTTCTCCTTCTATTTTTGACTTTCTCCAGGACTGAAATCCCACCATGGCTGATGCCCTGTGTGAGAGACACTGTACTTAACCTTCCTACATCTATTTTAAGATCCAAATTGATCATCCATAATTCCTTTTGAAGTCTATGGGTAGTGACAATCTTCAGCCCACTGGAAAAGTCAGTGCATTAGTACCTGAATATGAATTGATGTTTTTAATTTGGTATGATCCTCCTAGGATTTCAGTGTGAAGGTGGCATAATCTAGTCATTTCTTGCTGTTTGCTCATTTGTGCTTTCTATGGATTATTTGTCAAATTCTTTTTGTATTATCTTTATGAGAAATTTAATCAACCTCACCAACACCAAATCATTTGTGTCTGTTGGTGTACTTTTTAGGATGATTTATGCATACCTTAACTGTGATTGCGAGCCATTTCCTAACACATGCAAACCTCAATTGTCAAAGATCTCTGGGGATGCTCTAAGTTTCAATATCAGCCTCATATAAAATACAATTACCTCACTCTGGCAGTGAACATGAGTAAAAATGGATATGGGGAGTTACTAAAATCATAGTTTATTTGTTATTTCACAAATCACATTTATGAAAACTGCCTTCTAAGAATGCATAGACCACATACCCTAAACTTACTTATGAATGTACCTAAAGTGGTACATTCATCCCTGTTACATATGCTATTGATAATGAAGAGAAAAGGCTAAATATATTTTTACTGACCAAGCATAGCAATAATATTCAAATCAAAGAGCAACCATTAGTAGATAGATTAGTGTTTTACTATGTATTTTGAAGACATTATTCCATGTTTTCTTTTTGGACAGTTGACATTGTTTGCTTCCATCTCCTCTATAATCTTGAAGCTGCCTGCTCATCCTCTCTCACATGCTGGGATTATTTTAGTTTATGGCTCAGCCCACCTACCAACTATTTCAGCTCCTGAGATGCAGTGAGCTAATTAACGCATCCGTCATCTTACATGTCCTTCAGATGCCACGAGCCATAAGGAGACTTAGCCTTAATCTTTGATGTTTCACTTTTTCTCCCAGGCTCAGGGCTCTATGGCTTAACTCAAGCCATACACATTTTCCCTGCTGAACAGTTCATTCATGTATTTTTGTTCTCTATTTATTGACTTCTAATTCCCTTCCTCTCCTAGAAACATGCTATATTAAATCTCCATTATCTAAGCCCGTGTCTGCTTTTTCTAGCTCACACAGTCATGCAAGTATTACTATTGTTTAACATTTGTATGAAATTAGCATTCAGGAAATCCTGATCTGGACCAGCTTGTGCTAGGTGCTTTTTCAGCAGGGAAAAAACCACAGCACCTGTGCCACAGAGTTTGCCATCAAGGCTGAGGCACATACCTGCTGAAACCTGCCATTTTTCATTGAACTGGTGAGGGCTGACTTCTTCAGTTGCTGCTCAGCAACCTGTGGAGGGGCTTTGGTCCCACAGTACTTGCCAAGGGAAGGCCATGTCCAGGGAAGAGCAGCAAAGCTGGGGAAGAGTCTGGAGCACAGGTCTCATAAGGAGCACCTGAGGGAGCTGGGGTCATTTAGCCTGGAGAAAAGGATGTTTGGGGGAAGACCTTATCACTCTCTAAAAGTACGTGAAAGGTGGTAGTGAGGTGATGTCAGACCCTTCTCCCAGCTAACAAGTGATAGAAGGAAATGAATGGCCTCAAGTTGTGCCAAGGGAGGTTTAGATCAGGTATTAGGAAAAATTTTTTCACGGAAAGGGTTGTCAAACATTGGAACAGGATGCCCAGAGAAGTGGTGGAGTCACCATTCCTGGATATATTCAAAAAATATGTGGCTGTGGCACTTGAGAACGTGGTTTATTTGTGAACATGGCAATGGTGCTAAGTTGATGGTTGGACTTGGTAATCTTAGAGGCCTTTTTTGACCTTGGTGATTCTATGATTCTTTGACTCTAAGGCTGGACAGAAGGATGGGGACATCAGAGAGATGCTTTTCTCATCTCTTCATGGAGCTCACCATGAACCTACGTAACATAACATGTGATGCAGTAGCAGAACCTGGCAGGTGAACAGGAAGGGAAATAATTACAAACATCCTTGTAGATGCAAATAACCTCAGGATTTTCAAAAGGCCCAGTTCTTCTTCTGCCTGAGATCTGCTTTCTGCCAACATAATGCCTCAATCTCCCCCATTTTGTGTCAGAATGTGACATAAGGCGTCCAGATCTTACTAATGACAGTGACAGAGGAAGCCCAATGTGAGAAACAGGCAAATGACAAGTCTCACTGCAAAGCTCCCCCAGAAAGCTTACAACACTGAGCTCAGACTGGCTGGGCTGGCTTAACCAAAAGTAGTTTATGAAATAAAAGGTTGAAAGAAATCTCAGAGTCTTATAAAGATGTAAACGTGTTTTTCCAGATAAAGCCAACAAGTTATTTGGTTAAATTAATCTGTGTCTGAACTTAAACTGAGGTAAGTGCTTACAGGGTATGTAGGCTGTGATAAATCCCCAGCAGTAATTCTGTTAAATTTTTCAACACCCCCTGCTATGCATGTGTAAGGATTCACAGGCACACTGAAACAGGCTGGCTAACTGTGCTTGTCTCCCCTGTTTTTAACCACTCTCAGAACAGCCCTGTGCCTCCTCCTCTCATGCTCTCTGCTATAAACCCAACCATTTTCATTTCCCTGGCAATCCACTGCACATGGCTGCAATTGCACTAACCATAACTGCAACCAAAGGGTATCTGATCCAAATTATGTAGCACGTTCTGATGTTGGCCTCTGGAGCCACAGATCTGGGAGAGGGCCAGAAAAGCCATTTTATAATTATAGTGTGTCACAGACCTTAACAATTTGTTATTAAAATGAAGACAGAGCAGGCACACCCACAGGGCAGGCATTAATCATGGCTAGATAAGGTCCAGTTCTCTCCTAGGTGGCAAGCTGCAATGTTTCAGCAGGAGCTGGCTCCTGCTGCAAGGACACCCTGTGCTTCCTTCCCTCATAGTGCTTTTACTCTGTAATAGCAGGGAGCAGATTTTTCACTGCTCTCTGTGCAGCTGCTCTGGAAATAGTGTGATGCTGGAAGCAAGGATCACAAGGTCATTTTCCAAAATGAAGGAAGGAATAAGCATGTCACAGGAGTAGAAGGTAGAAGACAAATGAGCCCGGTAATTTCATATTTGGCAATTACTTGGCTTTCCTCACTGCAGCTCAGCTCTCAGAACCAACAAGCAGGAGGGAGGCCACTTGCACAGCCCTTCCAGACTCGCTCAGAAAATCACAGTCCCTGTTCTCTACCCATGAAATCCAAGAAGATGCCATAAACTGCAGCTGTGTGCCACAAAGGTATTTCATTGTAGCCAAAAGTGAGTGCTCTAAGAATGGATATGCTGCATGCTTAACTGATGTAGACTAGAAGGAGCTTTACTCCTCTAGTTATAAATAGTCAAAAACAGAAATTACTTTTGTGACTTTAAATCAGGTTGTAGTACATGGGGGTTTTCCCTAATATTCTTATGTCTTATTTTAGAAATCTTCTGTAATAAAATGAATATGTTAATCTGTGCTACAGTCAATCCCATGGTATCAGAGCATCTAAATCTAAGGAAACTCTTCAACAGGCTCTATTCCAGACATTTTATTAAAGCCATTACCAGAGGCACATCAAAATGTAATAGCACAGAAGCAGATAACAGCCAGAACATTTCCAGCATGAAATGCATGATCTATTCCGATTAAGGGAAATCCATGTTAAAAGTTGTCATTTCCATTTGACACTTTCAAATGTCACAGTCATATTTCTGAGACAAATCCAGATACCATGTTTCTGAGTCACCTCAAGTTTACTGTCATCAGTCAGTCTCTGCCACTTGAAAGCAAGGGCTGTCTTTGCAAGTCTTCCAGGAGCTCTTGCTAGACAGTGTACCTTCACCCTGAATAATCTGCATTCTTCCTCTATCTGCTCTGGTAATTCCCAACAGGTGATGATACTGTTTTCTCTCCAGAGATAGAGTCTTAGTGAATCCCAATCACCCTGCACCAACACGCAGTATGGATCGTTTCTTGTCACAGGAAGAAGTCCCATATTTTTTAGACCAAGCACATGCAGTGTATGCCTAGAGGGTGGCAAAGTCCTGGCTGATCTGTGCAGATAATCAGGAGCTTACGACAATGATTCATAAAGGCAATAGAGAAGCACTTTGTACTTATACCTGAGTGGTCCAGACTGCTTTAACTAATGAAACTTTAATTAATTTTCACTGCTCCTGAACTGCTGGGAGCTGCACTTGTGTTACAGGCTGAGAGAAGGTACATGGCTAATGCATCCAAGGTGGGTTAAGCAGGAGAGCAGGAAGAGCAAGACAAGAAAGTGGCAGCTTGTCCTGGGGGACAGGTTTCTTCACGTGTGCCATGTCCCTGGTGCCTCTGCCATCAACAGCTGGACACAGGCTGGTAATTCTTGTGGGGTCCAGGTCCATTTCATCAGAGGCACCTCTGAGTGAATGCCTCACTGACACAGATTGGGCAGGGAAGGAAGGGACAGTTGATGCTGTATTAGTCTTTCAGTAATTTTGTTCCCAAAAAGACAAGTATGTCATTTGGACCAGCAGATGGGTTTTCCAGTTTATTACCTCAGCAGTTCTGCGTCGTGTGCCAAAAAGTTCCTATGTTATTGCCATGACAATGGTTTTCAGCCTTTCTGGTTTTCAGCCTTTCACGAAGTAAATGGGTGTGTTCAGCAGTTACAGGGTTGAAATCCTCGTTTGTGGATCCACAGCCAAGATCAGGATGGTACTAGCCATTATATGCTAGCAAGGCATGAGCTCACTCCTCCTCAGGGCAGTTTGCAAAGTGCTTCTCTGAACAGAACTGTTTTCTTTGCGCTGAGGTTCACACAAAGCAGAGCCAAAAGAAACCATTTAGTAGGCAATAAAAATATAAAATAAAAAGAACAAGTACATAAAAAATGTCACTAGGAAGGAGAGCAGTGTGTGCTGTAACAGCCTTATCCAAACCACACTGACATTCCCCCCACACATGCAGAGCAATGACAAGATGCAACTGCTTTGTGTTTTCCTAATTCTGTGGAACCAGACTCTGGCCAAAGAGGTGCTTCATAACCTCTTATCACGTAAGAGGAAAACCTTTAATATATAAAATATTTCATATAAATAATATAACATTTTAAAACACACAGATGAGCACTCTGAAGCATTGTGTTTGTTGAGGGGCTCAGACTCTAAACAAATTTCTGCGTGGCCTCTGAAGAACAGCTGTGTATTCCATCCAAACACATAAATAATAATGGTTAGCATCCTATTCAGAGGGACTCTCCTGGCTTCCAGCAATTTTTAGTCACAAATTCAAGTCTATTTTTTTAAATATGGCAAATCTGAAACTACCTTAAGTATCCCCAACCACAGTTCTCATTTCTGTTTTTTCAGTGACTTCAAATAGATCTCATTTTCTTATAACCTCTAAGCAGTGTAATGGCCTCAGTGCCATAATCCTTTTGCTTACTTGTAGAATGAATTCATTTCTATCTGATCTCTCTCTTTTCCTATATTTCTTCTCTGTTCTTTTTAATATCATCCTTGCTTTCCTCCATTCTGAATGAAGCAATTGAAGGCTAATAACCCCATTAGGTATTTATGTTACTATTTTCGGTCTAAGGAGGATGTTGGCTGTAAACTCCAGAGTGGGACATTGACAGCAACTGGAAGAAAAGTCAGCACCTAAGGTGGCTGCTCTAATAGCCCACAGCTGAGGCACAAGGGTGACCCACACATGTGCCACTCCACACATCCAGTAGAAACCAGGGAGGTAAATAAAGCTACACCATTCAGGAATTCAAATGAGCTTGAGACTAAATAGCCATAGCAGCTGAAATCTGCTTTAACGTCCTGACCCGACCGGTGCAGCAACACGTGCAACAGGGGCATTGCAGCTCTTTGGATCTGTGGTGTGTGTTTACTGTTTCTCCTGCTTCTGGACCCCAAGTTCACACCAGCATCATCAGGCAAAGCTCTGATGGAGTTTGTCATTGCTGACACTGCTGGAGGACATCTGCATCTGTCGCTGCCTGTGGAGTGCTTCATAGTTCTCCTGTGTCAGTGGCCACGTGCCGAGAAGATGCGGATTGGCATGTGGCTGCTCATGGCAGACGTCGGGAGATTCCTTTTCTACCCTGTGTTTTCCCAGCCCACAGGTAGCCCTTTCTCCCATGCAAATGCCACATTTCTCAAGGAGAGAACCAGTTGTAGTTTCTTTGGAATTGGAGGCTGCTGGCTTGAGCAGAGGAGGGTTACCTCCTTCCACAACTCTGAAACATCAAGGGCTTTTCATCTGGGGTGTCTGAGGAGTTTCAAAGAGCTGATGGAAGGAGCTGGAAATTTTCTGAGATGCAAAAGTAGGCGCAAATCATGTTCTTAGAACTGTTCTGCAGTAGCTCCGTTTCCTCTCTAGAGGGAGGATCTATCACAAAACTCAGTACCCTGCTCACTTTTTTGGAGTGTACAAAGGAAAAAAGTTCACAACCTGCAGATTTATGGATCAGGAAACTGATTCAGCTTCTGAACCATGTAAGAATGAGTGTCCCATCAATCCATAAGCATAAAAAGAGCTTGAGAGGATTATGAAGACGCTGACACCTAAGAGTGCAAGAAGATTGAAAGACAACTGTATCTTGTATTTATCCTTAAGACCTGCCTCTCATGCTCAGAAAGAAAATGAAGTTGATGCTCTGTACACTTGTGTCTTGAGAAGAGTCTTCAGAGAACATTTTGCTTTTGTATAGGATCCTCATGTAATACTGCATGTAATTTTACAGATTCCTTTATAACTCTGAAAAGTAGGGGGAAGAAAATTCCTTGGAGAAAAGGCTTCTGAACTGGCATGAGCATCATCAGGTTTATAATTTATTTTTAATATTTCCTCCTCAGGTCTTATTATGAAGATAACTATAAACTATATTGTAAGTCTGTGGAGGGTAAAATTCCCCTCCCTCTCTTCAAGAAAGTACCTTCTTGGCTGTGAAGCTTGGGTCAGCCGTGCCTTTTATACAGTCACAGAGAAGAGCTGTTAAGGGATAATATACAGGGTCATTATTAGACTTTGCTTTCTAGGATACATTCTGAAATTTTAAAAGAAATCTTGTTCTAAATGGATGACAGGCAAAATCCAAGAGCACACAGAGGTGAGAAATGAAAATAAAACCACCTTTCAAGTACAATACAATCTGGGATAATTTTTGCTACAATTTTCTGCTGATTTTGTTCACTTCCATTATTTTCCACTATAGACTTAGTTGATATTCATTAGGAATTAAAAAACCAAATTTCACCTAAATCGCTTAAATCAAAAAATTTCCAAACTTATTTTAGAATTTTTGTAAGTTTTTTTGTTAGCTTGTACCCTTCTTCAGAAGCTTCTGATTCAGTGAATGGGCATTTTATTTCACTGTAAATTGAATGAAAATAAACATGTACAACTTGTCAACCAACATTTGTAGAACAATATTGTAGAGGAAATGTTACCCTCAAAAATACAAACCACACAACTTCCTGCAGGTCTTCACTGGAGTTATCGCTGACTAATCCTTCATGAGTACATTCTCTTGGCATTTCAGCTACTATGGCTCCATTTCTGTGCTTTCTGGTCCTTTAAAAATACAGTCAGTTTCAGTATTTTTTAATTTGCATGTTTACTTTCAAGCAACAAAGTGCTTATATGGGGAGTGGAAAATTTCATGTTTCCCTTGGACAGCAGGAAATTGATTTCAAGCAATTCTCAGTTATTGTATGCCACTTGAGAGACCTTAATGTTCCAGTAGCAGAGATGAAAGCCATTCAATTTCTGTTACATATTGCTCTGGTTTTGCCACTTATACTAAGGCGTCACACAAATTTAATGCAACTAGCAACATCAATGTTTTTTAAGGATTAGCCTATTGGGAGAAAGGTCAAAACAAGTAAAGCTGCTTAGAAATCTCAATCTCAGAAGTAATGGACATCATATTTTCTAACACCCCTCCC
The DNA here is from genome assembly GCF_036417665.1 of Passer domesticus. NCBI lineage: Eukaryota > Metazoa > Chordata > Aves > Passeriformes > Passeridae > Passer > Passer domesticus. The sequence goes on along the minus strand of NC_087476.1, from coordinate 70,370,379 downwards.
TTTTGGCTCCAAACTCATTATCTGCACTCATTCACCTCATGTGACTGCCGAAATTCTCAATCTTTCAGAGGCTGCTTTTCAAAGATTGCTGTGCTCTGAAAGGTGCTGTTCAGTCAGGCTCTCAGATGAGGGTAGATACCATCACAGAGTCTTGAGACCTCCTCACTCCACTTCCATGGTCTCCTCCTTGCTCTGCTGCTGCGTGCAAGATTGGGATGACTTTGCTGAAGGACAAAAAGTAAGGGAGTACAGGGCAGAGAGTGCTCAGGGTTTGCGTTAAATGGACATCAGCAGTGCAACTAAAAAGGCAAACAAACTTCAAACAGAAAAGATTCACCTGTTCTTGAGAGGAGGTACTCTAAAAATGACCACAAATACAAGTATTTAGGAAAGATTATTTCCTTTCTATATCCCGTTTACTTAATGCATCTAGGGGCAGATTGTACATTGTAAGTGTCAGCTTCTCTGTTATGCCAGCAAACTCTCAGCTTTCTTCTTTGTGTAACTTTCTTTATTTTCATAGACTAGCTGCCTAATTAATGGTGTGTCTTTTGGTATCTCCTGAGTCACGTGCTTTCCTGTATCCCCAGTATCCAATCATGGTGCTGAACAATTGCTGCATAGGCTATGAAGTTGATTAGTTTATGCCCTTGGCCCAAGGCTGACAGTGCCAGCAGCAAGGGCTAACAGGGCTTTGCCCAGCTGGAGCCTTATCTCCACACAAAGTCTCTCTTACAATCCACAGGCATAAAGGTGCAAATTAAATGCAGTCACATAGAAGAGTTTTTAAGGTCATTATTAGACTTTGCTTTCTAGGATGCATTCTGAAATTTTAAGGGTATATATATATGTATCTCAGTAACAGCTGTCTCAGGGTGCTTGCATAGCCAATTTTATCACTGAGGTATTTCTCTCCTCTTGTTTTGCTTCTTGTTCCTTCTCCCAAGACACAGCAGCACTGCTCCCACTCCTATCGGCACCGTACTTCTGTATCAGCAGAGCACAGAAGCCAAGACAGCAAATACTAGAAAAGCATTTTGTTCTTGCATACTTTTTTTGTCTGTCTATGCCAACCACTACAAAAAGCTAATTTTCAGAAGGCCAGATGGCCAGTTTCTCCTAAAAGTTTCATTCTGACTGTTCCAAAAAGTACTAAGTGGTTCAGGTCACAGCTGAAGAGGACAAGCTGGATTTAAATCACATCAGGCCATGCTTAAGATATCCACAAGCAATTGCTGCACAGTTTCAGAGTCTGCAGGCCTTTCACACCCAGAACATCCACTGACGTCAATGGAAATTTTGGATGATGATGGAGAGCAGTGATGATGTTGACTCCGGCAGTCAAAGCCTTGAGAGTCTAATGTTTAGGTTTTCTCTGCCTCAGTTTGTGTATGCTGTCCCTCACCACCCGCTGAATGCAGCACAAATGCTTGGCTGCATTTACCTCAACACAACCCTGGGAAATAACAGCGGGCCTGTACCCTCATACCCCACTGCCAAGGGGGGACAGGCTGGCTGGGGGACTGTCCAAGCTCTCGCTGAAAATTTGTGATAAACCATCACTATGGACCACAAATTCAGCCTCCTGGTACCCTTTCCAAGAGCTTTCCATGGAAGGCTTTCCATGCTTTTCATCTTTTCAGTAAATGAAATACTGGAGCATTGCATAGAGTGCCTCTCCAAACTGCTGGGATCTGCAGGGAATTGCCTAAACCACTTGGGTTACATTAAAAATAATGTGGGTTTGTGGTTCAGATTTCCTTCCAAAAACCAGTTGGATTAACTAACCTTTTAAAGGCGAACATTAGCAAACCCATAGTGGGCCATGCAGGACACAGTTTAGTTGTGGCTTTGGTGCCAGTGCACCTCCCATGCCACCCAAAACACAGCCCCTGCTCCTTAGTGCAACAGCCACCCGCAGTGGGCAAGGAAAAAGGCCCTGAAGCAGATCTTCTGGCAGCTGGGATGCCCTTCCCCAGGGCTGGGGTGTGCTCCCCCAGCTGGGCCCAGGCAGCTGAGGAGGCTGGTGATGCTGAGGAGCTGTGGTGCTGGGCTGCTCCCTGTCCAGAAGCTGCACCTGCAGGGGTGAGAGGCCTTCCCTTCAAGCAGGCAGAGCCCCAGGGGTTTTTCTCGTTGCAGCTGCAGAGGATAAAAGTGAGGAGCAAGAGCCTTTAGGGGAATGTCCCTCTGGAGACCCAGCAGCCCCAGACCACTTCCATGTGACTGGTGCAGCAGGTGATCCTCAGGATGGTCTGAATTCATCAGCACTCAGTTGCTGCAAGCAGTCAGCATCCTGCTTTGGAGGATGGCAGCAGTCATTAGGTGCATGGTACCAGCAGGAGCATTCCTGCTGGGCTTAGGCATTAAGGACATCTGCTCACCAATCTCCTGGGATGAAAATACCTGCAAGTGCCTGCAACATCTGGCTGTGCCAGCATGCTCCTTGAACTGGGCATTCCATGTCCTTGTTGCTCCTTGATGAACCCAGGAGGGGAAAGAGGTGCAGAATTTACCTAGCAATCAATGGCCATCTTCAAATTTTATGGCCAACCATAGTCACTGCACAAATTGGATTTAAAGGATCAATGTGGGATTTGCTTTGGGCAAGAAGGCTGTTTTAAGGGAATTACAGAGCCCTGTTATGAATTCCCTGTTTCATTCTTGAGTTTTTTGAACTCCTGAGTAAATGCTGTGTGATGATGTGGTGCTGCTCATTTTCTCAGCTTGCTCTGCAGCTCCCTAAGGATTGTCATTAGCTTCCATACAGATCATTAACTGCTCCTCACACCCTGCCCTGGCTGCCTGTGCCTGGCTGTACGTGGTGCTGCTGGAGCAGACAGTCCTTTTCCTGTACTCCATTTGGGAGTGGTGGTCTGTTTGGGTCCCTGCATACTCTTCATCACACCCCACTGTGCAAATGGGTCAGTTCCCTCCAGCTCATCTTCCAGCCCCGTCTCAAACACCAGCAGGAGCTATCCCTCTGCTTGCACTGTGGGCATGCCAGCAACCTCCAGGAACCTTTGAGGCTTTCATTCCCCTCCTGCCCCTTTCAGCTTCAGGCACTGCTGCTGTGGAGGGGAAGGTGCAGTGTGAGTACCTCCTGGCCACTGCTCTGGTGGGCTCTAACAAAGATTTGAGGCCAACTGAGTGCTTCACCAGATCAAGTCAAGTGTTGCAATTCTCATGGGCTCAGAAAAAAAAATCAATCTTTGAATGTGACTAAAAAGCTCATTTCTATGTTCAAGTGTGATGCCTGCCTGGTCTGTGGGTGTTTGGAGCTTGCACATAGCAACAGTCTTACATTTTATTTGTATAATGCTGGTTGTCTAGACGAGCATAAAGTACTTCAGGCTCTGGGTATCTCTGGGGTCTAAAGGCAGAAAATGTTGGATAATTCATGATAATTTCAGCTGCCTGACTGCTGAAGGTATCTTGTCACATTAAAAGCTTCTTCTTGCAAGGAATACTTGCTGCATTTTCTGAAATGTGGTTTGGTCTTGTTCTTTTAAAGCTTTTTATTTAAATGTTAGTTTAAACAGTCTTTCATTAAGGTTTCTGAGTCTGTTCTAAGACTTGTCTTCAAAATGTGTATTCAGGTGGTTTGTAAGATTTGTATTATTTGCTTCTTTTGGAGCCATTCTGGTCTATTATGTAAATCCATAGCTAAGCATTTCCTGGGACCATTTATTGTACAAATGTCTAGTATGGCATGTGTGCAGTGCTGGGCAAAGCCAATTGCTTCTGTCTCTCTAGTTCAGAGGTCAGTCTGTGGATTTTTTATTTCATTTATTTTTTCTTTAATTTAAGAGAAGACAATTTTCTCATTCCATTGCCTATCAGAATATATTTTCTGCAAATGAGCTGGAAACTCCCAGAACAGATAAAACTTTAAAGGCAAAACACCAGCCCTAAACTGAGTGTAGAAACAAGTAATCAAGTCAGTCACAGGCACAGACATTTAAAAGTGGCAGCTGGATGCTTGATTTGCTTCTGTGGTAATATCTTGCATTTAATAATGTGCTTACAGAAAAATATGCATGGGATGATGGGCATTAAAAAGCCATTAGAGTATTTTAGATAAGCCACCCTTTGTATCCGTCTCCAGAAACCAGTGCTGTCTTGGGGGCTGATGTTACCTCCAGGGCTGCAGTGCTGCCATTCCCATTAGGAGGAGTATAACAAGACTGAAGAGCCAGGGTTTGCAGCCCTAGTTCAGTCCCCAGCATGGACAGACAGACTGGAAAAGTACAGACATCTCTGAGGAGCAACAGGTCATTGGCTGCAGCATTCCTCAGTGGGCGCTGCAGGCAGCACAGCAGGCAAGGCACACCAGCACACCCAGGACCGGTCTCTCTCTGCCACAGGGAAGCTCAGGAGAAACTTGTGCCCTCCCAGCACCTGGAAGCAGTTTTCCTGAGCAAAGCTGCAGGCAGGGGTACACAGGTTTTGTTGCAGGAGCCGCAGAGCAGCGGGGCAAGAAAAGCCATGGCAGGAGTCCCGGGCATCTCTGCGCAAAGTGCTGAGGCTAGCAGGTTTATTCACAGCATTTATGATCTGGGACACACCACAGGAGCCTCCGTGCAACTGTTCTGCTGGCATGTGAACCTGTAGTGACTCAGGAAAAAGGCGCTCAGGGACTGTCTTGATAAGAAACAGGAGCTGGCTATAAAAGAAACATGCAGGAAAAGAAAATCCCCATCTCTCTGAAGGTGCAATCAACAGGCAGCACTCATCCTGCCACTTTAAAGCACCCAGGGACTTTGTTTCTCTGTGCCCCAGCTTGCACATCTGTAAAATGGGTTTCATAGCTCACCCTTTTCGTACACTGCTTTGAAATCCACCCACCTCAGAGGCTTATTTTGTCATGGCTACCCTTTGGGTCACTGCTGGCTCAAAGGGGAAAGAAGCAAAGCTGGAGGCATGATCTTTTTTTCTGCAAAACACATCTTTACTTTCTTGGAGAGAAAAGAACACAACTTTCTTTGTGGAAGAATATATTGAGATAACTTGCATTTCATCTGTACAGCAGTCATACTTACCTCCACTTGTGAGCTTAATGCATGAGAGATGTTGTGGTCCTAACAGGATGAATTACAAAAAACATCCTTGTGGGGTTTTTTCACTGGGAGAAATTAAACTTGAGTCTAGTTTCCTTCTTTCCTATTACTGTCAAAACGTCTTGTCTGTCTGCTTTTCTTTTGCTTCCTACAAGTGGCTTGCAAGTCTTCCCAGAAGACATGGCATGACATTTTAGTCCCTGTCTTTTTTTTTTGTACATTGAGCAGAAAATGTAGGACTGTTGCACATCTGCAGATTATTTATCCATGCAGGCCTAATTGGTGCAGGGATTAGCAAAACATGTTTTGCCTGCCAATCTCTAATCAAGAAGACAGATTCACTGGCACAGTGGTGGCTCTGCTGTGCTCCAGGGAGGTGATGCTCACTCTGCTGAAAATCAGAATCAATTTAGCCAAATTCAATTTGCAGGTACAGACCTTGCAAGGTCAAAGTGAGAAGCACAGTCTACAAAGAAATAATATTACCTTCTAAGAGCAACAGCAGATCCAAATCTGGTTTGGAGGAAGAGGCTTCAGTATAAGCACTGAGAAAATGAAAAAATTCTAGCAAAAGTTAACAGTCTGGAAAGGAGAAATAACTGGCTTGTGCAAAGTATGCCCTTAGGATGTGTATTACTCCCAGAAATTTTCTACTTTACTGCAGATTTTCCAAAGATGTAATGGCAGTTTCAATGGCTTACAAACCTTTTTGGCATAGGTTTGTTCTGCAGGGAGTATCAGGAGACCAAACCCCTGCCCTAGGGCAACACACTGTGTTGTACTTTTTCTCGTTCTTGTCTACCTTTTCTCCTCATAGGTAGAATTTTCTTTTTTCAGAATAGGGGAAAAAGCATTTGTCTCAGTGTTGGCAAGATTTTATCAATTCATTTGCACGAGGTGCAGAGAAGTGGGGAAACATAACGACTGCCTAGCAATGGTTAAAGACAAAACAGGCAGTGGAAGGTGAATAGTGTTAAATACATAATTGTTAACTCAGTGGGGAAAAAGTGGAGCTTTACTGTCATATTTCATTTGCAAGTTTTATTTCAATGCAACACCTGCTTTCAATATAATTAACTCTTACTTAGCATAGAATTTTGGCACTGATGACTTCTGATTTACTTCACTGGGGATGCTTGATTCCAGTGACGGAGATATTGTGCTGGAGACTTGCCTAATGGAGTAGAGCTAATTTGCCATTTGCTGGGTTAATGAAGATACACACTAAAAAGAGTGTGAAAAACAAGACCTAGTACATGAAAGCTAAAGAAACCAACAAACAATTTAGAGTTAAGACACAAACAAAAGATTGCTGTGCCTTAGGCTTCTCTGTAGTATCTTTTACCCCAGTTCCTGTAGTACTCTAGCAGCCTTCAGGTTGTCTGAACACGGATGTGACACTTCTAGGTGGAAGCAAACTTTTCTGTATTGCTGCTGTGGCAATTAAGCCAGCACATTTCCCTTCCAGTCTCCTTCCTCTGACATTCCATTCCAGTCTTACACAGACCTTAGCAAAGGCTGTTGCCTTTGTTAATGCCTTGCATTTATATTGTAAACCAATTGCTGTGATTACAATGGAGTGCCAGCTCATGATGGCAGAATTGAGGAAAATAATGCAGGAAGATAATTTATCTCAAAAACGCAGCATTACACCCTGCAATGCCACAGCTCCTTGCTGTGTGCTGCCACCTTACCTGCACACAGCCCAGCACTTGCAGGAATTTACTCCTCACACAGAGGATTAAAGATTAGAGGGGAGATCATCTCAGCAGAGGGGCAGCTTCTCTGCTCAGCATGACCTGGGGATTCAGAGGGCCAGGGCACACCTTTAGCCTTTCTGGCAGTTGTTCACACCCCAAGTCCCACTGTTCCATGGGCAAAGTCGGGTGTTCCCAGCAAGCAAAACTGTATCATCAAGAGAGTGCCAAAGCAGCTTTTGGGTTGAGGAGGAAGAGAGAGCAGCAGGAATAGGATTTTAGGTAATGTGATCAGGAATAGGTTTGGTCAGTCTAAGATGACAATTTCTCTTTTAACACAATGTGGGGGTTAACAGGGTGGATGTGCCTGTGTCTGTGCTGGGCCCAGAAATCAGTGGACAGCAGGAACAGCTGTGTTCAAATGGTCTGTCCAAATATTTAAGCTGAAGGTTGCTTTTTCTGGAGTCATCCCTGACTGTTTTGAGCTTACAGCATAGGTTATACCACAGTCCTGCCTTGCTTCCCATAACCATTTATCTACCACTACTCACTGAAAACTCTCTTCATCAAATGCTTCCTGGTATGGCTTCACAAGCTGTGCTATAGCACCAAGGAAAAATCAGTTTTCCCAGTAAGCACTGGCAAACCTGGGGAGACAATTAATTCTGAGATGTTTATTGTATGGCACATAGTCATTCTGGTGCACAAAATATGCCACATTCTTCCTGATGCTCCTCATACTTCACTGAAGATGCCAGGTCCAAGGCAGCCATCTAACCCATCTAAGTGCAGGAGTGCCCTGTTTGGAACAACAGGGCTCACTGTGGATGTGGGTGCATGGCTGGCAGCACTCTCCACAGCCCTAGGAGTCCTCAGGGAGAAGCTTCCCTACAGCTTTGTGCTGGGTGAGGAAATCTCTGCCATAAGGAGGTCTCCTTTGAAAGCTGGAACCAGTCTGTGGAAAGTAATTCATGCTTGGTGAAGCCAGCCAGAACAGCTAAAAGGAAGCTGTACATTATTATTGTATAGGGCAAAGAGAGCCTCCTGAAGTGGGCACTGCAGCTCAGGGTCATGGTCCATGTCAGGGCAAGGCTGTCCTTTGGGGCAGCATGGCACTACACTGAGTGCTTCAGGAATCCAGGCTGTGATACCATAGGAATCCAGTGGTATTCACTAAACAAGACTCAGCCCACAAGACAGTAAAAGCACATGCTTCTACTGTATATGAAATAGTGATAGCCAATTCTATATGTGGGGAACAGATTTTTGGCAGGAGGAACTTTTTTCCCCCAGGATGAATCCCAACATAAATTCCATTTTTGTCCTTTCATTTGAGTACAGCCTTCCTATTCCTCTCATACTAATCTTGCTTCATGTCATTTAATTGTAACTGTGCCTGTGGTTTTTTGTTTTCAGAGCATGAGGCTGGCTGCCTATGACACCCTGGCAGTGAAACCCTACATGGTGTCTTAGGAAGCAGGTTAAGGCCTCTAATGAAGTTTGGGACCAGTTTTTCAGTGTGTCTCTGCTTCCTTTTGCATGTCCTGTGTCCCCTGTGGCAGGTGTCTGGTACAGTCAGTGCTGTGCAGGACTGAGGCCAGACCTGAAGTGGGTGTAGTGTTTGTGGAAGGGGAGAATGGATCCTGCTGAGCACAGGCAGCATCTGTCAGGGTCGTGAGCATCCCTGAACAGCCCAGCACAGCTCCAGCAGGTGGGAAGTCGGGCTGTGGTTTGCAGCGCAGATGGGCAACTCTTCTACTGATTCTGAGAGGCAGTTAACAGGTTTGGCAGGGAATAGGCTGCTGCCAGCAGGCAGACTTGCAGAGGACAAGGGACACTGAGGGACACAATGCAGAACCAGCAGCTCAAATGAAAGAGTCCATGTACAGCAGCCAAAGTACAGGGTCATCACATCCAGAGATAGGCAAGTTCGTAGCTATGATTTGATACAAAGGACTGGCAGGCAACAAACCCAATAAACACAAAAAATGTGTCTCCTCTACCTTGCAGTCTTGTACCTGCTGTAGCAGAGGGACTGTAGGCTGATGATGTGGATGACTTGTGGATGCAGAGATCTGATGAGGCTGAAAGAATGGATGGGGGTTTTTTAGGTATTCATCTGGTACAGCCCTGTCTTCTGGGAAAGTAGATCAAAACAATGCTTTCATCAGTATCCAAATAATGATCTTTACATGCCCAGTCTCAGGAAACAAACAGCTTGAAATTCATGACAGCAGTGAAAAACTATTCGTCCATCATTGTCAGCAGGAAATTTAATTCTGGTCAGGTTTTGTCAGAACACCCCACTAAAGAACTTCAGGGCCCCGGGGAGTTTGCAGGTTTGAAAGTGAGCAATGGCAGTGAAGGCCAGGGCACTGTGCTGGCTGCCCCACACACACCTTGCAGGCTGCTGGCCACAGCCCCAGCCCCAGCCCCAGAAGGCTGATTCATTCCTTCTCTGTGGTACTGAATTTCCGTGCAGCTCTGCTGCCAGGCGGGCACAGGCTGCAGGCAGGTTTCCCCCCAGCCCTGCAGCCCCATGCCAGCCCTGCCAGCAGGGCCAAGCTGCACCCCATCACCTCCTGTGTCCCGTTGCTACATTCGGGACACAGACAGACTGCTGGTGCTTCTGCTCTTTGTGCCAGGGCTGAACCCGCTCAGGGATTCACAGCATCCCCAGCCTGGACTGCACACATGAGCTCCTGACTCCCCACTGCTGCTCCAGCGTGTCCCCAGGTGCTACCATGCCATGTTCTCACCTCAGGGGGAGCAGGCAGCTGCCTGCTGGCCCCTCCTGCTCCTGCCCTGATGCTGCTGGAGATTTGAGCCAGGTCCTTCCCCTGGGGTGGAAAAACCCCAGCCCGGGCTCCTGCAAGGCTTCTTCCAAGCCCCACATAGCAGATCAGATGGGCACCAGCTTCCCATGGCTTCAGCAGGAGCGGGGAGCTGGGGGCTTTGCTGCCAACCCTGGGCCCTCAGCATCCTGGTGCCCACAGGGCTGGAGGGAGGAGGATGGCCCCACACTGCTTCAAGATGTTCACTGTGAAGGGGCTGGTGGGAAGAGTGAGATTTCACCTCCTGTCGTCACCTCTCCCTTTGCTTTCTTTGCAGCCCCCTCCCTTGTTTGCAGCCCTTGCCTGTTTGTATCCTGTGCAGGTGCTGGCTGTTGCAGCAGAAGCTGAAACTTTTTTTTCTCCTCTTTAAGGTGTGTGTCTCTCTTTCCCCAAAGGAAAAGAAGAGGAGCAAAAAAAGCCATATATTTGCTGCAGACTGTGACTGGCTTATGTAATAACACTGCCTTTCTCTCCTTGTTTTAGGGAGTGCTGCCGATTTTTTGGAGACAATGGCTTGACTTTGAAGGTGTTTTTTACCAAGGCAGCACCTTTTGGTGTTCTTTGGACACTCACAAACTACCTTTACTTACATGCAATAAAGAAAATAAACACTACGGATGTCTCCGTGTTGTTCTGCTGCAACAAAGCTTTTGTGTTCTTGCTTTCATGGATCGTTCTGAGGGACAGGTTCATGGGAGTGAGGGTAAGTGACTCCTTATCTCTGTCTCCCCTCTTCCCCCTCACCCTTGTGTCTTTCCTTTACTCCTTGCCTCCTGCCAGCTGAGTCAAGCAGCACCCATGCATTCAGCTCTGTGGGCACAGAAGTCCTTGTGGAGCAGGGATGCATCCTTCCCTGCAGCCCTCCCAGGTGCCTGTGAGCTCCTGGAGCCCCTGGCTCCCCCAGCCCAATGCCTTTGTGCGTATTTCTTCAGGAAAGAGGTGACTTGCTCCAGAGTGGGTCGCAAAGGACATGTGCTGTCTCCATGCTGCTGTGGATGTGTGCCAGCCCTTGCCAGTGCCTTCCAAATGACCATCCCCAGGCTGCCACCAGACTTGGTTGTTTCTAACTGCACGTTCTCACAAGCCCTGGCTACACACAAGGCACTTCTGGTCCCTCACCTTCCTGTGTGTGTGTGACAGCAGGCTTGCATGGTGGGATAGTTCTCTTCTGCATCTTCTGTGTCAGGTAGCAGCAACTGCAGACAGGAAAGGAGAGCTGGGCTGCCCTCACCCACCTGTGGCCTAAAGGTCTGCTCGTGTCACTGATGGAAGACTGGTGTCCACAGGGATTTGCATTTGGCCAGCAGCTGTAGGCTGCTCTTCTGATGGCACCCCAAATGTTTGCATGCACCTTTAGTTCTGCACCCCACCAAATGCCTCTGCAGCAGCAGCAGCAGAGCCACGTGCAGAGGGTTTATCAGGAACCCCTCAGCTCCCTGCTGACCCTGCTGCCATCCTAGCAGCCCTCAGCACATCACGTCCTTTGGCAGCAGAGTGGGTGGGTGGGTAACCCACCACCCTGGGGCCAAGGAGCTCCTGCCAGGGCCAGGAGCAACTGCAAGGAAAAGGCACCAGTGGGTCCCTGTTTCCTTGCTTCACCAATTAATCGTAATTAATAATCAAGATCAACAGCAATAATTGTAATTATTCCTGTCTCCTGCCCACTACTCGAGGAACTCCCTTCTCACCCACCTAGGCTGGTGGTGCTAAGAAGAGGTTGTTGCATGGAGTAGCTGAGAGTTAACTTTTCAGGAGAATTTGGCAGGAGACCTTGGCCAGCCTTTCAGTGGTGGCAGCCAAGAGGCTGCTCAGGGGATGGTTGCAAAATGTACCTGCCAAAAGCTCAGTGTGGCCAGCTGGTGTCTGCCCACCCCTCTGCCCAAGTTGCCCTACCCTAAAAACAAATTAACTGTGAGTTTTGAGTGCAGAAGCAATGGTATCCTGAAATTATCCTGGAGCTAGGGAAGTCTCATTGTTATCAAAGCTGGATGTGCTGGCCATTTTGATAAATGATAATTTTAAAAGGTATTTTTGTGCCTTCCTCTCTTGTGGCACTATCAGCTGTAGCACTGGTGGGACACCAGGAGAGATGGTGTATGCAGGGGTGACCGCTGCAATCTGCACCTGCAGCTTGATCCTCACTCTGAATGTGCCATCTCCCACCGTGGGGTATGGCTGTGGTGTGGAGGGAAAGAACCTGTGTGTGCTGGGATACCCACATGGGCACATACATGCTGGAACAGAGGTGCTTCTTGGGCTTGCCTGAGTTTCTGGCATGATGGAAAAGCCAGGATGGTCAGGGATTTCCCAGCAGCTTCTTGGGAAGGTTGTCTTGTGCCATGGCAGGGGACACGCTCTGGGGGATGAATCCTGCTCTGTATGCCTCCCTTCTCAAAGGGGCAGAAGGAGTGGAAGGAGCAGAGAAGCAGAGCCAAGTGCTGGTCCCAGCCGTGTCCAGCTGCCTTTTGTTTCCTATCTGCACTACTTTGGGAAAGCAGCAATGGAGCAGAGAAGCAAAGCAGGGGACAGAGCAGTGGTGGCTGTGTGATACTCCTGCCATGTGTTCCAGCCCCTCCCTATGCAACCTGGCGTTGGTGAGATTGTGGCAGGGGAGCTTCCTGAGAAGGAACCCAGCTGTCTCCTGAGTCTAAGAGGGAACAAGCTGTCTCCTTCCCAGGTGACAGGCCAGCAAGCAACCTGGCTGCAGGGAGAAGGGGTTTGCAGACAAACTGGGCTATTTGCTCTTAAGCAGTTGTGGCATCCTGACCTGTGGCAATATGAGAGTGAGGAGGCACTTGTCCTTGGAGATTGGAAGGCCATGTGGCAGCACAGCAGTTCTACACCCCAGCTTTTTGTGGCACAGTGGGAGTGCTGGGGCACTGCAGAGGGACATAGCATAATGTCTTTGCAGAGAATAATTTTCTTCCCTCATTCCTCTCCTTTTCTGTACAGCCCATGTGAAAAGCAACAGGCAGAAAGAGTGTCACTGCTGGGGGATAGCCTCAGGATGACCCCAATACACTGCCTTCTTCCTGGGACTGGCAACCAGGAGCAAAGACAGCTGCTAGGGCTTCCCTGGGAGTGACTTAGGGGCTGCAGGCACCACACAGCCCGGCCCCAAAGCACATGGTGCCTCGGGGCCAAACGGTGTCAGAGCTGCTGACCCTCTTAGAAGCACCCATTGAGAGGGTATTTGGCAGACAAGGCTGCAAGGGTGAGAGTGCCTTCCCACGCTCCTGCTCCATCCCCACACCAGTGCAGCAGGATGGATGTGCCACAGCAAAGCTCTGACTGCACATTTGGGTGTCCCTGTTCATGCCCACTGACAGAGGCAAGGTGAGAAAGGCAGCTGCTCAGTGGGGTTAAAGCAAGTACAATTATCCTACTTGGCCCTCAGAAGTGCAACTACTAGCTCTCTAAGCACATAAATCACAATTTAGCTGGAATATAAGTGTAAGAGCAATTGCAAGTTCCCATCCTTGCCATTCAGGTACTTTTAAGTGCCTTCATCTCCCTAATTAAGTTGAGCTTTTCCCCCTTGCCCTTCACTGTGCCCAGAGAACAACTGGCTGGGCTGAAAGCTGTCAAAGCCACACAGATAATGAAGCTGTGAGTGCCTGGAGCAGTGCCTCTGCAAACCCTGCAGTGCTGTGACACCTGTGGCACTGTGGTGTGTGAGCAGCCTGTCCCTGCCACTAACAATGGGCTGGATAGAAAGGCTGAAAGGCTTTCAGAGAAGGTGTCTGTGGCACCCCTGGCAGCTCAACAGGACACTGAAAAGTGAGGCCAAGGCTCATCTGACACCTGTGACATGCTTGATGGAAGAGGCAAGGACCTCTGCCTCAGCACAACTCTTTGCAGACTGCATTCATTTGCTTTGATCTTTGGTGTTTCCCTCCATGCTATGGTGAATAAAACAGCTGAGGATCCGAGACAGCCATCACCTGCAAGTGCCTCCTGTGTACATAACATATAGACAAGCACATCTGTCTGTGGGACTTGGAAATACATATCCTAGCAAATCTCAAACTGTAGAGACACGCTCTCTTGGAAGGTGCTCTGAAGCTGATCAGCTCCTGATGTTAAAAGCAATGCTGGAGACTTTTCATTCTGCAGTTCATGCATGCACCCCCCAAGTTTCCAGTGCAGAGGCATTACAGCTCCCTTAGGGACCTCCACCCAGCTGGGTGCCACAGCCTGCAGTGTGGTTGTGGTTCTCCTCAGCCCTCCAGTGAAGGCTGGACAAGCCCCATACAGCTCAGAGGAGGACAGCCATGCCGTGAGCAGATGCTGCAAGAAATGCTGCATCTTCCGCCCTTTGTCAACTCATCTGTAGCTCAGCTGATGTTGAAGGAATGTACAGAGTTGCCATCTTTCAGCTGAGCCTGAGCCATGTACCTTGCAGCTCTCCCCAGAGCCACAGTGAGTCAGAGCAAAGGTGCCTCTGCCTCAGAAGCCTGCCTGCAGCAGCTGCCTTAGTAGAAGAAAGAAAAATCTGTCTAAATAGGAAAAGCCTGTAATGATATTTCCTCATGAGACTTTCCATCCTCCAACAATTTGAGGCTCAAGGACTTCCTGAGATGGAAGCAGTGTTTCTATAGCTAACAGTCGTTGATGGGATTTTTTCCTTCCATGAGTTTATTCTTCTAAACTTTTCACATCCACAAGGTGCAACAGCAAAGCTTTCCTTCACTTAATTATGTGTTGGGTGAAGGCAAATCTCTTTTTCCTTGTTCTGCACCTGCCTCATGCTAGTCTCATGCACTTACCTTTTTTCTTGTGCTTCTGAAGCCACAGAGAGTGTCTGAATTTTTATTTGACAAGCACCAGTGCACTGGTGAGAGAATTGCCCCACACTGCTATAGAGCTATGCAGGGGAGGGTCTCTCCTTGCCTTAAAAAAAAGGCTGTGCTGGACCATAGGGCCCAGTCACACCACCACAAAACTTCACTTCAGAAATTATGTCCCACACCTGTGCATGGAGAGACCAGATGCCAACAGGGCTGCAAGCCAAGATGCTGTACCTGAACCTCTCCAAATCTGCAGCGTGTATACCCAGCCTTTGCAGTTGGTACTTGGGCTCCACCCTGATCAAGTCATAAATCAGAATTCTGCCTTGTGCCACCCTACCATTATACAGCAACCCCTGTGGAGAAATTGAGTTTGGTTTGCAAAAAGGGGCATTTTTGTGTTAGGGGAAATTGAAGGTGTTGATGTGAGTGTGCAGGAAGGATCTGCTGGATGATTGTCTGGTGTATGGGTGTCCCCTGGCACCAGCCCCAGCTCAGCCCAGGGAAGAGCTGGTGCTGCTGGGGTTGGGACCTGCAGCTAGTAAAGAGGCTACCTCAGCACATCTTGTTGATCAGGCAGCAGCAGAGCCTGGCACACAGACTTTCCCCCTGCATCTTCACAGCAGCCCCAGTATTTCTGGTGGGAAGCAGGAAAGATGAGAGGAGGTTCATGGATGTGTAGGCAGCTGCAGCCTGTGGATGGGGCTTAAAATCCTAGTCTGGTCCTGCAAGAGGGGAGAGCTGGCTGGCACTTACCCATCTGTGGATCAAAATAAATTAATACCTCAGTCATCTTGGAGGCATCACCTTGAGTGTGCAGCCAAAAGTCATGTGTTGTAAGCAGGGCATCCCTCACAGCCCTGCAGAGCCAGGAAGCATGAGCATAGAGAAAGCCCCATTAACCCCAGAATTAACACCCTGAGAGGCTGAAGGCATCTGGCAGGACAATCCCAGAGAAGCCAGGGATTTCTTGCACAGCCTGGTAAATCGGGACAGCGTGTCCCCAGCCTTTGTGAATGTTTCTTCTGTTTGGGAGGCACCCCTCCGGCATTGCAGTGTGCATAGCTGGCTGGAGAAAACCTCCTCCTACTCTCTGAAATGACTCGTCTAGACTGGGAAGTAGTTGTGTGAATTTTATTCCCCTGTTTAGTTCTATAACCTTTTTCCTCCAAAACTTCAACAGGACTCGAAGCCTTTTCTGCAAGCTGCAGGGAATTATTACTTGTGTATTTTTGTCATGCACAGGCTGCAGGGACCCACTGATGGGGAAGCTCAGTGGCAGAGATTAAATCCCCACTTCAGCTCAGTCGGAGGCACTGAGCCCTGCAGTCTGGCCTGTCACACACGCCCGGAGCAGCCACTCCTTTGCAGCTCTGCCTGCAGCTCCCCTGCAGCCAGGGAATCCACGAGGGCAGGCAGCATCTGCTCCCTGGGTATTGGCCCAGGCTTCCTACTATTTTCTACATAGGCAGATGATGCAGAAGTACTGCACTCGAATGTAAATCTGCATTGCCTGTTTCTCCATCGTGAGGGCTGTCTAGTAACACTCTCTTGCTTTCTTTGTCTCCAACCAGATTGTGGCTGCTATATTTGCTATTGCAGGGATAGTTATGATGACGTATGCCGATGGGTTTCACAGCCACTCCGTTATTGGGATAGCCCTGGTGGTGGGCTCTGCCTCAATGTCTGCTCTCTACAAGGTAAGCACACCTGGCTCTTTTCCCCCACAGAGATGCCTGTCACCCTCATCACTCACTTTAAAACCTCTGTGCAGTTCAGGAAGCACCCTGCAGAGATTTAGCTTAAGTCACTTGGCTAGCTCCACTTGCCAGTCCTCCTTCAGTAACATATGTAGCTTGTGTGGGGCTTAAAGCACTGCTTATCATGGAAGCAATCATATCCTTAAAATGCAGAGCACGTGCCTATGAATCAAGACCTCATCCTGAGCAGCTGGATAAGCTGCACTATGTGTAGGATGCAGCCTTCTCTGCTGAGCAGAGCTATTTCACTCAGCCTGGGACATTTCTGGGCACTTGCCTCTGTGCTGCTCACAGTGCTCAGAGTCACAGTCCACAGTGAGGAATAAGCATTTGTAGAGTGTGGTTTGCCCACCCTGACTCAGATGCGTAGATCAGGAGGTGTAGACAACTTCATCTGGTCTAATGAATTGCACTGTACCAGTCATCCAAGAGGAACTGGCCAGGAGAGCCCTGCAGTCCAGGGAAACTTGCCAAACTGAGAAGCATCTGCCTGTGCCTCTCAGCACAGTGCTGCGATGCTTTTTGCTCACTTATTCAGATCAGACAATCTCTTACACTAGGAAGGTCAGGAAGTTTCATACAGCTCATTCCTCTAAGAGAGCATTTCCTTGCAGGACCAGAGACATGGCCCACCAAACCAGAGAAAATTAAAGGCTAGAGCCTAGCTATGTTCCCTTTCCCATGACACTGCCACTCTTTCTGGGAATGGGAGTCTCAGGGCTGCTCCCCCAGAGCCCGTGCACAGGAGGGTGGTGGTGGCAGTGCCAGCAGGGTGTTACTCTGCAGTGTGCTCTGCATGCCAGGACAGATGAAGCCCTGCAGCTGTTGTGCAACACATGCTGCTGCCACTGCTGCTGCCACCCTGCTCTTGCTCTCTCTGGCTCAGTTCCCATGAGCTGTGTGTGCCAAAGGGGCAGGCAGATCTAGGGCCAGGCAGATCTCACCAAGTGCAGCAGAGCCACTGCCTATCTGGGGTAGGAGGACAGGCCCTGCTGGGGGCAACACAACACGCTGTCCTCAGGAGGCAAATGTAAGTGGTTTTTGGGACATTTTGCTCCATATTGCAGAGCAGCACCACAGCTGCACTGGCCAGTGATGGGATGGTGGGAGTGGGCAGAGCCCTGCTAGCACGGCAGCCCTGCAGACTTGCCGGCTCTGTGTAGGCAAAGGAGAGAAGTGACACTGGTGAGGGGGACTGCCAGCACAGCACAAACCACTAAGTCACAGTCCATTGGCTGGCCTGGTCTGCAGCCAGTGGCAGAGGAAAACTGTTCCCAGACCATGGTATCCAACAGAATCTCTGCAGCTCTGTGGTGAAAACCAATGCAGACTTCAGACAAGACCTGTCCACAGGCAGTCCCCAGCCACAGATGGCCTGCTCACAGCCTTTATTTCTACTTTTTTTTTTTTCTTTTCCCACTAACAAGCCAAAGTTTTAAATCCCTCCCTGTAGTCTCATTGCCCAGGCTGCATCTGTGCTCTGGGCTGTGGGGCTGCTGCTCTGCTCTGCCTCCTGGAGATGAGTTCCCAGGAAGAAGGTGGAAGGACAGCCAGTCAGCATGGACTGTGCTTGCCCACCCCCACAGCACTGCTCAAGTGGCAGCCAAAGGCCTGGACCAGTGATGTCTCATGCAGGGGCATTCTTCATCTAGATTACTTCGTCTCCTCCCCCTGCCATGCTCCACAGTCTTCTTAATGTCAAATTATCTGGAGGTGCAGAAAAAAGACTGAAGGGTCTAACCAAGAGTTGAAAGGTCTAAGTTAGGGTTAGCGACCTTTCTGTTCAGGACAGGTACAGACAAAGGTGCTGAATGCCCTTTCTGCGTGGACTCGGCAGCTGCCCCTGCCTGTGTTCCAGGGGGTGCCAGAAGGGTGAAGGCTGGGCCACACAAGCTGCTCACCACAGTTCCATGAGCAGCCATCCCAAGTGTCCGGCAAGCATCACTGCACACGTGCCAGAATAGAATGCCAGCCTTCCAGGGATGGTGGTGCAAGAGAGTTAAACCCATGTATTTTCCTCTTTTAGGTTTTATTCAAACTTCTTTTGGGCAGTGCTAAATTTGGAGAAGCTGCCTTATTCCTGTCTGTGTTAGCTGTCTTCAATGTCCTCTTCGTTACCTGTATTCCTGTCATCCTTTATTTTACCAAAGTGGAGTACTGGAGCTCTTTTGACATCATTCCTTGGGGGAACCTCTGCGGATTTTCAATTCTCTTATTGAGTGAGTAGATGGGGGAACTCTCATACTGCTCGGGTTGGAGGAGGGTGCCAGAAACTGGCCACTGGTGGAAACTGCAAGCCTCTCCCATACTGGAGCTGTTTTCCCTTCTCAACTTAATTAGTAACTTGAGATATTATGAGAGGGTCCATTCCTAGGGCCAATGTAGACCTCGCTTCTGCTATTATTACCACACCAAAACACAGTGGCTCTCCTTAGAAGAGACTGTGTAACTAAACTGTAAACTTGTCCTAACTCCTACTCATGAACTCTGTGTGACAGAGACAGGTAACACTTGCCCAGGCTGTGATGGAAGCAGCCTTGCTGGGAGGGCATTGTCTGGGGTTCATCAGCATCCCCACAGCAAGGTTAGGCCAGGGCTGTCAAGGCCAGACTCCAATCCTCTGCTGCCTGCAGTAGTAGCTACTTGCTACTCCTAAAGAGAGGTAATTGCTACTCCTAAAGAGGAGTCAACTTTTGAAAATGTAGTGTTGCACAGTGATGGAAATTTTGATAGGTGGAAATCCTCTCTTCTGCTGCCACTGCTGTGTCACCAAAGGAGCCCAGAGGGGAGGGATGCCAATCTAAATTTTAAAGGTTACCAGAAACATGATGCTGTCCATTGTTAAATTAGATGTGTTGACTTGCTGCCACAGTTGGTCCCTACACTGGATGATGGAATCCCCTCTCCTAAAACATTAATTTCCACTGGAAATAGCTCTTCTCTACCCCTGTCTTGAGTCCCAGCTCCTTTTACCTTGAACAATCACAACTCCAGACGTACCTCCAGGTTACTTATCAGTGGACTCAGAGGAAGTTGTCTGTAAGAAAGTGGTGCAGAACTTGGCAAGCAATCCCTGGCATGTGCAGTACATGGGTACTACTGGAAGACAGTCAAAGCTCCAGCTCCCAACAAGCTCAGTATTGGCAAGGCTCTCCTGACTCTGCTAAAGCGATCACCTTAAAACAAGGGTGAATTTGATCCAAGGCAATTATTAATTTGTCATGAAACACCCCACAAACTGTGTATGGTATTACAATGGAGTGCTATTATAATCATTCCATAGTAGTGATAGTATAATTTCATTGTATGACATTATATTTAGCAAGTTCCTGCCTGGAAGAGGGTTAGATTTACAGCATCTTCCACCTGCAACTGGAGGCAGCTTTTCTACCAAAAAGTACCCAGACAGAAGCTCCTGTTCAGCTGAAATCTCCCAGATGAAGAGTGTTGTCTTTCAGCAGGGCCAAGGGGATCACTGGATCAGTATAAAGAGTGGGAATTACTGCACATGATGCTGAGAGACAGGCTGTACCCAAAACCCACCCTGGTCCTGCCACTGGACTCCAGAGGGACACAGAGCTCCCCAGAAACAGCAATGTCTCAGGCAGGTGGCCTTGCAGCAGACAGAGCTTTGTCCTCTGGTATCTTCAGGAAAAACAAGAGAAGCTGATGTACCCTTTATTTTAAGAACAAATGGAATAATAAAGCATAAGTGTTTCAAGTGACATTCCTTCTGCCTAATTTCACTGTACTAAAAGCCATTTTTCTTTCCTTCATCAGCATTCAATATTCTACTAAATTTTGGGATTGCTATTACCTACCCCACCTTGATTTCTCTTGGAATTGTACTGAGTGTCCCAGTGAACGCAGGTAAGATTTTCTGTCTTTTGCATCTTAATTAATATATTAAATCTGTGGCCTTTCAAATACACAGCAGGGATGAAAGAAAATAGATTTATTAAACATGTTTTGCACCTTCTCTTGAAGACTTACAGAGATGACACTGATTAAAAATTCATTCTTTATGCGTTAAATACGTGTTGTGTAATATTCCATGAATATTCACAATCCCTGAAACTGGCTTTTAAATTACTGTCCGAAGAAGCCTGCATACTGAAAAACAAAGTAGATTTGAAGACATTCATCTCTGGGCTGAAATAAAAACCCATGGATAAAGCAGAAATCAGTTCTTAATGATGTCTTCAAGGCCGCCTTAACACTAAATTCAAACAAATATAATTGCTTACATTTCAGAGCAGATATGTAAATAGTAACTCTGCTTGCCTTGGTAAACAGCACTGTGGGTGTTTATCAAGAACACTGGCCAGTTCAATTCTGGACATGGCCTGGTACATTTCTCTGACAGTTTTTCTGAAATTTATTGAAAGCCAAGAGACTGCAGAGTCTGAGAGGTCTGGGCAGGGGAGTGCAGACACAATCCCAACCTAAAGCAGCTCCTAAAACCCAGCATGCTCAGCTGGTGCCACGGTGCAGGTGGCAGCTCCCAGCTTCATGCTGACTAAGTGCACACAGAGCTGGGCACTGCTCTGGCAGATCTGGCTACCAAAAGGTGCGGTCCCTCCAGAGTGTGTGGATGGCTCAGCTTGGGCAGGGTTTCTTACTTCACAGGGCACTCAGGGTGACAAGAAATATTTGCAATCAGGAGCTGCTGTGCAGGGAAGGGAAATGCCCCTTTCTCTGTGTCCCTGTGCCTCAGCAGGAGTTCCTGTGCTGTTGGTGGACATACCCTGCTGTGCTCAACCTGCAGGAAATAGTGCCCTTGCCATCACTGCCTCCATGGCCATGTTCTCCTGCCACAGACAGCCCTCAGAGCTGGGGAGGTGTGCGGGAGGGAAGGGGATACTGTCCTAATGCCTTTTCCCAGGTAATAACACCCGTTCAATGTCCCACACAGTTGTTGATCACTACACGAGTGAAATTGTCTTCAATAGTGTCCGAGTAATCGCCATCATCATTATTGGCCTGGGCTTCCTCCTGTTGCTCTTGCCAGAGGAATGGGATGTCTGGGTAATAAAGCTCCTCACACGTCTCAAAGTCCGGAAGAAGGAAGAAATTCCTGAAGGGAATGGAGACATTGCTTCAGGACTGCCTAATAAAAGCCGGAGAACTCGCCCTTCCATGTCATCCTTTGCTCATTAAATGGTCTTTTTACCAAAACTTTGTGGTTAACGTTATATATGATGATGCAAAGGTCTTTTTCTTGGGAAGAAGCACACCTGTCCAACATGGTGTACATACCTGTACAGTTTTGATATGATCACCATCTAAAGCATCAAGTCTTGGCATGTCCAGTTTGCTTGTACTTTTTTCACATCTGACCTTTCACTTAAGTAGTACACTGAAAAAAAACTGCAAACCAAGAACCTCTCTTCTCTTTTTAAATGAATGTAATATATAGTCAAAATATATTTGCATAGGTTATTTTAAAGAATGACTTTCATGAAAAGCAGGGCAGACATTTTGAACATTAGGTACTGAATGATGCATTGCACACTGTGATTTAAAAGAAACAAATGCTATGCTACATCACATGTTTATTTTTGACCAGAGCTGTACTTTGAAAGTTTTCAAGGAGCAAAAAAAAAAGGGAATCTTTTTGGGGGCGGGAAGATGGGGGAGAAGAGTGGAAGGAAGATTTAGAAATCACTCTACATAGATGAGCGCGTGTTGCGCTGCAAACAGGGAAAATTCAAGCGCAAAAAATGCTTGCACTAAAGCATAGAGAGAAAGCAGTCTACAGCCCAAATCTCCTTATTCTGCAAATGACTGTAGTCCACGTTTAAAATCATGCAAGAGAAATCCAGTGCCTTCTACAGAACTCTTCTCTTTATCCACGCAGAACCAGGTCCTGCTGCGAGGCACTTGCAAAGGCAGGGCTCAGGTTTGTGGCCCCAAAGGACCCCAAATTCCCACCGACATCAGGACGTGCCTCCCACGCACGCCGTGGTTCTGTGGGAGCGTGGGGCCCGGGGGACTGCAAGGTCAAGCGCAGGAGACCTGGTTCTCTTCTCACTTCACAGGTTTTACCCCTGTGGGAGCTGCGCTTGATTAATGCCAATGTGAGGAAGGGGAAATCTTGGCCGTGCGTGGGACAATCCGACGGAAATGATCAAAGGGGCTGGCAAGAGCGTGGTTGCTGATGTACAGTCTGAGAGCATGGACTAAGGGGGTGAATCGCCAGTTGCTTTTACTCCATAATTGTGAGTGTTAAGAGTTAAAAATGTAAGATATTTACATCAAATGTAACACTTTTTATGAAACTTGTAAGCACCAGGATGTTTACTTATGCGATTTTGGTTCGCCATTAAATTTCTATCTGTGATAGATCACATGCTATGTAAAAAAGGGGGGGAAAAAGGTTATAGTTTACTATTTTTGAAGTTTACATTGTTGCATACAAAATTAAAAGTGTTCTTTTGAACTGCTGCCATAGCCTAAGGTCCCTGCTGCCACTGAGGTCCTCTTTGTCTCAGGCAGGGGTGGCTTCCACTTCAAAACATTTTAGCAAATCAACTTCAGATTCCATTATCTGTTTGGCAAAGCTAAATAATAAAAGATTTTAAACTCAGCCTCAGTCAATGCTATCCTTTTCCTTCTCTTGATTGAAACTTTGTTGAAGTTCTCCTGTGGGTAGTATTTGGCCAAAGAGACCAAAAGGGAGAGACACGATCATCAAAGCAACAGAGGCTGCATCTCACAGCACTGCCAGCCCGTCTGTCCAAGACAGCACAGTCTGCTCTACACTACCTGGACAAAGCCATCCAGAGGGATGCTGTAGGCATCAGTGAGGAAACAGACATCCAGCAGAAGTAGACCAAAGGAAAAACTGATCTTTGAATGCATCAGTGAGCAGCCATACGTGCATAGGCTAACAGGTGCTTAGGGCAGTGTGTGGGACATGAATTTGTACATTAATAACCAGGCCCTAGTCCAGGCTGTATGCTTGTCCCCACCATTTTGCTTGATGACCAGACATTAAAGACTTGCTAGCAGAGATTACACCCCTGAATTTTTATATCTATTTCTTTGGGAAGAGGAGGGTAAAGGCACAAGACAGGAGCCCAGGTACAACTCCAATAACTGCATTGAAGGGCACACATAGAGACTTGACCTCAAAACTCCCAGATTTAAGTTTATTCCATCTTCAGACAAATAATTTTGTCATCCTTGAGGATGTCATTGTCCCCAGGCCTCCTCTCTGAGCAAGGCCAGAGAAGAATATATAAACAGTCCTTCCATTTCCATAGTCCCAGAAAGTGGCATCTACTGTGATCTCCACACTTCATTTTGTTGTATGTTTGATGCAGTCTCTAAGTATTCAAAGGCTCCAAATGCCCTTTTAAAAACTGCAACTAATACGTGTGGTTTAAAACAAAAGGAAAGCAGGTTTTTTTGCCTTCAGTATGGATTGTGAGGGAATTTATGCACCAGAATGGACAGCAGCATTAGTAAAACTGATTTACCACAGTCTGCAACTAAGTAATTGCTTCTGTTGGCTTGTCCTTCCTGAGAACAGGCTAAACACATGCAAGGGCTGGGACTTCAAACACCACTTCAAGAACCATCTCCCTTCTGAGTGGGAACTGTGCAAACTAGATTTCCCCATGTGAAACAATTCTGAGCTAGCCATGTTAACCAGATGAAAGGACCTACATTTCTTCAGGCAACACCTTGCCCTAAGCATAAACACCTTGACTTGACAGTAAGCCACTGCGTAGAAAAGCCTTCCAGACAGTGAAGTCCAGGATGTGATTAGGAGAACAAAACCACAGTATGTCCACATGGTATGTGTGCACATCTCTAAGTGCCAAAGCATCACAGGTCTGAAGGTGAGGAATGAAAAAACTGGAGTTGTTGGCACAGAAGGACAAGCCAGAGCAAACCCCTCTGAGAAGGCATTAGATGTAACTGGGCCACCCTTCAGGTGAACTCCTGATCTCAGACTGTGAAAGGATGCCCAGGACAAATTCAGTGCCCTGGAGAGGAGGGCTGAGCTGTGGCAGACTCTCCTGCTTGCCCTCAGAGGCCAAAGCAGTGTGTGCAATCTCTGCAGCAGTCTGTGGGTCAGCCCCCACACTGCCCTGCAGGGCCATACCTGCTGTGCAGCAGAGCCACACAAGCCTGGAATTAGCACTTTTAGCCCACCATTGGCCACCTTGAGCCTCCTCCTTCGGCAGAACTGCAGGTCCTTCCATCATGAGGCTTCTTCAGGTGTCTCTGAAGCTGGTCTCCTGCATCATCATTGTGCATCTCCTGCCCTGACAGAGCACTGCCAGCCACAAGTGTGCACCCTTGTTCAAGGGCTGACCTGGACTGGCAATTGTCTGGCCCAATTTAGGGCTCTAAGTGTCCAGTAACAAGTGTCCAGTGGGCTTGTTATAACAGCAAACTGAGAAAAAAAATCTCAGAAAAGCAAATAGCATCACCAGACCTCATTGCAGCTGCTGGCTTTCACTGCTGCAGAATACAGCAGTGAAGAGGCACAGCAGTCCTCCTCCTGCCTTGTGTGCCTTTGTTCTTGTCCAGCTGTCTCCTGCTGCTATCTTTATAACAATTTTTTATTGCAACTCTCCACAGACACTGCATGAGTCATTTATCAGCATATGGGTCAGAGACGGGCTTATTTCAAAAAGCTTTTCCTCTGTCTAGAATGGCTGTATTCATATCAGCAGTCTTCAGAAAACAGCCATGAAGAGCAGAAATCCAACCACAGTAAGCAACAGATGAACAAAAGACACTGAAACCAGTATGTAGCTTAACTGTTTTGGGAGCTGAGGCTAGACTAGCAGGACCTGTAGATCACCAGGTTCTGGGGCTTGATGTTTCCTGTGAGCTTGGGAACAAATCTCCCTTTGGAACTATGAGCTTGGGAACAAATCTCCCATCCCCAGCTCTCCATAGTGGTCAAAGAGTGCAATATTGAGCTGGTCAGAGTTGCTAAGGACACTGTATCTTCAACTTACAGAGAAGGCAACATGACCAGGCTGACACCATTTCTGGTCAAAAAGCTGCCTGCTATGGTGTCTGCAGGCCCAAAAACAAACAGAGAAGTGAAGGTTTCCCTGTGCAGTGAGTGAACATGAAAGCCTAGATGGATTTGCATAGCTCTGGATCATATTCCAAATAAACTCACAAATGGGCACAACTGAAATAAATGGAAACAACCCTCCTCTTCACTGAAAAGGGTATCGATTCTCCAGCCCTTCACAAGCCCTAGGAATAGCACCAGCCACCTTGCCTTGGCTGTGTGGGCTCAGGCAGCAGCCTGGGACTGGGCATCTCTTCAAGGAAGAGGGAAAGAAAGCAGCCAGAAACAATGCAGCTCATGTGAAGCAGAAGCACAGGAGAGCTGATGATAGAATCAGAAATAAATGCCTTTTGTGAAACACCTTCCTGGGCAAAATGCCCCCCTGTCCATTGCAATGACTCCAGTTTGAAGAAATGAGAGTCTGTGTTCATGCTGTACAGCCACAAACTACAGCGAGTTCAGCTCCAGGTCCCCTGCTTGTACTGCAGAAAGGATTGAGCCTTCAAGGCCTCCAAACCTGAGCTATTCCTTGGTGAAGGCCAAGCTTATTTCACAATCCAGTCCTCATGCAAACTCTCTCTGCAGAAACTCTGCCTGTAGAAATGGAGTTTGATTGGATGAATTTAATTACCTCATAATTACTAAAAGAGAAACAATCAGATTCCCTTCTTTAGCTGACATGTTCTAGGGCATTTCCATAATAATCTGAACCTTATGCAGAGTCCTGAACATTAAAAAGGAAGCAAGAAAAAGAAAGAGCATAAAGATCTTATGAACTGTAGCCTAAAAATCTTCTAAGGGGAAATCAAAGTCTTAAGGACAGGACCAGTATCAAACTATTGTTTCTGAAAATAATAAACCTTATACTTTTCTTTTCTACCTGAAACTCTGTTAGGAGGGTCTTCAGATATGCACAAGATCATTTTAAAGAAGGTGGCAATTAGTATTTATCCATGTACTTTACAGATATACTAGGAAGCAAACAACCTCTCAGAGAGAAGAGTGGAACTTTTAAGCAGAGTTACAATTCTGGAAAAGGCTTAAACAAGGGAGGTTGTGGGGGTCACATTAGCAATGTACTTAGGAGCCTGTCATATGCAGTTTTTCTACAACGACCTAGAGACAGTTCTTTAATCCTACTGCTGAAGCAGATGATCCCTTCAGAAGAGAATTTTCCAGCTCTTTATCACAGGCTTCCCTCCTCTTCTAGATTCAGTCCCCCTAACACCTCACAATAGCCATCAGTACATTGATTGGGAACAACAGCAAAGAGCTATTTTGCTGTTTGGCTACATGACAGTGACAGATTCCCTTTCAGTGTTAGTCTCTTGAATCAGTAAAAAAGATTATCAGTAAAGGGATTTTTGACCAATCATTTGACCAATCAGTGACCAAGAAGACTGACCTCAGCACAGCTCCTTTGGTAATCTCTCTCCTTTTGAACAGCAATTTTTTCCTGCTATTTCCTGCCTCACTACTCAGTTATTAAGCCACAAGAAAATGTCCTTTTATCCACAGTAGTTTCATTTCTTTTTTAAGAAGCATCATTAAAAACACTTCAAAAATCTAAGCGTAGTGTTTCCGATTATCTCAAAAAAAGGGAGCCAAAATAAGTCTGCAGAAAGTCATCCATTCTTCAGACTCTTTTTAACATGAAGGGACAAGACAACTGAGAGACTGAGACTTCAGCAACATTTTGCCTTTCCTTAAGGAAGGGGTTTCTTGCCTACATTCCACAGAATATTTACACCAAACAGCAGCTTTTGCACATGCCCACGACTGACCCAGACACTTAGAAGATTCTTGAATGAAGACCTGGATTCCTGTGAGATCCAAGCAGCAGGATTTGTAAATACTTCAAAAATGTGAACTTGTCTTTCCTGGCTATAAGCATATATTATGGATGTAGCAGTGGATGTAGCTTTCCAGGCTCCCAGCAATAGGTCTCACTGCCCCTTTGGCTTCTGAAGCTGCCAAGTTTTTAATGACTGCAGCATAGAAGGCAGAGCAAGCTGCATAATGGTCTCCAGGTGATTTTTGGCCAATTATACATTTAAAATGCCTTCCTGACTTGTACAACAAGCATCACTCTTTCATTGTGTGATTTTGGATTTGGTCAAAGGCATCTCACTTGCTACCTTGGCTACTAAGAAAATTGATATTGATCTTGGCAGCAAATACCATGTTTGAGAACGATGCTGCCTTTGTGCATGTGTAAGCAATCCCATCTGGTACAGTACACCTACACTGCAGACAATGTCTATAGTGCACATAAGGTAATTGGTGCAGCTGATGAGTTAATAAATACAATACCTGAATGCAAGAATGCAAATGGGTATTTTATAAAAAATGTTAGGATGTGTTTCAGTCTTAGAGAGAACTACGAACCACTTCCTTTCTCTAGCACATAACATGTCTCAGAAATTTGAAGACATCCAGTTAAACTCAAAAGATAAGTTTTCCTCTTCTAGCTACATGGCTTTGAAAACTGAAGTCTGCTTGTAGAACACGCAGATTTCCAATTTCCTATCTAACTTTCTTGAAAAAAGCTGAGCATCAACATTGCTGCAAAGCAAACTTATCCTTGGTTGGCTTGCTAACCAGGAGCTAAGCAGGAGCTAAGCAGCAGCCAACAGAAGAGTGAGAATTAGTCAGTCTTCCCACCATTGCCTGCTTTTCCCAAAATACTCCTTTTTCTGTTTTCTTCCTTTCTAACAACTGAAGAAAAATGGAATTCTGGCATTAAAAACAAGTGCCTACAAATAATGTAAATTACTTCATCACCTAAAAGAATCCAAAACCTGCAGTTTTTGGGCTTTTTCTTCACCACAATCACCACGCCACAAGGTACCTAGTTATTTTCAGACCATACTCCACAAGGAACCCCACTGATGTCCATGAGAGGCCACGAAGATAAGACAAGCCTTTGCTCAGCAGGCTTCAAATCACTAAACACAGGCCTGGAGAAGGTGAAGAACAACCATTCTGTCTATTCTTTCCCCTCTGTCTCCATATCAGCCTGCACAGATGGCTCATCTTTCCCAGCCAAATCCCCTCCAGCGCTACCTGATGAATGCACGCAGCCAGCCTCTGGTACACAGGGAGCTGCACAGAAAGCTGGGGCACTGTCTCTGCCTCTGTCCCTCATGGTGTCCCAACCCCTGGTGTGCTGCATCCTCCAGGTTCACATCACACTGGCACTCCCTAGTGCAGGGATACCCACCACAACACCCAGCAAAGAGAGTCTTCTGAAGAAATGGAGTTAAGAATCCCAACACACAGCTACAAAACCAACCAACCAACCAACCCACATGCTAATTCACATCTTCTTAGGGATCTGGAGAACTGATCTGCTAAGATTACCCAACAAAACCTACTGTTTTCCTTCTCCTCATACACTCCTCCTTCTTTAGTCATACATAAGCCTAAATTTTTGCTAACTCGTCTGAAGTTTAGGCATGCTATTGTTAAAAAGAAACTCACAAAAGTAAAACACAGAGTGAAGTCTTTATGAAATAATGAAGAGAAGTGCTTTGCATAAGGCCATAGAAAGTACAGTATACACCTCTTAAATGTTTCCAATCTAAGATTAGTGTATGCAGTTCATAAGGCTTCTTTGCTTAATTTACTCCTTTTAATAATAAAACCAGGTAGATTTTATTAATAATAAAAGCTGGTACAGTACCAGCAAATCATTGTAACAACTTTGCTTTTTTATAATTATTTTCTTTCACCAAGCATAGCAAAGAACACTGTATAGCCAAAGAAGTCAGAGTTACATCTTTAACTGACATTTAAGAAGGAAGGTGGGATGGAGAGAAAGAATTTTATATTAAGACTGAACTACATTTTTTTTTATTTTATAAAAAAATTTATTGTTATTCCACAATAGAAGAAAATGCCCCAGGCTACCTCCGGTAAGATTTCTTTATCATTTCCAGCAAAATAATTAGTTAGACAAAGGGCTATATTGCTTAAAGAAGTCATTTTTAAATTCAGTTCCCTGAAAATCTGTCATGGATAAGGATCATACATCGGAATATTTCAATGAAAGAAAAACAAATTAACTGAACTCCTTGTATAAGCACACAGCTACAGAACATCAAGGATTGCTTCTATTATTGGCTGTAGGGACACCAATAACATGCTAATTGCTTCCAAAGTAAAAGGAGAAATCATTATCGTCACAAATGAAGAATCTGCTGGGCAAATTTCAATTAAATGCGGGGTTAGTAAGGCTGTAGGTGAGGAGTGAGCAGTTGGGCATTAACTGGAAGGCAAAGCACACACAATGCCCTATCCCAATTAGCAAGAACAGGCACAAAAGAGCTTGAGAGCTGGACCACTGCATAAACACCACAGGATTCACTCTAACACACTGCTGGCAAGAGTTTCAGTGGGAAACTGGCACCTACTTCTTTAACATCTATCTCACTAACTGCTAAATGGAAATGTAACTCAAAGGCTTCAACTGTGGCAAACCAGCACACCTAACAAATCTGGAATTTTTCCTCCCATCTTTTTAGAACATTAGCCTCCGCCGATTACCATAAATATCTCATTCATTACTCCCTGGGCACATTTCCCAAAATAAAATACTAAAGATAAATACTTAGAATCGGCCAACTAACAACAAAAAACCTCCACCCGCTTATAGACAGCAGTTTAACCAAATGGAAATATTGCCATTAAAAATTTATTATCTGAATCTGTGTATTTTTTTTCCATGCACTTTCTAAAACCATATCACTAAATTTCCTTAATATCCATTACACAGAGTTATTTACAATTGTCTCCAGTGACTACTTTTCAGGTTACAGGTCATTAAAGAATAAACTATTTATAACAAATATCCCAGATGTGCTATCTGGGCTTTGTGATTAATTATATATAATCACATTATCCCCTCTGTTTCATAAATGCAGTAACTAAACAACTTTACACACATCATAAATTTTGAAATCTAAAACACAACTGGCATTTTCTATTATTACATTCCATTATCACGTGTTCTGGTCTTGAGACTTAACATTAATTTTCTTTTCAATATTCATGCCTGTGAAACCTTGCTTTGCAAAAGCCTGAGTGCAAAAGGGTCCTAAGTGAGCTACAATAATCTACGTTCATTCTTTGCAACATAAAAACAACTGAAATTCTATTTTTGCAGTAACTTTAACTCACCTTAAACCCCTTGTTCTATTATTAGAAAAACTATATGACTGATATATTTCTATCTCTTACCTATCTTAGTGTAGCAAACAGAAGACAAATAGGCAGGGCAGAGAGCATGGACAAGTGTTATACACCCCAAAGTGTACAGCAGCAGTCACATTCACGTTGCTCCGAAAGAGTGTCCCTTCCAAAGGGAGGGTTGGGCATTCCAACAAACAAAATCCCCTCCAGATCTGGCTGGATTACGAGGGGGCTCTGCTGAAGAAGTGCAAATCTTTAGCCCTCTCCTAAAATAGCTTTCAGGTACCACGATGAGCGAGACACCTGCAAGAACCAGGCGAGGATGCTCAGCACTGCCAGCCAGAATCATTACCACGGGCTGAGGAAAAAAGGCAGCTCAAGGTGGGCTGACAGCCACAGCCACCCCTGAACAGGCTGCTGGGCAGCCTCACGCACCAGGCAGAGCACCGGCTACAGCAAACTCCCAGGAAAGCTGCCGGACATTCTGGGAGCTGCCAAGGGCTCAGCAGCTGGCAGAGTTAGGCTCTTCCGAGCTGCAAAAATGTCACCTTTCCCAAAACTGCAGTGTGTTACTATGGGAACATGCGCCGTAGCTTTCAAAACTGCAAAACTGGTCCACATTACCGGTGGAATTGATGCGTGAAAGGACACAGCCAATTCTTTGGCGTGCAGGAAATGCCACCGAGTCCCAAATGAAATAATGAAACAGAGCGTGCCTCTGGATGCTCTCTACCAGCGCTGCAGACTTCGGTCACCACCTGGCTGCCCCCAGGCTTCTCCTGCTCTTTTACCACCTTGACTACGGGTATGTTTTTCTTTCACTTTCTTTCACTTGCTTCCGTGAGAGAGTCCCTTCCAAGAAACCTTTCTAGAGTGGTTTGTGCATACTAAATGAAATCAATGGACCAGCTCTCAGGAGGAACCCTGCTGCAAGGAAAACTGTCAAAAATGCATTACATGTATACGCTATCTTTATCAGCCTTCCACCCAGTCACTACCTTACTGTCATGCTATTTAAAGCGCGGCAAATCTCCAGCGCTGTAAGTGCTCTCAGATTTTTTCCCCCCTAATTCATTAAATTAACAAAGCCTGAAGCAGCTCAGAGCACGTGCCATTGCTCAGCATTACTGAACCTGGCTTCCAGCTCCTATGAGCTGGCTTTACGAACACCACACGGAAAGTGGTCCTGGCCCCAGACATTTTACACCGTGATTTTATCCAGCTGTTTTTCCGACGCCCCAAAAAGGAAAGCAGAGACACTTCGTTTCTTTGAGCAGACAATCCACTACGGCACTGCACGGAACTCACGAGAAGAACAGCTCTTCACCGTGCGCCGGACAACAGAGGACGACACGGGAAAGAAATTAAGTACAGAAAAGCACATCAGGCAACCGACACTTCCAAACACCTTCTGCACCGAGAGGCTGCGGCAGCCCTGACGGGATCGCGGGATCCCCGCGGACAGAAGGACGCGGGCAGGTCCGTGCCGGCACCGCGGGGCGGGACAGGCGGCGGGGCGGGACGCGGCGGGGCGGCCCGCCCCGGGAAAGGGCCGGGATCGCTTCCGGAGCGCGACCTTGGCGGGCGGGAGGGCGGTGGGTGCGCGACAGCGGCGCCGTGAGGGGCGGCCAGCCTGTCAGTCAGCTCCCGGCACGGCGGGCAGGCCGGGAGCGCTCCGACTGCGGCCTCCTTGTGTCCAGGGCGGCAGCCGGGATGGCCGCGCCGACGATGGAGGAGAGGAAGGCGTGCTGGGGGGCCCGGGACGAGTTCTGGCAGTGCCTGGACAGCCACGGGGATGACGCCGCCAAGTGCGAGAAGCTGCGCCGGGCCTTCGAGTCGCGCTGCCCGCAGCAGTGGGTGAGCACCGAGCGCGCAGCGCCGGCGGGATGCGGCTCCAGCCTGGGCACGGCTGCTCCGCTCCCCCGGTATTTGCCTGCCTGGGCAGCCTGGAGCTCGCCCTACTGCCAGGGGTAGCCTGGTTCGCACACTTCTGCTGCCTGGGAAAGGACGGCTCCTGAGCGCACCCCTGATGGCCCGGGAGCTAGGAAAAGCAGTGTTAAGCGTATAGTCCAAAGGGGGAAAATCGTGTCTCAAACTTCCAGATGAACACACAGGGTTATTGTTGTAATTAAACCAAAACGTTTGAGAAGCTTGTAGAAGTACCCAGAAATTCCTATTTAAAGGCCAGAACAGAAGGGAACTGCCATACAGGCCGTGCAGTGCCTGGCATTTTAAGACTGGCATCTGATGCCTTGTGCATAAAAATACCTTTTTTTCCTGCAGTGTAATTTCACAGTAAGGCACCTGCCTGCAATGTAATCCATTCATGTTGTGTTTTTTAGTTGCCTGAGCTCAAGCTGTAATTCTTTTTTAATAGGCACTGCCCTTTGGTAGCAGTGGTATTGGAGGGTCTGAAGAGTTCCTGCTGCAGGTAGTAGACTGAAGTCAGTTGAAAAGCCTGAATATCCTCACAGCTGCTGCACTGACTGGCACTTTGAACAGTGCAGTTCTGCTGTTTGTTATCTCTAGGGATGATGGTCTCATCTGCAGGGCTTTGCACCGTGCACATCAGCAGTTCTAGACTCTGAACACAGAGGTTATGTAGGCTGTGGTACCATAGAAAAGCTGCTGGACTTACCTTTGCATGACAAATAATTTTTGTTCAGAGCAGTGAAAAGAGAAAAGCATATAAAATCTTCATGAAATAACAGTGTGGTGAACTTTAGTTTTAAGTTCAATTTCAAAATGGTAAAGAACCCCCAAAAACTAAACAGGCCACTCTTTAGTCTTCAACAGAAGAAACTCGTAACTAGTGCATTAAATACTCCTTCACTGCAGTGAGCAAAGACTGTTTACATAAAGCGCCTTCCTCTTGCTAATTTCTTATAGTGAACACAGTTTCTCTTTTTAAACAGGTTAAACACTTTGACAAACGAAGAGACTTTTTAAAATATAAAAAGAAGCTTGAAACAGAAGGGTATCATCCGCCAGAAACTGCTGGAAAGTCTTAGGACATCTGCTCTCAAATCAAGTCAGAGTAACTACAGAAGGAAGAAGCCAGAGAAAGCAACAAAGCTGCTTGAGTGCAAGAGCTGGTAATGTAGCAGTCTCCCTGAAATGCAGACTGCTCTTCTTGTTGCCAGGTCTCACATGTCTGCTAAAAAAAAGGAGTCATGGGCAGCTTTTTGATGAGTTTAAGTCAAAGAAATATGGTGCAGGGCTGTTCACAAATTTAAGGGTTTGAATGTGTAATTAGTAAAATTGTTTCACAGGAATAAATGATTATTTAATACTGCTATGTACATATTCTAAAGAGAAAATGAAACTGTTTTTCAGTAAGTGAACCACCTTTTTCCTAAATTAAAAAAGTCCATTCCAACTTGCCTTTCTTGTTGAAAGTAGTGGGTTGTATAATAAAATTTATATTTGTCATTTACCAGGTATTTCAAAAGTTGAAGTCAGATATTAACTTATACAACAGTGGTCATTAGAAGAGCTAAAGCATCCGCTGCGTATGATATGTAAGTCTGGGTTTGGAGTGTGCTCATTTTTTTTAAGCAACAGGAATTTTAAATTGGTGATAGGTTTTCAGTCAGTATCTCTCCTAGTAGTATGTCCAGTTATTTATGACAAATTATGGCCTTCTGTATGATTGGATTACCTTAGTGATGCAGCTTTATTTAAAGGTATAGACTGTTTACAGCAGGATTAATAAATGTGGCTGTAGAAGGCATTTAAACAAGGAGCAGCATTGAATGTAATTATGTAAGTGGAGTTACCTTCCAAAAATCATATAACCTAGTATATTTAGGTGCTGGAATCATTTAATAGTGTGGTTGAAGGCACAACTTCGATTTCAAGCACAGTCACCACAACTGAAGTTCCAGCAGTAAAAATCCCAGTTTTTAAATTTGAGATTGTTCACAGTACTGTGCTGACATTCAGCAGAAAAAACACACACAATCTGCAATATAAATAGTATTTATTTCCAATGCAACAATTTAAGGAGGTAAAATATTAAGGCATTTAAAAGTCACTCTGAACACTACAGAGAACAGAACATGCAAAGTTAAGAATCCTCGTTCACCCTGAGTTTGTATCTCATCTCCAGAACTTCACATCGTAGCACCGTAGGAAGCCGTCCAGCTGTACAGTAAGGCACGAGACTCTGGGCAGTTATTGCTGCTGTTTTTGCTTGATCACTTGTTGTCTTGTGTACTCCCAGATGAGCAGAGCTCCACTCACATGAACATTGAGTGACCGAATAATGCCCTGCTGAGGAATTTCCACACAGACATCCAGGTGGTGAATCAGGTTGGCTGGGATTCCTTCATGTTCATTTCTAGTAAAGAAGAAACAGTAACTTGTATCTGAGAGAGGGCATGTGTGTTCCAGAAAGCAAGAAATACAAAATGTCAAAACAGCATCCAAGCACCTCTTGACAAATGGCACGTCTGCCTATGGGATAACTGATGACAAGAAATAAATTGTTTAAAAACAGTAATACATTGCAAAGAAAACATGGAGAAAGCTGACTTAAGTTTTGATGTAAAAAACCTGCTGGAAGAGTCAAGTTTTCAGTTCACTGGTCCAGCAGTAGCTGAGCATCCAGCATAGAGACTCATGGTGAAATCACATGGCACAGCAGGAAAGCTCAAATGCCCACTTCACATTCGGATCTTGGCAAGGAATGTCAAAAACTGAGTATACCAAAGGATATTGATGTTTACTGTCAATCAAAACTATTGTTTTTAATTAGAAGGGAACAAAGTGATTATGAGCACTCAGTTCTGGTGACAAGCTACGTGTAAAAAAGATGGAAAAAAAAAAATCTTTGTCCTAAGAGGATAGCCAGGCCCTTCTTCCTGGTCTCACTCAGTAGCCCTGCAATGCCAAGGAGCTTTCTCACTCTTATGTGCTTTACTGCAGATTTCTTTAAGTAGCCTCCCTCCCTTTGTATCACACCTGAGGCTTGTCTGCTTACAGAAACTGATAACTGCTCTTCTCTGAAGTTGTCCTGTGCTCTGCTTGTACTGCCAAAACTTGCTACTTCATCTTGTGCCTCTCATCCTGAACCTTTAAATCACCTCCCAGCCGTGCAAACTCAATCTGCTCCAGCCCTCCTCACCAAGCTCAGCAGGGCAAACGCAGCCTCCTCCTGGCTGAGCTCCCCACAGACAGGGCCCCAACAACTGAGCTGAACAAATGGTGTCTTCAGCACTCCCAGAAAAATACAGCCCGTGCTATTGCTGCCTTCACCCCTTATTAAAAGGTGTTACAGTGTATGGATAGGTTATTAAATGTGAGAAGGGTCATTCAGTAGATACTTCGTGGTCTTTAGCCCACAAAGCCAAGGGCTGCCATGATCCTTTCCCATTCCAGAATCATCTTTACCGACGTCACTTGGTTTTCATGTGACCATACTCTGACTAGAGAAAGGGATGGACTGCAAGATGTAGGTTTACAAAACTGTGTGTGCTCTTACCCCAGCAATAATAGTGATTTCTCTGGGAAGCAATATTCTGTAAGATCAAAGCTTTTAGCTGTTTGCTCCACACCAATAATAGTGTAGCCTTCTGTTTTCTTCTGCTCTAAATAATCAACAAGCTGAGATGGTTTCACCTGTGCATTAAAAGTAGAGAGAAATATGGAAATATATAAATATCACCTTTTGTAAACTTCTGAAATTACTGTAAAAAAAGAATAAACCAAACAATTTACTTGGACATTTGTTAAGATGAATGACTTTCATCCCCAAAGACTCTGTCCACATATAGAGCTTAACATTTTAAAAGCTCTTCAGCTGTAGCACAAAAAGTTAGTGGCACAAAATATCCCCACCACTACCATGAAGAAAGATGTAACAATGACAGCTGACATAATCAATTTATCACAGCAATAAAAAATTGCAAGTATTTTCTGAATTATTTTTTATAAGATTGACGTGTCAGAGGTAACAGCAGGAGCTTCCATTAAACAAAAAGATAATTTTTTCAAGATAAAAAATGTAAGGCTCTGAACTATGCATCTGACAAACTGAAGATTCTGAGTATATTTTTAGCTATTAAAATGTTTCCATTCACCTCAACAAGGGGGAGCCACTGCTCTGCAGAAACACTCAGATGCTGAAACTGCTTATCCTGTATATAATGAAGACTGCCAACAACTAGTGCAGATGCCCCAAATATTTCACTAGTACGACATAAACCTACAAAAACAAGAAATAAAGTGATTTTTGTGTAGAAAATAAACACCGAGCCAGAACACCAAGGGAAAATGACAAAGAATGCAAAAGAGAAATGGCTACTTTAGTTATGTATTTTTAATTAGTTTCAGGTCTTCCAAGCCACACCTTGTTCCATACAAATTACAGGAAAAAAGTGTTTTGTAATTTAGCAGAAAGATAAAAATTAGAAAAGCACTGTGTCTTGACAACATGCTTTTACAATACTAATTAGAAAAAGTAAGGAGTTAAATGTCCAAGCCTTAGCAGGGATGGGTGGTTTGACACATCCACACACAAGCTTAAGCTTTAAATCCAGGACCTGTTAAATGACAGAGGATGACACATAACAGCATTACAGTGCAGACAGCACTAGCTTGTGGGCTTTTCATTACTCATTGCAGTTACTGAAACAGCTAACATCAAACACAAATGGCAGTAAAGTATTTGCAGGATTTGTTATTCACAGCTGACACATCGTGAAGGCAGTCTTAATGGGGAAATGGGACTCTGCTGTCCAACAGACATGAGAATCTTGTAGGTTTACAAGATTTGGTTTAATTGTTACAGAGAAAAATGAAAACCCAAGTAATTTCCTTTAATTGCTTACACAGTTGAAAAACTACTGTAGCAAATGCAGAATTAGCAAGAAACTGAGCTTGATTTACAGCAAAATTCTACTTAGTTAATGCAAGCTATATGTAAGCACTTCTTTTTTTTTTTCCCTGAAATGTAACTGCAGAAGACCCCTTTCTCTGAAGTGGGTAGGATTTTCTTTGGCTACCAGTTTCTTTCAGGATAATGATCTATTCTTCTGAGCAGTACTTAAATAATTTTCTAATTATCAACATAAAATGAAATTAACTTCTCTTCTCTAAGTGTGCTCCAAGGTCTAAAATAAAAGTTTGACTATGTGCAATCAACCTTACCTCCTAAATTGGTAGGTTTATCAATAAGTGAAGCCACCACAATCAATCTGCTGTTTGATTTGCCAAGTTTAGCAGCACGATCCTGAAATGCCATTTCCAAGTCTAAACCAGGAGTACTGTTCTTCCAGGGTATAATCTTCTTCTGAACATCAGTCCACTCTGTCTGGCTGTCTGCTTCAGCCAAATGTGAACCTGTCACAACAAATTGTATGCTCATATGGACATGCAAGTGGGAGTGAAACTAGGGCTTCAATAAAGAAGATAATCCAAATGGTAATACTGGAGATACCATTCATCATCATCTGTTATTTTATGGGACATGTTCTGCTCACATAGATGCAAGTTTACTTCAGCTGAAAACCAGAGGTCAGACTGAATACAGATGTACACAGCTACCCCACACAAATAATTACTACACAAATAATTACTACAGATTGGTTATATTTTACCCATGTCTTGCTGAGACCAGTCACTTGGTTTCAGATCATGAAGCTCCCTCCGGGAATGGCACTGCTGAAATGCTGCTGGCAAAGGAATGTCAGTGAATCTGTCAAATTTAGAGAGGGAGATCCATTCATCCTCGGCCAGTTCTGAAAGGCGGGGAAGGATGTAAAATATCGTCTGCAATGGAACACAGTGTTGTCAGCAGAGAGTCACAAAGCAAGCAAAAATAGATAATGTATTTTTAATCCCTGGTAATTAAATGGAACATGTCTACTATCTAGCCTCCTATGCTTTTAATACTTGTTTTTTCTTGGTACTTAACACAGCTTACCAGTATGTCTCTCAATATTCATAACTTTATAGTGCTATCCAAAACTTCCATAAATTGAGACTTATTCTCTAATTAAACTTTTCCTGAGGATCTGCACTGATTACTGTACTGAAATTCTAGAATACCAAAGAATTAACACTATGCTTCTCAGCACAAGGGTCTAGAGAAAATCTTCTATGTGTAACACTGAAGAGTTGTCAAATACTCTTAGAACTTTCTAATAATGGATGTGGCTTGATTTAATCAAAAGAAAAGTCAAAAGAAAAACTGCTGAAAGCATTAAGATCTAGTGGTAAAATGTAGCTCAGCACAACCAATACACCTAGCTAACCATGATTTACCAAGGAGGAAAAAACACACATCCCAAGGGAAAGGCTAAGTAAGTCAAAGAGTTTAAAACTCAGACTTTTTGTTTATCCCAATCCACCCTTCAAGACAAAGGTGAAGATGCACCCTGAATACATTTAAATGCTTCACAAATATTAGTCTTGCTTTGTTGGGTTTTTTCCTCCTGTTAAGGACTTGTACTTTCCACTGTTTAGCATATTTGTGTTCACAAAAATATTTCACAGAACAACAGTTAAAAGAAGAAAAAAATTCTTCTGTCAAAGATGGCACTGTTTGTGTAAAAACATACATCCCATTCATATCCATGAATATCCTGTATTTTGAACTTAGTTCTTCTGTCTCTTCTATTTATCTGCACCCTTATTTTTGCCTTCCTTCCACTTTCAATGTTGAAAATGTTTATTCAGCTGTTAGTTGAGATGTATCAAAAAAGGTGGCTGAAAAAGGTGCTCTGGAAGTGATGTATCTCTATCCCATTCACATCAAACAGTCCAACTAAGCAACCTCAACTTACTTCTGGGAACAGATGCCTTAAAAAACAAATGCCTTTATTATCCTAATAAACTACCTCAACTAAGTAGATGCTCTTCAGTTACTAGAATGAGCCTTTCCAATCACAAATGTAAAACCTGATTAATTCCCACAGATAGGCACATTTATACACATAGCTCTTCCTAACTGACCTGGGTTTTTAACACAGTATCAAGTAGAAAAACTAAGATGCAATCTCAGTCTAAAGCCCATCACAATCTGGGTGAAGTAATTTTTGGGGGGTTTAAATGAGTAATAGTTGATAATGTCATCCCACATTAGAAGATACCAAAAACGATAAAAATAAAATTGCAAAACTAGACAAATAGCATGGTCTTGCCTCTAGGCTATAATCCTCAACTGGATGAAATGTTGCAAAGAAGAAGTGATCCTGGATTCGCTGCCAGTTCCTTTTGGCATTCCTGCAAGTGCAGAAAGTAATGTAAGATAAATTTAAAAAGCAACATAAATTAAATTTTAAAATTCAATTGTAAGATTGGAATAAGGCAACCTAATTTACTTACTGTATCTTGTATAGGAAAGAAAATACTTCAACAAGTATTTTTAAAAAATTAACAGCATTCAGAAAGTAAGTTTTACTTATGTTTCAAGAAAGACCCAAAAGAAACAAACAACTCCAAATTCTATTATCAAAAGGAGTGAGTTTGGCAGGAAGTATCCTATGGAAACAGGATACTAGCCTATGATTCAATGTCAGCTTTTAGTTGTTAAAATAAAAAAAAAAAAACTAAGTCAAGACTTCCCTTTGCTGCTTTTTTTCTGTACCCTGTCTCCCCACACCAACTTCTTTTTAAATAGAGATAAAAACCCCCATAAAACCCCATAAAAATTATCAAGTGCCATTTTAGAAAATATAACTTGCTGCAAAAGGCTCAGAAGAACAATGTTAAGCTGTAAAGAATGTTACTAACCCTGTGCCGTGCATGTTTTCCACCTGTTGCAGGCTAGATTCAATAACTGGTGTCAGAGCTTCAAATTCTTCCACATGCAGCATTCTGCACATGCCCCAGATTTTTTTAAGGGCAATTAATGCATAAAGCCGAACGCTGAAATTATGGCTGAAACACCACTGTAGAACAACTATGAGGGCTTTCTTCAAAGCTGGCTTCTAAAGAAACAAAGAAGCTTCTTTCATGTTAAGTTTTAATGTACAATTCAGAAGTTATGAGTGGACCAAGAACAAGCTCCTCAAAAGATACCCCTTTGGAAATCACGAAGCTTTAAAATGATAATAATTTCCTTCTTTCCATCTACTGAGGACAAAACCTGCAGCCTCACTTGCTCTTTGAAAATGTATTTATTTGTTTCAGAAATCATTATTCTGCCTATAAGGAAACGTCTACTTATTTCTGATTAAAAGAGCAGCAAGAAAAACAAACCCAGGTGCATCCACATGTTTACTTAAAACCAAGGTAGCTATTCTAGAAAATTTCACAGGTAATCAGGCTCTATGTATCCAGAACACCTGCTAAGTTAGCTAATTTTCCTAAGTCAAATATTTTACAGAGGTGACAGGAAGAATTAGTGTTTTGCATAACAAAGGATACCTTAGTAGGAAGTAGGTATTAAAGAGATAATTAAACCATTTTGGCAGTGTTTTCAATTCAGAACTCTGTATATGCACTGGAAGTGAATAAAGAATGAACATTCTTGAGAGATGTACCTTCTCTGAGGTATTTTGAAGAATGATGTCAAAGTGGGCCAACACTGATAAAAATGTGCAGATGCTTTTTTTAAGCTTTTCTTCATCCTAAAGTAAAAACAGTAGTAAAAGTATGTAGTAAGTAAAAAAGAATATAACAAGAAATATGCATATATAAAATGATTTTATACTTTATGCATTTTCATGCCATGTTCTGTACATGCAATAATAATAACACTATTAAAATCTATGTGTTTCCACAGCCAAGTTTCTGAAAATACAAGGTTGATATTATTAGGATTTCATTCTTCCTAACACGTTGTTTGCTTTTTACTAACACATCAATCAGTATGAAGTATATAGTGGTATAAGTCAGCTAAAATTCAGCCAAGTTCACTGTATTCCCCCAGGAATGCAAAAGGTCAGCACCACTCCACAGCCTCTTGCCTGGGGCTCCTGCTTCCCAGAGCTCAATCTGCAGCTCACACTGCAGTTGCACACTGAGCCACCTGCACTAAATGTATTCCTCAACACCAGGAGAGCCTCTGAAAATGCAATCTGTATTCCTTTCTCATAAATCTACGTGTTTGCTGCTTGCTCTGATGGTTTGAATGGGCTCACTGTGATTTAGTACATTTGTTATCAGCATGAAATCACTTTGATCCAACAAATTATCATCTGCTAAAAGGACAGTAAATTCCAACAGCTCGAGCTCTCCTCAGTCAACCCTTTCACAACTTTAGGGTATCATCACTCAAACCCTGCTTCAGTTCTAAAATCTCATTACAGGACTCCAGCGTGAGAGAAGCCTGTACTAAAAGCTGCAAATTGAATACGTATTATGCCAGTCATGTTCTCGCTGACAAAGAGGATGGGACAAAAAAGACAAAGGTGAGCTGTGGAAACCACAAGTAACTTGGACCTTCAGACCAGGATCTAGGGCATCCATGTGGTCCTGAAGGCTCTTATATTGGACTACTCTTGAACTCACTTTGCCAGCTCCACTCTGCCCAGAATAAAACATCATAAAAGGAAATCTCTTAACAGCAGGAATTGACTTTTCTGGCCATTTTTCGGTCGCAAATTTCTAAGTGTCTCAGATTATTGCTCAGACTCACAAGCTAAACTGCTCAGCAGCCCACTGCTTTCAAAGGAAGACTGGAACACACAAAAAATAAGGTATGGGGTGACAAACTGTACCCTCTTTGTTCAAATTACTCTTCAAATGAATGCCAAAGGTCTTACTTACATAGCAAAAGCAATCCCAAAATTTATCAAGGAATTGGGGATACTTATGTAGAGTCAAGATAACAATCCATTCTATGAAGTACTTCACAGATGCCTGATTATTACTGAATCCAGCCTGAAAAACTCTGTCAAGAGTTCCATGCAAAAAATTCTGAGAAAACAAAATCAGGCAATCCTTTAGTATATCATTAGAGTTATTTTCATGAAGCAAAAAAAATTAAATAAAATAACATTCTCACCTTTATCATAGGATTAGATATATTTTTCAAGATGCAAATGAAAACATTTTAAAACCATCTAATTTCTTCATTATACTTCTCAAATATTTTCTTATGAAGCAGCATTTGATGAAAGTAACACTTGTCAATTTCTTGACTGTTCATAAACTAGCAACGTTTTTACTAAATGAAAAGCTTTCAATCAGACAGTCAGCACAAACTTTTAGTTAGCTTTAACAGGAACAATGTGGCCTCCTAAAATTCACAAATCTAAGAATCAGTTTGCAGTGTCCTCTAGAAATGCATGATAAATCCATGACTTCAGACAAAGAATTAAACGACACAAAACTTCTACACATGGAA
Source organism: Passer domesticus (assembly GCF_036417665.1). Lineage (NCBI taxonomy): Eukaryota > Metazoa > Chordata > Aves > Passeriformes > Passeridae > Passer > Passer domesticus. The sequence continues at coordinate 70,327,701 of NC_087476.1, read as the reverse complement.
CTTCCACATCAGCCACAGGTTACATGCCTTCTATACCCTGCTGTAATCTAATATATGCAGCTTGCATGACACCAAATTAGGTCTTGAAAGTAGGTACTTATTTATTTATTTAAAAATTAATAGTAAAGAGCAATACCTGGTTAAGCTTTGGGAGAAGAACTAAGAGTGTCTGCCATACCCGGTTTTTAATTCTATGCTGCAAAGAGTTTGCATAATAGCGTGTTCTAGATCTGGATACCAGTTCATCCTGAAAGAAAATTAAAAGGTTTACTGTGTATTCTTCCTTTAAATTTGAATACATGTAAATACACTTTTCTGTACTAAGAAAGCAGCATCTACTACACAGCTAGGATCAGCATTGAACATAAGCTTAGGAAAATATATTTACTTAATTTATTTAGAATTAAATTTTGAAGCTTATAATAATAATAATATAATATAATTAAATAATAAAGTAACTAATATCTACTAAAGCTACATTTCCCTTCTTGGTCGATCTCACAACACAAATATTAATCACTTCTCTGCAGTACTTAATTGAGAGGAATGAGGGGCCCACCCATTCCTAGTTCTTCAGAAAAGAAGGATTCAACAGTGCCAGAACGTATGGGTGATGTTGTAATAGCAGCTGCAGTCATTTACCACTGACTTTAGACTCCTGACAATGCATAAACAGCTATGATATAAACAAAAATTGGACCCCAACCTTCACCATTATTTCTATCTGTAAAGGTATTCTGAGGAGACAACAGCCCTCTCAATATAAGAGGTAGTCTGCAAGAGCTGAAGTGAAATGCAGTGCTTCAGAATGCAGCCTAAAGGAATATTCTTAATGGAACAATGGTTACAATCTGGATAATGTTCCAGGAAGCCAAAATATCCACTAAAAAGAGATAAATAAATCCAAAAGGCAATTTTTACTATTCTGGTTGAATTAACTTCTGTCTCACAATGAAGAAAGCCGTATTACTCAGCAAATCTAGAGAGGCTACACAAACATAAATGCATCCTGTTAGCTGTAAATATTTTGCATGTTACTAATTGTACTAACAGTGCATTTATATACCAAGAGAAATTAATTTTACCTTATCAAGTAATTTGATGAAAATGTCTTCCATAAACGTCTTATGCAAGGTATTTGATCCATCCAACCAGCACAGAAATTTAACAGCACAAATGCGAACGTAGTGATCATCTCGATTTGTGCTGTAAAATATTAATAAAAATAAAAATCAAACTCTACTTGTTTAGACAAAGATAATTCCTAAATTATAAAAAAGCACCAGATATAATCTGGAACATACAGCCATCAAGTTGAGACAATATGCAAATACCCAGAACTGGAATTTTAAAAACTGTTTGTCATTGGTGATGAAAAAAATGAGTTCACAACCTGACCCTGAGTCTATCTAGAATTCTTTATAACATGTATCTAGAGTTCTTCAGTAACATCTAGGTGTTTAAAAAACTTTTCTATAGAAAAAGCTGCATCAGAAAATTTTTGAAATTTTGTGCCTGTAAACTGTAAACTTTTTAACAACTAATCTATGCTTATGATTTGGTCAAGTATCTAATCCCAAACAACACGTCATTCCTGTTAGTTAAGTACAGACATCCAGCATAATTAATGGCAAGTGTAAAAGTCATGACATTATAGGCTGTGACAGCTGCAGAGCATCACAAAAAAAAAATATATGATTACCAAACAGCTCTTGAATACAGGAGTAGTGAACTTTTGCAGTAGATTTTTTTTAGAAGTTCAGGTTTTATAAACTACTAACATTTCTGAATACAAGGTGACAGAACTTTTTCTCTGACTTTCTTCCACTGAATAAAAATGGGAGTGAAACTATAAGAAAATTCAACAATCCAGTAGCAAACATCCTCATTTCAAAGGCAGGAGGTAGAGCCTTTGGGTAGTAGACACAAGAGAAGGGCTTGCAACCAATGTTAACAAGCCAAGCTCAAAATCTGGCTGCATTAAAACCTGAGTTTCTTAATTGTCTTTCTCACAATGACAAGGTATGTATTAGCTCAGCATCCTAAACAGCATTACTTTATTGAGGTGAGACAATGAGGAAGTAGTTATTTCAGCCACGGTCAGATTAACAAGTGAGATGTATTTTCCTGAAAATCCACTTTTCTACAGTTTGTATTTGAATTACGAATATAATGTGATGTACAACCCTTTTACCAGTATTTTAAAAGGTTATGAATATATTCCTTGTGGGTCCCTTCCAACTCATGATATCCTATGATGGTATGATAAGCAGCTGACTTCAAAATCAGCATCTTTCCTCTCAGAGCATCAACCAGGACAAAGACACAATTCACACCAAATTCTGTAAGATGTATACTTAAAAGCATTACCTTTCTGTAACAACATTTGCTGCACATTTTTCTCCAAGATTTTCTATGAAGGCATGCACATCCTGTATGTGTCTTCAGAGATGAAAGAAGACAAAGCAACAAAATTAGCAGAGTAACATACAAAATCAGTTTTCAGTTTTTCACTAGTCATCTTAAAGTTTAAAAGAAAAAAAACCCACAAAATTTTAAAATAGAAATCACAAATATTTTTTATATACCTTTGATCTTTCCTAAATACAGTTCCAAAGACACAAGCCTCAGTGATAAGTTCACTGTAATTTCCAGCATTTAAGAAAGCATTTGTCAAGGCACTTCTCTCATCAACAGTGGAAAATATCCAAGACTGACAACAATGACTAAGGACTACATTGAAGACTCCAGTCTTTGTAGTGGACAGATCTATGAGCTTGAAAATTATCTGAAAATAAGAAATAAAAGATTCAAAATCTAGTTTTCAGAAGCGCCAGATCCATTAGAATAAAATTGCAGTGATATCTGTTTTAATAGGTCTCACGGTCTTTTGCATCCTATCTCTGCCCAGGTTAATGCTGTCTTCAATCTATTTATAATTCCCTGATATAATAGCAGGTGAATGGGCAACAATTGGCCCAGTATATACTTGTAAACCAGAACTGATCTTCGTTTAAACAGATAAAATGCCAGATGCTTTAAACAAATCCCCTAGTAAGTGGAATAAATGAGCCAGGGTTTACTTCATGAGCACAAACCTAGTGTTTTAATCAATCCTTACCAATTTAAGAAAAAAAAATTAAACATGAAGCAAAATTTCTTACATAAGTTGCCATATCACTAGTTCTGTTCTTTAAGGAGGATTACATTCATGTCAAAGTTCATATTTAAGTTAAAGTGCAAAAGTGTCTTTGTACCATTTATTTTTTATTTTAAAGGAGGGGACATTTACCATATTTGAAACTGCTATCTAAAGCTTCTGCAAAAAGAGAAACAAAACAAAACAAGAAAAATTACTCCAAAATATTTCTTTCCCTTCCTAGGGTAAGTGCAAGAGTAAATTTCATTTACAAAGTAATTTATTTTTCCTAAGAAATTACAAGCATCTGGGAGAGGGTGGAGATGCAGAATGAACAGGTAAGGCTTTCTAAGAATTCCTTTTCAGACATCAGTTAGAGCTGTCCATGAAAATTGTTTTTCAGAAGGTGTAATAGCTCCTAATAGACAAAGCTGCTTTGCTTCCCTGCATTGAAATGACAGTTTTGATAATGTGACAATTCTTTGACAGTTATGCTGGTTTTTCAGAGAAAGTTGTTCTGAATTGCTAAGCATTAAAGCACCAAGAAGCTCATGAAGAACTTAAAACTGAAATACTGCAATGCAGTCTGAAGAAACACTTGCTGGAAAGAAAGCTCTACACTAGAAGCATGTGGGGTCTTTACCAAGAATTCAAACCTATTTTCCAGTGATAGGCATTGTAACTTTCCTAGTAATTCCAAAATTAAGTTATTGTTTCACCTGTAGGGAAGCAGCACAGCGTTTACTATGCATTTCTCAATCCTGAAATTTTTTTCAACTGTTTCACTAATACAGTAAAAGTTCAGCACACACAAAAGAAATTCAAGATATTTAAGTTCTGGCATAATTAACATAAGAATAATCACAAAGAAAAAAGAAGAGTGCAGCAGAAGAAATTAAGCTAAAGAACACAGTGCTCTGGGCACCTTCTGTGGAAGCCCTTCTCAGTATTACCATAGCACTAGCCCTTTTTTGACTCAAAAATACCCCTTTGTTCCACCCCTTCCAACTATCAAAAAGACCGAGTGCACTGTGGTAGACAAAATTTAAATTGTGCTTCTGTGACAAATGAGCATCAGGCAGGTCCATATTTTGTTCTCTTTAGCTACAACTACACAGCCATTGCACAGCGGGGCAATGGCAACAGGGACTGCTGAGGACTGGAATAAGAATATACATAAGTAGGCACTTGCTTGGGAACTTTATCTTCATTTTCTTATGAAGGGGCAGAAGGTGGCTCGACCAGATGCCCTTTGTTGAGTATAGGAGACCTTCATTAGCTCCTTGATGCCTGCTGTCATGGTATGTCCCACTGCAGACAATGGGATAGCTGTCACACAGACTCAACACTCTCAACATTGGCAAAACAAACCTTACATAATGCTTGAACTACTAATGCTGAAGTTAAGGTAGTAATTATAGGAATTTAACCAAGTTTTAAGATCAAGAAAAATAAAATATTAACTATAGCTCATTAGTTATTGCAACACTGAGCATACAATTAGCTGTTACAGATACTCATTAAAAGTAAAAGCGAACCAACTTCTACAACAGAAGAGAATTTACCATCTTTACATACATATCTTATTTTGACTTGGGTCCACAGGGAGACTACAAATGCAAAGTGTTTAAAATAGAGAATGGCAACATCCATTTGAAGCAAGTTTAAAAAAAAAAAAACAAAGAGAAAATAAATGGGGCTACATTTCAAGGTAATTAAGGCTAATATGGACATATCACAGCAGTTTTAAATAGATAGGAAGTGTCTATTTTTCTGTATTTTATTAAAAACCATTTTGGTGTGTCTGAGCTGAAAATAAATTTGAGACATTTGCTATTACTTACAATTATGAGTGTGACACCAGGACAGAGCTACTTATGGTGACTTCAAAGGAAAAGTGCAACCCCTCCTAGTGTGATTTTTGTGCTAAGGGGAAAGCAGCACATGTGGTACTGAATCTAAGCAGACAAATATACTGGTAGAAAATTCACAATGTATTACTGCCCTAGTTCAAGTCCTGCATTCACTGTGGACTGTTCTGCACAAATATTTAATTAATGCTTAGAGGGGAATAAAAAGAAAAAAATCCCCAAGAAAGATTATGTAAAAAGAAACAGCTAACAACTTTGCAGTGTATAAAACCAATAGGAACCAACATTCCAGTACTGCACACAGTTTTCTGGACTTAACCAAAAAAAGAACACCACGACACAGGCAACAACTCTTGCAGTTCTGGCAGCTGCATAAATCTTACAAAAGAAGAATAAAAATTGCATTTTTCTTCTTAAATCATGAAGCAGGCCTACCATGCAGTATTAAACTGAACTCTAGGGTGACTGTGTGTTTTTTGTTTTCTACACCTGGACCATCAGAGGAAAAGAAGCCTTTAAAGAAGCAGTAAAAATGCTTTATTCAATAGCATCTACAAAATTTTCAACTGTTCTAACTTTTCATCTAAGACAGTGTTTTCATAAAGAGTAAACTATTAGAAAAAGGCATAATTTTTCCAGACTATTAAAAGCTTATCAGAGTTCAGGTGTCAAATCCTAAACAAAATAGTCAAGAGGAAGAGGAGTTCTATTTTTATGTAAAAATAAAATAAATGAAAAAAACCTAATTTTACTGCATGCAGAAGATCCTGAACAGTCTAAAAGAACAAAGATGCAGTACTTTTCATTTTCTGTGCCACAAGATGAAACAGTGTATTTGTTTATCTTCAATCTTATGCTCAGGTCTTTTATCTTAACACTCTCAAACCTGGGCCTTTGCAGAAATGAAAAATTCACAACAATAGCTGAAGGGAAAATAAACCATAAAATACATTTCCACATCCAAACAAAATTTATGTTCCCTTCTCAAAAAAAAAAAAAAAAAAAAAAAAAGAGAAGAATTCTTGAAACTGACCTCTTTTATTTTGGTATATGCTTGACCTTTTGCACTTGCAGCAACAGCTAGAACCTCAGTATCAAAGATGAACTGAACAAAAGCTTTTAGATTGGCCCAAAATATTAGCTGTGTGTTGCTCAAAGAGGATATAATTTTCCAAGCCAAATCAAATGCTTCTATGCAGAGAGCCTCTGATGAGTCCAGAAGCTGTAAATAAAGATATAAGGAAGGGTTACATTTAACAAAAAAACCAACCAAAAACATTTAACACTGTGCAGGTCAATAGTTTACCTTGGGAACAAGGATTTTCATGCAGTCAAACACAGGTGAAACTTGGTCTGAAGGAAGAATAGATAGGGCTTCTAATGCAGACTGTAGAATTTCTTTTGACCTTTCAGCTGTAGACAGTGACATTACTGAAGTTTCTTCATTTCCTGGAGCCAGTGTTGCAAATGAATGTAAAACAAAACGGAGGCAAATCCACTGGTCACGAACGTAGCGTGCAACAATCTTCCCCCATCCTTGAGATGTTGTTTCTTCACATAAGCTGAGAAAAAAATACTTTTCTTAAATAAATATCGTGCTAAGTTTATCCTGCACATTCCTACTCCACCAGGGAGTGCTTAACTGTACAAACTCACTGCACTGCTTTAAGATGCTAAGATTTATACAATTCAAGGCAAGAGGGGACAAGTACATAGAAAAGAAATCTAAAAATTATGTTTTTTAAAAGAGAAAAATCAATTATTGGCTTAGTCAGTCTCATCAGTCAAATCCCTGTGAGAATATTCAGTGGAAACATCACTATGTGCTGGCTGTGGTTTTTTTGTTACCCAAGTATCTGGGTTTTGGCTCTCTGGCTTTCTCTGGGTTTCCCTTCCAAACAGTAAATAATTTACATTTAAACTTGCTTGTGTACATGTCATGGCTTTCTGCAGTGTATGTATCTATTTAATCTGGCCTAAGGGTAAGCAGTGTTCACAGATAGCTCTGGCTTCACAGAACTAGAGAGCTTAACAAAAGAACCTTTGATCTGATCAATTACGGCTGCTTTAATGTTCCAAAACCTGGATGTTAAGACAAAAAAGCAACTCAGTGAACAGTTTGTGTACAGAATTCTTCCTCTTTATCTTAGCAAGAAGTTGTCAAAGAACCGGAAAAGCCAACATCTTAACCACTGCTTCACATTAATCAAGTTTGTTCTAGAGAATTTCTGAGGCTTTAGCAGACATACCTATTTTTTTCTTCAATATAAGATGGCTTCTTTAATACTTCATTGAATTGAGAAAAGGAAACAAATTTCTTCAGAGCATCCACAGCAGGCAGAGATTCCAGGTGTGCTTTTAGCTCTCCATCCATTACCTCACACACAGCTGCCAGTGAAGCCATGCTAGCTACTCTTCTAATTTGTTCCTTAACCTTCGGCTCCTAAGCAAAACCAAACCATACGTGAACAAACACACACCAACTTCTCATGCAATATAAATAACCTACTAATAACGTGCTTCTAATAACCCTCCTCTTGGCATCACCACAGGCACCATAAGGTAGCAATTCTGCATCCTTCTACTTCTGCGTTTTCTTCCCCTGAGCCTAACTCAGCTTGGCTTGGGCTGGGCCAGCACAAACGCTCACCAGTTACAAGCACTGACAGAAACATAAACATTCCAAATTACAGTCCCTTGTCCATTAAGTGCAGGCAGCATGGCTGTGATGGAACTCTCCTGTCTTGCCAGGTAACATTCACACACACTGCTGGAGAGAAAGTAGAAGAAAAGATGTGGGTCCAGTTAATCAGAAACCCAACACAGTGGCTGAAATTTGGAATACCACACACTAGCTGCTCCAAGCACCCAAAAGATCACAACCATGCCATGGTTATTTTGTGTGATAAACACATATATTCATAACAAGCATGAAATTAAAAGTCTCATTAAAAAAAAAAAGCCAAGAAGCATATAATGCCTGTATAGTAAGAAAACCTTGATGTTATTTAAATATCTCCAAGTTACATTTGGCTATCTAGAGCACAGGGAAGACTTTTCTCATCTGCAGTTACTCAGCATTTTCTTCTTTCTTCTGAAACTGAAGAGGTACTTTATGTGCAGCTGAGGAAACCACCATGAAAATATAACTCCCCCAAATTCCAAATAAGTTGGTAAGTGCACACAGTAAATGCTAGAACCAGAAAATGTTTACTTTTAAACTACTGGAAAATGTATATAATTGACATAAATGATGGAAAGAAATAAAATTAAGTATTGTTCTTTAGTACTGTTCCCTTAAAACACAAACCTACTTAATCAAATACTTACTCTCTTTTAAGCTGTTAACTGTTCTTGAACAAAACTGTACCAAATAATAAGACCAAACTTTATATTGCCCAACAAATCTTAATTTAAATCTCCATTTTCATGGAAGTTATTAAAAACTGAAATTTTTTTTGAAAATTTATTTCAGATATAGGCTATAGATAGCCTACCACATAGGACTATGGGACAATCAACATAACTGTATGAAAATGCCAAAGCAATGCTGGGTTTTGGAGTTTCTTTTTCCTTCTATGTTCCAGGTTTGAAGTCAACAAACACAAAATATATTTTCATTTAATAGTTACTCAATCAGTAAGATTCGTTCATATTTGAGGAAAAAAGTCTTTGAGTACATGGTTCAAGATTAGAGTAAAAATTTTACTTTAGCTATACAGACTTCCAAATAATGCAATATAAAAAAACCCAAAGTACTAAAAACCTTAGCTATAAATATTATACATTCATATTACACTGCCAAATGTGTGTTAGGAAATATATATGCACATACTCATTCACCCAAACTATTATTTAATTTCACATTATATATATTATGCGTTATAAACATCACAATAGAAATAAGTAACTGTATGTTAATTTATTTTTATAGTAGGTCTATACAATTATTAATGCAGAATGAAAATTCTGCATATTAGTGGAATTATTAGCGTATGTTTTAATTACTACTTATTGGCTTGTTTTATGTTAATATTTATTGTTGTAAATAATGCTAAATTACCTTTTCAGAATTTCTCTCCTGAAGATTACGAATAGATGCATTTATCAGGGATGAAAGGAAATTCTTGACAGATGACATTTTCTTCCAGTTGACTTTCAAGCACAAATTCACTGTCTCTGGAATTAAAGCCAAGTACAGATCACAACGATCCAAGTCGCCAACCTAAAAGTGAGGAAACAACCACAATCCCAATCAGTGAGAGGAGGAAAGTTAAACTCAAAATCAGAAAGAAAACTACTGGTAACAATGATAGCAGAAGGAAAACTACAACTGTCATTGCAATTGAACAACTTTTAATTTTGGGGTTTGTTTGGGGGAGGTTATTAACTTCTAAATCTTTAAAACTGACTTTCAGATGCCATTCTCCTGATGCAACTCTAACTTTTGCTTTGCTTAAAAAGTCACAGGTTTCTTTGGGGTAGAAACTTAGAAAGCACTGGGCACAGCAATGAGCAAACAGTGTAAGATAGTCAAGTAAGATGATAATCAGGCTGAGTACTAAAAGCCCCCCAAAAAACTAACAACTTACCTCCACAGCTAAACTAGTCATGTATTAAGCAGTATATGATACTCAGGATTTCTTACTATATGATTTCTTTAGATTTAATAAGAAACAAGAAACACAGGCTACAGACACTAAACACTACTTCTGAAGACACTTCTTTTTTCCTTCTTACTGTGCCCGTTCAAAAAAGTTAACAAGTGTTTCTATGCAAATTGACTTTCTAGGTGTTCAAAGATTTTACAAGAACTTTAGGAACACTGGTAAATCAAACTAACAAGCAAAACCACACCAAAATAAGCCTCATAATCATTACTTACAGTGCTTAACTCATTGGCAGTAAGCCGTCGCAGAACAAATTCAAGAATACTCTCCACAGGTGTCACAAGTGATTTCCAGATAAAGAACAGTACTTCATCTGTGTGGAGGAAAAAAAAGTATATATACAGAAATACAATTCCCTTAAGAATTTTATTCTATCATGCAGATTTACTAATGTTACACAGTTATACAGTAACAGTACTCAAATACCTAAAAATAACTTGAAACACCTCTGTACTCTTTCACATTGTAAGCCATAAGGCTGAAAGAATCAAACCAGATTATATTATTTCCTGATATTCACAATGTATTAATGATCCAAAACCCACACAAGACCAGAAAACCACAGTCCAACTTTCCAATTTTTAATACACGCTTTTGTCCTACTCCTAACCCTCTGCACAAACAGCTTATTATTTAACTTAGTCTTTAATAAATACCAAAAGCTTTCATATCCAGCAATTAACTTTATGTGAGAAAAATATACTTTTTCATTCCTAATATTTATAGACTTGAAAACTGGTTTTGGGGGCTTGTTGATTGTTGGTCTGGTTTTCTGATGGTTAGGAAAAAATCAACTTTGGAAATACTGTAATCTTACAAGATTTTAGCCCAGTAGCTTCCAGGCTTAACATTGTAAGTGAAAATACAAAATCATGACAAAATGTGATATTGTCCACAAGAAAAGGCTAGGCTACCAAGTATACCACATGTACATAGCATTTCACAAACAAAGACACAAGCTTATACACAAGGGAGGTAGGTCACCCTTTAAAACATATTTAACCACAAACACTGCAGTCTGTGTTTCAAGGGTAAGGACTAGCTGAAAGCCAAGGAAATAACATCTCAGTATGAAAACAGAGTAAAATATTCTGCATAGCCACCTTGTTTTAAAAATACCAGTCATTAGTTTCAGTGTTCAGGAGAATTACCCAGCAGCTACAGCTGCTGTTTCTTTCTGGAGTTGACCCTAACACTTCATGTAGCAAAACTATTATTAAATGGAAGGCCTTCAGAAATTAAAAATATAAAGGGAAATATTCCCAGAAGTTCCAAATCCATATTGTACTTACTTTCAACATTCCCTACTAAAATGGCTCATTGGACTACACTTCTAATGCTTAAATTATTTAGAAACAACAGTTCAATTATGTCAGATTATCATCATGTTTCATCATGAGTCTCAAATCACTACAACATCTTCTGCAATTTATATACACAAAAACTTAAGATAAGCATGTTGGACATAAAACCCAATTCATTACCAGAGTCTCTGTGACACTAGCAAAAGATAATAATTACCAAAATCTTACTGTTTAAAATAATGAACTCTAACAACAGTTTAGACAGCAAGGACTGTAGAAGAATGCTGATGATTTCAGCATGCCTTTCAGGCATGTCTATCTCCATCAAAATATTCCTAAATAAAACACTTCCCACTTGTTATTATTTCTGTTTTACAAGGTTAAATTCCTTTATTACTCCCTACCATTTTACTGCTTTCCATTTGACAAACAGGACTTTTCACCTCCCATTTAATCAACATAGAAACATAACTCCAGTATTACACAGCAAATCTTCCCACCCCACACCTCAGTCAATTCACAGCTGCAGAAAAAAATATTTATTACTTGATTCTCCTGTGCAGAAGGAAGAAGCACAAAAACACTGTAGAAAATAATTTTAAGAAACGTAATCCTTGTTTAACATAAAACTACAATGCAATGCAGAAAGCCTCTCAAAAGACTGATGGTGAGCTGTACTGGAGCACTTCTAGGGACCTTCAAAAGGATGGGGACACTTCAGTGCCCAGCCTTGCCATACCTTTGGAACTCTGTTAGCAGAGCTCAACATGCCATGTCAGGTCTCAAAATTCCCACAGCAGGAGCAATCCATTGCAGGCACATTAGCAAGCACAAGAAACGAGGCACACGAAATTTATTATTGATACTAAAAAACAAGCATGTGCTTGCACATGTTTTGTAGGGTTCTGTTTCAGGCTTGTTCTATCCTTATGCTGTAGGCTAAATGCACACTGGTAGCTCAGTGGACACCTCTTCCAGTTTAGTTCATTTCAAGGAACCCACTTCACCAGTCAGAGACCATGCCCCAACATGAGCTTTAACAGCCTGCATCATTAGTGCTCAGTATTTCACACAAACAGCTAAAATTTAAGGGGGCAGGGGCTGCATCCAGCACTTGTTAAAATGAGGGTGGGCATTTATTTTGGGACTGCACTTAGACATGTATATGAAACCTGAACATACAACCTGAAACTATTTTTGTTACAAATAAGAGTCTAGATATGGAACCTCCTGACTCCAAAACTACTCTTCTATTCCATGTTATAAACACCCTGAAAAAAAATCCAAAAATAATCTGGGGGAGCAGAAACCAAACACCAAGATCCCTCCTATTCCCATTCAGCATCCAAACTCAATGAAAATAATACTGCAATTTTTCATTTGCTCTCAGGAAAAGCATTCAGGTCTATTCTGGTTACAAACTGACCAACTTCTCTCAAAAGGAGTAGTAAGGATTCCATAGTTTTTGTTCAAAATCCCCTGAAAGGTCTAAAAGTTAAAGCGCTCCATCTGTGGGGGACAACACTCCCAGAGAGACAGATCACCAGGCTTGTATTTCAGGAAGCACCTCTTGGCTAAGTCAACTCAGAAACCAGGATGTCCAGCAGGATCACTTTATGCACTCAGGGAAGACTCTGGCTGAACCTGTGGCATCTGAGCAGGTTAGGCTGGGTTTCTGTAGTTACTTCCTTCTGAAGTGTCTAAATGATTTACGGAATCCATTCATTTGCAAAGAATAGGCCTATAAATATTTGCAATACAGTCCCACTCTTCAAATTATAACTGATATGGACAATTGCTTTCTCAGAAGGCTTTCACATTCTCAATTCCCAGGCCTTAGGATACCTGTAAGATTGGACCCATAGCTCAAGTTTTATAACAGACATGCCAGATTGCCAACATTTACATTTACCACTTCTAGGCTAGTATTATCTTGACACTATAGGCATGAAACAGTGAAGTAGCTTAGCTGCAGTTCAGACTGTAATGAACAGAAGACACAGTAGACTGAAGATGTCACTAACCATCTTGCGTATTGGAACATTTTAACCAACGGGTCTGCAATAACTTCAAGAGAAGCTGAAGGCTTTTATCTGTTTTCAGTGTTGGTATGTAAGCATTACTGCCAAGTTTCATCAAGACATCCAGAAGAGGGTTCAAGAAAGCCTCTAGTTCAATCCACTCTATGTTGCTTTTTCCACTACACAAAAACAAAAATTAAAAAGAAAGTCTTCTTCTGAGTATCTGCCTTAAGTGCTGAAGTTACTTATGGAAATAAATAGGACACGTTTCCAAGACACTTAAGTATCTTTAGAATGTTACCCAGTATGTCTGCAGCAACAGCTGGACAAGGCCTAAGGAATGATCAGGCTGATGGAAAGTCTACAGAGAAAAGAGGACAGCTTCCCAGCTTCATCAGGCTTCACTGGATCCTTCAGGAGTGAGGGGGTTGAAAAAGACAGAAATGTAAAATAAGGTATTTCATACTTACCTGTATTTATTCTTCATCTGCTCCACGTCAGCAGCCAACAGAATCATTGTTGAGACAAGCTTAGCTTCAAACCAGTCAGGCATAAAGCAATTTTCTCCTGATTAAAGATATTTTAAGGTTTCCACAGTAACTAAAAAATACCTTTGCTTTAATTTCTAAAATTCTGGGTTTGTAACTTATAAAAATAAATTAATAGCACAAAAACAAATAATGCTAACTTAATATTACTACAATTTTTTTGTATTCTTTATCTAGATATAAATTAAACTCTAACACTATTGACCTTTATGCCCAAATAAATTTTAGGCAATATGTTATGTAGTATGATATATTATGTAGCAGTTCACAGAAGACTTTTCTGTTACTTTAAAAATATATTAGCATATTCAAATTAATTTAATGAAGAAAATAATTCCACTATACTTCATCTGAAACATCAGCTGTGATTTTGACCACAGAACTAACCACATAAAGAACCAGAACCATTCAGTAAAGAGGAAATAATAAAAAAACTAAGTTTATCTTTTTATCAATCTTTTATACTGAACATCATCATACTTATACAATGATTCTTAAATAGCAGTATGTAAGTTGGTTTCAGGGTTTTTTAACTGGTATGTTTCTGATTTTGGGAATTTAGAAAACAAAACACACTTGGGAGGTCCAATCCAAGCAGCTGGATGTGATTCTTTTTTTTTCGCCCCCTCTAAAGAGCTTCCTATTAGTTAAGATTCATATAAAACCCAAATTACAAACATCACTTTTTACAAGTGAAACGCAGATGCGTGCCATGGAATTGCAGATAATACAGACCAAGGACTAAACAAACATGTCAGGAAGGAGGTCTGCCAAAATTTTTAGCAAATTTACCCTGAAGCATCGAGAGAATTTGCTTATTACTTCTCTAAGACTAAGACAATCCAGTCAAGTTTCCTGGTTTGCAGGAAGTTTCTGAAGCTATTTATGATCAGCAAATTCTGACCTAGCTTTCTTATCTCCTCCATGTATAGTACTTAAAAGTGTTTAGTTTTGGCTTCTTGACAATATAAAGCTATATAAAATTCACCGTGACCGTGAATGCCACACAAAAAGTGTTTTGAAAAATCAATTTGCCATTCTTTTCAATGTGTCTGAAAGACACTAAGCTGACACTGTAAATAATTCAAAATGGAGCAGTGAACAAGGAAGGCCCTTTTCCCTCTATAAAATTCCTGATCATTTTACAAAGCTCTGCTAAGAAAGGTGACAGAATCTGTGTGGGCTCACACTCCCTTGTGCTTTGCTCTGCCCCCTGCATTCAAGAATTTTCAGACACCATCAAAAGAGTGACAAAATAAATCTAATGGATAAGCATCAGGGCAGCATTAAAACTGAATATTAAGACTTAATGTTCAGTTAATACTGCAGGACTTTAACTTATGGAGAAAAGGAAACAAATATAAATTTTATTTATGGAATTAAAAAATAAGGTTCAAACTTAAGAATTGTGAATACACAGGTAGGGTAGAACTTGAACAGGTGCAATATTAAAAAAATATTTTTTTCTAAAATCCAAGGGAATGTTGTAAATTTTTTCAAAATTCTCTTTAAAATAGTGGTTTTTATTAATACACATTTAACTTACTTTCAGATGCAGGTGTCTTAAGGTACTCTCCCACAAGACTGTGCACATATTGACATAATGATGATGTCTCCTGACGTTCAAAATCAGAGGTTACAGACTTCCTGAAGCACCTGTCATTCACTTGCAACCAACTGCAAAGCTGAATGAAGAACAGTGTGTTACTCCTTGAGCATATCTGCTGATGTCCTTGTGCACTGACACCACTGATTTAACAGCAGCACACCAGAGCACTGCTAAACACAAACTCTCACATCAGCAAACCCACACACTGCAAGAGGCGCCCACCAGAGCTACCTCGAGCCTTAGCAGACTATTCCCTTCTCACTACACACAGAAAAGTGCTCTTCCAGAGGCTAGCTCAGAGCACCCCCCAAAAGTCAGTGATACCAATATAGGAAAAACAACAACTCTTAAAATTAGGTAACACTGGTAAAAATTCCCCTATGTCAAAAGGGTTTCTTCCAACCAAGTGTTATCTAGCGAGACCAACTCTTTTTTTTAACTTGTATGCCAAAAATGAATGGAGCAGATGAAATGTACAATATACATGACAAGAAGTCACCATGCAAAAATCACTTTATCATTATATATGGCTGTACAAGTAACCAAAAGTTGTGGCTACATGATCAGCTGGCTCTAGTATATACTACATAAAAAATTATTTCATCTTTGAACTTTCATTCACAGTATTTTACATCTTGCAAAGACACAAAATACATATCCTGTGAATATTTACAATTTACAATATCACTCTACATGGTATGCACATTTTTTCCTTTGAGATTATCCTGCCAGTGATATTATTATTTCTACCATTGATGGCTTTGATGAACAGAAAACCACTTTCAGTTCTCACCTCTGTCCATAACAAAGTATCTCTCCTTAGGGACTCCTCTGGTCTAAGGGACAGAAGAAAGCTTGAAACTTCTGGGAAGGACACCTTCTCCTGAAGAAATTAATCAAGACACAATAGCTGCCAACAAGATATACAACATATAATACCTATATGACAACTCAAGAAGTTTGCTTTTATCTGGCAAGTTTCAGTAGAAGAAATTTACTTTTTCCTTTTCGTGATTCAGACTCATTTCTGCCTCTTTGGGACCAACTTATCAGTACCAAGGAACAAAACTTAATTTTCCCAAGTATTAAAGTCTATCTGAAAATAAATGAATGACTGTAAGAACAGTGCTATTCACTGATGACACTTTTTAAATAAATGTAGGTAAATGATTAAGAGTCACTCATAAGTACTACTTCTGCATTTCTAGAGAGAAATTCAGACAGGTTTATAGCCATAGCAGACAACATGGAAGATGGAAGACTACTTATTTACAAAGCTAGCTACAAACCAAACAAAACATGAATACTTTGACTACTGAATAAGTACAGCCCTGCTATTTCAGCACTAACAGTTGTTTTATCATTCTGGTATCACGAATACTTTTATTATTAGGAACCACAGGAAAGTCTATTTAGTTTCTATCTGTTAAAACCTGAGTTTATATATGGATAAACTGGATAAGTGGATATGGAATAATATCCTGTTACACTAACTACCACGTGAAAACCCTACAATAAAACATCAACTAATAAAAACTAATGAAAAAGAATATTTCTGATGGAAAAACAAAGGTAACAGAAGCATACCATACTTATATAGCACAATTTAAACAGTCACTAAAAAAATTTCCAAATCCAGCAATATCAGTATAAATACTGTATTTAGCAATTTTTGAATACTGTTGGCCCTGGAAAAGTGTCGCTGTGTTTCTAGAACATCAAGGAAAAAGAAAAAGCAAAAAATAAAACACAAAGCCCCAAACTGACCACATCTGTCAAATGCATAGTTGTTTGAAGAAGATAGCACTGAGCAGCTCCACGCAACAAAATCTGATGTGTAATCATAGTGCACTGGAGGACATCTCTGCAAAGAGGAAAAATACACACTGTGTAAATCACACACTTAAAATTGTAAATGTTTTCATGTATTTTCTAATTATTAACCATTTTAAAAACATTAGATTGCATGTAACGGACATATTCTATTAAGTGTGGCACAAATACTGCCTGATCAGACCACAAACAATCCAGAACCAAGATTACTGTCAAATGTACTTTCAAAAACTGATAATAAAAATTGGATAAGCATAAAGCTAAAAAAACCAAAAAGGGGGAGGAGAAAACAAAAACTAAAGGAACAATCCCCATGATCACACCAGTTCAGACTGGTAATTTAATATCAGCATTTCTATCTGTAACAAGTTACAATGTTTGCCATCAAAATCTCACTCAAAAAACTGAAAGAAACTTTCACTGATCTCTTCATCATCAAAGGCATGCCCAACATCTTTTTTTTCTCTCTGTGAACTGCTTCTATTCAATATTCCTTCAACCACCAGTAAGATTTTATTTAAATGCTCCAATTGGATTAAATTGGAATGACAACTGATTTTTAGTGGCTCTAGGAGGTGAAAGCAGACACTTAGGAAATATCAGTGTGATTAAGGTCCATAGTGAGGCCAAGAACTTTTACCTAGACTTTTATTTAAAAATCTTTCCCTTTCCAGCATTGTGGGCTGTCCCCTGATATAGCCTCAATTGCTATTAAACCAGGCTGTAATGTAACTAGAAAAAAATTCTGATATATATCAACCAGGGAGACCAGGGAAAAATTATTCTAAGAAAGGAGAAACTATGAAGATCTAAACTACAAAATCTCAGGGTTATTTAACTTCATACAGAGATACAAATACACTGGTTCTTGAATTGCTTTCCTCTGCAAATCAGACATGAAGGAGACAGAACCTTATATTCCCAGGCATAACCATCCCTTCAGAAGTAACAAACATGAATCTAATTCTGGCTCTCCAGACTGTCAGCACATTTCCTTGGAAGAAGGCTGTAAGAACACAATGCAGCATATATTTTACCTTAAAGCATGAAGTCCTTCAGCACCAAGTACTTTACATGCGGGGATAGATGCCAAAGCCATAGAAAGAAACAAAATAGGAACAGCACACCAATGCCTACTTGTCATCTTCTGAATAAATTTTAACAGGAAGCTACCTTAAAATAAAAGTAAAGAAAAGAACCCTGAGTGATTTTGTGCTCTCCAATGCTTTTAAATAACATGAACTGCAGCAGAAGAGTGTTATTGTAATTTCTGACAATTAAATGAAAGGTAACAGAGTAATTTCCTAATTATTTCAATTTTAAAAAATTACATTCCAAAGAAGTCTGTCAGTAAGGTGACAAGATTCAGAGACAAACAGAAATAAACCTAATTTTGACTTTGCTCATCTGCACTGATCACCATGTTCAGGAATGGAATTTTAACTCTATTGTTCTGAGTAATAAACAATACCTTTTTTAAGTTGCTATTGAGTTTGTGATATGACTGACCATAGTGATTCAACCAGTTAAATGGATGCTGGATGGGCAGAGCAATCTCAACAAGCCACCACATTCACAGTTTATGGAAGCAGGCTACCCATTTTAGGATTCCCCACCATAGCCCCCTGTTTAGTGAAAAATACATGCCTTGGGACAGGGCAGAGAAACAGGGCATCTATGGCATCACAAATATACACCAGGATATCTCTGTACACATAGGGTGCTGCAGAGAGCTGATTCCACCCTGATTTGACCCAACTAGACCAGGTATTAACTTCTGGTCACCTTCATTTTAGCATACACTAGCATCAAAATTTGGAACAGCCCCAGAAATCTTCCTCCGCCCAACCTCATAATGAAAGAATCCTTACTGTGTTTTAGCTCTTGCTCTAGCCCTTTTGGATGTGTCACTACACAAGTCATGACTAAAAAAGTCTGGCAGATAAAGAAAAAAGAATCTCCAAGTACTGTACTGTTCACTTCAGATCTTAGGAGCTTGTTTGGACTTTTTATTTTTCCATTAACAAAAAACAAATCTGTTTCATTTTGCCACTAGAACAATTCTGTAGCTTTGTACTGCAAGATACCTTAAAGTTCCTGAGGACCTTTTCTCTGAAAACTCCACTGTTAAGACAATTATTCATTTTTTCTTTTAAGACCTTTACTTTAATTACTTTCCCTTAATTCCTTTACTCTTATGTGAGTAAACACTCACATAACATGCCAAAAGCAGCTCCATAGTTTTTATTTGGTGTCCTTATTTAAAAAAGATAAAGGTGAAACATACCTTTTTCTTCTTCTGGAAGAAGTGTGAGATAAGTAGCCAAAAACTTCTGTAACCTCATTCCCAAAGGAGGACAGGCTCCTATTGATTGACCCGGTGTCCTGTTGGGTTTTAAAACATTAATTACACAACTGGCATGTTAACAGCTTCAGGATTAGATGTAACAGATTTAATCTAAAATCTAACAGATTTCAAATGTTTAGAATTGCCTCTAAACAAAAACAAATGTCATTCAGTGACACTTCATGAGACCACAAGAGACAACCTATGCCTCATGAGAAGTCTCAGGATCCTGGCTATTAAGGATGAGCATCAGTCAAGAGATTCTGTGGCTTTCCCTCAGCTTGATATTAACTGCAGCAACTTTGTATATTCTTGGTATACTCAAACATGCATCCTCCTCTACACATGCCAACATATTCCACCAGAAATACAGAGCTAAGAGAGAAGACTAAGATTATGAAGTATTGATTCAACACAGCTCTAACATACTGAAACATCTGGCATTTGCTTCACCTTCTGAATTCCCATCTGTACATGTCCATGGAAAAGTACTGCAGACTGAGAAGAGAAATGCTTAAGCTGCAAAGCTCACATTTGTCCTGCCATGTTTAGTTGAAACAGCCTATTTTGACTACACTTTATCCATAATCACCTAATCCAAACTATCACCAGTGAGAGTCAGTTTTATCCCCCCAACAATGAACTTATTAATCCACTGAACTCTTTGTTTCATGGGCTTCCCCCACCAGATCAAGACTGCGACCATCAATTTGACCAAGGAGCATTGAAAATTGCAAAAATCAAGTCTTGTCACTAGATCCATACTTCATTTGTTCACAGCCACCCATCTTTCCTGAAAAACTCTCCCTGCCACTAAGTTTAGCAGCACCATTTTTTATTAATGTGTTTTCCTTTGGCTAGGATTTCACCAACATACTTAAGCCAGCATTATTAGAACACATTTGCAGCAATCAATAAATTAAATAAATAACTGATTAATTAAGCCAGTGGTTTACCTGCTGTAGAGGGAACTTTCTGAGAGGGCATCCATCAGTGGTCCAATAACAAACTGAAAAAAAGAAACAAGAACAACGGTGAAATGTACAGTTCCAAGGCACTGTTACATAGAAGTTAACCAGACTTATTTCACCACATTTTACAGCACAGAGCCAGAAATTCAAGAATAGTCTTGTTAGTGGCAAATAGTAGAAACAAAAAGAGGAAGAAACTAAAGAGAAGGGGGACCAGGAGAGTAAACAAGAAAAGAGATTTTTCCACTAAATACATTTTACAGAGTATTGTGAAAGATGCAGGCAAATAAGAAATCCTTTTGGGAAACAGACAGAGAAAATAGATTTAAACATGAAATAGAAGAATGACAAAGAGCCAGCACAGCTAAAAAGACTTAGGGTGCATAGTAAGTTTGACTATTTCAAGTTACCCATCAAGAGGCTGACTTAATTTGAATAAATCAGGAATATTAACCTCTGAGGGGAATGCTCCTATGAAGTTTAAATAGTATAATGTACATCATCCCTTACTAAAGTGTAGGCTGGTTGGACAGACAATACACATATAACAGTAACCAAAAAAAAAACCTTTAAGCTTTAACATTTCTTCCCACACAGATAATATTTTAAAGTGTGGGTATTTATTTATATTTATGGATACAGTAATACACTGATTATGCTACAGAGCCAGAATTTGTCAATTTCCAACTACTGAAGCAATTAGAGTCAAGACTGTTACAAATCAGAACATTTGTTTCCTGTGGCAAGTAACAGTAACACCCTTACCTCTGAGAAACCAAGCGAATTCGGAAGACGCTTTGTTTCATAAAGCTCCAGAAAATGAAGAATTCCTTCTTTTGTCAATGTTTTATTCTCACTCTCAAACATTCGTCTGTAAATGCACACATGCCACGAGGGGTGAAACAGCCAACAACCTGTTCACAAAAAAGAAATTCTTCTAAACTGACACAAAAATGACAGTGACACACTAACACATAACATACTGACATTCTGGACAATGTTATAGTCTATTCACATTTCAGAAAAGTGACTACAGCTATTAGTTTTATAAAAACACCCTGCTAAATCTAACTTACAAATTATCACAGTTTTCCAAAGTTACTCTCTACTTTATCTGTTACAAATTAAATTACTAAAAAGTGCCACATCCTTCTTCCTGCAACTCTATTTATACCAATGTATTTACCCACAAAAAATATCACATTAATTTCCACTTTACAAATCTCTAACACCTTGCACTACCTAATTACATGTGCTCATATGCCCTAGACACACTGTCTCAGCACTCACTTAATTTATCCTCTCCCCACTTCTAACAAATTAAGTTGGGGGATTTTTCCCATTTTAAAAAGTTGTGCAGGTGAATTGTCTCCTACAACCCCAAAAATCCCTGGCTTTATTTTCACATTATCTTAAGTCAGTGGGAAATGACCATTTATTTGGATTTCCTGACAGAAAAATAGTATTTCAAGACAATATAGAAAGCAATAAATATATGCTAGGATTTCTTCTCAGAGCAGAGTGGCCACTGCCTATGCATGTTTGCCAATCAACCTGTATATAAAGTAAACCCACAAAAACTGGAACAGCCACCCAGAAAACACCTAATTTGAGAAACAAAACATTACAGAAAGCTGCTACTGAAACAGAAGAAGAAAACAGAGAAGTGTGATAACTTAACTGACTAATATTTAAGAAGTTAAGTAGAAAAAGTTCCATCTTACCTTTATCCACTGATATGGCAAGCTCATATAAACTGTTTAGTTTTGGTAATACTGGCTTTATGACGTGGATCTGAAATGCAAATAAGGTATAAATAGTTTTTATCTCAAACCCAGGAGCTGTCAGTTACTCGGACTAGAATTTACAATCAATAGTATTAAAATAGCAATTGACAATAAAAGTACATTAAAAAAACCTGCAAAGCCTATGGTACGCAGTCACAGTTTAGCACTGAGAAAAACTTCAATGATACCATATTTTTTAAAAAAATACTTACTAATAACCACTTTATTCCTCAGAATTAAAACAGCACATCTAAAATTAAACATTTAATTTAACAGTATCTCAGTTACAGGACATAATCATGTACAAACAACATAAAATAACTACATGGAGTTGGGCACACTACTAACAGTTAACACCACAATACTGTACAATTATGGAAGCCTCAAGTCATCAGGAATCTTTCTGCCAAGTACACTGGACTCACAGAACGTTTTTAACCCAAGGTACTTTACCATACAGAGTCTGCTCTGCCAAAGAGGTACTAACTAAGTGCAGTCACCAGATTTTTCACTAAGCTGGTTACCCTGGTCTTGCAATTACCTGCACTCCAGGTTTCTGTCACTGCATTATCCAGATGCATTCCAATGACAGAGAACAGCTCTGAATTTACTCCCAATGAACGACACATACTGTCCTTTAAGTATTTAAGAGTTGAAACAGAAGTAGTCCAGCTAATGCTAACTTAGACATTCTCAATCATCAAAACTAGAAATGCTGTGCCCTACACAAACCTTCACACATGCCACAAGAGAGGCAGCACGTCTGCCTAGAGTGGGTACAGATTTTACAGCGCTCCTACCTGGTTTCCTTCCAAAGTTTCCATTATCAAAATGTAAGTTTCCCAAAACTGCAGGAGTTGCTCGTTCTTCTCAGCAGACCACCAAAACAGACTCGATTCTGAGGAAAAAAGACAAGCACACGGGTTTCTCGCGGCCCCGCACGCCGTGCCTCTCCCGCCTCCCTCCCGCCCGGCCCCGCCGTACCGTGCGCGCCGTCCGGGGGGCAGCGCAGCTCGGCGCGCTGCGCGCCGCTCAGGTCCAGCGCTCGCTTCAGCAGGTAGCGGGCCCGCTTGCGGCACAGCCCGTCCCGCTCCGTCAGGCCCTCCTGCACCAGCCGCCAGAACCGCGGGCACAGCCGCGCGTCCAGCCCCGGCGCCGCGGGGCCCCGCGGCAGCAGCGCGTCCGCCAAGGCGCTCAGCGCCAGCAGCGCCCGCCCGGCCCGCGGCGCCGCGCCCGCGCCCAGCAGCCCCTCCCAGACGCGCGGCAGCGCCGCGCCGTTCGCGCCCAGCGCCGGCAGCAGCCGCCCGGCCACCAGCGCCGCCGCCGCCTCGCCCTCGCCCTCCTCCCGCAGCAGCGCCAGCGCCGCCGCCGCGCAGCGCGACAGCAGCTCCGGCTCCTCCAGCCGCGGCGCCGCCGCCACCAGCGCCTCCACCGCCGCCTCCTCCGCGGCCGCCCCGCCGCCCGCCGCCAGCTCGGCCAGCGCGTCGCGGGCGAGGCGCGCTGCCAGCGGCGCCCCGCAGAGCTGCACGCAGTGCCGCAGCGCGCCCCGCGCCGCCCGCGCCCGCTCCCCGCTCCCCGCCGCGCCCTCCCCGCCCCGCAGCAGCGGCCGGCACCGCTCCAGCGCCACCTCCCAGGCCGCCCGCCGCAGCGCCTCCGCCTCGGCCGCCGCCGCCGGGCCGCCCGCCGCCAGGCGCTGCAGCAGCAGGCGCAGCGCCTCCGCCCGCTCGGCGGAGAGCGGCGCGCTGAGCGCCCGCAGCAGCGCGGCGCGGTCCCCGCAGCGGGACAGCAGCGTGTCCGCCAGCACCACCTCCATCGCGCGGGGACAGGCGCAGGAGGAGCGGCGGCTGCGCAGGCGGGGGCGGGCGGGGCCCTCGAGGGGCGGCGGGAGGCGAAAACACCGTGTGATTGACTGCTTTGGCTGTGTGCGTGTGCCTTTCACATATTCTACATCTTTAGGTCATAACCCGCCTTCCTGAGCGTTCCCAGCCGGGGTGGCTGCTAAGCACATCCTGGCCCAGCACGGGAGGCATAATAGATATATCCCAGGTGCTTGAGGGGGAGAAGTTCCTCTCTCTCTACTCTTCATACGCATTACAACGCAAGATCAGGCAGCAGTGGTACACAAAATGCCCAGTTTTCCCACCTGTCATATTTGTTCTAACCATTTATGCCAAAATAAGTTGCTGAACAGTTCACTGTTCTCATCAGAGCGTACCATAGCTTTGCCTGAGTGCCTTGTGTCTGCCTCAGGTCAGAGGCATTCCTGGATGCTGGAAGGGGACAAGTCACCAGCACTGAGGCCAGAGAACAACTCCTGTGCAGTTCAGTGCACTGGTGTTGCCAAAGCCTAACTCAGAAAATCAAGCTGATTTCCAGTAAGTGTAAATTCAGCACGGCAGATTACAATTCCCGTGAAAAAGAAACTTAGAGATCTGCACGTCAAAAATGGTGCTGGACCACTCTCCTAGAAGATGTGGTCACAGAAAAAGGCAAACCTGGAACCTTCTGTGAAAGCAATGGATAGCAAATTCCTGGCACAGCACAATGTGCTTTCTAATGGGTGTGGGCATTACTTTGGCCAAGATGTAGCTGCTTAGAGCCTAATGAACAAGAAAGGCTTATTGCAAGTTTTCCAAGTGAGGTTCCACTTAATCACTCCTCTCCAAATGACATGAGTAGTCTCTCCTTTTCCTGGCTATCCATTTTCTCCAAACATTTTTAAATTTTTTTTTTTATCTTTGAGATTCTACTGATTGCAAAGTCACTGAATTTTCTTACTAGATTTGAGCCTGTAGTGTGACTATATATGCAATATATTCTGGAAAGAGAAGGCGGAAATTAATTCCTTTAAACCCTCCGGCTAAAATGGTTTCCATGTGCCTTACCACTCTGTGTGTGTTCTGTTACACATAAATTATAGAATCTAGTAAAAGCTCAAGAAAACACTTCAAATTATACATTTTACTCAAATGTAAAGTAAAACTTGGTACTTTGTTTCACACACACAGAAACATGTTTCATAGGAGGAATTGTTACAATGTGGTTTAGTAAATAGGATGCTTGCAGTTGAAATCTCTTACATCCCATAATATATTTTGTTTTTCTATTTGCTCTCTAGTAATTTTTTAATTTCCACTTGTAGCATGCAGTCTGATGAATCATGGGAGTTTCTTTTACCAGGCTGGAAACAGTCCTAAGCAGGGGAGCCCTTCTTACTATGGGTTTACTCTTCACTTCCTGGCATCTGTTTCTAAATAAAGAGTTAATGGTCTGCACAAAAATTAAGTAATCAAAACAGAATCAAATATACCATGTGTTGTGCTGTTTCTTCATTATTGTCTGAATTCTTCTCTGCCTTTAGTTTTATCACAGCGGAATGCTGAAATCTTATTACACCAATTTAAACATAATTTAAATTTGAGCATTTAAATTTGGACTGTTCCACTGTAGATTGTCTTATCAGACAAGAAGGGAGGTTGGGCTTGGGGAGCTTCTGAGTGACAACAAAACAAAACAAACAACAAAAACAAGTCAGAAATATGGATATGGAGTCAAGAGAGAGAAAATGAGCAAGCATATTGTAATTTTCAGCAGCGTTTTATAATTTTCAGGTGTCAAGAACCACACCTCATACCATAGTTGTTAATTGCCACCTTGATGGTAGCACCCTAAATTTGTGCTTTCCAACTCTACAGTTCCAACACATACCCCTGCATCACCCAAGACCGTGTCCTGCTCTAATCCCAACCACTTCCTGCCTTCTTCCTGAGCCAGCCCTGCTCTCGGGCCCCCAGCCTGCCAGCTGCAGGCACCTCTAGGGACCCAAAGCCCTTTCAGCCTAGGTTTGCTGCACCAGAGTGCCTCAGCACTCAGAGCACCCCACACCTGCCAATGTACTCTGCATTCCTATTTATAAGGTATCCTGTATTCCCTGACCAGGCCCCCTCCAAACTCAGCACATGGCCTAGACCAAAGGCTGAAATACCTTGATTTTTTTTTTTTTTTTTTTTTTGAGGACACCTTGTAGATGCTTTATTTATTTATTTCTGTCCTGCCAGGTATTTTCCCTCAATCAGATTAGTCTATCTTAAAAAGAGGAATTGCCTGAAACCTCAAAAGCAGTCCACTACAATTGCAGGCAGCCCTGAAATAAATGGCTGGTCTGAACATGTCCCTTTCATGGGCCACTCCTATCTATAGGCCACAAAATACTTCTCAGCTCCTTGTAAGATGTAGAGCTCACTTCACACTCTGCTTCCTTAACCGGGGTCTCCCTCTGTCATTTACTGAGCCAATGAGAGGCAGGACAATGATGGGAAATATATTATTGTTGATTTTTATCTGAACTTTGTAACAGTACCTTTGCTGATGGTGTGGGTTTCCAGCACATGATAACAAGTTGACCACATTTGGGTTGATTTTATAATTTAAAGGCTTTACAGTAGTAGTTTATTGGTTTTCATCAGGACCCATAATTCTACACCAATTTAGCAATACAAGAGGACTGAGGTTCCTTCCTTAGACTCATAGTTAAAAACTCAGTGCCCTTAGTTACCTGCATATTATTTTGGACAAATGTATACTTCTTCTTATGTAATTGCTTTCCCCTGTGATCACACAAAGAAGCAATTCTGTGCTAGGAAAAACTTCTAGATTATCATTCTAGTGGTTGGTTACCTTAGAAAAACATTATGGACAAAACCACAGTAGAAACTACAGAAAATTGCAAGTCTTGGAAATCCCCACTTACAGTTTTGGAAGGATATGTGATGCTGTTGCCATAAAGCCACTGCTAAGGTGCTGAGGCATCACAGATTATTAGAACCCAGGCCAAGCCTATGTCTTTAAAAAGTTTTGTTTCAATGATGGTTTTAGATCATGCCGCATACGCTTGTTCCCATGAAACTCCCATACTACCACCTGCACATTTACAGGTAATTCTGCACAGTTCATAAGGAGGAGGGCTCAGCTAATCCTGCACCATTAATTATTTTTTTACTTACAGGACTCTGTGGGAGTGTGTTTGCACAATGTAAGGTCTCTACGGGGACCAGGTATGTAACACAGCCTTTTCTTCCCTCTCCCACTGCCTGCAGAAGGAAATGGGAAATTTCTGAAAGTTATGCAGAAAATTTCCCACCACATCTCTCCCACACAATAATGGCATTAAAAGCCCAGATGTGCTCCATGCAATAAATCCTACCAGTTATTATGGTTACATATATTCATGTTCTCTTCTAGATTTCCTCAGTGCTGTTGTGCAAAAAACAGCAGCATACATAGCTTTTATATGACCCTCACTCTGAGACAGCACTTCCCCTCTCTGCTAGGAGGAAAGAAAAAAAGAAATTTGCAGGAGGTGAGAAAGGGAAAGAAGAAAATTGCCTAATTTTTGTAAGTTTTCCC
Source organism: Passer domesticus (assembly GCF_036417665.1). Lineage (NCBI taxonomy): Eukaryota > Metazoa > Chordata > Aves > Passeriformes > Passeridae > Passer > Passer domesticus. The sequence goes on along the minus strand of NC_087476.1, from coordinate 70,300,195 downwards.
TAAAGTTCAAGGACTTTAGGGAAAGTCTTTTTGCAAAGACATAGGCAGAAGTGTTTTAACTGAAAGAGGAAACCATTGATAGGCAGCAGGAAAGCTGGTCACAATAATTTCCACAAGGTGGTTGTGCTGTTATCTTCTCATCCTCTTGTTTCATTTGCCTCCCCAGCCCCACAAATGATTCTTCCAGCTCTTTCACATCACAATGCAAACATGTATTAATCTGCATCATTTCAAAACGACATTCAGCTTGTCTCTCCAGCTAGTCCCTTCAGCCATCACCTTCTCTCCCTCCTCCCTTTCATTTCTGAACTTACTACCCACATCCAGTGAGTCTGGAGTTTATCTTCTGTGGCATCCCAGTCTGATTCGTATATCCCAATCTGCCTATCCTGTCTGCTGTTATTGCAGTGTATCAGCTATGATTGCTCACAAGCAACATACCTGTTGAGTTATTAGCTCCACATTCCTATTCCCAAACTGCTTTATGAAAGATGAATAAACCCTTTATATTGCAAAGTCTGTATGCAGAATTTCCCCAAAACAGGCACATTCCTATCTACTCACATACTTCAAAATTACTATCTGATCTGTTGGTATATCACATCCACATCCCCTTTCCTGGCTTAACAAAAGCAGTCCTACCCTAATTAGATCTTGCAGTTGTGAAGATCTGTTTCTTAACCTGCCGTTTTGACCTTGCCACCTCTCCCTTTATGTCCCTCTGCTGCTTCCCTCTCCTGTGCTACATCAAACACAAGTTGTTTCTTTTCCCTTTCCATTTCCAGACCCATTAGTCTATCCTTCCTCATCCTCTCATCTAATTCCAAGACACTGACTTCACACTGACCTACCCAGGCTGCCAGTCTGAGTTGTCCATGTATTAGTCTTTCAAGTAAGACTTAGTGTTTATCTTGTGCTAACTCCCACCTCGTTTTCCTTTATTAAACCCCAACCAACCTTTTGTTGTCACAGTGACACAAATTTGAGGCAGCACATGTTCTGTGACCTTCTGTGATCTGTGGCCTTCTATGTGGACTGATAAGCTGAACCCCTCTCTGTGTGCATCATGTCATTTATTGGTGCTGCATATTTTCCCTGGTGACAATTAGTACAGTACTATTGGTAGAGAGTAAGGGTAACACTAATTGTGATAGATAAATAAATTAACAAACCCAGAAACCGTCAATGTGTCAAGCTGCAGGGAAGGAGCCTAATGTTTGCAACTGGACTTTTGTGAAGAGAGGAATAAAACACAAATGTAAAGGTGTCTCACAGAGAGAAATGCTATGGGAACTCCTTGTTGCCTTTTATGCATGATGCCCCATATACATTCAGAGTTGTTCAGACATTAAAACTTGTGAAGAGTTAGTTCAGATCCAGCAGTAGCTCAAGATTTTTCAATCAGACTCATGTCTGAAGCACTCAGACAAGAGTGAAGGCTTCATGATCTCTGCAGAACAGAAGATGGTGCTGTTGTCACTGACATGTGCCTCTCGGGTTTGTCTGGTGAAAAGAAAGCAAGTGATAGCAAAGAAAAGGGGAGGAGAGAAACTAAAAGGAAAGGTACAGGAAGAAAAGTAACTGCCATTTCTTGGAATTTTTTTCACTGGAGAAATTTAGAAACTCAAAAGGAAGAACGATAAAAAACCAAAAAGACAACAGAAAACCAAAAAGACTATCTAAAAGAGCAATTCGGAGGAGCAGAGAGGCAGCATAGATCAGTCATATACACTCTTCCTCATTGCTCTGAAGATATTGTAAACTGCACTTAGGAAGGTGCTGAATCCCAGCAGCTCCCCAGTGACTCTGTAAGGAGCTGTTCTTGATTGTCAGCACCCGGGATCATCAGGATCGGCGTGTCTCAAGCCAGGTGTTTGAAAACCAAGACGTCAAAAGACAGTGGGAATTTTAAAAACTAGCATTAAGAGTGGAGAAGAAGAAAGAGCAGGATCAGGCAGGCAGGAGGAGCTGTGAGTGCAGCACGGACCCTCTGGCACTGGAGCACGGGCTGCACGCTTCCAGCGTTATCAGGGCTGTGCTACACGGCTTCCTTGCTTTATCTGCATGGGGAAAAGCCAGCACAGGAAAGAAACAGCAAGGTATCTTAAGGACACTGCTGTTAGTGTTGTGTTGTGAGATTGTGCACATCTGTGTAAGAGATTCCAGCGTGAAATTCTCCTTTGACTGAGCAGGACAGCTAGATTCACCAGAAACATTACAATATTTCTGGGCTTTTTAGGATGTTTACTTTAAAAATAAAGCTAGAGTTCAACTGTTGTAATGTTGTAAACATCCTGTGTTCAGAAGCAGCATTTAAAGGCAGCTGATGAAAAGCAGTTGTGTCCTATTAGACATTCCTAATGATGGGAAGTTACAAATCTACTATGTGGTTTGTCACTGTATGCTACAGAGGGAAAGTTAAGCTGGTAAATCTCTCCAGTTAGACTGAGTGCAGTGGAATGGTCAGGAAAAGATGAATTAGGGAAAAGAATTAAATATAATCCTTTGCCATCTGTCTTTATTTTGCAAACTTACTTGACAGGATGCTGCAGAAATCCACAGACATTTTTTATCTGCTTTATGTAGCTGAAGAGCATTTGTTGTACAGACTGGAATTAAAATGCTTCCCAATAACAGTCAGCCATCCCACTTACTGCCCTTGTTTGCTTTCCTTTTGTAAAAAAACAAACACTTAGGATTTTGGCTTCAGCTTAAGCTGCGCCATTAATTTTTGACCTCTCTCTTTCACTAGGACTCAGAGCTGGGTGTTAAAGGCTAAATAGATTTCACCATTAGTTTTACAGGGAAGCAAAAGGGCTGTTAAAATGTATGTACTACATTCTTCTCCGGCTTTCAGCCTGAAAAGCATATGTAGATGTGGAAGCAGTGTGACAATTGAGAGAATGCCCATATGGTACCACAGTTTCTCCATGACAGTTTTTGTCTATAGGTCTTCATCTAGCAAACCATGTCAGTACAAGCTTATCTCTAAGCACATGCCTGAGTATTTTGCTGCCTCTGGATTTTAGTGTACAGGGGATTCTACTGATAATGAACCAGATAAGAGGATCTACTACAGTGGGGAAAATACGCTTCTGCATGAAAATTTACCAGTGGCAACCCTAGGAGCCTTTAGTCTTTTTTAAGTCCTGGTGTTATTAGTGAGAATAATACTACAGGAAGGGGGATTAAAAAAAACCAAAACTAAATATAACCAAAGCACACCACAAGGACCAATCTGATTCTTTCTTACTTCCTTGGGAATATGCAAAATTCCCCCTTTTTTTGTTGTTTTTTAGCAGTGAGAGAGGGAGGAATGGAGGAAGGAAGAGAGGACAGAGGCAGGGAGGAATCTTTCACTTTATTTCCAACTCCTATGTATTTTTCTTTGCAAATGTGAAGGTTTGCATGTAGTGGCCTTTCAGAATGCACAATATGAAGAGCTTTGTAGCTCCTTGGCTTCAGAAAATAAAGCACTGATGATTAGCTGATTAGCTTTTCACAGATGAGCTAAAGTTAATTTGACTCTTCTGGAAGTGTAGAGATAGCCTGCTAGGTACAAAGAAGTTATCTTTGGTTTTCAGATCAGTGGAGGAATTCGTCAGGCACTGGTTGAGACCAAGGTTATTTCCTCAGTGGGAATTCAGATTATGAAAGACCCACACCACTGCTGCCTTCCATCTCTCACAGTCTTTCACATCAATGGGGAGCAAGGGAAAACAGCTTTAAAATATTCTCCTTCATCTTCCATAGTACTTTAGATTACACTAGTTTAACTAACCTCACAAGGAAAAAAGCACAAATCTGTTGTGATAAGATGCAATTTTCACATTTTGACTTGTGCATCTCACTTCAAAGAACTTCTTCCAAGTTTATTTTGAGTTTCCCATGCTAAAAATAAAGACACGGAACAAATCAGTTCAGTTTAGCTGAGAACAGCAGTTTTGGAAGCATTAGGCAAGAAGAAGCTCTAGTGTTTTCAAAACAGCTCTAATGCTGTTGTCTTTAATGGGGATGGCTAATCCTCCTTGTTTTCTCATATTCAATGATTCTCTCTAAGTGGAAGCCTGCCAGTTATTCTGTAAAACTCCTGACTCATTCCAACCTCATTTAGGGCCTTCCTAATTGATTGCAGGATATCTTCAAAGTCAGAAGAGGGCTCTTGTTTGATGCTGTAAAAGGTTTGCCAAAAGGTTGCAATCTCTTTTGTTTCTGTAATGTACTTTAAAGATACTGGAATTGAAGGAAAAACTTCCAGATCGGCTAATTTTTAGAAATATCTCACTTTTACAATTTCGTTAGAGACAGTGGGTGTTACTTAAAATATTTTTCAATTATTAATTAATTTATTTACCTGGGTCTTGCAGGTTTACTTTGGGTTCTTCTCCTGCTGCCCATACATGAAAAGTAAAAATAAGCACTTGTCATATTGCCACATTTTTTTTTTTCCTTCACCCCTTAAAACTCAATCTTGTAAAAAATGATAATAGTAGTCTTTTACACATTTATGAGGTCTTTCACTGAAGTCTACTTGAAGCATTTTATAGACAATAATATATGAAGCCTCAAAGCACACTGCTGAGGTATTTATTACCAGGTTTTACTCTCAGGAGAATGTACCACAATAATCACACAACTTCAAGACCACAGTAACTAGTTGTCAAGTTTTGGGTGAAAAGAAATACTTCAATGAAACCTGGTATTCAGAAGCTGAAACATTTTCTAAAAGTGTGGCTCTCCTCTAGTAGCTGCCCAAATATGAAGGCATCCAAAATAACTCTCCATCTTCAAGAATCTCAACATTAAAATGTTTTCTTCGACCTCCGCCTCCTGTCACTGCATCTAATTAGTTCTTTTTTTTAATCATGTTGCATAATTCTGAAACTTTCCACTGCAGAGGCATAACACTATATTGTAAAAATGTTGCTTTCTTCAGGAAAAAAAAAAGAGAAACCATTTTCCAGAAACATTTGTCCTTAGCCTAGACCCGCTTCTAGTTTTCACTGAAATGGCTGAATATATATCAATGCTGAGCAAAGCCATTTCTTGGGAGGTTTTGTAATTTTTTTCATTTAAAAAAATGGTTTTATAATACATGCTGATATTGAAGCTACATTTGCAAGCCCACTCTAGGGATCTTTGACCATCTGTGCTTTTTAAAAAATTATGTTTTCAGATCATGGTGCAAAGTTTTTCCTCACACAAGCTCCCAGCTTTTGGTTAGCTCTGCAAAAAAGTTCTCAGACAAACTATCATAATACCTGTTCTAGATTTAGCCAAAATGTGTATTCCTTCTTTATCCTTCACGAGATCCTCTCACATACCCAAAAAGGCATATTGTTTTTGACAGTAAATGTATAAATGCTGGCTAGTTCCATATTCTGGACTGTATAATGTGCTGCAACTGAGAAAAACAAGTCTAAAAATAACACAGAGGTGTGTGTACGTTTGTGTGGAAGGAGAATACTGCATTTCTCATCTCTTGATAATTCTATGTAAATATACCCAGTTTATATTATAGAAATACTTTCTCCACCTAAATGGTACTGAGGCAGATTCATCCTGGACTCTTAAAAAAAGAAACCTTTGTGTAGATTCTAATTTGTGAATCACTGTTAATAAATAACTTGTTGCAGGAGCTACTTGGTTAGTCATTGCTTATGGTATGAAGTCCAAGCCAAATTCCTGTTCATCTTGTTAAGGTCTGTAAAACAGAATTAAAGCAGAGTCTGTTTGGTACAGGAAACAACCTACTTTTGTCATCAAGATTTCTTTCACTTTAATAGTAAAATTAATTGGTGCTTTTTTTTTTTAATCTTTACTAAATCAGAACAAACCTGTCCTTTATCTTAAAAAAAAGCTCATGTGGCCATAAATCTGGTAGACGCATTTCAGTAAGGATTAGCAATACTGCTTCATTCAGGGCCTCATAAGTGACAAAATAAACATGAGAGATGAAGGATAGGGGGAAGGTTAAAATAAGTAATCTTGTTCTTAGAAAAGAGCCTGACTTTTAACTCCTGCAATAGCAAAGGAAGCCCGGCAGATGGTGGAAGGAGACCACAGTGCTAAAGGAAAGCTCTTTGCATTGTGCTCGTTATAGACATCAGTCCTTAAAGGAAGTTACTGACTTATTTGTCATGATGCTATCTAAGTGTTCAAAACAAAAATAGGACCCCAATTGTTTTTGCTATACATTTTGTGTCCAAAAATCTTGTGATTTTGACCAGCATGGCAAACATTCTCTTTTTCACTATGGAGCTCAGGCTTTGTTTTAAAGCCAGTGGTATCAATGACAGTAAAAAATCACTTAACCAATAAAAATGCTTCTGGCTGCCTGTATTTTGTGTTGCAGAGGTAATGTATTTTATTTGGGGTTTTGTTTGTTTGTTTGTTGTTGGTTAGGGGTTTTTTTTGGTGGGGGGAGTTTTTAATCTAGCATTTTGATTTATTATTCAGGTGCTGCTGAAGATCATGTCTGCATTACCCAAAGCCATAACAAGAAGAAAAAGACATTATGCTTTTCAGACCACATTTGCACTCTGAGTGACAAGACCGTGCAGAGTTCCCAATCTGCAGCAGCTTTCTGTCATGAGTGCCAGTGACGACCTGGAATCCAGCAATATGTTTGCTCTAATCCTTAGAAATATACAATTGGAGGCTGACATCTTGTTTTATCTGGTTCATTTGTTAAATATTCTCTTTCTCTCTCCCTCTCACACTTCTATGTCTGGCTTATGTCATATCAAGATAGACAGTAAACACCTGAGAGATGATCCAGATCAAAGGCATCCCTAATTTTCTCTGCAAAGGATCAACTATTTTATTTTTAAAAACCCCATCAGCATTACTGCAATTTTGGTGACACTTTCAGTAATTAGAATGGGCTTCAGATATGTGAGGACAGAAATGCTAGCAATAGAGAACCCCTTTTTAGGAGTGCTAGTGCAGAAGCACTGGATGACAGGCAGTAGCTCAGTAGCTCTGTCATCAGTAACAGCATGACACACCTTTCCTAGTCATCGTTTTGGCACCTAAATCCCGCAAGCACCTCAAGCATTTCTTGGCCTTAGCAAAAGACCCATAAACATACATTCCCCAAATAGTTTTCAAACAGCCAGGCTTACTTTATTACAACAGATAGAAAATTAAACTGTTTAGACCCCTTTTTGATCAGCAGGCATCCTATTGTATTTTGGGGGGTACAGAGGAGAGGGAATGTATCTCTTGCTGAGTGATGCTAAGTGGGCTTATTTTTTTTGGATGCCTTTTGCAGACTTGGTGGCCAGGTGCTCAAGAGCTCAAATTTGAACACTGTCTTTTATGGTCTTCAGAATGAACAGCAGTTGCTTATTCCTGCCCTCGGTACAGCTCCCTAAAATGATGTGTTTGTAAGGTGCACTGCCAGGGCCACCAGAAATGTCACTCCTCCTGCAGCAGGTACAGAAGCCTGACTGCCCAGGGTTGTGCTCCCCTGGGGACTGGGACTCTGCTGCTCCCTGCCTCCCCTCTGCCTCCCACCCAGACTGCAGCTGCCTGCTACCTGCAGCTCAGCCTTTCATGCTGCAGGTTCATCCTTCCCTCTGTGCCTCCTGTGCTTCTCATTCACCACTGGCTAAGGTGACATTATCCTCTGCCCAAATATCCAAGTCCCAAATGGCCTCTTCAGTTTTGTAGCTTTAGTCACATTTGAGACCACAGCATTAAACATGAGCAGCATAACCTGTGAGAACCTTTACATGTGCATTCTTAATATGTCTCATTTAATAGCTAATGTACTGGGCTGGGGGTTTTTGTTTGGGTTTTATTCTCTTCACTTCTTGTGGGAGCAAGGCTATTTTCCTCTGTGTCTGAAGAGGCTGTTCTTTCATGCCAAGGTACTTACTGCCTTGTGTGTACACCTGGAAGCAGCCTTCATGTTGGAGTTGGTTATTGCTCACTTGTGAGCACAGATGACTGCATTCTGCTTGAGCTCTTCAGCAATGTATTTCTGGGGTATCAGGTCTGTCCCCACAGTCACTGCTCTTTTGCTTTGATCCGTGCCCTCTCAGTCAGGTCTGAGTGAGTGCATAGTTCACTGTTATCCCTGCGTCTTCTGTGCACATCAGTTTAATGTATTCGAGATTGTAGGGAAATACATATTTACAAATACTGTATCACATGAAACAAGAACTTACATGTTCAATAAAATCATTTGCATCCCAGAACCTGGTATGTCCAGCAGAAATAATCTGATAAAAATACCTTGTAGTTCTGTGAGGTCTTTATTTCATCAGTCATGGGAGGCTTTGGCTTTCACATGTTTCTTCTGTACACAATTGCTTTCATTGCTGTTAGTCACATTAGTGATGCCACAGCTCACAGTATCAGATGATGGAAGCAGATTGAGCTGGGTTTTCTGTGAGATTGTTTCTCCATTCAAGAACAGACATATTGTGTGTTTTCTTCATATTCTTTAGCATTAATAAAATTTCGGGCATTTTAATTGCTAATTTGACTTTGCCATTTGGTGGCAATGCTGTGGTGGTAACAGAAGGGAGCCCATTGGAGGATGGATTGCCAGGAAACAGATGTGTTCCCACTGCATAGGGTATTCTGCCTATTAAAGTACTTCATTGCTTTAAATTCACCCACTTGGCTAGATGTCTGAGAAGCAGCCCAAATAGCCAGATTTGGGGTTGGGAAGCAAATCTCTGTTCTCCCTATGGATGGTGGAAAGAGCAGTGTGCTTCCACTTTCATTGCTGGTTGCCCTAAACAGACCACCAGATGTTGGCTAGCCTCTGTCATATTTGGCCAGGACAGAGTACTTCTGGCTTCCTCTGCACAGACTGCAGATCCAGAGGAGAGCTGGACAATTCCCAAAGAAAATGTCCATTCCCTGCAATCTGGGTATTGTGATTACCCACAATCTGTTTTAGCAGATGCAGTACTCCTGAAAATGTAGTCATCTCCCCCTGCTTTTTGGCCTTTCCAGTAGAAAAATAAAAGTTTCTGTTTGGAGCTATCTCTCTGTTCTGCTGGAGATACTTATATTAAGCTGAAGGTTAGCTAGAGGAACAAGTATCTTTCTAAGGTGTAGAACTGCTCACTAGCAATATGTTATGTATGTGCCTCTTTATTAAAAGTGAGATAATTAGGTGTCTGTTTTTTCACATGGGTATCTGGGGCCATCTGATGACGCCAGTTGTCCATGTAGCATCTCTGTTCAGGAGCTGTATCAATGATTTGCACATATGCGAAAGCTGTGGGAGAGAAGTTTTCAGATAGGTTGCAAATCCCAACAGACTGTGGATGGAGTGTGTGCATCTGAGAGCAGGAGGCTTTGGTGTGCTCTAAATTGCTGAGGCTGGTCCTGGCTCTTGGGAGATCAACAGATGTGTCATACAGGATACTGTAAACACTCCCCACACGTGGACGGTTTAATTCAGCTCTAGATCTGTTCCCTGACTCTTTCTGACTGACACATGAAGGTGGGATCGTGGTGTGTCACAGCTGCTGCCACACGATCTCTGTGTCCATCCCCAGAACACAGCAGCCATTGCACTGATCCCTGAGAGTCCTTTCAATGCATCCTGCTGACAGCATGGATGCTCTGCCACTCACATCTGGTCCCAGCAGTGCTCACTACCATTTGCATATGCTCTTCTCCTGGATGTGGCGAGGTAGTTTCCTTCCTTCTTTCTTTCCCCAAAAGTTTTTGTCAATACCCTATGTACCATTAATGTCTTTGTTCTCACCAAGCTGGATACGCCCTCATTTGTAGGACTTCAGCTGAACAGCCTTTTCCTGCTTGTTGAAGGTACTTCAGGTTTCAGAAAGGGGGAAAGGGGTAGGTTTTCTGGAGTCTCAGCAGCTATACTGCTTGTGTGACTTGTTACTTAACATTACTTAAAAACGTCTTTCTTTTCTGTTCATTCTACTGCTCCAATTATTTTTTCTTTTTATTCTGTAGTCACTCCTGGAGGCACAAATTGAAAAGATAGAAATAGATGAAGGCAATTGTATGCCTGGAAGACATCCTCCCCTTCGAACATTTCTTGATACGCCTCCCAACAGCTTCATTGCAAGGATGGTAGTGAATATTGCCAGCTCAGCACATGTAATTATTTTTCTTAATTTGTTCTGCCTCCATTGCCTGCATGAATTGTTTGCTTCAAACTTAAAGCCTCTCTGTGGTGACAATTTACTGGGTGCAGCCAGAAGTAGAGGATTTGTTGTTGCCAGCATCACTGATTCAACCTGCAATTTTCTTTGCCTAATGGCATGGGGTCATTGCATTGCTTTAATTCAGCTTTGCATGGTTACAATTCCTTTCCCTCCTTGGCATAGCTGCAAGGAAGCCCTTGCATCCTAACACATTTAGTAATGTCCTACAGTCTCCGTGGCATTCATTTTTCTAGCTAAGTGCTGGCCCATATCTCAGAGTTTTGTACATTTGCTTTTGATATTATTTTATGCTTCTCAGTTCTACCTTCTGAACTAACCGTGTCTTCCCCACCTACACTCTGCTTTGCAGCAGCTTTAGACACTCCTATAGTATACTATCAGTGAGGACAGCTTTTCTTTCAGCAGTCTCACTGCACTTTTTTCCCACTTATGAATCTAACACTAATTATTTCAGGTTTAAAATTGCGTACTCACATGAGTCAGCCATTTTCTGCACAGTTTGGCAGCATACCAATGTATTGTTTCTCCAGCTTGTTGATTACACAACTGTGGGGAAGATACCTTCCCTACGTGCCATTTTTCTGAGGACTGGAAATGCTTCTGAGACATTTCTAGGATTTTGCACAGAGTTCTTCCAGTCTGCAGTTGGTACGCATCCAGATACTGCAGAAACACATGGGAGTTATATCCCTCTCCAGCTAACAGCAGGAATGGCTTCTTTTGGCTTCCTGTTTACCCAGCCCCACAGCAATGGGTCACATACCCCATGTCACTCTAAGAAAGGGCTAGCAGAGCTAATGCCAATACTTCCTCTTTTATTTTCTGCAGCTTTGGGGCAAGAACCTGCTATGAACCCATGCTGTCTCCTCTGTACTTCTGGGTTTTAGGGAAGTGTAGCCTCGTCTCTTTTTTCCAGTCTTCACAGCTGTCTATGACACATGGCTGCCTAATCTCTTTTGCCACAATATCCAATATCCACTCTGGCACTGAATATGAACCTGAGGGAGAACCAGGGAGCCAGTGCTGGGTGATGGTTCTTATCTTCTCCCCTTTACCTCCTGCTCTGGGAGTACTTTGATGGCAAGGAGCTCCCCTGCTTTCCAGCAGAGCTACCTTCTCTTCTGGAGCTCACACAGCCTGTTCCAAAAGGAAATTGCTGGGTCTTCCTTTGTTGTGCCAGGACAGACTTAAGTAGTCAGCTAGGGAAGGACTGCTGTAATGGAGACTGTGGATTTTGTACAGGAGTCAAAGCAAGAGACAGCTGTGCAGCCTGAAAGATGATCAGAAGATAAGATGACAAAGGCTGAATTTCTAAAGACATTATACTGCCAATTAAAAGTCTGAAATCTTCCTGGCCTGCCCTGCCCCAGAAATTCAGATCAAATCATTCACTGAGCTGTTCCCACAAAAGGAACTGGAAATTCAATAGGTCAGATTGTCAGCTAGAATAAGTCCACTGACTCCAGGGGAACTACTCCACTTTCTGTCATCAGAGCACCTGGCCCCATGACCACGAGCTTCAGATTTTCCACATGGCTGTTTCCTTGGGACTTACATCATCACCCTGCACAACAAGGAGAGTTCAAGGTCACAGCAAAGAAGGATTTTTTAAAAAGCAAAACAAGAGACCCAAAAAAAGCTCAAGTTCATGCTGTGCCTCCACAATACCACCTGGTTTAGTAGACCTGTGGATCAGTATCTTCCTCAGGTTCCATGTGATTGGTGCCATATGTCAGTGCTGAGTCCTTCCACTCAGGATCAGAAAATGGTGGAGGTCATGCACCCACAGAGCAGCTGTCCTATGACTTTGCTTCTTGCCAATCCCACCCCATCTATGATACAATACTTGTGGCATCAGGGTACAGATAAGGAATGTCTTCAGTGTTAGTTTCCCTTACTGTTCCCTTATTTCCCTTACTATTGTCTCCTAACCTGTTGTTCACTAATACAGAAAGAAATATCTTTTATCTCTTACTGTAGAGACTGTAGTCTTACAGTAATAACCCAAATCATAAAATAACATGTAGGATTTCTAGGATGAAATGCCTATGAAAACAAGCTTTAAAAATTCTGCCTGAAATTTCCAAAGCATGACATTCACCCCCAGGCAGAAAGCCTGCAGACAGTTCTGTGTATCAATTAAGAGGTGCTAAGTCACTTCTTTAGCCTCACATGGGCTGCTCCATCAGTGAGATTCAGCTAAAAACCAGTTAGGAAGAAGAGCATCAGTGCTGCTATGAAGAAGAATGATCATTACCTAATACACCTTTCCTTGCAAAAGCATGAGTTCAGTAATTTACTGGTTCTTTCCAATTTCTGACTACAGTGATCTTATAAGCTGTATATCATATTAACAAAATAAGAGCTTTGGTGTTATCCCTTCCTGTCCTCTGCTGTCACCCCAAACCTTTTATGTGAGGACTGAAAATCTAAACTGTTTGTTTCAAAATTGTCAGAACAGCAGGGGTAAAAACTCTTTAAAATGAGATACTAATTATTAATGTGAATGCTTTTCACATCCATCTCCTTCTAAGTATCTCAATGGAATGATTCAGTTGTACATTGCTCAGAGAGAAGATCCATTTTTCATACTTCTTTAATTTTTTATCCATTTGTAAAGTTTCCCAAGACCTAGACAGCAATAAAACAGCAAAGAAATTGCCCAAGGCACTCTCTTAAAGAAGCAGTATGGGCTGGGTTCTGTTCTGCCACAGATTAGTCTAAATTGGTAGCTGTTCCATGATGTCAGTGAAACTGAACTGCTGAAATGCAGAGGCGAATCTGGCCCCATGATCTAATTCCATGATGAAATTGCTAGTGTAAATAAATGACTGCTGCTGTTCAGTGCTTTCCCCCCCACTCCCCAAAGTGCCCTAATGAATAATGAATTTTATGAATAAGCTTTAATGAATGACTGAACACATTTTAACGGCCCAACTAATAAGATCGTAAGTTAGAACACTTTCCTTCGCACTTTCCTCCGCTGCCTTCCTTTGCTTCCTTGAACCAGAGAATTGCCCTCTTAAACTGCTGTCAATCACACATACAATTACCACATCCCAAAAGGTGTCATCAAACAGCAAAAGTGTCCAGTTTATAATTCCAGGAAAAACATTCCATATTTGTTTAAAACATCTAACTCAGGTTTCAAAATGCAAATGCTGAAACAGAACAAACCTCTAAGCATTTATTCCTTCCTTCCCTCCGCCCCCCAAGATTAAAATCCATTCATTTCAATCAAGTCATTCAGAGGAAGGCTGTAAAATGAATGACATAATTAGCCACTTAATATACTGCATATGGAATTTTAATTTCAGATGAAAATCAGAGAGGCTTTTCTAAAGCTCTTTATTGAGAGAAAAAAATAGTGGTATGTGAAGACAGCTAATGCTTTTCATTAGTGCTACTTTTTTGTCTTGAGTTTCCTAATACTCTCAGCATTACTTAATAAATTTACTGAGTTTACTGAAATTTACTCAGGTTTACTGAATAAACCTTCCTGAGTTCCATCAGAAGGGGCAAATACACCTTTACAGAATGAAGAAATCAGGAAAACAGTGAGACTAAGGACCTAGTTTTGCCACGTTACAATGCAATCACAAAGAATGAAGTGACTGCTTCCTCGGACTGAATCCTGTGGGAACCAGTTTGGGGACAATTTTCTGAAATGTCTTCCAAGAGGCTGAAGCACAAAAGTAAAAAATTAAGGCACCTCCAAATGGGTCTGTACTTCTGAAAACACTCATTCTCATGACACCTGAAGTCACAAGAATAATATGCATCTGATCCAGAAACAGTTTTAACCAAACTCCTGCTGACCAACACAGTGGGATTTTATGGCTGCAGCCTAAATGTTAACCAAAATCAATCAAAATTGAATCAATATTAATCAAAATTAACCAAAAAAAAAGAGAAACCAAAACCAAACCAAAACCAAAACAACCACCCCACAGGAGAGCTAGAAGGCAATTGGACAGTTCACTATCTGATGAACTTAACTGTCTCTGTAACCAGTCCATCCTGTTCAATCCTGTTGGCCACTCATTTCTGTCCTGCTTGTATTGACATATTCCACAGGCTTTCAGCCACATTACTGAGTCAGAAAACACCAGAAGATGACCCATTATCCTATTAGATTAAACAAGAAACACTAAACAGGAGATAATAGTCAAAGGGGAGGGAATGGGAACAAGTCAACATTACTCAGGGGTTAGGAAGAAGTTCCAAAATGTAATCTGTGTTCATTACCTTGAGTAAATATACAGTCAACCTCCATTTGCACAAGCCTTGTTCACATGAAGTAATAATTTCAGGGAGAAAAAACCACATTCCGCCGGTGTAGATTTTGTGCAATGAAATACTCTTCCCCACATGTGCTCCTCCCAGACTTTGGGAGCAATTTCATTTACCTGCATTACTTTTACTGCTCGCTGATGACTTTCAGATCCATCTGCCCATACCACAGGGAATGAAGCAAGAAGTACAATGGTTCTGCTGTGGCAAAAAAAGTCCCAAGAAAACTTTGGAGACAGAAGGAAAGGTTAAAAAACTCGTGATTAAAGTATTGAAATTCTCTGGCATTGACCTACATTCCAGATTACCTCAATTGTACTATACTCTTTCTTGTTTTGTTTTGTTTTGTTCTTTTTGTGAAAGTCAAATCAACTGTATTAAAATATGTTTATCAGTATAAATCCATAATATTTCTGCTCTTTTTTATTTGGATTTTTTTTTCAAGGATTGAACTAAATTTTCTAAACCTCATTTGCTCTTTGGGTTGCATGTGAGAGTTTTTTTCTTATTTTGGTCTGAGAAAAAGGCTAAGGAGTAACCTCCTGATCCTAATGGAAACCTTTGACGGTTCGTCATACCATATCATGCTGATCCCATGCACTTTACTAGATGTATAATTCAAGTTACTGCAACACTATTCTCAGCCTAGGCTGGCATGCATCACTGATGGTGAAAGAATCAAAAGTGAACCTGCCCAAGAAAGCAGAAGAAAACCTTTACGGAAATTTGCAGTGTCTAAACACTAAAAGGTTTTGGGGCTGTTTTCCTGAAGAATTGTTCTTGTTGACCAGGAGGAGAATGAAGTCTCGTACCACAACTGGCACACACGAGATGAAGCTGTGCACCAAAATCTTGGGTCTCTCTTCCGTGTCCCATTGGCTGTTCAAAACGACAGGGTTATCAGCTCTTTGGGGAAAAGGTATGGGCCTTGCAAGACCACTGGAAGCCCCTTCCTGGAACACTTGTCAAGGAGCTTAGGCTGGCAGCTTAGAGTCACATGCCATTCTTTCACTTTGATTGCTACAGAGGATTGATTGGGAAAGAGAAGGGATCTGTCCAGTTTTTCCAGTACTCCAGCTCTTAGCCTCTTGGGGACCTGAGGCTGAGGCAAGAGCCATTGCTCTGATCCTTTGTATAACCAGGCTGCTGGCCTTGGACCCTGGCACCCTGTTAAACTCTGGAGCCCCACCACTTCTCACCCGGCAGCTCTGCAGTACAGTCCTCTAATGTTAACCATCAGACCTCACACTGAAATGCAAGTGTTTCATTCTTAGATGTTTGTGAAGCTCCCTTCACAACACTTCTGGCTTCATATAATGCACAACAAAACACAGTGGCAAAGGCCTGCAGAAAGTTAAGTCATCTCACTGCAGAGTTAAGTTGTATAACACCTCCAAAATCATCTTTTCCAACCTGAGCCAACACAGAGTCTGGCACACTCACTGCCAGCATATTTGGAAGAAAATGAAGGACCCACCACTGATGCCTGGCAATTTTGGAAGTGTAATATTACAAAAACTTATTAAAATCAATCTCAGAGTGTCTTGCTTCCACGCACCACTTTTTTTCTCCTTTAATTATTTGATGTTCTCAGCTGCAGGAAACACCCTCCTGCCCTTGGAACTAGAGCAACTGTGTCACAGAGATCACAGTCCCTTTAAAGTTCATGTGGTTACAACATTGCTGTCCCACTTCTATCACAAACAGTGTCACTGCACATCTGGTCTGGCTGTGCCTGTTTTCTGCATGCCCTTTCCTGCCTAGGGATCACCTTGAGCAGATGTCGCTCTCCATCCAGTGGCTGGTGAGCAGCCATGGTGGCACCGATCCAATGAAGGAAACTGATGAGCCATCATGTTTCCCTATCCAATGCCAGCAGGGTCCTGGCTTGATTGCCCTCTTTAAAATGCTGCTTCCAGATGGAAATTCCCACTTGGAGAAAGCTCTCTAAAATGCACGTACCCATAGGACATTACTGGGCAAAAACAAGAAGAGGAGTCTGTTTATGACTCTAAAGCCTGCGTCCACACTGATCTGACTCCAGGCCTCGTTATTCCTGTTGTGCTCACTGCAACAGCTTGCAACAGCTTGCAACAGCTCACTGTCAACAGCAGGACATATCAGGGCAGCCAAGCACTGACTGACTCAGCACAGTCAGAGCTTAAGAATTCCCTGAGGATGGATGGACAGAAATCAGCATGGAGGACAGCTCAAAATGGCTGCAGGGGAAAGCTCTCCTACAAAATACAGTACAGCAGCAAGCCAATTCATACTCCTTTTCCCAGCTACAACCTTTCTCTCCTTCTAGACAAAGATTAGAGGCTGTTTCAGTCTGACTAGTGTTTAATACTCCCTGGCCCACTGTGTGAGATGCAAGAGACTTGCACCATGGCAACATGAAGGTTCAACATGCTGCTTTCCCGCAGTACCGAGTCTTGAACTACAGACCACGCTTTTCACATTTGCACAAAATTTTCTGCGTGGGTCAGACCCACAGACCTTCTCTGCTCCCCTCCACACTACAGACCTGCAACAATGCCCTAATGCTCCTGCTGCAGAAGTCAACAAATAAAAAGCTTGTGGCATATCTTCTACAATAAACACACTTCTCGTAATGGCAGGTGTAGAGAAAAGAGGTACAGAAGGTGGATGAGGTTCTTTGAACACTGCTTAGCTGGGAGGACATTATTTCTGCACATTTTCCTGAGCTGTCATTTCAAAGATGATGCTTTGAGTGGGATTTGTCTCACTCTGCTTTAGATATCTACATCTGAGCAAGTTACCTTTCATATTCAATGCAGAGAAATAGGCATGTCTGGGGTGTGAATCATCTGATTTGCTTTATACATCTCCTTTAGACTAAGATGAATCACACTCCAGGAGTGCTTATTTTTCTCTATTGACTATAAAGGGAATCAAGATGAATACACAGATATAGACACCTACATTTGGTCAGATGACTCTTACCCTGCATCTGCTGAGACACATCTCCAGGTAACATCCTCCACACAGGCAATCATCATTCTCACTCCATCGCTCACCCATGCCAAAGCCTACAACCAAGACAGCAGTTCACTTAAGATCCCTCTCCAAAATCTGCTACACATCCAGAGCCAGTACAGGGATCTGAACTTAAGTCTGCTACAGAAATTAATAAGGGAAATAAGCGGGAAATGTATTACTGTATTGAAGGAAGCTCCAGAATGGAAGGGTAAAATTGGAGTAACTTGCCTGGAAGGAATTACCATTATTGGCATAGAAGATGGGATCCCATTAAAGACACTTAGTCTAGGGTGGGGTCTGGGGAGCATAATAATTTCCATTGGCAACTGCAACAGCAGGAATCACAAATTAAAAAAAAAAAAAAGAGAGAGAGAGAGAGAGAGAGAGAAATTATCAACCATGAGTAGCTTTTGAATTTTTCCCAAAACCAAGAAACAGCCAAGCTGGTTGAAAGATTTCATTGAAACCAGCTCACCTCTTAACATGATACCTGACACATACTGTGGTTTTTCAGTGCAATCAGATAGAAATATTACCTTGCCTGACAGAACACTCATTACCCACAGTAATGTTTCCTTGACCCATCAGGGCAAGTTCATAGACATCCTATCTGGATGTCCTCAAGGTTCAGAAATCTTGTCCCGTTCGTATCCATGCCCCCAAGAGCGCTCACTGGCTGTCAGAGGTGTCCAAAAATACAGCATACACTTCTCACATGAGGCACATACTAGCCAGAAATAGCCGGTGTTTCCATTCAGCATGGCTATCTGCCCTTTGGTCTCCCAAGCATTCACTATACCCACATTCTGCAGCTACACAAGGAAACATTCATTTGCTCCTTGTCCTGGTCCAAGTCTCCAGCAAGAGATTTCCTAAGTCAGGGCATGGGAGGACAAGTTGGGTTTCTGCAACTGACATATGGAGTCATAGCACTGTTGATATCCATTAGCACAGACCTATGAAATGTCCAGGACAAATACAAATTTTGGATAAACACAAACAGAGCAGATTTTTATAACATGGACGAAGTATTAAAAGACTCTTTTATTTTTATAAAGACAATTCAAAACATCTGGAATCTCAAATAAGTCTCTGTACACACTGTTTTAACTCAAACTCCCTGATATTTGTGGAATTTCCCTTGCACTGCACTCTGAGCAGAGCTGACTGCTGAGTTGAACCAGGCTTCTTTCCTGTGTTAGGAGAAACAGCTGAATACAGAGCACCTGCTTTGGGTGGACAAACACAGTTAGCTGACAAGCCATTTTTTAATGGGAATATTTGGCCGAGTATCCATCCCAAAATCAGGCCTGAGTTTCTAAATACTCTGTCATCACAAAAGGACATGTGATTCCTTTCTTTATGGGCCCAGCATAGCTCCTCCTCCGCTACCACAGCATCTGTCACCCTCTCCATGCAGCTTATGAGTTGACTCACCTGTAGGTGACTCATTTCAAACTCCACTCTGAAAACAAAAGGCTCAGTGCTGGGTCTTTACACATGCTAGCTGTGCTATCTTTCCATAACAGAGGAAAAGAAGTGAAGCCAAAGCAACAATGTCCTTCAGATTGGAAGCAACCTGAGGACCTGTGTTTACCATCAGAAAGCCACACTTTCCTAACTCAGTATTTCCTCGGGCTGCCACTGACTTTCTCTGCTTACCACAGCAGGAAGTTGCACCACATGACACCTGCCCAGAATACTGAGCATTTGGCTTAAAAAGCACAAAGTCATGGGGAAACAATGATTAACTGTAAATCACCGTGGAATCCAGTCCTCAGGGGAATACCTGCAGACAGCCTAGCAAATTGGTATAGATGTACATCAGCTTGCCAGACTGCATCCAGGGCTAATTTAATGGAGTATTGCTGCAGCACAAACAGAGGCAAGATACTGCCTAGTCCTCCAGCAAGTTTCAGTGTTCTGTTTCAGAATATCATGGATCAAACTACTCCTATTATGTTGGCATGCTGAAATGAGGCAAAAGAACATGATATGCCAAAGCTGCGCCAGCTTTCTTCAGACAGATATAAAAGCTGGTCAGCACAGCCTCTGAAGCTTTTCATCCTGGATCATGCATGGGAAGAGGACATAAAAAGTTGAACTTATTTGGGGCTTTGTAGATCATTATCAGTGCTATCAGGATACTCTACATTCACTGAGGTCAATGGCAAGGCTCCCACTGCCTTCTTTAGATGCATAGGAAGGGAGTGTTGAACTGCACCCAGAAACAGGGAGGAAATGCTATTGGAAAGCTGATAGAAAGTGCAGAGCTCAAGGGCAAGCTGGCACCCACCTCCTTCAGCTGCAGCTACTTGGTGACTGTAAGCAGTACTCTTGAGGGACAGAAATTCTGGAGATTCAGATATCACTGTGATTATCAAAGCCTGGTTCTCCGTGGTACAAAAGACCTCAACTTGCATCTTTCTGGGACTAGGAGAAAGTTAATTCACAGAACCATAAAAATTCCAACCTGTTCAAGAGCTGACCTTCATTCAACAATCTTTTTTGAGTAATGACACAAGCAGTCGGGATAGACCAATTGTGCTTTCAAGGCTCTGTTTCTAAAGGTTTTGCAATGTATTTAACTTTTCCTCAGAAAACACCCTTTGCAGCAGACAGGAGCCTTGTGTTATATATAGAAATACATGATAGCAATAGACACAGAGGAGCCACAGGGCTGACAGTAGGAAGGGTCAGGGCTTTGAAGTCAGATCCGGGGCTCATCTCACTTGGTAAGAAATCTGGTGTCCACCAGAGAATGGAGGCAAGGAGGCAGTCCTTGGAGGGGTGAGTTACAAGCTCTGTCTCAAAGAAGGAAATTTTTCACTTCCCTTTGCTGATCCTGCTGTGGGGGGGTTCTTCTACCTCAGCCTCTTGTCCCTGCAGCACAAAGGCAACCTCCCCTAAGAAGGCAACCACAGACCTGTACACAGACCTCTCTGCAGCAGCCAAGAGGCAAAAGCAGCTACAGCTGGGATCAGTTCTGCTTCTGGCATCTGTGTTCAAGCCCAGCCGCTCAGCTGGGGCCTTGCTCCTGCCTCTTGCCAGGCTGGTAAGCTACAGCCAAACACCCCCGGGTCTGAACATCAGCACTCTCCACCTGCCTGAAGCATATGACCCTGTCCCAGTTTTGGATCACCCTCGTGAGTCACATTTTTCCTACCTCCCCCTTCCAGCTCTCCCAGTGGAGTGGCAGCATGGGGAAAAGTGTAGAACCCATCATTATCTGGCTCCAACCCAATGAGCACCAGGCTCTGTGAGGGAAGCTGGGGTGCAAACCAAGCAGCTGAGCTTGGGTATCTCTGTGTGGGATTCAGGTGTCCCGGGGTTAAGGGGAAAGCCAGTTCTGCCCGCACTCTGAGGCAGCGGAAGGCATGGTTGCTCCTCCCTAGGGATGCTGCTGTAGTGGGCACTCCATGTTCTCCCACTGAACTGAGTCACTCATCACCTGCCTGTCCCTACCCCTGTAGTCACTCATCACCAGCCTGTCAAGGGTAAAGCTGGCCATGAGAGCTGGAGACCAGGGAGGTGGTAAAGTGTAGGGACAAGCAGGCACAGGGCTCAGGCAGGAACATCAGCTCCCTCACAAGTGTCCGTGCACAGGCCAGTGCAAACGCCTCACCTGAAGGGCTCTGGCCCTTGCTCGCTGCTGGCACAGCCTGTCAGGCCGGGGTGCCCGGGAATGCCCCTCCTGCCCTGCCTGCCCCTAACCCAGCGAGCGCCCCCTCCCCGCGCCCCTGCCCAGCGCTGCTTAAGGAAACTGCTCGCCGTGGGGGGCTACGCAGGAGACGAATTCCAGCGCTAGGGTCAAATTCCTCACAAGGAATCTGGAAGTCCTTCAGTACTGGCTAAAGACTGCAGACTGACAGAGTTCTCTGTCCCCTTGGCAGAACTGAGTTTCAACCAGCAGAGTGTTTTTCTGCCCGGTCAGTGGGTTGCGTGAAATGCAAACAGCAGTGATAAATTATCATGAGCACTTTGTAGTGCTCCTTGACCAAACTTAAGCTACTCACGAAGTGATTTCTTAGAATTACTTCTTTGCTCTCTCTTCCCGAACTATTAAATTACAAGTCTGTGATTAATTACTGCAGCAAACTTTAAACTATCACCTAAGAACAAAAGGTCTTTTTGATAGCGGATGTTTACTTTCAGCTGAAAGGGCACATGCTCAAATTTTGTGCAGCGTATCTTACTTGCATTTTAATTCTTCGAGTTGAAAATACCATTTGGCTGCACAGAGAGGCAGAAAGGTGAAAATGTCATTGGATAAAACCTCAGACTTTTTCTCAAAATTGGCACTTACAAATGTCTTCCGGAAGCTAGAGGTCACTGCGCACACAGTCCCACAGCTTTCGGGCATTAACCTGAAGTTATTGTGTGGAACTGGAATTCCTACAGCAAGGTCAGATAGTTTATCCCAAATGTTAGCAAATTCCAGCAACTGATCTAACACAGATGCTTTC
Source organism: Passer domesticus (assembly GCF_036417665.1). Classification (NCBI taxonomy): domain Eukaryota; kingdom Metazoa; phylum Chordata; class Aves; order Passeriformes; family Passeridae; genus Passer; species Passer domesticus. Next base: position 70,278,264 of record NC_087476.1, on the reverse strand, counting down.
ACTCCCTCCAGTGGGATGCTCCGGAGGCAGAGAAGGAATGGTTTTGAACAGGGCTGCTGCTTTCTCTGTGCATCCAAACGGCAATCCTGCTGCAGATGGGCTTTGTGCTTCACCCAGATCTGACTGTAACTGCTGTGACCCTCCCCCAAAAAGTATTAAGCCTCATCTACATAGATATATAATTTTTTAATATATAGGGCAGCAGGAGACACTAGCTACGCTGTCACCTAAGTGTTTCTGGAAGAGGAAAAAGAGCTATTCAGCATTAAAGATTCAGGAATGTCTGTTGACATATTAAGGAAACAACCTCGGGGGACAGCTGACACGGCTCCAAGAAGCATTACCAAGGGAACAGTGACGCAAATGTCTTCCATTTTTACAGGCTGGCAGCTCGCCAGGTTCCCTCGCCTGATGGCTGATGTAATGCTAATCCCTATCTGGGTTAGTGCTCGGATATCAACCACAGCAGCTCACTGTGCTGCAATCAATATAGCACACTTTTTATAGAAGAGCGTATAAAAAAAATTCTGCTCTAATCTACTAGGAATATGTACAGTAGAGTAATAGCAGGGGAAATCTAATGGCTAGCCTGGAGCTCACCCAGCGTGCGCGTTTGCAAGCATGCATGTGTGTGTGCAGGCTTGTACACAAACCTATCTACACCTCAAATAATGGCAAGTCCAGGCAAGGGCCACACATTGAGAAAGGGCTGGCTGCTCATCACGTACAAGAAGAGCCTTCCAATTCCTTTATTAAGTGAGATATTGGCAGAGGAAAACAAGCAAAATGGGACCGGAAAATAAAACAGGTTATCAGTCATAGCATGAAATGAAATGGATGTTTCTGCTTTAATGACAACATTTTGTAGTTCTGGGAGTACCAGAGGGCTCTGTGGGGATTAAGGAAGCCTTTCAACACACCTCTGCAGGAGAGGCAGCACTGAGTCAGAGCGAAGGATGCACAGTGGGTCACAAGCTGCCAAAATGCACCAGCCCTTCAGTCAGTGTGTAAATTCCTTCATAGTGCCACCAACACCAGCACCTAAGACAAGAAATGAGCAGGAAAGGAGTCCAGAGATCCTGAATTACCATGCAATTATCTGAGGAGCAATTTGGCTTTCTCATAAAAGAAGAATGTTGAAATACTGAGTAATTTCCAGTTAATATGGTTCTGGCTCTATACCATCTACCATGGAAAACCTTTCCACTGCTTGACTGCACCTAAACCACTCAAGAGCACTGGTTTGCTGTGAGCTGATTGACCAGCTTCGTGCTTCAGCACACCATTTCCTGTAAGGGATAAACCCCTGTCAGTTTATTTCACAGGATACTGGTGTCATAGCTGGGAAAGTACCTAAGGGTGTTCTTGTCCCAGATAAAATTTTAAGATAAAATCCATGTGTAACAAAGTAGATGAATTCCAGCCTTATCCTGTGCTTAACTAGTGTGATGAGAAATTATGAAGGACAATACACTGTTTTCTTCTATTCCCCCTTTATCAGGTAATATTTAAGGGAAAATTTAGAAAAACGCTACTTAAAAGTAGAAGCTGATATTCCAGTAATATTATTGGTTAACTCCTAGCAAATGTGAGAAGAACATTAAACACATCATTCAGGGTTTCAAAAGAGGGTCAGCTTCACAGAACAGCCCAAGAGCTGGGTGGGTATTTTGGGAAAATCCAGTTACATGGCCTATGGAGATTTAAAAGGCAATACTCTCAACCACATCTTTCCCCAGGCCATGCTCAAGGCAATCTTTCTACAGCAACTGGTGTTGACCGGACTGCGTAACTGACCTTACCTTTCACTGCAGCAGAAATAAAGGAAATCCATGTCCATTCATGTTAGGCCATACCTACTCAAGCAGCTACAGGGCAAAAAGCTCCCCTGAGATGCTCATCAGCACCCAGCTGCAGCCTTGCATATCTATCAGGCATTCCCTTGTATTTCTGCCTCCCTATTGCCAAGAGCTGCCAGAGCACAGTGCTATTTGTGGCCATCCCTCCCTCCTCTGCTCTTCATTCCCCCCCAGCAGAGTCCTGGACTCAGCAGCAGTAGCTTCAGGAAGGGCTGACTGTGGGAGTGATGTGGGGGCGGTGGTCTTCAAGAGGGTTTTTTGGATCCCTCCAGCAGGCAGAAAGAAAGGCTCAAGGAGCAAAACAGGGAAGAAGAATGAGGCAGGAATTAAAAAATAAAAAAAAAATTTAAAAAGCAGGGCAGGTGTGGCAAAACAAAAGCAAGAAGAGGACAGCATTTGGCTTCATAACTTCTTCCTTAATTTCTACACCTTTGGTCACCAGAAGTCATGCTCCTCTTCCATCCGACCATCCTGCTCAGTGCTTCCTGGCCCAACATTGGCTCCTCTGCCTTTAGTTCCCAAAATGCACTCTAAGCACATGGATAGTTTTGTTACAACAGCCTCATAAATCAGACCAGTTGAGAGCGTTAATATAATCATATTATCCTCTCTCTGATTTGTGAAGAGGTAAATTATTTGATCACCAAAGAGCTCTGTTCTCCTGAAAAGGATTTAGCTGAGGTTGCTCATGTGTCAGTACAGCAGGAGAAATCATATTTCCCTCTCAAAAAAAAAAAAAGGGTAAGGAAGAGGCAAATAGCTCACACAAAGATACATTTCAACACACTTTATACTTGTCAGTGCTCCAGACTTGCCCTCCCTTTGCAGCACATAAACATGTAACAGGGAGGGAACTATAAGCCCAGTCCTCCTCACAGACAAAGATCACCTCATGGAATTATGATGCAATACCAATGTGAAAGGAAACTCCAAGTCCTTCCTACGCAATCTATAGGACATTGGCACAATTTTTTAACATATGTGTTTATATTTCTTTGATATTTAATGAAATGCTTAAGAAAAACATGTTCTAAATTTTTTGATGTAAATACAGTTTGTTGTGCTTCAGTTCTGAGTGAAGAACAGTCGCCATTATTTTTTCCACATGCTCATGCTACATTATATTAAAAGCATACTCTGCTCTGACAGGCGTGTTGTGTGCTTTATAAATAGCTTGCACAGTTGGAAATATTGATGTTTAGCAAAAATCCCAGTGCCAGCAAATGCAATGTGGAGAACCTCCTTTGTAGTAAATTGTCTGCACACTGACCATGGGAATTGATCTCCAGATCATGCCTGAAGGACCTACTCTGTATCTCCATGGAGCTCAGCAGGGCTCCTCAGGGTCCAGCACTGCTAAGTGGAGCACTCGCCTCTCTGGAGGACACAAACCCAAGTGAGAATACTCCAGACAAGATAATAGTCTGGTCTAGGTGGAGTTTGTATTATTGTATTATATTGTATTATATATTTTAAAATACAAGGCACATATCAGTTAGCACCAGTGCCCTGCAAGGTTCATTGCCTTCCCAGCTTCTCTCACACTTATGGTGGGGTCCAGTAGTCTCTGACAACCCAATTAATGAGACTCAGGCATTATCACACAATCTTTCCAGCTCTAAACACCCTATTTCATTGAAGTACTCCTAGAAATGGTCAGAGAGCCCCAAAAAGATCATTCTAGCATTTTGTTTTAAAATGTTAATGCAAGGCTGATATTCACAATCTCTAGTGACCAGTTAGTAAAACTAGGTGGTTTTCAGGGCAAAATCATGAGACAAAATTCACAGGACTGAGAAAATGTCATCTTTTCATTCACAGAGCAAATATGGTTCTGTGTTTTCAGTACAAGAATCATTCTTATCCAGGCCAGCAGCATTTGGGGATTGATTTCCACATTTTTCCTGTATATAAACAAAATAAACTTGGGGTGTGGATCAGTCTCAAGTTCCAAAACCTCTGATTCCCTGCCAAAATGAAGGGTCAGATGCAAAACTGACTCCAGTTCCCAACTGGAATAATATATTCTCTGTGTGCACGGCTGGAGTCAGTGTGTTTGTGGATAGATTTGTGTCCATCCCATATTAACGGCAGGATCAGAGGGAATATGTTAATGAACAATGCTTTTACACAGCTTCCCTTTATGATGTATCATCCTGCACCAATACATTGGCAGCAAGTGAGAGATACAAGACAGTTTTTAGGCTTTAATGCCCAATGGCATCTTGGTGGGATGAAAACATGGTTGAACATCATGCAGGCAATACTGCTAATGGAAATAGGCATTTAGAAAAGAAAAAGCAAACATTTCTTTGCCTGAGAAACACTGAAATGGAGCATTCTTTCCTGAATTCATGGGAACGCATTTATTTTATTCACATTAGCAGCTGTGCAGCAATTGATGGTAATTTTCCTCAGGGTTTTCATATTATACTCTCTTTTTTGATATGTTGTTCCCTGTCTAAGGCACACACTGGTCAGGGGCAAGGTTAAGATCTGTGAACCCTCCAGCAGCCTTGTGAAAACCCAGACCTGTGCTCCCATTCAGGTGATGTGAGGACTGCAGAACACAAAAATTCTATTCCTAAAGGTAGAGGAGAGTCTGCTTTAGCCCAGAGCACAGGGGCCTGGGTTTCTTTTCACACTCCTGCACAAGCATGAATTAGCGAGAAAGGGACTTGCCTGTTCTGTTGTAACAAGTGTCACACAAAAGCAATGAACAATAACCTTGGTCTTAACAGCAGCATCTGCCTTTGTAGATGCATTTCTTAGTGACAGCGGCACCCACCAAAGGTGAACGTTTGTCCTTCTACCTTAAAGTGATGGCACAGGCAGCGGAAGAGTTGAGCTCAGACCTGGCCTGGTGAACATTGCCCAGTGGTAAGTTTGAGAAGGAAAAAGAGAAGGACACGTTTTTGTCCTACCCACTAGGCACTCATGCTCTGTCCGGCTGCCGCACCACTGAGTCTCTGACCATCAGAGGAGCCATACTCGGATCTGAGTAGCTGGAATCACTTCACCCCCGGGTCATTACGATATTCAATTATGGCTCTGTACTTAAGTGACACAGTAGGTACGGGAATTGAAAGCACAAGAACTCCTAACCTCTGATCCCAACTCTCCAACAGAATCCCTCGCTGGCTTTAGGCAAGGTACTTAACATCTCCGCCTCGGTTTTCCCATTTGCAGAAGGGGGCTAATAACACTCAGCTACCTACTCCACAGGGAAGTCCTGAGGATTCATTACTTAATGTAAAGCGGCTAGAAGATGAAAACCTGCATGTAAGTGCCAAGCATTATTACAGTTACCAAGTTTAGCTTCAGTTTTTTCAGACTTGCTTTCCTCTTTGAAATGAGAAAAAGTGTTCCTTTTAGTTGACCAAGATTAGTGTTCTGCTCTACATTTCCTATAGATGTGAGAAGGCGCCTTGGGAAAATGAAAGGAAAGGAGAAAAAAGTGTCCCTTTGGATCCCAATCTTTCACATCCTCTCAGGAAATTGTTTTGAAAGTGTCCAACACTTGGTGCAATATGCTGTAGTCACAAGTCAGAAATTTTACTCTTTTAAGAATGTTTTACGAGACCCAGGAATAAATCATCTCTAGCAGGGATGGTGAAGCATAATGTTAAGAGTCTGTGATTTTCCTCAGAGGTAAAGAAATTATTCTAAGCTTTTCCCAATTTGTTCATGAAACTTTAACAAGAAAATACCAGGAGCCATTTTGGCACATCACTGGAATATGTACATCAAGAAAAGCCAAGGGGAGAGTTTCAATTGACCAAATTATTTCCTGCAGTCTCAAATGATTTAAATGTTTGAATTTAAGCAACAATTCTGGTATGGAAAACTGCTTCCATGGCAAGGCAGTCAACATAATGCTTGGTCAGCATCTTTAAATCTTTAAACAGACTGGCATAATTGTGTGATGGAAGGCGGGGGACTGGTCATCCTAACATGCGCTGCACTGAAACTACAATCTGCAATAAATGGACACAGCAAACAAAAGAACCAATTCAGTATTTTCAAATGCTGAGATTATTGGAAACAAAGGAAACAATTTTGTCACCCCAGGAAAAAAAAGTCCTTTTATGATTGTTCTGAAAAAGCCCCCTGCCATGAACGGCTGCCACTCCTAAGAATTCAAAACATGCAGCTAATGCACATGGTTCTGCTTCCAGCTTCATTAATATGAGATTTTGGCACTGCAGGAGCACCTCCTGTGTGTACTGCATCTGTATCTGGCATAAGCACACCAGTATGTTTCTGTTGAATTAGTCAGAGCACATGATGTGGTGTTTGTGCCAGTTTTATGCTGACTGGAGGACAGACATTACCTGATTCAGTTCAGTGTCTACCAGAGTGTGTGAAACATATCTGAACCAGCATAGTAAGTTTGTGCTTGTCCAGTGCTTGGCTGCATATGGCTGTGATGTCCTGGTCCAGCACAGAATGCTTTTTAGGCCAGATTTTTATTTTTTAGATGAAACTATGATTTCAGACATACAGTGCAGTGTGCCTTGCTTATATTAGCTAAGATGTTCTGCTCCTTTACTGTAAGGTGTTGTTTAGTGACCATATTACCATAACAGAGGTTATATAATTCCAGAGAAAAAGCTCTCCTTTGATGTTCACTCCCAGGCTTCAGGTTCCTTAGTCAATGCAGGAGTTGCCAGATGCCTCCTGAATGTAAAACACTTATGTGTCTCTTCAATAAGTAAATGAAAGTCACCAAGTTATTGTGAGCAAAGCATGTAAAGAAAAGGAGTATTAGATCAGAAGAGCAATCTACAATCTGCTTCTGATTTTCTCACGTCCCATTGAGTGGGGACTAGGACCAAGCCACCCAGCACTCTGAGTTGCTCCAGTTTCAGCAAATATTGGTCAGATCCTGCAGGATCAGAGGCAGATTTGAGACATGCTGGCGGGAGGATCCTGCTAGGATCCTCCCTTCTTCATCATCCCTCCCAAGCAGAACAGAGTAATTTACAGCAAAGTGGGTGGGGAGGGTTCAGAAATCTTTGAGCCCCTACAGCTTACCCAGGCGACACACAGGCCAGCCACATGTACACTAGGGATGTCAGCGTCCCAGCTATTTTCTAGAAACAATTCCCTCTGAAGGGAGCAGTCCTTCAGACAAAGCCTTATGACACATCCGGGTGATTTTTAGGCTTTTTTCCTTTTCTTCTAATTACTTAGTCATGGAACCCAGAATAATTAGCATAAGTGGTCAAAAGAGCCACAGAAACAAAATGCCTCTTGGGACATTGCAATACAAAGCTGAACTAGGAAAAAGAAACTTCATTAACCTAAGAACAGTGTGAGGTTCTTTGTTTTACCTTCTTTCTTCTGCATCTCTGTCTTATTATTCCTCCTTCCACCTCTGACTTTTTCTGTTTTCTCCACATAATTCTCTCCTGTCTTTCTTTGCATTCCTTCTTCTAAAAACAAATTTCTTCTCTTGTTCATTATATCACGCCTTTTCTTTACACTATGGTTTTACCTACATCTCTCATTTTTTCTCTGATCATTCCCATTTATTCCTGGCCATTGTCAGCCTCAGTTTCTTTGGTCTGGCTCTTTAGGTCTCCACTGATCTTCTCTTCACTTCACTTCTCCCTGCCTGATATTTTCTTTTATATTTGCATCCCTGAGGAAATGAAGTTCTTTCACCTTGAATCTTACACATTCCTATTCCCCATTCTTACAGTACTTCCCTTTCTTACACTGTGTGTTATTCTTATTCCCTCACACCCCACTGCCCTGCAAACTTTCTGTATCTTTACCCATTAGCTGCTTGGCAAAGCGTCATTGACAAGCTGTGGATGTCACTACAGCCACAGGAGCCACAGCCATGGGAGCGATGTTTACAGAAGCAAGACTGGGCTGAAAAGAAGCTCTGCTTTTGCACAGGCTAACCCATGGAGTTAGCCCATTAGTTTGGCTTATCAGAGGGTGGGTCAGCAGACAGGAAAATCCCAAGCTTATCTATTTGTCCTTTGCATAGCTATGCCTGTTTTGTCATTGTTGCTAATCCTTCCCCACTTTCCCAAAGAATGTTGTGGGTGCTGCACACATCAAGGGCTGCTGGTTGCCCCTTCCCTTGTCCCTCTTGGAAATGGGGAGGGTTACTGTGGCCAAAAGCACGCAGCAGCAGAGCCAGATCCCCTCTTCCACTTATGTTGGTATGCAGCTTGGAATCGCGTCAGCTCTTTGGATGAGATGTTCTTTCTGTGGCTGGAAATTGCATCAGAAGTTCATCGCAGAGGACAGCTGAGCCACCAGCAGTGCCTGTTAGGGTGCTTTTGCACTCCCTTTCTGAGCTTTACCCAGGTAGTTCCCTGCTGCACTGCCAGCTGATCCACAGGAAGGACAGCCACGAGCAACCTGGGTGCTAGAGCTGGTCACTGGCCATGTAGAAATAGTGCACAATGTGCTTGCAAGTTGCTGTGATGAATGCCCTGTGCTCACAGCCAGCCTCCACACTAAATTCTCTCTTCACAGTGAAAAAGTCTAGAAACTACCCGGACTAACTGTCCCATGGGTACCATCACTAAGTCAACAAAGTTGCAATATAAATGCATGTGTCCCATTGTTAAGAGTGGGAGAGGCAAAACTGACAGGGGTTTGTCAGGAACACCCACAAAGATCCCTAGACACAAAGCAACCAAGTTTAAAGATCCAAAAGCCAGTGTCTTGCAACAGCAGCAGCCAAGCGCAGTCAAGCAACAAACGAACATTTGCTTTTCTGCTTCATATCCTTCCCAGTTCTTTCCTTAAGAAACACGGAACATTAATAATTTTGGCCGCAGAGCCCGAGTTCACACAAACACATATGAAACCGGCAAACAATACCCCCATTAAACGCATCGAGAAGCTCAGAGACTGGAACAACTCACCTCCAAGAGCTTCACCCAAGTCCCACAGGAAGGCTACAGCGGAGCCAGAAATAGAGCCCAGACCTCCTGACTCCAAGCCCTGGGCCCTAACAAAAACACCAGCTTCCCTCCACCAACCCTCTCTTCATACACTACATTGACCAGACTGGAAAAGGCATTCAAAATAAATAAAACCTGCTTCTCACGCCAAGTTTTAAAAAACATTTTCTTGTCATGGCTGGTTGTTTTTCTCCTGCTAGACATTAGGCAGTCTCCACGAGTGAGACAGCTCTCCTTTCTTCTCCAGGAAACACAGTTGTCTCCCACATGTTGCACTCAATGTAGCTCAAAGAAATGTTTTAGGAAATTCCCCCTAATTCGGTGAAATTGTTAGCTTGGCAGTGGCATGCTGGAAACAGGGCTGAAAGGTTGCCTTGGAGCTTTTTTTTCATTTTTCCTTTTTAAAATGTACAGGAGAGCTCAGGCTTCAGACGGGCTGCTGAGGAAGACAGAAACTCATGTTACATAGGAAGGATTTGGCAGGCCTGAACAGAGAAATTTCCAGAAGTGTTTGCGTGGCAAGAGCTCTGTGCCAATCCACATTTTTTAGCTATTCTGGCTGCACGCCCAGCCGAAAAGAAAGTCTTGTATCTCCACGCAGTTCACTGGCTTCCCTGAGGAGTTTCCATACTGCATGGCAACATTGGATAATCTCATTTGTGGGCCAGAAAAACTCCTGCTACTTACACTGTTACTAAATACCAGATGTGCTTAATAAAGAGTAAGTGGAGCCAAACCTAGGGTAATCACATAACCTATCATTAACATTTTCTAAAAACAAAAAAAAGCCATTGGAACAGCAGATTACTGTTTTGCTTTGTTTGCTTTACGCCCTGTTACGGGAACCCCTGGGGTGCTGGGAAGGGAGCACGGCAGGAGCAGACAGCTCTGGCACGGCCGATGACATTGTTTACAATCACACCCCTGCACATCTGAAACATGTGTGAGAAAGTAAAGGCTAAGCAGATTTCGCTGTGCTGGCAAGGGAGAGGATGATTGCAACAGGAAGTCTACGCCACCAAGAAAGTGCTGGAGTCTCATGTTTCTTCATTCCGGGGAGGTGGCTGGGAAGGGGGAATGCAGCAAGGGCGGCGTGAGTTTGGTCTTTCACGATACATACATCCCCAGGGCCCTGGTGCACAGGAATACAGGAGTGGACCTTGTTCCTTGAAATTTAATGACGGCCCAAATCCTCCAAGCCCATTTAAAATACATTTTTGTGTGAGTCAGGGGGCCAGTCACCACACAAAATGTGTGTGCACATTTATTATGGATTTAAATGGATGTTGCACATGTGCATATCTGATGCTGAACAGACCCTTGAGGGAAATAGCTAAATCTCAGCGATGGCGAGTGAATTCTGCTGTGACAGGCTATTAAGAGGAGGGAGACAGATGCACGACGGTATCTGGAGCCATGTGTGCCCTGGGCAGTGGAGGTACAGAGAGCAGGGGGTCGCCCAGGTGTGAGACAGGCAAGCCCTCCACAAAAAGACACATGAGTGAAAACTCTTGCTTCTCCCACAGCTGTCTCTGCAACTAACAGGGGAGAATGGATTTAAATGACTAGAAAAAGAGCTTTTTCTTTATTTCAGTGTCCACTAAATGGAAGAGAAGCCTGGCAAATGCATGCAGACCAGGTCCTTGCAAGGCCACCCTTCAAAGGTCTGCTTGCTCGGGCTGTGTGGAAAGCAAGATAAGGGGATGGGAACAGGGACAAGCCCAGGCCTTGCTTGTTTTGTACTGGAACGGAAAGGCAGGGAGCGGGAGCAGTGACTCACTCTCATCACACAACAGCCCCGAGCAGTGCCACTGCTCTAGGCCCTCCAGGTAAACTCTGACCCAAGTCAGTAGGAGTTGCAACCATGCAAAGCTGGGATATCTGATGCCAGGAGCTGTGCCAAGGGCACGGGGTAAGGAGGTCACAGTAGGTATCAGCCTGCCACAGTCCAGGAGCAGGAGGGTGGCCACAGCCCAGTGCTCACATGGCTCCCAGTGTGACTGAGCCCCAGTGTTTTCCAAAGCCTGGATACAAGGACAGAAAAGCCAGCAGGACAGGGAAATACAGTAGGCTTGCTGCTGTGAGCCCACTGCTTGTGCCATCCCTGCTTGGCCCTGTTCATGGCAGCCCCTGTGCAAGGTGGTGCCCACACTCCACGTTTCCCCAGGAGCCCAGCAGCGCTGGTCCCAAAGGCTGTGCAGTGTGTCAGCAAGTAGCACGGCTGCCTGTGCTGCCCCTGGCCAAACAGATGGTACAGTCCTGCTTCCCAGCATTTCCCAGAGCCAGCTGCACAGTGGTAGTGATGGAGCATCTGGTTAGGCTTGGGCCAGGTTTTGCCTGATGTAGGTATTGCTTGGCTGGCCCTTAGCCAGAGGCTCAGGGCAGCAGATGACTCAGGGCACCAAAACAGCCATGTCCCCACCAGCTATTCTGTCTGCTCCACAGTCCTGGTCCTGGGCTTGCTGCTGCCACCACTCCGAGGTCAGGCTGAGGACGATGCGGTTAGCCTTCTGAGGGGGTGAAACTCCAGGACACGTGGGTCCTGCCACACATCTCTTCCTTCCAGCTCCGCCCTTCCCCTTGTCTGATGGCCAGAGTGGTCCTGGCTGCTCAGCCTCCAGATGGAAAGACATGGTTTCACCTGTGCTACTACTGAGCAGCCCCAAAATATCCTGCAGTATTCCAGTCTTGTTGCTGGCACCTTTCCTGTCTTTGTCACCATAATGTCTTGGGCCCTTCTGGAGCATTGAGGGAGCGGTGTGTTACTTGGCAGCCAGAACAGGAACAGGAGGCCTCCTTCACCCACAGGTGCAGGCAGAGTGACCAGATTTCTCAAACGAAAAACCTTGGACAGAAGTGATGTAGCCAGCAGCTCACTCCCTCAGTCTGCCCACTCAAAGACAGAAGACTTCGTATCAGTGCAGCTGCTGGTCAGGGAAGCCTCACCCCACCAGCTGTGGGTGGTGCACAGGAGAGCCAGAGAAAATTAGACAGCTGCTGCCCAATTCTGTATCACTGTTTCCACTTGAAGGTTTAAGGATCTTTTAAAGTCAGGAAACAGCAGAGAGGAACAGCTAAACAGCTGTGTAAAGCCACTCCTTCCCCTCACTGCTGTCAGGGTCTCCCAGCCCTTGGCCACCCTGCCAAATGCCTCTAGCTAGCTGCTCCCCTCTTTGCCTCCCCCAGGAGGCTGAGGGAATAGTCAGGAAAGGCTCCTTGACTGCGAGGATCCAGGCACCTCCACACACCCCACCAAACTGTCCCCTTCCTCGCTTCACTGCATAGGCCACTCCAATTTGTGGACAAACCCACAACATGTTCTCCTACAGCTGCTTCCAGGAGTTCAGCAACTGCACTGCTCTTTGGAATTTGGTTTGATTGTTGGGTTTGTGAAGGGGTGCCCATCAGATGATCCTGGAAATGAACACCTAACCCTGTTCCTATCTGGCAGCAGGAAGGCAAGACTCCTGCCAAGCAGTCACAAGGCACGCCGCAAACAGCCTGCTTCACTGCCCCGCCAGGTAACAAAGTCCATCGCCAGTCGGAGACTTCAGTCTGCAAAGTGGAGCTCATGAGCTTTATAGCATTGGGATGCACGTGAGGTTTCCATCGTCTGCTGCAGCCAAGCAGAACTGGAGCAACACTTGGCAAGGCATTGCACAGGTCTGAACTCTGCAGCAGTCCTTGACCTGAAGAGCTATCTCAAGAGAAACAATAAAGACAATAAAAGGAACAAGGAAGAAGAGGGGACAGAAAAAGAATTTGCAAATATCACAGTAGTGGCATGATCAGTGTGAAAAGAGATGGGGTTTAAGGTCTTAATTAGGAAGGAGCTAATGAAGAGGTGTGAGAAGGACAAGAGCAGGAAAGAGTAGAAGGCAGATGAAATGAGATTGAAAAGAAGGCAAAGGAGAAAGGGAAGGAAACTCTGACAGGTCCTATTACACCTTCTTCTGTTCACCAGCAGGCAAGATATAGGGAAAAGGACATGAAACACCACATGCAGTAAATATGCAGAGGATGACTGCTTCATCCTTCATTTCTTACACTGGTAAGCCTGAGCTGACCCTGTCTTTCCCCATGTCACAGGGCTGCCGTGCCTGTTAAAACAACCTCTCCTAGCTCCCATCAATCAGAGACAAATTTGGACAAGTGAGCAACACAATGTCAGGGAGCAACCACAACGTAATGCACACAGGAAAGATCTGTTGGAGCTCTCCAAGACATTGACAGGTTTTATCTTATCTGTTGCTAGGAGGGACAAAGAGCTGGAGGGACAGTGAAGGTCAATCAGGCACTTAGGAGAGCTCAGAACAAGGGAATAACTGATTACATTGAAGGACATCACATTTGCAATTAAGGCTGAGCTCCAAATGTGTGGGGGAAGTAAGCTGTTTCTTTTCCCTGGTTCAGTGTAAGGAAGACTCCCCAGCTACCAGAAACAACAACTGTGTGGAACTGTTGCTCCCCTTCCTACGTGCCCACCAGGTTCTGAATGAGGGATAGTGAACAATAAGCCTGTGGGTATTTACAAGAAAAAGACTTAGTGCAGAGTGCTTCTGGGCACAGCTCTATTGCCAGTAAAAAGCATGATGAGAAGCATATTTTCTTTGATGAAGCCTCATTCAAGTGGTTTATGGGTAAAGGTGAATTTAATATATATCATATTTGTCTGATGGCAAACAGAGTGCACTTGTGAAATCCATCTGACTAGATATTCTGAGAAAATCTTCATTAAACATCTTTGAATCATTCCACTGTTGTCAGGGTTTCAGCTGGGAATTGTTCTGGATGCAAAAGAATGGCAGGTCACTAATGGCTTATTTCTTATTAAATGCTTTGGGTTTAGTAACTTAAAGTATATGCAGGTACTTTTCTCATTTACAACTTCAAGTGAAGCAAAAGATTAGATGAAGATAAATAACCAAAACACCTTGCCTTTTGCTTGAGAAGTAAAGACACAGCTTATTGCTCTGTTAAAAAAACATGTGAAAATACGTGAGAAGCGCTTTTGACCCTTTGTAAGAGAATTGCTCTATCACTGATCCATATTAGCAGGCCTTGAAATGCAACTGCTGTGGGCCAAAGAGAAAGGTATGTACCACAGAGCTTATGTCACAGAGAGAGACTCACTATGTCTGGCTTAACCACCCAACTCTCTTGCTGATGTGCTATCATTTTATCCATCTTTCTTGGTTTAGCACAGCAATTTCAGAGCATCAAAACAAATTGATTGCTTGTGGGTTTAGAGTTAGGTCCTCTGCTGGATGGTCCTTAAATCCTCTCATCAAAAATGGCAAGCATAAAATGCCCTTCCTGATGGCTTCAGCCTGAAAAGAGCAGTTTCATGCTCCAAGGAACTGCTGAAAAGATACAAAGGCTGTATCTGCTGGACACCCTCTCTGCCACCTCTGCTCATGAGCAAAGCTTTGAGAGTTATCTCCCAGCTTTCACAAGAAGGGGAAAAAAGTAATCACAGCTTTCTTGATTTAGTCCCCCCACTCAGTGGACTTTCATCTGCATAGGGCCAGATGACAGTGTCCCTGCTAGCCCAGCCTGCTGTCAGTTCAGCCTTCTCTCACTTCATTTTCTTGGCTGCTAAATGATGCTGAAGTCACATTCAGAACATGAGTTGCAGTGAAACGGGGGACTAATAACACTGAAATGAGAACCTCTATGGAAACACCTACCAAAATAATGAAAGGTGTGATGTAAAACTGGCTTTAGGTGTTTGAGCGCTGTGTCTGCATGTCACATAACTGTGATGTTGGCCTACAGCTGGTGGTGGGAAACTTGAAAGTGAAAGATACACTAGATCAGGTGAAAGATACACTAGATCAGGCTACATCACTTCTGTCCAAGACCCTTCCCACACCTCCAGGTGCAGGTTAAAGCTCTTCATCCCTGTTTCATCCCAGGCAGTTCTTGTCTTTTCCCTTGCGCACGTGCCTTTTAAGATGACCGGGAACAAGCAGGCAGATGCCACAGCCATTGCTCTTGTCCTCCAGCTCTCTGTCTCAGCCGCACTTGCCACTCTCCACTCAAAGGAAGTGAGGTCTGATCACAGTGGGTATTTTGGGGGTAATGTGTTAAAAAAGCTGCCTCACCATTTTCACCTGGGGTTTCCCCTAGCCGCCTGCCTTACCTGCAGTTAGGACTAGTCTGACTGTGACTCCCTGGGAGATGGCTGTTACTGCCAGAGTGACAGCAGACACGAGTCCTCAGCTAATCATGTCCCTTCAGCATCCTGCTGGGATGCTCAGGAGCTTCATCTCATCAGTGGGGCTCTTCTTCCCTTCCCCACATTTCTGCCACGGTCTCTCAGCTATAACACTGCTACAAAAAATTTTGTCCAGGCACCATGAGATGAGCTCCTTGCAGCTTTCCAGAGTATTAACGGTGAGTGGCAATTCTGAGAGATTTGGTCCAGGTATAGGCATCTGTTCTCATCTGGCCACATGGCTATGGCTGTAGCCCAGACAGAGAACAAAGTATCTGACACCGAGCAAGCTGCTGGTGGTACAGCAGGGGACCACCCAAGTCCTCAGCTTTTTAATATGTGAGGATCATGACCTTGGGGGAAAGGAGGAGGTGATTTTCCAGTGTTACTGAGAGTAATGGAGGCAGACAGCTGTTGGGATCTCCCAATATCATACAAAAAAATGCATTATATGATCAGGAATAAATACACATTTACTAAATCCCAGACCCGTGGCAGCCATTGTACAGTTTTGTGCCCAGTATGAGCCATCAGGCTTCATTCAGCCTTTGGAAATGACAGCTAGCTATTTATAGATGCTGCCTACATTACTCCAAGGAGCAGCATCTTTCTATACTTTACAAACTCACTCCAAGTTTCCAAGTTTCCTTCAGTATCATGCCAACACAGGGTGAATTTCTGAAAGTAATCTTCCCTCCTTTTTCCCAGAACACAGAACATCTGGGACTACTGAGATATCATCTTGTGGCATTAGCTTTTTTTTTTTTTTAATGAGTTTCTGTGTAACAATTTCATGATGTTTTTCCTGGGAGGACAACTGTCTCATCTAAAACCTTGTCTCACATATTCCTTTATGGAGGACATTTTATGCTAAAGTTCTTGAAAGAATTCCCTTTTGTGCTCTGTCCCCACCTTTCTCCGTTAAATTCCTCTCAAATGTCTCTCTGATGCTTAACCTCCAGGTCGCCCTATTCAACAAACCAAAGCAAAATGCTGGTTTGAATAAGCTCAGGATACATTGATGTCATTTCTGAATATTAGCAGGCCACATGATACTACCAGCTTTATTTGATCCCATTTGCTGAGACAGCCTGAATTTCTCAGGGGCAGGTTTTTTTAATCCTGATTCATTATTGTTCAAACCCATCAAGTAAATGGCTGTGGAGCGGAAGTTTGAATGGGCTTGTTTAATAGGAAAAGTCATTCATCTGCAGCACAGCAGCTCTGCAGCAAGGCTGTCTTCCCTCTTCTGCTTCTTACTGCGTCTGCATCGGCAGCAGTGATGCTAAACCTTGGTAGGGGAACGCTGGGGAGAGCAGGTCTTTGACTTCACACTAACTGCTTCTGTTCACTGCAAGAAATCCTTTCCAAAGTAAACAGACTGATTGTTTCTATGGGTCAGCCAGCTATTTTAAATTTATTTCTCACGTATGACTTGGTACTGCTGAGGACACTGGCCCCACGGCAAGCTGTGCTCTTTATCTGAGGCCCCTAATTGTAACCTTGGAATCTGTTGATGCTACATTTGCAGATACCTACAGGTCTTATCGCTGCTGCTATGGAAAGCCAAAATAGGCTGTGGAACCATGGCACCTGCCAGCTTAGGAAAATCTAGCCCTAAGGTGTTGGGATGGGCAGGACCCTGTGAGCTAGGAGCTGCACTGATCTTCTTTACCCTCCTGAATTCTGCCGTGTCTGAATTAAGAATCAGACTCTGAAATGACCTGAACTGGTGCATGGAAATTCAGTGGAGCACTGCCAGGTAATGGCAGATGAAGTTCTGGCATTCAAACCTATATTTTTATACATAAAACTTGCTATTTTTTCCCAGCCTTTGGCTTTGCAGCAATGCCAGGAGAGTGCCCTGGCTACGTTTCCCTTGTGAAAGCACAAATGTAAGGTTGTTGCTGGACACTTGCACTGAAGACGTGTTCAAGGCAGAAAACTGCTGGCATTGGTCACAGTGCCATTTCTGCACTGACCAATGCACATGGGACCCGGCCTGTCCCCTGCTCCCTGCCTGCTAAAACCCAACTGAAACTCATTACATACCAGGAATACCAGCATTCCCACAAAGCCTGTGCTGGGTGGAGGAGGAGGCTCTCCCTCTCTCCCTTTTTTCCTTTCCCCCCAGCTTGGCTAGTTCTTTGGCAGAGCCCCAGGTCTTGGAAGGGGGGAGGAGAGGGGGGCTTGGGAGGGCAGCAACTTCCCGAGCTTACCCATGGCCTCATTTTGATCTGCTGTACTGCCTGCTCATTTCCACTTCACAGATGCTGCTGAGCTCTGCCACGGAGAGACAAATCCCAGAAGGGGAAGGGAGCGTGGTGGGGAGGGAAGAGATGAAAGCAGAAAAGATCTGCATTTATTAAGCTGTTTTTCTTTCAGTGAAAAGAAGCATTTATCAGTGATTTCATATGTCATGTGAGATGTGGCTCCCTGCCAATTTCTAAGGATGCAAACAAGGCGCCTGACATCATGCACTAAATATAGAGCAGTTCTTGCTTTAGGTGAATAAATAATGCAGATGCAAAAGCCCAGGTTTTCAGTTACACATTCATTACCCTCCGTCTGTCAGGTTCTCATCATCAGGAGAAAAACGTCCGACTCCAGCAAGGAGTGACAGGTGAAGAATGCAAAACAACTGCAGACAATAGGTGATTAAGCAGAATTTCCTTGTTCTCTGCTTTTTTTTTTCCCTTACAGCTACATTTCATTTCAGCAGTAATCCATGGTGTGGCTTTTCTAGCACAGCTCTGCTGCCTCCCTCCCTTTCCCTTCAAGCCAAGCTGGAGTGACAAGCCTGGGTGGGGAGAGCCTGAACAATGAACACAGCCAAAATGTGGAAACTTCCCCAGGCACTTAGCAAGGGAAAAAAAAGCAGAAGAAAGAAAATGGGAAAAAAAAAAAAAAGCCTCTGATCAGACTGTGCAAGCAGTAAAGCAGCAGCATCCCCCAGTAAAGCAGTTTTCCATGCCCTGTCAGAGAGAGATTTTAATTATGGCTTTCCAATGCTAATCATTCTTGATTCCTCTATTGGTTGGGGGTTTTTTTAAGGCACCCATTTTAACAACCACATAAGCAAACCTGTAACTGGTTCCATGGCATATTATTTTAGCTCCCAGAAAGCCCTCCAGGAATGAAAGCAATTGGTAATAAAGCTGAATCGATAACTTTCTCCCTTCTCCTCCTTCAGATCAAAGGCCCTGAGCAAGAGGAAGCATCCCTAGCCCATCCTTTCTGGGGGAGAACAGAGACAGGAGAGTGGGAAACAAGAAGACAATGCGCCATCAAAGCTGCCGCAAGGTGTTGGATCAATGACAACATCTGCATGAGGGTCTGGGCTACAAAAGAAGCTGTTACCATGGAAACAGGAGTAAAAGCATCAGGTGGGAAGAAGCAGGCGATGATGAAAGGTGAGAAAGAGGGAGAGAGTATTTTTAGCTCCCTTAGGAGGAATGCTATACAATGACATCACCCTATCTCATTATTTGCACCCGTGCTGTACAACACATTGTGGCACCTGCCCCAGACTGCTAAATGAGAAAATGTTATTATGGATGTGCATTATAAATACTGCAGTGAAACTTGAGCTTGGGAGTTATTAGACATCACTATTCTGTAATAAAGGAGAGCATTTAATACATTGTGCTGTAGAGATTCACTGTACAGTGTAAGACGCATCGCGTCTAGAATTTTAATATTCTCAGAAAGTAATTATGACTCATCCTTTTATTGTTATTAAGAAGCAGAGTGAAAATAATTTTACACATTTGATATCCCACACATCAACAAGCCTTTTACACTGGAGAAACATGGCCTAATTTTCCAGAGCTCTGCATGCCAACATGCTCTGAGTGAATGTGGTAGTAGTCATAGGTGCTCAGCACTGCCAAAAATCCAGCCATCTGTGTCACATGTGAATGAAGCCTCATTAATCTCAAAAATACAAAGTGTGTGTTTCACTGCCTGTGTTCAGCTCCTTTGGAAGGGCCAGACCCCTTTTGCAGTTAAGAACCAGTAGATACTCATAACATCTGCTGAAGCCCTAATTCCAGGCAGAGAAAAAATTCTGGCTTTCAGACATCGTTCCTGGCTGCCAAACAGGGGGGGAAACCTCCAGCCTTTGGAGCTGAAACAATCTGGGGCTCATCTGCCTTGTGCCAAGAGGTGGGTGCCCACAGCTCACCACACCAGAGAGGCTGGAATCACTGTTCCTGTCACGCTGCTCACAGTGAAGTCGGAAGGATAAACCCAGAGGAATGCGTGTTCCTTGTGACTGCAGAACTCTGAGCCCCTGAGCTCCCAGCCTGGAATAACTATCGATAAACGCCGCACTCAGCCAGAGCGTGTCAGGGGCACTGGGGCCTGTCACTGGAGACAGGCAGGGACTGAAATTCCCAACCCGTGCTGATAGCCACCAGCGCTGCCAAAGCGGCGGCGGGTGAGTGACAGGGCTTGCCCTGGCTTTTGCCCTGCGCGCAGCGAGGCACATGGGCACCCGGCCATTTGTTTTCGCACTTAGGCCGGATCCTGCGTCAGCAGGCCGGAGTGCGAGCGGGTGACCGGGGCGGCGCCAGGCACCGGTGCCAAGGGTGTAGGGCAGGCGGTGGAGCGTGGCCTGGCTGCAAGGA
Organism: Passer domesticus; assembly: GCF_036417665.1. Classification (NCBI taxonomy): domain Eukaryota; kingdom Metazoa; phylum Chordata; class Aves; order Passeriformes; family Passeridae; genus Passer; species Passer domesticus. The sequence goes on along the minus strand of NC_087476.1, from coordinate 70,258,619 downwards.
GCCGGCCAGGCTGATGTCATGCTGTAGCCCTCCTCCTTGGTAAGCTAAATATACCCGCCCTGCGCCCCGCCGCCTGCCTGGAGCACGGGCGGGCTGGGGGCAGCAGCGAGAGGCCGGGGGCACAGCTGAAGGCCTGGCCTCCCCTGCCCTGCCATAAAAGGTGCACAACCCAGCCAGCTGGGGAAACAGAGCAAGAAATAGCACAGCGACCATGGTGGGTGACAGGAAACACGAGCAAGCCAGGGAGTTACCACCTAGCGGCAGGCAGAGGGGGCCTACAAGCAAGGACAACTCTTAGCAAAACCTGATTTTCTTTTTTTGGTTTTTCTTTTTTCCACCATGCAATCATGATGTGCACCCTTCTCTCTGTTTGAGCTATCTTTCCTACCAGAAGATCTAACTCTTTAAATATATAATAAATAGTGAAATGTACAGAACATATGAATATGTACAGAACATGTTCTGATCCATCTTTAGGGGGAGAAGACGAAGATTATCCAACACAGCACAGCTCAGGCTGCCAAAGGTCCCATAGGGCACATCTACAAAGAAAGGTAAAAAAGGTGAGTGAATTTAGCTGAACCTGAAATTACAACACCTGAAAACATTGTTTTTCCTAGTCTAAATGCAGCCTCCTTACTCCAGCATCCTTGAGTCGATTGTACCTAATCCTCATGATGATTAACCTGAAACAGCAGCCTTTCTTTATTATATCACTGGCTAACTTGAACTATTCTGGACATCAGCTTCACTCAGCTTAACCTCACTCCCATTTCCTAGTTAAGCTAATGCCCAGCACAATGCTGAATTGCTTCTGGTTTCTTCCTGTCACCTCTTTTTTGGCATTTCTCATTTTATTTTTGAGGAAGGAGGTTACTGTTCTACATCTTACAGTATTAGTGCTGGATGTAGATGAAATAATATTTCATGTGACTTATCATACAATTTGTCTTATATATTAGCTTTGGCATTGCCAGCATTGTAGTCATGCCAGTAGAGAAACTTTGATCTGAGGTGTAAAACTCAGCCAGGCTTGATATAGGGTTGTAGAAAATAATTTCAAATATGAAAAATTTGACCTGTGCTTTTGGGGATACAAATGCTGTTGATACGCTAAATATCACATTTTATAGGAGGTATGACTTCTCTGCTAAAATCAAGTACCATTTTAGGACAACATTAAGAGTCACTCTGGGCACGTGTGGAATTCACCAGACACATTTTGGGCACTGCTCCAATCTGAATCACAGCAGTTGTGGACATGTATGGCTCAAGAGACCATCCAGCTCCTCTTTCCCTCCCCTTCCCTCTCTTTCTAGCTGATATTCCTGACTGATGTGTGTTTAACCTTTTGAAAATATCTTTGGTGACAGGAACAGCCCTCAGCCAGGGCTCACCTCACTAGCTGGTTACACCATGTTTTTTCTCTAGCTGTAACCCAGCTCACTCTGACAGAAAGAGCTCAACTTCTCTGCCTACCTGAAAACTATTTGGTCTAATGGCAATCCTTAGATTGCCATTAGACCAAATATCTGCCCTCATCCTCCAGTCATCCACCCCGAACAAACCAGTTCTTTCAATCTCTCCTTGTAAGCCAGGTCTTCCAGGCTACCACTGCGCCCCTCTCTGTTCCACGCTCACCTGCATCATCCCTGGACCAGCAGGATGCTGTTCTCTGCCTGGCTCTGTCTTGATGAGGGAAAAATGGTGATTTGCCCAAACCCACATCTGGCATGGCCTCTGGCACGTCCCACTTGGCTCCTTCCCCATTCCATACCTCTGTCTTCTGCCTTGCCACCTACCCAGACCCACCCTTCTCTGCTTGCTGCCAGCCTGGTACTCCTCCACAGCATCATTCTGTGTTTGAGCCCTCCTTCTAAGTGTGTGCTGAGCACTCCCCTGTATTGAATTTCAGTTTATTGATCTCAGACAGTTTCTCCCATTTGCCAAGACCACTTTGACTTCCAGCCCTACAAAGTGCTTGCAAATTGTGCTTCCCCTCCTGGAGGAACTCACAGATTTTACAGTGTACTTTCTATTCCATTACACTCCTCATTAACAATACAAATAATAGCAGCACTATCCAGCACTGCTTTCTTGCTGCTCTCCCTTCCCTTCAACCTCTCTAGGTACCAGGGCAGTGAGCACTCTTGCCCAAGAGACAGAAAAGACATGGTCTTGCCTCCTGGGTGGCACCTGGGCAATAGCAGTGCCCTGAAAACAGGAGGTAATGCACATTGTCCCATGCTCAGCCTCTTGTTGGTACCAGCACCAGCACTAGGGCCTCTTGCCTCCATCCTCAGCCAAAAAGCTGCTCCCATGTGCAATGGGCACCCATGGGAGTGTTGAACCACAAGCTTGCAGCTAGAAGACAAGAGGGGATTGGTTTGGCTCAGCAGGACTGATGAAGGTCAGACTACTAGGAAATGTTTACTGAGCGAGTTTGTGCAGCTTCAGCTCAGCTCGTGCTTGCCAGGGACCCAGCTGAACAATTAAACAAAATATCAGTTCAGTCGCAGGTTGCAGCACACTCATAGCCCTGCCTTCAATGAATAAAATAAATCATTCACACTGATTCTCTAATCAACCCAATCCTCAGAGGTGTAAATTATGCTGGCAGGTGTATAATCAGCGAAGTTTCCAAATTAACCTAAAAAACCCCAAAGAACCCTCTGAGTCTCTCAGCATTGGCTGAGCTGAGAAAAGGCTGTCTAAAACAAGTGCAACACAAAACTGGGTGGCAACAACTGTGCCTTGCAAAACCTGATAGTAAAACAACCATCCTGGAATCTAGAGCTTTGGTTCAAAAGGATGATGCTCCAGCCTGGGCTATCCTTTCATCACTGATCCTGCCCAGATGCTCAGGGCATGCCTTGTTTGCACGGAAATCTCATCAGGATCCTACACCTCTGCAGGAGCATCTTAGGAAAGGTCCTAATCCTTTCAGCCAGCAGCCCTGTAGGCAGGAAATACACCACAGCACATGACTGGGAATAAACACACAGTGCAGGGGTATGGCCATCAGTTGTGTCACTCTCTCAGTCAGGCTGTTGGGTGGAAGGGGACATCAGCTTGACAGTCTCAGCTTGATTTTGTCTTCTCACTGCTTCTGTGGTGGGGAATGCCACTGTTCCTTGAAGAAGTGAAGGTGGCTGCTGTGTGACAGCACCCAGCAGACAGCCAATGTTGTTCACCCAGGTCTGTAAAGGAATTTGGAACCTCTTTGTTTATTCTCTATAGAGATGTGGGTTGAAATAATTTACTGGTTTGGACAGAGTAACAAAAAAGAGATGCCAGGATTCTAAATGCAGCATTTGGAGCTGTTAGAAGAAAGCAATGAAACAAAGCAGCAAAACCTGAGTTAAAAGCATATTTCCTGCTCAACCTGGGGGGACAAAGAGTGTTTGGATGGGCCCCAGCCTACTGCTTTATGTAGCCACAGTTTTATTGTGTAAAATAAAAATAAAATGGATTCCAGCAAATAATGGTAAATATTTGATGATATAATTATGTCTTATTAATGCAATGTTCTTTCTTTTGCAAATTAAATTTTCACAAGAATTCATCACCCATTTAATTTTTATTATTTAGGCCGTGAGTATGTCACAGATGTTTGTTATGTACTTTCATAACCATTTGATTAATATTAAATGTTTAAAATAAAAACTCCATTTATATTTCAGTTATAATGGCCCTATGAAAATATTACAAATACAAGTTGGTATTTATGGCCCACATTAGCTCTTAGTACTACTTTTGATATTTTTATTGCTGGGCAGGACATGCACAGTTCATTACATAAGAAAAATAGTTTAATTTTCAGGAGCTTTGTAATGATCTGTAAACTGAAGAATTTTCCTTGCCATGCCCTCAGTTCTCCTGATAGCACCTCTTTTATCCTGAAGAAGGCAGACCAGAGGAAGGCACAAATCTACCCCATTTATATGTATGGCTGTAAGAGAGGATCTCTTAAAAGGCATGAATGCCGGAAACACAAGATTTGGAAATCCTCAAATACACAGCTCCTCTTCATGCAAATGTACAGCTATGGACTAGGACTGGGCAGGAATTGGGGGGAGCATTAACTATCAGGAGCATTAGCCATCCTGAGTTTGCAAGGCACCTGTCGTACCTGTTGGATGTGGCAATAAATGGAACCCTCTCTGTCTGGCAGTTACCACACACACCAGAAAGCTCCTTCTGGCCACTTAAAGAGCGTGGCTGCTGTGGATTTCAGTCTCCAAAAATGCCCAGGAGCAGGCTCCCCTGCAGCACCACAAGCAGCATTAGGTTTTCTACTCCGGCAGGGAATTTCAGGTGCATCAGCTTTTTCCAGAAGAATTAAAAGCAGCACAGTCATCAGCCTCTCTATTTAGGATTTTAGACCTAAACCTATGAAGTCCTTACTTTCCTTCAGCTACACCAGGTTGGCGCTCTGTCAGCTTTGACAACATCCTTAGGGATTTAAAGTGTCACTGTATCTCCTGCCAACCACAGGCTCCTCCTACAGAGCATCTTCCCAGCTCCATTTTTGTTGGATTTCACCTACATGGTCATCTTCATCTGTTACCTGACAGAAGAAAATTAGATCCCAGGATTTGCTAAGCATCCTAATGCCAGTAGGGAACATAGAGCTGCAGATAACAGCATCCGTGACCACCACCACTTCCACTGGAAAATGACAGGATGACCAGGCACAACTTAATTTTCTTTCGCTTACATCCAGCTGCACTGGGCTTTTACAAGGCCTGGTGGACTTCTGCCACTCACCTCATGCTCATTTATAGTTGTGCACGGTGAATGTAAAGTCTCTCCTGTCTGTCCTGATCCTTTCCTATATGCGTTTCCTTGCTACACCTGACTAGCCGAGGCAAGTACAAAAAAGACAAGGAGGACCTGGAGAAGATCCAGCAGCAGACCAAAGATAATGAGTGGTCTGGAGTACCTCTTTTGAGGTGAGACTGTGGGAGCTGGGCCTGTTTAGTCTGGAGTAGAGAAGGCTGAGAGGGGACCTCATTCATGCATATAAATAGCTCACAGGTGGGTATCAAAAGGAAGGTGCCAAACTCTTTTCAGTAATGCCCAGTGACAGGGCAAGGAGCAATGGCCATGAACTGAAACACAAGAAGTTCCACCTCAACATGCAGGAGAACTTCTTTAAGTAGAGGGTGGCAGAGCACTGGGAACAGGCTGCCCAGGGAGATCAGGGAGTCTCCTTGTCTGGAGGCATTCAAAACCCACCTGGATGCATTCTTGTGTGACCTGCTTAAGGTGACACTGCCATGACAGGAGAGCTGGACTAGATGATGGACCAGAGGTCCCTTCCAACCCAAACAATTCTGTGATTCTGTGAAGTTGCTGCAATGGTGGGTCTATATCAGCAGCAGTATGTGCCTCACCTGGGTGAAACCAACTAATGGTGCCTAGCTTTAGAAAGTTAAACAGTCCCTCTAAATATTCTCTGCTCCTCTGTTTCTGAAAGGCTGCCAGACAGCCATCCTTCCTCTGAGGTGAGTAGTGCCCCCTGCCATTTGGCGTTTGCTAGGCAGAGTGAGCAGACACAGCTACCAACAAAAGGTGTAATTCTCCTCAGAGACTGCTGAAGTGACATTTCAAACAAGCACAGAAAATGCTCCTGAAGGTATAGTGGTTTAAGGACCAGAGGTAAAAGCAGTTGTCTGCTCCTGCACCACCAGCATGTGCTCTCCAGAGCTCATCCTGGTTCTCATTTTAGTTCCCCAGTTTCTGGGTGTGTATCAGGCATGGCTTTTCACTGAACTGAAACCTCTCATTTCAGGTGATGTTTAGCAAAACATTTTCTTCCTGAGGCTGGTTTGGTAGTTTTGGGCAGTGAGAGGCAGATTGTGCAGAGGCCTTCATGTGTTGTTTCCACCCCTTCCCTCTCTCAGCCACACACCCATGCTGTCTGCCTCCACATGTGAAGATCACTGGAGGAACATAAGCTGTATGTGGTCGTGACCTTGTCATTGCAGCCCACTGTGGGCTTCTGGGTCTGAGGAAGTGTCTCAGGAATTCAGACCTGAGTTTGCTGAGCCAGAACCCCATTGCTAAGTGCTGTTGAAACCCCTTCTGGGAGCAGGGACCTTCTCTTACTGCCAGAACAGGATGTGCTTTGCTTTCTTCCAAAACTGCCATCTCAAAAAGCAGGAAGGAAGCAGTGCCCAGCAGTATCCAGGGTGGGGCTGGTGCCTGCAACCTGGCTAGCTGCACCTGGAAAGAGGTTTGTGTCCCCTCACCCCCCGACCGCTCTCCACTCACTGGTTTCCATTTAGTGCAAAGCACTCCATGTTTCTCAGCCACCATCATAAAACAAGTTAGAGGATGTCAAAGTGGGAGACTTGATTGATTTAGTTTGTAGGTAACAGCTGCGGCCATGGAAAACAGAAGGCCCTTTAGCCCCTGGGTCCCATTGTGCATCTCTGCTAAACTGAAGGGAAGCCTTCCTCCCTTCACAAACTGTGCTTCCCTTCAGCTGTTGGGTTTTAGAATCTTTGGAAAGAAACACAGCTCTGGTATGAAAACCATCAGCAAGAGCCTGGGACAACAACAAAACTACCTTTGAATGAACTGAAAACATTTTTTCTTATATACTAGGAGCAAAGATGCAGCTGCATTATCAGCTTCAGTGAGGGCTAGACAGTGCACAGGCACAACATACAAAGACAAGAGCAGGGGGAATGAAGGCCATTGAGTCTCTTTGCCCTATATAATTCCCAAAGTGCAGAGCCCGGCTGTTTCCGGAGGTGCTGCCATGCTGGGCTCTGCAGCAGCCAGGGCCATTGGCCTGACTCCTGTGAGCTTTGTTTGTTTCTGGAAACTGAAATGCCTCAGCTTCCAAATCATGACAGGAGATGATGCTTTACTTAGGGTTGAAATGTGAGCCAAAATCTATTCCTGGCAATGACTTGAAGGTCATGCACCAGTAAAGAGTTCCTACCCCAATGGTATGTGCTATTAGACAGATGCGGCTGTTGCTCTTTCTCTGACAGTGACAGATTTTAGGCCACCCTTTCATGGGTGTGTTTGTTTTCTCCTCCAGTCTGCATTGCTCTCCCAATCTGTGCCCCCAACTCAAGTTTCACTGGCTTGTGCCCTCCCCAAAGGGATGTGATTAAGCACAGCTAGTGCAGAACTTTACAGTAACAGCAAATTCCTTTGTGCCTGCAGAGTTCACCAGCAATGAGATGGCAATGTGACTTTGCAAGCATGCCTTGCATAGCTTCTCATCTTCATATCCCCTGAGGTGAGCAATGCAGTTCACACACAGCCCTTGCACCTGTCACAGGAGCTGGGGATAGCCTAGGGGACTCAGAAATGGAAGCCAGTCAGCAGAACCATGAGAAGTGTCCATGGAGACATGTCCTATCACTGTCCTTTCCCAGCTGGTGGGATGCAGCACTGCACACTAACCTCTGAGGTGGCTGTGAGGAGCACAGCTCTGGTTTGCAGCACTGAGGATATGGCTCCCTTTCTTGAGAACATAACAGATATCCTTTACAGGGCTTGGTTTTCACACTGCAGAGGAGTTCAGGCTCCCACAATAGAGAGGTAGTTTATTACCAAATCCCATTCCTCCTCACTCTTCTCTGGAATAACACACCCATCATACAGAACAGAGAGGCATAAAGCTCCCAAAAGGGCTGCACTGATACCCCCAGCCACCCACCCCACACCACTCTGGTGCTTCTGCATCTCAAGAAGATTTTTGTAAAGGCAGCTCTCTGTGGGTGTTTGGCATATAAGGATACATCAGTAAGAAACTAAGAAAGCTGAGTATTATGAATGGTAGCCACAGGATGGGCAAGTCAATCAGAGATAAATTGGGAGTAAGGAAAGGAGCCTGGTGTACTACTTATCCCTATGGTCAAAGCTGGATTAGAGCAAACAGTTGCTTGTATTTATAAACTTCCCAACACCCTGCTGTGCCTGAAGAAGAGGAGAGAGGAAGGATCACAAGACCCTCACTGGCTGGGGCTTGGGAAAGGAAGTCTCTGAAATATGAATACTGGACATTCTCTTCCCCTCCCCCCAGGGTGAAGATTTTCCACAGTGTCACTCCTGCTGTCACTCACAGTGGGAGCACCCTGGTGATCTGATCCCTACTCTCCAACCCTCAGGAGAGCATTTATTGTGCCCAGAGACCTAACCTGAAGGGAAGCAGGGAGAAACCTACTCCTCTGGTCCCTGCCCCTCACCCCCTGCTACCTCCAAGGGCTGGTGGAGATAATTAATTTACCATTAGTACAGTGCTTTTCAGTGTGGGTCTGTGTTTATGTTTACTTTCAGGAGCTAGAGATGGTACAGATGGCTAATTTGTTTGTTCGGTATTGTTCTTTCTAGCTGCCTAGAGCTGTTTTTGTACTTCTGTATTTGTCATGGTTACTGCATACTCAAAATCTCAAGTGCCTCTTTTCCTGTGTGATGGAAAGCTTACTGAGTATCAGCTGAAAAGTCATGACTGTTTAGAAGGATTCTCTCTTTTGTCCCTTTGTTCGGCACTACCCCCCAATATCTTTGTTTAGGTGGGATGTTCTGGAAGGCAGAGAGCCAGCTACAGACCAAAGGTTTCCCAGAACATCCAGAAAACATGGACAATGGGCTTTTCCCTGGCTCTGAGAGCCTCCAAAGTGGGTCACCTTCCGTGCCTGTTAGCAAGGAACATGGGCAGGGACAACTAGTGCTGCTGGCAAGAGAAATGGCGGTGGTGGGGAGGGAAGCAGCTGCATTTGATCACACAGTGTTGCTGCCCAGTTGCTGCTGGTGGGAAGAACAAGCCTGCTGATTAGCATTCCCAAGAATACAATTAGGAGACAAGGCTATTTTCAGCAGCGTCCCCTCTCAAGGCTTGTAAAGACACAAGCGCAAAGAAGCCTGGAGTAGGCGCTTCCTCCACCGCAGGCACTGGATGGCTTATATTAGCACAATGCTCCAAATCCCCTGTAAGTCCTCCCAGAAAGGGAGAGTAAATATAGTTTGTCAAACAGTTATCTTTAGCACACTGTCTCGTCTGCCAGCATGGATCTTTCTGCATGACCTCTTGCTAAGTCAGGGCAATTTCTTCTCGTTCGCTTACTCCTGCCTGCAATGCCATTCCTGGAGGGGAAGCAGGGCTCCCTAGGGCTGGGGGGAGGCTGTTTCCACCCCCCTTGCTGACCAGCCTCTGTACGGACATAACTGGGTTATTGACCTCTAAACCCAGTTTTTCCCACCTGCTTTAAAGGGAAAAAAAAAAAAAAAAAAAGGGATGGAAGATCAGACAAGAGGGTGAAGGGAAAGCAAGCTGGCTCTGCTGGGGATCCCCTCTGAACTCCAGCAGGCAAGGGACATGCTGAGTCCACACCTCTACAACAGATTCTCTGTGATGATGGGCTGGTGATGGAAGAAGAAACACAGGGAGGTTTTGCAAGCTCTGAAACCAGCCCTACCTGACACTGCTGCTTAGGCAGCAGTCTCTCCCTGCTTGGCCTCACTTTGGCAGCACTTCTCTTGTGCCACTGCTCATGCACACACACACACAGTTCTCCACTGGGCCAGGCTAACTCTGACGTGCCAACTGCACCAGCAGCAGCGTAAACACAATGAGGATGGTGGGCAAGTCCCACCTTTGGAGGTTTGCTCAGCCTGGGACGATTGTAGCTGGCTCATGGGCCATGAGTGGGGTTCTGGCAAGGCTGGCACATCACAAGGCAGCAGCGCTTCTGAGCTGAAAAGGGGGTATGTGGGAAACGGAGCCCCACACACTAGTAGGCACTTTGCCTGAAAGACGAAGAGCATCCTTTTTTGTAGCAAAGAAAAAAGAGTGAAGGATCAGAGCTGACTGCAGCTCTGGCCACCCACCAGCTGCTCCATAAACTGGGCACTGCAGCAGGGGGAACACCCTGCCTCTGGGCTTGTAGTCCCTGCTCCACTACAAGGCAGCCCCCCACAGCAAGCAGCTATCTGGAAAACTTGATAGCATCCAGCAGCCAAAAAAGCTGATCCAGGACAGGTCAAGGCTATACCAGCAAGTCAGGCAGTTTGTCTTCCCTAAGGAAGCTGGAGCAGGGAGAAGACAGGCCTCCACAGCATGCTGTGTCCATAGGACCACTGGGTGTCACAGCACGTCTCCTGTGCCCATTGTAGTGGGCCGTGATGTGCCTCTGCACAAAATTCCATATGTCTGAGCCACTAATTTTCAAACAAATAATTTCCTTTTTATTAATCTCGGTGGAGTCTCATCACTTCAGGATACTGCCACAGGCAAATGGTGTAACACAAAGCTCAGACACTCTGCTGTAATGAAAAGGAGGAGATTAGAGAGTTAATGGCCCCAGCTGCTGCTATAAGCTTTACTCTCCAGGCTGCACTCAGTTGGAGAGGCATCATATTGCAGCTCCTTCCCCTGTGCCACTCTCTACATGGTTGGGGAACTATCCAGAACAAGAATAACATCGTTTTGTTGCTGTCTGCCAGACGGAGAAAGCGAACCGTGCTATTTCATCAGGAGGCCCCTGCCTCCTTCTGCACTGCTGAACAGAGCTCTTCCTAACTCACCAAGGCCAGGTCCCCGTCTCTGCTGTGCTGCTGTGCATGTACAGCCACTTCAGCTTGGGGGAAAGGAGGCCAGTGTGGGGTCTGGTGAGCTGCTGCTTATCCCACAGGTGATAGGGACCAGCTGTCCCATGGAGTGGCTATGTTTAATAGTGCTCTGGGGATGGAGAGTGAACCCAGATCTGGCTGAGCACCAGGAAAGGGAGAGGAGATATCACCAGCATCCAATTGCCTCCTGCAGGGGATCACATCCAACAAACCTCCCTCTCCTGACAATAACCAAGGGTAGCTCCATTAAACATGTATCTGCAAGAAACCTGCATGCTGGGGTGCCCTGGGTGACTACAGCCAAAGGAAAGTCAGACAGCCGCATGTCAGGCATGTGGCACACAGCTGCATGTATCGTGTGGCCAAGCCAGTGCAGGGGCACCACAACCACCTCCTACAACACAGGTTGCATGACAGGCTACCATCCACGTGCTCTTTCCTCTCAGCTCCATCTTTTCCTCCATTAACTTTGGGTAAGGGAGGAAGGAAGTACTGGCAGGAGCCTGTGCTCTCCAGGGTCCAGAGATGCCCCTCATATCTCTGCATGCAGGACATTTCTCAGCCCTCCTCTCTCTGAAAAGGTCTTTTCCATGCACCTCATGGTTCCTCCTGATGGAGGTGTAATTCTTGCAATGGAGGTGCAACCCCCTTGCAATTCTCCTGACGGAGGTGTCACCCCCTTGCAATTCTCCCCTGCCCAGTGCGTGCCAAAATGCGCTGCCTTGGCCCTGCATGGCCCTTTGGTGCTTCCCTACCTCCCCCCAGTAGGAAAATTATATTAACACCAGCCACAGGACTCCTTCATCCAGCACAGCTCCACTCTAGCCAGCTAAGACATGGTCAGCCTATTTCCCCATGGTTTCCTTGATGCTGGTGCTCACATTCAGCACAGACATGCCAGCAGACAGAAAACCTCTTGGAGAGCATATCCAGTGATTCAAATGAAGCTCACTGCTCCAACTCACTTCTCCAGCTTATTCTTTTCCTTAACTTTGAAGCAATTCCTGAGTCTATTGTAACTTCCATGTGCCTGACCCAGCTATGCTTGCCCCAGTTCCTGCCTTCACCAGCTGTCCAGTGGGCTTGAGGATAACGGAGGAGTCCAGCTGCCCCCACCCCTGATCCTGACATTGTTTGCATCCAAGAACTCACTAATTTCCCATTAAGACACTGCTAAGGAGACAGCAACAGTAATAAATGGCTTCAAGAAATTCTCCCTTCCTTTCCTATTTATTATAAAACAGTGACATGCCAGAAAATTAGCAAAGTCTTAAAATACTTGTGAGATTCTGCTTGGAAACATGATGTTTTTCTCTTGTTATTCATGAACAAGGATGGTATTTCCCAGGTAAATTAACTTGAAAAACATTTCTAAAGTTTGTTTAAGTGTGAATTTTTCAACAACATTTCCTGCTTGTTTTTCAAAAGGCAAATTAAACTTGCAGTGACAACAAAATCACTTTTGCTTTTACTTGAAGGAAAACACATGCTGTGGAGCAAAGGCAGATCAGTGGGTCAAGTCCTTCACTCCTTCAATTCTGCACTTCCTTCTGAATATTCTGAAAAGTAGCCAGGACATGCCCAGCATGGAGACAAAAGCCCTGCAATGGTGGGAACAGGACCCAGCATTTTATTTGGCCAACGACTGGCCACCACCTGCCCCTTTCCTTCCCAGTTTTTCTGAAGACATGGTTATGAAAAAGTTGAGGATGGAGCAATTTTGCTCTTCTCAGGTCCAGATTGCTCTTCTGCCTTATCTGAACATACAAAATACCCTGAAAGAACCAACATTTCTTCTGAATTATTTATAGTTTATGGAAATTATAATAACATAGAAATCTGCAATGATTTAATTAATTATGGATAAGTAACAAGGTAATGCTAGCAATACATTTAACTGAAAAACCTATTTATAACAAAATTATTTCTTATAAATAATTAAAGCAAAACTGTCTGTGTCGTAACTCATAATTTACATTTAAATCTTGATTCTTCTCTCATTTCTGGTGAAAGTTTACTCATTGGAATGCTCCCATGGAGCTGATGAAGTCAATGACAGAGCTGTTGGCAGGATGGAATCCAGTTTAGAATAAGAAGAACAGATTCCGAAAGAAAAATGCCACTTTTTCTGTTTTATTTTTTGAGCTAAGGGTCAGCAATTCAGTCCCTAGGAGATGAGCTTTGCTTTTTCCTTGGTGAGGAAATTCACCTTAATTTGCCTTTCTTAACCACATTTTAAAAGCAAATGAAGCCCAGATGACACCGTTTCACAAGTAATGCTTACCATTTCCTTAAACCACTCTTGCCCAGCAGCAATTTGGACCCTGACTGATACACTTGTGGATACCATGGCAAAGCCCAAAACTTGGTTACTGAGCAGTGATGGGAGAAAGGGCAACTGGAGGAGCATGCCATGTATCTAAACAAGAGGGATCAAATTCAGGCTGCCTTCACCAACCTCTCCCTGGTGAGCAGTTCAGCGAACTTGAGGATTGCAAGAGGTTCCCATTCCATTTTGTCCCTTCTCAAAAAGGTGACAGTAAAGAAACACCCTTTCTATTTACTGTGAGTCCAGTGAAACACTCCAAGTATCTTGGGATCTCTCAAGAGGCAAGGGTTGAGCCTCAAGGAGTGCAGGATTTCAGTCCAGGCCCTGTTGTCAGCTTTCCTTGATGGTCCTCAGAACTTTGCAAACTTCAGTATCTGTGAGCTCCAAAAGGTGTCCTGCTCAGTGAGATACTGGTGGCAGCCTGCTGGAGTCCAGAAGAGCTCCAAGGGCCTTACACTGAAGGGTTGTGAGATGACTGGCTTCAGTAATCAACAAATTTCCATCCTGGACACAGTCTGGGTCAGTAATTACTAGAATTTTCTGAAGTCCAGTAATAATGATAGCATTCCACACTGGCTACAATTCAGGTAAGGAAAGTTCCAAGGCTGTCAGGGAATGACTGATTATTCCTGCTCTTTTCACCACCCTGGCCATGCAAGAATTCCTGGTACAATTAAGGGATGCTTCATTGGCCAACTCTTTATACTCTCAGAGCCCAAGGCCTGATAGGAATCCCTTAGATCACAAAGTGCTCCAGGGGAACTGGGGTGAATGCACCATCACAGTCAGGAAGAAATGGGTACAGCATGTCTGCAGAGCTCCTTGGAGAGAGTTTAAACAAACCCTGAGGCTGCACACAGTGAGAAGGGTCAATGGAGATGAGACCCAGCCCCCTCAGACAGCCCTTCCCCTGTAGGCACCTCTCAAGGCTCTCCCACCAGGAAGGTGCCCCTGGCAGCAGCAGGGGAAGGGAAAAGGGGAGGCTGGCAGGACTGGTGTTCCTGTCCCTCTGCAGCCAAGGAGCAGCTAAAAAGGGAACACGGAAGCTTTCCTACACAAACCACATTTATTGGTGTTGTTCCAGTGCTTCATGGACTGTTATCCATCAAAAGCAGCACTGAAATTGGCACTCTTCACAGAAAAGGAAGGGATCCACCCCAAAACACTAAATGTCAGGAAACTTTTGTGACACAGGGTAAAGAAACATAGGCTACCACTGCAATTCAAAATGTTCCTGCTCAGAAGATAACCAGGAAGCAGCATGGCTGGTTCACACCTTCCACCAGAGCCAGAACCACACAAAACCCCCAGAGCCCTTGCTGTGAGCCCTCCCAGAGCGGTGGCCAGAGGCCAAATGACTAACCACCCAGAGTGCACCACCATTCCCAGAAAGTCTTACAAGCTGGAGAGCCTCCCCATTAACAAGCAGATTTCAGGAAATACCCCAGTTGTACAGGAAAGGAGTGAAATCCGTCATCCACCTTCACAAGTTAATTTTAATACAATCAGACAAAAAAGTCTGGACAAAGAGCCACAGTAACCCAAAGAAGCAGAACTGGTAAGATAAAATAACCATTTGGATTATTAAAATATTAATTAGGAGCATAAAGGAGCTGGTTCAGTTAAGAGCACAGGTTACTTATCTGTGAAAAGCAGAGGGCTTACACAAATGGAAGATCTCTCAGTATTAAAGTAAACATCAAAATACTAATTAAAAAGCACATCTAAACATGTTTATCATGGCTTGTATCTCACAAGAAAAGCAGAATGGATGTCTAAGCAGAATTTTTGAACTAATTAGAGCAAGTTAAAGCCCTAGCTGGGCCAATCCAGCCCCCTTCTTTCCAGGTACAGGGAAGCCCATACCCAGTGTCATTACTGCATGACGTGTTGTGTTGCCCAGAGTTAATAAACACAGGATGGTACTTTCTGCAAGGAAAATAACACCTTCTCTCTGTAATTTCTGTAGGGTAGGTTGCCCTAATTGCATTCTCATGGAGAAGATGGATAGAATCCTATTTAATCACCACCACAAAATCACTGGGGAACTTAGTATTTGGATGTTTTAAATTATTACAGTATGAATAGTTATGAAAGTGTGATGGAAAAAGTCATCCGTATGCTGGTTTGACTTCACTGCAATTTCTGAAGTAGGATCTACAAAGGCATGAGTCAGTGTGCAGAAGCTGATTTATTTCCCAATTTTTGTGAAGTGAAAGAAACATGATGTTCAGCATCACCTTCCTGTGCTTGCATTGAAGTCTTTCATCAGTACCTTGATTTTAGATTGTTCTAACTATCAGCAGAGGGGTGAGACATCTAAAAAGAGAAAATTAATTGTTCTAAGAGTTTAGCAGCACCTCAATAAGGTAGACAGAAAAAACCCAAAACTTTTAAGTAGTCTGGACAAAATTAAATGCCTCATTCTGTTATGCACTTTTTGTCTAATATCTGTAAGTCCCTTTCTACATACAGTTGGAGAATATGACACACCTATAAAAAGGATTAGAAAATTATTGGAGAAAACAATGATTGGATTTCTGGTTGAAAAAAATTAAGGGTGTCTACTCAAACCATGCTCCCTCCCCCTCAAAAAAAAAAAAATCAGACCTCCTTCAGCTCACAAAGATGCAAAAAGAAGGAAAAAAACCCCAAAACCATGTGAGGAAGAAAGGGAAGGTCCAGCTGCTTTCTTGTGCCCCTGGCTGAGTGGGTGGCAGGGTGAGGCCCCCATTGCATTTGGCTCCCCCAAAGCCCCCCACCTGCACTCTTCCCCCTGCAGCCCCGTTCCCACCCAGCCATGTGGGAAAAGGTGGACTTGCTGTCGCTGCAAGAAAGCAACCTGGTGAGCCAACCCTTTCAGTCTCTGGGTACTTATCTCCTGGTTGTTTTAAAGGGTTGCTAAAAAGAAAAGAAGGAAACAGCATGAGGCTTCTCTGGCTGGCAGTGGGTGGGGGAAATAAGTGTTTTATAGTGAAAGAGGGCAAAAGACAATGCAGACTTGGCATTTTGGCAATGAAGAGTGAATGTTCTCCTTCCCAGAGGCAGCAGCTGAAAATCATAGAGAATGGTTTGGGTTTAAAGAGGACATTGAAGACCATCTCATTTCAAACCCCCTGCCATGGGCAGGGATGCTTTCCACTAGATCTGGTTGCTCAGAGTCCCATCTAACCTGGCTTTGAACACCTCCAAGGTGCCTCCAAACTGGAGGTGCCCTGGGATTTATTTCTCAGGGAAGTCACAGCCCCTCATCAAGAAGGGCATCCCCAGCCCTGACAGGGCACCCCAGGATGGGATGGGGGCACTCCACAGCTGGGGACAACCAGGGCAGGAGGCAGCAGGTTGGGGCGCAGACAAAGGCACGCCAAGATGGGGGTATGGCTGGGTGCTGTGCCAGGCAGGGCAAGTTCTCACACTTGGCCCAGTGCTGCTGGAGATGGGAGCTAATGGGCAAGGGTGTTTCTGGTGGTGTTTGTGAGTCAGAGGTGATGAGATGAAGAAACACCAATGAGAAGCTTCTATGAGCACTTCTGGTTTCTCTGTAATTTTGTTTTATAGGGGTTTTCAACTTGATGCAACATTTTGGGGCTTAGCATGCACTCTTCTATTCCAGTCTCTACAAAACCAGCTCTGGAGTGGCAAAAAGAAAAGCAAAGTTAGGTGATGCCTAAAAGTACCTGCAGAGCTGTCACCCCATCTTCAGTGTACCTATGTCAGCCAGGAAGCCAGTCATATGGACACTAACATTCACTTGGGAGCTTTCTATGGGAGATGTCACTGTGCCTTCTTTCCCAGGAGGGAGAGTTCAGCCTCTCAGGGAGTTCTGTGAGAATTTGGAACCGTTCCATAGAATTTGAACCCCACACTTAGTGCTCAAAGCCTGTGGCATGCTCCAGAGGCTGCCCAGAGGCAGTGAAAGAGTTACCTCTGGAGCAGAGCAGCAGCTCCTGGTGATGAAGTGGATAAGCAGGCACTTCATTCATCTGCTTCTAGCACTGCCTGACCTTGGGCCCTGGCAGAGGAAAGGCATCTGCTCCTGGGAACAAAGGGCAGGGGAAGGAGGATGGCTCAGGGATACTGCTGGCCTACATGGGATCAGAGCAGGGCAGCTGGGCCATGGCCCTGCCTGGCAAATGGCATGGGTCACTGGCTGCAGGGCACCTGCTGTGGGAAGGGCATCCACACACTGCCCAAGCCATCTTCTGCTTTAACAGAGGGAAAAAAATATTTTCTTTCTTTCTTTCTTTCTTTCTTTCTTTCTTTCTTTCTTTCTTTCTTTCTTTCTTTCTTTCTTTCTTTCTTTCTTTCTTTCTTTCTTTCTTTCTTTCTTTCTTTCTTTCTTTCTTTCTTTCTTTCTTTCTTTCTTTCTTTCTTTCTTTCTTTCTTTCTTTCTTTCTTTCTTTCTTTCTTTCTTTCTTTCTTTCTTTCTTTCTTTCTTTCTTTCTTTCTTTCTTTCTTTCTTTCTTTCTTTCTTTTTCTTTCTTTTCTTTTTCCTTCCACCACTTCTTCCCTTCCCTTCCCTTCCCTTCCCTTCCCTTCCCTTCCCTTCCCTTCCCTTCCCTTCCCTTCCCTTCCCTTCCCTTCCCTTCCCTTCCCTTCCCTTCCCTTCCCTTCCCTTCCCTTCCCTTCCCTTCCCTTCCCTTCCCTTCCCTTCCCTTCCCTTCCCTTTTGTATTTGCCTCACTATGGCAGCATTTACTGGAGGTAGTTTATACAGAGCTGGACCTACGGTGTCTGCAGAGACAAGAGTCCACTTGAGGAAAGGTGGTGGTTGAGTTTGTTTTTTTCAATTTTTCAAAAGATGCAGCTGCCTAAATGCAAATGCTCAAGGAGAACCATGAAATGCTGAGGGCTGAGCCTTTTCAAGCCTCATGACTGGACAGAGCCCTGTTGGAGTGAAGCAGGAGAGTCAGGGCTCTGGTGCCATTCATTTCCACACAGTCCAGTATTTTCTCCTCCCTCCTGAGGAGACGCTGTGTTGGTGTGGGCGCTGCAGCTGCACATGGGGTGTCCCACGCTGCTTTGGGGACAGGTTGGACACATAGAGTGGGGGCAAGCAGCAGGGCAGGTGCCCCGCTGCAGGCGGGCGGGTGGCTGAGTGTCCCCAGAGCAGCGTCCCATCCTGTGCCACTGAGAGCCACCGCCCTGCCAGCTGGACAGACAGGCAAGCAGGGCTTGGCCCGCGTGCAGAAGGAAAGGATCCAGGGGCTCTGTTGACATAACAAGCCACTAGAGAGCACTCTCAAATGTATTTATACCCTTTGCCTAAGTGCTAGTTCATAAAAACACGCGGTTGCCATGGCCTGGTTTACAGCACGTCTAAAAAGAGAGCTCCCAAACATACCAGGTTTTCTGAGGCCACTGCAAAGGCAGCCAAAGCCTCCCTTGTGTGGCACCTTTCCCACCCCTGGGACCCAGGCACAGGGCAGCACCCACCAGCTCCATGCATCCCTTCTTGTCCCACAATGCTGTCTGTTTTGAAATAAATATCAGAACAGTATTTAAAAAAAAAATTAAATAATATTGTACAACTATAGTTTTTTCAACTTTTCATTCTTCTTTTTTTATATATACAGAAAAAAATGCAGTAAGTATTTAAAGTTCTTAGTTTCCTTATGCTTAGTGTCAGAAAAAAAAAAAAAAAGAAAAAAAAGAAAATCCATAAAATGCCAAACCGGCAGCAGGTTAGTTCAGCAACTATCAACAAAAGCACCACGCAGTTGAAAAAATCTGCTAGGAAAAAGTATGTTTGAAAAAAAAAAAAGTAATGGAAGTGGGTTGGAAAAAAAATAGTAATCACACGTTCTTCATTAAAACACTTTTAATACTACACAAGTTACAGTATCACCTTTTAAAAAGTTAAAAAAGGAATATTAACAGTAGCACTGTTGCAGCTAAAGCACTTCAAAATAATTAAAAAAAAAAGAAAAAAAGAAAAAAGCTTGTAGCCCAGGAAGTAGTAATAAAGGAAGAATCCACCGGAATATTACTGAGCAAAGCAACCAAAAGGAAAAAGCAACATTCAATGTGAGAAAAATGAGCTATGTATGAACACCCTCACATTTTTTTAAATTAGTTTTTTGTTTTGTTTTTGGTTTTTTGTTTTTTTTTGTTTTTGTTTTTCTTTAGCAGTTCTGAAGTTTTATGGTGGAGATTAGACTTGGCTGGGGGCTCAAAGTCAGCTGAGTGAGCACAGCCACCGTGTGCCATTTCTTTTCCATCTATGTTGTTTCTGGGCCACTGCCTGGCATCGCCGCCTGGGGAGTTTCCATCCTCTCCAGGAGTCACAGATCTGCAGGAGCGGGCGGCTGGCGGGAGGAGGAGGAAGGTGTGCTTCCCTACAGGCCTCTCACACCAATGTCCCTCGGCCCCAAAACAAGGGTGTGCTTTGTCAGGAGCAGGTCTCACCCTCGGCACGCTCACAGCTGGGACACCTGATGACACAAAAGGGGGGCTCTTTTAGGCAGGCTTTGGAATTCAGTTTGGCTTCTTTTTTAAGCGTAGGGAAACCAACTTAATCACATGAACTTCATCCCACGTAAGGTATTATGCCAAGCAACTTTGAAGAACTTGTTACCATCTATCAGCTCAAATTCCATTTTTTTTAATAAAGTGCCTAAATACACATTTACACAGATCATAGTGGTTCCAAAGAATCCTTTACAGTTGGCATTTTTTTATATATAGGTATATATATAGGTATATATATATATGTGCGTTTTCTTCAAATTGGCTAAATGTGTTTACATAAGACACCAATCTTGACTATAAGTTTTAAAGCGTAATATTGACTCAATGAATTTGTTTATCATGCAAGTCTTATCTAATATTACATTGACCTGTAATATGGAACACAATGTAGTGGGTGTGCTCATTAAACACTTCATAGAAAATTACTGTGCATGTGCAGTTCTGATCTTCAAATACTAATAATGACCATTTCTTTTCTTTTTAAAAAAAAGTAGTCTTCCAAAAAAAAACCCAAAACTACTCTGCATTAAATTGCAGTTTGAACATTATCACAATAAGAACGGTTGAGTAAAAAGCACCCAAAAATCTTCAATTTTATAGTTGGCTGAACAGATTTTTCCTCCTCCTCTTCTGATACTGGAAGTGTTTATTAGCTGGTCCCTGGGAAGGGACGACCTCGCCACCCTTTTGCTCAGAAACAACCGCATATAACCGAGTTATAAACACCTCGACAGAAGGGCTCGTACAGCTGCAGCGTTGCCAATGAACTATAAACAGCACAAAAACATCACTATTAGACTTGAACTATTTCTAGTAACCAATGATTTATTGATTTTAGAAGTCTGCTTGGTGATGCAGAAGCATGATCAAAAGAAGTGGCTTTACAAAAGAGTTCTCCAAAGTAGCTTAAAAGGCAGGGCCAGGGCCATTATGTGCAGCACTAATTGCTTTCATTTCAACCAGTTTATATTTTCATTTTCAAAGAATAGCAGTAGGTTTGTTTCAAGCATACGTAATAAGGAAATTACAGGTTTCCTCCACCCACATTTGGGCTGTCACTGATATGCCCGCGGGCAATTTGGCAGAGCCTCAGTCACTGCTGTCACTGTACCACACCGTACCTGCCACTACTTGGAAACACCGGGTCAGCGATAGTAACAATAGCAACAGCACTAGAGGTGACTGGTAAGCAAAATCAAAATCCATATGCACTATCTGAAAATTAAAGTAAAATAAAATAAAGTCTCTTCCCCACATCCCCAGCTTTGTCCAAAGACACAAAAGCCCCACAAGTGACACTGAAGACCTTCAGAAATGGCAGTGCTACATTGGCACCTTCGCCAACCATGTAACTAAGTTTGTTATCAAAATTCCATGTCATGGTATGCAATTGGTGAATAAATGCAGTTTTGTAATCTTAGAACTGATCACGAGAACTGCGGTCAACTTTGCCTTAAAAAAAAAAAACAGAAAAAAAAAAACAAAACACCAAACCAAAACCAAACAAACCCAGAAATCCCTAACTCAACAGCGCCTCTTGGACACCTCTCCACATCCTACTCTGGTGACAACATCCCTTGAGAAACAGTGAGCAATTTGGGACTGGATCTGGAGGATCTTCCATCACAACCTGAGGCACGCGCTTCTGGGAGAAAGCCCTCCTGCTCCCTAAGCTCGCCTGGCCAGTGGGATGGCAAAGGGCATGCCTGCCTTGGCTAGCCACTCTTGTCCCCAGCTGCCTCAGACCAAGCCTGCATGCGACCAGCTCTACAGGACAGGGGCCAGGAATAAGGAATCACAGACAGTAAGGCAATCTTTACAATGTCAGAAAGTGTATTTGGCATTTTAAAAAAAAAAAGAAGAAAAGAAAAGAAAAAACAGAAGAAACAAGTGCATACAAATACAGCTAGAAGCATTTCTGGTTTGCCAAGTGCTCTCTAAAAAAAGCAGCGCAAGTCACAGCCTACATTGAACAGTAACTGTCACCAGGGAAGCACAACAAATAGTTGCTATAACAAAAGGGAAAAAAAGAAAAAACGAAACAGAAAAAAAAGAGAAGAATTAGAAGAAATGCCTTTATAATAAGTACATACCTTTTGTCTTCAAAAAATATAGAAACACAATGTATTCAAAAAAATCAAAATTATACAGCCATGTTTATGAAGTCTACATTTCCCTTGTCTTGGAGATATATATATATTTATATATATATATTTATAGATATATACAGAATTCGAGCAGTTCGAGTTCAAGGTGACGTCGGGCAGCGAGCGCAGGCGAGTCACGAGTCCCTCTCCTTTTTCACTTTCACATCTCCGGCCAGGATGGTGGCGATCTCCCCTTGCATGAAGGCCCAGGGGACGTTGGAGCCGACCAGGGGACACTTCTCCCCGCTGGGGCAATACACCTCCCCGCTGGCTCCCTGCTGCTTGATGCTCTGCCGGGAGCAGGGGAAGCAGAACTTGTGGGAGGGGACGGAGGGGCACTGCACGAAGTGGGTGTCTTCCAGGCGCTCGTGGCAGAGGGTACAACACAACGGGACGCTGGCGGCGAGGGACGAGTCCGGCAGGCTGGCGGGGTGCACGGGCTCCAGCCCGCCCGCCGCCGCCGCGTTGGCCCCCTGGCCCGGCACCTCCCTGCCGGGGCCCAGCCTTCTTTGGTTCATGGCGGAGGGCGAGGGGGGGCTGCTGCTGTTCCTCCGCGTGGTGGAGTGGACCTGGTTGGCGTCTTTGGAGGCGTGGTTGCCCCCGGCATTGTCCGCCACCAGAATGAGGGCGGCCATGGGGGACTGGCCGTTCTGTGCCGCCTCGGGCGGCGTGGTCCGGTTGGAGTGGGGCGAGGCGGTGGGCGGCGGGGGCGACATGAAGGGGGTGGCCGTCAGCGGCAGCTTCATCCCTTCCGACGGGGTGGGCAGCCACGGCTGCACCTCCCCGTTGATCTTCGGGGGTCCAGCCTCGCCCTCCGGCTCGGGGGAAGGCTTCCTCTTCCGGGCGGCCCGGGCCCCTGCAGAGGCAGAGGAGGGGGGAAGGAGGAGGGTAAGAAGGCAGCGCAGTCACAACGCATCGCCGAGCAACCGCGGAAACGGGTGGCCTCGGCCACCCCCCGGGCACCCGGCCACCCAAGCGGCCGCGCCACCGCCCCGCACGCCCGAACCCGTCCGGCATCCCCCGCCCCGCATCCCTGGAGAGCGGCCCCTCCCGCCCCGTCATCCCCTGCCCTCCCCGCCGCCCCCCGGTCCCCGGCTCTTCACCTGGCTTGGCCACGGAGCCGTTGGTCTCGTAGCCCAGCAGCCTGCCGCCCGCCATGCCCGGCTCTTTCTTGAATTTGCTGTCGAAGGAGGCCACGGTGTGGCTCCCGTGCTGGTGCAGGGCCAGCAGCGTGTCCCGCACTGTCTTGGGCTTGGCCAGCCACTCCTGCTCGGCGCCCGGCCGGCCCTTGCCCTCCGCGGCCAGCTCCGCCGCCGCCGCCGCCGGCAGGCTCTCGGCGGAGCCGCGCTTCTCCTTGGCGCCACTGTCGTGCTCCCCCGCCGCGCTGCCGCCGCCACCCGAGGAGGAGGAGGAGGAGACGGAGCCGGGGCGCTTGTGCCCCAGCTCGCCGGGCTGCCCCGCCGCCTGCCCCGCCGCCTGCGCCGCCGCCGCCGGCTGCTGGGGCACGGGCACGGCCATGGGGGCGGGCGCGGCGGAGATGGCGGCCAGCGAGGCGGCGGCCGCGGCGGCGGCGCGGCTGCCCAGACCGCCGATGGCGGCGGGGAGCCCGGCACCGTTCACCAGCGGCACAAGGGTGGGCGGCACGGCGTGCGTCCGCCGCGGGTTCGGGCTCTGCCGGTTGAGCTCTGGCGGCTCCTCGGGCTTGGGGAAGCCGTTGGGCACCAGGATCCCGTTGACCTGCCGGCCGCCGCCGTACTCGGCGCCCAGGCGGGGCGGCGGCCTCTCGGCCGCCAGCGAGTAGCGCTCCAGGGGCTGCGGCGGGGGCCGCGCCGCCGCCTCCGCCGCCGAGGGGTGGCCGAGCTGCTGCTGCTGCGCCAGGAGCTCCTTGGCGGAGAGCGGAGGCTGCTTGGCGTGGGGCGGTGGCGGGGCCCGGCCCTCGGGGAAGCAGCCGTGCGCCCGCTTCAGCTGCCGCGCCGTGTCGATGACGAACTCCACGCGGTCGGCGCCCTCGTAGTTGACGCAGCCCCGGCAGACGGGCTCGGTGAAGTCCCAGATCATGGCCCAGGGCATGCGGGGCAGATCGCACAGGTAGCACGACTGCCTGCGGGAAGCAGCCGCCACCGCCGCCGACGACATGTCCCGGCCCCGGGGTAGCGGCGAGCGCCCCCCGCTACGGCTTCGGCCGCTGCCTCCTCCGCCCCTCGTCACCGGGGTCCCGACGGGCAGGCTCGGGAGCCGCGGCCGCAGCGGGACCGTCCGCCGGGCCCCCTCCCCCTCGCCTTCCTCTTCCGTGCGCTGGAGCGGGGCGCGGCGGGCGCCCCGGCAGGCAGAGCCGCTGCGGGGAACGCCGCTCCCGTCGCCGTCTCCGCCGGCGGCGCTCACAGGGCGGCGGGGACGCGCATCTCCGCTGCGCGGCTGGCGCAGGGCTGCGGCCGCTGCCGCCCGCACGGCTCCCCCGCTCTCTGGCTACTACGGGGCGGCGCGGGGCGGCGGGGGCCGGCGCGGCGCGGCGGGGCGGGCGGGGCGGGGACTGCCACGGGGGCCGGGGCCGGGGCTGGCGGCGGCGCCGTGCCGTGCCGGGCTCCAGCCGCCACCGCCGCCTCTGCGCGCCGCCGCTACGATTCTTCGACAGTGCCGGCCGCGCCTGCGCGATGGGCGCCCCCGCCCCGCTGCCGCCGCCGCGATCCCAGCCCCGGCCCCTGCCCGCGCCCCCGCCACCGGCACCGGGGGTTCCTCCTGCCGCCGGGGGCCGCCGTGCCCCCGCCCCGTATCGCCGCCGGGGAGGGCTGTGGGAGCGGAGAGGGATAAGGCGAGGGGCGGGAGTGCCCTGCAGTTCCCTCCTTCTTTTCTGGTTTTATTTTTATTATTGTTGGGTTTATTACTGTTTCCCTCACCGCCGAGGGGCTCTGCCGAACCTCCCACCATGGGCGCAGCGGGGCGCGGGGCGCCTCCCGCAGTGCGGGGCTCAGCGTACCCCTGCTGTCCCTCGCCCCGTGACCTTGGGCACGGCGCCCCGGGCGCGCCCCGCGGCTGCGAGGTCCCCCCGCCGGGCCGGTCATCGCCACCTCCGGGCAGGGGCCGGCGCCCCGCCGAGCAGCGCTCGGCTTTGTTCTCCCCGCCGGGGCAGGAGGCGCCATTAGAAATAAATGTAACGATGTAACGATTACCCAGCTTTTTTTTTTTTTTTTTTCTTAACTGTTGTCATTGTGCACAGGAAATAGGACGTTCTAGATTTCCTGTCATTTTAAACCACAAACCAGCAGTTCTCTAATGCAGATTAGCGAAATTCACACAGACTAAGCACACGCCGTCTCGCTCCCAAAAAAAGAAAAACCTGTTTCCCCGACCCCCTTCCACGCTGTGAATCGCTCATCCGCCACCTGCACCCTCACCGAAACACAGGGTGGGGGCGAGGGAAGGAGCAAGAGAGGGTGTTTGCTCTCCTCGTGTGCCGCGGGAGGTGAAGCAACCCCTCACCGGGCGCATCCCGGCACGCACGGTCGGCTGCACGCCTTTGCCCGTGCAGGATGCACACGGCGGAGGCTGCTCCCCCCGACAGCGGCGCTCCAGCCGCCCTTCCCACGGCGTTATGTAGGTTACGGAGGAGGGAGGGAAAGAGGGCGGGAGGCGGGAGCCGGCCGGGGCCGGGGAAGCTCTGACGTCCGTCGCCGCCGCCGGGAGGTGCCTCCCCGCGGCTGGGGGCCGCCCGACGGCGCTGCGGGGCCGGCCCCGCCACCAGCGCCGCCGCTCTCGCTCGGCCGGGCTGCCGGGGGCCGTGGGGCGGGCACCGCGGGCACAGCCGCGCCGGGGCCGGGCACTGGGTGTCGGGGATGCGGGGAGCCCTTGCTTCCCCCTGCCTCGGCCTCCTGCTCGTCCTGGCGCTGGCTGCAGCGCCGGACCCCGTGCCAGGTTGGGTGACTTTGCAACTGCACGGCCGGCTGGGCGCCCTGGAGGCGCCGGGTTGTGCATAAGCGAAACAAAAGTCAGCCCCGGCCCCCAGTCCAGCCCCGCACGTCCTTGCGGCCGGGGCTGCTGGCCCGGGAGCTGCCCCCGGAGCCCTCACGGCCCCTGGCAGCCCTGCGGCGGGCGGCCGGGGCTGGAGGGCAGAGCAAGGAGAAGGGGGCAGCCCTGCCGTGGCCCCGACGTGCTCCCGGAGAGCCAAGGGTTAACATCGGCTCGCTTTTCCTGAGCAGCCCTCCTTTCACATTGCATCAAAGTCCTTTAAAGCTGTTTCTCTTCCCTCCTCCCCTCCCCGGCTGGAAAGACGATTTATCCATGCAAGCTAAGTAAACAGATCTTTGTTTTCGTCTTCCACCCACTGCCCTCTTTCTCCAGCCCGAAGCTGGAGCCTCGCCAAGCCGGCTGCAGCGATCTCTGCCTCCACACACACACACTCACACACACACACGGGGCGGGGGAAGAAGCCGGGTTTCTCGGGTGAGGCAATGCGCCTGCAATTGGCAGGGACAAGGCAGGAATTGTAATTGCACTTCATCATGTGATGGCTTATGAAAGAGGAAGTTTGGATGTTTTAGTCACGTACTCCTTTGCCCTCTTGCTTTAGCCTCCAGGTTCTCCGAAGGAAAAAATTACATATATTTATATATACTGGTGGAAAGCCAAGAAACAGTGTGTTTGCGCATTTCAGATCATGAGCAGAGCTGGAGTGCTAGCTGAGCGAGGCTGCAGGGTAAGAAGAAAGCAAAGCTTTGAGCTGTGGCAGGCTTTTAACTGCAGGACAGAAAATGTGATCTGTATTTATTTTCCTTTATTTTTAATGAAAACTAGCTGTGTGGAAAAGTCAAGATGAGCAGCGTTCTGGTTTTGCCGCATTTGCTGCCTTTGAATTCATTCTGGTGGAAAAGGAAAAAAAAACCCAACAAAATCATGTTACCAAGCTCAATGTCAAAAAACTGATAAAAAATAGTGGCAGTGCTACATAGGAAATGTGGTTTATGTATCAAATCACAAAAAGAAAAATACCTCAAAGCTGCTGACTGTTACAGCAGTAACTGCACAGGAATTGAACAAATAATGCATTTGTCTCTTGTTCATTTTTTCTCTTTTTTGAAACAGAAGCTGTCCCTTTGTGCCAGATCTCTGCGAAACGCCCCTTGCTGCCACACACCAAGGCTATAGATAGGAGCAGCAAATGCTGGACAATGTCTTATGGGGTGCAGGGCTGTGAAGGTCTGGGGCAGTCCCTGACCAAGGAGCACCATGATGGCATGGATAAGGGTCCAGCACACTGTAGAAGGCTTTTGCTTGTTCTGGTGCGCCCAGTGCCATGGGTGAGGGAAGGAGGAGAGAGGAAAGGTTGTAACGAGGCAGCTCTTTGAGATGAACTCCGTTTGCCACCTCCACATCAATGGCATGCCCCTTCTCACAATGTGTTTTTTTTGCTTTTGTCAGTGAACCACACCGAGATCTTGCTGTGTTTCTCTTCCTCCCTGCAGGGTTTTCTATCCTTTCCCTCTTATCCTCTGCACTGGCAGCAGTGATTGTGTGCAGACCCTTGTCCCAGAACTGTGGCCCCACCCACATACCTATCCCCCGTGGGGCCTGCCCTTCTGTCTGTGTCCAAACCAGTGCTCCCCACTTGATCACCTCTGCCCTTGGCATTCCCTTCTGATTGAGGGCTGTCTCACATCCTTCTCCAGCAGACAAGCACTGCTTCCTCCATAGCTCTTATTTGCATCCTTCTGTTGTGGCAGAAGTCCTGCAGGGTCATATCAAAATGGCCAGAGCCAAGATAGGAAGGACAATTATGCTGAAGGATGCTACCACCTCTCCTTCATTGATTCATAATGAATTATGGAGGTTGCTCTCTCAGAACTGAGAGGAGAGGCTGGGAATAGTCCTTGAAGTTTTGGATTTAGTCAGATGCAGGTGACTTTGGGCCGACAATGTTTAATCTAGTGCTGTAGGGGGGAAAAAAGATACTGATGCAAATGAGGGTGTCATCAGGCACAGGGTGTTGACATAAACAGGGTTTGGACAGGCTCATGGTAAGCTACTGATCCTGTAGATGTTTACAGTTACAACTTTATTCACAGGAGCATCACTCATGGGCTTGCAGGATGAGAGCATGCTTCCCCAAGAGCTGCTCATCAGCGGCATGCTGACGGCTGCCCTGCAGCCGGGAGCTGACTGCTGATGGCAGGAGCTGACAGAGCCACTGGCACAAAAATACTCCACTGAGGCCGGAGAGAGGTCACTGCACTCACTCAGTGTGAGGAGGACATGCCAGAGGATTGAGAGGGATTGGAGCAGCTACTCAGCGTCTGCTATTTCCCATACATGGGGCCTTTTATTAACTGCTTGAAGACAGCTGCATTGAATGCTGCTGTTTGGTGTTAACTTCTGAAGAGCTGCGAGGCACCTAAGCAGAGCCTGCCTAGAAGAGGAAACAGCAGTAGGACAATAGCTTACAATTTGCTCATGGATATGTCCCAAAATATGGAGATGCGACGTATGCTGCTATTCTGCTCCAACGCTTTGCTCTGGACAGCCTGGTCAGGGCTGGTTACCAGGGACTCCCACTGTCAGCAAGAGCCTGTGAGCTGCAGCTTCTGCTCCATTGGTGGGCTCTGCTCTAGGCAGTTTGGAGAAAAATTTGCATGCTTTCTTTAAAAAAGGAGACAATTCTGTTTTTAACAGTGCAGTTGACTTTATGCCCTCTTTTCAAGTAGAAGTAGGAAAAAAAAGCAGCGAGGAAAAGATCATGGAAATACTTGAGAAATTCAGAGGTTACTACCCTCTGAAGAGAACGAAAAACTTCAGAGAGACACTTCCAGATACCAGAAGAAAGGGCAATTGATGTGGAAAAGCTTCCGCCCCTTATCCCCAGGCTGAGTAAATAGGCATGTCGGGTTATCCCATTTACACCCCGCCTTGGTGCTCTGCATTTCGAGCCACAGTCAGCAATTGTCTGCAGCCACGGGCGAGGGGGGCAGGAATGTGGTGGCCGGGGGCTTCCCGGGGCGCAGGCAGAGCGGCCGGCTGGCCGGGTGACCCCTTCCCAAAATAAACAGGAAGCCCAGGAAGCAGTGACCCCTCCGTGACACCGCGCTGGCTCTGCTCCCTGCCTTCTGTGCGGGAGTCGACAGGCTTCCAAATACCCTCAGAAAATTGGACAGGGGCGAGGACTCCACAGGAAACGTTACAAAATAAGAGCAGAAACAGATCGTCTGTTGAAAAAATTACAGAGGGCCTTAAAGCTCCTTCTTTGTAGGCTTCTGGATAGTTGTATTCCTTGTCTGTGCTTCATTCCCCTGAGCCCATGTCGATGCAGCTTGCAGAGCCCCGAGGAGCTGCAGAGGGGCAGAGCTTCCCTCCCTGCATGTGTGGAAGAGCTGGTGTGCGTGAGCAAAGCACAAAGAGGAGCCCCAAGGAGGCTGCGCCAAAGGCTTTCTCAGATGGGCTGGGGAGTTCAGGCTGGGAAATGCTTTTTCCCTGCTTGTGGGAGTTGGCAGTAGGGTGCTCACACAAAATAAAAGTCAAAACCGAGGACCAGACCTTCTCAAAGTGTGGGCCAAGGGTATTAATGCTGTTTCCAGCATGGGAGTTCCTGCATTACCCAAACATCCCCCTGAAGCAGCAAACTGGCGCTTGCTGACAGCTCCAGCTGGCAAATCACCTCCCGGGCCTGCCAGAAGAACTCGCAGTCCCAAAAGCCGCCCTGCCTCGATGGCTGGTGGCCCCACAGTTTGGGGCAGGGCAGGACCACCACCGGTGGGGCAGGCAGCCCAGCTGAAGGGAGACTGCTGCCGCCGATATCCCGGCTTCCTGGCAGCGCCGGCCATTTCGCAATCCCATTTTTCTACGCACACAGCAGCAGTTGTCTCGTCCTTCCTGCAGGGCACGGACACCTGGAGGGGCTGGGGCCTCCGGGGTGGGCAGGTGCCGATGGGTTTGGCCTCCACACAGATCAGCTAGTTAAAAAAGACTCAGGGGAGACAAAAGGGGAGATGGATTCCCTCTCTGATTCCCTGCCAATTGCTAGGATTTTATAGCTGCTGAACACTGGGTAGCAAACCAGACATGCCCACCTAGCTGGCTAGCAAGATGTGCTATGTTGGTGTGCTCCCCTATCCCCACACTTCAGAAGGGTTGCTCTTTAGGGAAAGGACTATAACACAAGGAGCGATGGGCAGCTGCTACAGGAGAGTCCCTTGAACAGAGCAGTTTTCCTTCAGGAGGAATTTTGGTCATTGACATGCAAAAGCTGCAAAATGGTTCACTAGGCTGCAGCCTTGGTTTGTTCCAGGCACACTGAGGTATTGTTGGGGTGCTCATATTTCTGCTTGTCATTGCAGCTATACTATTTCAATTTTGCAATGAGACAAGAAGGGTACCCAAATCTGAGAAAGCACAGAATGCAAGCAAAATTTGGTTTTGGCTTCCCAGCACTTCCTCTCATTCTCTCCCTTTCTCTCTTCCTGATGCTCAGGCAGTGCCCCTCCTCTGCGGGAACCCCTTAGGGAGCATTCTGGGCAGGCAGAGCAGGGAGGAAATGCTCCTCTCTGTGAGCCAGCCCATAGTCTTATCTTTTTGCTGACTGCAGTCTAATATGCTAAGTAAAAACAAGTAAAAAAGGATATTTTTATCTTGTACATTCTGTCATATGAGTAGTATGTGTATGTGTAGCAATGCTGAGGAGCAATACTTACAAGTTTAGATATTAGTGATGTATTTGTAAACTTAAACAGCAGGGTTGTATTGCATTACTTCATTCTGTCCATGTGCACTTTTGGGCAAAGAAAATCACACACATCCCTTTTCCAGGCACCCACATCCCTTCTGCTCATGCTGAGCTCCAGAAGGAGGTGTCTGCTAGGAAGTACAGTTGAGTTCATATTCGATTAAAAGAACACCAGCAGCATTAATAACTGGTAGACCTGTGCTGGAACTGGCAATTAAACTCAGTCTCCTCCTGCAAATTCCAGTCATTAAAGGAGCTTGCCAAAGGCCGGGGCTTGCGTATCACTTAGTCTCCCAAATAGGACTGGATGAGGAGCAGTCACCTTCAATAATGGGTCCTGCGAAGGACCTGGGGTCTTGCTTGAGGAATGGCCATGCCAGTGGGCTTGCTGGGGCAGCTGCAGAGGCTGCTTGCACAGCTGCCACTTGCTGCTGATTCAGGCGTCTTGCATGTGCTCTTGGGAGGTGTCACACAGGCATCCTTCAGCGAGCCTCCCCCTAACACATCCCACCACCTGCAGTCCATCACGATAAGGAGAAACGAGGAGCTGCCTCTTTGCTCCATGCTCTGCTTGCACTTCCCATACGCCTCGTGCAGCCTCAGAGGTGAATGACTTTTGAATAGTGCAGGTCTGGGATGGGTTTCAGTGGCTGATCCAGAGGCAAGAGGACGATCATCTTGATCATCCATTTTCCCTCTGCCAGTTACTATTATTGCTAACTGCTGTTCCACACACGTTGTAATTAAGTGGAAAAAATACAGACCAAATGAAAAAGAGTACAAGCCTCTCAAAAACATCTCTGCTTTAGCTGCAGCCTGACTCAGCCTTCAATTAACATTCTTACTTAAAATAGTTTTGTTATAGAGCTTTTGTTGAATCTTACATAATAGCAGACCAAATCACCACCCCAGAGTGCCATGCTGAAGAGAGGAGCTTGGCCCTGGTTTCCGGAGCAGTGTCTCATCCTGTCTTTGATCCAGATGGCCTTGGGCATGAGCTGGGTGAGCTACCAGAGGAGAGCACGCAGCACACCTGCAGCTCTGCTTTGAAGGACATGACGAGCTGGTACTGTCAGCAGAAGTGGTCCCATTCTCCCCCACCCCAGCTCTCGGCTCTGCCGGCGCTGCCCTCATCATTTTGCTTATGTGGCTGCTGGAGCAAATCTGGCAGCACCAAGGGCTGCAGTGCAACTAAACCTGCCCTAGTGCCATCATCCTGCTGTGCCAGGGCTGATTCTGCAGAGAAAGAAGCAGGTCAGGATGGGTGACTGGGAAGGGACCTCAGCAGCAGCATCAGTTTGGAGCTGCTGCAGAAACCCCTCATGCTGCACCTAAAGGCGTCCTCCCATCACCCACAACAGCTGTGACAACCCTCCTCAAGCTGCCAGAGTACACATTGAAGAGAAGGGAGGGATACATGGACCACCTGGGCTTCTCAGGGGCACAGGGCCACACTGGAGATCTGTCTGATTTCCTGCCAGGTCTTGAGGAATTTAAAGGCTGGGCTCCATATCCTGCAGAGCAAGATGACAGCCCTGCCTCCATCACCAATAATGATAATGTGAGGAAACTCCTGCACAGGACTTCACTGTAGAGGGGTGTCCTTATCTCTCAGTAGCATTAAAAAAACTACCTGCATGACTTTTTCTTTGTTGTTCTTATCGGGTCTATGTCTAAAAGGTACAAAACTAGAATAAAACATATGCCTGCATGTGTGTGTGTGTGTAAATAAAATGGGAGTTTGTATTACAATCTCAAAAATAGGTACATGCAATGCAGGTATGAAGTGAGGAAGATACTCACATACTTCAGTATGGGGGCTTACTTTCCATTTGAAGCCATTGCTGTCAAGTTTATGGCTCCACAAATGCTCTCTGGGATTGTGAGAGCCTTACCCTGGGACTGCATCATGCTCATGACCCAGGATGGTGATTCAAGTAGAGAGAGAGCTGGGAAAAGGAGACAGGCACATCTAAATATCACTCACCACTGCCAGCCTCAGTGAGCCAGGGGAATCGTAGTTCCTTCCCGCTGGGGGCAGCTCTGCTAAGTCACTGAATTTTCACTAGAGCGGCATTTGGCCTGAGGTGATGATGCACTGCAGCGATTAACGTGAGGTCAAGCAGCCCTGCAGCTGACAGCTCCCTCCTGCCTCATCCAGAGGACCACTGCATCTGCTTGGCTTAACTCAGTCCCAGCCCAGCCCACCAGCAGAGCTGAAGGAGGGTTGCTCCTGCCAGTGTCCCCCTCTGCCAAGGAACTGGGAAAATTCCTAGGGAGGACAGGAAAGTCACATAATGGGCTCAGCTCCTCTTCCTCTGGGAGATCCCGCAGTGGCACGCAACCTGGAAAGAAGTAGGTTAATGCAAGCGAGGCCCTTTCTTGTGAATTTTGCTTTAGACTAAGAGTTACGTGTTTTGGCAGACTTTTTGATGAATAGGTCAGCAGGGTGTGGAAACATATTCTAAAGCTTTCTGCATCCTTGCACATGCTTCTAGTTGCTGGGGGTTTTGCCTACTGCTTCACTTGGAAAGGTTTAAAAGAAAATGCAAATCATAGGCAAAGAGTAGAGATAGATTTTTGTGCATACTTTTGGCACAGATTTTAGCCATTCCTTTGTCATTTGTGAAACAACAGTAAGAAAACTTACTCAGATGTATATGATAAGAAAATATCAGTTTCTTTGTTTACAAATGGAAAAAAAAAATCACATCACAGCCTGCTACATGCACCTCCAGGTAGCATGCATAAATGTCCTAAGAACTTTCTTTGTCTCAGAATGAATATAGGACAAGTGGGAAGAATCTGGACTTTTTCTCATCTTCTTCCAGAACCAGCATTGGTAATAAAAATATATTGTTTCATACACTTCAAAAAGATGTGAATGTTTCTGCATGCTAGGCTTTCAGAATCAAACTTCTGCACTTGAAATATGAGAAAAATCATATGAGCAAAAGACTAAGAAACTCTTTTCAGATGTAATCAGATACACTGTCCAACAGACTGGAATACTTAAAATCATTTTCAACCAATGGCACGTCAAGACATGCCTGCTTCGGACACTGTTAAGACATCCAGCCCCCATATTTTACATACCCTCCTAATTACATTCATATGTTCAGTTTCATATTTGACCTCTCTCTTGCAAAAGACTGCCAAGTAAAGCACTCCACCTCCTCGGTCTCATATAGGAATTAAGCTGGGGGTGTGGAGGATTCATGATTGTTTTATTCCTCAAATATACACCAATAAGCAGTAAACTAAATAAAAATATTTTTGAAAGCCCACTACAATTGTGCACTTTTAAATTTAAAGTACACTCTGGGTTCTTTCTCTTGGTCTTGTATTTTGGATCACTTTGCTGTTCACACCTCTAACGCTTCCTCCTTCATCTGGCAGCTCACCAGCTATCAGGTTTCAGCTTCTCTTTATTTGGAGGAAAAGACTATTTGCACAAAAATTGCGACATTCCAGAGTGAGAAAGTGGCTCATCTCAGTTGTTAGGACTTTTGTCACTGAATCCAGTAGGTTCAGGTTTCCAGTGCTCTGGGAATGGCTTTACATGAAATCCCGTGGAAACACTGACCAGAAGACACCCGCTGAGAGAAATACACTGTTTTCTTCCCTTTCCTAAATTCCCTAAGAAGCCGAAGCCAAAAATCACATCACTGTCTGCAAGAAGAGGATTGGAAAACTTGATAAATGTGATTGCTTGGTGTGAAATGTACATGCTTTAAAAGCATGTTATCTAAGAGAAAAAGATCTGAAGGTGCAGTGATTCCTAAATGGTGGCCTTTGGACCATTGCTGTTGTTTTGGTGAAGGAAAGAGCAATGGTGCCAGAAGGAGCAGAGTGGTAGCCTGCACCAGAGTGCATTTGACTCCCAGCTTGTTCTCAGGCAAGACAAGGCTGGATCACCGGCCCTCAGCCTTCAGCACATCAAGACTTCTAGATTCAAGACAATACATCTGTGATATTTTGGGTGAACTGTGCCTCCTATATTTTGCTTGGGCAGTTGGGTTTAAGTACGCTGCTCTGCTCTCCTTTAGCACTGTTTTTGCAGCCTTTTTTTTGTGGAGAAGGAAGAGCAATCCTCATGTAAAAATAATAATATTGCAGACCTAGACAGCAGATGGTGTTATTAAATACCTGGGCAAAGTCTAAGGTCACAATGCTCTAACAATTAACAAGTTATATTGTCTATCACTTAATAGGTAACCTCCTGGTGTGGGATGTTTGCGAGGCTGAGCAGACTGGCAAGTGTTATCTTGTCCAAGATAACTCTTCCAAATAAACAAATATTTGACAACCATTCTCTTGCCGAAATTTGCTGCTACCAACGTGTCAGATAAAAATAATATGATTCTATTTAATCTCCTAAATGATCCCTTCTTCAACCGACTACATTAGGTTTTAACTAGATGGTAACATTTTGAGTGCTTATTGATAGTTGCCTGGCATATAAGATAATTTATAGGAGCACAGAGAGACAAATCCTTAGGGAATGTAAATCATTGTGATTCTTCTGCAAAGTATGTCTCTGACTGGCTCCCCAAGGCACTGTGCCCATGAGGTGTGCTCGCCAGCCAGCTTTCGTTGTCCACAGAGGTCTTTCACCATGGCACATGTTTTTTCCTACTCATGGGTCCACTGTCCTAGGGATTCACACACTTATTTGCATTGACAAAGTTGAAATTGAACCTTTGCAATATGTGTCAAGGCTGTTCTCATTGCATGATCTAATAAGATTTTCAGGCAGACCTCCATCTAAGGATTAATTTCATATTGTAACAACTGCACTTTATCACTGTTTCCCTTGATATTTGCCTAGCCTTCTCTGAACTTTACCTCTCAGCTGATGGGTAACAATTTCACTTCTTTAATGGCACTCCCAGGTGTGAGAGAAACATTGTCTATCTGCTCATTTACCTGTTTCTTCCTCAGATGTTTCTTTTGTGCCAGTACCTCTTAGGAAGTTTGCCCAGGCCAGCTGCCCAGACCACCCTGTTAAACAGGCACAGCCATTACTGCCAATCTGGGCTGTTTTTTTGCTTGAGCAGAGCAGCTAGATCCTGTTGGCATGCCTGACTCTCTGTAAGGCTGCTCCCCTGAAGTGCAGCCTTCTCTTCTGTCATTGCCTTCTTCCAGAAGCATGGGCAAGAGCGCCTGCATCACATTCAGAGATGCAGAGCCCTCCATCATCTCTTCTGGCCCTTCAAAGAAACCATGCATTGCTCTTTGGGCCAGATCCTGGCTTTCATTTAATTACTGGGGCGAGATGGGAGGCTAAAGAAGAGTCCTGTCACTGCCAATAGTTTCACACAGTACTTTTCCTCAACAGTAATTGCTCTCCTGCTAGGATCCATGAACTTGAGAACAAAGTACATTTTATTATTTACAAGGGTTAGATGACAAATACAAACAGATGGTGTGAAGATGACTCCTAATGCATAGTGATCAAGGAATTTAATATTCATGGGTAAAGGCCTGGAAGATTAAGTAAACAGATTCAAATGTGCAGGGGAAAGTATCTCCTAACAATGCATAAAGTCAGCATGGCCTTTTTTGCCCTTTTACCGCTTGGCTCAGGGCAGTTAACATGAGCGAAAAGACTGGCCAATTTTCCAGTCTTCTGCAGGCATCCAACTTGAGCAGCTCTTTCCTCCTTTATAAGGAAGCCCTCAGCAGGAATTTTTTCAGGGCCAAGAAAAAACCCTTCTATTTTGCTGTTGACGATGGCTGCACAGCCTGAGCATGCTCCGGTCGGCTGCAGCTGCCCTTATGTAAAGCAGTTTTACCTGTATGACAGTGCTGTTTTAGCTGGGACTGGTTGGATGACTTACTATTACTCACCCTCATTGGAGCAAGGGTTGTGCCACTGGAGTCTCACCACACCACTTTGCTGCTAATGATACTTCTCGTGGCAGAAGCTGGGATTTCGCTGATGCTGTTTTCACATGCAGTCATCTTGCAGAGGCAATTTCAACACTGATGAGTATTACGAGTCAGGTCCTCAGTATGAATCATCCTGTCCTTCCAGATGACTTTTTCTTTCTGTTGTTTACATCGGAGGCAGGGAATTTTGATGCTTTTTTGTGCCTGTGACTAAAGGAGTGTTTCATATGGGAAGCGATTTCCAAACTCTCTTAAGCCATCCCTCTGTATATTTCCTTTTGTTGTTGTTTTTGTCCTTTTGAGCATAGGCAGATAGTGAGATATTTCTAAGGTACTACTGACTGAGTGCTGAACGCACATCGAGAAAGTTTAAAGCAGGGGGAAAGGTTTATTGATCCTTTTTTGTGCTGGATTGTGCCCAAAAGTTTGCTCTGAAACTTTGATTTTCCTTGTCCAAATCAGGTTGTTGAACAAACAGATTCTGTGGGATTTGGTCATCCCATTGACTTAGATGAGCCCCAGAAAGGTGTGCCCATGGAGTCTGGAGCAGGACAGCAGCTCCGAGATATCTGTACCCCTGCCTTCTCTTGAAAAAGCCCCATGCCAGTGCAATAGTCAGGATTCCACAGCCTGCAGAGAGATGGGGGAAACTAAGGGATGGAGTAGGACTGGGGAATGGCTGAGCTCCAAGCTGCAGCATGCAAAGGGTGGTGGAAAGCTGCCCTTGAATGTGGAGGTGAGCTCTGCCCCTGGCACTCCACCACTCTAGCTCCAGGAGAAAAAATGATACCCCAGACTCAAAAAAAGGAACCACTGTTTGTCTGTTCTATTTTCATCCTCCTTCAGTAGCTGTAGCCACCACAGTTATTCTTATGGCAGCCTACCAAATTTCAGAAGACATCAGGCACCTCTTTCTTACAATCTTGCTGCTCTGCCACGCTTTCTCCACAGCACCTGGCAGCTTCCTGGAAATGGTATCTGGT
Organism: Passer domesticus; assembly: GCF_036417665.1. Lineage (NCBI taxonomy): Eukaryota > Metazoa > Chordata > Aves > Passeriformes > Passeridae > Passer > Passer domesticus. The sequence goes on along the minus strand of NC_087476.1, from coordinate 70,221,492 downwards.
ACCTGAATCCTTTTAAAGGCTGTCATGTGAGGAAAGGCATGTTTATTGCCATGACTCCAAGGCTCAGATTTCCAGAGGGGCCAAAGTGCTGCAAAGTAAGTCAAGCTGTTCACAGCAGCGTGGGCACAGCATCTCTGTGTCTGGTATCCTCTCAGAAATTTGCCTGGCTCTGTGGATGCATTTGGTTGATATGGCTATGCAAGCTGGGATACGGCCCAAGATACGCCACAGAGAAACCTGCCCTGTGAATAAGAGCCTTTGTTAAAATGGATCCCATCTGTACATGATTTCATCAGCTCCATGAAATGTACACGACATTCATATGGTGAAATAGGCAAAGTCGCTGTTCCAAGAGAGAAAAGCCCTTCTGTCTGCTTTTTCACAGGAGACTGTTGCCATATGAGGAGGTGAAACCTTCTGTGACGCTGTTGTGCTCTTAACCACAGGATGGGACAAGCACTGTGACCATACTAACATCGGCAGGAAAGTAATGTGCATGGGGAGGCATCAAAAGCACACCCAAAAAATTGGCATTGCCCTCTCCTTTGCCTTCTTTTCCTTAAATATGGAGCTGCTTAAAGCAGCATAAATACAATTCAGGCCAGCTAACAAGCAGTCCACAGTGCTGAAACACTCCTGCCGTCCAAGCCAGCTCCCTGCCAGCTATTTCATTTACCATATGTTTGGTGTGGTTTTTGGCAGAGTCAGCCTGAGGATTTTTTTGGGCAGGCCTGCAAAACAGTTTTTCCCTGCCTCCACCCAAACGTGAGCAGGTCCTGTCTGCCACTGTCATACTGCTGTGTAGGGTCAGCCTGGCTGTTTTGGACAAAATTAGTCAGAGGGGCCTCTGGAAAAAAGCCCAAAGAGGGCTGATTCATTTTCCATAAAGTATTTGTATTAAAGACACAGTAGGACGATGACTTCTTCAGCATCACGCCCAGCTGCTGTTGTAGCTGCTTTTCCCATCGTGCAGTAATATCCCCAGGGACCACTGCCGTGATCACTGTGTGCTTTCTTGCTGGAGAGGCAGCTTGAGGAGGCTGCACACAGCAGCAAAGGCAGATCCTCACAGGAATGGGAGCCCCTGCAGAACCAGCAGTACCCAGCAGCAGTCCAGCAGTAAAGCATTTCTGCAGATGCCTCATTTTTCTGGTTTGGTTTCTGTTTCTTTGCTGTGAGCGTCTGTTAGGTTTGCAGAGGAAGCTGCTGAGATGTGAGCCAGGGCAGACCCTGGTGCTGGCCTGTCTCTGCAGCCTGAAAGCCCAGGTCATGGCAGGGGTGGCTCCTGCTCTCCCCAGGGGTGGCAACTCAGCCGCCCAGTGCAACGCTGCCAGGTAAGAAGCTGACAGCTTTCCCAGGGAAGGAAATGCGAGGGTTGGGTACACGCTGGCAAGGATTAGCTCACGTGGGTGCCAGTAAGGAGCAAACCTGGCAGGATTAGGACACTTTTCTCCAGGCATTGGATCTAGTGTCAGGGGTGGCTTGCTGCAGCCTGTCTGCACATCACGCTTCTGCTGCCTGCGGCAGGGTTGCCCGGCTGGGGCACAACCAAAGCAAACTGCAGCATGGGGAAGGCTGCTCTGGAAAGCCTGCCCTGGTGCTAATGCACCTGAAAAGACCAGTGCAGTCCTGCCAGGTGGGATGGAGGTGCTGGGCAAGGCTGGAGGACCACACTGGAGTACATTGCCCCTTATCCCAGGATGCAGTAGCCAGGCATTCAATCTGGCTGGTCATCCAGCTAGGGCCCCAGGACTAGTCTAGCTGATCCAGAGAAAAATAAAAGGGAATTTAAATGCACTTCCCTGTCCTTTTTTAAGCAGATCCCAGAAGGTGGGAAGGTATATCTGCCTCTTTCTTTCCTGCCCCATGCTCAGAGCACATATTCCCAGAGGAACAGCAGTATTTGACAGAGACAAGTCATGTTCACCCAGCGGAGGAGCTTTGCAAAAGAGTCACAGGTTGTCTGTTCAACAGACAGTGTTCTTTAACTTGCTGACCTCAGGGAACAGCCTTGCCAGGTAAGCCCTCCAAGCAAAGATGAAAAAAACCCAATAGCCTGCAGGGCTATGATTTCTCCCTCCCTTTCTGCTGAATTAATTAGCCAGGCACTCCGTCCCCTCTGGAGGAAGGCATTGGGATTTGGTCTTACCTCTACCGTTTCTGTTCTGTGAAGCAGCGTGTCTGATCATCCTGATTCACCCTGGAACTGAGATGTGGAATTTGGCTTGATACCCATTGGAAGGAAATTTAAATATTCATGCCTATAGCAATTTCTTTTGCAGACTACTCCAGCAAGCAAATGTGTCCCAGCTGGGATACCTGCTGTGCACAGCATGGGCAGGAGCATCTCTTTCCCTGCCTGCCTCATCTTGTCCCGCTCCGGCCCATCCTGGGGCCGCTCCTGAAGGCACCAGACCCACATGCCGTAGGACTGGCATACGTGCCAAGGAAGCTCCGTGTACCCACAGAAGGGCTGGGGGCCCTCCCCGCCTGGGGACCTGCGGGGGCAGTTCTGGCTGAGTCAGCCACAGGAGCGCCGAGGCCGCCCTGGGCACCAGCCCCTTCTCGCCCTCCTCCTCCCCCGGAGACACGAGCTGGCCTTTAATCAGCGCTGGCTGAGCTGGGAGCTGTCAGCATGGCTTTTGTTCCGCGCACGGGTGTGCTGCGAGCGGGCTGGAGCGCTGGCCCGCGGTGACTCAGCAGGCCCAGCCCTGCCCCGAGGCGGGAGGCCCGGGAAGGCCCGCGCTGCCCGGCCGGCATGCGGGGCTCTCTCCCTTCCCACTCGCCTTAGGGAGAAACTGCTGCGAATTTCACGGACCGGTCTAGCTAAGGCAAACAAAAGGGAAATGAATTCTGAGGGGGGGAACTGACATCGGTAAATAGCGAGGGCATTGCTGAACGAGGGGGGCTGGTTGTTTTCCGGCAGAAGCAGAGGCGGGCAAGGGCAAGCTTAGAAAAGAAGGGAAAAGCGGCAGGGCAAGGGCAGGGATGTCTGCAGAGAGAACTCGGCAGATAAAAGGCAAAAGAACAAAGGGAGAGACGCTGGGGAAATATGACTGAGCAGATGCATTGCTTATCTGCTCCCGCATCAAATACAATTCCTGTGTGTAAACCAAAAGCAATGACTAACCCAAAGCCGAGGACTGGCCTGTGGGAAGGGGTTGTGCTGCTGTAATCAAAGGGCCGAAGTTGAACCATTTTAGTGAAAGCATGGCACACGTGAGCTGCTGATAGAAGAAAAAAAAAAATCTGGCTTTATGGCTTCCAACGAAATATCACAAAAACGGCGGCTTCCTGGTGCAAAGTGCTGATCCTGTACAAATGCTTGCTTCCATTTGTTCAGAAATTGTTGACAAGTGTGCTGGCTGCCTTTGTGTTGGATAAGGCACAGTTTGTCTTCCAACAGGTGGTTTAATGCCAGGGGGAAAAAAAATAAAAAATTGAGAGCCAGAATAAGCACATGGTACAGAATTTTGGCTCTTCCAGCAGAAATGTGCCTGGGAGTTCACAAATAATCCTGATCAGTCTTATCCTGGGTACTACCACTTGTCTGAATTTTCACTTAAATCAAAGCAATTTTAGTTTAATTGGCTATTTCAGTTAAATATATGTCAGTACAAATGTTTCTAGTTCTTGGGTCCCAATATAACTAATTTTCCAAGGCAATGCAAATGGCAAGAGTACTGGTGCTCATGATTCTTAGAGCAGTAACACATGCATTTGATGTGCATGCAAACACATGCATTTGACAAACACCTGCAGCTGTTTTAGGTGCTAGAGGACTCCCGTGGTGTGTGGGGTGAGCAGAGAGAACTTTCCATGGGGTGCTGGGGCCAGGCAAGGGGTTTGGGCAGGGGCAGATGAGAAAAGCCATGGCAGGGAGCTGACAGGCAGGAGCAGCTAACATCTTCCAGCCCCTGAGTGGGGTGGAAACCTCCTTCCCCGGGTTTATTGCTGCAAGGTGTGTGCTCGCCTGCTCACTCACCCTAACCTGCCCTCACCTGGGGTTTGAACTAGCACGTCTGGCCGAATTTTTGGGATGACTGTATGAATGTTTGTTTCTGCCACCTCCGGGAGAGGAGCAGTGCAGACAGATGTAGGCGGCAACATCTTCAAATTACAGCTTAATCCACAGCAGCTCATGAGTCAGGCTGTGACTCACAGGCAGAGACAACTCGGCATGAGGGGCACGCAGCTCCTGCCCCGAGTGCCTGCGGTGCCTGCATTGGGGCTGCACACATCAGGCCAGCCAGCGGGCAGCTGTGCTGCTGCAGGAGCCAGCTGCTGCAGTCCGGGCACTGCAGCCTCCCGCCTCAGCCAGGGGTCCAGCAGCAGTGCAGGCCACGGGGACATGTGTCACTTCTGAGGCCAACCCTGTATAAATTACTGACAGTGTGGCCTGGAGACCCACATGTCCTCTAAATCCTTTAAACTGCGTTTCCAGAGCAAAAGGAGGGTGGAGATGTGTTTTTATACCACTGTGTTGGTTCAAATAACTGCTTAGATATAAAAATTAACTCCCACACATCCTGCAGCTTCTTGAGGTTTTACTTTTTCTTTCGTTCTGAGAGAAATGAGCCTTAAGTGACTGAAGATCAAGAATATTTCTACCGGTACAAGTCTGTTGCTGCTCAGAGGAAATGGGGTTTCTGTGAAGGTCTGATTTTAGGTGAACCAGTGATTTTAGTTGCATCAATGTTCCAGGCATTAAAGGCAACCCTGCATTTTAAATGTCTTGTATGCTCAAAAAAACTGTCTACCCTAGGCCAGTCCCAAGGCATGAATATTAATGAAAGAGTTTCCCCACATGAACAACATGTACTGTCACATGCCTTATGCCTGCCTTGAATTTAAAATAGCCTGGGAAGTCTCATGTCACTGTAAGTCCCCATCAACCGCAGGTAAATGCTGTGGGTGATACTGTTCTGCTGGGATGCATTTCTAAGTAGCTTCCAGAACAGCTCTCCTGTGGGGAGTGGACTTGATCTGGGCTGAGTACAATTGGGCTTTGAGGACTCCAGGCTTGGGTGCACAGGGCAGAGCTGTTTGTCTCACTGTTTCCACACGACTGCTTTATTTTTAACGGCCAGGACTGAATTTCCCAAAAGGACTGCATCCTCACAGACAACAGGATATTAAATTTTAGTGACAGATTTCCGCAGTGGTCACTTTTTTTCCAAAATCCACAGAGACCAGGGTGGCTGTCAGAGCAAATGTGCTGAGAATGGGTGCTCCATGCAGCACATCTCCTGTTCCAGGGGCCAGTGTCCCTTCCGTGTCCTCCTCTGGGAGGAGAAGGGCAGGCCAATCAAAGAAGCTTCTCTGGCATTTTGTCTGAGCTATGAAAAGCTGATAGCTAGAAAGATCCTTCTGTGTTTTGTCCTTTGAAGGGACATGTTTAGTGTCACTGCCTTGCTTCAGACACCTGCCATATGTGGTGTTGAGAGCAGCTCTAAGTGGGACAGCAAGGTTCCATTTGCGTCTCTGAGGAAACCTGTCTCTTATTCCCAGCACACTGCTCTCCTCTGAGCTCTGACTTGCAAACCTGTCCATTGCTCCCTGCATATCTGCGCTTCACAGGCACCATTGCTTTTAACTGGGGAGGGCTGGCCATTGGCAGGGTGGCAGCAAGCCTGGTGCTGGGGCATTTCTCAAGGCATTCTTGCCATGTCCCTTTCCCATAGGCATTTGGCCCAAGCTGGTTATCACTTCTTTGAAGACTAACATATAGTAAGTGTATTTACTTAGAACAGGGAAGTAGGAAAACACTAATGGTGAGCAAACTGACTGGGGAGGCAAACATCTCCACTTCTCCTTTTTGGATGTTTTCCCAGCTCATACAAGTATCTCGTTGAGCCTGACTCAGCCTGTGTCGACAGATCAGCAACGACCCGCAGTTCCCCATCACATCTCCCTCCACCAATCCCCTGTCCTGTGCCAGCCTGCAGTGGCTGGAGGCAGGGGGGGTCTGGCTGGGGTGGTTCCTGCTTCCCTGTTTCCCCTCAGAGGGGTCTGGCTGGGGTAGCTCCTGCTTCCCTCAACACAACGAACACCCTGGCCTGAACAAAAAGGGTGAGGCTGCCCTGTGATTCCATGGCATGCAGTGAGTGACTGGCATTGCCACACTTTCATTACCTCTTTTGTATGCTGTAATATGATTATCCCTTCCTCTTCTCCTCCCTATGCCCTCCAAAGGCTCACTAAATCTGGCAGGAAGTGGTGAAGGGAGTTGTGCCCTTTGCTGCAGCTGCCCTGTCCTTTCCTGCCACCCCTACCTGCCCTTGGTGGAGTACAGGCAGCAGCTGTGGGATGGGTAGGTAGCCAGTGGTTGTGCCTGGGGTTTGCTCCCATTGGCAGCACCAGGCCTCCTTCCACACAGCTGCTTCTTTCAAACTGTTTCTGGAGTTTCAGGTGGGCTTGGAGAAATTACAACCAAAGTACTTGGGAGATACTACAATTTTGTTATAGTGAAAACTGCCTTCCTTCTTCCCCTCTCAAACTTCTTGCTCATGCCCAGCCCTGTTCAGGGGCTGCATGGAGGCTCACATCTGGGACCAAGTTAAAAATAATTTCCATTTTTGTGTGATTTTTCAGCCACATAATTTCCTTGATCACCTTCAAGTGAAAGCACTGCATGGGAAGGGAGCAGGAGTGGGGCACTCATGGTGTGGGTGGCCCCCAGAGGAGACATGGGTATGCTCCCACAGATGCCCACTCATAAAACCAGTCCTTGGAGGTTTTTGAGGCAGGCTGCAAGAGGCTGAGATCACACCCATTAATTGTTCCCTTTGCCTGCTCTTCCCTTGCCTGATTACAGGTTGTCTAGACTGGGAAGTGCAGGTTTTGCTCTTGGAACATGATCAGAATAAGGTGCAACATGCCATCCATCCTGCCTGTGCAGAAAAGGGATGTCAGTGCCTGCTCAAGGAGGCTTTCTTTCTCTTTTGGCTTGGGCTGGCTCTAGATCTGCCATCTCCTGGTGCAGGGAGAGGATGGGGCAGTCCCAGACTACACAGTGCCTGCTTTGCAGGTAGGGCTTGGATCTCCAGGCACTGAAAAATGACTCAATGTGGATCAGACTCAGTGGTGGTGTTAAACACCAGTCACTTCAAAGCTGTTGTCAGTTGGTAAGAAAATAATTTAAAATTAAACCAGTTCTGAAACTACCTACCGCAAGTGGTTACAAGCCTGAGTGTTGTAAACTGGACCGTTTCCTCTTTTCCTCACAACGATCGTGTCCTTGATTCCTCCTTTAGGCTGCTTTGGCAATTCTTGCACAGTAATAAAAAGGCATGACACAGCATATGTTTTGTGGCTCACCTTGCCAAACAAAATTACAATGTTAGCGTAGCTTCTTTGCCTTTGCATAATGAACTCTACAAAGAAGCTGGAGAGAGGGTAAGCATCTCTGCCAAGATAAAAGTAAAAACAAGAAGTACAAAGGTCTGGTTTAAAGCAGTCTCAGTTTAAAGTAATTCTTTTTTGAATGACTTATCTTGAAACTGTTACAGACAGTTAGGGAAAGTCATAGAGTTTCTAAATGGCTGTTATGTTCTAACTCTGCAGCTTTATTGCTTAGAAAAAATAGATGCAACTTTGAGAGCTCACAAACGTGTCACAGCAGAGCATCATCTGCACAACACATGCTGGGGCCAGGAGGAAGTGGGCTGCAAAGGAACTTCTTATTCACCATTCCTCAGGCTGGACGGACTTATTTGCATTTTTAATAGCATTCAGGACAATGTTTATATCATGGTAATTACACTGACTGACAACAGGGGGAATTTGGTGTGTGGGCAGGAGGTTGTTTGAGAGAGAGTGGTGCCCAGTCATGCCACCTTTTTCATCACCTTATGGTCACCCCTCAGGGAAGAGAAATGGGAGCATGGACCTCACTGGGAAGTCCAATGGAAGGGAAGGATTTCCTTATAGAATACTCTGATGACAGAGTAAATGGAAAATCCTTCAGCCTATGGATCTGCTAAATCTGTTTCAGGAAAAAGGCAAAAGGCTGCCCCAACAATTGTACTGCATTTATGTCACTAAATACCTTTGTTAATAGCTGAGATTCAGGCAGAGTGAGTGGTTCAAATAATGTACATTTAAGATCAGTACCTCAATAATGACAAAGACAAAACTCCCAGCAAAAGATCTGGCATGTAGTTTCAGGAAATCCAGCTAAGGGGAGTTAAGGAGAGTTAAGGGGACATAAAGGGGAAAAAGAAGAAAAAAAGAAAATAAATGGGTGAGGAAAATTTTGTCATCGGCTCTGGCAGGGCACCCAAATCTTGCCTATCATAAATGAGATCCAGTCATTTGACAGGTATTAGATCTGTTCATGATTTAATCACACTGAAATATCACCTTGTTATCCCAACCCTTTTTTGCCTAGATCACCTCTGTGTTCATTGTGATGACTTTTGATTTATATACTATGGATGACTTTGATAGCATTTGCTAATGATATAAGAGTTGAGTCAACAACTCTTTTCTTGGTAAGAAGTAGCATCAAGGAGAATAATTTAGTTGTTTTTAATAACAAAGACAGTCAAATCTCCAAATACAGTGGCAAGATAAGTCAGTTCTTGAAGAACAGCAAGAGGTGGAATCAGTGTGGATGGAAATGTTACCAAATCTGTAAAGCAGCTCTGTGTCTGACAATAGTCACCTCGAATAAAGCACCCTGAGGTGCCCTTCCAGCTCTCTGTAGGCACAATTTCCATGGGATACATCAAAACCATCTTCATTCCCAGGCCATCTCACCATGGTCCACATGTCCTTGGAGGCTGAGGGAGCTCATCCATGGTACTGGCCCTGGAGCAGCACACCCAGGAGGTGGCCAGAGCCCAGCGGCATCTCTGGAAAGAGTCAGAGATGCTGCACACTGAGACATGCTCAGCTCATCCCCTGCACAAAGCAAGGAAGACCCAAACATCAACCCCTAGCCTTCAGCATAGCACAACTCTGTGGGTGAGCACACCTCCCTTGGAGGCAGGGATGGCTTTGTGGATGCTCTCTCATGTCCACATAGCATTCATGGGTCAGCTTCAATGCTTCTGGGCATCAGTGCCCCATTTTGGATGATTGCTGCTATTTTTATGGTGGTGGGTGTCTGGCAGTGGGGGCTCTGAGCCAGCTTGGTGTGCTGCTGCACCCTGAGTGCTCCTGAGCTGCAATTGATGGCATAAAGCTTCCAGTAAATCAAGTGGCTCACAAAAACATGATTGACTGCTTTCACAATGTGATTAAAATTACCAAGGGTAAACATTTCAAATGTTCAATAATTTACATCACCACCTGTACTTTAAAGTGCCTTTCCCCATTCCACTCCCTTAACCTTATGGGATTCTTCCCATGTTCTTGAAACCATTTCCTTCCTCACTTCAGATGTCATTGCAGCTGAACACTCACATAATAAATAAAAGTACTCTATGGTTGGAGATTGTGCTGGGGATGAAAAACATAATGCCATTTATTATAAAATCATCTGGGCGGACAGCTGATCTTAGCATGCACTCTGCATCCTTTCAAAATCCAGACAATTTGTAAAGTACTATTGCAAAATTTGGGTTATATTCCAGCTCGCTTCTTATGATTCTTATTTTTATGAAAGCATTTTCAAATGTGATTTCAGTTAGGTTTTTTCCATGCTGGCTTTTCACTCTAATCAATGTTACCGAAGCTAGGCCTCACCTTCATGGTTTAGTTTGAAAGGTTCTAAATGTAAATTTGGAACTTGCATTGCACATTACTGAGCTGTTTGTTTTTTTTATATTTGTTAACTAGGACTCCAGCATTCTTCAGTTTCCTACAAGGTAAGCTCTTTGGTGAACTAATTCTTCAGGATGGACATGAACTGAATTATTGGAACAAAAAAAAAAACCGGTAGGGAAGAGGTGGGGTAAATTGTCCCTCCAGCTACTTCTGCTAACATGTTAATAGCAGGACAAGTCCTGGGACTGACCTGTGGCTTTCAGTCCTCTCCTGGCAAAGCAGGAGGTCTGAGCAGTGGAGGTAGGTGCAGGGGTTTGTGCCACTGGCTGCTCTCAGAGCAGCAGTGGAAGGACTATCTGTTACAACATGCTTTTCCCTCAGGTGAGTTACTTTTAATAGATGCTTTGTTTTAGGAAATGATGAGTTGGCATTGCTACTTTTGACTTTACTTCAGGGAAGATGTAGGTTCAGGGGGGTTCTCTGCTTCCAGTAGTGTGATTTCTTTTCATAAGAGTAGGCTGATGCAAATACACCAGTTGTCTAAGCCTCTAGGTATGTATTTAGAAAATAAATACATTACCCATCCATGTCTTTTACAGGGAAGTCTTTCAAGTCTTCCCACCTTTTTTCAGTGTTTTTAAGCATTGTACAGTCTGATCCAAAGACCAAGAGCATGACCAGGAGTGTTCTCTGAATGATGAGAATTGATTCTGAATTAGATCATAAAAGAAGTGTGCACTGTGACAGCATTTTGTAAATTTGAGCTTTTTTTCTTTTTCATGAGAATCTGGTTTTTTGCAACCCGTCTGAGTAGGAGAATATGCAGCGTTAGCACCGTGAGTTCACCCAGTCAAACATTTGTGATCAGTTTATTCTCCCTGGGGTTTGAAGGTCTCTTCACATTCCCAAGGAGCTTCTATGACTCAAAGAGCAACCATCAGAGGACACGTCACATCAGCAGTTGCTAGACAAAGAACAGAAATCAGACTGCTTGCAAGGATACCAGCTGTGGATGTATCATCATAGCTCTTCTGCAATAGTGGAAAAGTTGCTTTCTTTTTATATGGTTATGTCAAGAGGAATCACTTACAAAGTTGGGCTCACATGGTTGTTTGGAGTATTGAAGTCAACAGCTCCTTTAACAACAATCCCAGCATCTGGGCAGATATCCATGGGAGCTTTGGGAGCTCTCTTTAGTTCTCTTTTTTTTAGTTCAGGATGCCCCAGAAAGAAACACCATTTATACTGCATTAACTAGCTGCTACTTCACCCCTAATGCCAAGACTTGATGTAGTGAAGCAAAACTACAGTGAAGTAATGAAATCAATAATGTTATTAAAATAACTTGCAGCAGTTACCAGACACCCTGCTGGCCAATCTTTCATTCCTAAGGGGATGTCAGCAGGAACATGCCAGGGCCACAGATAACAGCCAAAAGCCAACTTGCCTTCACCCCACTCAGGGAAGCTTTTCCAGAACAAGCACAGCGGCAGGCAGCCAGGGAGAGTCCCAGGATGGATGAGGGTCAGCTTGGGTGGGATGGCAGCAGAGAAGAGAGGATAAGCAGCTCCAAAAAGGTAGTTTTTGGCTTGCAGTTTTGCATAAGAAAGCTTTTCTACCACTAATGAAGCTAGAGTGATACATTACCAGGAGCAGTGCATACTGTGCACTGGAAAAAGCTGTCTGGAAAAGATTAATCTGGTCTTGAAGGCCAGATGTGTCTTGGTTGGCCATTGAGAGGCTGGAGGGTCTGGCTTATTGATGGATGCAATGAAGACAAAACAGCTCTGCTTGGCCTGAATCTCTGTGTTTAAAAACACATTTTATTGTCAATGCATAACTGAATAAAGAAGATTAACTATATGCTAGTACGGCCTAAGCCTTCTTACTGTGCAAAGACCATAAAACCATCCTAACACAGACAACCAGAACTGAGAAAGTATTTTAATAACACACTTTTACTGGTCATGTTTTACACAAATATTTCCACCACTATTAGCCACATCTCCTGGAAACAAGTTCATAGGCAAGTAATTTTAAGTGCTAAATATGCAGGGTCCTCTCTGTCTGGCTCTATTCTGGTACTCTGTCTATGCCCTTCCCTGAACTGACTGCAGCTGCCATCTGTCTAGCTTCTTCCTGGCCATCTTCTCTGAAATTTTTTATTCTAATTAAAATAGGGGAACTGATTTTGCAGGTGATGGTGACAAGCATGTGGTGTGAGCTTTTCTTGAAATATTAGAATGATTTCTAGAAAAGGAGGCAGAGAACAAAACCCCACAAAGACACAACAGTGGACTTTGAGACAAACTTCAGCTAACTCACAGTGTTAGTATACACAAGCCCAGAGGAACAAATCCAAGGCAGAAAGAACATTTGGGAAGTTGGCAGTGCCCTAAGGAAGTCGAATGAAAGGCACATAACTACTGTGAGCCTCTCTGCTGGGGCAACTTAGCACAAGTGCAGAAGGAAGAGAGTAAGGTATCAACTGGCTAAGTCATGAGCTCTTCATTAGTCTCAAAAGTGCAGAGGAAGCTCACAGAAAGTGGAACTAGGTCATGTTAGTGAGTATGAAAGAGCAGCATAAGCGTGGAGGAGCAACATGAAGATGTAAGTGATGCAATAAACAGTGGGCGTGAAGCGTATGCACTAATAGCAACAGGAGAGCCAAAGAAAGAGCTGAGTTTCACAAAGAGAAGCAGACACTGAACTGATGATGTCAAATATCAAAAGTGTTTGATACTTTTTCCTTCAGTTTTTGCTCAAAAGTGCCTCATTTAAGACAATCAGCATAAGCAGTCCAAGGATAAGAATACTGGCTTCAAGAAAGAACAGAGAGGTCAGACAGTGTCTAAACAAGTCAGACATATTCCAACTGGCAGGCTCTAAAAGTCTTCTACCGTGACAGGTAAAGCAGATGAAGCCCACTCAGCACATCAGCACAGAAGTCAGGGATGGGGACATGTGTTTCTTTCTTGGGAAAGGCCAATCTAGCACCTACCACAAAAAGGGAAGGACAGACAGGAGGAACCAGGAATCAGAGACCAGACAGATTAATTTCAATTCCTGGAAAATTACTGGAAGTGGTTATTGGATAAACTATTTTCCAGCACCCAGAAGACAACAAGCAGATGAAGAACAGTGAGTACTGATTTGACAAGAACAAATCACATCAAATCAATCTAATTTTCCTTCTACAGTAGGTCTTAGATCTTGATTTTAGGGCAGCTTTTGCCTTTGTCTCACCTGACACTTTCATAAACCGAGCAAAGAAGCACAGCTTTGAAGAACCTGCTTTTAGAAGAGTGTACAGCTGGTTGGAAAACCAGACTAAGAGCAGTTATAAATGTTTCACTGTCAAACAGGCAGTACGTATCAAATGAAGTCTGAAGCCATCTGTTTTGTGTCTGGCAGCACACAGTATTTTCATTAATATCTTAAAAAAAAAAGAAACAAGAGCAGGGAACATTTATTAAATTAGCACAGGACACTATGAAGAACAAGCACTTTGGAGAACAGGAGGAGAATGCAAAACAATCTTGACAAATGAGGTAGAGGGATGGGAAGCGAAGCGCCATTCAGAACGGACAAATGGAGCTCTGGGTTTTTGTGGGCGTCATCATGGACTGCAAGACCAGCTGGGGAACAACCAGCACAGCAGCAGTTCTGAGAAGAAGAAGATCTAGGAATGTCAGCTCAACATGAATGAGCGTGGTCATGCTGCAGTAAAAAATGAAAGTGCTCTAATGAGGTGAACAAACAGAAGTGCAGCTTGTGACAAACAGGAAACCATTCTCTCCCTGTTGGCTACGTTGTCAAGGCTTCATCTGAAGTAATCTCTGCAGTTTTGGCCACTGTAGTTCAGGAAGATTGAGCTGATTGAAGAAAGTGCAAAGGAGAGCAGTGGCAGTGGTCCAGAAATGGTGCTGAGTGGAAAAAGCTGAATAGTCTAATCATAAAAAAGTCTGTTGGTCTGTACCACAGTGTAGGGGCTAGGAAGAAATGATAGAGATTATCTAATATATAAACCAGGAGGGGAGTAATCTCATTTTTAAGTCCATCAGGGCTACTAGAGCACCAGAGTAGGCTGCCCAGAGTTGAAGAATACCCAGTGTTAGAGGGTTTTGAGGACTAATGCAAAATCCCCCCATGGGGCTTGGGGAGGAGCAGTCAGGCCAGCCTGTGATTCTGCCAGCCCCACCTCTAACAATTTCCAGGGGTGGATAGTCTTTGGGATTCAACTCACTGCTGGCATCTGAACATCTTCAATACTGAAGGCCATTTTTCAGTAGGAACAACTGAATCAATCAGAGTAATTGTATCTTTAATGAAATAGTTTTGGTCAGAAGAAGGAGGGCAACAGGAAGACATAAACTCAGTGTTAATTAGGGCAGTGTAATACAATCGGGTGATATTAGAATTTGCTTGCAGCCTACCTGGTGTTGTGCCATGGACAAAAGTCATATCTTGTTGCAAGCTTTTGGAAATCTGCTGCTACAAGTTTCCTCTTGCAGCTTACTGAGTGACACCCTGTTTCTGGATACTCACACTCACTCTTTGTCCTCTGTTACCTTGACAGTATCCTCCCCTCTGGTATCCTGTAGGGACTGTCCTATTGTTGCAAATGCTTCCTGCTTCTTGCTCTTAGAAGAAATCCTTGCCTCAAAGGCCTCTTTGGCTGTAATACCCCCTAGCCCTCCAGTTCCCTGCCTTTCCTTAGGTGTCTAGAAATGCAGCTCTGCTGTCCTCCAATTCATGTTAGCCCTCTCCTTAAAGCCCTTCCCAGAGTTTTATATCATGTGGTTTTGTAGCCCTCTCTGCTTACTAATGTCTTCCCCTCTGGCCTTGGTCTCTTCCCAGGACTCTCAATTTGCCGCCCTAGACTTCCACACTTCATCACCCGAAATCAGTGTCATACATTTGCCTGGCTGCCCACAAAGCTGAGCACTCCACACAGGAAAAGGAAACTACCTCCCAGCTCAAGTGAAATGCAAAGCAGCAGCTCTGGTAGTCCTCAGCAATCCCATTTGAATCCTTGGCCTTCCTTTCTTCCTTCACCAGATTAATTAATTTCTGTCTTCTCATGACCCAGTCTCCTACTGGTACAGCAGAATAGGTGGCTAAAAAGGTGCATCCTGACCTCAAACACCCAAATAATCTAAGGAGGGGGGTTGTGGCACAAGTAAAAACCTCACACCACATTTTTAAATAAATGCTGCAGGCTGAATTCCTTTAAGTTAGTTCTTGGATGTGATGATGCACTATGTAAAACAGTCTGACTTGAGTATGTTCACTTGTTTCACCATTTGCTGGGTTCTTGTTAACTGTGTACCGATTTGACACTGAGCTCCTTGCCACAGTATGCATTGTCATATATGTCAAATATATAAAACATTGCCTAGCTGTACTTTTGTTAGAGAGATTTCGCACGCCCCCACACAGGGCGATGTGCCCTGCAGAAAATGCTGCAGCATCCCCAGCCAGGAAGCTCTGGCAGGAGAAATGTTATGACAGTGCAAACATTTACCTCCGTTGCAGGCGTGATAGGAAGTGACACTGCAAACAGACATGTTTGAGCAACCTGGTCCCAAAAGGTGTGGAAGGTGTTCCTGCTCCTGGCAGAGGGGGTTGGAATGAATGATCTTAAAGATCCCTTCCAGCTCAAAGCAGCCTATGATTCTATGATTCTTTGTAACTAGTCAAGGCCTCAGCCTTGGGCATATCAGTTTGTCTTTTAACCAAAAGCAGTCCTGAAGCTCTCTGCTCCCCAAAGCCTGAAGGCATCTGCACACAGCCAATGTCCTAAGTGAAACCTGCATAACCTGCCTGAAATCCCCCAAAAAACCACCCCAGAAGCTCTGACACAGTCTGCGTGTGCATGTCGATCCTAATTGCATCCAGTGAATATAAAAGCCTTCAGTGCCAGTGCAGGCATTGCAGTGCCATGGTGGAAAACATTAGAGAGAATTAACAAAGGTCCCAAAGAAAAAAAAAGTGCAGCTAAAGGAAGCTATACTGAGGAGTACAACATTTGACTTGTAAGTGTTGTGACCTGAACCACAATCCAAAACAGTCCCGAGTTTCAGGTGTCAAAAACTTGAAATGAAAATAATGAAAACTTGTCATTAAAATAATAATAATTTTGCTGAAGTATTCTTTAAAAAGGACAATCCTCATAGACTTGTGTTGATTAAGACAAAATCCATAGATGCTGGCTGGGTGCTGCAGGAGCTTCCAAGGCTGTCACTTTTCCCACTCACACCATGCTACCTCTCTCCTCCAAGCTAGCTTCTCACCAGTTTCGTTCCTCTGCCACCTCACCCCTCACAGACATTACTTTTCTAAAAACAGTGTACAAATAGGCTCTGTGAGAGATGGGAGCAGAAAGCACTCCACAGCTCAGGGCTGTTTCCCCTTGCATCCCTCTGCAGAGCTGTAGGGTCTCCGGCAGCATGAGGCCAGCTCCTCACCTTTGCTCTTCACTTCCAGTACCCTGTTTACAAAACTCAATAAAAACCCCTCAAGGCTAAGGACTGAAACTTTGGCACTGGAGGAGAGTTATTCATCCTCCACAGCTGGTAAGTGTGCCCACTGACCTACATCATGCCAGCAGCATCAAAGATGGGCAGCAGGTCTGAAAGGCTCAGCACAGACACCTGGCCTTTCCTACAGGAAAAGCATAGGCTGTAAATATGCCTCCAGGAAGGTGTCAGTGACAGGGACACTGGCTATACGTGCCACAAGGCAGACTTTGCTGTTATTCCAGCACTAGAGAAATGATGTAACAGCAGTACTTTTTTGGAATTCAGCAGCATCCACCCATTAGGCTGCAGAGGATGCCCACATACAAGGCTGCAGGCTGGGGTTCCTCTTCTGCTTCTGCTACCAGTACAAAAACACTGAGATGGAAACCAACAGGAGATAAAACACACACTGCTGAAAATATCAGTTGTAGTAACTCTTAGGACTAACCTTAGGTGTCAGATGAGTTGATGTCTCTCTTGAACATATGAACCATTATGTGGGTATAACAGCAATACACTCCATAATCCCTTCCGTATTTGGCTTTATTGGCTTATTGTGCAGAGCCATTAGAATCAGGATCATCTCTTAGGAAGCTGTTAATGGGATGCAAATTGCATGAAAGATTTCTCTGCATCAATAGAAAACAACCTAGTAATACATTCTTGCATAAAAATCTGCATAAAAATCTGCTACAAAAGATATACTTTGAAAGAAGCAAAAATCCTGCATGACTAAGGAAGAAATATGCTTTTCACAGGAAAATGAGTATCAGGATTGGAACTAGACATGACCTGTCTTAGAGCTGCTTGGTACCAAAGAACAAATGTGCCTTTAACTACTGAGGTATCCCGAAGATGTGATTCACACCGTATCGTGGCTAGAGCCAGGTAAAGAAAGTGCAATTAATATTTTATGCACTGAAAAATGTCATTTCAGTCTGACTAAGCCTGAATCTGTGCTGAATTTAGCAAATAGCCATGGCCAAAATGTGCTATATAAATGCTGCACATATGCAATATATATGCTATTTGAATTAGAAGTCTAAGCATCTTGCTCTAAGTAATGCATTTCTACTTTTCATGCTAAGTGATGATTCAAGACTGAAATTTGACTTGTAGTAAGGTAGAAACACCTAAAACTAAATAGCATGAAGTGCCAAGCAGTAAGTCAAGAGAAATTATGTGCTTTATCTGCCACATCACTTTGGGATTGTTTTTCTTTTTGGTGTGGACATCAGTGTGGCTGTGATTTCAGTTCATTGTTTCCTGCTATTAGTGTTCAGCCTGTGCCACCCAGACTGGCTGCCATGCCCACGTGGCATAAGTGGCAGAGTCCCCAGCACCTCTGTGCACTGTCCATCTCTCACATCGTGCCACGGATCTGCCTGTTCTCTCTGCAGTCATGTGAGGCCAAAAATGTCTGGCACCAGAGCACTGAGAAATACCAGGCCAGGCAGAGCTGCAGACGTGAAGCCCCTCAAACTTGTCACAGTGTCACAGTGGCAGTGGGCAGCCCTGGGGATACCTGCTACAAAGAGCCAGGAAGACAGAGAAGAAAAGCAGCATTGCTGAAATTCCTTGACCTTTTTCTGCTCAAAACACCCAGGCACAACAGGAGCCCAGAGTTTTCCTCCAGGGACAGTATTCTGTCTCAAGCATGAAAGACCTGGCTTCTCCTGAAATAACATCCAGCTCTCACTTTGTCTCCTGCTGGGCTCAGCTGATATACATGGGGGAGCCTAAATAAAGAAGTGCTGAACTCCTTGCCCAAGATTTTCCTCACCACTATCTGCATTCTTTTGCATTCATTAAAAACAAACAAACCTGTTTCCTGATAGCATGGAGGAAAATCACAGGGCTGGGTTATTTGGTTGTTTTTTGTTTTGGTTGTTTTTTTTTTTTTTTCCCCCACTTGCAAAAGGTACTTGAATGCTGTGGAGAGAAGCAGCTCTGCAGGAAATAGACAGGGAGATTCAAGTGGTTGGTAATAGACAAATGTTATGCAAAAGCTGAACAAACAAGAAATCCACTATCTCCATCTCTCAGGAATAGGAGGATGGAAAGAAAGATGGGAAAAAGAAAAAAGAATTGACACTGTTCTACCAGCCAGGTCTTAGAGAGGAACCAGCACACTCCCAGTCTGGCCCAACGAGCTGCCTTGGACAGGGTGAGTGGATGTCAGCCAGAAAGGTTGGGAAAAACAGTCCCCTTGTTTTGCAGTGACAGTTAGATCTCTGAGAGAGAGCTGAAAGAAACAACGAGTGTAGAAACCCACAGCCAACAGCAACAGCCGCCTCCAGAGGATGACAGGGGGACAAAGATAGCACTGGAGGCTGCGGCACTCCTTGGCACAGGGCTGGCCAGAGGCGGGAAGTACCTCACATCCTCTTCTCCGCATTGTTCTCCCAACTCCTCCGGTGGCTGGGAAAGTTTCTTCCAGCAATTTACCCCATCCTCACCCTGCAGCTGGCCAGCCTGCTGCTATTGATTCACTTCCCCAGGCATTTCTCTTACTGTCATGCTCTTGTGGCATCAAAGCAGCCACTGGGCTCAGGCAGGGGGGTGGCGCAGACTTCTCACTGTCAGAGGAAACTTTTCCTGCATACCAACATTTTTTAACCGCAGGGAATGGCAGTGGTGAGAGAAAGGGCAAATGAACACTCCACCAAGATACAGGTGGATTTAGGAAGCATTACTGCTACTTTAGGTGAGAGGCAACACCTTTCAGAACCCAGCACCACTCTATTACATGTAAGGTTGTTTTCCTTCTCAGCACAAAATAAAAATCATCAAACAAAGAGTCCTGGGTTTAGATGTGTAATTGGATCAAATTGTTGTTAATGACCTTGTTTCGTCTATTGTGCCTTTATTTTCCACCCCAGCTTGCACCAGAGCAGGTAGTGTGCTTAACACTGCCGTCGGGGTGACCTGACTTAGAGCCATCCTGGTTTTATTCTTCTCTTTGTGAAAAGAGTGTGTCCTTGGAAGAGGCCTTACATCCTGCAGGACAAGTCTGGGTCTCACTGCCAGAGAGCTACGGATGATTGCTAACGTGTCATGTCAAGATAAGTACAGGCTATGGTGTGGTGGACTGGAGGCTTTGAGAACAGCGTGCAAGCACAGAGCTTTAATGCTAAGGTTACAACTAAACATCACCTGGGGCCGGCTGCTTAAGTAAGGCAAGTCTTGTTTAACTGCAGGAAATAACATCTTGCAATAGAAATCTAATTACAATGAACAGTACCCAGTGTAAAGGTTAGAGTTTATGGATTAACAGTGAGAACTGATGCTGTGAACTGGGAGCTCATCTGGAACTGGCTGAAGGGGAAAAGGACATGCTGGAAGTTCATTATTTTGGGCACCAATAGGATGCAGTTATGGAAAGACAAGCATGATTCCAGGATGTGCTGGAGAGTGTGTTCAGCAGAAGTGAAAAACAGAGATGCTGATGTGCACAGACAGGTACTGAGGTGCTGAGTGCCATGGGGAGTCACCCAAGGGAACCTCTCTCCCTTCATCACTGAGTACAGGAGAAAGGTACAAAAATACAGTAACATTTCTCCGTATGGCACAAGAGAAACTGACTTGCTCATGGCTGTAAAGCAAAAGGTCTCTCTCTGGCAGAGCTGTTCTGGACTAGCGCAGCAGTCAGAGTACTGGGTAGAAGAGCCACAGTGAGCTTTGTGACAGCCAGGTTGGATCAGGACAAAAGCAGTGAGAGGCACTGTCTGCCACAGAAGAATCCAGGCTTCAGAGGCCATTAATCTTTAGCCCATGAACCTAGAGAAAAAATAGAAGCTGAAAATGGAAAATTTGTGTGGCTGTTTGAACTGGAAGGGAAAAAAAAAGTTCTACTAATGTGTCACTGCAACCCTTCTAGTGCTGGATGTAGCCAGTCTTTGATCCCAGGCCTTTCATGCACTTGCTAAAAGGCACAATGGCTGCAAGTCCTCCCTTGTGTTATTACTTACTTGGCTCAAGGGTGCATGGCAGTGTAAAGGGTATCTCTTGATGGCAACAAGGGGGAAGGAAGAAAGAAAGAAAGAAAGAAAATTAAAAATTTCATTGCAAAGACCACCAAGTGCCATGAAGGGCAGGAGGGTGGCAGACCCCCGTACTGGGTGCAGGCATACTGTAGAGGTGACCTTGTGTGGCATATTTAAAAATAGCAGATGCCACCGTACTTCCCACTCCGAAGGCTTCATGCTCCCTCCTTTGTCACATCCCCTACAGCACTACATAGCTTGTAAGTAATTTAAAAACACAACTAATTACTTCAGGGAGATGTTTAAGTACCTGAGTCTTCAGCAGATACAGGACACTTACAATGCTGCAGGCATTGTAATGCAAGAGCAGAAGGTCTCCTGGTGGGTGACTGTGCCAGAGGAACCAGCAGCCCCAGCACCGGTGGCACAGGGAGGTCACCCGTCAGCAATCCCCACAATCAACCTCTTGTGTGGGACATGTGAGAAAGCTCTCCCTTTCCTGTCGCACGCTGCTGAGTGCTCTGGCAGCTGCGGGCCCCTCCAGCACCCTGGCAGGCTTGAATAGACAGAGCTGCCCCAGAAACACCCAGATGTGTGCTGGGTTTCTGGGCTTTACTGGCACACCATGTGCGAGACCAGCATCGGGCCAGGGCACTGCTGTTTAGTTAATTTGGTTTTGTGATCTAATTTCCTTACTTTAACTCTTTTTGTTCCCCCAGCATCTTGAAAGGAAAGAAAGAAGAGATTCAAGACACCAACATCTTCAACTCCTTTACAGGGTCTCTGATATTTGCTCCCTAACCTGTGTTCCTTGCTGTAAAAGGTCCCCGTTCCCATGATTTAATGCACATGCCAAAACAAGCTGCCAGTTACGCTGCTCTTAATGCAAGGTGGCTCCAAAGGCACTGCCTGCCAGCAGAATCTGGCCCTCTGTAACAAAGAGGTTGCTGTGCAAACTCAGAGATGAGCAGTATTGCCTGACTTATGACATCTCAGCCATTTCACCCATCTTGCTCCCTCACTCCAGAGCAGGAGCACACCTTTGCAAGCCACAACTGTCTGCAGCACAGTCCACCCACACGCCAGTTGTTGGGATTCAGTTCCTGTGGCTTTTAGGAAGGATCACAGACTGGAAAAATCACTGGACTGTGAACAGCGTGTACCCCTCTGCTAATGAGAGCTTATGAAGGACCCATTTATTTCCCCTTCACTGAGAGGCCCTGGCAAAGCTATGGAAGGTGACTTCAGGCAAGCCACAGAGCATGGCTTTTTGACCCCGGATACACTGCATCCATCTAGTTCACTGCTCCTCTGATTCAGACCCAGCTTCAAGCACTGAGGGATTTTCCCAAGAATGTTGAATTTTTATGGCTCTGTCACATTTTGCTACAAGCCCCCAGCTTGTCTAAGATTCCCCTGTCAAGTTCCATTTTTCAGGCTCTTTGTGCAAAAATGATACTTAATGGAGGAGCCTCTCCAGCGTGTGCACAAGCAAGGAGTAAAGAATACACAACATACAATCCATAAATAGAGACACTTTAGGGGCTTTTTAAACATTCATGCTTTTTGCATAATTGATGACTTTCCATAACAGATATGGATGATAAACAGCTTTAAATAAAATGAAAATTTATCGTTGTCGTATCATTTATCAGCATTACGTTAAACTGTAAAGTGTGGGAAGAATATCGCCATGTTCTCAAATGAATCTGATGGAAGTGAGAATTACTCAGGAGCTGCATCTTTGCATTCATCAGGGTTTTTGATGAGACTGCCAACAGGCAAGAAGCTGTGCTAGGAGCTAGGAGCCAGAGAAAGAATTGTGTGTCATTGCATAGCCACCCTAAGTCACCGAGCACCTCCTCTGCAGCTCCAAAGGACCAAAAATCAGCCTGTTCTCCAGGGCAGGACATACCATTTAGTGCTCATCTTCTCTAGAGTGGACATCTATGGCTAACCAAAACTGCCAGGCTCCCATTGTGCTCCATAGAGGAGGTGGACACTTCCAGCAAGAGATTTGCCCCACTGAACATACATATATGTATATGTGTGTGTGTGTGAGATGCCTGTTGCTCCTTATGCTGTGAGAGAAGAGAAAGGGAGATTAGCTTGGATCATTGTGTGACTTTCACACTTCTACAGTCAGCTGAGATGAATCCCACCTCTGAGAAAGACAGAGATTTGCCAAGGGATTTTAAGTCACTCTAAATTCCTTCAAAGCGGGCAGGTCTTGTGTCAGGAAAGTAAACAAAATTTCTTAGTTGTGATGGCAATGAGTGTCCCGAGGCACTTCAACATCTGAGCACAAGCTGCTGAGGAACCTCCTGTGCCCTCAAGCTTCACGTTCCCCATGATTTTTCAAAAATAATTGACAGAGGCTCAGCAGGTCAGCTAACTCTCACAGGGTCCACCCTATTGCAGCCTGCTCGTGCAGATAGGTTTGATTTTTCCAAGTATTCCCATATCATCTCTTTGCTGATGTCTTTGTTGACAAGGTCAACAAAGACAGACCAAACAATCAAACATAACAAACCTGCCTTCAAAAAAAGTTAGGAACCATTAAAAAAAAAAAAAAAAGGGTCTTTTTTACTACTTGCCTGCAGCTTTTTAAACCCTTGGAGCAAGGATTTCACATAATTTGAAATACAAGCTGTGCTTGAGAGTCAAGGGGTAGTAAGTGCCTTCCCTCACCAAAGGCCAGCCTGACTGCGAACCCCAGCCCTGAGCCAAGGGAAGGAGGTTCAGGATCCTGGACACAACCACCGCTGTCACCATCACAGCCCACGCCACCTCACCCCCTTTGACTATTTCAGCTGGTCAGACCCTTCCTCACCACTCAGAGCCTGGCTCCTCTACCACAGCCAGTACAGCTTTTACTGCCCAGCTCCCATGTGAGACTGGAACAAGAACATTTGTACCTGAAGGAAGCTGGGTTTACCCTCAATGCCATGGTTTTAACAAAGAGTAAATCGTCCCAAACAAACTTGCTCTCTTTTATTTTTATTTTTTCAAACTGAATCTGCAAAGCCTGTCCCTGACCTCACAGGACTGCTGCCCTGGCTCCTCCCAGCCAGGCAGCCCGTGAAGCATCCTGCTGACTCCGCTTTGGCGGGAGTTCATGCCAGCAGGTCCTCCAGCAGGACCGGGGCCGAGAGAACAAAACATCCAGCCCAGCAGGCCTGGCTCCGAGCACCAGCCCTGAACTCTTGTGCAATCTTCCTTGAAAGGAATTCAACTTGGCCAAGAGCAGAGCATTTGCGCATGGCCTGAGAGCTGGATTGAGTACCATAAACAAAAGGAAACAAAAAGAGAGGAAGAGCGCTGGGTCCCGGGGCGAGGAGGAATGCAGGCATCTGACCCAGGCCAGGCTGTGCTGAGCGCTGTGACGAATGCCTGCGGCAGAGGGGGGAGAAGCCGCTGGGAGCCGGGGACCGGGACTCGCTCCGGCTGGGAGCGCAGGGCGGAGGCACTCACGGCCCCTTAGGCTCCCTGTAGAGGAGCTGCAAGTACAGGGACACAAAAGAGGGGAAATGGGGTGAGAGGACAAAAAGGGACTTGGAATATGGCTACAAAAATGTATTTCTCTGGAGTCAGTTCAAGGTGGTGGGTGAGAACAGGGACACCCCTGCACCTCCAAACAGAGGAGGACAATCACATGAGAATCAGCAGCATGGAACTTCCTTGGGGTGCTCACACCAGTTCTGTCAATGTGATGGAGGAAAAGAGACTGCTTTACATGAGCTACCCTCAGGGATATAACTTGGGCCAATCCAGCTATTTTGACTATGCAGGAAGTTTTTGCTCCATCCAGCTCAGGCACCCAGCTGGGTATAAGGCATCCTGTAACTGCACTGGTGATGCTCCTCGGGGGGACAGGATGGAGAATGCCCTGCTCAGAGTGACCTGGCTGCTTGCCCTTTTGGAGTTGCACTGAGAAGTTCCTTCACCCAAACCTCTCTCCTGCTCCTCTGCAGGGAGCATGGCCAGGGGAAAGGCTCTGTGTAGCCAGGGTGTTTCTATGCCTCAGCAGTCCTACTTGGCCAGAACAACCCCTTCGGGCCATTAGTAGTTGGTGTTAAATAGAGCATCCCTCCAGCTGTGTTTTCCTGTGCCAGGCACTGAGCTCACACTCCCTGGCCCAGAGCTGGAGAAGCACATAGCTGTCGGGCAGCCACTGCCGTGGCAGCCCACGGAGCCTCAGCCCAGCACCAGGGAGGCTTTCTCCACCCACAGACACTTTGCTCATGTATGGCAGAACCAGGCCCGTGTGGGGCAGATGGCAGCAAGAAGAGGAAAGCAGTAAATTATTAAAGGATTAAGACTGACCTACAGAGATAGTGAAGTGAGTCCAAGACATCTAGTTTGCCTAGAGGAATTGGGAGCCCACAAGCAGCTGGCACATTGGGAAGCAAGCCTAGAGCCTAGAGACAAACTGCTGAAGCAAAATGCAGAGCGAGATGCACTTCCTAACAGCAAAGTGCATTAGGCAGTGACGAAGTTTCCCAAAGGAAGCCCCATCACTTGAATCACTGGAAATAAGGCTGGACAAAATACTGGATCATGTCCAAGAGGGGATAACTCTTCATCAGCAAGAAGAGAGTAGTGAATAAGATGAATACTTGAGTGCTTTCTATCTCCATGAATCTATGTATCTAATGCACTCAGTGCTTTTGCAATGTCCGAAAAAAAAAGTAAGTGCCTTTCCTGTGCCATCAGCACATCTCAGCATGGAGCCAGGATGGGGAGAGGTCTGGGTGGGAGCACACAACCATCTCCCTTGGTGTCTGGGAGCAGAGTGGCTCTTGGGATTTTTTGCTAGCAGGCAGGGAATGCAAGCAGTGCTCTGGTTTCTCTGCCCTCCAGCACTGCAGTAAGCCCCTTCCCCACAACCAAAGCCCCAACCCTGCTCTGCAAAGCACTCCAGGAGCTTTGTCCTGCACTGCAAAACGTGGCTGACTCTTGCCTTGCTCCCGCAGAGGAGCCCACCAGATACAGCCCAGCCTCTTCATCTGGAGTGGGCAGGTGAGGGTCACCACTGCACGGGGGTTAAGGTGTCAGGATTGAGGTACATCAGTTTTGTTTCTTGGTGCCTTCTGCTTCCCATGAAATCTCTGCCTCTGGAAATCTGTGCTTCTCTGGGGAAGCCCCCTCTCCAGCCTTGGTCCCTCCGCAGCCAGGCTTATACACCAGTGGAGGGCAGTTCCCATCCTGGGAAAGTCACTCATAGCATCACGGCCTCTCTCCTGACAGCTGATTCTGTAATTATTTGGTTGCTGTTAATTGCTAATTAATGCCAGAGTTGTGTTATTGTGGTGTGGTGGACCAGGGTGGCATGGCAGCAGCACCTGGTAAAATCACGTACTTCATCATGGGGAAGGGCACTACAGAATTTTTTAGGCCATTGACTAGTTAACCATTAACGACTGGTAAAATCCCAGGTCCCTGCAAAACAAGGCGAGTCCTCTTGGCGCTGCTAGAAAATCCTATTTCTAGTGGGTTATGAAACAGAGGTTTTGATGTGCTGCCAGGTTTGATGTGGAGCTCTGGGAGCTGAACACTTGCTGCACTGTCAGCTGCCGGCCGAGAGCCGCTTACATAAAGCTTTCCTAGCAACCCTGCTTTGCTGTCTACATTTGTCTGTCCATCTGTCTGTCTGTCCACCTCTGCAGTGGAAAAACTAAACGACCCAATGAGGAACCGGACCAACCAGCTCTTCCCATGCTGACTAACATCCAGTGGTCTGCGGCAAGTCTTGAGCTGGGGACCTTTTCCACCACTGAGCAACAGTTCATGCAAAGCCCACCATCCCCTTTGGGCCCCTTCCCTGCGTCTGCATCAACAGGAGGAAACAAGCATCACATCCTGTGGCCTGCGCCAAGGAAAACAGGAGCACTGCCGGGAGGGAAGGAGGTGCGGGAGTGGGGAGGCAGCCCTGCTGCCCCAGCTGGCCTCGGCCTCCCCGCCAAGGGCTGCCCACCTCCTGCTGGGGGGAGATGCTGGCAGCCCTTGGGGCTCCCCTGGGAATGGGACGTGACTCTGTGATTTGATTGGCAAAGAGACCAGGTGGAAAGAAGATGTCTAGAAGGCAGAAAATCCAGCGGTTTCTCCTGCACACCATTGTTTCCACTCCCCGTGGCTAGCAGCACCTAAAAACTCTCCCAAGCAAAGTCCTTCCTTTACAGACAGGGCTTGCCTCCTGCACTACCCTACAGCAGCCCCATGGGCCCCCTTGCACCCCTGCACCCCAGGCTGGGTGGTCACAGCCCTGTGATTCTGGGGGATCAACAGGGGCTGCATCCCACTCCAGGGCCCTTTAAATCGGCGCCCAAGCCAAGAAGATTTCTCTGTGGAATTTCATAAGGAAGCACATGACGAGGGCAGTTGGAAACCACAGCTCTTCGAGCACTGATTACAGCCTACTGAGGAAAAGGAGATTTTTATCTTGCAGGAATTCAATTATGAGACCAGAAAAAAAAAAAAAAAGAAAGAAAAAAGAGGAAAAAAATGCAGTGCATCTGGCTTGGTTAGCCTGAGATTTCTGCACTTTGGGGGCTTTAATTTAACAAGAAAGGTGTGCAAGCATTACCTAAATCATCGTGCTTGCTGGTGTGTGCGCAGTGGTGTTTTTTTTTAACAGGGGAAAAAAAAAAATCCACCCCCAAAGTCACCCTGCTGGCAGCTGAATGCAGCAGGGATGATGTCATTGGAACAGTTGGAGGAGAAAAGAGAAAAACAAGTCTGTGTGTGCTAATCCTGTTTGCTGCCCTAAAGGGAATGGAAAGCCGCCAAGGCGAGGAGTTCTGGGAAACCATATAAGGGTGCCAAACAAGCGCCGCCGCCAACACGGGGAACTGACATCTTTGTTCTCCCCAGCTCGGCAGCCGGCCAAAGGCCTCATTTCGGCGCTGCAGCATGATTACACTGGACATCTGCCAGCTGAGCGCTGAGCCCCTTTTCTTCTCCGTAAGCTTTTTGCCAAACATGTAACAGTTGCCATGGCAGTCGCAAGTAAAGTAGGAAAAAAAATAAAAAAATATCGCGCACGTATAGATAGAGAGGGAGATAAAAAACCCAGCAAGAAAGCGGAGGCACGCCTTGCTCCAGATGTGCCACATGTGTGGGTATAAAAAGCAAGCAAACTTATTAATCAAAGATTTCGGGGACGGAGGGAAGGAGGGAGGGAGGGCGGCACAGGCTGAAAGGTGACGTGAGGATAAAACAATAAGTTCACACAGGCACACGCACACCGCAGCGGCTGGGCAGGCGGCGGTGGGCTGACCCAGTGGTCTCCTCCCCAGCCTGTATCCGAAACTGCAGGCAAGCAGGGTTTAAAATAGAACAACATGGTGGCACTTTCACTATTGCTTGCCTGCCTGCCTTTTTTTTTTTTTCCTCCTTCTCATGTGTAAGAAAAAAAAAAAAGAAGAAGCTGTTCTGAGGAAGAGAAGGGGTTTATTTATAAGCTCTGCATAGCAGAGGGTAGCAGACAACCCAGATCTGGTGGCGTCTTAAGGCAGAAGATCCCATTTCAGCCTCTGGTTCAGGCCAAATGGTTTTATTTCAAGTTGTGCTCTAAACAGTTAACAACCAGCCGCCCAGCAGTCCAACGTTTATAGCAACATTTCATATAACTGTGCAAGTGCTGCCAGACCCTGATGGGCAGATCTACGCACATAATAGAAGAGGTGTGGTCCCCGCTCGCTTTCTTTTTCCACCCTGAGAGGCACGGGCTAGTTTCATTTTACAAAGAGGCTATATACAAAAAAGTTCACTGCCCAGTGAGCTGGAGTTCATCTGACTATTTATAATCATTTCTTCTCCCCACGCCCACCCTTGAGGCACTGGGGCGGTCGCTGGGCAATGGTGGCCGTGTTTGCAGCCAGCCCAGCAGCCAGTGTGGTCGCAGTGTGTCTGCAGGTGAGGCTGCACTGAAAGGCCACATAACACTGCCCAGGACGGGATGCAATGCCCAACCCATTCCCAGTGGGCCATCCTCTTCAAACCCCTGCACAGGCTACCCACCTACCCTGAGGACATTCACAGAGTGTAGGGCAAAGCTGCACTAAGAGGGCATCCCTAAAATGTTGGAACTGCTGGAGCAAACCTGGTCCGAGCAGTCCTGAGCAGCTGCAGCCACTCAAGGACCAGTCCACCTTGAGCAAGCAAGCACTGCGAAGGCAAACAGCCCCCAAAAGAGAACTCTGAGCAAGTTGGGTCTGGCCCCCAAGAGCCTGCAGCGGTTCCTTGGATGGCACCACTGCACCATTGTGGGCATGGGGAAGAGGTTGGCTGAAAGGCAGAAAAAGGCAGCCAGGCACAGTCCCAGGCAGTAATGAAGGAGACTGGACTCTCAGCCTGCCTCACTGCTGCCTTCCTGCATGGCAATAAGTCAGTTAGCTACGGCTTGCTTCAGCTTCCCATTTGTAAAAAGAAAGGATGGTTTTCCTCCGTATCTCAGAGATGGGCTAAGCATCTTGAATCATTAATGTCTGTAAAGTGCATTCATTTCCTCAGATGGAAGCTCCTACTGATGTGTGAAGTATTATTAGGATTGTTATTGCTAATAAATAAGGAAGGCAGGGCAATTTTATTTCTTGGTAGACTTACACAGGGCACAAGAATGCAGAAACTGGGAGAGATGTTAATTTGTACCAAAGGTGACCCCCTTGCCAGTGCTAAGCTTAAAGGCAGCATCTGTAAAACACAGAGATCCTGGTGGGTTGCTAGCCCACTGAAGACCTCCCCAGGAGTGCTGACCCCCTGGCAGCCCCTATGGGGCCAGTGGCAAGAGCTCTTGGCCACCAGCAAGTGGAGGCCTGCTCTGCAGCCCTGTCCTGAACTCCACCAAGTATTGTGGGTGACCCAGAGGGGGAAACTTGTGCAGGAGGTGATTCTTGCCTCTCCTTAGATGTCTGACTTTTTTCTGGGGTGCATTTTATCTGAAGAAAGGGTGAGCATTGAGGCATCATACCCAGCAGTCTGAGCAGAGGCACCCCCAGTTTTGCAGAACTGAGCCATAGCAATTGCTGAGCCAAGAAAAACTGTTTTCCTACACAGGCAAGGGAGAGAGGGAGGGAGGTACCTCTGTACAGCAGATTACTCCTGTGGACTAAAGCCAGTGCCTACTGTTTCCCAGTGACCACCAAAGCTCCTCAGGCACCTGCATCCCTCACTTAAAACCTGATGAGCCACTAGGGCTTTCCTCAAGGTGGCAGAGCAAGCACCAGGGGAAACCATCACCTGCTCCCTTGGTGCTCAGGTGGGCTGTGTGGGGCTCCACGCTGCATCTCAGCCCTCATTTAAGGCATAACCCTCCCACGGTGTGAGTGTTGCTAATTGGAGGGTTGTAACCTACAGAAAATTTTGCCAGCACATTTTCATATATTAAAGCATGGCTGTAAAAAAAAAATTCAGAGTGGTGGATTAATGTTACTTGGTTCTGTCCAAGTTAATAAAATATGGTCTGAGTTACTGCCAGGCTGCTTAATTCACTTTTATTCAAAGTGGCTGGGTAATTTCCCTGAGGTTGGCTCAGCAGGAAGCAGAGTCAGCTCTGGCTTTGTCTGCTCCTGCGTGTCACCTTCCTGGCTGGCAGCAGTGGCAGTGTCCCCACAGAGCTGGGAGAATGGGGAGCAGGGGGACTTCCCTCCAGTAACACATCATGTGCTGGGGGCTGCAGGGTGACATCCATCTTGTCCTGAACCTGGAGGGAGCATGGACTGGGAGCACGTGCTGGCACAGTCTGCCAGCTGCATGCAGTGTTATGAATGGTGCCAAGGGTGGTTTCCTCATGGCTGCCCTTCCTGCAGGTTGGTCCAGGATGGCCAATGCACCATCAGCCCCACCAGCACTGAAAATAATCAAACTGTTACCCCAAAGGGCAAGCCTCAGCTCTGCAGCTGGTCAGAGGCACTCTGGCACTGGGGCTCAGCAGCAGGGGCACTGTGGCCTCCTGAAGCTCCTCCCTGCCCAGCATCTTTCCTCAAGGGTTGAGCAGCACTAGCAACCTCCATGCTTTAAAGAAAACCTTTCATATCTCCCCACCTTGCACTTAAGTTCCAGTGGAAGTGATGTTTGCAAAGGTTCTTGCTGGCATCCTCCAGCTGATTAGTTGCCCTCTTGTTTCTAAATTAAATTTTGTTCCTTTGCCCACGTGCATGGCAGAACTAATCACTGGTACACACTGTGGTACCCGCACTAAAAATCAGTGTAGAGGTGCATTCCTGTATGTGCTCTGAATCATCATGAGGTTCCCAGGCTTTAAATGGGAAGCAGAACACGTTGCTTTCTAGGTGGACAAATGAAATTTTATGCAGTCCGCTTGCTTCTGAAACAAGCTCTGAATCATGCAGAGGGCGAGGTGCCAGGAGTGGCTCTGCTCTCATCCTGGCTCCACTACTTACTTACTGTGTGGCCTCCAAAAAACCTCTAAGGGGGTAAATCCTGGCCCTTCCTCCTCCCCACCAAAATCCCCAAGGCAGGGGACACTTGCAGGGGACCACAGGGCTTCATGCACAGGGGAGCAGAAGAAGGGAATACTTCTCATAAGCTGTGATACCAGCTCCTCAGAAGAACATGGCTCTTCTGCTTTCTCTGTCTTTTGCCCCCTCCTGGGCTCCTGGCAGAGGAGGATGCTCCCAGTGCCAGAGGGTGCTACAGGGTACCACAGGGTGCTGAGCAGTGTGGCAGGGAGCCACAAAATGAACCCTGTGAGGCTACACAAACCTTTTGAACTCTGAGAGGTAGATCCTCCTGCTGCACTGATAAAAGCCTGGATTTCTAGGTAAATAGAGTGCATTAATATTTATTTTTAAAAGCTTGGAATCATGATTTAATATTGTAGAAAGGGCTATTCTTACATGGCGTTTGCAGAGCTTCTTCTAATACAATATTTTCTAACTTCAGACATGGTAACCCAGTAAGCTCCATTACCATGCTAATACTATATAAAAATGATCCTTTATTATAAATCATACTGCACACCAAAAAGGATATAAATAGAGCCCCACTGCAGCATTGGCATGCCTCATATTTCTCCTGGTTCACATTAAATGAGCCACTAAATTACAGTGTCCTTCTTTATAATATCATCCTCTAAAGCGGAGCATTTTGTGTGTTACATAGGGCTGCTGTAACAAGAGAAATTAGCATGGCTGGTTTAATTCAGCAAGTCTGCCATGCATGTTAGAGGCAGAGTGTTAAAATGAGCTAGAATGAGAAATTTCATTGTCCTTTCAAAAAACTCACCACTCGGAACATGTGCTTTGTGTGGGGCTTTGCTAAGGCCTGACCCACAGGCTCTCTGCAGGGCTTTAGCTGCTCCCTTAGCCCCAGCAGCAGAGAGGTGAGGGAAAAGGAAAGGACACCCCACCCCATTGTCCTGCTGCTGCTCTGAGCTTCGTGGTCCTTGGATGCCCTCCGGGGAGCCTGGGGAAGTTTGGTCACCAGAGAGAGGCACTAGCAGGGCAGAGGGGAAGGAGCACTGCAGGGGCTGGAGGAGCCATCTTCAGATTGGGGTGCTGGCTTTGGTGTGCTGCTGGTTTGCCTGCTAACAGCACTGGAGTACTCCTGATTTATGTAAATGCAGGTGCAGGCAGATCCAGGACCTTGCTAAGTGATGCTGGCAATTTTTTTTCTTTTCCAGTTCTCACCTGCAGAAACAGGGAGGTATTTTGCCTACAGGATTGATGCCTGCCTGTTTGCAATGCAGCCCAATCTTCTCCCTGACAGCCAGTGCTACAGAAATTCAGGGGTTTATTGTTTGTATTGCAAAATAAAAATACAGTGTTCAGATTTGTGGGGGGAGGATCCAGCTTGACTGTCATCTCTAATGATGGTATCTGACTGCACTGTAGAAGAAAACCCTCCTGCAGTCCAAGGAGCTGCATATGCCTTCAGGGACACATAAAGTAATTCAGGTCAAAAATGTAGGTTGTTTTATTTAGCAGACAAAGAGGTGGGAGAGCAAAGAAGGAGAGGGAAAGAGGAAACAGGCTGCTGCAAAAATGCAATCTCCATAAAGAGGTTTTCAGTATTTCCCCCCAAAATTTAAAGTGAAACGGAGATATCTGAGTTTCAACATTTCCTTGCTGGCCTTGCTGGGTCCCAGCTCACATTGTCAGGAACCCAGATCAGTTCCATGCAGGGCAGAGATCAGGATTAGCAAATGGAGTGCATGGCTGGATGTAAGGAGGAAAGGTCCTGGCATAAATGGGCTACCAGACCCTCTCAGGGGCAGCAGCTGGGCCAGAGGAATCCAGGAGGCCCAGAGCTGGCATGAGCAGTTGGTAAGGAGTGAACCCAAGTCAAAGTTACCCAAGTGTTCATTATCTGCAGAGCTGGAACACTTCAAGGAAATTTTCAAGCCAGCTTCTCTGTGGCAAGGAAATGTGTCCCCTTGCCCATGTTGGGAGGCTGCAGGCTCTGTGGCCTATGAGGATGCCTAGCAAAGCAAACTGCTGTGAATAATCAATGAACACAAAAGGTTTCTATTACCTGCAGTGCTCCATGGCCATGTGAGATAATATAGAAATGGCAGACAGCCTCCTGGAAGTGAAATAATGCCCTTGGCATCATATCCCTTCAGCAAAAATCCCAAAGCAAACTGGGGCTATGCAAGCTGTGAAAGACCCAGCCTCAGTGCTGAATTGAGGAAGCTGCCAGGACCACAGCTGTTTCCAGAAATATCTGTCTCCTCTTGGCAGGGCAGGCTACAAACCCCCTGAGGCTCAGTGTACAGACCCCATCAGTGGGGAGGTAAAAGCAGCAAACCTCAGCTGCAAAGCTGAAGCCTGAGCACAGGGCAGTCCTAGGGCAGCTCTGTCTGCTCCTCCCACCTCTCCCAAAAGGCAGGAGCTGCCCTGTGGGGAGCACAGCCTTTGACCTGCTACCAGCTGCTCAGGCATCCTTCCAGTGTGCATCCTCTTTGACCTGCACATCCCTGGCTAGTGGCTGCTCAGCAGACGAGCAGACATCTCTGTACCTGCACATTGACCAAAATACCGCTGCTGTCAGCAGAGTGCCACGTTCAGGAGTGCTTGCAGGGCAAGGAGAGAAAAGGTGAGACTGATAGTGAAATCTTCAGCCCCTTCCATCTCTGTCCTCCTGAGCCCCTGGAGAAAGGCTCTCACAGAGAGTCAATAATTTCAAGACCTTGGGTTTAAAATTGCTCTTGCAGAGTAGAGATCACATGTGAAGCAGCAATGGGCTCATAAGAGACAGGTTGAAATGGGATGTCTTTAACTATTCCCAGGGCAAAACACAGTATGACCTGCACAGTCTGGACCACAATCCCCACTCTGTTAAAGCCTGGAGAGTTTTGGTTAGCCCATGACAGTGACAAAGGAGCACACAGGAAAACCTGATGGTGTTTGGATCTTGTAATTCAATACAAACACGTTTCTGTAATTTAAGAAACATTTAATAATAAAAAAAAAAAAAAGAAAAAAGGAAAAAGAAAAAAGACAGAAAAAAAGATGATGGCGTATCATTTATGACAAGGAGACAGTGGTATGCTGCAGTATACCTGCTGTCATCATTAAGGTGGTGAGCTAGTATCTCTTCCAAGCCCAATTTTTTTCCTCCTTAAAAATCTACATGCAAAAGCAGAAAGTTAGCTATAACATTGATAAAGGAGGTTTAGTCCCAAGGTGGAATTCTTGGTCAGATTTAAAGTAAATCAAATATAACACCTTAAAAATAGCATTCTTCAGCAAAGCCCAGAAGCCTCAGTGATTTCTTTCTACTTTGCAACCAGAAACACAACCAGGGTAGAGAGGAGGAGCAGAGAAAGAGAGATTAAAACAGCTTTAATTTTAGCTTTAGCTCTTGTCTCATCAAGAGATAGTATGTGACACCAAAAATGAGTCCAATTAAAAATGTTTATAACTTAAAGTTGTTTAATTAGCACCTTCAGAAGTTTCACGATGTTTCCCTGCTAACTTCCTCTCTCCTGATGTGCAGTAGCAGCTGCTCCTGGAGGGGGAGGGTCAGGGCTGCTCCAGCCATATCCCAAGCCTGGATTTTAGTCATTTGAGAGCATATTGACCTCCTGGCAAAGCCTTGGTGATGAAGGGTCTGCAGAGGCTTCCAAAGGTGCGGGAAGATTCCCTTTTCACTGACTCTAATATTGCAAACAAAAAAAAAACAAGATGAGAGACCCAACCTACCCCATCAGCCTGGGCGAAGAAACTTGCCCTGCAGGAGCATGTGCTTCTCTCCTGGAACCCCGTGCTGGTGCTGGCTCTCTCCTTTGAGCTGTGCTTTCCACCAGTGCTCCAGTATTGATGGTCACTCACAAAGCTGGCCTCAGCCTTTGTGTCCTGCATGCAGCACCTGTGCCATGCTGGCCCACGTGTGGAAAACGAGAAGGAAACTTTCCCTCCATCCTCTTGTCTACTGTACACCCTGGAGAGTTAATGAGAGGTGCCTCGTGAGGACTGCACATTCTGCTTCCTGCTAGGAAACTCAACCCCATGCAGGTCCCCTCCAGGGCCCCTCCCTGCACCAGTGCCAGAGATGCTCCCACAGACACAGACTGGGAATGGTCAGGAGAACAAACCTTGTCCAGCTTCTGTATTTTGGTTGCCATGGCAATATGCTCATCCCTGTTGGAGTCGTCTGGGGAGCACAGAGGTTCAGAAAATGACAAGGAGAAATGTGAGGGTACGGCACACTGTGACAGTCACAAGGTGGGGTGCCTGACTAAGCAAGAAGGTGAAGTAGGTTTCTTTTGGCTCTGTTTCTGTAGGACCCCCAGCCAGCCAGCACCAGCATGGCTTTTGGTGTCAGGTTACCATGAACCAGGGGCTGCTTAGCACCATTTTTGGGACCTTGCATGGAAGAGTGACTGCAAACAGCAACCCATTTTAAATGTTTTTTCCCCCAAGCCTTTTACAGATGTAGGAGGAATCAGGAATATAAGTTAGGGCATTCCCAGCACACGAGATTTCCTCTGGCCTGGAAGAATAATGTAAAGTGCTAACTGAATTTCACAGAATTGCAGGATAGTTTGGGTTGGAAGGGAACTTAAAGATCATTTAGTTCCAAACTTCCTGCAATAGGCAAGGACACCTTCAATTAGACTACATTCCTTGAAGCCCCATCCAACCTGGTCTTGAACATTTCCAGGGATGGGGCATCCACAGCTTCTCTGGACAGCTTGTTCCAGTGCCTCACCACCCTCACAGTAAAGAATTCCTTCCTAATATCCAATCTAACCGTGTCCTCTTTCAGTATTAAGTATTTGCCCATGTCCTATCACTAAATGCCCTTGTAAAAAGTCCCTCTTCAGATCTCTTGTGGCCTCTCTTCAGTAACTCTGTAAGTTTCCCCTAGAGCCTTCATGGAGTCCTGACTCTTCCTCAACCATAATCCCTAGCCCTTCTCTGGAGGTCATACAGAGTATCATTTTTGTTCACATCAGTTTGATAACAACACAAAATTTAAAGATGTACAATCCAAACTAACACCTCATCTGGCTGACTGAACATCCATCTGCAATGCGATACAGAGTATGTAAAAGATGTCCATGTTGGATTAAAAAGAACACCTCACCTATTAGTCTCTTTCTAACATGTTTGGACCCAGTATATACATTGTGTCTTGTGTATAAGCTTGTGTTCTTAGGTCCTGAAAATAAAAATTTACTTATTCATTACAAATTTCTGTTTATAGGCTATACCTACAAGAGATACAGTGCCAGGCCATTAGACATCAAAGGCTCCATGTTACAGGCAATCTCAAAAGAGAAGTCAACATGATTTTTCCAGGAGCTCATTTCACTATAACACTATAACAACAGTAATCCTGAATTTACATTGTGCCTTTGATCCAGACTGCCAAAGCACTTTGTTCTCTGATGGAGAAACGACATACAAGTTAGAATTCAATTTGCTCATCATCAGCGTGGATTGGGAGGGTCAGTCTTCAAAAATATTCAGCAACTCAAACAACAGTTTATACTCATAAAAGCAAAGGGAAATTTTAAGTTTGACAGAGGAATGTATGATCATCTTAGAGAGGATTTTGCTAAAATAAATGGAACTAATGGTTCCACTAATGTGAAGGTCAAGGCTCACCTTGGAAATCACCTCTGTGGCAATGTTGACCAGGGACAGTGAAAGGTTATTCTTCTGACAACCAAGCCTAGGACTGTTCTGTAACCTCACCACTTTATATTTCCCTTACATTGTTACTCAGACATTAGTAAAAAATTAGCACAGCTTTGGTTCAGGGCAGGGATATTAAGCAGGAAAACTTAGAGAGTGATAGGCACAAGTTGGTTCTCAGCAGAAAGCCAGCCTCACATCCTCAGTCAGTCACAGAAGAGAGGCTAGACACTCTGGCCTTCCTGATGATCACATCATAACCGAGAGAGTTCCTTTGATGGGTCCTTCTGAAGTATAAATTAACTTAACCACTTCTGATCTTGGGAAACAAGAGACATTTTGATTGACACAGTCACAGAAGGTAAGGGCTCTATCAGCCTTAGCAAGTAAAGCAGCTCAAGGGCAGTGCTGGTGCACTGTCAGTCCCTTTTACCCGTGACTGAGCAGCCACAGGTTGGAGCACCTCAGGTGCACACCTGCATTTCCTCTCCCAGGACAGTGTCACCCGAGAGGAGCCCAGCTTGCATGCTGCAATCCTCTTTCCTGGTATGAATCATCAAACCAGTTGTGTGGCCTGCCCAGGAGATGGATTTCTTTAATCCAAACTGAAATGCTAGTGAGAGGCACCTTATGTGTCTTGGTCCTGCCTCCCTGGCTCCAGCTTTGGTTGTACTCTCACTAAAACCAGGTTCCAATGTGGACCACCCTTCCCTAGCTGCAAGGCTGAACTCTTCACAGGCAAAAAGGGAGCAGAGAAGTGGTGTCTATGCTTTGAGGAGAACAAACACCCCAAGCTAGACTCATTGGGGCAAAGTGCAGCAAGGGAAGCAAGGTCTCCCTCAGCTGTGCACTGCTGTGGATGTGGACCCTGGTTCTGCACTAGGGCAGACTCCTACAGCACACACAGAGAGCCCTGTGTTGTAACAGTGGCTTTCCAGAAGCATTTGGCTTTAAACTTCTGTAAAACAACCTATACTTTGGGTTTAAAGCTGCATTGAGAAAAGCCCTTTCCTGCAAGATTCAAGAGATTACCAGTCTGCAGGGTAAACAATGGCTTCTATTTTGCTGCAAACTGATGTTCTTTTCTGGAAGTGGTTAACTCCAAAATGATGCAAATACTATTGTCAGCCCCTTTGACTTTCCCTGCTGACAATCTTATCATTCAGCTAAAATCCCTCTCCCACAAACCCACACTGCCTCTCAAAGAGCCAAGAGTGCTTGTTATCCCCTTCCCAGCTGCCAAAACCTTCCAGCTGCCTTATAATTACCCCTGTAATGTGCTTCTGCATATCCAATACATAGATCTGCAGCACACTAAAAATTTAAGGACAACATAAAATAAAGAAACAACGAATTAAGGAGCACAAGGGGTGCTGGAGCAACGACATTGTTAATTTTTCTGTTTACTTCACTGATAATAGCTATTTTTGATCCAAAACTGCTGTACAATAAAGTGGCATATTTGAGCACAGCTGAATGTCAGGGATTCATTGCTTAAGGTCAGAAGAGACCATCATGATCATCAAGTGTAACCTATTGCATAAGAGATCCATGGTACACCACCCCAGTAATTTCTGAGGCTTGCCTGCAACTTCTTTCAGATTTGCAGATGCATCTGTGAGAATGTGACCTAATCTTGGCATAAAGACTGAATAGTCTGGAGAGTTAACTAGGATACTAGGATGTTAGAAAAGCCCTTTTTTTGTTGGGTTTTTTTGATTTGTTGTTGTTTTGGTTTTGTTTTGTTTGTTTGTTTGTTACCCTCATATAACATTTAGACCCTCTTTTTCTCCCCTGCATCTGTTTTGCCTCTGCTTCTAGCAGATTCTATGTTTTTCCTAAATGGAAGCACTGCAGCACTGTTATCAAGTTGCCTTATAATTTCTGAAGTATGTGAAGTAGATCACTCTGTAGTCTCCCATCACAGGGAGTGCTTCTTGGCCCTTGTACATTCTCACATATTCCCTCCATGTGCTTTCATTTAGCCAAGCTCACCTTGCAGTGTAAGGGTCTTTGCAAGAAGCCCTGTTCTCCCTCAGAAGTCATCAGAGTAGACAGTCCATGTCCTGTGTACTGGAATGCCCTTGGCAGTGGTGAGCTCTCATCTCTAAAAGGAGAAATAATGTCCATGTCACTCAGAGGTTTTGACCATTCTTTAATTCCCCAGCTCTTCTGGCAGGTGGCTCAGGGTGCCTGGGTGAATGGGGACAGCACCTTGCTGGAGGCAGGTGAAGACAATTTGCATGTGTGGGTCACAGCTCCTGCTTGCCTCCAGCTATCACTAAAAGGTAGTGTGAGCCTTGCACTCCTTGCTGCCCTTCTCCCAGCCAGCATGTGGGGCCACCTGCCTGCCTGAATCATGCTGGCTTTTGCCAGTTG
Source organism: Passer domesticus (assembly GCF_036417665.1). Classification (NCBI taxonomy): domain Eukaryota; kingdom Metazoa; phylum Chordata; class Aves; order Passeriformes; family Passeridae; genus Passer; species Passer domesticus. The sequence continues at coordinate 70,182,780 of NC_087476.1, read as the reverse complement.
CTCAAGATATTTCCCCTTCCACATCACTGTGCAAGAGCAGGCCAAATGCATGCAGCTTCTAGTATATCTAACAACACATCAGGAACAGGCTCTTTGCACATATTCATTTTTGGCCTACCTGATCCTAGTGCCATGCACAGTGTGGAATGGGTGAAGGAATGTGCAAAAATGGTAATTAACTGCAGAAGAGAAAGCCAAAGCAACAACTGGAGCATGGCTCTAGGGTCTGGATGTCAGGTTGGTGAGGCATCTGAGGGGGTTTCCATTTGTTCATCCAAGCCTACTTGTATTGCCATCTGGTTTCCAGGGGTATTTTATCAAACCTGAAAATGCAGAATGAGCCCCATGGATATAGCGGCAAATGAACCTCCATCCTTGGAGTTCCATGGATAAACACCAAGCAGCAGGTAGGTATTGCTGATTCAGCAACCCTTTCTGGCTTGTGCTCATTCTGCTACAGGACATCATTAGAAGAGGCTGAGATATTTTGTTTTTATAGCTTTTTAACCTTTTCCTTCCCAAAACAGTGTTTGTATTTATTTTGGCACCTTGAATGTTTTGAAGAGAGGATCAATTTTAATTTGTTTAAGCATTTTTCCCCCTTAATCCCATTAAGTCAGTCTCTAATTCTTTCCAGGGCTCCCTTCTGTGGAGCTATTTCCTCTTGGAATCATTTACTTTCTGTGGATTGGGGGAATTAATGAGGCAGATGCTGCTTTCATTCTCATCACTGTAAGCCCAAAACAGCTTCAGCAGTTTGCTGGCACAGGTCCAGATTTTACTGGTGTAAATGAGGTCAGAATTTGGCTCACTGTGCTTACTTTTGCTAAGAGATAAGGATGTTACCGAAAACAAGAAGTCTTGTGCAGTTTGGGAAAGTCCAGTTGAAAGTGGGTGAGGCTCATAACTTCATCAAAAGTCTGAGTTTCTGCATTTCCCCACTGAGAGGCTGTGCTGAGCACCACCGATATTCAGGCAACACGGCACACTGGTAAGCAACCACTCAGGGAAAGAAGCACCAAGACTTTCAGGAACCTCAAAATAGTCTACAGGAGCAAATTGCAGTGGCACAAACCTAAGTCATGCTGAGGCAAAATTGAAAGTTAAATATAGAGAAAGATCAGCTGGCTGTGCCAGTCAGTTTTCAGGGGTCTCACAGGGAAGGAGGAAGCAAACAGAAAAACTGAGATACATGCAGACAGCTCAGGGCTCACATCAAAGGTCAGCATGTACTGTGGTGCATAAAATTGAGAAAGAGATAAAGGAAACATAACTAGCATAGGACGGGAAGGCAGGGAGCCATCCTGGCCATGGACTGATGGTCAGGGGAAGGCTGAGGCAAGCACTGGCCTGATGGCTTTGCAACAGCACCCACACAAGGGTCAGCCCAGGCTGGGACCCTCCATGAACCCTGAGCAGCAGCACGGGGCAGTGGGGCTCCTCGCAGAGCAGCACCCTGCCTGGCTGCAGAAAGGAGAAACAAGAGGAGCGAGGCAGCTACGGCCAGTCAGCTCTATTTCGGTTCCTGGAAATGCACTAGAACAAATAATTAAACAAATTAATCATCAGCACCTAGGAAACAACCAGGAGAAGGGGAACAGCCAGTGCTGATTTGCCAGGAGCAAATCATGTCAAATCAGCCTAATTTAATCCTGCAACAGGTCTTGTGGATAGAGACAAAGCAGGATACTTCTTGTATCTTGATTTTGGTACATCTCTGGTACCATCTCATTTTGTGTTACAAGAGGTAAATTTAAGGAAACATGCCCTAGAGAAATTACCTTAAGTAAGGAGTGCAAAACAGGTTGGAAAAAACATGCTCAGAAAGAAAGTGTTTTTGTAAAAATACAATAAAGGGCTGAGTAGTGCTCAACAGAGGTCTAGCCGCTGGATTATGAGATAGTGGGCATCCTTATCAGATATGTAGATGACACCAAGCTGAGAGGATCTGCAAAGACCTGAAAGAGGACTAGAATAAAAAAATCATCCTGGCATGTTAGAGAAAAGGTCTAGAAAAAAGGAGAGAAGCAAAGTTGTGCACAGAGGTGGGTATAGTCAGCTGCACAGGGACAAAATGAGAGACAGATGATTAGGCAGGTGTGGAGCAGTGCAGCAATGCAGGAACCTGAAATAAATAAAAAGTGCCATTTGTCATACACAAGGCAGTCACCATATCAGTGCACTCAGAGAAAAGCACTGCCTGTAAAAAACACAGCTGTGCCCTCAGTTTTACCCAGTGCTGCTACAGTACTTGTTCAGTTCAGGAAAGTCTGAAAGGAAGTGAGATGAGAGGTCTAGAAAAGAGGAATTGGAAAGAAACATTCATAGGGATTGTTTCCTCCAGAAAGAAGGAAACCAGGGGAGAGACAATACTATTTCCAGAGAAGGAGGGAATAAATGTCCTCCAGACAGTCCTCTATATCCATTGTGAGTGTGGTAAGAAACAAAGTGCTTGGATTGCTGAGAGAGAGCTTAAAGTTAGATGCTTGGCAAAGGGGAAGGCTAACCAACACTAAACCCACCTGCCTGGCAAGGATATAAAACTTGTATCCTTGCCTGTGTTTAAAAACAGGCTGGAAGCTTCTGGAATATTTCTGAAATCAGCCTCTTGAGGTCCTTTCTAGCCATGTTTTTCTCCAATTTTGTGATGAATGGTGTTAAATGAATATAAATTGCCTCACAAGGGGACACTGACGCTCAGGCTTGGTGATGAATAGTGATCAGCGACAAAGCTGTCAGCTTGTGGGGAGGCATCCAGTAGGGTTATTACCAGAAACTGGTGTTAACTCCAGTTTTATTTACCATCTTCATTAATGATCTAGAAAAAACATTAGACAGTGTGTTTATTAAAACTGCAACTGATACTACAGTGGGGAGGAGATGCAGTCACCAGCCAGGAATGGAAAATAACATAAAAGCACAAAAAAAGATATGTGGCATGGGGAGAAAATTACCTAGCTCAAAGGACACACAGAATAATACGTCTAGGAAAGAAGTAGTCCAAAATTAAGACCCTCTATGGGAGAAGGAGACCCAAATGCAAGGAAACACTTTGCAGGGTTAGCATACAGGAAATTGAACAGGAGGTTACAATTTGTCACGTCAACAGAAAAAGTCTCAGTGTGGCTTTGGGCTGCATGACATACCCCAGGGCAGAGAGATAAGCAACTGTGTGATCAGTGTTGTGCAAGCTTTCTTTCTGGGTGCCTCCTGGCCAGCGTGGCTGCCAGGCTGCAGGAGGAGCTGGGAAAATCAGCAAAAAATAATTGAAAGCTGAGAACATTGGCTTATGGAGAGAGAATTGCATAGGTACTCCGTGGCAAAGCAACACCGGGCTCACGCTTCTAAGGTGTAGATAAGCATGTCAGGAAAGGTGCCCCTTTTACCAGGCATAATTATGACAGGAAAAATGGGCATTGTATCGATATGAGATATGTTATACTAGCACTGCACGTTTTGGTTGGCCACAAAGCAGTTTCAGTGATACAGCAGCCTCCTGGGACTCGTCCACTGCTGGCTGCCAGGGTCCAGGCTAGCACTGAGCTGTGCAAGAGCTGAGGCATCACCCCAGCACCTGCCTGTGGAGGAGGCTCCTGGGGAGGGCTGTTGTTGCCAGGCAATGGCAAAGAAAAGGATAACACACCCACTTTGTGTGACCAGAGCCACACCGACATCATTGATAACAGAGTTGCATAAGCAAATCAACACGATGGGCCCTGTCGATTGGAGGGGGAGAAATCTGTGCTGCTCGGAGGGACAAATCAACAAAGAAAGAGATGCTATTTTCACGTTTCTAGAGAGGTGTTACTAACAGAAAGAAAGCACAGATATAAAGCTGTACTCGGCAGAGTCCTTTAGAGAAAAGATAAAGGTAAATGCTTTTCTAACTTGTGATTTTGAGCCTTTTCACTCTTTGTCCAGCTGGCTTTTGAGATGGAGGTCTAAGAGTGCAATGGTGTGTTTGTCTCAGCTGATACTGGAGTGCACAGGCTTTGAACAATAAGGCTTTGTTCTTTTGCCAAATACAGCAATGCCTCTGCTGTTGCTTGGAGAAAAAAAGGAACAAACACATTAGGAAGTCACCGAAAATGAAATGATGGCTCACTTCAAGGCATTCAGTAGCACACTGCAGAGATGAATGAGCTCTGCATGGCATGTGAGTCCATGAGGAGGAGAAATCTTCAGAAAAACACCCTTTAGTTCCCACCACACTTGCAATACGGCAAAGGAGATGACCTTCATGTATATCCCCAGGATCAACAGGCCCCTGAAATGCTTTGCAGGAGAGCCTCATTGCCAACAGCTTTTGCAGGGACTTTGGGCATTGCCGGCAGAGCATTGTATGAGGGTGTACTTTGCCTTTGAGGAGCAGCCCCCACAAAGCAAATCTGGTGGCTCTTTCCAGCAGAGGACTTGAAACGAAACTCAGCAGTGTGGCTGACAGGCCACCACTGCCAGCTGTGGGACCCCTGCAAGGTGCAGGACCACCAAAGCCTGTGGCTTGCCAAGTGCAAGGCAGCTCAGCTCCTGTCTCACAGCCCAGTGCCACCAGTAACATGGAAGAGCAGGTGGGAAATGAATTCCCAAAGAAACTCAAGGGGAAAATAGGAAGGTGGAACAAGCACAGTGGTCCAGAAGAATAAATTCACTGAACATACATCCTTGATTTTAATGGGGCTTCTAATAGCAGGGTGAGCCCAGCAGAGCTGGTTATCTTCCAGGAAATGCTCCCAGAAAATGTGGAGCTCTGGCAAAGCCATTCCTTTCACTTGCTTGACAATGGGAACTGAGGGACCCCCAGTACAAACACAAGCAACATAAAGCTGAGCAGATGTTACCTTGAACTTGTCCTCAACTCATGAGGGAGATTTAAGTGATATGAAACCACTGGAGCAGCCCAGGTGGGAAAGATTACTTCACTTGGGTATGAGCTCTTATTGGAGTTAGGGGAAAGAGCTTATAGTTGTGTGTTATATGCTGGGACCAATTACAATTCCAAAAAATGCAGAATACAGCAAAGGGGAGGTTTGGGGAATGAGAAGAAATTAAAACTACATGGCTGTGTTAAAGCCCAGAAAAGAAGAGACAGAGGCAGAAAGACAGGAAGAAAACAAGGATAAAGTTGTGCAGGGTGTCTTAATACAGGGTCCAGACAAGTGTCACGTGAGCTCATCCAAATGCATCTCAGGCCAGGCCAAGCTTCTCAGGCCAGAAAATGTACAACAATCACCCTGTGCCTGCGCTTGCAAGTGCTGGGAACAGCAAGAACAAAGGGTGGGCTCTTCAGCTCTTTAATTCTCCTCCTTATTTTGCAGAATTGCCACATGCTGAAATAGCAAATGATGTATGAAATGAAAAATCACTCCCCAACCAATGCATATAGATGATGCAGAGAGTATTTGGCCATTACTTCTTTGCAGTAATATTTATCTGCATTAATGCCTCATTCAGAGGTAGCTGGAAATGCCCAGAATGTGAGAGTAAGAGGATCGCAAGAGAGATCAGGGAGAGAGGCAAAGCAGCAAGGCAGGCACCTAAGGAGGCAGAAATAAAGCCTTTCCTGAATAAATCACCAGCTCAGTTCTGACCCAGGTTATTAGCAACCACAAGGCAATATTCTAGGTCCCAATGCTAACCAGTTATCTGTAAAGAGCAAATTCATTTAGTGGGCTTCAGAGGAGTCATTGCCATTTGGAGATGACTTCAAAACCGGTGAGGAATCTTCTGGTGGCCCCAGGCCAGCAGCTGGGAGGGAGGTGTTTTCCTGGTGAGAGAAGCCTTCCCTGGCTGGCACGGCAGTGGGGTGTGGGAGCCAGCCCAGCCATGAATGGGGACAGAAGCAGGGGGGTTCTCCCTGTGACAACCCCAGGCAGAGGCACATTGCCATGGCTTGCACCAAGCTTGGACAGCCCCAGCTCTCCAGTTTGTAATCTCCATGCAGAGGACTGAGCCCCATAAGCTGCTGGCCAAGCACAGCATCAGTGTTTAGCAGACAGCGTTCAGTACCGCTGACTCACCGGTGTTTGCACGTAGGATTACATTTGGATATGCCTTCCTGAAACTGGGAGGGAGGAAGTGCACCCAGCTGAATGCCTGTTGCAAGCACCCCTATCCTGGCACACGAGTGTCACCCAGCAAGATGGAGCCAACAGAAAAAGTCAGTAGCAAAAACAAAACCTATGCACTCAGTCAAAGACATGGTTGGGCTCAGTGTTGGCAAAAAAGACTATGGATGAGCTGAGCACAAATTATAAGGTAAGAGTGAGATACCTTGCACTTTAACAGCTAGAAGCCAAGGGATCATAGAATCCTAAAAGATGCATTTGGGATGTTTCCTCTGCCTCCTCTTACTCATATTTTACCTCCCCACCACCAGAAAAAAAGGAAGTGGAAACTACCAATAGCTGCTTTTGTTCTCCTAAAACTTCTTTGGCTTTGACTTAACATTTCAGTCTGGGTCCAACTTGACCTTCAGATAGCATGGATTCAAGACGAATAGCAAATATTCATCCAAGGACAGGTTTTGGCTCTCTGCCTAGTGTCTGAAGGCACTTTGTGTTGTCTCTGAGTGATAACACATTTAAAGGACACCAAAATATATTTCAAGATAACACTAAAGATGTGATCCACAGAAATTTAGCTATGAAAAATGTTGATGGGAAGGTCTGGAAAACTAATCTGTTGGAAGTATTGGCTAGCTAGTATTGGTGGGATTCACTAGCATGCAAGTATAGGATGATGCTGCTGAATTTGGAGTTACCCCTCCCATGCTGCTGTTAGCCTGAGAGACCTCACTGACCTTCTGGCTACCTCATAGTCAGTCCCACAGCCTTTTAGGAGTTCCTTCGGCTGATGATTTGGTATATGGTCTTGGTGGATAAGGATATCTGCTTTTTAATGAAGAAATTTAACCGTAAGGGAACCTTATATGAAGATTCTGCCCTTATGTGTTTTTTCCAAATCATGCACATGGGTGACACAATTGTGTGGGAAACACACCCAAAGCTCACTAGCACATTCACTCTGAGAGCTCTGCAGAAATACTGTGGACCAGCAAGACTGTTCATAAGAGTCAACAGAAACCTCTAGGAGAAAATTCAAACTTTTCACAAAACCAGTGCTGCAACGAATTCATGTCTGGTTGGCTAAAATTACCTGGCGAGGATGCCTGACTAAAAAGGGGCCAAAAAGCCTTAGGACTAGATTAATTAGTATCTGTACAGACAGCATGGTACACTGAAAATGTGTTTAATTAGCTTGAATCTTCAGCTTTAAGTCATTTATGTAATGTGGAGACTCCTAATCAAGCCTCCTTTGGAAAAAATACCCTTGTAAAACATGTGATTTTTTTTTCTCTACCAAGATGATGAAAACCATGAAGCCTACTTAGACTATATCTCCACACCTTTTCCTCAGAAAATCCCCACATGCTTGACTCTGGGAATGTTTTTACATAAACCCAAAAAGAAAATAACTTTCACAGGTTCCATAAGTACCAGAAATTGTGAAGTCTCTTCCACACCCAAAATAGGACATCCAAATTTTACTGGCACTCTGTGAATGGACAGCTTGTTAAAAGAAAATTGGATAATAAAACAGCAGCATTTGATTCAGCCCCCACCCTTCCTAAGGCTTCTAAAATAGTCTTAGCCCAGTATTCTCCTTGCAGGTTAACAGGAGATGATTTGGACATGGTTGCATTGAAACAGAGCCCCACACATGGCCAACCCTTTGACTCGGTGCAGTCTGAACCCTGGAAGGGGGCTGAGCACTCAGGAAGGCCAGAAGTGGGTGCTCATCCTCCCTGCAGAGCAAAGGAGGGCTCTTCTTGCCTGACACCCTCCTGGCTTCCCTTCCTGCTGCCTTGGGAGACACTTTTGGGATGCACAGAGCCCACACATCAGACACGTGCCAGCAGCGTCTGGAGGCAGCACACAGACACACACACAGACACACAGACACACACAGAGACACACACACACCACACACACACACATCACACACACCATCTTGCTTGCTGTTTATGTTTGAAATGCCAGGGTTGCTAATAATATACTTAAGTGAGGTATCCAATGGCCACTGGGTGACTAAATAGTATGAGCGAGAACTTATTTATTTATTCCTCCTCCTGCAGCTCTTTTTCCTAAGAGTTACCACACTCCAGCAGTGAGAAGAAACCAGAAATTTTGGCAGCGGGCAAGAGTCTCTTTATCTAGGAAAACATGGCAACTTTAATTCAGATGGAAAAGTTTTGATGAACCAAGCCGGAGGCATGAGTGTGGATGCACCTTGGTGCAGGGCACCCAGGGCTGTGCAGAGCTGTGCCTCTCTCATGCTCTGCCCTTGTGTTGCCATTGCTTTTCTGGGAATCATGCCCACCCCCAGGGTGTGGGAGCAGGCTGGCTCCTGTAGCCACCACCAGGACTGACTGCACAGACTTTCAGTCTGCAATGGCACTGCAGCCATTCATACTGCATCCCTCCAAAATGCTTTTCTCCACAAATACCTACAAAAGAGCACTGGATGGCTCAGGCCATTTCTTGGTTTGAAATTTGTTCTTCCAAGGTCTGAAGTGGTGGGTTGGGGCAGCTTCACATCCTGTTGGTCACCTCAGCATGGAGTCCAGGAGCTGTGGAGGTGACACTGGGTGTAGATCATGCAAAGGACTTCCAGCATCTGATTTATGCTGCACAGTTGCTTTCATTTTGCATTTCAGTCAGCTTGGACACTGAGGAGAGACGAACAAGAAATTAAGAATCACAGGCTGTCATCACCCTTCTCCTCCCACTACCATTGTCCTGGTGTAATGCTCCTAAAAAAGGCATCCAGACTACCTTTGGGAGCAGGGTACTGCTACTGCCTTCAGACCTGTTTCTGTCCTACCTCATACTACTGTGCTTGCACAAAAATCTGCACTGAACACAGGTGAAAAGAAACATTTGCTCTCAACCAGTGCAGCAGCAGATGTCAGTGTGTGGACTACATATTCCCCAACTCCTTTTCCCATGCATTCCTCATTTGGGTGCTGCACGCTTCTCCTTTGCATCCAACATGTCCTGCCAGGGGCTCTGAGTGGAAAAGCCCTGCACAAGACAAATTCCCAGGCAGCTGCAGAAATTTAGAGTCATCATCCTGAGAAACTTTTTAATATGCACAGCAATGCTGGGCAGCACAGTGGATATGAAGTGCCAGCCAACTCTGCCAACCCTTGTGGTGGCACAAGCGAGGGGTAACAAACTGTGGCCAGGGGAGGGTGGGCTTTAGCCTGGAAGCCCATCTACTGTGAACCTATGTCTTCTGGCTCCTTGACTCTGAGTGGTCACTGAACAACACAGCCCCCTCTTTGTTTTGACAGTCTAAATCCCTATAAACAGAGCACTTGTTCTTTTTTCTTTAACATCCTTTGTGGTTTCATGAAAACGCCGGATGCTGCAGAAGCTGAAGCATGAAAGGTTCCTCTCTCTATCCTGTCCTCCCTGTCCAGCAACCACACTAAAAAGAAACCACCAAAGAAAGTGCTTGCAAATACCTGAACTGACAGCCCTGGTGATGGAAAGCTCTCCAGTTATTCACAGCCCAAATCGAGCCCGGGCAGCAGCTGTGCAAGTTTCCGAGCTGCTCCTGCCAGTGCCGATGGAGGCTGACCCAAAGGGCTCCACCTCACCACACACTTTTCTCTCTCTTTCCAGCCCTTGGCAGCTTGCTGGGGGTGCAGCCATGAGGCAATGTGGGGGGTCACAGCTGCAGCTACCCCAGTCATGAGACCGGGGAGGAGGAAATCATCATCTTCTCAAAAACATTTCCAAGCCAATGTTGCAAGCAGCTCTGTGGGTGAGAGTTAAAGCTTTTCATCGCTGAAACCTTGGGTTCCTGTTTACCAAACATTTGTTCAGTCTTTATGCATTTGAGTGAATGAGGAAATGAACCACAAAGCTGGGCACAAATGCCAAAACCTTGCTTAAGTACATAAATCACCCTCGTGCCACTTTCTGTGCCTACTTCAGTCTTGAAAAACGAATCCGTCTCCTTAGATTTGTTGTTTGTCATGAGCTTCTGACACTTCCTGGTTCACCACCCAGCCACAGTGAGCACAGCCTCTGCTTTCCTGGAAGCTCCATTGTTGCATCGTTGTCCCACAAAGGCAGAGTTGCTCTGTTGTCCCACAAAGGCAGAGTTGCTAGAAAACCATGCTCTCTCCTCCCTGCCCCGTGCTCCCGCTGCCGGTCCCACCCTATGCAAGGCACACACTCCATGGGGCAGTAAAGGGAGAAAGACCTAAATCCTTTCCAGTCTGAAGGCTGGGCTTTCTGCCATCCTGTCCCAGTCCCACACCCTCTAAATAAGCTCCCAGACCTCAAATTCTCTTTAACTGAAGATCCTAGGCCTGTTTGTTACACCCTGTTCAATCTCCTTGCTTATCAGTTCCTCCAGCACCTCTTACTCTTTCCCTCCCAGGAGCAGCCTTTCCAGCCATCTCTTTATACTACCTTTGTGGTCAGAGCTGAGCAAACCCCCTGAAACCCAGAAAAAGCTTGCAGAGACAGATAACCCCAGACAGGGAAGGGGGAACAGATTGTGCAGCTGGATATAACAGAGAAGAGAGGCCACTCTGCTCATGCTGCAGCCACCCAGGCTCAGCTTCTGGATGCCATGTGGCGCTGCAAAGCCACAAGGGCACTGGCCCCACTGCACGCAGGGGGAGTTATCTGGGGACAGCATCTCTGTTCCACCTGATACAACTTTCCCTGCATGTCCAGATGAGGGACAGTTATAATGCAAACAATCCTGGCGATTTTCTCAAGCTGATAGCACACGAGCAGGGAGAAAGAACACAGCTGTTCAGCTTCCAGCAGTTCTCAGCCCCAGGAGGTCAGACCCTCCCTCTCAGGGGGAGAGCAGAATTCCAGCTGTCTCTGACCACTGTTGCATCTCCCTCAAAGCCCTGTTGCCTCTTTTTTTGTCTCTGCACAGCTTCCTTGCCTCCTGAGAGTACCACTGGTCCATCTCCCAGACAAGCTCAAGAAATGAAATACACCACCAGGTGAGGAGAAGGGACTTGCCGGGACAGAGGACCACAGAGGTAGTGGCAGGTAGACAAGAGGGATTTTCCAAAGTTTATGATACCCAGCACCCACTTCACCTTCCCACCTCCTCCCTGGGGTGTAGGGGCATTGAAATTCCCTCTGCCTGCAACACACCTGAGGTTTTCATCCCTTTCTGCTGTGAGTGATTTACCCTTCTGTTGAAATTCAAGCTGGGTTATCTGACATGCTTTAAAAATTCAGAATGGTGCTTGGTGCTCCTTTAATTCATCAGTGGAGAGTTATGGTTTGGGTAGACATTTTCATTCTTTATTTTCTGCTTTCTCACTCCACAAAGTACTTTGCAACTTATATCTTCATCTTGCTTAGGAAATGAACATGCCCAGGACAACTCCACACCATGCTGCATGCATAGAAATCCCAGGAGGATACTCCTGTCTCCCTTATCATATTATGTTGCTGTCCTTGGCCCAGGTAGGATTTCTTATCAGGCTCAGCAGAGTAATGCCATGGTTGCTCACAGAGCTCCAGGCCCCCCTCTCTGCAAGCACTTACCCACCCAGACTGAAGTCTTTTGGGCTGGTGGTGCAGCTGTGCCCTCCCCAGTCACCTGGAAGAGTCACTGGAAGGTACCTGATCTGCATGATCCTACGTACACCACTTCTACCATAGGCTACACAACTGAAATCCAGAAGGATTTGGTCCAAAGCATTAAGTGACCCTCTTGCCTCATGCATGAATAAATACAGCAAAGAGGAGGAGATGGTTTGCTGATGAGCACAGTGCACAAGGTCCATGTCCTTGAGATTTGCACACAAATGTTCCCTTCCATAACTATTTCTTACTTATTTTCTTAATCAGTGTCAAGACTAGGATTGGTTTATGCCCTGCCTCAGAGGAGGATTCTTGCACTGCAAGTATGTGCTGTGTCCTGCTGGTCACCAGAGAACAAGAGTGCTTTGCAGCCACAACTAGCAAATAACAATGACACTTTTTAATAGGGAGCACATTTAAATGCAGCACCCACCCGCAGAGAAAAGCAATACGTGCTACATCCTCCCTTTCCAGCACTGGGAGAGAAAAACAGTTGTAACAATCGACACACAGAAGTGACAACCCACTCGTTGCTCAGTAATCTGGCTTTGTGGGAAGGATCCCCCACAAGGCGGCTGGCTTGGCTCCACCCTGGATTGCTTGAGCTGGAGTGTGAGCGAGGCCCAGCACAGCAGCCCGAACCATCTTCCCTGGGCATTATCACGGGCATATGCTAATATTAAAAACAATCAGGGTTGTCCACCTCCATTTCTAAGAGCCCCACTTCACTGTGAGCCTGACGCTGCCTTAGGTGCAGTGCCCGCAGCTCTGGATGAACGGCACTTGGTGGGAGCAAGTGCTACACCAGGGGCTCTGTAGCTGTAATTTCCCCAGCTCTGCCCACAGGTATAAATGTAAAAACACAAAAGCTGCACGGCTGACACAGCCAGAATGCATCTCAGTTCACACTGAATATTCATTCCCCAGCTTTTGCAGAAGGCCTTTAAAAACAGTGCTTGCCAGAACAGTCCCTACTGCCTGTGTTATTTCATTTTAGAAGAGCTTGCTCTGTAGAAGATTAAGTAACTTCATGAAGTATATAGCTAACAGGTCACTTGGCTAAGTAGACCAAGCCTGCTGTCCTATAGTCTCCTTCACATTTTCATTAAATCTAAAATCAGTTAATATTATGTAATATAAATGCAGTGGTTTCAGAGACTCTAAACTGAATGAGAATTTTGAATTAAGAGTACAGAACAACCTGAAACTGCCTTTGCAAAAAAAGGCAAAACTGGAGCACCCAAGGGCTCTGTCTGGCCTCATAGAGGCATGGCATTTCCATGAAATGGCTGTGAGCTGAATAAGTACCCTAGGTATTAATATTCAAAGCAGGGCATCACATACGGCTTATGAAACACCTCTTTATGTGGATTAAAGACCTGCTCGCAATGCAGCAAGCTTCCCACTCCAACTGGAGCCACTAGGCTCCAAATTCATTACCATAGCACACTTACTGGATAAAAAAAATTGGAAGGCTTCCCTTTCTATTGGCCTTCCTCTCTAACTATTAAGATTCAGCCTCATACCTGACTTGGCTAATGATGAGTCCCCAGAGAGTGAACCCAGACTTCAGAGCAGCACAATGACTTTGAGTAACCTCTGGCTCAAGGTGAGAAGCTCCTGTGGGATTAGTCCAAGTGGCAACCAGGTGGAAATATTAATGGCCATAATTACGGGAGGCAAGGAGGGGTTTTTCTCAACCAGTGAGGACAACAGCTTCTTTCCAAGAACCATGTCAGCTGACCTGGTTTGTACTCTGCTCCTGTTTACCCACACAGGTAAACATGTCAGCATGTTCTGCTGACCAGGACAACACGCTAGCATCCCACTGGCATTGCTAGAACTCAAATGGGATTGTAGACATTATGGACCTAAATACGCCTAGAGCAAGACCTCAATGCAGGAGAATGAAATCCTCTGTGCATGCTTTCTGTGTACTTGAATGGAAGTCAGTTTCTGATGGAATAGATGTTTTATGTAGATAGATAGATAGATAGATAGATAGATAGATAGATAGATAGACAGCTAGATAGATAGATAGATAGCTGTACCATACATATGTACACAAGTTCGATTTGGTAATAGTTTTTCTGAAGTGAAGCATCATTTCGCACTGCAGTGCAAGTCTTTTTGCCCATGTTCTGCTACTGAAAAGTGAACACCAGACAAGGAGAGTGGATTTGTGACTGTGGTATCGCTCAATATGCAAGGAGTGACACAGAGCACCTGTTGGGTTTATTTGCCCAGCATGTGGATCCTCCAGTTGCTAGCTGTGCTCAGTGCTCCAGAAGAAAAACAGAGGTTTGGGTCTGTTCCAGTGTATCTGTCTTTATTTTCAGAAAACATTTCCCTAAGTAGGCCAAAAATGTCTCTTAAATCTTGAGCTTTAAAGGATACATTTGTAAGTCAACAAACACACGCAAAGGGTGACCAGCTGTTCTACTTTTGGAGGCACTGTCCTAGTTCTCAGAAGCCAATCTGCACTGCACCTCCCATAGAGGAGAGAGTCCAAGTGTCCTACTTTCTTGATGGCCTATTTGTCCTACCATGAGAAAGTGAGGTGTGTGACTCCCCACAGGAGAACAGAAGCAATCCTCCTCTCTGTATGCCCACACAGAAAGCCAACAGAGAGGCAAAACATCCAGAGCACTTCCGAGTAGAGTCTCAGAGTCCTACTGTTTCAGCTCAGACTCCTGTCTTGCAGCAATGTCAAGGTGCAGCAGATGCTATTAAAAACTGGTTTCCCTGTCCTCTAATGTCACTTCCACTCTGAAATCTCACCTTGTTAACACATGCAGTTCACTGCTCTGTCTCAGCTAGTGAGAGCATATTATCACTTAGCTCTGATTCAGCAAGACACCTACATTTACACATTGCCTGTGCCTGTTCAGTAGGACAGCAAGGGACACTCTTGAAGCTCCTTTTAACTCTATTAGGCATGCATTTACACTTAAGCATGGATGTAAGTGCTTGGCTAGACTAATACCATGATGAAAAAACATCAAGAGAGCTAAGCTTTGAACTGAAAATATTTTTTTTTCGCCAACTCCAGGGAAAAAAGATCTTAAGATACAAATAATTTTTTCTGGAAATGCTTGACAAGCACAAAAGTAATATTCTGAGTAGTATCCTGCTCCTCAGCAACACTAGTAGCAAGCTGCTGTAAAAATCCAGGCTTCAGCAAGGTAGTGGATGAATACAGCAGTTTTCTGCATAGTCTCCACTGAGCTTTAGCCAAACAATGTGCATTGAATCCCTAAATTAGAGAGAAAAGAGGTAAAATTAGAGAGCAAGGGTAAAATTAGAGAGCATCCCTAAATTAGAACCACCACCCACTTTTTCTCCTGCAGCATTTACTGTCAGTCTCAATCATCTCCTGCTCCTCGGTAAGGCAATCTGGGTAAGAAGCATGGAGGAGTTTCATGTGTGCTCAAAAAACTTTAGCACCAGATCCACTCTGTCAGTCACGTAGACAGCAGGATGTGGGGAGGGGGTGATATCATCCATGAGCTTCATCCTTCAAATATCTAGAGCCATCCACAAAAGCTGTATTCGTGAGTAAGGACAGAACTTGGTCCTCTCAGGCTGTATTCAGCCTCCCAGAAATAATTATCTCTGCTAGCAGGGTTTCACATGCACATAAATCCCTCTTTCTTTGGTATCCATCTCATACAGGCCTTTTTAAAACCTTCTCAAGCTCAAATCCTGTATGGAAGAGTTGCCTCATACTCTTTTGTGGGTTACAGCTCAGTAGAGAGAGAAAGCTAACCTGGCAGATCAGATCTGCTGTTTCACACCCTCGGTTTCACACCTCTCCATTCACAAGCTGCTTTGCATTTCTCTTTACTCTGCAGTTTCAAACTTTGTAAACTTTGATCACAAGTTTGATCGTAGGGTGGCTGGGATTTGGGGGCAGAAACAAGAACCTTCCCTCTTTCTTCAAAACATCTATCCGTCAATATCAGTGACTGGTTTTTATAAAAAAGGGTGACACACTTTCAGAGAAGATATAGCACCTTCTATGTTTTGACATTTTGGTTTTAGTTGAAGAATAATCAAGCTTCTCAAAAATAAGGGTTTTGAAGACACTATCTTACTGCTTACAGTCTGGGGGAGAAAAATCCAACAACATTCCTGCATTTGTTTCTGAAAGTAGATGCCACTTGTCCTTCACTTTCTGTACAGACAATAACTGTGGGCTTATCCATCTCGTTACTGTAGCCATGAATAGCTGAGAATGGAAAAACCAACATCTGAAACTGGGTGAGCTTCTGACGCTCCCTCCATATGACAGCTTTAACAAGACTCCCACCCCTAGTGAGTCACTAGCTCTCTCTACAAACTCTGTCTGGGATGGGAAGCGTGAGCATGCATTTTGCGCACAGCAAACCCTCCAGCAGGGTGAAGCTTTCACCTGGGGTTGTGTGACGCTGCCTCTGACTCTGCCACACCCCATCTTCGGTCTGCAGCACATCTGCAGCTTCCCCAAAGCATCTGCTGGAGCTCCTGCTAAAATGCCTTTGCATTTCCTGGTAACTTGGGATTTCCTCAAACGTGAAGGATGCTTGAAAAGGAGCAAGTGAGCACATGTAGCACCGCTGGAGGGGCAGGAAGGCTGTGACAAAGGTCAGTTAGTCCAGTTCTTGTCAGAGTCCCCTGGCTCTGTGCAAATAGTGCATAGCACTTTTATGATGAAGCAGCAGTTACTAACAAAAAGATACATTCAGTGGCTCAGGGTGGGAGACTTTCATAGCCCTGGACCATATGGTAAGAAAAAAGTACCCCCAGAAATTCAGACTGCAGCAAAATGTTGTCTTTTATGAAAAAGGCACTTGATATCATCAGGGAAAGAAGGTCACACCCCCCACACCTTCTTTGATTATCAGCTGATGCAGGAATGCTATGTGCTTCCAAAGGTGAGGTGCTGCCAAGTGTGGGTGACAGGCAGGAGGGGAGGGATGTGCTGGAGCCAAGCCAGGACCCCTCGGGGCAGGCAGGGACAGGGCCCGCACCCAGCCCAGCCCGGCAGGGCGCTGGCACCGGCAGCAGCCGAGACTGCCTCTGCCTGCCTCACGCTGTCGGGATGAGCCCCGCAGAGCACGGCTGTTATTTGCTTTAAAGAAGGCATTTTTGGCACCCAGTGTACAATATGTTGCTGTTGCCCTCGTGACAGCTCCATAATCTCTTCTTTCGCTTCCAGTGTTGTTGTCCCAGTTTCCAAGGAGCAGACAGAAAGAATTTACTCTTCTTTGGAGTGGGACAATTCCTCATCAGGAAAGAAATGAGTAGAGACAGACTCGGGAAATTCTTCACTTGTCTATTTTTATTTACAGCGGAGTTCCTGTTATTACCTTGAACAAAAATAGCACAACAGCAAGGCTGCAGCCCAGTTTGCTTTGCCTTCCTGCAAGAGCCCATCAACACCAGCCCTGGGCCACTGCTCCCAGGCACCACCTCCTCCCACCGCCCCCCTCTTGGTCACCAGCAGCCCCAAGGATGGGCACCAGCAGTAGCCCCACACCTCCCAGGCTTGCCTGGTGGGTCCTCACCCTGAGCAGGCTTGGCCAAAACAGCACTTAGAGCTCCAGCAAGTCCTGTCTGCAGCTCAGGGTCCCAGAACAGCCTGGTAGCAGCCATTTGGCATCAACAGTGGCTGCAGTGAGAAGATCCCAAGAGTGCATGCTGCAATTTCCCCCTCCAGGGTGCCATGAGTTAAACCACATGGGTTTAGTATTCACCAGCAAAAGCAAATGAGTGGCAATATCCTTTGTCAAAAATAACATAGTAGTAAAGTACTGCTGAAAGGAGACACCAAGAGAGGCAGAGAAGTGGCACTACCTGCACAGGTAACAGCCTCCACGTTGAGAGGATTCCAGCAAGGTTACACAACATCACAGAGATGCGAAGGGAGAGAAAGTAACAGGACCTCAGTTATCAACAGATACCATCTTTTGTATCAGGCAAAGTCACAGTCTGCTTTTAGATCCTTCGTCTTTAAAAAATAGTTGGAACTTTTCATGGCAAACTTGAGTTTTGGACATAATTTTCAAATCCGTCATGCTTTATCTTCAGAAAAAAAGGAAAGATCTGCCTTGTACAGAGCCAAGGAGCTGCGAGCTGCTTCTCATTCCTCCCCAGCAAGGATGTACACATAGGACAAAATTTTCAAAGCACCTCCAGGGATTAAGCACCCATCTCCCCATCTCCTCTTGACCATCAATGGGACAAACACACCCAACTCCCTTAAGCTCTTGTGGAAATCTCATCCTTTGATGTAATTTCAAAGGCTTCAAAGCTAAGGTTTGTCTCTTTGAGGCAGGGAGAGAAGAAGAAATGTGGAAGCATTAAAGCAATTCATCTTAAAGCCCTTTGCCTGGCTCTGCCAGGGTGCAGAGCATCACCAGGGATATCACATGGGATAGCTCAAGGCAGGAACTTTCCCTGGCTGACCCATGACTTCCCTCTCCGAGGTGGTGGAGAAGGTCCTGCAGTGAGGGAGTAACATCTCATACCCACTGAGACCAAAGTGCTCAACAGCCTGAATGCCCACGTCACTCATGCTCATCCTGCCCATGGCCAGGCCCTGGAGTTACAAGCAGCATGTTTGCCTTGCTTATGGTAGGAAGCAGGACCCCCTTTACCTGGCTTTGCTTCAAGAACAAGCCCTTTCTTCCCTGCACATCTCCCCACCCTTCCCACATCTGTTTTCCTTGACACCAACCGGAAAATCCTCTTTGAAACATTCTGGCATCTGAGATAGGAAGTCGCAGCTACAAGCTTCATGAAAATGTGCAGATGGACAGGGTCTCCAAAAATTCTCCTTCAAAGGGAAAGAATTATTACACATTACTGAGCATTCAGTCTTCAGCTCATGGCCTGCTCTTATATGGAGTGGCTGGATTTGAATGCAACTCTATGCAATGCAAACTGTAAAGTTTTTTTCCTATGATTATGGTATTCACAGCACTGCTGGTCTGAGTAGATTCTCCAGGTGCTCATTTTCTTCAGTACTATGACAGTTCAGTCAGTCAGCCCTCAGGACTGTGAGAGCCATATAAATTCATAGGCAAAAAAAACCAACAGTCCTAAATTATTCTACTACTCATTGAAACAGACTAGGAAAACAAAATGAAAAGTTGTGATTTGCACAGGGAGGGGAGAGACAGAGGGTTGGGGGAGTTCCCTTGTCAACTTGTGATAGGCTGAACCAGAACATCACCACCTCCTTTTCTCTCATTAGAAATACTCCCCGGCAGTTATTTGCTTTAGTTTGGACAGCAGATCAGTTCCCCTGTCATGCACAGTGTTTCATCCATGCCAAGCTGGGAGGCCAGCCCCAAAAAGGACAGCCCTGCTGAGGACAGGTGGTGGCTGCAGCTGCCTGGAGCTCATCCTCCAGCCTCCCATCCTGCTCCTCGCAGTGATGCCATTTTCACAAAGTGCGAAGCAGGCGCCTGTTTCTGTTTCCATTTCCATTGCAGTATTGCCACCAGCCACGATAAGGATGATTTATTTTGGTTACAATGCCCAGGCACTCCAGTCACACAGGCAGGCCCCCTGCATGCCAGATACAGAGCAAAACTAGAAACACTGAAGGTCACCTCCTCCCCGGTGAACTTGCGTCTGGGAGGGAGCCCGAGTGAATGCCTTAGCAATGTAAATACCATCCTACGGCTCGCTAATGACCTCAATGAATCAAGAGGAGGCCTTGTTTACCTTATGAAAACTTCCCGAAATAGCACAGCAAACAAAAACATTGCCTATGCCTCCAGGGTCCATAAGCACTTTGCTGTCCCCACTGGTTCCACCTCTGGAGAGGGACAGCAAGGAGAAGCCCTTGGAGGCAGCTGTGCCCGGCTGCTGCCACTGCAAGGGTGCTGTACAGAGCTCCCACTGCTCCATCCTTCCTCCACCAGCAACACAGCTTTCACACTTCCCCAGGGTCAAGAGAGGGAAGCAAAAAGCCTGTGTAAGGAAACGGGGATTAGCCAGCACTGCTGCTTGCTCCACTGTGCTTTGGTGGCCTCCACACAGCAAATCCACCGGAGGTGTTACAGCTCCCGCTGCCCCATGGCAGAGATGCTGTGCATCCCCCCTGGGCAGGGATGTGTGCTTCTCCTACCTCCTGTGGGCTGCTGCCCTGCAGCTGTGGCTACAAAACGTCTGCTTAGCCTGGAAATCACACTGAAGCCACTGGAAGGGCTCACATCACCTGATAGGGCTCGCACCCTCAGGAGAGGAGCAGCAGGGGAATGCAGTGAGGGGCTAAGGGAGATGAATGGGTGTATTATTTCTGCCTCCTTGCCTGCAGTTTTATTAAGTGCAACATCTTTCATAAGATGCTAGAACTGCTTGACATTTCTCAACCAACGGTTTTAAAAAAAATTCAGACAAAAGTTGCTTTCAGAAGATCTCCTGATTCAAATAAAAAGGTGCCAACTTTATATATTTTTTTTTGTTTTCACAGAAGAAGTGTTTGGGTTTTTTTCTCTTTCTTATTCTTCGTCATTCCTCAGCTCAAAAAACCCCCACAAAAATAGGAGATTAAATCTATTATAGGGCAGTAAGTTTTGGATTAATGTTGACAATCATTCAACAATACTTTACTCAGCAGGATTTTTTGTGAAGATGCTGGACTACTTTCAAACTCTTCAAGCAACACTGAAAAAAGATAGGTCTCAATTCTTAGAAAAGTCTATAATCAAACCAGGGATCTAGACCCAAGGCTGCCAAAGCCTGGGTAAGGTTAACTTGGGTCTTTCACTAGCACTAGCTGTACCCAACGCTGACAGGGACAGGACTCAGCCAGGCAGGAGGGGAACCCACCCCAAAGCACAGCCCAGCAGGAGCGGCAGGGCAGCAGCTCCAGGCCAGCGTGACACAGGGACCCTTGAGAGGAGGTGGTGGCAGAGGAAAGGTGTTTGTGGCAGCAGAGGTGGGGAGGGGATGCCAAGGAAGGAGCGGGTACAAGTGTGCCCAGGGCTGGAGCTGCACAGCCCAGCTCCCTGTGGCGCCGTGCTGCTGGACCCCGGCTCCTGGCCCACGGCCAGGGCGACGTGCAGGCAAAGCACCGGCCAGCCAGAGCATGGAAAGCATGCCTGAAAATCTCAGCATGGTACCACTGAGTCAGTCCCACTCCCTTCCCAAAATCCTTGCTTAGGCAGCTGTTCCCAGGGCTGCAAAAACAAAAGGCACAAGATGAGATGAGAAGGAGGCCCAGGAAAAATAAGTTACAGCTATAGAGTGTGACTATCATAAACAGCTAATTTAAAGAGCTTAACACAAGTCTTCTTGTGGGCATCATAATGGCATGCTGGCTGCATCCATTATGTATGGAAACAGAAATGTGCTGATTCAGCTGTGAGGGCTTTTGAAGTGATGGCAGCTGAATTTGCACTGAGCCTTCGTCTGTCAATTCATCCTTTTAACTGTTTTTAACAAGCTGACGCTTCTTCAGCCTGACAAATGGTTTCTAAGACATCCCTTCTCTTTCAGCTGTTTGTCATTCACTCATGTTTCTTCAGGTACAGACCTTTTTTGTTTTTCTTTCACAGCAGAGCACTTCCTCTTCCTCTCCAGCCCATCTGGCTGTGCAGCATCACACGGCAGAAACTCTTATGCAGCACCAGAAGAAAAGAAAACAGCTGGGGAAAGGTTACCATGTCACATGCCCTCCTCCACAGATGCTATAAGCTGGTATGTTCAGCTCTCAGTATCCGGGGTAATGAGGGCAGAGAAAGAAAAGCAAAACTGGTAACACAAAATATATGTAAATAAGGGCCCAGGAACATAATACTTTAATACTTTACCTTTGGAAAAAAAAGTTTAAGATGCAGCATGAGGTTATAAATAAAGAGAAAAAAACGTTGTACATTATACTTTATAATGGCTCTGAAAGAGTTCTGCATTTTTTAAACATGGCACATCTAATCTGCAGCTCAGAGAATGCACCCACAGATAATCGAGAGTTGACTGTAAAAAATCTTTTTTTGAATGACAGCTTGAAAAGTTCATGCACATTTCTCATGACAAATCCCCTAATTATCATTTCCATCAATAGACTGTTAACATATATTCCGGGCACTACAGGCAGCAGAAAAAACCCAAGTGGGAAGCACCTGAGATTTATCATTCACATTATAAAGAGCCCAAATTTCAAGCAGAGTTGCAAAAGGCCAGCAGTCAGCTTGGACGAGGATGGAATTTCTACATACACACCAAGACTGCCTACTGGTGTCAGTGTTACATGTCATGATAAGAGAGTTTGTAGAAGTGGCCCTTAAGCTTCATGGTTGAGCTGAGCTCTAATTAGCAGCAGGCAGGGAAGGGGAGAGCCAGTAGGGCAGAGCCTTTCTGGAGTGCTCACGCTCTCCCCACAGCTCACCAACTGGCATGGAAGAAAAAACCTGCCCCAAGCTCTCTCTGTCAGTGCTTGTATGCCCAATAAGATGTGTGAAGATAGCCATAAAATAAAACTGAAGTGCATTTTTCACCACTACCCCTTCAGTGAGGAGCCCACCCAATGTGCTATGCATAGGCAATGCTGTTGGCAACTTCTCTTCAGAGGTGGAGCTTCACAAGGTGGACAGCTTGGATTTCAGGAGCTCATGGCCCAGCCAGCCACTAAGACAGGACCAGTCACACAATTTTAATCCAGACCTGTCAAAGTCTTCAAGACTTGACAAAGTCTTCAAGCACATCCATATTTAAGCCTGTGTTGCAATATGGGGTTTGGCTCTGCCCATCATGAAAATAATTACCTCCAGCACAGTGTTTTCACAGCCTGAGCATGGCATTTTCCCACCACTCTGAGTCACGGAGACCACTTTCAATGGCCTGTGTGTTACTACTGCACAGGCAGGGTGGTTTCTCAGCTCCTGCAGGCTGAATGTTCAGCTAGAAGGCAGTAACACAGCAGAGGAGTGTCTTAGTAAGGTTGTGGGGGCTTCACAGAAGTTTATTTCATGCAGAATGAATGATGGTTCCCCAGTCTGGTCCAGCCTCACAGGCCATGGGACCCAGAAAGGCAAATGATGATTTGGAAGCAAAATATTTACCTAGCAGAGCAGGGTAAAGTGCAGCAAACCTTATGAAATCCAATACTAAACTCCATATGCAGATCTCATCTAAGGTCTGGAAAGACCTTAGGATTTCTCATGACAGAGAAAATCCTAAAGTGGA
This sequence comes from Passer domesticus, assembly GCF_036417665.1. Classification (NCBI taxonomy): domain Eukaryota; kingdom Metazoa; phylum Chordata; class Aves; order Passeriformes; family Passeridae; genus Passer; species Passer domesticus. The sequence goes on along the minus strand of NC_087476.1, from coordinate 70,159,963 downwards.
GGGATCTTGTAACCAAGTTCCAGTGTGATTTTGTCACTGGCAGCCACTGGGTCGAAAGGAACAGGCTGTTTCTCACAGTGACCTGTTTACTTTTTCTATTCATGGCTGTGCCTTTCTCTTTTAGGAGATCAGTTTGCTTTTGCCAGATGGAGTCAAAGTCACCACTGTGAATCCAGCTTTTTTTTTCTTGTTTCTTGGAAAGCACCAGTCAGTACCATGTCAAGAAAAACAAACAGAGAGGTTTGCTTAGGATCTATTTAAAGCAATGTATCAGCAGTAGCTTCAATACCACCCCAGGGCCAGCAATGGTGTTTGTGACAAAACTGGGGCTGCTGCACGTGAGCAGGGCTGGATCATTGCAAAGCTGTTGCAGATCCCATCTTCCACCCAAAGAGGTCAGAGCCATGCACAATGCAAGCAAGAGAGCTCCTCTCCAGCATCTCCACTATCCCACACTGGCCATGTAGGAAAAGTCCTGGATCTCAGCCACTGCAAGCTGCCATAAGGTCCTTAAATGTAGCAGACATGCTTAGTGATTCAAGAGAAGGATCTGAATTTTCTGTCCCTTCCAGCAGACCTTGAGTGGTGGAAGATTTCTCTGACCAGGAGAAAGTCTGTGCCTAGAAGGGAGTTGACATGGCAGCATGCTTGCCACCATTGGACCAAGGGTCAGAAACTGTCTGGAGAGGGAATGGTGGAGCAGACCAAGGGCTGCAGAAGGTCCTATCCCTATGAGGTGTTTACTGCTGGAAAAGTGAAGGAATGAGCACCCCACACTGCTGGTGTAGATGAGAATCTGACACCACACACAGGCTGAGCCCAGGGAAAGGGCTAATAACACATCCCCACCTCGCCATAGCATCATGAGGCTAATTTCATTAGTGCTATAAAACACTCTGACGCTGTCCGTGTGCAGCTCAAAGCGTTATTAAACAGCCACACGGAGCAAAGCCAACAGTGCTTAGCTTTTGTTTATGTAAGGTATTCTGCTGATACTATACCCCTGGGAAATAGTAACAGCTATGGTTATAATAGGGGATTTAGTACCACCTCAACTCTGCAGCAATACTGACCATACCTCTAAAAGCAATCTCAGAAAAGTCTGTTCCACAGGGAATCTCACTGTGTCCCACTTACAAGCATGCCAGTGCTTGCCTTTTCCTTCTGCAGCTCATTTCTGTAAAAGACACATTCATAACTCCGAGCTCCTTACCAGTGAATCTAATCCAGCAAGTATCCAAGACATTCAGGAAAAGAGACTTTCATAGCATTGGAATTTTTCCATGCCAGCACTTTTTCACCCTTAGATAAATGGCTTTTACTTACAAGGTTAAAGGCTCTATTCTTTTCAAAATACTTCTCAGCTTCAAAGGAGCAGTGGAAATTGGCTGTGCACCTGGCCAGCTGATCCAGCCTGGAGTCAACCAAACAGCAAGAGGCGTCTTTCTTCCCTGCAGCACCAAGCAGTGCTGGGCAGTGGACGAGCAAGCTGGAGGGCTGCTGTAAATAGGCTAACAGTTTATAAAGCAGAAGGTATTTAGGCAGGGCCTGGTCAGCACGGCATTCTGAATTTCCAGACTGGGGGCTGGTGCCTGGGATGCACCTGCTGTGTTGGATGCCGGGTATTGGAAAAGCCTTCTCTGGAAAGACTTCTTTAGACACCCAACTGCTGCACAGGGGCAAAGCCTTCCTGAGCCCTGTCATCTATCCAGTTCACTGGAGCAGGCACCGAAGGACAAAACTCTGCAGCAACTTGGGAACAGGCCAGATGTGAAAACAGCTACACCAAACCCCCTCCACTCACAGATTCCCTCATGTGTGAGTGAGCTCTCCTGCAGATACTGGATGGAAGTGGATTTTTATCATATGGGTGAACAAAGACCCCAGCTGATGAGACACGTTTGTCTTTCTCATGAGACAAGTGTAGCAAACACTTTGCTGAAAGCAGTCTTGACCAAATTGCTCCTGGCCTTGAACAACAGAGAAAAGTACAGAGGAGGAGGAAGGGGGGAGGAAGGACTGCTGGGGGAGTTGGGCACTGTACACAGAAAACCTCATGTCTGCATGCACGGCAGCTTGTCTGAAGTCCAGCCAAGAGCAGCTCCCAGTTCTCTTGTGGTGGGGAGGGGACGCTGACACCCAGCCAGAGATATCTAGAAAGTCCCAGGAGATCTGTGCCTTCCTCCAAAACCCTTCCCTTGACAGCTCCCTGATGCTGGCACCACCCATTTCCCCCACCTTGCCCTCTGTCCCAGCAAGTCTCTCCTGGCCAGGCTCCTGGCTGTTCAGCACTGAGTCCATCTGCAGGAGGTTGCACAATTCTTGGCCACATGCAGCTTGGCCCGAGCAGGGGCTGTTGCTCTCACTTTCAAGAGCCACAGCCATAAAAAGAGACGGAATTTGCTGGCCAAGGAGAAGCCAGGGCAAGCTGATGCAGTGCAGGCTCCCGAGGTCAATGGCTGCAGCTCTGTGCCGGGGGAGGACATGCAATGCCTAATGTGGAAATGTTTGTGTTTGGAGCAATATATAGTTACATTTAGCCCCTAGCAGCTGCAGAGGCTGTTTACTGTAGCACACAGACCTCAGCCTATTAGCTGAAGGCCTGACAGTGACCAGATGTGAGAGGAGCGACTGCAGAGCCTGCAGCCGTATTTATCTCTTTGCCAAGATCCCAACAATATCTTGCCTAATAAGTCTGGCACAGAAATAATCATTTAAAGAGCTAAAAAACACAACATCCACAGCCCATCTTTACAGCCAGAAGGGGATTTTTGTGAGGCTTACAGTCTAATCTTTCACCGTCCCAAGTGCTTCCCTCCTACTTCACAAACAGCGGGTGATTTATTTCCCAAATGGCTGGACTCAAGCCTCCTCCATGTAATCACTCAACAGGGAGGCCGCACCTCTGCAGCCAGCCCTGGCCACTCGCAGCAGCTGCACAAGGAGGCAGAAAGGTGCAGAAGCCACCACCCCCCAGCTGAGGTGCCAGCAGCTCCTCCGGCAGGGGCAATGCCAAAGTCTCCAGGGCCTTTCCCCCTGCCCCACGCCGCCCATTCCCGGTGGAGAGCAGGTCCCTGGGGCGGGACAGGCTGTACTGTCACCCTGCGTGTCCCAGCAGCAGCCAGCAGATTAGCCTCCATTCGCTCCATTAAAAACAAAACAAAGCAAAACAAAGCAACTCTTTAGGTGCTTTCTGAAGGCCCGGAGAACTGTATCTTTGCTGGCAGAAGAACTGGGTGTTGGATCAACATCAACACCAAGAAACATAAGTTGCACTCTGCTGATTCACGCAGTTTATGACCTTGGCTGGCAGATAAGCCTGTGTAGTATGATTTTCTGTGCTTTGCAGGCTGCAGGTACCAGGTGTCGTTGAAGGTCAGAGTTGAGGAAAGGGCTCTCCCACAGTCAGGAGAAAGTTAGAGAACGATTTTTATGCAACATAAGCTTGTAGATGATTAACAATTTTCTTTCAGTTAACCGAGAAGTTAATAGTTATTCAAAGCACTCCATTGTAATGGGAGTGGAGATGGGGAGATGTACTACATTAACCTTTAATCTTGGACTGTGCAATAAAAATTAAAATGGAATATGGCACATAAGTATGATTAATTCTGCTTGCAAAGGGAGAGGGTGTCAGTGTATGCTTTGCACAGGAGTGTTTCCTTCTAACAGCAGGGTGCCTTGATGCAGGTGAGGATGTGCAACAGAAAGACTACATTCAGTGTTCAGTCCTGTGTTTTCTGATTTTTTTCAAGCTCAGAATCCATTTTATTTCAACTTCCATCTTGTTAACTCTGCACCTCCCAGAAAACTCTAAACTTCAGGACTTTTTTTTTCTTTAGTTTTGAAGGAGAGAAGGCAGAAAGAGAGGCAGAACTTGGCAATTTGAAACTGTGGAATTGTCAGTGAAGCATCTGCTAGCCTGCTCCCACTGCAGTGGACAGCACCAGGGAGAAGGACAGAGGATTTCCCAAAAAGCGATTTCTTTCTGAAGCCCCCCTTGCCCCACCCTGTCTGCCACTCTAATGGGGAGCCATGGGTTGAGCTTGGCACTAAAAATAGCCAGGGGGTTACCCTGCCCAGGGCTTACTAGTGCCTCCCAGCCTAGTGCCTCCCAGCCTCAGCCTATCCCAGAGCCACTTTTCCTGGGCACTGCAGTCTGCTGATCCTCATGGCACCATTGCCACATGCACAGAGACTTGCTGAAGTCAATGACATTGAGTTTATTTTCTGTTTGCAAGCTCAGTGGCAACCCTTTGGAGAGAAAGAGCAGTGTGGGAGACAGGCCCAAGAGGCAGACTGTGCTCATGGTATTCCCCAGCTTAGCCATGTTTGGCTCTGGGGTTTGGTGGGGTTTTTCAAAAGTGTTGCAAAATCCGGGTCTGGATTTGTCTTTCCCCTTTTGTTCTTACTACTCTCCCAAATGTGCCAAAAGTCCCTTGCCTGATGTCGTCAATGGGTTTGACCTGGGCCAGCACGAGCCCAAGGGACAGGGTTTAGGAGGCTGAATCAGAAATGTTTTCAAGGCAAATTCCTCCCACAGTTCAGACACACCTGAGTGAGCCTGCCCACTTGCTTTCCTGAGGAGCTGGCACTTCCTTGTCCCAGCCAGAAGTGGAAGTGTTAAGCTAGAGTAAGTGGCTGGTTCCTTTTATGAGTATTTTCTCAGCTAAGGGTGTTTCTGTGCACCACACTCTATCTCCAGCTGTCTATAAGTCAACATGCATTTCCCAGCACTTTCTGCATTCATTCAACAGCCATGCCAATATAATGTGTGCATTAAGAGGGAAATCAGCCAGCTCATGAGAAGGCACTGGAAGCAGCTCTGCAGGCTGAAGGGCACTGGCTTCCCTGACAGCCAAGAGGAATGACCCCACACCCCAGCACACCGCTGGCCCCCTTGTGAGGCCAGAGTTTACCCCTGTTCCCTGTTCCCAGTTACGACTGCCTGCAGCAAGCCAGGCCTCACAAGAGCAGGTATGGTAGCCAGAGAGCAGGGAGGAGAGGTGGCTATTGCCCTTGTCAAGACAAGATGGATGGCATGCACTCAGCCTGCCAGCTTACAGATGAAGGGGAATCTAAATACCTCCACGGTGTGCCCACAGGTGCCCACACCACACTCTGCCTGCCTTTTTGGGCAGGGGGCCTCCATGGGGAGGATGCAGGTATCCAAGCTTCACCCTGCTCTCCCTCTGCCCAGGGTTGTTTACTCCTTCTTCCTCCATAGTCAGTGCTCAGCAGTTTCAAGGCAGTGTCTGTTCTCGTGCCTTCCTTCCTGACACCAAGCTGTGTTTTGGTTTCAACAAGCCCCAGTGGAGCCGAGCCCCTGTGACCACAGCAGGGCAGGCAGCTCTCAGCTGAGCTTGCAGGGAGCACAGAAGTGTGTGGTGCTTGCAGACAGCACAAACAAGGCCCTCTCCTTCCACAGCCCGTGCCCAGCAGCTCTGATGGGCATTTCCTTGAGGTCTCTCAGTCCCAGTCATTCTGCTGAGAGCCAGGATGGATCAGCAGATAGCAGGCAGGGCAGGCAGGAGGGCACATCTCATTTGGAAGTAAGGCAGGTCACACAAAGACTGCGTGAGCCCATGCTGAGAAAACTCCACACATTCAGTGTATTTGTCTTTGAGAAATAGGGTTAAGAAAGAATGAAGTCATAAACATAAGGATATACATAATGGCATATCTATAATGGCTCTGTAATTGCTGGGCTTTTGTGCACAGTTAATCTACAACCTGGTTAACCTGCCTCAAGGTAATCGAGAGGCAGTGACAAATGTGTGCCATCCTCCCACCTCCACACAAGCCACTGCCTCCAAACATTATACAGAAAGTTACAAAGACAGAGTTACCTGCTGGTAACTCAACCTGAGGCAAGCAAGATGAGGCCTTTTATATTTGCCGGGGCCAAGGTGCATGGCGATAGCAGGAGCTGCATCACCGCTGGGTAATGCTAAGCCAACAACGCCCCACGGAGCCACACGGCACAGGGCACAGCACCCGGGGAGAAGGAGACTTGTGCTATCACTGAGCTCAACTATGGGACCAAATTTTGGCAGGGCATTTAAAAAAAAATGCTCCTATGTGAAATTTGCTTCCAGTGAGAACCAAACATCTGGGAGAATATACATTCCAGAGCAGACTGGGAATAGGAGCAGCCCTAGAGCAGCTGACTCTCATCTGAACTGATGACAGAACCAAAGGTCCAAGTTGTGTTCCTGGAGAAAAAACAAACATTGCATTTGCTCTGCATATGTGTAGAAAGCACCTGGACATGGGATTTGGAGGGAGGACGTTTAGGAACATGCCACAGCCAGAGGAAAAGACAACAAAGTGTTGCAGCTCCAGTCTGTTGCAAATTACTGCGAAGTCACACTTAGATTCAGGCCTTACCCCCAAGCTGGACCAGTAACTATTTAGTAACTGTATGTAACAAAGCACAGTCATGCCTCATTTACATCTCTCCTCAACCTCCATTTGCTGTAAAAAGTCTCAGAAGGAGCTGTACATGTTTTGGAAAGGAAGGTACAGCAGCAGTAACAACACACTGTGAACAAGGTGGGCTGTCTGTGAAGTCCATTCAGGCTTCCCTTCAGACCCAGGGATGCTGCGGGGCAGAGCTGAGTGCCCACTCAGACACACTCTGGCCAATGTCACCATGTACCTGTGGGCACTTGGAATTAATTTTGCCATACCATGGGAAGCAGCTGCCACTGTGCAGGTCCTCAAGACTCCCCACATTGGCTTTCTCTTCCCTGCACCCTCTAGGAGTGCAACTTTGCATCATGAGTCATGCATCCATCTTCTCCAGTCTCCTGCTGTGCCCTCATAGATGGTTGTGCATCCTAAAGCCCTGGGAGCCCCCAGAGCAAGCACAACAGCAGGGCTGAGAAGTCAAGGGCATCCACACAACCATATCTCCCTGCAGCAACACCGACATAACTCCCCTGCGCCCAGTAAGGCTCCGTAGGCTGCTTGCTGCACCTGCTCTGTGGACAGACTTATCAGCCTCCAAGGCTGTGAAACTGGTAATCTATAAAAAGTATGAGTCACTGCAACAAAATCTCATGTCCTTCTCTAGTTCAAAGTCTTTCCTAGAATTGCACCAACTGTGAGGCCTTGAAGACAAAATTGTTTACTGAAATTAAAAATTCCTTGTTCTGGTCTTCTGCAGCACCTCTTGAAATGTCAGTGTTTTGCTGGGTGTCTCACATCTAAAAAGTTTCTCAGCAGAAAAAGGACACAACAGAGGAAATGGGAAAAGGGGAGCTGTGGCAGCTGAAAAGTTCATCTATTATAACACAAAGTGCACTCTTGGCTCTTGGAAAAACAAATTCTACTCTATGTGGATAAACAGACAACAGAAAAAAAGGGCAGGGAAAACCAGATGCTTCATATGCTTTCAGTCCACTGAGGGTAAAAAAGCAATGCCAGCATCATCTGAGCTTGAAACAGTGACTGAAGAGAAATACGACACTTGTAACATCTTCAAAAAAGAGGAAATGTTTGCCTCCATAGCCCAAGGGGACCTCCATCTTCCTGGCAGAGGAAGTGCACAAAGCCAGTTTGCCACCCTGAGATGCAAAAAGTTACCAGTAATGAGCCCAGAAAACAGGTCACAGAGAGCCTGGGCTGTGGGCAGCAAAGGTGTTGGGATAAGCAGTCCCCTGAGGGGCACCTGCTTGGAGCTGGATGCCAGCATAAGCATCGGAGCCCTGCAGGCTCATGGGCCAGTTAGGAGAGAGAGGGTGGAGCTGAGGATGGGCTGGGGTGTTCTGCAGCCTGCCATGGGAACTGAACACTGCTGGTGGTCTTGGAGGTATAACATCGATGCTGGGTGAGATTCTTGCCAGGTCAGAGCTTTGCATGGCTGTCATATGCCTAACCAGCAAGTTGTATCTGTAGTAACCTGTTCCATCAATTTCTGCTCTGCTGGAAAGTCAATAAAAATTGACAATACCCCATGGGGTTTTGATTTTTTGGTCAAGTATACCTGAAATGTTTATTTCCCTGGGAAAAGAAAGATAAAGTCAAGAACTTTATTCATGTAAGTGAAAAAGGTTATTAAGAAAAGCTTTTGTCAGGCAGGACACCCACTCAGCTAGCACTGTGCTTGGCGAGATCCTTGGAGGCCCTGCTATGGGGAGTGTACCAAAGGGAGGAGGATGCTTAATGCATGCATCTTCATTGCTGCCTCTCTTGGGAGAGGTGCTGAATTCTCCTTCTCTTTCTCCCTGGGCTTATCTGTTGATGGATTACACCAAAAAGCCCTTTCATAAAGCTCCATTAGAATGCCAGTGCATGCAGCAAGGGTCACTGAAATATTCCCAAAGCCACAGACAAAGCTGACAATCTGCAATATTTTAGCATAAGCTCTGACCCAGTGTACAGCAAAACAGACGAATGGCACTTCCCCTAGGGCAGGAATCGCTTCTGAAGCTGCTGACAACTCACTGTTTATCTCATTTCAGTCCCATTCTTAATCACTGTTTGAGATGAAACTTTTTCTAACCCAGATTCCAGCTTGAAGATCTCCAGAAGAAAGACCCTTGACCTCCCTCCTGGTAGTCTTCTCAGCTGCTGGCAAAGCTGCCTGTCAGACGCTGCAGTGTTGCTCCATGCTCCCAGGGCAGGAGGGGCGATGGGGCTGAGCCAGGCTCTGTTCCCCTGCCTCATGTGGAGCCTCCTGCGCAGCCTCCAGCCAGGAAAGGAGCTCCCTGCACCAGTGGCAGCTCGGGGCCGGCCAGACGCTTCAGCTGCTTCAAAGTTCACCTCTGCTTGCTCCTGTTGTTAGCTCCAAAGCAGGAACAAAACAGCAGACGCACCATTTAGTCAGTTTTGGTATTGCACAACTGAAAGAGAATAGGAAAGCACCCCCAGGAACTGAGCCAAGTCAATAATGGAGACAGATTAAGCAATACATACACCTGGCTGTCAGAAGTGTAAGATACTCTCTCTTTAGTAATTACAGAGCAATTATGAAGTTAACAGCAATTCCAATAAGGACATGTATTTCACAATACAATTTTGTTCACAATCCATCAGGATCAGTCACACCAAGGAGATACAACTCTGAAACCAAACTGTCCTCACCCCTGCAGGCATAATCCTTTAAATGCCAATCCTTGGTGGGGTGGGATCTTGCACTAAGTAGCAATTAAATTATTAGTTATCAACAGGATGTAATTGAAGCTCTCCTTCAATGTGACTTTTAAAAAATCCCACTTTAAAGACGGGTAATAGAAACCAAGATGAGTGCAAAGTTTGTGTACTGAGTTTATGCAAACTCAGTTAACCTGTATTATACTTCTGAAAAACCATAAACAGTTCAAAGCTGGGTTTTTACATATCTGAAGTCATCAGACTGTTCTGCATGGTCTGGATGAAAATCTTAGATTTTGTGACTCTTTATAGTGGTAAAATCACAATGATCTCAGTTTATCTTATCCATCCAAAAAGTAAACCAGGAACAGAAACCATTCTAAGGTCCAAAACAGATACATGCCTGAATTTGAGATACTAAATCTAACTCAGATCTTCTGAAGTTCGCAAAGTCTGGCTTGCACTGAAATCCAGCGTTGTTTCAAAGTACTGAACTGTGCCATTTTGTGCCTGGTCTAAGAGAACAAACAGCCTACCTTGCTGCAAGTGCTGTGTGGCAGCACAAGGTGGAGGTCACCTGTGGTGGCACTGCACTGCCATGGCTTGCAGCCAGGAGGAACAATGCACCAGCACCATTTGCTAACAAGGACTAGAAATGATGGAGCAAGTGACCCAGGCTGGCTGCTTCAGCCTGACCTGAGCCTGGACCTGTGCCTGGGCACGGTGGCAGCAGTGCCCGCGGGATGTCCCTCGGTGCCACTGAACTGGATTTCTGAGTGCTGCAGATTCCCGTGCAGGCTAGGAGCTTCCAACAGCCTGACACCCATCCAGACAGCAGTGACATCTGGGTATTGTCTGCTTCCCCCACCTTGCTCTACCTTTGCAGTACCTTGCAGATGATCCCATCAGCACAGACACAAAAGAAAGGGTGGCCCAGACTAGAAAATTATGAACATGAAGCATGGACAACCACAAGAGGAAGTGAGCACAGACAGCATGGATGGCACTGGATGAAAAAATGTTACTAATATGTGCATGAAACCCACTAATTCTATTCTCTAAGGGACTTTCTGGGCAACAGCAGCCAGCCAGGAAGTCTTCCATCAAGACTTGCATTAATCTCCTCACTGTCTCTTTCTCATATCTCCTTTCAGGCTTTATTTCATTCAAGTAGTGAAACCTGTTGTGGTTTACTTTGATAAAGGTAGAGCCAGTCACTCAGTGTGTTCAGGCATTGGGGATGTTTTACTATCTCTAGCTGCATCGCCAGTAGGGCTGAAAAGGTGCTATCGTGGTTTGACAGCTAAAGGAATAGGTGGTTCTATCAAGAGGTATCCAAATATGTAAGTGCTTCAGAAAGATTAAATAATTAATTATCAGAACTCCTAACAGAAATATAGCCAAGCATTATCCCCATTCTCCAGACAACACGAATATTTTTGTAATGAGTCATGGTTACAAGGGCTACCCAAGGTTTGCTGTGAGCTAGTGAACCAAAGCACAGACATTGGGAAAGCCAAAGATTTACATGAACCAGGCAGAATTTTTACCATCACTACAACTAATGCCCTCTAACAAACTGGTAGAGGCAGGGACTTGAGCTCCTGGAAGACATGTAAGAGTTGCAATTTTAATACACACAGCTCAGCAGCATTTGGAAGGTTCAGAGGGGAAACAAGGTGGTCCTGGAAAACTCTTACACTACTATCCTCTTCTCATGTTCATCCCCTTTGATCACTATGCATCACTAAGGACTTTTTTACTTCAAATCATTTATGGGATGAATTTTTAGCAACTAGAGCTAAAGTAATGGTTTTAAATACACATATGCACATGTGTGTATACATGCACATATGCACAGAATTGCATCACTATTCTCCATAAACTTAGCAAAGGCTGCAATATCCCAGATATAACATCTCAGTGCCTTTCCCTCTAGTCTTCTGTTATGTCATCTTTTTACTTATGCTTTATCTATGTTTAGATCATATCTCTGGGGCAAAGACTACATCCTTTATACATTTCTCTGATGTGCTTTTGAGATTAGAGACACTGAGTCGAAATAACTCAAGTCTCTCCATGAAGAGCATGCTACATTTTTGTGTTTTATGGTGGGTCCCTGGCAGCGAGAAGCTTTAAAAGCAAAGAACTAGAAGGACAAGCCATAGATCACCTTTAAATGGCAACATTTCAGTGCACTGCACTTTCTGTGCTGTTGCCTTAGAAGGAGCTGCACAGCACAGAACAGACACAAGCAGAGTAAGGCAAGGGAGAGCTCAGCAGTCAGATCACCCCTAAACCCATCTCCAGAAGCAAGTGTCCCCTGCTGCTGATGTGTGGGTACAGCTCTGCACCAAATTCCTGCAGGCCAAGTGGCTGGGCACAAAGTACCTGCACAGCTTGTGGGAGGCTCAAATGCCATCAGACTGACAGCCCTGCACAAAATGTTTTCTTCTCATTCCCTGCTACTGCATTTATTTCCCTAGTGGCTCCCTTTCCTCTAGGAATTTTAGGAGTTTAGCAAGCTTAAAGTTAGCCTTTTCCTCTTGCCCCAGTCTAGATCCACTAGCATTACCTTTTTCTTAAGAAAAACAAAAAATCAGCTTGGCTTGGGAATTGCCTTTTTTGCAGCCAACTTAACAAAACCAGCTGAAGCTGCCCTGATGTTGTCTCCACACCATCTGGGAGAGCCCTGCCAGTGCCATCTGCCCAGGCTTACAGAAATCCATCCCGGTTTGATGGCTAAGACAGGGCCCTAGGTGTGACCAGTGAACGCTTTGGGTCACAAGGACTGTGCCAGGGAGGAGACCCTGGCAGTCCACCCTGCCACCATCGGATCAGCTCTGCAGGGCCTCAGTGCTGCTCCTTCCAAGTGGGTGTCGTTCGTTTCCTCTCAGTATCACATCTAAAGGCAGTATTCATCTTGTCATATCTTGCAGCAGTTTCTCTGTGGCACGCTGCCGAGGATGATGCTGGGATGTTTATTTCACCCTTTTGTTAAAAAGGATGACAGGTTTTTGGATGAGCTTGCTGTGGTTTTAGAAGCAGAAAGGGAAAAACAAGTTGGTCCAAGGTGGAGGAAAAGAGGTATAGGCTGAGAACATTTCTGAGGCACTGGACTTGCACTAGGAAGGATTTGCTCCCTTGTGTGAGCACAGCTCCTGTCATCAATAGTTTTGACACCATTGCCTCCCATTTTGACAGCACTGGCTCACTCACCAAATCACTCTGCAATCTCTGTGCACACAACCTTCTGGAAATCTGTCTTCATATCTTGATGCAAACTGACATAAATGGGCTTTTCTTCACCCTAGTTTGTTTTCTTTTAATATGATACCCTTGCTCAATGGAAGTTCTGGGGATTTGGGTTCACTTGGGTGTCTTCTGTTGAAAGAGAAAAGAGGCATCCAGTGGCACTGATGAAATCTGCTCTGGAACAAAGAGAGTATTAACAGTGAAGGGCTGATATCTCCTGGCACTGCATGGGTCTAAAAGGATGCAGTAGCTTATTTACAGTGTGGTGGCTCCCCCTGCTCTGAGGAAGGAGTTTATGCTGCCTGAACAAACCCCAAAATGAATGGGACCTCTTCCTCCTCTTCCCTACAAGCATGAAGCTCAGGTTAGCCTACTGCATCCAGCACTTGTCATCCTCACTTTTCCTGGAATGAAGAGTGTGTTGGCAACCCAACACAGACCTAATACAGCATCCCTGCTGCAAGCTTACAGTCTTATCCTGGCTCTCACCCCTGCTCCTACCTTTCTGCCACCTGCCTGGTGTCAGACCAAGGGCTCCTGAAGCTGTGGGGTGAATTGCTTCTGCTCATCCACCCTGCGGAGACTGAGCACTGCCCCACTAAGTCACACACTTCCACCTGGAAGAACAAATACTCCAAATGCTCCAGCACACAGTGTGGCTGCAGTGCTCACATGGCACTCTGTGGCACATGAACCAGGGAAAATGCAGAAAGATCCTCTGGTGATAGCAGTGTGGTTTTAAGTGAGCCCAATGTTAGCCCAACACTGCAGCCTGAGGTCTGCACGTGGCAAAGGATACCCTGCCCTGCTGCAGTGCTGCAGCACTGGATCTGGGTGGTGCATGGCCTTGCAAAGAATGAAAATAAAATGACCAAAAATTTTAAATGAAAAAAAAAATTCTTATGACTTATGAAGCGTGCTTAGTTTCTAGTAAAATCCACACTGCCACGGTTGCAGAAAATGTAAAAATATAATTTTGATCCAGTTAAAGTGCTTAGCCTTGATCTGCTTTTCAGACAGGTTTCTCAGGGGAATAGGTCAAGGAGAGGTCCCAGTCGATGTCAGGAACAGGGACATGGGAGCCTGGAAAAGAGCTGAGGTGACAGCAGTTATAAGGTATAAGACAACCAAAAGTTAGAGGGAGACAGAGATGTAGGAAGGAGCTGACAATACTAAACAGTGGAGAAAGCTGTGGGGGATATGGTAGAGCAAATATATTTTAGTGGGGGTGCAGAACACCGAGGACACAAACATATGACAAAAAGGGGGTTTAAATTCCATAGCTCATGGAACAAAGGACTTCTGAAATCTAGGTATTTTATACACAAATGCACAGGATAAATCCAGTTACTGCCCAAAACTGCAGGAAACAGATTTATCATGTGAAGTCAGCTCTCCACTTAGAACAACTGGTCACTGCCTCTCAACAAGAGTCCAAACCAAACCCACAGATCTAAAATACCTTGAATCTTGGGAAATTGTAGTCTGCAGCTGGGGCCTCCTGTAAACAATGCAAACATCAGCATTTCAGACCAGCCAGCCAGCTGCAGGAGCCAAATGAAGAACTATTTCCCAAGACATGAGACTATTTGTCTGGCAGTGGGCTACACTCTCACACAGCTCATGTCAAGCAGCGAGTGTTGCACTGCTCACCCCTGATCAGCCTACCAATACCTCAGCATAAGGAGAAGCAGGAATTAATTATTTATTCCCACCATCTCTGGAGAAGATGGGAACCAGCCATCAGCTGGCCCAGCAGCCTGAGCAGGGATGTGGATGCAGTGAGCAGTGTTCAGAACCGAGTATTCACTGCTCCTACAGTTGTTAGTGTTGGTATTTACAAGCTGGACAGTTTACAAGATTGGGGCTGCACGCACACTGTGGGAAACAGCAACAGCTTTGTAAAGCCCAAGCAAGCAGCAAGATGCAGGTGGGAGGAAATTCCATATCTTGATGGGGGCACACATGATTAGCAGTTGCCACTGACGCAGCTCTCCTTGCTGCTGAACTCATCGGCACCGCAGGATAGGCATCGCTGATGCTCTCTGTGTGTTGGTCTCCTGCTGATCTCAGTAAAACCGAGAGAAAGTTCAGCTTCTTTTAACTTCCAGGGAAGCAGCGGAGAGCTGTGCGGTCTGCAATACTCCATCAGTGGGAGGAACACTCCAACACCCCAGCAACAGCCACAAGGAGCCAATTTCCTGGTTTCTGCAGGGCGAGGAGGGTGGGAGCAGGGATGAACCACTGCAGGCAGTGGGGCACATCACACTCGCTGTGGTGAACAGCTACCGGCGTGCAGAGCCAGTGACATCCTGCCCCAAACACTTCATCCCAATTCTGCCTTTTTTGCCTGCTGCTGCGATGCTGCCCCTGTGCCCCCAGGCAGGCAGGGATGGATTGCTCATCGCCAAGGATGAGGAACCCGGGACAGAGAGGATGGCGAGCCTGGGCCATCCTGAATATTGGGCACACAGACTGGCTGTTGGCACGCACCTCACCTGGATCCCTCATCCTGGAAAGGCAACCTGAGCATTCGGGTGCCTTTATTGCTGCTTACTAAGCAGTCGCCCAGCTCTTCCAAATGCAGGGAGAGGGGGTGGAGCAGCGGACTTAGAGCAAATGTGGGGCTAGGACGTCTCGTTCTACATGAGTGAGTTGCATCATAGCAGTACAGTCTCCGTGCTCTTTCTAAGACACCTTTCCAAGAGATCTGAGAGTGCATGGCTCCAGTTGCCCTTTTGATTCCATCCCAGAGCTATAAGCCTTGTCAGGGTTGTAGCTCCTCTCGACAAGCACACTGAATTCCTATCCTAGCCTGGAAAATGGGTGGTTTGCTATCATTTTCACAAGGTGCTGACTTAGCAACTTAGAGCCTTTGGGCAGATTACAGTAAACTCACTGCACTTTTCAAAGACTATTTCCTTAGGTGCAGTGAGCTGTCTGCAAAGAGGTATAGACAGCTCCTGTGCCTTTTCTCCTCTCTACCAGCCAATTTGCATTGTGAGAAAGACGAGATCTTAAAAACGGACAATTATCACCCTTACTAATTACCTATACTAAGTATCTCAATTAGAGGAGTGCCCGAGGGGGCCTTAGCCAAAGCTGGAGCTCTGCGGTGCCAAGCTTCATGTGGTGCTGTTCCTGCCCCCAGAAGCACACGTGTGCTGCGAGGCGTTACCCGAGACACGCGGCGCTAACCTGACCTGGTTTGGCTTTCAAAAGGGAAAATTGAAGAACCGTGACCATCAGCTATCACCTGGGAAGCAGAGCCAGTGTCATCGCAACTTTTCGAGGAATTTACTTTTCACGTGCTCGTCTGGTTCATTTTGTGTTTGCCCTGCATGGGGCTTTGCTACTAAATGCCTTGGGAAATTACTCTGTAGTATGTAAAGTGCACTCGTCCCAGGTTTGGTCCCACTTTGCCCCATATCTTTTCTTCTCCCTCACTGGGCAAAACTGAGATTCCTGGGTTTTGCATGGAGATGATGAAAAGGATGAGGAGATTCTCTGAGTCTGAACATATGAGCAGAGGGAAACAATCATCCCATTCTTCACCAGCAAAAGAACAAAAGCTAAGATGGGATGATGTCATAGCACACATCAGTGGAGGACCTACAGTTAAAGTGAATGGGATTATGAAAAACTCGGAAGCAGCATCTGAGAGAAGGGCTAGGAACCATGAAAAGGACCAGGCTTTGGTGCAAGAGTAGATTGGAAAGACACTAAGTGTGTTTGAAACTAAAGAAGGTAACAAAATATTAATGAATTGGCACCAACCAGCAACAAAGAAATCCATTATTTATAGGCAAGACAAATAATTATACATGCAAGGTCAAAGAAGACATTCTCACTGAAGTTTCTAAAGAGACATGAGAGCAGAGAGTAATTGACTGTCTAGACACAGCCACGGCTGAAACACTGAAATCCTTAGATTTGGATGAGTAGGAACAAATGGGCCATGTTGCTCAAACGCAGTGGTTTGTGCAGGGAACTCCAAAAGCACATCCACAGAGGAGATGGGTCTTGGTGGCACCAGGGTCCGTACTGTGGACACCAGGCTGAAAAGACATGAAACCAAGTCCTGAAACTTTTCCAAGGGGACCAAGGAGACTCTCACATCAAAGGCTGGGATTCAGACAACTTAAGGAAAGCTACATTTGCGGTATGGATTCATACTGATTCTCCAATAAACTCTGCTTTATTAGATAGATTATTGTGTTTCATACCATACTATGGTCTCAACCAGCAGAGGCAGGCAGCCTTGAGCATCCAAGGACAACAGCAGGAGGCAGCTCCATAGCCAGGCTTTCTGGGCACAGGCTCCTTTCTCACCAGCCCAGGACCTTAGGAGGAGCAGAGCACATTGCATTTGGGGATCAGAGGGAGCTAGGGAAAGGCCAGAGTTCGAGGGTGAGTGTAGAGCTTGCTTTAAGCAGCACAGTCCCTCTGGCTCATCTGACAAAAGATGACACTGCCTTTGTTCTGAACTGGATGTATTTAGGTGCTATCAGTGCAAATATACTTAATAAGCACTCAGAAGAAAAACAAAGAGGCACAAGGATGGACCACAGTCCCTTACATAGTAAAAGAGCTGCATTTGCTCCAACAAACTTCTTGCTGAGTTTGTTTAAAGCCACTTTGCTTGCCACTGCTGCCAGCAAGCCTGCTGCTGTCACTGGAGGTGCTGGCATGGCCACCCTGCTCTGTTCCCACCCCAAGCACCCCATCTGCCTCAAATGGCACGGGGTGAGGTCAGGCTGGGTGCTTGTGCCTGGAGACTGTCCCTTCCTCTTCTCACACCCTCCTGCAGGCACCCTGAGCAAACAGCAAAAATCCCTCACACTGGCCATTTTCCTCTCTGCTAAACCTTGTCAGTTTTTAAAAAGAGATACACACACAAATATGAGAACCCAAGTTCCCAAATTTTTGTAGGAAGATCTGATGAGTGTTTGTTTTGGTTTTCAGTGTGGTATGCATGCTCTTTGCGGAACCAGAGGGCATTTTCCCACTGAGGAAAGCGTTTACTTTAAAGCCAGAAGGGCCCACAGTTACTACTGTTCTCACACTTATGAAATACTTCCACATTGGAGAGGAGAGAGAAGAAGTTACTCTCAAGAAGGAAAATCAAGTACACATTGACAGTTTAAGTAAAAGTCTGTTAATGATGCTGTGCCAGTATATTACCTTTATAAGGACTGCATGGATTTCCTTCACTTAACACTGGTTTGAAACACTGGAGGTAATTTGCTTGACATCTAAAAGTGGGTCAAAGACTCATCGATAATCTAAATTAGATACACAAGGACAGACCTTACAGTGTTCCCTTATTGGGAACTGGGAGCCAGTGGGCAACCACAAGATATTTCCTAAAACTCTGGCCCCTCTGGCAGCACAGAATGAACTGCTCCATGAATAAAAGGCTCATGATGGCACACACACCTCGATGTAAAAATGCAGGATAGGAAAAGGAAACCATAAGGGAAAAACTACACTCTGAAAGAAAATGGATCTGAGTATACTGTGAGCACTTGCATATCACATAAAGCAATTTGTAGCTGCAAGAATGAGTGCAGTTAAAGGACTTGGCACAGAGTGGATGCCATGCTGGAAATGGATGGAGAAATCAGGACTAGTGAGCTCCTGCTGTGACCCCCCCTGTGAAACAGCGTATGAGATGCTGTTATGACAAGTGCAGTCTATTGGCCATCACTACCAACCTTTCACACAGCTCATTAAGGAAAGGTCACGGGTTATTTTTATTTTAATTCCCAAGGACATACTTGGTTTGTTTCACACACTTCCATACAGGATTTCAATCTACACACCCAGATCTCTCCACTCTTATAAACACAGCCTTACATAGTGTGTATTCCTTCCTGCTCTTTACTTATAAAGCAAAACACAAAGCCATAAAAAGCCTTCTCAAACTCCAGCTGTGCCACTTTATGGAAGCATTTGAAAACTATTACTTTTAGTGAATACACTAAAGGTCTCTGGCATATTAGCCCTGTTTTGAAGATTGATTTAGGAGGACACTCTTACCACCCAGTACATCTGGAGTGGTGCTGTGCTCCAGGGCCAGTAGCCATGTCCATGGGATTACTTGTGGAGGACAATTCAATAGCACAGGGAGACTTAGACCATGATCAGGAAGCCCACCAGGATGCTGAACCAGTGGACTTTATCCTCAAACCAGTCTTAGTTGACAGTTGTCCATGAAAATTCACAGACCAAGTCCTTGGTAAGGCTTTGGTCTCCCTCTTTTTATTATTTCACCTTCTCTTCATTACACAGACCACCACTGTAATGTTTCTGTCCTGGAGGAGGTCACCCCCTTGTAATAAAAGGGTACTTTACTTGTTGTAGCCAATTCTGGATCCTGGTTTTAACACACTGTCTAACATCTGCTTCAGGATACTTCATCCCTTCTGCACAGAGGATAAAAGGGCAGTGTTGGTAAGTGACTTGTTCAAGGTGGTGCAGTAAAGCAGTGGCAGACCTGTGGTGAAGCACTGAGACATTCTTCCACATGGCTCATCAGGACTTTGCATAGAAGAAAAGTTTCCTTGTTTTTCTTTTTTAAGTTAATTCCACATGAAGAGAAGAAAGGACTTGCATAATTTAAAAAATATGTATGTCTCATTGCTTATCCCTCCCATAATGTAAGAATTTTTCCTTTTATGACAAAAAAAGCCTATAGCTTGCCAAAGCAGACTCCCCAACAATTGTCCTAGCATTATAGTAAGTGGCAGCACTTTGGACCATTGCTGGAGATAAATTCACATTGTTCAGAAAGATAATGGTTGTTTGCATCTGGTTACAGTTAATTCCAGCACTGGTTTCCTCCCAGGCAACTTTCTTTCCTATTTAATGTTTGTTTAAACCTTCATTCTGTGGATGAAGTGGTTTTTTGTTAATATGATACTAATTTATTGATTTCATCACTTTTGTCATGTCTGTATTTTTCCTTCTTCAAAACATTTCAGATATATTGTTATAAGGAAGAAAATACATTGGTCAGGAAGTTTCTGTCTGTACGTTTTCTTAATGTTCTCTGAGCTGTGGCCTTAGAAGGTCACAGACAGACATTCTTTCAGCTCACATAATGTCCTTCTCATTCTTCCCCACCTCCAAGATAGCTAGGACAACACTAAATACGATTTGACACCACTAAACTCCAAAGGCCCCATAAACAGAAACACACAGCAATGAAAAAACTCCCCCAAGTATCTCAGAGTCTTCTCCAAAGGCACAGAGATGCCTCTTTTCACAGATGGGAAGATGATGAGCAGAGAGACTGGGGGGGAGGGGAGAGCCCAAATCATACTCTGTGAGAACTGCAGGGTAGCACACCCTGCTGCTGCCCAACACACTCATGGGGTCCCACACTCACCCTTCTCTACACCCAAGAAGGTCCCAGTGATATCAGGTTGTATCAAGGCCTGAAAACCAGCACAGGATGGATGAAAGAGATCCATGTATATTTTGTTCCTTCCTCAACTGCCTGAAGAATGTTCCAAGGGTGTGTTCTGCCACTCCTACATCCAAGATGAAGCAGGAGGGAATGATTTTTTGCATTAAAAGGTATGAAATAGTGAAGACCACTCCAATATTTCAAGGAGCAGAGAAATATGGCCTGTGAGGGTTCCTCTGAAGTGCAATCAGCTGCAGCACGTAGCCACTTCCTGTGCACAAGTGTCCAAAATCCCTAGGACAATATTGACCTGGAGACCAGCTAGCAAGGCAGTGAGGACAGACCACATCCTCGGAGAGTGTGAATCAGCAGAGCAACGTGGACTTTCACAAGCTTTGCCTCAGCTGATGCTGTGGCTGCTTGCAGAGCAGAGAGAGGGAGGGGAGGAGGTGAAGGATGCTGCCATGGGCAGCTGCATGTGGGTCCCCTGTCCCCAGTGCTTTGTAACAACACCATGGGTGGGACCCCAGTGGTGCTGGGTGTCTTCTGGGTAGAAGCTCCTTAAAAAAGACCCTCAAGCCAAAGCGCTGCTTTGCTGTTTCCTCTGCTGTTTCTTTGGATGGGCACATTGCAGTCAGGTTTATGATGGGAAGCCTGTTGAGAAGCGTGCCTCAGATGAAAGGAAGCTTGTGAGCTTATACCTTGCTAACTTTGATGTGCACAGTTCACACAGCCCTTGGTTTCCTTTTCTGTGCATTTTAACTGGTCTCTCCAGCTGTCTGGTTAACCTTCCCCTTCCCTCCAGCCTGCCTTGTAGGCAGAAACCAGGGAGAGATTTCTCATTCCCAGTGAGCCTGGATATTTCAGGTCCTACAGCAAAGACCTCGGCTTGTGCCTGCTCAACCTTTGTTTCCAGGGGAAAGAAGCAGCATTTTCCACCCCAAGAGCTTGCATTATGGATCTTCTAAGACGAGCAAAGCAATCTGGAGCAGCCAGTTGTTTGCTCTAAGCTTGGGCCATTGCAGTGGGACCATGACACTTTGCATGGCTTGGAGAGGAAGGGGGCCATAAGAGGGGCCAAGGCCATACATTTATATAATGCCTGTTCCTTTAATTTGTGGATGGAAATTTGCCCGTAGAGGTATGTAAGTATGCAAGCAAGGCGTGATGGCTGACAGTTTTTACCAACTGTTCAGACATTTAAGGCTTTTTTAAATCTATCATCTCCATCCCTTGAAGAGAAATACAAGCCTCTCTCTTTCTACTGTTTTCTATTCCACTCCTTCCCTAGGCACTCCCTTGAGGCCCTGTGTCTCAGATTTATTTCATCTATTTTTGAAGAAGAACAAGGGGCAGGTGGTGCCTGCAGAAGCTGAAAGAGAAAAGATGGACATATCTAGCACATGCCAAGAAAACAAACATGAAATCTCTGGAGCCACCCGATCCTCTGGAACACTGAGCAACTTGCCACTTTTTTCTTCTTGATGCGCTTATTTTTATGAGCTCAAAGAATAAATGGATGTTACACAGCAGCTGCCCCAGGAAATAATTCACTCATTCCATTGCTGCAGACTTCAAGGAAAAAAAAAAGAGCAGTGAAGGGTGGGGGGAAAGCCAGTTCCTTTGCAAAATATCCAGTTTCTCAGCAGCTCTCACAGCGTAAATGAGAAGAATGTTTGGGTTTGGTGTCCCTCCAATTCTCATGGCTTCGCTGAGGATTTTGGAGAATGCATTTACTCCTTTGCTAACTGCAAGAACAGATTTATCCTGCAGCCATGTGCTGAATGAGTATACAGGCCTAAAAGGAGTCTGAAAGCATAAACATTTACTTCATAAAAGAGATTCTGCAGACAGGAGGCCAGAGACAGTTGACTCTGGGTAAGCATTTGTGCTCCATTGTAAAAAAAAGTCCAGCAGCCAGAAGGAGACGTGCACACATTTCACACACACCGGCCTTTGCCACAGTGGACAGTGATCCAAAGGGGCCCGGGAATAGGCTGTCTCTTGACTGTCTCTTGACTGGCTGTCTCCCACTGAAGTGCAGAGGTTCCAGCATTTCCATCTTTACTGCAGACAGGAAACCAGCCCCAGCTCCGCCTCTCTCTGTGCAGTGCTTCGCCTGGGCTTGTGTGGGGAAATGAAAAAATAGCTCCAGAACCAGGGAAAACCCTGGAGCTTTGTGTCTCCCATCCAGATGCTGTAAGGAGATACAAGCTCATACTTTAGCCTTTCCCACAACAGGGATATCAATGAGGACTTGTCTCCTCTTTATCTGGCTGTTTATTTTCACAAAACTTGTTAAGAGAGCATAAAGTTGCGGAGAACTCCACCCTCCTGATGAATTTGATTGAAATCTGCCAAATGTTGAAAGATGCTGTCAGGCACTTTCTTTCACACATATGTGAAGCAAGACCCCGTGAGCCTTGCTCTCTTGAGAAGCCAGGCTGCAAGTGCAGCAGAAGGGAAGCACTATTCCAAGGGGAATGTTGTCGCACTGAGACAGGTTCACCAGCCACCCAGCAACCTGTAGGCATTCATGGAATTTTGGGAGTAACCTGTACCCCATTACCTTTGAGTGATCTGTGTTATTTTCCAATAAAGTGGCAGCACATTTTGATTTTTCATTTTAAATCCCAATGTGGAGCAAAGGACCAAAGTAAGAGTTGCACACAAAATGAAACATCCTGCACACTATTTATATTTTTCTTACAAAATGAATAGTTAGGAGATTCAGCCCTATCTGCCAGGAAAACTAAGCACAGATGAAATTCAAAGACGATGCAGCAAACATTCCTGCAACATCCTCCCAGCCAGGAGCTTGCCCAGGATGGAGGGGTGTGAACCACAGCTGGGCAGCACACCACCAGAGGAGCTGCACCACACAGCTCCTCGGCCAATGGCAATCCTCAAGCAGAGCATCATGCCTGCATATGAAAGCAAAATTCTGAGAAAGCTTCTGGCATTTTTTTTTCATGACATGGTGTAGAATTGATGGAGTTGTGCTCAATCTGGACAACTGTTAATGGTTTTGGTTTTCCCTATCTAACGTAAATGCTGCTTGACTGTTCAGACTACAGCACCTGGCACTGAGGAAGAGAGCTTAGGAGCCCACCCACACAGAATGCTTTTCCTCTGCTACCTGCCAGGCTCTGACTATATGGGGACTGGGGGCACAGAGTCTAAACGTGTGTGGATGTATTTGATGGGCTCTTTCGAGATCCTAACCACTAGCATCTAATGTATTTGTAGAGGAAAGCCACCAGACTGAAGACAGTAGATTTGGTTTGGGACTTGGACCACTAGATCCTTTATAAGACACAGGCTTTGCAGCTCCCATGTGATGGAAAACAGTGGTTGATCTTAAATGCTGCTCTATCTCAACAAATTCCCAAGTCATTTGAAGGACAGTCACAACCTATGCACGGGATAAGGAGCTGAAGGGCAAATGAATCATCAACATTATCATTACTTGCATACCCAGCTTCAACCAAGCTGTTGAATCAGTGCCCTTCAGCAGCACCTCTCTCCTCTTTGCCTTTTCTGATCTCCTCAGTTTTCCATCCATGAAGATGAAGAAAAAAGAGTGCAAATTCCAGGCTTGATGGTAGAAAGGCTGCTGCATAGAGGATGTACGTAGGAAGCAAGGGGGAAACGAATCTTCCTACATGCCTGCAGTTATCAGTGAAGATAGGCCAGCACTTCTTGAGGGCATTTCAAAAGAGAAGCTTCACAGAGGTGCTCTGAACTATTCCCTGAAGGATCCTCTTTCTCTCTGCCAGGTAGCCTGAGGCTTGCCTTTGTGGAAACTTCTTTAGATCCAGTTTCTTGGGGCTGATACTGAGGTTTGCTGTCAAGCCAAGAAAATCTTCCTTCATCTGCTTCTACTCAAGCAGCCCAAACCCGCCCCAAAGGCAATGAATAGCAGCATCCTCTGTTGTAAGGCCTAAAACCTGGATCAGCACCAATCACTTAAAGTCATAAAGAAGGATCATCCTACTTGATGAAGCAGGCCTACAGCCCAAGGAAGTTGTGAAATCTCCATCCTTGGAGACATGCAGAATGTGCCTGAGCAAGGCCCTGAAAAACCTGATCTCCTGTGAAGCTCTGAGCAAGAGTTTGGACAAGAGACCTCCAGAGCTTCCATGTATTCCACGGTGCAGACTTAAGCAAGAAGCTTTAAGGAAGCAGAGCACCATATGGTACACCCTCCTCCCCGTGGAGAGAGGACTAGAACAGAACAGCACAGGACAGACAGCGGTGGTATATAACACACCTAAGGAAGGCATCAATCAGCTATTGCAGAGATGTGTGCAATGTGAAACCCACCCAAAGCAGAGCCCTTCACCAAACAGCCCTCAGCACTTTTCTGCAGCCTCCATGGCTGCTGTTGAAATGAAGGCTGCTATCTCGGCTAACTGCTGGTTCACAAGCTGTCATGTGGCCAGCAGTGAGTCTGGGGACTTAAAATAGGCAAGAATATGCAAGACCTGAAAAAGAAAATGGTCCTCATGGGGCTGTCACTCTCCAACAGTTAACTCTGAAAATTATTAATTTCAGGATTCCCAGGTTTACAAGTGCCAGGCTTCATGGTTATTTTCAGTCACTGCCAAAATAAAACTCAGTTTCCACATGCATACATTTTCCTCATACTCTCCCCCCTACTGGCCTCATCAACATTTTTTATCAGGAAACTCATTATTTATACTCTTCTGGCAAGGACATTATATTTCATCAGTGTTGCCAGCAATGCCAATTTCCCTCCTTACAGTTCTATCCTAAACTGTTTTCATTTCTCTCACCTTGTATTTCTCAGTAAACCAATAAAGCACAAATTCTAAGCCTTCCAGCTTCCCTCTTTTCCCTCCCACAATAGTCATTGATGTCTAACCACAGACGTCTGTGCTTCTTTTCAATAACTGCATGCAGTTGCCTATAAAATATGCACATGATAGCGCAGGGAAATTCCACACACGTTTTCTCCATCTGAAGATATACTGGTTCATACATTACATTTATATTGGGTCTGGATCATGTCCTGCCATCATTCTGCAGGGAGAAATCCCAAGGCAGTCAACAGAGGCTTTTCAAGCAGATAAATGACAGAACTTGGCCCTACAAGCGGAATATTGTATGATATATTTCCTTTTCTGTTTGCCAAATTGATGTTAAGAAGGGGTTATGCACTTAGACAGTCATCATAAGTTTCAGAAATAATCAGCAGACATTTTTACTGAAACCCCAGAAAACAGAGCAATTAATCAGAATATCACTGCTTTTTCTATGAAGTTGCAGTTGCTTTTATTTCACTGGCATTGCATCACATAACAGTTTTTCCACCATGGGAGCTTTGAGGTCACTATTAATTTATGGAGGAAAACCTTTTTTACTCTGTTTTTTCTGAAAATACACAAACAAGCACCACTCAGACATGACATAACTGAACCACAGATGCAAGCCCCTCTCAGGTTCCAGTGTCCCCTGTGGTCCCCGCCAGATGTGCTGCACCCATGGAGAATGACCAGGGACGATGCAAGAACATTGGACAAGCTGTTCCATGAGAGCAGGTGGGCTGAAACAAAAGGCAGATAAGATTGACACTTTGATGTATGCATGCTCTGTGGAGGAGCAAAGTCAAATTAACAGCCTGCGCTCCCCAACAACAACAGCATTGAAGGGGAATATTAATGCAGTTACCACATCTGCATCTCATTTTCCTTCAGTGTTTCCTAGTCATACTGAGCTCACCCACTGGAGAGTGACATAACAGCATGAGCTGATGGGAAAGTGTCTTGAGATGTATTATGAGGAAAAAATATGCAGAATACACAAATACAGCAGGGACAGAGGGAGGTGAGTTGACCAAACCCTGCATTTTCCATTTATGAAAGATGAGCGGAGGCATTTTTAGGACATCTCCTGTCTCACACACGCCTAAAACAGCAGCATTGCCAGGCCCACTCCTTAGCCCTGCTCCTCTGTTACAGTCCAGCATTGTTTCTATGGGCTTGCTGTGGCACAGAGACACACACATACACCTCCTGCCACGGTGTTAAAGTGCCAAAGGACACCATTAGCCCCTGTGAAGGGTCCCAGAGTGGGCACTGCTCACATGTCTGCACGGCAGCCAGTGAGCGTCCCTGCACGGTCCTGCACCAGCACAGCACTTCCACCAGCTGCTTTGGGCATCTCCTGGAAGATATCCACACAGACAAATTCTGTGCCTTCAGGTAGGATTGAAATGGAGAGGATGGAAGCCACCTTATTCTAAATGACTGGAGTTCAGTGCTGGTTAGATTCACGGTGATAGGTGAATTGCCTTTACTTGCTTGAGGGCATCCGTGCTATCCGGCCCTAAGTCTGTGTGTGTCAAAAGTTCACAAGTGCTGACCCAATTACCTGTCTGTAGCAGTGGGGCTGTGGTATCTGGCAGGCAGATCATGCAATACCTTAGCACTTAGGTCAAGGCACTAAGCCTTCTTGAATTGCATGAGATGTATCTGGTTTCCTGGAGAAGTCACGGACAAAAAATTAACTGCAGCACTGGAGGTAATCCTGGGGAGTTTTAAAGATTTCTGTTCGATTTTATCACATTTAACATTGTGTCTGCTTGAGTTGCAATTACCAGCAAAGCTGCCACAGGGTTTGACAGGGCAGGTCCATGAAAATATGAAAAAAGCATCAAATCTTATTTCCTAGCCTACTTCCCCTCCCACTTAGAAGCACATCGAAAGAAATGCTGCTGGATCTGAGGAAATGACAAGCTTGTGATCCCAGTGCAAGTGAGAGGGGTATTGTCTTTTCTGTCCCCAGGGGAGCACCATAACAGCCCATCAGAGCTACCTATCCATGTTGGGAATGAGCCCCAACAGGAACCCTGAATCCTGCTCCACATCAGCAATACCCCTGAGCTGTGGGAAATCTCACAGTCAGATCTAATCGTTGCTTGAGCATGTTGGCATGGGTCCACCTACATTGGGAAGCAATGTCACTTTCAGAAAATGACACTTCACACCATCCTCCACTACTGGCATCCTCCATCTGGCAGCTCTGGCTCCCCCCAGAAAGGTAGCCCATCAAGGACTTCTCCAAGAGCAGATACACCCAGTGCTGATTTGCTGCCTGCCTGTGTCACCAGCCTGCAAGTGCCACTGGTACGTTTGTTCGAATTGTGGCTGCAGACCTGCCCGCCCCAGCATTTTGCTCTCAAGAAGCAGGGTGCAGCTCTCACAGGTGGGTGAGGGCCTCACTCAGAAACGGTGCCTGGGGCTGCATCTGAATGTGAGGTCAGGTACAGTTTCCATCACAACAGGAGTCAAAGATGATGCCAGTCTGAAACTCAGTCTAAAATTTCTTTGTTGGCAGTTAAACAAAATTGGTAGCTCTGCAGCATGCTTTTTTTTTTTCTCTTCATGCTTTTCTAGCTCAGTAGAGGGAGAGAGAGGTGCCATACAAAGATTATGAGTGACAGGTTGATACAATGACTAAACATCTTTGGCTTATTTTCATTGTTATTATTAAGCATAGCTAGCACATAATAAATCTGAGCTGCAATTAAAGGTCTGCAGCATTTTTACTAGATGGAAGTTTGAATTCCCAAACCTAATTCCTCCTCCTAGACTTTGGTATCATTTTATTCTTCCCTTTTTCATCACAGATGACAGGAACTGCACTGGAGGCAGTGATCAGATGGCTCTCCTGCCACACGACAGCATGAACCTCAATAGCAGCAGCAGCAGCAGCAGCTCTGTCACTTAAGGGCTCTGTAGGTTTTGATCCTGGTGGCTCCAAACACAGACTTTATTCTAAGCCTGAAGGCTGGTCTAAGCTCTGTCTGGAGCTCAGAAAGTTGGTCTGGCAAATGACAAAGTACCCCTTAGCTTCATTCCTGGTGATTTATTCAATGGTGCAAGAGTAGCTTTTTATAAGTTTTAAACCCTGATGCAAGGGAAATTAGCCGTTGTTTTCCTTCAGGGTCCCAGATTCACAACTATTAGCATTCAAAAATAAAATAAAGTTATGGCCAGCTGTAAAAATACTAGCTAAAGAAGTTGCAGATGTTCCTAGGGGAGCTACTGAAATATTTTGGCACCTTTGCTCTGTCTTTAAAAACAAAATGCGATCGTCAGTTAGGGCTGCAGTGAGAGTTCAAGTGGCCAGAGGAAAACAGGAAAGCATTTCACAGTGCTAATAGTGAATGTGGGTTCAGCCCTGCAAAACCTTCCCAAAAGCACTGGCAGGACTCCAGCTCCCAAACCCCACGCTTTGCCCCGACTGTGGCATTTAGGTCCTGGAGCATCAATGGGTGGCTGCAGAGAAGTCAGGAGTGCAGCTTTGGGCTAGAGACAGCTTAAAGCAGGGCTTGGCACAGGATAAGGGATCACAGCAGGCAGGTATGATGGTCTGACAAATCCACTGCTGTGGGTAAACTACTTCTGTCAGCTGAACTTCTTCAACCTAGCTCAACTATCTCCACAAGGCACTACCCCACTTCAAGTTAGCTCCAATATTGACAATGGGGATATAGCCTGAAACTCAAAGGAGACTAAATACCTTATAAAAATACAAATAGGGGCCCCCTCAGGCACCCTTGAAATGTTTACTCCTAAGAGCACAGCCTAGGCCATCCTGCATTTTGCAGAAAAGCGTAAATTGCTCTGCCTTAGGCCAGCCAGGAGGAAGCTTCATTCCAAGAGTGAATAGTTCCTGCCTCCAAATTCTTACATCTTTCTCCGCCTGACTCTTTCTGGCTCATCTCTGGTTTTCCTCTTCTTTCCAGATGCTGTGGGGAAACTCTAAGGATTGCAGGATTCTGCCCTAATTCACCCCGGGGGAAAGAAACAAGATACATAGCCAAGCTGTGAGGAAGATGCAATCAAAGCAACTCATATGGCCCAGAGATAAGGAGGTGAGTGAATCAGTCACTGTGTGACACGGTAGCACTGGGAAAAAAACTGGACTTACCCATTCATGAAAGTCTGCCTTGGAAAAGGAGGCAGAGCCACAATTGGTCCAGTTCACACTATCACCTTACTGGGAAAGGGGGAACTCATGCACTGCTTTGTGAAGAAGGTCTAGGTAGCAATACACACATGAACTGTGACCACAGAAATATCTGTAGGAGCTGTCTTGTTCTACCACTCACTGGTATTCCCCAAGTTAACAGCTTGGCTGGCATTAATTAGAAACGTTTTCCCCCTTTTCTAATCTCTAATAGGTCATCTAATCCATGCCAACTGAATTGCAGGGTTTTTCAAAAAAACAGATTGTCAAAAGCTCTTTCGTCTGCTGGAGAGGTTTAAATAATTGGACATTTCTACTGGAAAATTAATCTCTGATCTAATAGACAGCACATAGCTGAGATTTTCCTCAGTGTTCATTTCTGCCCAGACAACTGAGCACCATGCTGTATTCTCCACAAACAAAATGTCCATCCAAGAAAAAGAGGTTACTGCACTCAGTACAGTACTCAGAATCTTGATATGCCACCAACTATGCATGACAAATGCTGGAGAGGAGCAAAACGTACAGGAAGAAAAGAGTGTGCATGCTCTGGAGAGGCAGAAGGGTCCCAGCCCACAAAATTTAAGCCCAGTTCCAAATTTTCTCAGCGTTTCTGCCTTTTTGGATGGGAGTTTGTGTCTGTGTGCATTTCTGTAAAGGAGACAAGGAAGAAGGGAGGGAGCCTTTTCTTTGTTCCCAAACAACATCTCAGCCTGTCTCAGGTTCTCACACCAACATCTAACAAGCAAAGACAAACAACATCACAGCTCCACAATGCTCAAGCTTGATTGAATGACGACAATTCCACGTTAAAATAAAAAAAAGAACAGCAGAGCTTTCCACAGCTGCATCAACATTATCTATTTAAAAAAGCATGACACTACATGAAGCTTTGGCTGTGCAAGCCAAAAACCTAAATCAGCCATGGTTTGGAACGAGGCCATGGCTGAATTCTCGTGTAAAGTGATGCTGCCATATTGCTTACTTTCCACTGAGGTTTTCCACAAATTAACAGCTGTAGCAGACTCCCAGAAAACAGCAACTCTTTCCAAGTCTTTCTTCTCTGAAATTGTTGTTTCTTCACTTTATTCTTCCCCATATGGAAGGGAAGAGGAGGGTAAAAAAAACTCAACAGCCCTATGAAACAAACCCAAAAAAACTCCAAGCAGACTGTGAGAAAAATTAATCACAAAGATTGCCTGGAAAGAGAGCGGTTATCTGTAAAATTAAACCGGTGGTGGGCCCAATTTTTCTTTTTATTATACCAGCATGGTGGGATTGAGAATCAAACCCAGGAAAAATATTTCTGGAGCAGCCCTTCTGATTTATGACCATCTCAGCCACACTGACAAGATCAGAAAACTGCTGGATTCTTTCCAGTTGAGCAGCACCAAAGGCCAAATCATTCCTATTTAGGGAAAAACAAAAATTCCCTCTGGTTCAGTGAGAATAGTGTTTGGCACCAAGCACAGAGAAAACCGCCTCGTTTCAGCTGGCTGGCTGAAGTGCAGCTGAGATGGAAAGGTGATACCAGGCTGGTGTGGGTGGCTTCAGATCATACTCTTTCCTCCTGATTGCATCTTGGACATCACTAGGTCCCACACAGGGCGATGCAGAGGGATTCATTATAAGTGACAAAAAAACCTCTTAAAGGAAAAGTTATTTGATTTCTAGCATGCACAGATGGCTGTTGACTCACTTGTGAGAGGAGTATGGAACTAACAGTCTGGCAGAAGCATTGGGCCTTGCAGCATTAGAAAATGTGGATTCACAGAGCTGGTCGACTTCTGAAGATCTGTGAGCTATGGTGTAAAGGCAATCCTTGTGCCTAGAGAAGGGGCTTTCCAGCTGGTGGAGTCCTGGGTTTTGCCTCCTTGTGTCTACCAGCATGATGCAAAGATGCGGGTTGCCATGGGTTCTTGGTGTGCCCGCTGACAGCAACAGAGGATGCTTTGCATGAACGGCAATATAAGGTCATCCAGGGCACCTGGCACTGTGCCCTTCAGAGCCTCCTGACCCCAGGGTCACCTCCATGCAGCTATGCTACAGACAGACACTTCAAAACCTCTGCCAAAGGCAAGTCCTTCTTGGGGAGGGCTGGGAGGGTGATAGCATTGTGAGCTATCATGCAGAGAAGCTTAGAACCTTGGAAAACCAACTAAGATAAGCCAGGACCACTGGCTGATGCTATTACTGACCCCTAGGTGGCTTATCCTGTGTGTCAGAGGCAGTAGCAGCCCCAAGCCCGAGGGCCATCACGGGGCTGTGCTGGCTCCTCTTCCCCATCTGCTGCTGGCATGCTCTGCAGGTCGCAGGAGCCACCCATCGCAGTCAGAAAACAGCTACCGCAAAGCCAAACTTCCCAATTCCAGCCAGCGCAGGATGTGATGGCTTTGGGTCAAATGGCAAACTGCACCACATGGCAACTCTGCCAAGTGCACAGCTATCTGGGGAGGGACCTCATCTTGCTGCCAGTCCCCTGCCCTGAGAAGTCTTTCTTGTCCCTGTTTTGTCAGCTTGGCATCCGAAGGCTTGCATATTATACTTCTGATGCAGACCATGTACAAAAGGAGCTATCAACAGCTGGTTCTCTATTCAGGGAAATCTCTCTTCGAATAAATTTTTTCTGAAGTATGAAATTAATCAGCCCACTGGAGCACAAGATGCTGCTTCAGCTTCAAGTTCAGAAGCCTCTGCAGTCCAGGTTGCTACTGACACAGTTCCTCTGATTTTCATATCCATCTCACACCTCTGTGATCCCACTGTATTAGCCAGGTCTCATGTGATCAGCGTTCGTTTCACACAACAAGCTCAAAAAATATACCTATCTTATCTTTCAAGTATAGCCACTGCCTATGAGTTCCCAAAAACACCCCAAAACTGAAAACCGACACAAACCTACAAATAATGCTGGAGAACAAAGGACCTGATAATTTCTCCTGACCCAAATTAAAAAAAAAAAAAAAAACACCATTAAAATATCCATTTACTAGTGAGGGGTTCTGTCCTCAGTGCACTCCCAAGCCTCAAAGATGTTCTGTCATACTGTTCACTAATTGTTTTCAGTGTTTGATGTGAGTATTTTTGGCAGTCAGTTTGTCATGAATTGACACTTATTTTGTCAACCTATCTTCAGCAAAACTGCACACCCTCCCTCCTCGTAGACCTGTCAGAAACATAAAGATTACTCATTGCATATTTCTAAGAAGCTCCTGAAGCCAGCACTTGGAGTTTGCATAACAACCATTGTCGACAATCCACCTACAGCAGCTTAAAAATACAGATTTGAATGGGTGAAGAGAGGCTGGGAGTTCTCAGAAGGACAAGTCAGATTCAGGATTTTATTAATAGAACTGGAGGTGTTCTCATGAAGGCAAAAAAAACCCCCTAAACCCACTCTCTTGTTATCTTAGCTGTCATCAGCAGTCACCTTTTCAAAAACAGGCAGGCAAGATGCAGAGTATTCCTGTAGATGAGCAAACAGAAAGCTGCTGCAGAAAACCATTGAGAGCAAGATGGAGAGCAGCAAGCACCACAGATCCTCTCTCTGGTGCTCCTTGGGAAGTGCTGGGTGTCCACTGGCCTTGCTAAAGGGACTTCATTTATTTATTTATTTTTTAGTCTGGTGCCACACATGGAGGGTTAAATGCCAAACAAAGGGAACCCACCAGAAAAACACTCACAAAGCTGTTTGTGACATGGGCTCCCGCAAAATAAAGCAATTCTATTAATTGGAGTTCACAGTAGGCACTCACCAAACCAGCGGATGAATTGATGCAGATGAGCAGTGGCTGTTGGTGAGGGCAGGCAGGAGCAGGGCACAGGACAGGGAGGACGATGGGTGGCTGGCTGCCTTTGTGCCATGCTGCCACAGCAGCAGCACCCTGGCCAGCCCTGCCTGCAGAGCTCACTCAGCAAGGGACAGTGCAAAACCTGGCCACCTTCTGACCCGGGGCTTGCTCCTGGAGGATGACAAGCTGCAGCACAGCAGAGAAGGTGCTGCCCTTCTGAAGGGCTTCCCATGTGCTTCTGCCACCTTCCCTCAGGTCTTGGAGGAAAGAAGGGACATTTGGGGTGGCTGTGAGAGGGAGAGGCATGGGCAGGAGAGCCCAGGGAACAAGAGCGACATCAGAGGCATCATCCAGCCGCGTTAAAATCCTCTGCTCCAAAAAAAGTCAACACTTACAGTCTTTTCTGAGCCAAATCCCCAGCCTGTTAGGTTCACCATTAACAATAATCCCTGCAACTTTCTCAGCCTTGCTGTTTACACAAGCTAGAGCTTTCATACATAAAACTCTTAAATGAAAACATTAAAGAGCAGCTGGCGCCTCTTGGAAAACTCATAAAAAGTCTGTTTCCAAACAGTGTCGCTTCTATACCATAAATTTCTATATTTCTCACTCCCCTCATTCCTTATTTCTAAAGACATTTGCATGAAAACAGGAACTTTGTTTATTAAAGAGTTCATCTGCTCCTGCTGTTAATTTTCCACCTGAAGCCAGAATCCCCCGGGTATGACATCATTAGCACAGCTCTGGAAATGATCATGAAGTCACAAACAGAGGGTTAGGGCTCCACTCGGAGAATAAACAGCAAGAAGACAGAACCTCTGCCACTGCCAAACCCCAGATCCTTATCCAGTTTTTCCTGGAGCAACATCCCATTGACTTCAGTGGGACATTGACCAAAATAAGGCTGTCAGCAATTCCGGTTTTCAGCCTTTCCTCCCTTCCTGTTCCTGCCTCCAGGGCATGAGGGATTTGCCCTGTGCAGCAGGTCTGGGTCAGGAGAAGCCCTGCCCTGGCATGATGCTGGTCATCCCAGTACCACATCCTGACATTGCTCCCTGCAGGCAGGGGCAATCCGAGGGGGCACCACCTCATCCCTATATCAGTTTCTGTGAGTGTTCCCCTTTCCAGCTACGCACCATGACACTTGCATGAAGCCCATCATGTGGGGATCTCATGCAGAACAGGAGAGCAGCTGCTGGGATGCTGGAGACCAGAAGGGAGCCCTGCTGCAGCTGCACATGGGGCTGGCTGTGGGGGAGAGGGGTCTGCCCCATGCACATCCATAGACAGGAACAGCTGTCTAACAGTGCTAGAGTCTGCAGATGACTAAGGGCAACTGCAGATCCAGAATAAATATCTTTACAGGGAGACCTATAGGAGGGAGAGATATGGTTCCTGTGCAGAGAAAGAAAAAAGAAACACAGAAGCTAATATGTCTCCTTGTGTGAGGATGGGAAGACAAAGTAAGGATGTCTTTTATTAGAACAGATCCAGCAATACTAATCAAATCTTCATTTTCACCTCCTGCTCCATGAAAAGCACAAGAAAATGACTGTGAGCTGAGAGAGCTTCATTAAATCTCTTTTCACATACAAAATCTCTGACACTATTGAAGCCCTTCCCTCCCACCACCAGACAAGCACAGCTAGTATGTAATTGCTCAGGCCAAACACTGCTCGTTTTTAATCTGACACCTATGCAAGCAAGTGGCGTATTTGTCACGTGATGGCTCTCTGCATGAAGCATGATGTATCTGTGATGGGTCTCTGCATGAGTGCCACAGCGCTGGGTTGCTGCAGCAGCAAATAGAATCTGACTCTACACGGCCAGCACTCTCCATCCAGCAGCCTGTGGTGAGCAGGCTGCTTGTCTCCCTCCCTGCCTCCCCACCTTGGGCCACGTCAGCAGCTAGTCTGGCTGCTCAATACTGCTGTTAGGGAGCAGACACCTGAGCACAGAGGTCTGAAAATCTACATATCTGTGGGAATGGGATGTGGCTGAATGGGACAGAGACAGTCTGGTTTGAAACAAGGTTATTAATATTGCATGGGGAAGGTGGAAGTAGAATATCAGATTGATCAGATACAGTTCTTAAAGGATTTCTTCAGTTTATCCTTGTACTTTAAGCTTTAAAAACTTTGCATACATATTGCTACATCTTTATTCAGTGCTGGTGCTGGGATCCTGAACAGTGTTTCAGAAATATTGACTATTTGTTGAATATGAGCAGGTAATATTTAGTATAGCAGAGGGGAAAGTAAAAAATAAAATATATATATATATTTACTCTTGCAAATAAAGCCTAAGTTTTTCCCTCAGTAAAATCACTGTGATTTGATTGATCACCACAAAACTGCTGCATGGTGGCAGTGCTCTGTTTTCATGACCTGATTTGGGCTTGGCTGCTGGGAGACGCTGTCTGAGGGAGAGCGAGCCAACGAGCGCTCCAGATGCGTAGCACAGCACGACCACCACGTGCCTCTCCTCCCTTGGCTCTGCCACCAGGTCCCACTCCCCCCAGCTCCCTCCAGAACAGCCCAGAGGCACCACAGCCTCCCATTTCCTTCAGTTTGGTCCATTGTTATAGCAAGTCCAAGTGTTTTCCTTGGCATGGGCCAGTAGTCCCATAGCACTGTACTTCCTCCACGCAGAATAAGTGTTATTTAACAGCTCTGATTATTTTGGAGAGTTGTTCACCCTCTTTTTTTTGAAAAAAGGGGAATACATTGAAACTGATTGTATTGGCTGCTTGTGCCTATTTTTTCTGGATGATTCTCACTCTCTTTGTATAAAATGTGGGATGCAGACCCAGGCAACTTTTCAAGAAGGCACGCTGCCACTGTCATGTGTGCCTTGTTTAAAGGAGTTGTCACCTCTGTCAAGATAAGCATGCAAAAAAAGGAAAACGCAAGCACACTGGGAAGAGGTGTCCAGTCTCTGCTTCTGGTCACCCCAGTACGCACCCAACTGAGTCAATAAGAATTTGGTCCAAAGCAAGTAACAACAGGAAGAGCTGATAAAGCTCCTCTGGGTGCTGTTATTTATCCCCTTAGCACACCTCCTGATAGCATAACTCTAACCTGTCAAAGAAGGGTTGCCCTCATTTCTTGATGTGGATACAGGCAGACAAAGAGTAAATATTTCAGTGCAACTGAAAGTGTCTCTGACTCATCATATCATCATCATTTTTCTGGAAGCCACTGGCTTCATTCTCTTTCCCCAGCCCTTCCCTTAGGACAGTTTACTCCAGGACTTCTGCATTTTCTCAGAAACTCCCCAATGTTCTCTTTGAGAGTCAGTATTGTTAATTTGAAAGAGCAATCAGAAAACGAGCCCTCCCTTGCACTGCCTTCCAACCCTTGTTTTACCATTTCCTTACTTTCAAGTCCCTGTGTAATAAATGTTCAAGGTCTTCCTCCCACCTGCTTCTCTAAGGCAGTTTTAAATTAGCCATGATTTCCTTCTCTCCTCAACTTCTCATTTTTTCCGAAGTCTGTACTATCAAATCCTAACGCCCTCCTTTCCTCTTTGTTATTTGAGGCAGCTCTGCTTTGTGCTGCTCATTCATGAGGACACTTCCACCCACTCCACTGAGCCAATATTCCCCACCTCTGCTCTGCATAAATGCTTTCATCCCCACATTAGTCTAGCTCTCACTTCCAGCAGCTGCTTTTTATTTCAGAGAGGGGGGTGTGGGTGGTTTTTTGTTGTTGTTCGTTGTTTGTGGCTTGTTGCTTTGTTGGGGTTTTTTTGTTTGCATGTGTGTGTGTCTGTGTGTCTCTTTTATGGGTAGCCCCTCACACTCTGCAGGGCTGCAGAGTCTTTCTGAAGTGAGTACTTTCTTGGGAGGAGGGCAGATCATGGCAACAGAAGTGAAGGTTGCTTGCTGGAAAGATAATTTCTTCTCTTGAGTATGAAAAAAACCCTATTGCTGCTAACTTCAAGTGGGCCCACCCTCTGCTCCAGGCATCTTTACGGCCATGAAAATTACAATGTCACTGGTATTAACAGCACGAAATGGCAACAGCTCACTCCACTAAAACTCCCTGCTCCTGCAGGGATAACAACTGAAACTTCAAATTAAATTGAGAAGTTGCCCTTCCAGCCAATGCCTCCAGCAATCTTCCCCAGAGGAAAGTGGGGCCACAGGGCTTGAGTGGAGAGGTAGTGAACCTCCAGGCTGCTGGAGTCTATGGGGGAGTTAGTCCCAGACCAGCATTGTATTTTTCACAATGAGGATGGTGAAACACTGCAATGTGTTGCCCAGAGTAGCTGTGGGTGCCCCATCCCTGGAAACATTCAAGGTCAGGTTAGACAGGATTCTGAACAGCCTGATCTAGTTGAAGATACCCTTGCTCATTGCAGAAGGCTGAACTAGATGACCTTTGAATGTCCTTTCTAACCCAAACTATTCCACAATTCTATGAAATCTGGCATGCATCCCCATGGGCAGAGCAGTCTGTGGCCCCAGTGTACAAGGAGAGTGACCCATGGAGAGCTGGCACAGGCCAAACAAACTCCTGTAAGCTGAGTGGAAGGGCTGCTCAGCCAGGCACACTCCACCACAGCTCAGCTGGTGTGACATGGCCAAAGCTGCCTCCAGAAAGCTGGAGTGGGATGGGTGCTGGGCTCACCCATGGCTTTACTCCTCCTGGCGTGGAGGTGGTCTCATCAGTTTGACAATGTCATCTCACCCCAGCCTTTTGGCTTCCCTCCCACTTCCCTGAACTGCTCTGCACCACCACCACAGAGGCCCACAGATGTCTCCCACCTCCTGCTCCCTCTCACTTCTCTGGGCTTTCATTCTCCAGACTCTTCTCAAGTTCTCACTTTATTTCTTCTGTTCCCACACAAGGATCCAGGAGCCATAAATGGATCAAGCTGTGGCAAGATCTAAAACTGTCCCATCTTTAAAAAGCCAGAAATACCCTGCAATCTGTGAGAACTAGCCAGTCCAGCCACAGCAGTGACATATCCAGGCCTGGGATATAACAGTTAAACTTGCTTGGCTTCTAAAATCCCATAATACTTGTGTGCACAGAGCTGTTACACTGCAATTTACTCTAAATTGATACTCCATTTATCTGTCCATAGCTTTGGCATCTTGCTGCCCCTGCACTCCTAAATCACCCTTCTTAGACTCTTCTTGTTTAATTTTCCAGCTCTTCAAGCGAACCCTTCCGCTAACGGTCCCTGCATACCTCTGCATCCTCACCTTTGAAAATGCTGCCCCGTCTCACTTTCCATGGAAACATGTTAAGGCATGGAGCTGAAATGTCATGCCAGAAAAAGCAACCCAGGTTGTTTTGGTACATGCAGTGGTCAGCATGCCCTGCTGGAGAGCCTACCAACATGTAACTAATATCCTGAGTTTTGGAGCCAGACGAGTCCTATTCATTCTCCTGCCCAAACCACACAGACAAGAACATCCAGCCTCTCCAACATCTCACAAATCCTGGGATCGACGTGGACATACAGAGAGGGAAAAGCTGAAAAGCCGCCAAGCTGCCCAGTGATGATCTGGGACCTTCTCATGCTTGTAGAAGCAGTTGTGCCTCTTACTGAGTGGGAAGGCTGTGACATTTGACTGAAAGTATTTTATCTAGATGCAGTAGTTGAGACCTCCCTCTTGAACATACAGATGAGTTTGACCCACTTCTGCTGAGATAAAGAAATCAGAGGAAAGCCTGGGGAAAATGGAATCTGAACAGAGTAAAAGGTACATTTACATACAAGGAATAGCTGTAGCACCAGACACTTTTTTTTTTCCTGCTAGCCTGCCACACCACTTTGAAAAATCCTTCTCCTGCAGGCTTTAGTCCTGTGGTCAGGGAAGCAAAGGTACACAGCACTGCATGTTAAATAACCTCTGATGCTCCAGTGGTGACAGTACATTTCAAACCTGTGGGGTGAAAGCCCCTCTCAGACACCAAGGCAACCCCTGCTTTGCTGTGCTTCTTCATGGGCACCAGAATCAGCACAGAAACCCATCTGCCTAGGGCTGGTATCTTTGATTTATTTTGAACACGTTGTTCCTCTTGCACATCTAACTCCCCCCTCCAAGGGCACAAGACCTTTGCACTTTTCTGATGACTTCATCCTTTGTACTCCTCTCCCACAAGCTATAGGTCAGGGATCGGATGACGGACTTGACCCAAACTGGCTGACAAAGGCTTCTCATCTGCTTGGCATGGCATTCAGGGAAATCGATTCACTGAGGTGTCAGTGCTGCATTGCATTCAGCAGCAGCAGTTTCTAGGCATGCCATGAAAGGCACCAGCACATCAGTGGGCTTATTGACCCCTTCAGTAGAAACTCCAGTGCTGGGCATCCTTCTCAGTTCCCCATGGTCTGAGGGCAAACCTTCCTCCAACCATGTGTGTTATACTGAGTACAAAGAATAAAATTTTGCAGAGTTGTCTTCCCAACACTTTTCACAGGCACCTCTGAATGAGAGGAATGCCATGTCTTCCCAATATCAATGGATATGTCATGCTTTGTGCTGTGCAAGCTAGTGTTCAAGGAGGTACTGGCCATCATGGAGACAGGAGCAGGTAGAAATAGAAGAAATGTGCCACTGCTGTTCTTAAAAGACAAAGCACAAGGGAAAAGTATCTTCAGATTAAGTCACCTTTCCCTCCAGGTCATGTCATCTTCAGGCACACAGGTCACACCTGAACTTTCTTTCTAATCTTGCTCCATCTTGCCACTCAACCAGATTTTATCTCTCCACAAAGTCCATCCACATCATCTTCTCTCATTACCAATACTTCCCTGAGCATCTATGCTATCTATTTCCCTTTTCAAGTCCTTATGAACTCATTTAGCACTTTAGCTGGTTTGCCTTGTTAATAATTGTCAATTCCTCTATTCTCTCTCACTTTTTTTCCAGGAAGAAGGAGGGAACATGCCTTCCTAGAATTAGCAGCACTGTCCAGGAGTGTCTCATCAGTGGGCAAGTGTTAATGTCCTGCTGGTGTCCTTACCCCTCTGCCCTCAAACACCACCCACTGGGCAATGCGGCACTTCTTAATAAGACCACCTCACAGTGGAAACCAGGTGCCATAACAGTAACAGAAATTTTCTCAATTCTAAAAATTTTCAAAGGATTATGCTTCAGCTTTTGGGGGGTTTTTCACTAGCTGCCCGGTGTGGTAAAATTAAAGATCCACTTATGATGGATGACAGTAGATAAAAGCGTTCAAATGGAAGTCTACAGATGTTTTTGTCAATGGTATCTGAATAAAACTCTAACAAGGCTATGGTTTGGCTAAGGATTGACCAAAGATATCAGAACTTCTTAAGTGCTTTGAATGTTTTAAGGTACATCCATCACTAACTGAAGACAGAGTTAGTTCATTCCTTGAGATATATTTGAAGTAATTTGCAAAAGCAAGCATGAAAACTGAAAGCACCATGGAAATGTGCTCTGAATGGTTACACTTCTCTGACTGTGGAAGGAATTCAGCACAGATGAGGGAATATATATATATATTATGTGTGTATATATGTATATATATATATACACACATACCCCTAAAATTCAGTTTGGAGCTGGCTGGCTGGCTCCAGCTCAGCTGTGGTTCCCCAAAATGCCCCATTCTGCAGCCTTCTGAAATGACAGGCTGTCTGTTATGAAAATCACTTTGAACTTTCATATTTCTGGTCCAGAGTCTCCCTCTAGAATTCTCCTATGTATTAACTGCTTTTGCATATGATAACTGTTTTCAAAGCCGAGTCACACACTCAGCATATCTTCACATCGTGGTTTCACTATGCAAAGTGTCTATGCTCCTCTCGTCTAGGTACTGTATTTGATGCATCCCCCTGCCTTTTTACCTCATGGGGGGCCCTGTCACGGCTTGCCTCCCAGCTCCAAGAGCATAACTGAACATCAGCTCACCCACCTAAACCAGCTGTTTGCATGGAGAAATTCCTCCCAGTTTGAGATGGAGCCCTGTCAGGTTACTGGATAAAAAAAGCCCTACATTCATTTCTCTCGCTCACAGGCTCGCTGCTTAGTCAGCTGTTACACCACCGCATAAAACCTTTGCTAAAAGAGCTGTGGTAGAAAATAGCTGATCAGTAAGTCTGAAGTGTCAGAGCTGTCTGGGTAGGTGGAAGCACTAACAGGAAGGCAGGAAACCCAGTCTGTAAGCTTAGGGCTGGGAGAGAGGAAACCGTTTCCATTCAGTACAGAGATTGCAGGGCAACACTGATGGGAGGGCTCAGGCTTGGCCAAAAAAGCTATTTTTTTCTCCTCTGTTTTAATGATTCCTGGTTGCTGGAACTCAGCACCCCAGGGAGGAAGCGTGGGCCAGCCTATGCTGAATGCTGCTCCTTGCTCCTGCCCTTGCAGCGGTGGGGAGGGGAGGCAGAGGATCTATAAATGTATTTCACACAAGCGTGTGTGAAATAACCCACATAAATCACCCTGCGAGACTTTTTTAAATGCCTGCTACCTGTAACACCAGCCACAATTAGCACACCAACTTATTTACATGTCATAAATCCATGGCTCACAAAGACCTGTTGTACTGACTTTTAACCACAAACCTGTGAGCTTTGGTAAATTTGTTAAATCAGACTCACCCCTTTCTTATAAGGGGTTTCAAGCAGCTCAGAGCAGCATAAAGGTAAATCACAAAGGGCTGCCTTGTCCTCCCAGACTCCGATCACAGCTCTAGCATTCACCCCTTTGCAATTCCAAATCCTGATTAGATCTGGGAATAGATCCTGCACATGGATCTAAGTGTGGGGAAAACAATGCACTAAAGATCTGGAGTTCACTAAACCCTTTGGAGCCCCCACTGACATCTCCCAGCCTGGCAGCTGTTCCAAGGCAGCTTTCAGTTTTAATCACAAATTATTCTCCTGACAGCCCACAGTAAAATTAAAGCAAGCATCACAAGACAAAGAGGCTCGACTTTGGTTTACAAATTTCAGGCAGGACCCTTTGGGGGTTTTAGCTTGATTCCAGGAAGAACAAACCAGCCCCCCAGATGCAGCAGCTGTGCCCAGAGTGCTCCGAGGCAGCGGCGCCGATGGGTCCTCGCACCCTGAGGTATCTGACAGCGGTTCCTGCACCTCTGGCCAGCCCCACTGGTGGGTTATACTTTGCTGTGCCCAACTACACACTGCCACAGGTGTCACCACACGTGGTTCACTCCTTTTCCTCCTCACTGACCAAGCCCAGGAGGGAAACTCATCTCTTACAAGCAGCGGGAACCAGAATCTCTCACACCAGGTGTGTGTTGTGTGAGCAAAATCAAAAGCAAGTTATGTTTGAACCTGCAGTGCCCACACAGCTTGACCAAGCCATAAAAATGCAGCTGTGTCAGTACAGAGACACCCAGAAGTGTCCATTTGCTCCTGTGTGTGCAGGCATGTGCTTGCAGCGTGGTCTGAGCACTGCCTGGCACACTGAAGCCTCATTGCAAATTAGGGATGAGAGATTATTTTTCAGTTTCCCAATTGCAAGCTAAGGATTTACCCATCCCTCCCACAGAGGTCTTGTGAGGATAAACGGAGTTATTTGAACATTTTGAAGGCTGGAGGTGCTAAGAGCCAGACGGCAGGGAGTGGTCCAGAGAAGCAAGGAAGCAGAGTGTACGTTCAGTGGAGGAGTTGTTCCAGCTAAGGCACAGAGAGCTCCCTTGCTGCCTGCAAAGCCACTGCAGACAATGCCTAGCAGAGTGCACATCTAGAGCTTTACGTGTCCCGTTTTCCTGCACAGAGCAGTGGTGGTTTCAGCTCTGCCTGGGCTCTGACTGCTCAGAGCACCACGCCACCTCCAACGTGCGCTCATTAGCAGAATTCAGGTCCCACTTTGCTCATTCCTTTTCCTGCTCCATTCTTGGTGGCTTCCAAGGCAGATGTTTTCACATCTCTCTTCCCCAAAATAAGGCAAAATTGTTCCTTGTCCTTCATGGGACTTAATGTACATCACAATTTATCATCTTTAGTCAATGGCGCACCCAACCCAAATGACACCATCATACCAGCAGGCAAAAGAAGTGCAGCAATTAAT
Organism: Passer domesticus; assembly: GCF_036417665.1. Classification (NCBI taxonomy): domain Eukaryota; kingdom Metazoa; phylum Chordata; class Aves; order Passeriformes; family Passeridae; genus Passer; species Passer domesticus. The sequence continues at coordinate 70,117,374 of NC_087476.1, read as the reverse complement.
TTATCTCACCAGCACCACACTGCCAATAGGGATGGTAGGAAGCAAATGATCTGTGGGCTCTCAGAGCACCCACCAAACCCAACAGCATGTGGAGTTACAAATACAGAGCACCCCTGAACTCAGCATGGCAGGCCAGTGGCTGGGAGCAGCGAAAGGGATGGATTTTCACCCCCCTAATCCCTGCTGGCTTGAATGATCCCCTGTCACACATGGCCACAATCTCCACACAAGCAAGAGAAGGGAAAAATCTATGTGCTGCAGCCAGAAAATACTCTGCAGTTGAAATCATGCTACCTTCAAGCTGAGGAAGGTGCTAATAACAAGAAGGATTGGAAGAAGCAAAAATGGAGTGTTCTGGACACTCCGTAAGATTTCCATCTCTTCCCTAAGCACAGCAGGGCAGAAAGGCTGCAAAGTGGACCACCAATATATTGGCATTTTTCCTACTAATTGAAGTTTCCACTCACATAAAACTATCCTGTGCTAATACATTGCACTTTCATTAAAATCACGTCACTTCAATTCTTTATATTTTTATTGTGGCATACAAATTACACTGTCCAAACAAAACAAAAAAAAAAAAAGCCATTATAAAATGAAATTCTGAAATTAAGTGCTCCATTCTAACCAGAGAAAAAAGGAACGTTTTGAACAAAATAATTTGGCCTGTATATTTTTCTAAACAAAACTGTATCACAACAAATGCAATCGTACAAAGACCATTTGTATTAATAAAATGGTATTTTTGCAATAAAAAAAAATTGCTGGCAAAGTGTTCAGCTGGGTTTATTAGTGTCATTAAGAATCCTCCCACATTCTCTTATTTTTCAGCAGCTAGCAAAGAGGTACGTTCAGAATTTCATTATTTGAGAATGAGGCAATAGATAAAATAAAAAATAAAGAGCAATTTGTACTCCTATAATGGCTTCCTCTCCAAAGCTTCACAGCAGTTTACAAAAAAAACTCTGTGATTTAACTTCCTCTCTTGCAATGTAGCTATTCCCCCTTTTTATGGCTGAGAAAAATATCTCTTGAGAGAGCCTCTGTTCATTTCAAACATCTGTATTCTGAGTGCCAAGAGTGTGATTTACCACAGTTTATTGGGCTCCAAATCGGTGTCCAGGATAGGTACTCAGTATTTCTAGCAAAAAAGACCACAGGCATCTCACATCAGCTATCCCAGACTCCTGGAATCTGCTACAGAGCTGGAGTGAATTTGGGACAGCAGGAAACTCAACCTCTGTTCCTTAGCTCTGGGCTTCTTCTCAATTTCCATGCTCCAGGGCACAAGAGGCAAAGCCTTTCACCTTGTTCTAGCCTTCTCCAAAAACACACGGGATATTTCAAATGTTTTGTTAGGCAGGAATAAGCTCTCTGCAGAAACACTGACTGACTCAATTCTCTTTTGTCCGTTTTACAGCCTCTGCATTCCTGTTGGGCGACACTTAAAGACGCGAAAGAATTCCCAGTATTTAAAAAACTTCTTATTTTTAATGTTTTCTGGTGCCAAGACTGACAGACGTCTGTGCACCTATGGAAAAGGCAGGAAAGCAGGGCTGTTTCTGGGGAAGAAATGCTTCTTTCATTTCCTTCCTTCTTCAACATTGGTTGATATTAATTTTAAACCTGGCTGGCACTCCGCAGCAAGGAGACTGAAAGATTTTGTTATTTCATCCAAAAAAGTATCAAATAGGTGTAGCTGCAATTTTAAAGCAACCCTGCCAAGCCATAAAGTTCCCAAAAGGACGATGGCTTTCCTGGCAGCACGGGGTTTGCTGTATCAGATGCAGCAGACTACCAGATCACAAGGCCTTACTGCTTCATTCTAGCCATGACCCATATTTCATCCTGTGCTTCAGAAGAAGATGAAAGGCCTTCATAATGCATCCTAAACATTACCACATGGAAAAATCTTGCAGCATTTAAAAAGGATAAGCAAGTAGGGTCCTATAGAAATACTTGGACACTACAGCATTCATTTCTAAAAACCCAGTGGGACAATTATAAGTTCTCTAATTTTCTGTGGAGGGGAAGTATGTTCCTGATATATTCTGTAGGCAATGGTGACGAGAGATTTTCATCACAATAAGCACAGGACAGAATGCAAAAATATCCAGATGACCAAACCTGTGAAAAATTGAATTTCTGAACTCTAACATTTTTAATGCAGGTAGGCCAGGATTCAATCTCTACCTTAAAAGTTGTATAATGACAGTAACTATAAAGACTCAGAACCAGAACAAGGACCAATGAGGCCATTATTAATAGTAATAAATGTGGCTCTGCCTGAGGAAAACAGCCAAGGAATAAAACACCCCGTCATTTTAGAATATGTTATGTCCTCTGTAAAATTCCCACTGCATTTGTACAATGCAGTAGCAATTAAGGAGCAATTCCCTGTCTCGGAAAAGAGGCTGCAATCCACCCTGTGTTATCAGATGTTGCCTAGGAGGTCAGGAATGCTGCAAATGGCGCTGCTTCTCCCGGGCTCTCCTTGCCCTTGGGGCACAGGCACCAGCCGGGCGCCGGGAGCCGCTCTGAGCCTCGCAGCCGCGGGGCAGGGACTGCCCGAGCATCCCTTGCTCCAGGAAGGATAAGGAAAGTCCACGTCTCTGCCAGGCTGCGCGGGGAGAACAGGAGGAATGAAAGCAGGACCTGTCCTGCAGGATTGCGCCCCATGGCGTTATCTGCAGCATCACAGCTTTCCCTGGAGAAATGGTCTGCGTGGGAATGGGGGATATGCAGCTGGCACAGGGCCCCTCTTCCAGGCTTCAGTGCCATGAGTCCTGCCTCACTGAGCACCACTGAGAGCCAGCAACCTTCCAGTCTCCCTCCTTCCCATGGCACCTCCAGCTGCCACAGGACTGCAGACAAACAGCTGCATTTTGAACAAATACACCAGACGTTTCCTTTTCTTGTACAATTTTTTCTTGGGCAACTCTGGAGAGCAAATTTTTTGCACATTTTGGTCCTTGGCTGCACAGCTTCAATGCCCAAATCTTCCCCTCCTCAGGCAGTAAATGCAGCTATTGTTTTACCAGTTGGTCGGGTTACTCTTTTTTTCACTCGTGTTGCTGCCAAGGTAAAGCACAATGTTACACACTTTAGAAATCAGCCCGGGTTGTGTAATGCTACCCTACCACCACCAAACAGCTTAGGACTGTCAGCCCAGGGAAAAAACAAGCCTGGAAGCTAGAGGAGAGAAGATTAAAGCAAAGCAGCAGCATGGTTTTTAATTGTGCCTTAGAATTTCTAATCTGGTTAATGGTCCTTCCAGCCCATCCTGTGTAAAGACACGAGCATGTGGCATGTACTGAAGGAGGATCAACACTGACACACTGACAGATGCGCTTATTGGCACAAGAGACTAGACTAGGTTTTGGACTGGATTTTTTAACTTGTTAGCTAGCCAGCAGCAACTTGCTTTTTTGGAGGGGAAGGGAGGGATCAAACAATTGCTGCAGAGGGATATTAGTTCCCTGGTACTTCATCTTCTTCCATTACAGATTCTCTGCTTGAACATGAGACAATGCTGCCATTCCTTCCCCCTGACTCACTGGCAATTCTTTATCCATCTCTGGTTTGCTGCTTTGGAGATTTTTTTGGCTGGAATTTGATCATCCCACCTGCCCTTTTATTCTCTCTCCATATTTTTCAACACTTCTGTCTCTTTCATCACATCCCAAAGCTCTGCTGTGTAGTGAAGGCCTGTAAGTTAACCAGAAGATCAGCACATTCACCTTGATATCATGCAATTTTGCTTGCCCATTTGAGGAAGATGAGGAGTGAGTGCCTTGCACTGCAGGCACGCTGGCATGCGTGGCAAAGAGCACAGCACAGAAGGTGGGAAGTGGCTGCCTGCCGAGAGGGACGCAGCTAATGTTTAACAGCACACGTATGAAAGCTAGCTCTGTTCACATTCCTCTGTCCCATGGGTTGACAGAGGGCTGTTCACAGAAGAGGGCAGGAGTAATTAAGGAGAACCAAATTCTAGCTGGTGGGAGAGGTGGGGGATTGCAATAGTGCCTGGAGCCCGGCCAGGACACAGGTTAGAGGTCAGAAGTGCCATGGGTGCTCTTGTTTTGGCAGAAGAGTGCTGCCAGAGGTGTCATGCCCTCCTGACAGACTCACAGCTTCTCAGAATCTGAGCAGCAGCTGAGCAGCTGGGTACACAAACATCTCCCATTCAGCCCATGAGTTCCCACACCAGCCCCCTTTGCCATCTCACCATATTCCAACAACACAGGCAAGTGCAAGGGGGTAGACGTTTGGACAATGGACTCTAACTGGACTGCACTTTTTGATAAACCTTCTGTGTTCTTTCACTCTTCCCTACTTTCCCTTCTGCTGAGTCCTGCATTCCATGCACATGGTCCCCAGCCCTTGGTCCCATAGGGAGAAGCCACTGCTTGGACACCACATGCTTCGAGGGTGGTGGGAGTGGGGACTGTGACTTTCATGCAGCACAGCAGAGACACCACAGCCAGCGCTGCTTGCAGAGGGGTGCTTGTGCCTGGCTGTGTCTGTGGCTCTCCTGCAGCCACCCAGCCCCAAGGCTGAGCCTCTCAGGGAAGCTATTCAAGGAGCAAAGGGTTGGGCTGGGACAGCCCCCTGCTTGTGGCAGCGATGCCAAGGGACATGCTTGCAGAAGCCAGCAGCACTCTGAGGAGCCCATGCAAACACCTGGCTCCAAAAGAGGCACACTGGCTGCCGAGCCTGCACCCTCCCGTGAAAGGTGAATGCACAGCACTTCCCTAGAGCAAACAAACAGAAGAACACCAGCCAACTCCCTCCTAGCTCAGAGGAGAACTGCCAGGTGAGGAAGAGAACAATTCACCCACCTACAGATCAGACTGCAGCACAACCAACCACATAGGAAAGAGGTGAGCCACTTGAAGGGGCCAGTTATGCAGGCTATAACAAGGCCTGCCCTGCTTTCACCCTCCAGAGAGCCACCAGCCCTCAGCCTGGGGGACTGTGTGTCCCAGGAAGGAGCCAGAGTAGCTGCCAGGAGCTTCACCATTCCCTCTGAGGGCTTAAATAGCTAGCACACCTCCTGCATGTCCACAGAGAGGAGTCCTGCTGCTTCACATGGCCAAGCTGCTCCTTCAGTGGTTTTCCAAACACAGTGTATTTATGTTTTAATTGGGTGAGCAGAAACAACTGACCCCAAATCTAGTGAAGAGCAGGAAGGGCCTCATCAAGTTCTGTGGCCCCCTTGGGCCAGCGTTAGCACTGCTGCACCCAGCTGTGCTCTGGCTCCACATTCCATGGGAGGGTTCAGGGTCCCAGCCTGCCCCCAGGGCACAGCAAGCATGTCATGGAAATCTGGCCTGTGCCCATGGAAACCAGAGCCTACAGTCAGCTTTGTGCTGCAGGCTTTTGCTGGCTGAAGAACACCATTGAGAAGTGTGCAGGGATGCAGCCCTGCAGCATGCCAAAGCAGGACACACCTGCAGCCCTGGGAGCATTGCAGCTCCCCGAGGAAGGTCGGCAGGCATTTCTCAGTCCGATGTCCCAAATGTCATCACATGGGTTTTGCTGAGCACAGAGGGCTGAGCAGAGAGCTGGCTGGCCCCTGGAATAGGTGGCTGGTGGTAAATCCTCTATCCAAAACTGCAGGTGGTTGGCCCAGGGCACAAAGGGCAGCAAGTGCATTTATCTTTCTGCAGTGAGAGCAGAGGCATGCCAGCTCTCAACCTGACCTGCAGTTCTGAACTGTGGGTTCAGCTCCCTGTTCAGAGGCAGGACAACCTGTCCTCAGTCACAGCCCTGCTCGAATCCGTGCTCTTCAGATCCAAAACAAACAACTATGAGTTCCTGGTAGGGCTGAGGAGCAAACAGCAGGGCCATCAGCAAGAGCCAGGTGGGAGCTTCTGGCTCTAAGCCTGAGAGAGCTGGGGAGGAGGAGGAGAAAGCAACACAGTGATGGGAACATTGCTCTCCAGAGAAGGGGGGCAGCAGGGGTGGCAGAGAGTGCACAAGTGAGTTCATAAGTGCCTGTCAGGGAACCAGCTCTGCACTTAGGAGATGTTTTCTTGTGCCAGCTATAGCTCAGCACCTACAGGATCACCAGCATGACAGCAGGAGCAGTAGGCTGCCACTTTCTCCTGGTGACCCAGGGTGTTCACCCATCAGTACACTTGCACTCACACAGATGTAAAAGCCCCAGGCCATCTGCTCTTCTTCAGACTGCAAAATTATGTAGTTTGAAAAGCCCTAAAATGCTGATTCCTCCCTCAGCAGGGACACAGTTCTCCAGAAATACAAAAGCATGAGTCCACTGGGGAAAAAGGATATACTGGAGAGTAAAACACTGTAACCATCTATCAATGCCATGTGGGATGCTGCTGAAAGAATTTTGGAACAACTGTGAGACTTTCTGGATGTTCAAACACTGAATGAGTCAAAAAATCATCTGTGTCCTACAGAGAAACATTTTAGAAAACAAAGCAATTGGCTTCTAGCAACATGATGTAACCTTGGTTTTTCCTCCCCTTATTGTAAGTGCATCTCTGGGTGTTTGCTTTTAAAGCTGTATCCATTAATAATGTGCCTCTATATTTATTTAGAGATATGTCAAACAAGGAGCGCTTATCCGTAGCTCCAGGCAACCCAACAATTTTAATACATAAACAGCTATATAAATGAGTCTCATAATCGTCCAACAAAAGCTTCTGCAGCAAAGAACCCCATAAGCACACCATCTCTGCTCAGGATGCTCAAAATTCGGCATCCACTTCAGCAGCCAAGGGGAATAAATAAGCTTTCCAAGGGAACCAGCTTGGGTTATTACAGATCAAACGGAGGAACAAGTTGTTTGCCTTTCCTTACCTTAAAAAAAAACCAACCCACAAATGGAAAAACATGGGCCAGTTTTTCAAGCAAGCTCGGCACGTTGCCTGCCTAAATTACACTTACATGCAAGCGCATGCAAATGCGTTGTTTCCCTGGTCATATGCCTGAACTGCATCCACATTTTCCTCAAATGCCTTCTGGAACGTGACAGGACACGCAAGAGCAACCTCCCCAGTCCTTCAGAAACCAGAGCACGGGCATGCTGGTGGGAACAGAGGAAACACCTGCATTCCTCCACAGCACAAATGCAGCCAAAATAATGATGAGTCTGAAAAAAGCCTGACTGAAGGCAAAGGTCAGGTTGCTGGGACTTTGTGGAGTGGAGGGGGCTCGGCTGGGTGCTTGGCAGGAGGGAGTCTTATGCTCTTGTGCTTTTAAATGTATTTCTCTGCAGGAGATGGGGGAAAAAAAGCCAAATAGAAATAAGCAAACATTTTCAGTTTCTGCTGCAGTTCTGTAGAGGGGTGACTAAACACTGCTGGCGATAGCTCAGCCCCTACCAGAGCCTGTTGCTGCTGGCTGTATCCCTTCCAGAGAGATGGAGTCTGCCTGCCACTGTGGCAAAGGAGGTGCACAGTGGGGCATAACGTGGCACCTCTGTGTCAAAGGCAAGCAACTGTGCCCCTGTGCAGTGCTAGCCACTGCTTTGGTCCAAGCCCTGCTCCAGTGAAAACCCAACCAATGCACTTGCTGAAACCTTGCAAGACCTATTGTGCACATCCCCCGAAATGAAATACCAATGGTGATGTTTTGGCTGGCCTCGTGGGGAGATCCTGCTTTTGCCCCAGGGAGGTCCTGATGGGCATCACCCATCACACACAGGACCTAGGGAAGACACCAAAGGCACTATGGAGGTTCAGCTTCCAAACTTGCTTTTCTCTTCCTGGATGGGAGTTACATGCAAAATGTATGAGAAGGCCACAAGACAGAAGGGTAAGAAAACCCTCAGTAGTTCAGCTTAGACATCTGTGGTTTTTAATCCTCCTCCCTCTGCCTGTCTGATGCCCAAAGGAAAAAAATAAAGTGCTTGGACTGGCCAGTTTGGTGTGAGTCCCTCCCTTCCTGCTCCCCCTCACTGCAGCACAAAAGGAAAAACACTTGAAAGACTAGGGGGTGGCCTCAAGGATGTCTGCTTTGCCTCCACTCATGCCACTCTTCCTTTTGTATCTTTTCTAACATCCAAAGAGGAAAAGGGCAGGACCATCTCCTGTACCCAGGTGCCTTTCTCACATACACACAGACAAGCACATTCCCATTCAAAACAAGACTGCAGTGCATTGAACTTGTCCCTGAATGTAACCCTTCTGGCTTGAACAGCCGTGCTGGCTCCTGCCTTGGGCAAGGTTTCAGTTTCCCTGTGGCTTGATGACGTGATTTGGGCAGGATTTATGAGGCTTACAAAAAAACACAATTAAATCTAAGGGGCAATGAAGGGGATTTTTTTTCTTTCTTTTTTCCCCCCTGCCTTTTCATTGCTTGCTTCTAGGACTAAGGCAAAAGTTGAATTGGCAGAAGTCTGCTGTGTTGGCTGGAGCCTGAATTTCTAGCCAAAGATGTTTTCTCCAAGTCTAGTTAAATTAATTTCCTTGAGTTTTTCAAACATTTTCTTTGCTGTAAGTGACTGAGAAGCCATTGACATTTCAGTTGAGGAGCAATCAAAATACAGGACCCGAAGGGCCAAAGCCATCTCTGCTGTAACTGCTGTGGCTGGCACTGCAGCTGCCACCACTGAGGGAAACAGCTGAGGTGGGCATCCTGGAATATAAGGCAGGTCAGGAGAAGCTGGGTTGGGACTGAAATATGCCATTTGCTTCCAGCAGAAGAAGAGCCATTGCTTTGAGAAGAGACCCAGACAGATCCCTGTCTGACCCTGAAGGCTTGAAGAATGGATGTACCCAAAGCCAACAGAAAGGAGCATGACCTCCAATAGAAACCACACATGCTGGGAAAAAAAAAAAAAAGCCTGTGTCCCAACTTTGTGCTTTGATGCCTGTTCAATAAACAATAACAGAGTATGCTGGAACTGTGTCAGCCATGTCATTCCAGGTGAGGAAGGCTTGTGTTTTCTAGGTACCAGCTCTGTAGGAACCCCTGAGGAACAGGGTGCCAGGGCAAGCAAGGGTCACACGGTGCTCAGTGAGGCACGTGCACACCCACAGCCACGTGTGCCCAAGCAAATGCATTTCTCTTTCCTGCAGAAACTAAACTTCAGATCTTGTGGGCTGATTTTCTTAATCCAAAAGCAAAGGTTAAACAGAAAGTACGTGGCTTTGGTTTATTTACGGAGAACCTTAGCCATCAGACTTTCCAAAAGCATCAGCAAATTCTGCACATCCATGTTTAAACCCCTCAGAAAGGTGTTGTGCCCTGCCCTTCCAAAGGCCCCCCTGTTCAGGCGCCGTGCTGGTGGTGTCAGGAGCCAGGAGTCTGGCACAGCACCAGCCAGCCTGGCACATCCCACAGCAGGGCCATGTCCACTGGGAGAGGGGACACGGGGAACTCAGACACAGTGCATCCTCTGAGGATGTCAGCTCTCTTGAATTATTTACTTATTTCTTATTACATTACTGAAAAGGAGAGTGAGAAAAAGAAGCCTCCCAACTCGCCTGAAAAGGAAACGAATAGGGAAACTTTGAGATTTCTCATCCCTCCAAAAAGCCCCTCGGTGAGTGTGGCTGCCTTGCACTACCTCAGTCCCGATACCAACAAGGAAGTACCAACAAGGCACTGAACCGCACAGCCAGCTCCTTCTCTAAGCCTTCGGGCTGCCTCAGAAGTTTTTTAAACAAGACGCTTTCCTGTTTTTGAAACCTGTGCATCCGTATGGTTTGCAGGTTACTCAAATAACCTTATCACTTGGAGCAACGCTGGCATGAATTTCAAAACTGCTTACTGTGGTGCTCCCCTCCCCTCTCCACACATATCTATTTACTCATAGGGAGCCTTATTTACAGTATCTTCCTGCCAACTGCTGACACAGAAGAAAAAAAAGCCCTGGGTTACACATTAAGCTTTATCGTTGAAGTATTCATGCCAGACGGTGTCCAAACAGAGTTAACTGACTGACCTTAGCTCAGGGTAAGCCACACAAGGGGGAAATTTCTATCGCAATCTGCTTGCACGGGCAGAGTCGTTTCGCACCACCAGCTTTTTCATCTCCTCCCCCCCTTCATCTGGGCTGAAAAGGCTTTTCAAAGAAAACATGGTTTTGTTTTCAGAAAGCCAAGTAGAGCTGGTTCCTTGTAAGTTCATTAGAGGAGGAATTATGAGAAGGAGACGTTTGCAGGTAAATGTTAAGGCATGGCGAGGGCAGCCTGTACAATAAATCCTGATCTAAAATCCACACAGCCCACGAGTCAAATTCAATTCTTCTGTCAAAATCGGGAAAACGAAGAGGACTACCATGCAAAAATATGCTGTCCAGAGGGTCTGGAAAATCCAGAAATCAACTTCACTACGCCTGTTTTTGCACAGCAGCTTTGGAAAGATCTGCCAAACGTAACAGTTTCATTTGACAGTCATCTTTTGGCTTAACTTCTGAGCTGGCTGGTGGCCATCTCCCATTGCACAATGAATGCCTGCAAAATTAATCATAAACTCCCTGCCTGGAACTCCCAGTGCTGCTCTCCTGAAGGGTACCTGCAGTCTGCTCCAAAACCCTGACAGTACCTCAAACCCTGTTCATTAATGGCCCAGTCAGTGAGGGAGGACAAACCATCACAAAAACAATCCATGAACTTTATTCTTCCACTCCCTCTTCTGCAATCTGCTGGCTGAGCCATTTACCTCTGTGTACACTTCATGACAGCCACACCACAGCCAGGCACAAAGGCGCTTATCTCGACCTCACACTTCACATCCTTTCTTCTCACAGCTACCACTTGGCTGGTGAAGAAAGCTGTATGACCTGTCTTAGGAGAAAGAAGAACCAAGAGCTGCTCTCAGATTAACCGGTCCTGATCCTCTCTCCAGTAGCTTCTCTACCACCAATTTGGCAGGGGTGCGGTAAGGTTCCCTTGCTGCAACACTGTCTGCATGTGTCGGTTTTGTCAGCAGGGACTCGTGGGAATGCAGACAGAGTGGGCTTCTTGTTTGTGGGAAGTGCTGGCTGGCCAGCCCTGCCATGGGAGTGTGGGGCATGGGGCGTGGGTGGGACATCACTGCACTAGCTCCCTGAATAAACCACACCCCATGTTACGGCTCCCATGTCCCCTTCTGCAAAATGACTTTCTCCTGCCAAGCAAGCTGCTCTGCACTGGGGAGGGAAAGCCTCTGCTCCCCACCTCCTACCCTCAGCATGCAGTGCAAGCACTTGGGGAATGCCTTTCCCCAGAGTGCCTGTCCCACCACAGGGGTGCAGCCCTGGCTCTGACAACCTCCTTAATGGCTTTGCAAGACAGGTCTCTCCCTCCATGTACTCACCAGAGCACTCAGGCTCAGGCAGCCCCCAGGCCCTCTGAGCACACTTGGCTCTTGCCCAGATTGCACCGAGCAGCTGCTGTCACACTCCCAGCCCTGGGCTTTCCAACAAGGATGTGGCCATCAAATCCAGGGTGCCATCTTCTCCTTTCCATGCAACTCTAATTAAATTGTTCATTTCAAAAAGTAAGTGAATTGCATTCCTGCTAAGTTAATTAGTTCCTCCTATGTAGTTTGCTTCTTCCAATAGACTAAATTGAATTGAGCATACAAACACCACAGGAAAATAACAAAAAACCCCCCCCCAAAAAAAAAAAACCATCCCAAAAACACATACCAAAAAACCAAATCAAACCAAAACAAAAAACCAAGCAGGATTTAAACAGCTCCAGAAAGAAGCAAGAATGTATTTCCTAACATGTCTAATAACAAAACATAAAGGTATAAAACAAATGTGATTAAAACCAGAGGAGCAAGCAGCACACATTTTATTGCTGTTTTCACTTTTTATTTCTTTATAACAAGGATAAAAAATAACTTGTGCAACCTCCGCCAGGAAGTGAGTGGATCTTTGAACTCTGCCATCTGGCTAGTGGAATCTGTATTTTTGTTGCCTCAGGTTACAGGTTAATCCTGCCAGTTTTTATTATTTGTAGAAGTAGTTGGCCTCTTGGAAGCTTTTATGGTCTCTGTCACAAAGATTGCTGCTGAGCAAAATACACACACAAAATACTGGGGTCAGTGTGGTGAGGACATTGAGCAGGGAGGGAAAGGGGATGGGGGGGGAAGGCAGTTCTGGCTAATCTAAAATTATCCTTTTTATTACAAGAGAAGACGTGTCAGCATGTGCTGGCGAATTTGCCTCACACTGCAAGTCAGCGCAGACGGGAAGGCTTAGCCTCCCTGCTCGTGGTGGAAGTCAAGCCCGAGCATGCCCAGCAGCTGGGGAGACCCATGTGATGACAACAGCATCCAGCTCCATCTGGTGATGTGCTCCCAGCCCCCCCCGGGCACTTTTCCATCTAGTCTTGCAAGCAGCTGGATCAATTTACTCTAGCCTACGGTGCACTGCACAGGCACAGGCTGAAGTTATTACTCATGGAAATCCCCTCTGTCCCAGTGCTTTGAACAAGGAATCAGGTAGCTTTCAACCTCCTGACAATTAATAGCCTTTGGTCGAGGGTAGAATAGTGCAAAAACGCTGGAAGGGATGGGTTTCAAAACAGCTTGCTTAGTTTCTAGTAAATTAAAGGGAGTGGGCGGTTGAGGTACACAGTAATATTATCCAGCCCAGTGTGGTCTTCACTGACGTCAGCAGGACATTTTTTTCTCTTCTTTTTCCCTCTGTCTGGCTGCCTCCTGAAAAGAGCCACATGGAGGCTAACTCTGTGACAGAAGCATGGCTCACATACCCGGAGAACCTCCAGCTTTCCATCCACAAAGCCAGAGTGCAGATGCTACTATGTTGCAAATGAGCAGCACCAAAATATATGCAAGTCATTTCAGAGGAGGAAAAAAGCTGTTGGAAACAGAAATCATGAGGACTTGCAATATGTATTTCTCTTCGTGTTGCATGATTAACTGTTCTGACTAAGACAACGCTCTTCCTGTGGCTAAGAACACATCCTCATCTCAGATTTTGCTTGAAATAGCACATTTGACCGTGACCCCTCCCCACAACTGCTGTGCTCATCCCAGCAGAGCTCTCTGGTGTTTGCAACTGTGTTTTCTCAGCCTCACGGAACACCTCGTTTTCTCTGAGGCCCCTGTACTGTAGGCTGGAGGCATTATACAAGAGCTGCCAGCTTTGCATTGAAAATATGCCAATAAGTTCAGCAGAAAAATTCCACTATGCTTTCAGCAAACATGATTTCTGTGCATCATCATGCACTTGCAGCCTTTTCATGCACTTCTACTTGCATATGGAATAAAAGGTCGTTGGACAGCAAATATAAAGATGTACAACACTGAGATGCTGCAGGTAGGAAAAATGGACCCTAGGCTCGTAGGCATCACCTTCCAGGTGAAACACAACACTACAGTGCCCACATTTACTGTATCAAAAACGTGAAACACAGAAAGCGTTCAGGCCAGGATTTTTTAGGGTTGCAAGAGACAAAGGGGACTTTTTTATAACAAAAATGTGTACTGAAGCTGCTGTGCCAGGTTCTGACTCAACACAGACACATGCATACTGCTCAAAGTGGAAGATTTTTCCAGTAATTGAGTGGACTGAATGAGCTCATCATGACCCACTGAGCAAGTTTTCTTAGTATTCTTTTTGGGCAAAAGAACAGCTTTGATCAGTGTTTGCACTCATTTGACTTTTCCCCTGTTCCCAAACTTTTGTTCCTTTCATTAAACACCCGTTCCATTCGGCTCCTCTTGGTGAAAGGAGCAATTTTTTCCTAAGTGTAGCCACGGGACTTAAGTAAATATCACTGAAGCATTAAAAATCCAATGTATTAGTGAAATTATACTGCAGGCATTGTCAAGTTGCAGGATCACCAGAGCAAGAGCAGGAGAAGTGTACTGTCCATGAAAGCCAAAAGACACGTTCCAGAGAACACTGCAGATCCAGAGAGGGCATCCTTCTGCAAGAGGCTGAAGGGGATGTGTGAAAGTGGAAGACCATGAATCACTGCAAACAAATTATGTGATCACCAGCTAGCACATTCTTCTTCTCCTTCCATACCCTGATCTCCTGGTTTAATGATGGCATTCTGCCTGCTGTTCTGAAGAGCATTTTTGCTGCTTGTTATTAAGGTATGAAACTTTACATGATGTGAAGGTTGAGGAAAAGGTCTTGAACCAAGTCATTTTTGGCAGGAGTAAGCTACAATTCCCTCAGGGCCACAGCTGTAGACTGGGGTTTGCTGGAAACACCCCGCATCTTTGTGTGCCTGCCTTCGGAGAACAAGTCAGAGATTTTTACAAGGAAGAATCACCCGTTTGCCTTTTCTGCAAGTGGCCTGCTGAGGTCCCTTTGACAACAGTGTCTTTCAGGATTTATTTGCAACTTTCATTAGGGCATTTTGGAGAAAAAATAAAGAAGGAATTAATAGCTATCCGTAATTACAACTCAGCGTGGCAGTGCCTCTGGGTTAATGGAGCTCATATCTCCAAGTTGCCGCTCCTGAGTTTTAGCCACCAACCTCTGCTCCCTTCTTCCTGCAAATGGAAAGTCCCTATTGCTTTACACAGTAGGCAAAGACAATTACCCTCTGGACTTTGAAAGAAAAGGAGCTTTGATGAATACATAACTCAGCTAAGCAGCACTTTTCATTTAAAAGAAAACACTCTTCCATTTTCACACCCAACAGGTGCAGCCCAGGTGGTAGCCTGCTTTCTTCCAAGGTCTCACCAAAAAGCAGGAACGGCACCCCACTCAGCTTCAGGCTCCCTGACTGTGCATTCAGCAACTCAGCTGTGGCCACAACAGCCTGCAGCACAGTGTGCCTGGCCATGGCAGGTGAGGTTGAAAGGAAATCCACAGGCTTCTCCAGTTCTCTTTTTCAGCTATTTTTGGAGATGTAGTTGAGTCTAGGCCACACTGATCTCATAGCTATCTTCAGACAACCCTGCCATGTGAGAGCAGAGCTTGAGCCCGGGTTTTAAGTTCCAAGCAAGGTGGCCCTGATGGTGAGAAACAGCACAGATTGCTCAGCTTGAACTGTGGCTGTCAATGTTCACTGGTTTTGCAGCAGAGGAACGATGGCAGCTGTGTCACCCTGGCCACCAAACAGCCATGGGCTGGTCATAGGTCTGAGCCACTCATGCTGCAAGCAAGGCTGAGGATGGACCTGAAGGTGGAAACAAGACCACCAGGCAGAGCAATGCCCCATCACCCCCAAACAAATGCAAACAAAAATGTTAACCATCCCTTGAGATAGGCCCCTGGAAAATATCTTACGTGTTTGCTTCTCACTAGCCCTGGTGAAAAGCATCTAAAGAGGGCTGCACATCTCAGCTGGCAGGCAGAGTCCCTTACAGGGACGCCCCTGAATTATTATTATCACCACTCTCCTTTACAAAGCCTTCAGAAATCTTTCCAAGATGGTATTTTTGTGACCAGACAAAGGTCAGAGTCCCTGCTAGGATAAATCAGGCCTGATTCAGAGGCAGGTTCAGCTGACAGAGTCATCTGACCAGGGCAGCTGTGCACAGGCCCTGAACCAGTTCCCTTCTTGTGTCTCTGTCAGGCTGGGCATGAAGCTCAGACATCTGCTAGTTCCTGAATTACAGCGTGCACGCAATAACGGACGTGCCCTGCTCGGGGAAGCTTGTGTTTATTATTTTCCAAGCTTTGCATCAACTACACACACAACCAGACCGCAGCGTCCGGTCACCAAATCTGCTGTGTGCAGCTGCGTTGGCTGCTAAAATGAATGGTGACTTCGTAAGGCTGTGGCTTCCCTAGGAAAAAAAAAAAAAAAAGAAAAAAAAAACAAAACTAAAGGAAAAAATTTGCATTTCCCCTTTTCTGTCTTGCCAAATCCTTCTCTTCGAGAAACTACGCGAAGTCCTCCTGGGTAGCGGCCTACTTGTAATGAGGGCAGCAGGCCCAGCCATATTGCCCACAGCTTTGTTCATGTCCAGCAAAAATATTTGGGGACAGTTCACAGCCACCTGGTGGGGGCCAGGGCATCCATGCATTCCCTGGGGTTTGGGGAGGATAGATGTCAACCCCGAGCCAGCGCAAGGACAAGTGGCCCCACAGGACTCCCCAGCATGTCCCGGGTGTCCTGCTGAGCACCACCACAATCAACTCTTGCTATCATGCCAGCCTGGGCCCCAGTGCATCCCCTGCGCTGTTCCCACTCCGTGCCTGCCTTCTGAGGTGCTGTTTGTGCTTCCCCATGAAAAAATGCTGCCCCGCCGAGTGGCCCTGGGTCATTCCCTGTGCCACCGCCTGCCCCAGCAGGAAACTGCAGCTGCCAGGTCCCCAGCAACCTGTGTGGAATGCTGGGGCACCCCTTCAGACCCAAAAATGCCCACATTGGGGTAGATGGCAGCTGGGGTCCCCCCATAGCCATCACCAGTGTTCAGGGTGAGCTCTCAGCCCACAGCTGTTGCCCACAAAGGACGCTGAAATCCCCTTCTGCCATTCCTCTGCCAGCACCACTGAGCTGCACTGCTTTGACCTTTTCAGGGAAATCTGCCTGGATGTTTTGGCTCTGACCCCTGGCAGCTGCATCAGAGGGGGAGCTGAGCCCACTGTAAAGGTCAGAGAGGCACAGCCTGCCCCTCAGAGGACTGCTGGGCCTGCCAACTCAGCTGTTGTCTTCCTGTGCCTACGGCTGCCATCGCTGCTTGGAAAGGGCATGAGCGCGATCCTGTTCTTACAGTCTGGAAATCGTAAGGCCGTGGTCTCAGATGGGCTCTCAGAAACAGGAGAGGCAGGGTGCTCTGCGCTGGCTCCTTGTCAGGGAAAACTGAGAATGGTCCTTACAAGAAGCTGCTTTTAGGGTTGATCAGTTCTCAGAGCTACTTAGTTGTGCACTCAAAGGGCCAAACCTTGTGCTTCACATAAGGCATTTGTATCTGCTTGAAAAAACTGTAAAAAGCCCCTGAGGCTGAGAAATTTTAAAGACACAGCAAAAAACCCCAAAGCTTCAAGCCTGCAAGCACCTCTTCTAACCATACACAAATCGCTTCCATATTTTACAAGTTTTGAAGTGTGTCTATGTGCTTTGTAAATCAGCAAGCCTGACCCTGAAGCCATCCAAAACTCATGATCAAAAACTTCTGAGTATTTGAGGTGCAGGTGACATCATTCTCCAAAGGGTTCCTTCATCTAAGTAAGAAAAAAAGGAATTTTTGAAGCAGAACAACAGAAGCTCTGAAAACTTGCTTTCTGTGCCAGGAAACATGATGCATAATGGGGACACACACAGTCCCACCGGTACAAGCGAGAAGCAAACAGGACCTGTTTTCTGTACTTATGGGACTAAAATGACCTCCAGACAAATACCCCACCACATGTGACATTTGAGTGTTCAGAAACAAAAATCTGTCCTGTGGCCTCGGCACCTTTTGTCTACCCTCCTGCATCTCTGCATCCAGTCTGGGGAGCACAGGTAGGTTCTGGAGACATGGCTGAGCACTACCCACATGCTTCTGTAGTGCCCCTGGGTTTCTGCTAACACTGTTGAACGGCTGCAGTTCACACATTGCTGTGTCAAAGTTTTTTGGTACCAATTTCAGGGCAGCACAACATCCCAGAAGGCTGGGCTGTGGCCACTACCAAAATAGCTCAGGTTTGCTCCCTTACCCCAGCAGCAGTCCCAAGGGCTGTGACTGTGAGACCAAGTCATGCAGTCCAATAGGAGCATAGCATATCTGTAGGGCAAAGCTCTGGGGATTAAGGATATTACATCCATGTTGTGCACATTTTAGAAGGGTTGCATCAGACTAGCTGCAGTCTCGCTCTATGAACTCAGCTAGGAAGCAGACGGGGAGTTCCCAGAGAGCACTTTCCAGTTTAGTTTCTTCCACCAGAAACCCAGCCTATGTAGTGCAAGGTCACCCCACAGGGTGGAAAGTTGTGTGGGAGTAACAAGGGCGTTTGCCCAAAAGTCATCCCCAGCCTGAACTGAGCCAGTAATGCAGGCACTTCCAGCTCAACTGCCTGCCCTGGGCGCAGAAATAGAAGAGCCCCAGTGCCACTGCTCAGCAGACCCTAAGTGATTTGTATGAGCAACATAGGTAGACCCATGCAACCTGACACAAGGCACAAGCACAAAGGACATTGGCTGAGAAGGTGAAAGAGAGGAGATAGGTTTAGGAAAACAATGATGCAGAGTAGGATGGATACAGTTACAGCCCCTGCCTGGGATCTGATGGGACAGGACAAGGTTTTTTGGGCCATCCCATCTCATCTCCATTTCCATCCTCAGCCCACACTGTGCTCCTGCAGGTTGTGGTGAGAGAGAGGAAGGTGCTCCTCAATGTCCTCAATGCACATCTGAGTGGAGGCCTGGGTGGAGGCAGAGGGGCAGGGGCATCCAGCTCAGCCTAGCCTCCTCCAGGAAAAGGCAGTTGGGCAGGCTGGCCTGCAGCCCAGGCATTCAGAAAGGATACGAAACTTCATCATTGTGAAAGCAGGAGGTGATAGTTCGTGCTAAGGCAAGGGGCTCCAGGGTGATTTCACTGCCAGCATGAGGTGCAGCTTGCTGTGTGCCACCACTCTGCAGCTTCTCAGAGCTCCCCTCCAGCACGGCAGCCAGAGCAAGCCTCCAGGAGCATTGTCCCTCATTCACCAGCCAGGGCAGCTCACAGCGTGGCCAAGGACAACTCTTCTGCTTTGAGATACCTACAGGACTTGTCGTATCTTTGTCTTTATGAGGAAGAACAAAGACAGGAAGATAAAGGCAAACATTTGTGCCAAAAAAGAGGTGTCAAATCACAAAGGTGCCAGGTAATTTGGAGTTCCACAGCAAGGCAGGGCCATCTCAAACAGCCAGATGCCCATGAAATGTTATTTCTGGGCACCACTTCAGAGCTGACTTGGAGGGAAGTGTGACATTTACTGAGTCACCTCCGCCACTTCCTGCAGCACCTGGCGCTTACTTCAAGGGCTCTCATTTAGATACTGAGAACTTGGTTGCTGTTCAGGCTGAAAATAACACCATTTACTTTCATTTTTTTTTTCTGAAAAGCTTTGCTGAAATCATGATCTGTAATGCAACAGCCTGCAGTGCAGCCCCATATGCAGTTCACAAGCAGGATGAAAGAGCAGATTAAAAGCTGTCAGTCACCTGCTACTTCTCCCAGGAGGCAATCAGCAACACATAGTTGCTTTCTCCTTGAATCCAGTAACCAGCAACAAGACTTCCGTTTTCCAAGCCACCCAAACCATGCAGCATCCTGAGCACTCATGGAGGTTTTTGCCACTTCCCCTGACTGCCCCAGTAAAAGTGGCCTCCTCAGCCTCAAACATGGGCTGCAGCGGCCGCACCATGAACAGAAATAATTTTGAAGGACAGCTCTGAATCTCTGCCTTTATGAAGAGTCATTCAGGGCTCCCATGTCCCTGCTTGTTCCTGTCAAAGCCCTCCAGGGCTCAGGATGCACAGCCTCAAAGTGCAAGCAATTTCTGAGAAGAGGAATTGAAAAGAAAAGCTAAATCTAATTTTTAAAAAAAAACCAAACCACAAAACCAACAACCAAACACAGACAACTATTTCTTTAGTTTCATATCTAAATTATTTTTACACATTTCTTCTGCTTTTAAGTACTCCTCTTGCTGAGGATCTAAAACTGTGATAAATTAATTGTGTATACGCATTAAGCCTCCCTGTTTTGATATCCAGTTTGTTAATAAGGAAAGGACAGATTTTCCACCTTGGTATTACAGAATTTACACAACATTTTGCATTCAATCCAAAAACATTTGTGGTGTTTCTTTCAAAAGTTGAAGCTGGATGAAGAACATTTTGTCCTTATGAAGACAAAACCTTTCATTAAAGGCCATTACAATCACAAAGGATCAGCCACCTAAACCCAAGTGTCTTTGTTGGCAGCACATCCATTAAAACAACTACTCGAACAGGATATGACATGTGAATGTTTAGTCTGTGGAAGAAAAAGAAAAAAGCAAAAAAAAAGTATCAAATGTAGAAATGTAGAAATGTCAAGGGTGAAAGAGGAACTGGGGTTGTTTGCTGTTAGAAATGTCGCCACTTGCATCACACTGGCCTGTGAGAGCCATGCATGCAGAAGCACCATGGAAGTTCTAGGAAAGGATGAAAACCCTCACTTTCTTGTGAAATACACTGTTTTCCCAGAGACCATTCCAATTCAGAGTCAGACAGGAGTAAATGTGCACAGCTGTCTGAGAAGAGCTGCAAACCCACGTTGCTCTGCCCATGCCTTTGGATGTCGTGGCCCCCGGGACGCGCTGTGCAGTGGCTCTGCAGCGCCAGGGAGAACAGTGCTCGCCCAGCAAAGAGCAAACCCACCCCTGCACACACTCTGCTGATGCTCTGCTTGCTCCCTTGCTTTGGGCAGACTCTAAGGGAATAGTTCATTTGTTTTCAGCCTCCCCTTGGTTTCTCTGGTCTGGGATATCAACCAAAAGGCACAAAAAAATGTCATGTGGACAATAAACTGCCTATTTAAAAGAATTAATATTGTTGCATTAAGCTTCCAGGGTCTGGGAGGATTCATACAGGTACACAACTGGACATTCAGCTCTGACAAATGAGGCTGGACAGAGTAAAACAAAATTACATTCTCTCCAGCTGGACACATTTTATAGTCTGTCAGTCTGCCACATTAAATAGAAGAGAGGAAAGACCAGTTGGGACGTGTACCCAAGCTGAGATCTTCTGATCATTCCTCTTTTTTCCCTCTTTCTACTCATATACCCAGAGACTTTGAAAACTAGGTGCAGGCTGGGGCTGGTTATGAACCAAAACAAGGAGAGGGCTGTTGTGGACATCTGTGCTTGCTTTCTTGTGGGACTTGTCAGAAAAAGAGGCAGGCTGCATTTTTACTGGAAGGGGAGATTAATCATCTAGGAGATGCAAAAACAAGAGAAAAGAAATAGAGGCGGTTGAGACACTTCCAGCTACATTGTGCCCCTTGCCCAGCATGTTCCTGGCCTTGAGGGCAGGCTCAGCACCCAAAAGTCTCCAGGGCTCTGAAAGAGTACAGCTGCAGGGGAGTGGCTGTGTGCCAGAGACAAGCACCTCCCATGCCACTGCCAAGGCAGCAAGATCCTGCACACAGCCACATTCTTCATAAAATTACAGAAAATGTTAATTTATGGCAAATCCTTCCCAATTAAAGACCATAAAGCTCAACAGTTAATCAAGCTGATTAAATGAATTAAACTTGTTAAGAACAGTTTTATCAAAACATTTACATTTCTGCTGAGCAGAGATTCATGTGACTTTGAGCTGCAAAGTACACAGTTGCCATGAGAGGACTGAAAAGAGGATTTGGAACATTAACCATGTAAAAAGCAAGCCTACCACTGCTTCTACTAGTGTTCACTTAAACAAAGGAGTTCTCTGCTCCATTAATTTCATAACCATGTCAGGTACCTCCTACTTTCTGGAAAGAGAAGCATTGCTTACCCACAGTGGTAGAAAACATATGGGTCCAAAGGTGGGGAATTCATCCCCACCTTAAGAAACATCTCCAAGCCAAAGTGCTGCCAGAGGTCCTGGGAGAGCAGCATCCCTCACCCAACCCATGGTGTACACCCACTTGTCCAGGCACTTGTCCAGGTAAAATGATGGCCTGGGTCCGAGAGCATCTATAAAGAAACATGTCCATAAGAGTACACAACACACATGTCCACTTTAATCTGAAAGATTAAAGTAACTGAGCAGGGGATTTTTTCCTTGTATATAAGTCTGCCCCACTCCAGGCTCCACAGACATGGATCCAATAAAGGCCTTAGATGTCTAACTTCTTAAGTTAGACACTCAACTTCAGTGTCACCCATCCGAGAACAGGTGTACTGCTGAGAGTAACTGGACATTCAACCAGCATCCTACATCCTTTAGAAGAGAGCAGAGCAGGTTGGTGGTGACATCCCATTTACCTGCGCCACACCATGACCCACCAGCCCCACGTCTTTCCAGAGCCTCACTTGATGGGGTTGAGCTGGGAGCAGACAGACCTGTAAGGGCTGGACACAGACTGAGCTGGTATTGAGTGTTTTCTCTGCTTATGCAGAGAGAGAGGCACCCTCTCACAACACTGCACGCCTCTTTTAGGATAAATAACATGTGGGGTTTGCTGTCTATCTGCTCACTGTAAAGCAAGTCAGGATGATAGGACTTACACTGAATGCCTCATTCCTGCACAGCTCAAATACAAAACACCATGGCCAGGAACAGGTTATCTAACCACAGAGCAGCATGCATGCCTGTCACAAATGGGTAGCCCATGTGCATGCAGAAGGCAGCTTAGTGTGGGCTTCAGATCCTCCTCAAATATTTAGCCCACCTCATCGATGGGTTTTCTTTGCTGCTGCAACATGCACTGCTCTCCACAGCAGGCAGTTTGAATGTAGCACTGTGTATCTGCCCAGCGCTGCATCCACAATAATGTCCTGAGGATTTAAACAGTGAGACTGCACAATTCCAGCTAAGGAGGCAGTGAAGTGGGAACAAGCATGTTTAGAAGATCTGCAAGTTCAGCATTTTGCAGTGAGTTCTACTAAGGCAAACTTGGCATTGGTACTTCATCTTCTGTGCCATATGCTTTATTCATCTGAGAGTTGTTTTTTCCTGCAGGGCAGGGTGGATTGGCAGGTATGGAAAGAAATTCATTAAAATTACTTTGGTTGGTTCTTTGTGCTGGCCACCATCTCCATTTTGTTTTTTATTTCTCATGCCAGAACAATCCTGAAACAAAGACATCCTCTCCCAGAGCACAATAAATACTCTCAAAAGGAGTGCCTGAAAGGCCATGCTCCCTGGATGAGCCTGTAAAGGCTACAAGTTGTGGCTGGAGTATTTATAAAGAGTGGTAGAAACCAAGAGACTGATAAAAAAAGTAACACATATTAAGAACCCAAATATACTTACATTCATTCCTGCAACAACTGGGTATTGGCAAAGGTATCACCTGCTTATGTGCAAGCCACTTGCCTGGCTTTGCAACAACAGGTTTCTCAGATGATGCTTGAAATGAGCTACCTATTCAGTTTTGCACTACTTGTCTGATAAATGGCAGCCTTTTTAGTGGAAAGACAGACATTTGATTATTTTAGGTTCAGGGATTCTAGCCAATTCCTTCCCAAAAGTGGCTGGGGTTGAATAGCCAAAGAATATTTATGCATTTAAACTTGATGGTGCTTAAACACTGCAAGTAAGAACATAGAAATGGACAGAAGCCTGAGGGGTACCAGAAATCTCCAGGAAAATAACTTTTCTGTTCAGAGAAACTGCCAGCAGCTCCTGATAGTGGCCATTACAAATGTATTTCCATGTTCTACCCTTTCAAAGTATATATTTTCAGTTAAAAAGAAGTCTGCATTCATTCTTGAAGTCCTGTGATGTTTCTGCACCTAATAGTTTCCAGGTTTGTCCATAGGCTGTAGCAAGTTTTTGTTTATCCATATAGACAAAGCTCTGAAGGGTTCAGACCACAAAAGCAGAAATCAACTAACTAATGAGCCACAGGCAAACAGGGTGGGACATTTGGCTCCTGGCTTTGGAGAAGCTTTCAGTTCACTGCCAGTTTGACGCAATGATACTGGGCAGTCACACAGACAAAGCCCTTTGCCTCTCTCCTTTCCTTGATTATGAGGTTAGGTACAAACCCCTTCCTATTTCCACCTCTAATGCCTACAGGGAAGAAATAGTCAAAAAAAGTTTATTAAGAAGTGCATAGACATTCTAGTAAATGCTCTTCAGGTAGTGCATGTTTCACAGTTTGGGCTTAGGTGTCATTTACAGATTCAGTTGAAATTGAGTCCTTTCATATTCTAATCCATATTGAATATAAAAATGAAGTGTCTCCTGCATATACAAAGTGCATATACCATTCCAAAGCTTTTACATGTCCAAACAATCAGCTCTTAAAACCTCTGCTTGAGTTTCAGCAGAATGCATTAGTGCTGAGAATAGGACTGGATTTCTCCAGAAGGGCTTTGCTCACCACTTTAATGCCCTTCCCTTTCCATATATCCAAACTGTCAGCCTGCCCAGACCCCAGGGAGTGCCCAGTGTGACTATCAATGGAGACAAATCGTTTCCCAAGCTGGGGACTTATGAACCTGTAAAGCATTTCTTTCTGTTAAAGGATCGTTTTGGATGTAGTAATGAGGAGGAATGTGACAGGTTTGGTTTCTAGTTATGATTTCACAAAAAAAAAGTTTCTGAAATGAGGGATTGGGAAGGAAAACAGCATCTAACAGCTCCTGCTGGGACAGGGGCAATGCAAAGAAACATTTGGAAAAATAATCCATAGCAGTTGCTGAAAAGGGCTTAACAAATGGAAAAGAAGAAGTATCAAACTAAAGGCTGGTTTATAAAATAACAGGGCCTCATTTGGACCTGTAGAGAGGTGAAGAACATTGTGTCATGGAGCAGAAGAGAGATGGCTTTTCTCTGCAGCGTGCTGTAGGGTCTGAGCCATCCTCAAAGCAGATAAAGCAACTGCAGGCACTTGTGTGTCAAAGAGATGTTGGTATATTGGAAAGAATTCAACAATGAACAACCATCAAATAAGTAAAGAAAAGATTAAATAACTAAATAGTGCAGTTTGGATAAGTAAATCCCTAAGAGGAAGATAAAATCATTTGAAGGTATCAACAACATCAAGGATAGAGAGCTCTTTACAGAGCTCCAGATGAGGTGTAACAAAAAAGGAAAATACCTCTTCCTGCAGAAAGAGAAAATGCAGACTGGAAGTTTAGCTGCTAACCCCTACTGGTGACCCTCACAGACTACTCAATACCCTGCCAGAACCTCAGATGGTGCAGGGGTTGCCAAGTGAGTCCCTCGGCCACTCACAGGCACGATGGCAACACCCTTCTGCAAAGCAGCCTGCCACACACGCCACATGTGCTGCACACCAGCAGGCTCCTGTGCCCCTGTGCCTGCACCTCCCACATGGAAAGAGAAAGCCAAAGTTTCCAAAGCCATTTTCCCATCACTAAAATACCACTTCTCCCCAGCATTTGATTCAACAGAAAAGCACAAAGCACCTGGTAGGTCTGCAAAACAGCAAGTCCACCTCTAGAGCCTGCAAATGCCACATTACAAGCACAGGTCAGTACTTGCCTGCAGCAATTGGATAACCGGATGCATAGCAGCAGGATTTCACACACACCCCTACATGTTTTCTGGTGGGGCCATCCACAGAGCCAGTTTCTAATTTCCCCCTGTGAGCTCTGTCTGGAGTTAAAGTTGCTTAACTCTTCCCATTAGTGATGGCTTGCTCGACCTCAAATATACCATGCTGGATGTCTGCCTCAGGCAGACTCTTCTGGTAATTTTTAGCTAAAATAATTCAACTGTCTCCTAGAATGAGATTAGAAAGATGTATGTTAGCTTGCTCTGTTCAAATCAAGAGATCAAGCATCTGGCTTCAGAGGCTGGTACTGATACTCAGCCAGGGAAGGGGGATGTGCCTTTGCAAGGGTCCTAAGTTCCCCCACCTGTAGTGAAGTTACAAGTTATACAAAGCCTCACTCTGCATGTGCCTCATGGGGGCTTGTTTGAGTTTGGTAGATTATTTATCTGAGGACCCCATCTGTTTTGGTCTTGCTGCAGGCCAGGGACACAGGTGCTGCCTACCATCACCAATGCTGAGGGCTGCCATCAGCTGTGGCCTTGAAGGTGAAGCAGGGATCCTCTCATCCTGCACATCTGCAAGTAAGTAGGACAAGGACCCTTCCCCACACAACCTCAACTCCCCTGAGAACTATCTGCCCTGGGCATCAAAAGATATAGAGTGGTTGTTGGGGAAAAAAAATAAGTATTTACATATGGATTTTAATTCTGTAGCTAAAAGCAACACTATCATGGCATCTGTGCAGATGGGACTCAGACAGCAAGTCATTTCTAACTGCTGAGTGTTTGACCCTACAAGCTTCCCATACTTTCAGTTTATGTTGGGTTTGTGTCATTTCCTTGATTTACACATGGCAAACTGAAACAGAAATGCAGGAATCCCATCATGTGACATCACACTGGCTACCACATGACTCACCGGCAAGGCTGGCTCTATTCTCAGATGTTAATTCCATCATGCTTGACAGGCAGAATAACTGGGAATACTGATAGCCCAACAACCTCTGCTGAGGGAGCAGGCAGAAATGACTCACAGCCTGTGCCAACCACTTCCCCATGTGTTTGCTGACAACAGACAATTACTGCACAGCAGAAATCCCTGGGTTTGCTGTACCCCAGGTTCTGCAGAAGGCATGATCTGGTGAGGATACTCCCAAATCTGGCTTCTGCTCCTCCTGGTGCTTTTAGCCTGTCTTCTGCCTTGGTCCTGCTCCCATATCCACCTCCACATCTGACATCAGTTCCCCGCTCTGGGCAGGGGACCCTCAGCCTTTGCACTGCAGTAGGGTTCCCTCCCTCCTTCCCTCCCTCCCTCCCCCAGCCAGGTCCTAGCCCTAGTCAGCATCAGCCTTCCTGCATGTTCACCTCAGCATCAGCAAAGGAGCACATCTGGGAGCACCTCCAGGCTCCGGTGCACAGCACTGCAGTGACCCTGTCAGCACAGAAAAACAACATCAAGAGCTGCTGCTTGGCGCTTGCAATAGGAGGCTGCAGTTCCTGTTGAGTGGCTGAGATCTGAGGCCCTCTTTTCCCTATGGTTTCTTAGTTCAAATTATATCCTTCTTCCCCTATGAAAAACAACCAAAGGTGCATTCCTGATATGGGCCAAATTTCAAGCCTCTCCTCTAGAGGGAAAAATTGCTAGAGTTCATCAACAGATCACTTTAAGAACATGCCTGAATATGAAGGAAAAAATATTGTTTCTGTCATCTCTTTCTTGTAAGCAAACAAAAACATTTTTTTGCTGAAGCTTCCCGTATGCATTCAGCATGGGACAGATACCCAGAACAGCTAAGTGGTAGATAGAAAAAGTTTTCAGGGGTTTACCAGCAACTGAACACTTGGTCTTATAAGAATCATTAGACAGTCTTAAAAACAGACAGAGTCTGCATCAAAGTGATCAAGCACATGTAATTTAAACTGAGCTTCTGCTGAGTCAGGAGAAGAGATGAACAGAAAATGCATGAATTTGATGGTACATTCTCCAGATTTGTAACTGCTTTTGTACTTTCTAAGAGGACCATGGCGAAGAGACTTGTTTCCTTCAGAAGTGCCTGTATTCTGCCACAAGCTGCCTAAGTCTGGGATCTAAATGAACTTGATGAGTGATTCTCTCCAGGATCTCCACTGGCTCTCCAGGAGCCCACTCTAGGACGTGGAGCTCTATCTTCCCACTTTCCCAGCACTCACAGACCTCCAGGGTAGGCTGCTCATTCTGGGGGGGGCATCACAAGGAAGCAGATGCCAAACACATGTGTTGCATTGCTCAGTGCTCAACTGGGAGCTAGATACAGAGAGATGCTGAGCTGGGTAGGGGAGCAAGGGCCCAAACTTTTTGGATTTAGTGTGACACCTCTCCCCTGCTTCAGGAATGGTTTCACCTGTGACCAACAAGCTGGTGCTGGTGTTTCACAGTGCTGCTCTTCAAGCCTCTCTTTCATAGCCAAACCACAATTCCTCATCCTTGTAACTGGGAAATTACTTATTTATTAATCTTTGCTGACAGGAGTGAAGGTGGGGTACAGGGGGCAAGAGTGTTTTAATTTCTGTGCTTTTGATTTAGTCTGGGCAATACAGAAGAGCTGCCCTTTCACCAATGGTGTGGCCACTGCTGGGGCAGCAAGGGCGTGAACAAGATGGCCCATGAGCCCTGCAGTGCTACACGAGGTGTAGTGGTAATGCTCTGTAAAGGGAAACCCATGCACAAGTTTTCATGTGAATAATGAAAACCCAAGCCTCCTCACTTTTCTCCATGTTCCAATCCCTCCTCCTGTTTTCTCTATAATTCCATTTTCATCTCTCTCATTTCTTTGTACCCCAGTTCTACAGATATTGCTCCTTTGGCAAAGAGCATCCCAGTGTTGAGATGATGAGTTTTTAAGGCAGAGCTGCAACAAACGCCTTGTGAAGCCCAGCCAGCAGCCCCCAGCCCCCTTCTTCCCCTCCTCAAAGTTCACACGGTTTAGTATGCAAGCTTCCTGCTGCCTGCCCAGCCAGCTCACTATTCACAGGCGAACTGCGCTCCTCCGCTTGGCTCCCGAAGAAGAATAAGTATAAAAAGCCCTGAAAGTCTTGCTGCTGAGCCAGCAGGAAACTCAAACTGCTCTGAGCATGGGAACCAAGAGAAATGCTGTGGCCAGCACAACAGGTATTGTTTGGGAGGAAATCCCGGCAGCAGACACGACTGCCTATGCACACACAGATATATATATGTATATGTTTAGTGAGGGTTTGGCAAAAGGGAGGGTTGGGGAAGTGTACGAGGAGAGAAGAATAGATTAGCAGATATATCCAAGAAAGAATAAGAAAACTGCTCAGCCAAGATAAACAGCTATATCATTAGCCAAAGAACCAAACCATTTGCCATGCATTTGAACCATGTGGAACCTCAAGGTAAAGTGATGAGTCTTGGCCTTGGTCTCTTGACCTTGGGTTTTTGACAAGTCTTTCTGTGTCCTGAATTTTGTTCACGTCATGAGTGAGTTTATGAGGCAAATAGCATGTTTCTCCCACTTGCTGTGTTTTGATTTATGTCAGGGAACATTTTTTTTACCTGGATTCCCTTTGAGTGAAAGGAAATGAGGAGATGGACTCCAGGAGCACAACTCCTGCACTCCAACCTCTAATGAGCATCCAGTCCCTGGGAACCAGAGCTGAGGCAGTCTGATGTAAATCCCCTGACACAGCAAGTGCTCAGCACCAAACAGCCACCTCTGTGAATCTGCTTCCTGATGCACCAGACCAGCTGCTAACAATTGGCACAGTCTATCTGCAAATACACTAAATTTAAGTGCAAAAGGAGAAGGAAAAAGGAAAAACTTGAATTACATAACTTCTTTTTTCAGTGAATAAAAAAAAGTGAATAAAAGCTGTGGTAAATGAGCCCACAAATGTCACATTCACAATAAGAAGTTTGACAAGATTATGGTGATCTAAAAGTATTTTAATTATTATGTCTTACAGTCTTTCTTAACAGAGATGCTCCAAAGAAATAAACCTGAGAGCAATAGGTCATATCACCCAACTCAGCACCCCTTGCAATCACTTCAAGGAGAAGCAGCTGTGAAAAGCCCCCAAAAGAGAATGTGTGGCCCCAAGTCTTTGGATAAACACCAAAAAGCAGTTTGGAAACCTGGCTGAAACAAGCTGATTCTCCAGAGTCTGTAACACCAGTGGAAAATGTGGCTAAGAGCGTACTTCTGCTATTAGCAGCTTTCCCATAATAGGTTTTTCCTGTGCTATCTGGGAGTTCCAGGCTCCTCGGGACTTCTGCAGTGCTCCTACCCTGAAAGTCCACTGCAGAGTCATGGCTGAAGGAGGTAGATCTGAACTCTTACCTCCTGGGCTCCCAATTAAAAAGTCCTCTGAAAACAGAGGTATCTTAAAACTCAGCCTAAAACTAACTGCCTTAGTGACCCTGGCATGGGCGCTGAGCAGAGATGAAGGCCTGGTGAGCCAAGCAGTAGGAAAGGCAGCTGCTTGGTGCAGAGATAATCTGGGATGTTCAGAGCAGCCACATGGAGCCAAGAATGGAAAACATGACCAGTCCTTTGTGGTAGAAGGGACAAGAGTCAGATGCAGATTTTAGTCAGCATTGCAAAGCTCAGAGATTCCAACCAGAGCTTCTCCCTGCTACGGCCACCTGGAAGAAAACAAAGCAGTCCCTGGGGAGCAGCAGCCCCTCAGCCCCTGGAGCTGCCCGCTTTCCATCCTGCAGAATGGGGACATGAAGCAGAGGCACTCACTCCTCTCCTCACCTGTCTCCACTCAAAGAGTACTTTGAGGAAAGGGAATTAAACTGCAGTACAGCATTCCTGTGCAGCAGATGGGCTGCACTGTGGATCACTCCTGCCCCAGGGAATGTTGTATGTACACTGCACAGCTGCATGGCTTCCCCATGCCCTTGCATATTTTTAAATGCTGTTCACGGGGAGAAAACAAGCAGCCCAGAGCCTGCCAGGTCTCTGCAGAGAACAGCCCGTGCCACTGCAAGTGCAAAGGTCACTGAGTCATCCATGTCCTCCCCCATGAAGCACAGGGAATGAGGGTGCAGGATAAGATAGGAAAGATAACCCCCCCCCCCCCCCCCCCCCAGGGTTCAGGAGCAGAGGCAAAGAGGTGAAACCCTCCCGGCAGCAGGCTCTCACACACAGCCTTGGCACTGCACCTCCCTGCCGACCAGGAAAATTGGCTGCCATCACGCAGAGCCCATTCAGTCTCATGGGCCCATTGAGCACAGTGCTGGGGTGGGCTGCCAGCGAGGGGGACACCCATTGACAGACTCGGTGAGCAGTCCCTGCCCACCAGGTGGGACATCCACCAGCGGCTCCATGGAGAAAGGCCCTGTGTGTTTGCCCGTGTTTGTTATGGGAGTCCAAAGAGGAGAACGAAACTGTAAAGCAAGACAATACTTCTAAGTTGAAGGGGAACATTTCTTCCCGCATTAATTATTTCCCATGCTATTCCTGGCAGTGACCTTCACCAGGAAGGAAAAAAAATCAGATTTGTTTTTATATCTTTTATCCGACTTCCTATACTAAAGCCTCTGGCTAGAATGACTCACATTTATATCAGCCATCACATTATATTACGCTGTATCAGTGCTGCGACCTGTCTTGTCTTCCTCAGCATTAGGGTTTGTTAGCACTAAACCCAGCAATCTGCAGCTATATTTAAAGACTACCTGCCTCAGTGGCAGTGTCCATAATACCCTTGTTTCTTCTTTGGAAGAAATTCCATGAGGATTATGTTTGAGACTGCTGGCAATCCCAGACTGAAGGGAAATTTTTCTGGTTCTGTGCAGAGAAGTGTTTGCCTGTTGCAGAGCAGGCACCCCTTCTCCAACCACTTATGATGAAATCACTTTTGTGCATCACTGGCCTGTTACGTACTACTTGCCCTGTTAGAGATTCCTAGCATTATTCCTGCTCCCTGTGTGCAACAGAGCTGCATGCTGAAAGCACAGCCCTGTGGGGTGAATGACCCCCCTGGTTCCTCATCGGTCATTGGCCCAGCTTCCCCTGCCCCCAATTTGAAGGGTTGAGTAGGAACTCCACTAGAGGAGTTTCAGAGACTTGCAGACCTTGCACAGAACCTCCCAAAGACAGCAGTGGCTGGTCCTTGTTCTCTCATTCCATTCACACTTGGTTTCTTCCTCTGCTTTACAAACCCTGTGCTCACAAAGCATCACCTTTGTCATGAAAGGTGCATATGCAAGCAGGTTACCTTCCAGACTTTGCATATTTTTTAAAAGGCATTTAGATTGTAGCAATGGCCTGTCTCCTGCCAGAACTGAAGCTGTGCCATGCCAGGAACTCTGTGAGTGCCCATGGAGCATCCTAGCCTTCAGCTGCTTCCAGCCTAAAAGTGAAGCAGTCTAAAGGTTAAAAGAAAAATGTCATACTGGAGGTTTTAACATAATAATATACCTGCAAAGGAGTTTGATCTTCATCCTACAGAATCCCAAGAAAACCTAGTGAAAATGTAACCATCCCACAGAGTCTGGACACTTTTCCCTGCCACAGAAACACTGTTACATGTCCATGATTGCAAAAAGACCCGTCACCTACAGTGTGAGGATGGAACAAATGCTGGCTGCTGGCTGTGCTGGGGCCCTGCTCCATCTCTGAGCTGTGCCTCATGGAGTGTCAGCAGGGCCAGCGCAGAATGTACCAACCTCTTTTATAAACAAAACAGCACCATGAACTTTGGTGTGAAATCAACTAATTTAAGGCAAATTGCAGCAAGTGTGACAAACAGCAGGAGGTAAGGAAGGCTTAAGGATACTTCTAAAAGTGTTTATTTCACTGACAACCCCAGAAGAGGTCATAGTCTGGACCTGGCAGGATGGTTTCAGCAGCCATTGTTCTTTCTAGTGCAGGTCTATCTGATTTTCCATGACACAAGATCTAACCACTGGGCTTGAGCCTGTACCACAGAATTTTAGTTTAAAAAACCCAAGAGAGAGACTTAAAAAATATATATATTCAGGTCACTAAATAAATAAATAAATAAATAAACCTGACACATGAAAATAAATACTGTTTTTCTATTTTTCTTTAAATTTACTGCTACTTTCATTCATTTACTGCTGCATGGAATATATTCAATGTCTTATTGTCATCCTGAAATAATAGGTATGCATTGATATCCATTGCAAAACTATCTCTTCATTTTTGTAGGGTTTGTCAAAAGAGGAGAGGAAGCACATGGGCCCTCCCAGGCAAGCTCTTATTCACAGGTA
Organism: Passer domesticus; assembly: GCF_036417665.1. Lineage (NCBI taxonomy): Eukaryota > Metazoa > Chordata > Aves > Passeriformes > Passeridae > Passer > Passer domesticus. The sequence goes on along the minus strand of NC_087476.1, from coordinate 70,085,091 downwards.
CAAACTTTTTTCAGTGATGAATGAATCCTTTCAGAAATGCTAATATCAGCCTTTATACGAGGTGGCCAATGTAAACAGTAACTGCTGGTTCATTATTCTTGTTGTATCCTTTGCCAATTTACAAATATTCAGAGTTAGTTGAAACAGGCACTGTTTTTTGTTGGAAAAGAGCAAAAATGCATTTAGTAACCAAAATCTACTGATGGGAACAGATGACATAACCTCAAGGAAGGGCTTTCCTGTGACCCCCACCCATGTGAGAGAGGAGGACAGAGAATAAGGAGATGGGGATTTTGATACTTGGATCATATCTCACTGCTTGCATTCCCCCAGGAGATTTAGTACTACTTCTGAAAGCAGCAGCCAAAAATATGCTTTGATGTATCTTTCATCTAAGGCTATCTATATTGATAAACTATGTTTGTGCGGATGAAGCACTGAATCAGATAGGACTTTGTTCCCACTTCTATCTACCACAAGTTCTTGGTATGTCCTTAGAAAAGCAAAGAGAAGTTGTGTGCCTGACCCCAGCCTCTCTCAGCCAAGCAGAGGGACCACTTTCCCACACGGCAGCATGGTGAAAAGTTCTGTGCATCATGAGATGGTCAGCTCCCACCATACTGAGTCCTCCTGAAAGAGGAGAAAACAAATGGACACTGGTCTGATTCAGGCTGCTCTAAAATTAATCATACGATTCATTAGGAAACAAATTCTTCAGTTCAGAAATTACCAATAACATTTTTTTCTTCTGGCATTATTGTTCACACAGATGAGCCAAATAAAGGACCATTTCAAAGGTTGTGATTAATTTCAGTGCAAAGACACTGGCTTTGTTTTGATTGCAGGGGAATGTGACTTAAATTAGGCCGGCTGACTTTGTCCTGAAGAGGACCACAGTTTCTCACATGATCTGTAGCATAGCCCCCAGCTGTGGATGGTGACCTGGCCAAAGCCACAGGGCATTCAAATCTGCTCTAGGACATTTGCCCCATAAAAGAGAAAATAGAGTGGATGGAAATGGAGTTGTCAGAAACTGTTAAGGGCAGCTATAGATTCCAGGAAAAAAAAGCATTTCCTCAGATCACAGGGGTTGACCATTTCTCCTACTTGCACTCTGCTCTCCCAAATAACTGTGCACTGCTGGATTAAGCTGTGGAGACAAGGGGATGGAGGAGCAAGAAGCAATCTTTTTTGGTAAGGGAACATGTGTAGTAAATAACAGCTGCAAGGGCTCCCTCATGTATTGAAGTCATTATGATTCAGTGTTTTCCTTCCCAAAATCAGGCCTTAATGGGAAGCAAGTTTCAACCTTTCTAAAGGAGTACTCTACAATAAGCTTGTTAAGCTTGGAAAGTACTTTGGGAGCCCCTGGGATGAAAGGCGCTCTAGGAATGAAAGCTGATATTTATGATTATTGCTTGAAAGGAACAGACAGGAACAGTAATGTAAAATATGAATGGCTGCTGGTGCTAAAAAACATATAATTGACTTGGTGCCAAAGAAGATAGTCCTAGCTCTCAAACCTGGATGACAAGGATTTAAGAGATGCAAAAAGTGGAAGAGACTTCTGCAAATAACAGCAAAAGCCAACTTGATGGCAGGGCAAATAGGTGTCTTGTGGGTTTTTCTTTTCTTCCTCCTAAATTGCAGGCCATATGATCTGATCTCTCTCATCCCAGCTCTGCCAGGCAAAACAGATGCCTGTTAACCACAGCAAGTACTGCTGGTTTGTGCTCATCTTAACAGAAGAACCTACAGATCCCTTTGGACATCAGGGGAGAAAAATATCCTTGGTAAGTGATCATATGTTATGGAGTGGCCTAAGTAGATTCATATCTTATCTCACTCAAAGGACTAAGAGCAGAAGCACTTCAGGCTAATGCAAATTAAACTTCCCTATTTTAGAAAGCTATAAGAGAAGAGAATCAGGCTAACCGGCTCTGCTCCTGCAAACACCTACCTGGATACTTTCTGCTTGTAAAATGCCTGCTATTGATTTTACACTGGGCATCTGGCCCCCTAATGTGGCACTCACAGCTCCCAGAAAAGATGTTTCTCTATCCAGACCTGCTACTGAGACATCTTTATGTTGGTGCTCTGCTCTTCCATGACTCCCTGAGAAGAGCTAAAAGAAAATCCTTTGAGAGAAAGAATTATGAATCTTGACTTCTTCAAAAACAAGCTTGAAAGTAACTGTAGTGCATAAGAAATCTTCCCTACAAAATCCCACAGGATCTCAGGATGTGATTTTTTTTTAATATAGCAGAGAATATCACAGCATGTAGCACAGGCTGAATGCTAATATCATACACATTTAAATTAGATATAAGGTTATTATTTTTTTAATGAGCTACTGCAATGAATTAACAAAAAAGGCTATGCACTTCAATTCACAGGCTCCAAATGAAGACAGGATACCTTTCACAGGAGTGCATCAAGCAGATGTGGGTTAGTGGGCTAGAAGAACTGGAGTGGCTCTAGGGACACGGATTTCAAACAATGAACATCCCACCGAGGTTAGCAGCCCTCTGTGTCCCTCGGGGCAAGCCTTACAACCTCCCTGCAGGCCAGTCCCCCACATTTAAAATGCTGCTGTGCCCCACATCAGCCAGGAGGGCAGTATGATTGTGCTCTCTGGGTTGCTGAAGGCCGAGCAGAGCCCTGGCCTCACCTCAGACTCTGGACAAGCATCATTTCATTGAATCAGCACTGGCAGGGCTGCTTGGCACTGCAGCTGCAGCACTGGCATGCCGTAAGGGGAAGAAGGACCCCTGGCAGCTTGTGCTGCTGGGGCTGGGGTGTGGAGTGTGCTCCTGCAAGGTCCCTTCCATCAGCCCTGCTTCCTCTTCCTAGCACAGTCTAATGCTGATGGATCTGTATTGGAAATAACAGAAAGTCCTTGGCCTTTTTTTTTCCCCCTTTCTTTCTTTCTTGCTTCCCTTTAGCTATTTAGGCCAACTCTGGCTAATCACGCTCTCTAACTTATGCTCAGTCACTGCCATGGCAACCATTTCAACATGCAGTTCATAGACTGCCTCTGAATCACACACACCTTGATGCTTCGGGAGAGGCATTAGGAGAGGAGAACTATCATCTGCTACACTGACACATTTTTCTACAGTATTACCTCTGGCAGCATGAATCTCTTCTTTTAGCTCTGAATAGCTCATCACTTGTTCTGTCCCCTTTTCCTCCCACCAAAATAGGTTCTTTAAAAACTGACACAGATTTATGGAGATGAAAAAGAAATGGTGTAGGAAGAGAAATGCATTTAGAAATTCCACTCTCTGGCATCTGAATTCACTCTTGTAAGAATCCTGAAAGCCTGTGCTATTACTGCTGCATAGGAAATCCTGAGACCTGGTTATAACACGGTGCTAATAATGCCAAGGTTGTGGGTTCAGTCCTCTATATGGGCTGAAAATCATTGAGTTTAACACTTAGGAGTTAATGATTCCTGTGGGTCCCTTCCAACTCAGAAATTCTGTTTTGTTCTGTTGTGCCTCAGTGGAAAAGGAAAAAGCTTTGGGGGCTTGCTTTCTGGTTTTCTCTGACCCCAGGAGAGAGGCAGCAGCTCAGGAATAGAGCTCTCCTTTCTCCTTTGCAAAATGGCAAAGAAGTGCAGCTGCCTTGCAATGTGCAAAACCAGGTCTGCCTTTGTCCAAGCACAGAGAGCAAGATTTGAACAGCAGTGAAAAAAGATCTACCTGGAACATGGAGGTGCATTTTTCCAACAGTCACCTCTGAAGATCTTGCTCAAGGTCTGCTGTAATTAGGTCTGCTTTTGTCTAGTCATGATGCCTGGCACCCGGGCAGCAGTGAGGTGCTGCACAGGTGTCTGCCATGCTGCCTACAAAAGGACCATTTATTCTGCTCACACTTAACACAGTCTGCTCCCAGACAGTCAGAGGGGAGGCTCTGACTGCCAGCACCACAGTATTAAAAAAATGCTTTTTAGTTTCTTTATGTAATTATAGCTGCTGTGTGGAAGAACCTGATTCCATGTCTTGAATGTTTTATGTGTTTATGTGTGTAGGTTTCTAATGAGTATATATCACATATAGTGTCATGTTGATCCTTATCAGGTGTAATTACACTATCCATTCCTTTCTTCCCATCTTCTTCTGTGTTTTTATCATTGTCAGCTGGCCACTAGCCACAAACAAGGCCTGCCCCCACCACTACCACCTACTTGACATCAATAAGAAAAATGTTTCTGCTGCTGACCAAGAGAGAAGAGAAATTCAGATGCACCCACGAGCAAACAAATATTGGCACACCTAAAGTAACCTGTATGGAACATTTGATTTCAGTTTAAATTATTTCAGTTTAAACTCAGCCCCCCTAGCCATAGTAGAGCACCCTCAAACACAGTTCTTCAAACCGAAATGTTTCCTAGGAACAAAATCTGAGAGACAAGAGGCAGGAGTCCCTCAGGAAGGCAGATATATCTCAGCCAGCAGGTAAATAACACACAGCAGTCACCTTTGCCCTGTGATTTTAGTACAGGCACATGCAGACATGCACACTGCTTTATAAGAACTGCATATGTACTTTCCAGCAAGCATCATTCATGCAAATTATCTTCCACTGAAATCAAGACTTTGAGACTGCTGAAGCCAGGAAACGTTGTGTGTTTAGAAAGAAACATCATGCACAGTCTATCAAACCTCTAGGACTCCTTGACTATGTATAGCATGCTTGGGGGGACCCAGATCCTCAGCTGTCCTTTCTAATCTGCAACCTAAAGTCAAGACAAAGGCTGGCAGGAGAATTTAGGACACAGCTGACTGCTTTTAGACCAGATACTTTAATGCTAATGCATTTCTGTAACCATATACTAATCATGGACAAAATTACAATACATCTGTGAATGGGGAATACCATCTTCATGGCATGCACACACTAAACTCTTCGGTGAATCAAATTTCTATAAACCACTGTCCTGAATTTAGACTTTCACCACACATCCCTTTCCCAATGTATCCAAATGTGTCAGTCTCCCTCGGCCTGTAGGTAAGGATGCACTCTTACCCCCATGTGAAAGGAGGCATGGAGTGACAAAGGCTAGAAATTAAGCTGGAAGTATTTTCTTTCTTATGTCATGCATTAGGTAACTTGCCTGACACCAGCCAGACTGGCAGCATCTAGTGCAGAAAATCAAGCCAGTGAATCAGGGCACAAGTAGGGGAGCTCAACCATCCACCCCCAAGCTCTTGGTGTGGTCCTGGGTACCGTTTTGGCCCAGGCCAAACAGTGCTCTACCAAACTGTTCCCAAGCATAGTCCAGGAATTAGCATGGCCCAGGATTGTTCCCAATAGGTAGTCTGTATGTTGGCTTTGGAGGGCAAGAAGGTTTAAACATCTGTCACATCAGGGCCAGACTGTTACCCAGCCACAAAGGAAAACACAGCTGCTGCCTGGTTTATCAGCACAGACATGGCCCATGCCACACAAGGCTGTGCCTCGGGCTTTTGCCAGAGACAGTGTCCCTGCCTTTGCTGATCAGGACACACCTCTGAGCCAGCTGTGCTGGTCCTCTCCTCCATTTTTTTTCAGTGCAATGTCAAACTAACTTTGGCTACAGCTGCTTTAAGCCATCACATCTGACACTGAAGAGGCTGAGCAGAGCAGAGTTGATGCAGCCAGTGCCATGTCCCAGCTGGGAGCTGAGCCTGTCTCCAGGAGCATCTCACCCTGCTACATTCCACTCTACCAAATTCCACCAGGTGAACACCTGGGCATGCCTGACTTGTAATCAGGGGGAAAGGTGATGCCATGGTTGCCTGTTTCTCCACTGGAATGGCTTAATTTTGACTTCACACCACAGGCAAGCAGAAAAGGTCCCTCTCACTGTCTGGCATCATAATGGCAGCAGCAGCAGCCCAAACCCTGGCATGTGGCCTCTGCAAGGCTCTCCTGCCCCAGTCCCAGCCCCAGCCTCAGCCTGATGTGCCTTCCCTCCCTGCTCCAGCCAAGGAAGGCCTTGGACTTGACCAAGGGGGTGCTGCAGACCAGACCAGCCATGGACTTTAATTGCCCAAACAGGCAGTGCATGAACTTAGAGTGGGCTCAAACCTGGGCTAAGCATTTGCTACAGATATACCCTCAGCAAGTCTGGCACAACCATGGAATGAAGCTGGATGTCCTGAGGCCACCAATCCTCCCTTCCTTAGCACTGTATTCCTGGGAATATAAACCAAACCTTGCAGGGGCAGGAGAGCAGCAACAGTCAGTGATTCTGTCTTCGTTTGATAAAAATGAAAATATGAAGGTGTCTGCATAGCTATCTCCTGCATTTTCTCTCCTGCATTTTTCATCAGAGAAACATGACCTCTTGGGAAGTTGCATTAGCAAGCACCTCTCATTCCTCCACCCCTGCCTGGGTGGCACAACATCTCTTAATAGAACTGAGCTGAGGAAAGCTGACAGTTTACAGGCAGTGCAGAAACCTGTACTGTGCACTCTCATCTCCTTTTGAATCCAGCGTTAAGCACTGTCTTGCTTTCCAAAGAGATGTGAAAGAGATTAGGAAGGAAGTAAAAATATGTTTTTTATATTTTCTTAAGAAACATCCAGGTCTTGTTGTGTTCCAAGGGAGGGCACTGGCATAGGACAGAGATCAGGACTGCCCTAATTTGTATGTTCCCAAGCAGGTCAGGAGAGATTGCATAGAAAAGAAAACATTGCAAAAACCTTTTGCAATGCAAAACTCTACAAACAATTGCAAATTGTTTGAGTTAAAGCAGAGAAATTGCCTGAATGGGTTTTGAACCCTTTTCCTTCTTCCTAATAATGAGTGTTTCCTTTTTTGCAAGCATGATCCTGGAATGAGAAGTCTCATAGTTTGGGGATATGTTCACACTGGGAACATTCACGTGACCTTTCAGATCACATTCCTCCTATTTATAAGAGTATTAGTCATCCACTTAGAGAGCAGAACTAATACCATGTTTGTTAAATGACTAAATGCGTGCTATGAATAACCAGCGGAGGGTACTTAAAACCACAGTCACATTCAAGAACACACAGAGAAGCCCTGGCCAGCTAACACTTAGATGGGACACAAATAATACTATTGCATGTAACATACGTTTGAAAAACAACTTGAAGACAGTTCATTCACAGGAAGAAAGGACTAAATTAAATGTATAGATTCTTTTTCAGAGAGAGTTCACCTGGTTATTTAGACATATAGGAGAGCTGGCAAGAACGCATGACTGCTGAAGACTAAAATTTGACACAAGTCCAGGCAGAACTAACTGTAAGACTGAGAGGGTGCATCACAACTGCTGGACCTTGGCCTTTACACTACAGAGAAAACGTCAGGGTTGTCGTACTGTTTGCAACTTTGTCACTGGCAAAACACGAGGTTTAGGAGCTCTGAGTAATGCCTCATTATGTTGCTTAACTTAGCTTCAGGGAAAGCACAATACAAACCATGCACGTTATTAGCCCCAACACGTTTGTGAGTCTCAGCCCACATGAGCAAACTTTCTGTGCCTCAGATCTTACCAGTGGCCAGCAAACTGTCACAAGCAGTATCAGTTCCTGGGTCAGGAAAAAATGGTGCTTCCCAGGCTCTGAGGACTTCCCTGCTGTGCATGCAGTAGTATCAGCACTTTTGGAAGCATTTAGCAGAACGAGATAGATGTAGTGAGTACACTCAGACCATTTTTGTAAAACCGTATGAGTGCATGCATCTGTCAGGAAAGGATCTGGAGGAGAGGAGAGGAAGAGTGAAAGACAAAAAGGTGGGTGGAACAGGAAGAAGGAAAGTGTAGACAGCAGACTATGTGCCCTTCTGTAAAAGAAACACAGAAGCAGTCTGGGCTGTATGAGGTGCACATTTCTGACAGCAGGGAAAATGGAAATGGGAACAGCTCTGCAAAGAATTTACGAGAGTTTTGAATAATGATGTGCAAATTATGGGCTGGAATGCAGAGTATTAAAGGGCTTTGAGTTCCCACCTGGCCCTCAGTTTAGCATTAAAGTCCAGTGATGTGCTTTCACACTGCAGAGGATGGTGTTGGGGGGACACTGGGATGCCTGGCTGCACTACACTTTGGCCAAACCTTCTGAGGGTGAGGTTGGGCATTACTGGCAGGAAATGCCCAGCTGCAGTCACCTGGCACATCAGGGAGCTGCCCCTGCCAGCACATTTTCCTAGTACCAGCCTGCCCAGAGTGAGACCAGCGCCACACCGCAGGCAGCTGCTGAAAGGTTCAGTGAGAAGGTGGCAGCTAAAGGTGCAAACATCACTTCCTCATTGCAGCCTCTGTGAATGGCCCTGCCTGTGCAACACAGAGGATGTTTTGAATGGCAGAGCACAGGCAGTGAATCATCATATAATCACTGCTGGTGTGTCCCAGCCTCAGTGTATCATCAAGCCTTCCTTTGGGTCAAGTAACCATCTGAGTCTGACTCACCGCCACAGCACAGGTTTCTCCTGGTGCAGGCTGGCGTGGTCAGTGAACAGAGCTAATTGAATGTGCTCTCACTGTTTCACCTGTGGCCCAGGAGGGCCGGCAAGGCTGGGTGCAGCTTTGCATGCAGACCCTGCTAGCACACAGGGTTCCCACAGATCACGTAGTCTGTTGGGCACAAAAGTCACATAGCTAATCGTTAACCATGTAAGTTATCACTGTTTCCTTAAAAACTCCTCATAGGTCAAAGGGTTAACACTTTCACGGGCTAGAGCTATGTCAACAGCAAGACAAGTCCTCCAAAACACAGAATTATTGAAGCTGACAGGGACCTCAGGAGGTCATCTGGTCTGACGTCTCTACAAAGCCAGGCTTGAACACCCCCCTTCCTAGTCCTCAGAGTCTGAGCTGCCAACATAGAGTAAGGAGAAACCCCATACAAGCCAAGGAGCACTTGTGATGCTGAAGCCCCTCCCAGATCACACAGTAAAAAAATAAAAATGATGGGAATATCCAGCAATATCAGGTAGTAGCAGAGGGCCACTGCAAAGACAGAGTAAACTGAGGGAAAGACCAGCAAAACTAGTGTAGGAGAGAGAAGGCATGTTTGCTTCCTTTGCTGACAAGATGGAGGCAAGCAAGAAGGGTGGTATGGAGACATATTTCCTTTCTCTCAGTTTGCTGCACATGGAAGAAGCCACCTCCTGACACCATGAAGGCAAAGTAAGAGTCAGGTTGCTGCAGCTGGAAGAGGGAGCAGAGTCCTGTCTCCACCCTGCCTGCACAGTTCTTCTATTGCAGGCCTTGAGAGCAGTGGAGGGAAGGGGCAACCCTCATTCCTCTCTAGGCCAGATGAGAGCAGGGTTCACCGGGTCTCACCTCCACCCTGTCACTAATATCAAATAATAATAGTATTTAGCACTTCCATAATTACCTTTGCACTCTGATATCACACACACAGCTGAATTGGAAGTCATTAAGATCATTATAATGAGCTTCAGTGGATCCTTTCAGTCAGAGGCATTATTTAGCCAGCCCTCATTTTCGTGGTTACATCTGAATAAGCACTCTGCATTGAGGTGAGGTTTGCCGATGAGACACTTTGGCTTAAAGGCAGTCTCCTACTTGCAAAGGCAGAATAAGTGTCATTATGCATTATGTTTCACCAGACTTCAAAATGCCAAGGAAGGTAAGTCAGGTTACAGCTGACTCCACCTTCAACTTGTAAGAGCTGCAAAACTCTTCCCACAGACTGGCACGTGGGGAAGGTCTGCCATGACCCCCAGTTATGGAAGCTGCCATTCTGGAGGCCTTCAATGCTCAATACAAACAGCTACTACAACCTCTTGCTGCAGGGGTCAATTCAGCAAGAATTGTTACTAAAGCAGAGAGGGCAGAAGGCCAGAAGCTCTGGGAGCACCTTGCACTGGGAACAGGAGCACCGTGCTGACCTAGTGAAGGGCTGGGCTGCCAGCCAGAGCTCAGGCGGGCGGGCACGTGGACATATGGCTGTTGCTTGACTGAGCATTGCTGGGGCCTGTGAGCAGAACTGAGTCCAGAGCCATCTGCAGAACAGAGATCTGCTGGTCCTGGGTCTTCTTACAGCCCCACTGAAGATTTCTTCCTTTGGCCTTTCACTAAGAAAGAATTAAGTGCCTCTTTAATTGTGGTTACTTTCAGTTCCCTATTCATAAATGCAAATAAAGACACTTATTTCTCCCATTTCTATTCTCCCTTTGTGTTTGAGCTGTGAATCCCTTGGGAATCCACAGCCCAAATATCAAGGCCTTCTAGGTGTACCTGTCTTATTAACAACAAAAGTAATGTGCTGATTTTGTTACTGAAGTAGGAGGAAATGTAGGCACACGGAACAAACCCTTGTAATGCTATTTCTTATGTTTAAAAAAAAGAACAAAAAGGTAATAGAGTGTATACTTTGACCAAGAGCAAAGGTAAAATCACAGCAGCTGACTCAGTGTAACAGAAAGAACTTAATAGAGCTGGCAACGTTTCAGCCTGCCTTCTCGGGAACATGAACATGGGAATGTGTTAAGAGTAGCATAACATACCCAGAACAGTGTCTGAAGGAAAGAAAAGAGTCAGTGTTGGGCAAAAGTATTATTTTCAGCAGGAAGAAAGTTATGCTGGCAAAGCGTGAGCACAAACATGTGTTTATTTCTTGGTGCTCAGTTACTGTCAACATTACAAATGAACCCCACTAAGGCAGAGAATCTAAGCCTGCACTACTGGCCCCAAATACAGCTGAAACGCTCTCCTAAAGTGTTTGCGACCTAACCACTCAATCCATCCTCCAGAAGCAGGTTAAAACAGAAGACTTGGGCAAGAACCAAACAAGCTTCATTGCAGCTTAGAAATACAGTTAAGACACAAAGCTGTTTCTCTACTTCAAGACAAACTGGCTGTTACAAAAAATATTGAGGAGCAAGGACACTTCCTGAGCTCTGGCTGTATCTGCAGTGGAAAGGAGTTTCCCATGCCGTTTCCTTAATTAGCACAAATATGCTGACAACCTTCTCCATGCTGAAATCAAGCCATAGGTCACTAAAAAGTTGATCTATCTACTCATCCAAATTCACCACATGCTGAGCCAACATGTTGCAAAGCCATAATCAGTACCCAGATTATAACATGGCTTTGTCATGCATCCAGCTGCTGAAACAAACTTGGATGTCCCAATATGAAACCTATTTGTCCTGCAGTCAGCAAACAAGAAAAGTGCCAATATATACATTCAGTGTTTTGCAGGTGGTAGAATTGTGTGCTGGCATTTATTGGATCATTTTGACCATTACATGAATTTATAAATATGACCAGTTGAATTAGAGAAATAACCTGATCTGAAGATCAGATTCTAAGCTTGCTTAAATTGAAATAAACAGGGAATAACTCATTCAGCATCCAGTAATTTACTCTGGTTTCATCATGGAGAGATCAAGGCCACAGTTACCTCTTTACACAGCTTGATCTGAGCTTTAGTCCTTGTCAACAGCACGTGCTATAGTACAATCATGCAGCAGTTGAACAGAAAAGACAGCATGCCAATACAATAAACAGTGTAGTACCAGCCCTAGGGAAAAGTTTAGCAACCTTATGACAGGTATGGTTTAAGTGTGTGAACCTGAGCCTTGTTCTTCAGACAGTTTTTGCCTTGTTGGTAACGCAGCTGGCAGAACAAACCCCAAACACAATTTATGCCTGGCCAGCTTCTGGCCAGCTCACAGCTAATTCTGAATGAAAGCTCTGATGTCTAAGCTGTTTCCTCCTGGCCAAGCAGCCCATTTTCCGTGACCGGTTCACAAAGGTTGCTGCCTGCTGTGCGGACAGGACACTACAGTGTGCCAGTGTGACTGTGTGACCCCTTCTCCCACATTTCAGTTGTCCCTAAAGTAGTGCATCCTGCAGCGTGCTGCACCAGGGGCTGCTGCTCTCAGAAGGCTTCTTCCAGGAATCCACCTCCACTGTTGCTGGTCTATGGCGTCACTGCCCACATTTTCCCAGAATCACTTGGCACCAATGTGGCTGGACAGCATGGCAGGTAGCCCTGCCAGCATAGCTGCTGCTTGGAAAATCTGCCCTGGATGTAAGCTGAGCACCTCACTGGTTACCCGCTATAACTCTTTCAGCTGGATACAAGGTCACAGTTGTGAGTAACAAGAATGTCTCTTTGATGACATTGACATAAATTACCTGTACTTTCTTGCCAAATAAAAATAATATAAAAAGAACACCAGAAAGTGATGCCCCGTGAAGAACAAATTAGATCCCATTTTGTGTCCCTTCACCTGTAGAGACAGGTTTGAATGTCACTGAATTTTGAACTTGTGATTGTCACCCAGCCAAAAATGAATGAAACCAGGCTGATGGCTAAGTCTGTAACTTTCCTATTGAGCTGTTTTCTTTCCTGAATTTTTTTTTCCTATATTTATTTATTAATTTCAGTAATTGTCCTTCAGTACCTCATCTTTAAGACACAAATGCACTGTCATCTGCCACAACAAATCTTCCTTAGGCACTGTCAGTAAAAGCACATCCTTCAAATTTATCATGACTCAATGGGACTCCTCCTGACTGGTGAGGCCAGAGGGAAAACTATGCCAAGGGCCAGACCTGGGAGATTGCAAGCACTCACAACTGGCCTTGGCTTCCATTTGAGGTACATGCAGCTGAGCCCTCATAGGGGCAGCTGGACACTTCAGTGGTTACATGGGGACAGGAGACAATGTCCCTGAGTGCTTGCAGAAAGACAAGAAACTGACAGGAAGCAAAAATGCTTCCTACTGCTCAGACTGTACCCTGAACCCTTGTTGCTGTTAGACAGCCTTAGTCTCCCAGGGAGAAGGGGAGGGATGGATTGAAAGTAATTCTGACCTTCCTGGAAGAATGGACTTACTGATGCTGTGCTGGGCTGAAATGTGAAACCACTGAAACTCTGGGCCTAGAGAGTGGGAATTACCAAACCAAGCCCAGCACGATTCAATAAAGCAAACTAAGTCTCACGCAGCACCTTCCTCTTCTAACCCCATTCCTTCTTTCTGAAACATTCTGCACATTTTAACTACCTGGCAGCAGTGATCTACATGCCAAGAAAGCTGACAATGTCTGGCTGTGCATCAGCACAAGCCAGAGAGATATAAATCAGGCAAGGTGCAGGTAGTCAACTCACTCATAAATGCTTCCCCAAGGATCTCCATTGTGCTCAAGCAGTGGCAAAAACCCCCATCCACACAAAGGATGACACACCTTTGCCTCCCACTGACCTCAGTATAAGATTCATATTTGGAGAACAGAACCCCATCATCCTGGCCTCATTTACACCAGTTTCACACAGTTACGTCCTTGGGAGTACCCCATCTTTGCACAGGTGTTCCCAAGATCAAACCCGTCTCATTTAGCATCTCTGAGAACCACTGAGTCTTCCTTCACCGCAGGAAAAAAAAAAAAAAAAAGGCAGCTTGACATGGCTGGAAAGCTGTTTTTCCTCTCCCCCAGTTACCACTGAAGACAGATTAAGGAGCTCACAAACAGGAGGGCAGCTTGGAGCCTGTAGATCCTTCACTGAACACATGAGCAAGCACCACACAAGCCTTCCCTGCAGTCCCACAGCTGCTGGGCCCTGACCAGGAGGTACCACCAGCACAAGGCAAATTTCCACAGTAATCTTTCTCTGGAGAGTTTCTGCTGCACTACCATGGCTGAACTGCTGGTTTAGAATGTCAAAGTCCTCCCTGCTGGAAATGAGAGCACCACTCACAGCATATACTTCACTTGAGCTGGCATTGGTTTCTTCCCATTTTCTAGCCTTTGCCATGGGAGCTTAAAAATTTGGGTCTATGCCTTGTTTACAAACTCAACTCAGGACAAAACCCCCAGGTTTTAGTTTGCTGACCAAAGGCCAACAGGCCTGACCTCAGTCATTAGCTGATCAGGGGACTTACTGAAGAATTAGGAAGTGCTAAACCAGAAAATGCCCAATATCAATGGCCCAAGAGAAGTCTTGCCCCTTTTCTCACCTCATAGACAGCACTGTGCCCAATGAACATACCACAGCACACTACACAGAAGAAATTATCTCTATCCCAGACATTGTAAAATACTGTACTGAGTTACAAGCTGGAGCGAGGATGTGGTGCAGAAGTCCCAGACAGCCTTGGAGGCAGAATTACTCATGTATCACAAAACTCAGATGAAGTTATGCTACTTACATTTCTATAGGGCAAGGAGAGGGGAGAGACAGACTTTAGCATTTCCAGAAGACTTGTTTTAACAACTGATGACATATGGGGACAGGTTTCACCAAACTTCCCTTGGCTCAAGAATACAAAATCCTATTTCCCCATGTACCATTAGTTTGCTAGCCACCTAGTCAAGTGCTGTTTTAAAGCCCTAGGCTTTACATTCTTCTTGGCTAATTCATTGTATTGACCTCTGCCCTGCCATAGGGGCCAAGACCCTTGCTTTGGGAAACCATTTTCCCTCCAACTTGTCTGAGCTGGCTCTGCCCTTCCCCCAGACCTAAGGTGTGTTTACAACCAGCATCTTGAATTGATGAGATCCCAAAGAAATAAGTGGCTTACACAGGTGGAATTCGGTAGAGATAACGGAAGTAAACACCAGCTTGATATTTGAGGAGTTTCTGTGCAAAGTTTCACTTGTGCCTACTAGCCTACAGGTGTCCTACAAGCTTAGGAATCTTCAGCTGACTGGTTTTTTCACACCATCCTCGCCTGTTTCTAAAAGCATCTCTCGTTTTGATCACATGGCAGCAGGTACTCACTTGCTTACACACACAGCAGTGTTACAAGTGACTGCTGAACACATGCTACACTGGTGAGCTCTGCAATATTATCTGTAGCTGTAGGGCCACCACCCCTCCCACACTGTCTCATTTTTCTCAGTGTAACCCCAGGTTTGGCCCTACTCAATCCCTGGCCACTTTTCAGAGGGAAGCTTGCTCTTCCTCTCCTCCACCCCTCTGAGCTCAACAATCAGGAATACAGAGGAAAACTTCTGCTCATTTGCACCTGGGATGAGCAAACAGCCAGCCCACACTCTGTCCAGCAGCGTGAATGCCAGGTTATGTGAGGACATGCCAGCAGAGCCCACATACCACTGCTGGGCTATGAGCACTTCAGATATGACTCTGCTCAGGAGACTGAAATATAAACAGCAATTTCTGGGAGGAGTGGCTCCATACAAATACTCCCCCATCTTAGTCACAGGCTGAAATAAATAAATAAATAATCAAAGCCATATAATCTCCCAGTTGGCATGCTCAGAGTCATGTGACCAGTGCCAGCCCTCACCCCAAGGTGAAACATGGATCCAAAGACTGGGCCCCGGCTTTGCGGTGCTCCAATGGCACAAATGGGGACAGGGACAGGCAGCAGCCCCTAAGTGGGAAGGCACAGACTTCACCCACCTGGCAGACAGCAGAGCCCAGCTGTATGCCACCTGCTCCCAGCTCCATCATGCTTACATAAGGGAAATACTGAGGGGGCCAGGGTGCATTAACCCAGAAATCCCCATGTGACCAAATGGATCCCAAGTGAATCCATCCCACCCAAAACCACATCTGGGTAGCAAAACCAACAAGGGCCACTGCACAGCAGGGACCCGAAGAGGCTGGGGAACAGGCCTAAGGAAGTAGTTTCCTCTTTCCCTGTGCTTTGGTGAACGGGAATAGCTATGCAGGGAGCCAAGAGGGCACACTGGGGCAGAATCAGTCTAGACTTGCTCTGCTTCTTGTCCTCCTTCCCGCAGCATCTGCTGCTGGCCCGTCAGAGGCAGGATAAAGAGCTAAGCAGACCTCGCATCCGGCACAGCACAGCCATTTGTACTCCCCTGCCTGCTGAGTCTGGCCAAAGCTCCTGCGTGTGCATGAAAGATGATCCCAGCATTAAACATACTCCTCCTCTTTGTCCAAACTAGAAATGGCTCCTCAGCCTACAACATCACCAGGCTATGTTAAAACATCTAAGTATAATCAGGAATGCAGCTGGAGGTACAAGCATGGGTAAGCAACAATGAGACTGTATTTTAACAGGAACTATCCCGATGGGCTCTGAAAGCTACCTAAAGTGTATCTGCATGTTGCTAATTATATTTACTGGTGGTGGCTGGCATTTTTTTTTCAAGCTGAAGATGAGTCAGAAAAAGAAAAAAAGGTCCTTTATTGTTGTGGTAGCAGAAGGATGTCTCCTGAGGGTGTATGTAATGCACTACTGTCACGGCATGACAATGGAAAAACTGACTGCTGAGCCAACCAAACCCCCATAAATACCTAATGATATCTCTCTTGGCCCAGATTTTCTACAAGTCGGTGCCTGAACTGCATACAAAATGACAATCGATATGAACGGATCTCTTTTCTCAACAGAGCCAGAATTTAAGAGCCCAGCTGAGCATTATATTCCAGTTCATACAAAGACATCCTTTTAAAGGTCTGTCACAATAACTTAAAGGTGGTGATCCAGCAGAAAAACTGCTAGGCCTCTCCTCACGATCTCCCCCACGTTCCAGCCATGAGCACAAAGAACAGCTGGCCTCAGTGAACAGATAGCGTTATTAATTACAACACGGTGACACAAACAATGAGTGCCTAGGTATGTTATTGGGTCTGCATTCATGTGGGAAAAGAACAACATTTTCTTCCTTTTCTCCTTCTTCTCCTCCTCCTCCCGGCTTGAGTAGCTCTGCCACCTCGTGTACTCGGCTGGGGAGGCAGCCGTGCCAAGCACCTGGCCCAGTTACAGGTATGTGCACAGACACAGCGAGCCCGTTGTGAGAAAACCCAGCCTTAGCAAATTTCTCTGGCCATCGTCCAGCCTCTGCACATTGGGCAAGAGACTCTCCCTGGCCGCGGTTACATCAGTCACCACCATCTCCCTCAATGTCATGGCACGGGAAGCGGCTGCCAGGGGAGGGGGGGGGGGGCGGTGTGGAGAGAGTGAGAGTGAGAGAGAGGCAGTCGCTGTTTTTTGAAACAGGCTGTCCAAAAAACATTACAACACCCTTGCCGGTTTCCAGTGGGTTTGCTCAGTTCCTCCCTTCCCGTGAAGACCACACAGGCTTCGCGAGGGCGTTCCGCCCTGCCGCAGAAAGGCGGTCTCGGGGGCCCACCGCTCCCGGCAGCCGCTGCGCAGCAGCGTGATTCCCCCTGCTTCCTCCCGACACTCTCCCAGTTTCCATCGAGGGCCACAGCCAAGCTCAAAAGCTGATATTCTGATGGTTAAGGGGGAGAAACATAAGCATTTTCTTTTCTTTTCTTTTTTTTTCCAGAGGGAGATTTTTCACGCTGCTCCGCCCCCAGCAGAAGGGGGAGGCAGGGCTGGAAGTCGGAGCATTGGAAGCCCCTCTCAGTTCCGCTCGCTCCTCTCACCTGCCTCTGTGCCTGCTCCAGTCCCTCGCACCCTGCCGGCCATGCACGCTCCAGGCACAGCGGCTGCCCAAGGCAGCCCTGGGGACACCGGGACTCCCTGCCTTCCCAAGCCGGCAGCAGGTCACAGGGGCCCAGGCTGGGACTGCCCGCGCAGGCAGGCTGGAGCACCACGGCCATCAGCCAGATCCCACTCTTGGCTACTGCCAAGGGTAAATTTAGAATGATCCTCCCAGCAGTGACTGGGAACCTGGTCTTTGTAAGGGCTCAGAGCAGACCCTGGACAAGGGATGGCACTTCAAAACAGTCATCTGGGGCGTGGTGTAAGCAAAATCACCCTATAAAATAGAGCAAAACCGGCAAACGTATTGCTCCTGGCATGAATGTACTTCCATATTGATTCAACACTTAAAAAGGCAGTGAATGAGAATGAGGATGTTCTTTCTTCAAACCCTCCAGCAAATTCACTTTCGCTTTTGGCAACCTGCTGTTTTCTCACCCCTCAGCTCCTTCACCCTGACCGCAGCAGCACCTTCCTCCACCACCAAACCCTCTGCGCTGCCTCCCCTCGCTGCCTCCCCTGCTCAGCCTCTTGCCTGAAGTCCTCCTAGAGGAGGAGCTGAAATTTTTGCCTGACCGCACCGGCAAAAGCAGGGAGACATTGCTGAAGTCCACTGGGAAGCCATCGCCCATGCGGGCCGCACAGCTGAGCCCCGGGCTGTGAACCTGCCCCTCAGCCCTGCCTCTCCTGGGACAGGAGCCCGGTGGGTTGGCGAGCCGGCCAGATCGGGGTAGCTTTTCTCCAGTCAGAGGCTCTGGAAGGATTATTTGACTGCAACATATCATATGACTTTGTTCTTAGAGTTACATTTTAACTGAGAAAGTTTAACAAGTATGACTTATGGGCTTCTAAAATTGGCAGCAGAAAAATGAGCTGAGGAAGTCATGGAAAAAAACCACAAGCGAGGCCATTCCATGTTATGCACAATTTCTGGGCTCTTTTTCCAATCTTCTGGTTTTTTTGGATGGTGGAAAATATTTTCCAGCTACACAGGCCTGGCTTCACTGAGTATGTATTTATGCCAAGTTTATAAAAAGCAGCTGCAGACATGGTTGAATGAAAGGATTACACTGCTGTCTGTCTTCCAGAAGGTGCTTCAGTTCACACCCTGTCCCATAGAGCAAGGCTCGCTTCTCAAATCTCCATGAATTTATGTAAGGAAGGACAAAATTTGAACCGCACAATACAAACAGCTATGGCTGTGCATGCCAGTGGGCACACATGTGTGTACACACAGCTCTCTGGATAGCTGCTAGCAGTTCCTAGCCACTGCTAATGCTGGCTTGTAGCACTTCAAGTTTACCACCATTCCTCCAGCCTCTGCCCAGCCTACAGCTTGGTCCATCTTCCATGAATACAAAAATGGGGAGAGGGCTTTCAGGGTCAAGACCCTGGTCTCAGTGTATTTCTGGTGCCTTCTTCATGCATACCTGCTCTCCAGCTGCTCCCAGCTAAATTCAGGCTTCACCAACCTCACGTATTTTCAGGCTGCCAGGCTTTAAGGCTAGGAGGGGTCACTGTAGGCGTGCAGCCTGATCCCAACCGCAGCACACAACACTGAATTTCAATCAGGAACCCAGGCAGCAGAGGCATAACCTTAATTTTCAGCCATGCCTTGTCACAGTCTTGGCCTGATACACTAGTCACAAGAGGAGAGTCACAAATAATTCTTCACTCTCCAAAACAGAATAGCTCCAGGGGATGGGGGGAGGATACAAACTGAAAGCAGTTTGTACCTATAAAAAGGTAAGGTAGGTGGTAAGCTGCAGATCATGCATTACAGATCTGTATCCTGCTGTTTTTTCAGTCGAGTATGTTAGAATAACAGTACCAAGAACGACAGTGTTACATCAGGAATATCGGTCAAGACAATATTTCCTGGCAATTGTTTGAGAAATGCTTTTCTCACAGCTAATTTCTCCCAAGAGGCTGTGTTTTCTCTGTTTTTAGAAGGAGAGTGATTAAGAAAGAAGGTTTTTAAACCTCTGCACCCTGCTGTGGGACAAAGAACTGTGGGGGAAAGAAAGGAAAAAAGAAAGAAAAGAAAAAGGCACAACAGCTGTAATGTTCTATGAAATGATTTTGTTCTGTTCTGTTGCCAGGGTGGTGGGTGCAATCATCAGTTTGGCAGAGATAAATACAGGGAAAGCAAGCCCTTTTCCAGGAGCCGCAGCTGCAGGAGTGCCACATTGCCATCTAGCGACACGGGCCCTGAAGCCGAAGCAGCGGCGCTCCGGAGCCTCCTGCACCCTTGCCCCCGCTGGCCAGCACACCTGGACATGGGACCCCCTTTCCTTCTCGTGGTTTACAGCCAAGCCTGAAACCTGCAAAACTGCTTGATCTATAAAAGACAGGTCTAGGAAGGCATGGGTAAAAGGGAAAAATCCACCATAAAGAAGTTTAAGATGAACTTGGCTTTGCTAGGAAAAGCTGGTTTTTACACTGAGGTCCAAACAGATTCTTTGCCCTTCCATTGCTGCTGCTACTGCTGCTGCACACAAAGCTACCACAGCTTCACCATCTTCTGCAGTTATCATATGGATGTCTGTGGCAAAGTGATGGGCTGGCAGAAACAGTCAGCACTACCATGTCCCATGGAGACAGGTCTGATTCTGGACGTGATGCCCTGCTCCCAGTCACGTTGGAACAAACAGCTGTGTGCCCTGATGCTATCTGCAGTGCCAACCCTGAAAATTTGACTCCGCTATGTACATCTGCATTTGTATTCTGAAAAGAATACAAATGTTAACCTTTCAACCCTTTAAAAAAGAAAAGCCCAAGTGCTAAGCCCTTTAGACAGCAAAAGGCAGGCACTCAGTCTTCAGAAATGCCCAGCAAAGGGCAGTGTACAAATTCTTTTGTACAATCTTCACACGGCAAGTTAAAAAATAAAAAGAACTTTGGCATATGAGAATTATGACATTCACTAAAAGCTGTTAAATTGAAAGATACTGGCTACAGCAGACTTACATTTACCCAGAAAACAAAAACAGTCCCAGTGCCTAAACTCTGCCAGAAGACACCATCATTTTGGGAAGCAATGAAAGAAGCCTTGCATCAGGTATCCAAGACTGCCCACAAAGCTCTGCTTCATGGCATCTGTTCTTCCCACTGAAATAAATGTGCAGTCTCACACCTTACAGGCATTGAAAGGTGATTAGCAGCAGACTGTATTGGCTCTGGGGCAAAGGATGATGTGTCTAGCTAATAATTAACTCTGTGTCTTTGGTCCCTGATTCCAGTGAAGCTTCATAAGAGCACAGCTACACTGCATCTGCAGGCATGTCACAAAGAATGATATTCTTTGATATTAGCAAAAAATAATGCAGTCTTCCAAGAAAAAAGGAAAATGCACTTAAGTTCCCCCAAATGAAGATAATCAATACTGCTCTAGAGAACTACTCTTTCAGCAGCATGTTTTCAAAAACCCAGTGATAGTCTCTACAAGTTCTTTGGTGACATATATACATATATATATGTATATATACATATACTATGAGGACCTACAAATACTTTGAATTTACAAAACCACTTCTGCAACAATTAATTACAAAGTTTGTTCTGTCACTCCCTGAGACCCACATCGCCTGCAACATCATCAGGAGCTGGGCAGGCAGAATTTGAACACTCAGATTTTAAAAAAGGAAAGGCCAGGAAGATTCCTGAGTCTGAGCCATTGCTGGTTCTGTCAGACTGCAATCTGTTTCTTTTTTCTTTAAAATCAGGGTGAGATCACTGGGTTTTTTTGCTGCCCAAGGCAGGAGATACCTATCTTTGAAAAGATCTAAAGTCTAATGACAAATATTGTCAGGCCTGCTGAAGACCTTCAAGGGCAATGCAGCAGAGCAAACACTGCTCCCAACTGGTCCTAACACCATTCTGGAAACAACCAAAATAAGAAAGGGATTCTACAAAGGAGTCAACTTTTTTTCCTTGCTTCCCATTTTATCACCAAAACCATGGGGAGAACACTGCCCCAGTATCAATACATTCCATCTCAGGGGATATATTCACTTTAGAAAATCAATATAACTTATGAGCACTTACTTTCATAGTTGCCCAGAGAAGCCAAGGTGCCCAAGTGGTGCTCAAGCTTAGTGCTCAAGCTCCCACTAAGAACCAGACAGTCCATTGGTTCTTGAGGGTGGCAGGGCACACCAGTCTCATCATCTGACCTCCTGAACATATGGTTACCACATAACCTGCCAAGCATGTCTTCCTCTGCTTTCTGGAAACCAGCTCTAAATTAGAAAAAGGAGGATAGAGCCAACAGAACTGCTCTAGCCACCAAGACCTGGAGGGTCAAAAGCATGTTTTAGAAGGCTGCATTGTTTTAAAGGATGGGGCAGCTGTCCAAAACTGGGCTACAGCTTTCTCTCTGTGAAGTACCTCTCCAGTTTGCAACTGTTTTATCAGGTTGTCAGGCATTCACAGTTTGCAATCCAACATCTAAGATGGACACTGACGCACTGCATTGCCTTCTAGGCTGCTTCATTTATTTATGCCTGCTTTAATACCCATGACCCAGCTTTCCTATTTGCATCATGGTATCGCTGAATTTTGGGCACTACAGTTTGGGCTGATTACAGTGTTTTGACAGAACAGAGTTCCCTTTAAAATTGCTGTCCAACAGCAAGTTAGATTTCTGAAAGATTGCTTCTTACATTTTCAATGCAGAAGGTATTTAAACTGCAGAACTGCCAGCAGAGCAATTAACCCAGTGCTTGATAGCTCATGTTATTGCTTTCAGTTGTGGGGGAAGTTGTGTCTCAAAACTATTCCATTATAGAGCCTTTAATACTGCTTTCTTTTGGTAGGTTTAATTATTTATAAGCAGATCTATGGTTGGTTGAAGTCTGGTTTTTCCTGATTACACTAGTAACTAGCAGTGATTAGCCAACTAGTCTAAAATTAATGTGATGTAGAAAAGAAGCAAGCTTCAGAGCTTCAAACAAAATTCAGATAAAACACCTGCCCAATTACTACCAGAACAATCATACTATCCTAAACCTTACCTCTCCCTTCCTGTGTCACTGTCCCAATGTCCTGCTCTTGACTGCTTAGGTTTCCATGAGGAAAGGACCATGCTGAGTAAATTACAGGATCAGGACCACAGGCTGTGAGTTTGGAGAAGCAGAGACTTCATCTTGACAGATTCTTCAGAGTGCCACACACATCTCTGCTGATACAGAAGTAATAATAATTTCATGCTAAGAATTCTGCCAGTGTCAATGGCCAGTAAATAACATCCCTACAAAGAAGTAAAAAAGGGCTCTTAGTTGTTTCAGACAACTTCTGACAAGCCAAGGAACCTGATGTTAAAGCTCAAACCTTTAAATGGAGAGATAAAAACAAGTGAAACATAAACCAAATAGCAACCCCTCATGATTATGCAAATTCAGGTGTCATTATAGTAAACACTCTGAAGTCAATAAATATGGAGGCTGTAACCTGGGGTCAGATGGGGCTTCCCTTCTTTATATAGGCAAAAACTTCCACCTCCTCAGTGCTAGAAGCTGGCAGTCTTCCTCATGGTAACCTACAGGACCAGGCTGTTTTATATCAGTGGTGAAAGTAAATCTTCATCAAAACCAGACTCTTCCCACCAGTAATGAAATACTGCTATGAACTGATTAGGTGTGTACTATCAATTAAAAACAACAAGGGAGAGTTTCTCCAAGAACATGCTTGCTCAATAATCCCTTTTCTTCATTTCTCCATTTAATTAGTCACTGCATTATAATTCACAAATTCATGCAATAATCATTGTAATTTTAATAATCAAAGCTGAATGTACATTATTTCTCGTTAAATAATATTAAATACAACAAGAGATGCTAACCAGCTAATGTTTCAGAGCTCCAGGGAAATGCTCTTTTACATACATGCCAAAACAGGCAAATACTGGTTTTTACAGCAAATTTCTGTATCTTCCAAGCTATGTTACAGGGTGTAACATGGCCATAGTGAGCTACGGAAAGAGAAGAAGCATGGTTTTCACACAATATCTTTTATTAAACAGCTTTCTCTAGATGTTGTCATGTGTTGAGCAGACTTTGAAGAATTTCTTACTAACACGTTGAATGTTTGGAAAAATGCTGATTGACAGCTGCAAGGGTGGAAAATTTCCATTTACTTGTATGCATACATACACTTTACCCTCCCACAAACAAAGACCAGGAAGCAGAGAAAAAACACTTTTGAGATGTAGGAGCAAAGATTCAGTTTTGAGCCAGGGTGCCACTACAAGGCAAACAGCTGCCTCCAAGGCATGAGAGAGACAAAGTATGAGATCAGCTCACTTCATGTCAGCTGCAGGATCACTATGGGGTGAATATATTTGGTCAACATCAGCTGAAATTCAACCAGCATTGAAAACGTATCCTGTCACCAACTATAATATCTTGCATCTTTATTTTTTTGTCTGTCTCTCCTCACATGGCCCATCACAGGCAGAGTCCAACTCCAGGTAAAATCTCAAGATGCAGATTTCACTTCTACCCCTCCTGCAGTTAACCTTGAAAGATGCATTCCTTTCACTCCAGGCAGCAAAGCTCACCCAGAATAATCACAGCTGGGCAGGGGAAAACTTCTCTTGCATGCCTGGCAATCAGATGTGGTTGCATTTTGTTGCAGAGTTTAAGTTGTACAATGCAGCTGGCTTATCTATTTACCTAGTTTGTATTGAGGGATGGAGAGAAAGAGGGAAATCCTCCTAATCATGACATCACAATTTAAACACACAGGATTTTAAAAAGCCAAAATCAGGTATTATCAGTAGAAACACATTCCACTGCTGCTCCACTGAGCCTGTCTTACACAGTGTACCAAATCTGTCTGGACAAAAAGCTGCATTGCATCACCTCGCCAGACAGGAAGATTCTGAAAATTAGGATTTTGCAGCGTGAGCTTGGACAAAATGTGTGTGCAAAACTGCCCTCTGCTGTTTAGATTAAGACCTGCTCAAGTAAATGACTGTGACCAAATGCGTTTTTAGCTGTAAGGGTCCAACATGCAAAGAGGCAGAACCATCTGACTTCATCTGTCTTCTACCTTCATGCACACTAGAAATTTCATACACAAAAGCCACTCACAGCTGCCTTGCAGCATGGACCATCCCAAGAGATCCATAGGCTGCAGCAACACTGTGCCAGCTGCAACACTCACTCTGTTAAGCAACTTTCCCACCATGGGCATCTACCCTCTCATCCCAAAGATGAGTTGAGAATATCTGAGGGTGCAAGGGAAATAATGAAATTGTGAGTGAGCACTGCAGAACATCCATCTGGGAACCTGCTAAAGGCAGACCTGACCTTTCTGCAGCAGGAAGAGGAAATGTGTGCCTGGAGTCAAAAGCTTATAGCTCAGAGGCCTTTAAGAGTTAAGGACTATTAAGTTACAGGAATGATTGGAAAGCAGGGCAGTGAGCTCATCAAAAGATGTCCAGTAAATATTCTTTAAAACTAGCCCCTACTGCAGGGAAAGAAGAGAGAACCTGGATTTTCTTTTCATGAACACATGGAAGCCATTGTACTTGGAAAAAGCGGCCCATTATCTAGTGCCAGCATGTTGGACAGTTTGGTACAAAAAATAACACAGAAGGGCCACTTGTTTTCTACAGCTTCACTCACACATTCTTACACCGGATCTGGCGAACTCTGCCCTGTGAGAACAGCATTAGACATCCCCATTTTCTTTGGGAAGTTCGAGTTTGGTACAAATGCACAGAACAAGTCCTGTTACCCAGACTAGTTCAGTTTCCGGAGGGCCTCTGATGAAAGCTAGCCCAGTCCTCATGAATTAAGCACAAGTTTCAGCTCTTTGCAACAGGCTTAGAGAATACTGTAAGCTATGCTGGTCAGTGTAAACATACAAACTAAAAACC
Source organism: Passer domesticus (assembly GCF_036417665.1). NCBI lineage: Eukaryota > Metazoa > Chordata > Aves > Passeriformes > Passeridae > Passer > Passer domesticus. The sequence continues at coordinate 70,059,823 of NC_087476.1, read as the reverse complement.
AAATCAAAACTTGGGTACAACAGAAACCTTGAAGAATTTTTTTTGTTCTTTTTACATCAGCCCTTTTTATGTCCATACATTTAAAAACACAGAAGCATGGGTGTGCAGCACAACATGCCTTTGAAACAATCACTAAAAGCACTTAGTGACCACTTCAAAGATTCCCTTGATGTTTAACTCATGTTAACTGTAACACAACAGTCATGTAGGGCCACTGTTCAGCCTAAGGGACTTTAAACACACCATCAACAGATGTACAAATGAAACTTTAGAAAGATTCTTCTGAGTGCATAAATAGCTGGAGCTTTACTTTGATGATGGCTGGCTGGCCTCCTACACAGCAGGGCTGGGACTTCTCCATTTTTCATGTTAAGGGCAACAATAATATTGTGTCAGCCCCCAGGGAAAGGAAATTAGTGCCAGATGATTCAGTGTGTGCCTGACCACTCCGGTTTTGGATTTGATTCCATTATCTAGAAAACTTAAATGTGAGACATCAAAGGTAGTCCTGCATGATAATGAAACTAGCTGGGTGGGGTTTTTCTATAAAAGCTGCCTAAGAAACTCGTAACCGAGGACAGAAGACTTCCCAACATAAAACTAACAGACCTCTCAGTTTCTTTATAAGAAATCCTTTTAGTGCTGAAAACAAGTGCCTTTTTCTTGGAGAAGCACAGAAGGGAAGATGGTTCTTTCTGGGAGAAGGACCAGTAGTTTAACCTGCAGTAAAGTAAGATTATCGATTTATTCTCCAGCAGCTGTGAGCTCCATAGCAGCAAATCCACAACTGGAGCTGTGGATTACTTCCACACTTTTTTTATTGGCATAAGTGAAAAAAAACGTACAGCACTATGCACAGCTAATGCAATGGCATTACTACTGCTCATGCAGAAACATCCATCATTACCACCATGTTTCTGATAACTTGCACTTTGCTGGTGTGTGAAAGCAGTGTCTTTGCTTGAGTCTGAAACATGTGTGGACTGTGTGTGCTTAGCTACACCTCTGTCAGCCTGCTGCTCTTGGAGCAACAGGAAATTTGCATTCTAGACAATATCTTCCAAGTCTTCACAATTACAATGTTAGCTTCACTGGGACATTTGGGGAGAAGAAAAAAATTCAAGTCTTGTTAAAAGGATTCAGCATTCCACTCTATTAGTCCAAGGCACTCAAAACAGGTATCAGAGCTTGCTCTAGCTCTTACTAACTAGGTACTTCTGGGTTATTAGATATGAGAACAAATTTGCATTTAAGGCTACATTTAAACCTATGCTGTCTTCAATTTTGTTTGCATCTAATTTTGCAGGCTCAAGAAAATGAAAAACGTTAGAGCAATATGTGTGTCTATAATGCTTATTACAGCAAATATCATTTATAGATATAATCAGACTGTCACCAAGCCTTCCATCAAAATCAGAATTGACACCCAGGTTGCTGAAACACTGTTCAGGAGAGCTTTGCTGTAAGCTAAAATGTGAATTCAAATTGTCATCGTTATACCAAAGAGTGGAGAAAAATGCTCAGGTTTGACAGAAGGCTGCTACTTTTGTCTTGTGCTGTTTGCATTTGTTTTTCAAGGCAGAATAGAAGATTTATTCACCTTAGAACAATGTTAAAAGCTGAACTAAAAAGATAGGCTGAAGTTACCAGCAAAACAGAAGGTAAATATGCTAACAGTTCTGTCTTACAAATTCCTACTTTGTACTTTTAAGGGTTAGAAGAGAAAAGAACTCCTTCAAAAAGCCTCATTAAAATCAGAACCTTCTGTATTTTTATTAAGTGCAAAATAACTTTGTCCCTGTAAAATAAATTAAAAGGAAAAGAGCACGCTGGCCATTGTCCCCTGAAGAATACGGCTGCTATGTTTTACTTTTACCTTATGCTGCCTGAACAATTCAAGCACAAGGATTAAACTACATGCAGTAGTTTAAGACATGTTTGTTGATACCAGCCACTAAGTTCAGTATTTATCACATTACAGAAAATTTCAATAGCACTTCAAATCTTTGGAAATAATGTTTTCAAGGGTTTAAGAGGAAAATACCTATTTCATAGCAAACCATCTCAGCAGAATGACTCAGTAAGAGCCACTTCTATTCCCAAACCCAGGTATTGACTGCTAGATCATCATCAACTATCTACATCAACTACTCTCAAAAATCCTGTGAGGCAATTCCTGAACCACTGAAGAGAATCTGCCTTTGAAGAAACTTGTACCAGGCTGAAATGAGACTGAGTTGGCTAGAGTGCTCTTAATGTATCTTACTTCTACAAGATTATGCCACCTAATACCTTACTCTAGCAGTATCATTAGTACTGTCAGCTGGTCTGAAAGATACCTCAAAGCATTCTCCTCAAGTTAAAAATCAGTCACTGTGCCAAAAGATAAAGCGATGTTTTTAATTGTTTCTTCTGCCACCTGGGTGCTGATAGCACAAACCCAGAGAACAGCAGAAGCCAGTCTGTTTTGACATTTAGAAAATCCTACCCATTAAAAACTTCCTTTTGTAAGTACCCTTCTCCTACTCACTTGAGCCTGCTGTATAGTATCTGTCTTCCTTTCATTGGCAAAGGACAATTCACCACACCATATTGAAATTGTACAACATCTAATTCCATTAGCTTTTGCTATTTACCCATGGGATATAATTGTTTTACCTTAGCAGTGTAATTTTTTTTAAGGCAAATGCCTTTAGAAGACTGTTGAGATTTGCCATGGTCTTGAAGACTACAGACTGAAATGCCAATTGTCTATCCTGCAACATTTTAAGCTTTCCAAAAAAACCCAACCTTAGTGCTCTTAAAATGTGCCCAGGTTCTATTCTAAACAGCTTTGTTTCAGACATCTGTGTTAATAGAGCTTTCAAGTTTGCCAGCAATTTTGAACTGATCACTTTACATATTTTTGTTCCTGACAGAAATGGATTCGCCATTCTGCAGCCAGTCACCTCTTACCACTGTGATCTGCATCTCCTTTTAAGGTGATATGTTACTGTTTAAATCATCAATCATATATTTATTTTCTCAGGAAATTACACAAAGTTTTAAAATTCATTAAAAGTATTGGAAGACCAGCCGTAACATTAAAAATAAATTTTAATGTTGTCATTTTTAGATTGTTTGCTCTGACACCCAAATATTCTGAATTTTAAAGTAGTGCTATAGGGACACACAAGTGCAGATAAATCTTTATTGCCATAACTTCGTCTTTTCAAAAATGAGCATTGGGCTTTTAATAGGTCGTAGTTTTATGTCTGCATATGTACAACATTACAACTGCGTATTTTAATAATAATGAAGTTAGTGATACTTTGATAACTCAACACAGTGTATTTATAAAATGAATTCTTATCAAAATACACTTTTCACTGGGATAATAAATAAAATCCTGCGAAACCCACCTACACAAAGTTAATTTTAACTCTGGTAGAACCCGATGTGGTACACAGTCCATTAACTACTATGTTTGCCCCTTTATCCCCCTACTGATGCTCATCTTCTGGGGTAAGAAAACTTTTTTCCCCCCGTTGTGGTGTGACCTCATTCAACATCATCTTCAGCCAAGCACTGTGCATTTACAATTCTCTGTAAGAAGGAGAAAAACTCATTCACAATTACATAAAATTGACAGTAGGCAATTGATTATCAAGCAATGTAATTTTACACTGAACATTAAGCAGTGTAATTACTGAACAAACTGATTAAAGTTAAAAATGGCAATCTATTTGAATAAAGTTTTGAAGTCAGTTCCACAGAAATTACAAACAGTAATGAAGCTAAAGTCAGATAAACAATATTCTATCAACCTCAAGTGATGACCTCTGTGTGATTTCTGGCACTGTTCTCTTAGGAAACATTTTTGTTCAATCATTTCCCCAACTCTTACATCTTGCATACCTGACACTTTCCAGTGTTACCATCGAGTACATGGACCTTTACCTGAAATGTAACCATGCCTGAGCTGCAAGAAGAGCCAACTGATGCCCAGCACTGAGTCTCTGCTTTACGTCAGGGGCACTGTTAGGGAGTCCCCTTGTACTTCCAAGAACATAAAACATACCATTTATTTCACAGACTCACCTGCAGGCACATTAACATCACCCACTCTGTACTCAGACTGAAACAGGAGGGCATTTTATACAGAGCTGGAAATGCTTTTATCATCAGGGACACTCCCAAGCTTCCAAAATTGTCAGGGGTTCTGGTGCTAGTTAACATCTTGTGTCTAAAGCTGTCCCCAGAAGCAATAGGGTAGCAAAAGCAACAGATTCATTTTTATGAGCTTCCATAGCACTTACACACACTTGTAGAAATGTGAATTTTAAAAATCCCTCTCAAGACCCAGTGCAACAAAATTACTGTTTTCCAATTCCCCCAGCTTGTATTTGGGAAACACTGGATCCCCTTACAGTACCAGAGCTGTGGTCACATGCCTCTACTTCAAGAGCTTAACCTATACACAAGAGAAGTCTTGTGTTTCTATTTTATCCTGGGCGCTATTAATGCTACCTGATGATTTTCATATTCACTTTTTAACAACTCAGGTGAAAAAAAAATCTTCTTTTAATCTAATTGAACATATAAAAAACCTAACAGATTACAAAACCTGATACTCGAGACTGGTGCAGTGGATAAAGTAAGTATTTAAATTTTTTCCAAACCAGACCAACAGGGAATGTTTCACATACCTGGCTTATTGTAGGGAGCTTAGTTAGAAGCATTTGAAACACTGGTGGTGGAAGAGTCTGCTGTAGAACTTGTAGTAGCTGCTGCGGCTGCCCACACACAGCAATGGCATTGGTCAAGTGATCAACACCTTTTTCATATTCACCTGTATGACAAATTAAATGTTTTGAAATCAACCATCTTCCACACTCTAACATATTTACATAAAACATACACCAAGAGTGGATTAAATTACGGTGAATCAATCCACATGAAGATCTTCTCCTTCCTTGATCGACTTTCTGAACACGAAAGGTTAGAAACAAATAAGCAGATTTCCTTAGATGAATATGATTCCCCAGAATTTCTTGGTGTATAAAAATCATCTTCTAACAAAGGTAGAGAAAAATTACTTTACAACTTACCCTTTGGAAAAAAAAATATGATTACCTTGAGCTAGTAATTCCTCTCCAAGCTGAATCTCCTCAAGAAAAAACTTCTGAACTGCTTCAGCATCTTTCAGATCAGGCAACTATAAACACACAGAGTAAAAGTTAAATCAGCCCTTAAACACCAGCTAATAAAAAGTCAGCAGAAAATATTCTCAGTTGGAACTAAACATGCACACAACCCTATTGTTACACTGACACTGGCAAAAAACCAAGTGCCACCACTAAGTTAAACATCCTCAGAATGTTTTTGAAAATCAGATTCAGGTCTTATAACACTACATCACAAATCTGTAGAGAGACAGATGAAATACCTCTACTCAGTTTATTAAGTACATCATTTAGGAGCAAATATAAACTCCAAGGTAATTATGTTTATAACAACTGTACTTCTTGCAATTGTTTAAGAGAAATCTTATATTTTCTTTCTGGATCCATTGGTAATACTGAAAAGGAAATAAAGTACTTATTGCAAAACAACCTATCAAGTTCAGTTATAAGTGTATCCCATCAATAATTTTATGTCTGAAAAGTCCTTGTTCATATTACAAAGAGAGAAAACACCATCAAACCACACAGTGAATGTTGTACTTTCTTATGTAACTCCTCTGACACAAAAAAAGGAACAACTATACAATTATTTCCGGGCATTAAAAAAACCTAAAGACTGCATATTTACAGAACTGTTTGTAATCCTGCACATTTGTTTGCAAAACAAATCCTTAAATAAATCTTACAAACAATGCAAGTGAAACATCTTTCAAAACAGCACTACATTATTGAACAGTCTTACCTTGGAAAGTCCTGCTCTCTCTTTGGCAAGCTTCTGTTTCTTCCTTCCTGTAAGAATAAAAACATCTTTTATTTTCAATTTGCAATTAAAAAGCCCTTCAGCTTATAGTCTGAAACCATGAACAAATCGAAGTCCTTTTCAAAAGAAGAAACTGGTAATGTATTCCATATATTCCATATTCCATCCAAATACTAAAGATTGAACAGAAGACTGCAACCCACTCAGTGCAACAGAGCATCATTTAGAGGTCTAAAGAGGGCTGGAAATAGCAGCAGCCCAAAATGGGAATTCTTCTCCTGAGGGCTACAGCAAAAACCAGCTGTGCAGGGCAGCCCAGCAGCACAGCACACCTTGTGCACTGCAGGCACCCAGAAGCAAAGAGAATTAGAGTAATACAGGAATTATCCACATGACTTCTAACAATAAGCCACAGAAGAACTGTCTGTAAGTCAGGCTATGTAGTTTTGAACTGCACAGTGCACCACCAAGGAAGGGGAACTTCAGCAGGCCACAGCAGATACACACAGTGCACTTTCTCAGCTCCTTTACAGCAAAGACTTGGGAACTAGTTAATAAGTGGCAGTCTCACCATCCCTCAGCAGCAGCAATACTAAAGCATACATTTCTGAAACCTGAGGAAAGCAAACATTTACAGATGGAACAAACATTTACAGATTTAACTGCCTACCGAAAGGCAAAAAGTTGGTCTGCTACATGAAGCTGTACCACTTCAGCAAAACTAATGTCATTAAAATTAAAGTTGCTTTTAATGCAGCTAGGCAGGTATAAAGATATCTTTATAGTAGCAGTTCTTCATACAAGAATGAATAATTATACAAATTATGCTGGCAATTTCCTTGGAATAATCATTTATGTAAATCTTCAGTTCATCAACTGAAATAGTTACACCACTAAAACCTCTGAATACAGCCTATGGCTAAACTGTCCTTCCACTCTTTGTCCTCAGTGTCTGCTCAGAAAACAACTGTCACACAGCCCTGATTTTTCTTTTGATACAATTTTACAAGCTGGAAATACTTCCAAATATGATTAGCAGTTTTACATGGTAATTAAAAATTTTCAATTGTCCACAAGGTGAAGACAGTCAGGAATACAAGTACAGTGATAACCTAACATGTGGCATTTACTGAGAAGATTGTGTTCTTTACAGCAAGGGAGTTCACATTCTAACTAGATGGAACTTTTACCTTAATACACCATCTTAATAACAATTAGCACTTAGATTTCTACAACTAACTGATCTGTGTATGTTAATTTACACTGTAGATGGAAAAACATGCTGGATAGAACTGTAGCCTATTACAATTTAATAATTTTGGAGGTTTTCAATATTAAAGAATTTATCTTGAAAGCCAGTAATTCAATTAGCTCACTCCAACTTTTCAGAAGCATTAATTTGCATAAACTTTAAATTGCACTGATAGGCAAACAAGTTTTGATAATAGATAAAATTGTAAAGATTAAATTTTTAAAAAATTAATATTTGAAATGTTTTACTATCAAAACAAGCCACATTGTAGCTGTAGTGCATTCAGCAAAAACACCAGAAAGAAATACAGAGAGGAACAGCTTAACATTTGTACAACATTTTGAGGAGAAAATTGTGTTTTCTTGGCATGACTATGATACCTTCTTCTTAAAATATGATAAAAGGTATCAATCGCCAGGTTAAGCATTCTGAAATAAAGAACAAAAGGAAAGACAGGCTAGTAACTGGAACTAATTAAAGCTTTTGAGCACTGAAGACAGATTTGAAATAATTTTAACCTGAAAATAGTGAAGGAATATAAAGAATCACAAAGATTTTAAATCTGAAAAATTATCTATGAAATCCTTCAAACCTGACTACTATGGAACTTTTCTTCCCTCTTAATACTTTTTTACAGACTCTTTTCAAGTTCACTAGCTAAAACAAGAAAAAAATCCAAGTAACTCTAAAGGATATTTATGAATTCTTCCCATACTGGTTGGGAAGAAACACTAGTTTCAAAGTATCTTTGAAATAACAACCAGAAGTTACATTTGTAGTATGACAAGCAAAAAAGCAATGGCTTGGGGGGGGGGGGGGGGGGGATCCTCAAAAAACAAGTAAGCAAAAGAACCCCAGGGACCTCCATGAAAATGAAACACTTCCTTCTGTTCTAAAGAGATAATCCCATTTTGAAAAGGGAAAGGCAATCTTTTGTAGACTGCATCTTTATTACCCCAGAAATGCAGTGCATGCAAAGCACAAGGCTACACTGCAGCTGTCACAGTGCAGGTCCTGCAGGCACAGCTCCTGTACAAGGCACCAGCTCCAAAAGAGAACCAGTGGAGGAGCTGTGCTGCTGGCACGGGCTGCAAAGGCCCCTGAGCAGCCCAAGCAGCTTCCAACCAGTCCCCCAAAGGAGCAGAAAACCCAAAAAGCCACCTGCATTTTCAGCTCCCACCAGTGAAGTCTGCCTACTGCCCTCCTCTTGCTCTGCTGTCCAGGCAGAAGGTGCTCTTGGGCAAAATTCAGAAATTCTGGCTGTCTGAACAAAGATGTGTGTCTGTATTTTAAATCAGAGCACTTCTGTTTTAGTCATTCAAGAAGGCAAACAGTAGACATACCTGAATTATTTTATTAATAAAATACAGCCTGGGAAGCTCAGCAGCTACAGATGTTTATAGCTTTGCTATCTTTTGGTCCCAAGACTAAATATGGACATGCCCCCCCAAACTAGCAACAAGACCTAAAAAAATAACCCAACAAAAAGTCTACCCACAAAGCCTGCTAAGCAAAATTAAAACATGTGGAAAATCCAAGTCCAGTAGTTCTATAAGCCTTCCAGAAACTTCCAAGAAAACTTTTTCCCAGAAACCTAAATCTGGCCACCTCATTTTTATGACAAGCCTCTGCAATACAACGGGCAATTCACTGACACGTGAGGTTTCTTGTCCTTCCCAAATTCTGGTGACACGGCATCACAGAGGCTGAAAGAGGATCCTACCCTGAGAAGGTTACTGGAAAAGATGTGCTGTGAAGGTGGTTTCTGCAAGCCTTCCATCCCCATCCCCACTACTGCACAACATCTGTACATACAGAACTGCAGCTGGCTGCTGCTCTGAACCTTTCCTGGTCAAGCACTCTGCAGCCCAAGCCCTCTTGTCCACCCAGCAGTAAAAGTGCTGTAATACCCAGGTCCCTGGCACCACTGCTGAAGCATCCATACCAAATAAGCTGTTACACTACCAGAAACAACCAAAACAAATTAAACAGAGCCTTGCAACTAAATGCAGGCCAGTGCATCACCTGCAAGGACTTGATATCCTACAATGAAGACCCCCAATGACAACTGTGATCTCCTACCAAACTAAAATGCATTTGTTTTCCACTTCAAAGTTAATGTCAACTCTTAATCAGAGCAGTTCTAAGGTTTATTCAGAACATGACTGGATACAGGCTCAGGTTATGGAAACCTGGAATCCAAAAATAATTGTTGGTACTACTGCAAAATCCTTACATAATTTGGTGCTTCTCCTACTGCACGTGTGGCATCATAAAGACACCCCATGGCTGATGATGTTGCCAAAAATCAAGTTTGCTTGTGCAAATCCAGCACACACCAGTTAACTGCACTAAAACTTCCCAAGTAATGACTTGCACTGCAGGGAAAAGAGGACTTGGAACACACACGAGAGGTGTGAGCCCAAAATCCTACACAGGAGCGAGGGCCTGAAGCTGAAAGATTTGGCAGACAAAATTTGCTGTGGAGGAAATTCTGGAAAGTGGAATTAATGCACTGCTAAGCAAAACACTGGCCAGGCAAATTCAGTCCATGAAGGCAGAACCAAAGCTGTTAAATTACATTTTATGCTATGCTATCAGGGAAATACTCATTTTCAACCTAGTTATTGACTTTTCCATCCACGAAACTGCTGATCACATCATGTTTACTTGTCAGGAAAATTTACCTTAATGCTAACTTCTTATCTCCAGATTAGTTACCAAAGGAATGCTATACACATTACCCTGACAGAAATAACTCAGTATAAAAAGTATCACCTCATGATTCATTGGTGTTCCTTCAGCACTCATGCCTACATGTGCATCAAACCCTCACTGATTATTAAAGTGTTCGAATCAATGTTGAAGATGTGAAATAATGAAGAGCCATGGGGGAAGAGCTCCACATCTTGGATTAATCAACAGTTTTCTCTGGCATTCATTCTTATCCTGGAAGCCAAGGGCAGGGCTGCCAGGAGGGTTTAGAATGCAGCTGATGAAATACCTGAGAGCTGCCACGACCCCGGCCTCACCACAGCAACGACTTCACTGTGAGACATCACAGTTTTACCTGCTTGTCTTCCAAACACAACAAAATAAATGTGGTGGCTACAACAGCACTGCTGAGCCTGTAGGAGAGCAAGACTGGACAAGAGAAAAGGCGGGGGGAGGTGAATTTGAGCCAAGCATGGGCAGAGACCACAGGCTCCCCAAGAGCTACGGCCAACGCTCTCTGCTGGGATGAGCCTGGCCGGGAGGCTGTGTGAGGCGGGTCACGCTCCTCTGCCGTGCCTGCAGCGAGGGCACCAGAGAAAACGGCCTAAAGCTGAGACACGGGGGGTTCAGAGGAGCCATCGGAAAAATCCCGCCCCCCGTGGGGCGGGCAGGCGCCGGCTGCCCAGGGAGCTGCTGGAGCCATGGCTGGCGATGCGGGCTAGCGCTGCAGGGCAGTGCCGGGCGATGGCTGCCCACCGAGGGCACCTCCCCGCTCCGGCGGCGTGGGGCTGTGCCCGGCTCTCGCTGCGGGACGGCGAGAGGCCGCAGAGCCGCCGGGGCTGGCCCGAGGGGCCCGGGGGCGGCGCTGCGGCGGCAGCACGTGCTGCTTCCCGCGGCCCGGCGGGCGGCAGCGAGGGACGGGAACGGGAGCAGCACGGAGGGAAGCGCGCGGCGGGACGGGAGGAAAGGGGAGGGGGCGCCCCGGGACACTCACGCTCCCGCAGCCGGTTCTTGAAATTGGGGTCGCTCCGCCTCTTGCGGTCGAAGTAGATGCAGTAGCCGATGAAGAGCGCCCCGCAGAGCCCCGCGGCGATGGCGCTGGTCCTGCCCACCATCATCGCGCCGCTCCCGCCGCGCCGAGCTCCGCAGGCACCTTGGGCGAGCGGGCACGGCCGAAGGACCCCTCCTCGCTTCCGCCCACGTCATCAGCCGGCGGCGGCGCAGGGCGCCTCCCGCAGTGCCTGCGCCGGGGCCGGGCGCATGCGCGGGCGGAGGGGCGTGGCCGCAGCGCCGGGAGCGGGATCGGGATCGGGATCCCGGGAAAGAGCCCCGCTCACCGCCGCCAGCTCCCACCCAACACCTGCAGGTCACACACTCACTGCCACGTGCAGCCTGCCCCCAAACACCTGCAGGGATGGTGACTCCACCACCCCGCAGCCCATCCCCATGTCCGCTCACCCTCTCCGTGAATTTCTCCTGGAATCCAGCCCAAACCTCCCCTGGAACAGCTTGAGGCTGCAGCCTGTGTCATCCTGTCCCCTGCTGCCTGGGAGGAGCCCGGCCCCCCCGGTACAGCTCCCTCCAGGTGGCCGCAGAGGGATGCGGCAGATGGATAGGGCCATCCCGGGCTCCTTGTCTCAGGGTGGGAGTCCCCGCTCCCCCAGCCGCTCCTCATGACACTTGTGCTCCCAGACCCTTCACCAGCTCCTCCGCCCTTCTCTGCACAACAAAAAAGCCACCCAAATCAAGGCAGCGATTTCTATTTCGTCACAGACCCAGTCAGAGTGCGAGTCATGTTTTCCTGCAGCCATTGTGGGTAATCCTACACAACCCCAAAAAAAGAATCCAGTTAGCCTCTGCAGCAAGACCTCAGCAGGAGACAGAATCCTGGAACACGGGGACAAAAGCATGCAGCACCTCCTGCTGCCTTCTAGGAGAAGCCAAATCCCCAGAGTAAACACCACAAAGGAAACAGCTGTATTAGCAAACAAAATTTATGACACTCTCACATATAAAAAACACCCTCATATACATCCATCTTCATAACACTAATCAGCATTTTTACTGGATTGTTTTTTATCAAAGGACTGTTTGTTTTTCCCAGATTTACTCCTAGGAGTAGTTTTTAGTCTTTTTGGTTTTGTGCTCTTCTTTAATGGGTTTGCTTTTTCACCAACAAAAGAATCGTTAGAGCAGCTCTTTTCTTTTTTCTTCTTCTTATCAGCTCTGTCCTTGGGAGCACGAGACTGGCCTGGACTTTTCTGTTCCTTCTTCTTGTCCGTTACGCGCTGCACTCGGATCTTCCTTCCCATCAGAACGGAGTTGTTGAGTTTCAGAGCAAGATGTACAGCATCCGTGTTCTACAAAACCAGACAAGCACCTCAGGAGCAGCACTGCTTTCAAACGAGGACAGTTACCTGTCTCTGAAAGTGGCAAAGCAGGATTGACAATGCAGGGCGCTCAAACCGCTCTGTTTAGGGAACGACACAAGATCTGTGCTCGGGAACACCAGCACACCCACACAGCCCACACGGAGGCACACACACTTGAAACCAGGCTATGAAACAGCTCACAATGAGACACAGAAGTCTGAGGCACAGACAGACAAGGAAGAATTGGGAAAAAAGGCACTGGGCTGCAGGAAATGAACTGAGGGAAAATGAGGCTGGAGACTGGCATCAGAAAGGAAGGTGCCGCAAACCAGCTGCAGGAAAGAATTCCACTCACATTTTGACACTTAAGAAATGGGAGAACATTGAAGTTGTACCAAACTAACTCATCTGTCCCTCTTTAAGTCTTTAAGGTCAAGTCACTTCTTTCACCCCAGTGTGTACAACACCTAAAATACTTTGTTTTCTATCTGCTTCCACAGAACCGGTCTTCCCAGCTGCTTCCACCTTCCACAACAACGCTGCCACTTCACTTCCTACATACACACGAACCTCAAGGAAGTACTGAAATGAAAATAAAAACGCTCCGAGGGCAGAGCCCGGTGCAGTTTGGGAGAGCAGCCCAAGGCTCACCTGGAAGAGGACGTAGCCGAAGCCCTTGCCCAGGCCCGTGGTCCTGTCCCGCACCACCCGCACTCCCAGCACGTCCCCGCAGTCCTGGAAGTGCTCCCGCACGGCGTCGTCGCGGATGTCTGCGGGGGACACGAGGGAACAGATGCCTCTTCAGGGAGACACACGGCTTTGAAAGCCTGGCACACCTCCCGTTATTTCACATCCACCCATTCAGGGACGCAAACAATACGGAATAAGGACAGGCAGGCAAATATCAGCGGTTCAGAAAAATCCCACCAAGCTGACAGCGCAGGCTTTATGAAGGGCTATTTGCTCTGACAGCTATTCTCCAGCTCTGAAGAGTACGACATAAATCACAAAGAACTAAGGCAAAAACTGAAACAGATTTTTCAAATTGTTTCATTTATGCTTGGAACACAGTAGAAATTAAGAATTCTGCTATACATTTTCGTAGCTCCTCCTTATGCCAGAATTTCTTTCTAAGAATTAATGCTAATGATAATGAGCTTGAGCTGGCAGTCCTTCAACTGTTCATTGACTGAGCCATGAATTTTAGCTGAATGGGGAGAAGGGATTCACAGTTTCCAACCACGGCTGCTACGCAATTATTCTGATAATGGCTGGGTGTATGAGCCTTTCTCCATCTCATGCCTAGGCAGACAAATGTGATGTGCCATTGCAAAAATGCAATTATATTCTTTTTTTGTATAGGTGCGCTTCATGGAATGCCCTGACGTAGACATAAACATCTCTGCTGAGGTTAAACCTGAACTCAACAGTACAGGTTTAACTACAGCAATGGGGCCTAGACATGCTGAGAAAGGCCCAAGCTGCTGAAGTAATTTCAGAGGACAGCAAATCATAGAATAACAGAATATTCTGAGTTGAAACTGGTCCACAAGGATCATCAAATCCCACTTTTAGCCCTGCCTGGACAGAGTCACTCAGCCTGTAGTTCACAGAAAACACCAAAAGGAAAAGCCATCACTGCCCATCACTTGGAATTGGTTCACCAACAGGAACTGGTAATCCTTGAACAGTTCAGAGAGCCATGGCCTTAGTCATATTATTTAAAAAATGTGGAGCAACCACAAGAACTAAAAGCACATGCAGTGCTACCTACAGTAAAGGAAAAAATCAAGGTGCAGAACTGGACAGAAATTTACAACCTCTTTAGGTGTTACAATTAACAAATAAAAATTACTTCCAGTGAAAGGTATTTATCCACCTAATACCAAGAAATAAAAAGCCTAATGTCAACCATTCCAAAAATGCAAATTAATGATGCATAACAATCCATTTCAGACTTACCATATGGAAGATTTCCCAAGAATACAGATCGTTTATTGTCATGCTAAAGGAAACAAGAGACAGGATAGTAAGTTAGTTGTTACAGAAAAACCAACCAACCAACCAAAAACAATAAAAACCCCACAACCAAACCAGGAATGGGAATTTCTAGCCACACACTTTACTTACCGAATTTGTCTTAGATGCAGTGTCAACTCTGATGTGAAATCCACTAGCAATTTCTGTTCCATTCCTTTTGTGGTCAAAAATGAAAGGTTTTAAAAGTGAAATAAGCATTACTTAATCGCCAGTGTCACTGCATAGCAGTATTCCAAAAGCAAAGTTACTTTTAAGTTTCAACAACACTTTATTCTGATTCAAGCAAAAGAGGGGAGGTTGTTTAAATTTAGCTATAAATCTACATGAACTACCTCTTCAACAGGGTACGAGGAACAAAACTGAGACTTACTCCTTCAGGGCCTTCTGGGCATCACATTCTTCCTTAAAGACCACATAAGCATTGACAGACTTGGCATTCGGGTGCACCTTATGCCTGGAATGGGAGAAGGACCCGTTACTGCTTCACTCCTGCTGCTGCAGTGCAGTGCCCAGGCCCTTCCTGCTGAACACACTCGTGCCTCTGCTTGTTCTGTGCACACTAACAACTTCATTTCCCTTGCAGATCAAGCTACCCCTGTACATCTTGTTCAGCCCCTATATGCACCCTGAGCAACCTTCCTCAGCTCATAAACACATCCACAGAAATTAAAGACTTTTAGCATCTTCCTCCTTTCTAAAATGTAAGAAATGCAACCTCAGGTAACAAATTACAAGTATACACGGCATATATACAAGTATACATGGCATTCTTTATTATTTGTTGAGAAAACTTAACACACACAAAGGTAATGGCAAAAGACAATGAAACAAAATACATAAAAAAGACCTAACACAGACAAACTTTTAATGACCAACACAAACATTGTTTAGGCCTTGAAAAATACAAAAAAAATTCAAGGGAAACCTACTTGATTGCTGCTACCTTTTTGGATACAGTATCTTCTGCTGGAATCTTAAAGATAAAAAGAGCTTGAGTTAGGTGGGCCTAGTTAACTTAATACAAAGAGTTTTCTCTGTAAGACAAAGACGAATTCAAGCAGGGGCCACCCCAAGCAATACAGCCAGTACAGTGAGCAAATGACAGAACTGGCCGGACCTAGAGATGGTCTAAAAACCCCTCAGAGTTAAAGAGCTTGCCTTGACTTTGTCTGAGATGTTTCTTGAGTTCCAAGAGAGTTATGGTCAACTATTTTAGTGAGTACCCTGATTTACAATAATGTGTCTTTGGTACTATGATTTAAAAACAGGTGAGCAATGCCTCAGCCAAACCAGCAATAACAAAGGCACTCCACTTTCAGAGATCATAAAGCTCTGATCCTGGATCAGCTGCTGCAACAGGACAAATGCATCTGTGGTGCTGCTGGGCTAACATCTCCAAGCTTCTTTTAATAGCAAAACCCACACACCCCAAACCACTTCTGAACTAATGAAGGCACACGACTCACAAATACTACTGCCCTTCAACATCAACGAATCATTTTGTTATAGAACATTAAAGGGAAAAACATACCAGAGACCGGAAGCGAATGGACTGGATTTGTCCATACTTCTTAAAAAGAGATGTCAGCACCTAAACAGATGATATTGCAAACACTCAGTACACTTTTCAACCTGATAATGAGAATTATTTTTTAGTATTTATAAGTAATACTGTTCTTACATTGCTTTCCTTTTACTTATAGGAGGTCCCTTAACGGGCTACTAAAAAAAAATGCAGGTAATTTGTAACTATTTCTGTGTTTTTTGTGGCAGCTTCTTCTACAAATTGCCAAAACTGAAGTTGTGCCCCTTACTATGCAAGAAAGTATAAATTTAACATTTAACAATCTGAAGCACTGTTTGCATACAAAATTAGAAGCAGAGTAACTTTGTAAATGCAGTTCTCATTATTCAGTCATTTTTTCACTGACAAGGAACTGACCAATTCTACTGAGGAAAGAGTCGCTGCATCCACTGCTGCAGCAACTCCAGGAAACCAGAGATTCTCTCTAATGGTTTCTGAGAACAAGAACCATTTCCTACGTTCCCAAAAGCAGTTCCAATCACAAGTGTGACTTCCCAGCTGGAAACATCACCTCAAGCTGAGGATTGCTGCAATTCCTTTCATTCCTTTAGCAGACAGAACCCACCCACGTACCTGAATAGTGCAGCTGACAGGCAAGTTTCCAACAAACACCGTTCTTCTGTCTGCTGCTTTATCAGCCACCCTTTTTCTCTTTTGCTGTTTTGCAGCAGCACCCGTAGGTGAATTAACACCACTTTTGGTGATGGCTTGAGAAGCCTTTTTCTTTTGCTTCACTTTGTTTTGAAACAATTTTTGATCCTCCTCTTCATCTGCCTGCTCCAAAGCATTCTCTCTGACCAGAAATGAACAGGCAGGTTACAATTCATAGAAAAAAGCCAGGGGATTTGGGGTCAAAGAACTGAAGCCTCCTAGATCCTTTAACTTACATCTGAAGACATCATGTTCAACTCTAAAATTTCAAACATTATTTTGTTTATTCTGCATTAAAAAATGTATCTGACTATTCAGTAACATGAAAAGCTATTTGCTGTCCCCAGGACACTGCATTCATTATTTACCAGTAGTAATATGGAAATACTTCACAATTAAACAATTTGATAGCCTCTAAAATTGAACGGAAAAAAATCATCTTTGAGTTATGTTGGAACTTAGAACAGATTTAATCCTTCTCAGTATGCAGGAGACTTAGAACAAATGTCTGGAATACTGCCATGCACTAACAGGTCTCTCTCTATCCAAACCTGCTGTAAGAGCATGGACAATGAGCAGATCTGAAGGAGCCTCGGAAGAATACAGACACAAACACAGCAAACAGGTTCCATGGGCCCAGGGACAGGATGAGGGGTTAGCCCTGTGCTACAATGAAGTTCAGTTTATTATCCAAAGTGCATGGTACAGCAAGCAGCTTCCAGCCTGCTCTGAAGCACCTCACTTCAAGTATTTAAGAGACCAGAGTCACAGAGAGGTTCTGTGTCACTGCAGAGGACCAGCAGGACACAGACAGCTCTGTGCCTGGCACCTCGCTCCTGCTGAAACCCCCTCGGCTGGATAAAGCCAAGGACAGCTAGACAGCATCTCCCAGAGCCAGAGAGAACTAGATCCATATGTCTTCATCTCCAGCCGCTGGACCTAATGGCCCTCTAGCAGGGCATTTGCACCTCATAGACTTAGTGTCTAAGAAGAAGCTGCACTACTTCCTCCTTCAGGGGAAAACTACAGAACATTTGCACAATCTTAAAAATAATCTTAAACACCAAGTTGAAGACGAGTAGTAGACGAGAACTTCGTTGTTTCATCGAGCTCATATTACAATTAATGTGGATGCTTTAATTTTACTATAAAATGGTGTCACTCACCTCTGTGACAGTTTTTTCTCCGCCTCTGAACGTTCCTTTTTTCTGGCCTTCTTTGCCTTTACCGGAGGTTCTTGCACGTTGGATAAGCTCTGGTCTTCTGACACTTTCTCCCCTTCTTCTGCACGCTTCCTTTTCTTCTTTCCCTTTAAAAAATGGAAGAGAAACAGACTTGAAGGACACAATTCCAGGAACGCCCTGAAGTTACTTCGCATACTACAACTTATTTGGAGTGCCACGGCTACGGCACCGCCGTGCCGGGCTCACTCACCGCCGGCACGGCCACCAGCACCGGCGGGGAGGCGGCGCGGAAGAGCCGAGCGAGGGGCGCGGCGGGGGCGGCGGGCGCGGCGAGGCTGCCCGACACCTGTCCCACCACGTACTGCTCCTGCTGCTGTCCCTGCTGTCCCTGCTGCCGCTCCTGCTGTCCCTGCTGTCCCTGCTGCTGCCCCTCGGCCGCCGCTCGCTGCCGCGGCCCCGCGCCGCCCCGCCGGCCCCGCATGGCGGGCACCGAGCGCGGCGGGAAGGGCGCAGCGCGTCACTTCCGATGCGCGGGAACGGGGCTGCTCCCGGGGTGTTCCCGGGGGTGTTCCCGGAGCGTTCCCGGCACCGCCCCCGCTCCCTCCTCCGCCCCCCGCAGCCGCGGGCTGGGAGCTGCTCCCGGCCGCGACGCGCAGTGGCACCCTGGAAACATCCAGCATCAGGACCAGAGGGACACGGGCTGAAGCTGTGCCAGGGGAGATTGAGGTTGAACACGAGGAGGAATTTGTTCACAGAAAGGATGATGAGATATTGGAACGGATTGCCAGGGGGGTGGTGGAGTCACCACGCCTGGCTTTAAGGAAAGACTGGACACGGTCCTTAGTACCATGGTCTAGTTGGCAGGGTGCTGTTTGGTCATCGATTGGACTTGATGATCTCAGAGGTCTTTTCCGAGCTAACTGATTCAGTGAGGAGAGGCTGTGTCACACATTTCCCACCACCCTCAGTTCCAAGGGGAGCTGAAGCAAACCTGACAGCCCTTTGGCTGTCTCGTTACACGTTTGATGCACTTCTTGAGCTGCCACTGTAAGCAGCTCTGTTGGCACCAGCACCCAGCCGAAGGCTAAACAAGCAACCCAGCTGCTGAATAGAAGAAAAGTCTTGGTGTTGACACATGCACCGGGTGTCATTCCTGCCTTGCCTGCTGGATGCCAAGGAAGGCAGTGACCCTCATGGATGGGGTCAGCCCAAGAGAATACACAAATCCTTGAAAAGGGGCAGGTGGCTTTTCCAATCTGCCCTCACACAGAAGAGCAGCACTCTAGTGACACAGGAGGGGCAGAACAGGCTCAGCCATCATCCAGTGCATTTCAGAGACTTTTGGCCACTGAAACTCAGCAAGAGGCATACAGCCTCCAGGAACTCTGCCTGAGAGAGAGGTCAGTCCCTGTGTCAATAGGAAAACTCCACAGTGTGATGGGAACTACCCAGTCGTAAGTATGGACAGGTATTAGTGCAGACTGCAAATAAGGGAGGTGGGAGCACTGCAGAGGCGTGTTTTCCCTCAGCATATGCTGACCTCAGCTGTTCCCAACACCATCAATTGTGGGAAACACAAAGCTGAGTCTGTCCCTCAGCAAGGTTCAGAGAACACAGCCGGGGGTGTCTGCCTTGCTTTGCCTTTGGGCTCGTGGTCCAAACAGGCGCTCAGGAGTGCAGGCACAGCCCAGCAGGCACTGCTAGTGGCAAACTGCCTCAGCTGCAAGCAGAGTGCACGTGCCAGGCAGGGAATGCACCCACCTGTAAAGCTGTGTACAGTACATACCCTGAAAAGCAGCTCAGATTTGACCCACTGGAACACGGCATAAAACTGCCTGGCTAACAGTTTGCCAAAGGCATCTTCCTTTGTTACTTACTGGGAGACAAGTGGTTCCATGAATTTGGAGAGCACCATTTACAGACAAACTTCACAGCAGAGGTGCAATGTAACACATTCAGACAAATGTTCGAGTAGCCACTAAACTACATCAGATATATTATGAAAATTAAATAATCTCTGTATCACGGAAAATCAAAAATCCTATTTATGCAAAGACTTAACTTGGGAGCAGGGAGCTGACCAATGATCCCTATTTTAAAAAGGTAAACAAATCCCCCCAACAGATCATAGAGTCAGTAACTGTCACATCAAAGCAAATATGCTGGCACTAAAACTGAGACCTGATTAAGAACTGTAGTGAATGAAGAGCTGAATTTGAATCTTGCTTGCCGAGATGTAGTTCCCAGTTCCATCCATTCCTCTTATGCCTACTGAAACTGAAAAGTAGAACTCAAGTACCATGACTGATTCTACTAAACAGATGAAAATATCCTCTTAGTAGCTTTACTGAAAATATTAAAATTACCCCTGTAGTCTTGGATCATCATAATTTTTAACACAGCCAATGTTTCCAAAGCTTATTTATCATGGGTTGTTACTGTCAGTCTCAATAGGAATCTGTCACTTTGCAGGTGTAACAGTATTTTGTTACAGCCAGCAGTTTGTTTCAACTGGCTCTGCCTTAATGATGGGCCGTGCTTTCACCTTCTGCTGAAAAAGAGGATGGATTTGAATTAATCACTAAGAAGAAAATTAGGCAAATGCACGTGCTCTACCTTACCTATGTCCATTACAGGACACCAAAGATCATTTGCTAAACTGATTCTGCAGCTTGATGTAATTTTCATGAACACACTACAGTTGCTTAATTAAACTGTTAGAAACAAAATCAGGGATTCACAAACTATGGCATTTTATTTCAGAGGCCTTTGCTTACATTTGTACAATATATTACATAACTCTCCATTTTCTGCAGAACCTAATATATATTTTATAGCTTTTTTCTATAAGCTTTTCCTTCAATGTCTGTCAACAAATTTTTACAGTCCTGTACAATTCTGAATACTTTGAAACCATTTTCAATAAAATCAGTTATAACCTTAAGCGCACACTACGAAGACTGAAAATGCTTTTCTTAGAAAAGTCAAATGAAAAGGATTCTGACACTCTAGCATCTACAAACAAAATGCTTCAAATTCTTACATGTTGTATTGCCAGAAAACAAAGAAAAACATGCCAGCCCCTATTTCCCCAGGCAAAAGAAGTACACAGAACTACAATTAAAACAGTAAAACAATCTGTACAATAAAGTACTGTGTATTAACAGTGCCAGGTATTAAATAGCTTGAATGAACACTTCCGCAATATACAAATGTCTTACAAAGGTATAGAATTAACAGGAGAGAGCTTGGGATCCATTCAACATAAAATCAATACAAGTGAAAACATTTTGAAGTTGGTTTTGGAATTTGTACAAGGCATTTAAAAAATTAAACATCTACCACTCGGCTAGCTAGTTATTTTAAAAACAACTACCCTTTTGTGGCAGTGTTGGTATCAGCAACCACAAATTATAACCTCACACCTTACTCCCTCTTGAAGTCCTCTCCTAGAAGCTCGTAATAAAATAAGCATTACAAATGAAATATTTGTTGCTTTAAGGGGAAAAGAAACATTTACAAGAAAACACAAAAATATACCTGTTATAATCCATTATGAATAAATATACACTTTAAACTGGCTGAATACAATCTTTATACATTAAGATTTAATACAGTTTGTTAGCCATTTTCTTTCTTTTTCATAATGTATTTTATCAAAATTAAAAAAAAATACTGTTTTATAGAAAAATGGCAAAGTACAGTAGTTTCATTCCAATTAATGGGTTCTTAAAACCCAGAGTAACCTACTTAAGCCTAATTCAAACCTGTAAACATTAGTCAGTCTTTTTTTTTTCTTTTAAAAGGAATCCTCATATTTGGTTATCAGGACTGATGTCAGACATCCTACTAACTGCAGGTTTTGAATAGATGTGCTTGACGTATACAATTAAAGCCACTATAAGGTGACTTAGCAGTTAAAAAACAATTAGCTTGTACAAATGAAAATATTTTCAATATTTGTCATAAATAAATGGAAAAATATCAAATGTTCCAGCTTTAACAAAATACCAGGGAATACAGTAAGCCTTACCACATTGATTTAGATCACCCCAACAACTACATACTTATTGTCCTGTCTCTACAGGCAGTGAACAGCCTCCATTTGCCACAGTGGAAGGCCTTCGAGTCACTAGACTTACAATTCCCAGACAAGTTGGAAACAATTATTGCTTGAGGAAAAGCAGTTTGTTGTACTTTTTCTTCATAAAAGTGCACTTAAGTGCAAAGTTAGCTTGTCAAGAAACAACTTTAAATACAAAATAGTGCTTGTCTGAATTTTGTGCCACTGTGCAGTATAAAAAAAAAAAAAAGGAAAAAAAAAGGAGTGGCCCTCAGCAGCCATTAAGTGCAAAGTGCTTTGGCAAGTCCTGCTGTCACCTGCACTCAACTGACATTCCATTCTGTGAAGAACTTGACATAGATGGTTCTGCTAACGTTAACATAACTGCAGCCGTAATGGAACTAGAGGAAGGTGATGAGGAGGAAGATGATGTAGTAGCAGCACCTGCACAGGAAAAGGAAAACACAGATTATAGAGATTCATAAATCAAGCAATAAACATGTTTTCCTATTTAGCAGCAAGCACTGGTACATACTGACTCCAGCAACCAATGCCTTGCAATGGAAAAGAAACCAGTCTCAACTGCCTGGTTTGTGTAGGAAACACTCAGTTTAACTGGTCTCCCTTAAAGTCATGGAAAAAAACCCTTATCCCAAGGGGAGAGCACTAACTAGGCCCACGAGCAACACTACAGTAAATTTATCTGTAACTTGAAGAAAATTACAAGTTTTTCATACCCTTTGTTCATTGCTTAGAAAAGTTTATTTTCTGTATATCTTTTCCTGTATGAAGTAGTTATGCCTCAAGAGCATTAAATAGACTGCACACCCTGGTAACGCTCTTCCCTCTCCACAGTCACTGGGTGTCTGATCCTTCTAATGGTCATAAAACACTTGCACACAGCATCTCCCAAAACCCAAACAAAACCACACTCCTAATGGCACACATCTCCCAGCAAACTACCCAGTACCTTAATAGAACATGCAAGTAAGCTCTCTAAAAGCAGAATTCAGTTTCCAGCACTTACTTTCCCGCTCTTTTTTCTTTAAGCGCTTTCTTCTTCGGTCAATGGAAGCCACCTCAGATTTCAAGGACAGGTAATGTTTCCTGATTTCTTGCAATTTTTCTTGGAGAACTGTTATGCGCTCGGCACTAGTCAGATTTTCCAAGTCAGCTGCAAGTTAAACAATCTCTGTTAATTATTGTATTGAAGCATTTCCTAACACTTCTGGATGCCAGTGAAGTGGAAGGTACTCCAATCTCAGTGATGTGCTTTGAACTAGCAGACAGCAACGCTAAGAAACAACAACAGCAGCAGCTGCTCTTTATCACACCAAATTTGCTTACTTTTTATTATTCTTTACAAGAGACCACTATATGCTTTTTGGGGACTTTTTAAGGAACTGAGAGAGGAAAAAAGATGCATTCCCTTCCCCATCAGGAAGAAAAGGATAAAAAAATTAAGACAACAGATGAAAGCATCAGGGCCAGAACTAGCTTTGAGCCTGTTGCTTTCAGAACTTCTGGAGTTCAGTTTGGCCCCAGACACCAGGAAGGTCAGCCTTGCCTGACTTGTCTTGGTACAAAACAAGCAGGTTACAACAGGGACGTGCACAGTTGTGGGGTGGTTCTGGTGCAGTCCCTGGCACATGTGCCATAAGGAAAAACCATACAGGATGACCGTGCTGGACATGGCCAGCACAGGAGCTGCCCCTCTGGCTGTTTCCAGCTGGGAGCTCTCCACAGCAGTGCACACAGCACAAACATTGCACACAGCAGTGGGTAGCACAGGAGGAGAAACTCTTGGCTCAGTTCAGGGAAGCCACACAGGAGACATTCCATTCAAAAGCATTTAAGAATCATTTAAACTATTGTCAGGTGCAAAATGCACTACACATCAACCTGCAATGACTGCAGCACCAAAGGACCAAAAAGTCACAACTATATGAGGCTGTGGGAAAATGAGGAAAGCTCAAGTGTCTGACTCAGTTACAAGAGGACATGTGTCAAAGAGCACTCCACAGACCAACTTCTGCCAAGCAACTTTAGCATGTGGAGTGTAGCCAAGGTACAAAGAAAGAAGGGAACAAAAGCCCTTCAAATGTGTTGCACCAGGAAAGTGTTCAATGAATCTCAGCAGGGCAGTAAGTGACAATAAAGACCATTTACATTGCATACTTTTGAAGAGCACCAGAATGTAACTTGATTGTGAAGAACCACTGGGAAAAAATACATTTAAAAGTAGACTAATGCTATAGACATTCAGGGTTGGGGGAGGAAATAAACAAAAATAAACCCAAAACAGCAAAGTCAGATTCAGTTGGTAAATTACACTAATGTGAGGGAATTAATAAACCATTGATCTGTTTTTCAGACAGGCAGGCAGAGAGGGTCAGATAGGGTTTTTCAGATAGGGTTAGGCAGGGTCCTTTCCACACTGCCCACCCCTAGCTGGATCAGTAGCTTGACTGAAACAAACAGAGTGGAAGTTCTTAATCCTAGAAACAGCAAATAAGTGCTGATTCAGTAATGCAAAATGGATGGGGAAAAAATTACAAATCAATCACCTAAGCATCTGAACAAGAACTAGAGAATGAGGAGTAAAACAGCAAGGAATTATCAACAGAAGAAGCACACAGAGCAGATAATGTTCATGCCAGAGTGACAGGTATGCACAGCACAACAAAAACAGCCAGGCAGCTCAGGAGCCAGATCTAAAAACAGTCCTGGAAGAGTGTGACATAGGGAGTTCCCTATGCTACAATTGTAAAAAAAAAACCAAACAAACCAACCAACCAAACAAACAAAAAAAACCAACCACACACACACAAAAAAAACCCACCTTTTTTTTTTTAATGAGGATTTATCATAACATTCAACAAATTCAGGAAGAAAACACGAAAGCCAAAATACAGAACATTCAAAAAGCCTTTTTACACTATGCCACAAGATGACACTAGGTGTGTTTTCAAGAATATACTTACACATTTGAAAACTCCACTTGTAAACTTTGGGCAAACGATTATTCTGTTCTTTGAGATCAGATTCCTTCTCTCCATTTTTACCACATTTTCCTGGAGACTGTGTTCTTGTGAGTGATTTGGTTTGGTGAGATTTCATACCAGTAGAAACTGATTTTGCTGCCTGGGACTTGGACACACTTTCACCAGCAGATAGTTCATCACTGTCGCTGCTGTTTGCTGAAGAAACAAGAAGACATTGTTATGAAACACAGCCCTAACTAAATTAGTGCCTGTCAGAAGCAACCTCTGTGCTCATTTTCATACAATGGGAATTTATTTGACCCAAATCCTTTACTTTAAAACACCAGAATCCATCCTGGTGT
The DNA here is from genome assembly GCF_036417665.1 of Passer domesticus. Classification (NCBI taxonomy): domain Eukaryota; kingdom Metazoa; phylum Chordata; class Aves; order Passeriformes; family Passeridae; genus Passer; species Passer domesticus. The sequence continues at coordinate 70,034,690 of NC_087476.1, read as the reverse complement.
AACAGCTTGGCTTGATGCCCTTTGCATCACTGAAGCATAAACCAGATATATAATGGGGATAAAATGAACAACATCTGCCTGCTCATGGGGCTGTACTTTTTCTAAGAGTTCACAAGATTGACTGTTATGGTCCATCTCCTGTTCATCTCTTTCTGACATCAATTTCTAATGCAGTATTCAATATATAAACCTCTATCCCATTTTAGAGCTAACATATAGACCTTTGACTGTATTTTTAGGACATGTATAGCAGAAACCAGAGCAAACACAGTCTTTCCTTAGCCTTATGTCACCTTTATTTTAATTTTCCTCTACTAGAATCATTATCAATAATATGAACATCTGTGATATACACTACACATTTCTCAGACATGATAATACAATTTTTTAATTTTGGAAAAAGATATTTTGCTGACCCAAAACAGTAGAACTTTACCTCATCCTGAAAAAACTTTAAAGGAACAGGCTGAACTGAACACAGGTTTTTAATAAAGCCACTCAAATGAGAGTAACAAAATAAAGACAAGAAGTCTAAAAGACAAGATTTATGAATAATGATTGAAAGGCTGAAGTTTTTTAGCATTACTAAAATAAAACTGAGGTGAAAGCAGGCACAAGCGACTGTAATTTAACACAAGGCTAGCAAAGCAGTGGAATAAAATGTCTAGGAAATCTGCAGAGCCTCAATTGTTAAGAGTTGTTTTTAAAAACACATTGATTTTGTATTTATTAAGAAAAATGTATGCCTCAGTTGTACCTGCCCCAGGTGATGACAAAATAAGCCCTGAACCTTTTGGCCTTTATGATCTGGTGATCTACACAGGAGAAACTGAATACCCAAGACATGTAGTGTGCAAGAGCTTGGCCAGCTGCTTGTTGCTATTGGTTTAATGCAAAGGCAAGAGATGAAGCTGCCACAAAAGCAGTTTAACAGACACAGTGGAATTTTGCCAAAAGCTTTTTTTTTTTTTTGCTTTCAGCTGAATCACATTTTATCTATTCATTTTCCTTATTACATCCAGTAGTGCCTGAAGTCTAACAAAAAGAGCACACACCAAGGACTGTGTGGTAATTGCTTTGAAGTTTCACACCCTAATGAAGACATAAGTTGAGAAAAATGGGTAAATTCACCAAATCCAAGGGAATAAAGGCAAGGCTAAAAATGGTGCATTTGTTCTGCAAATTCAGTATGTTTTGTTACTTTAATTTCTGGGGTGAGGGTAGGAATAGAGATTATGAAAGGAAGAGACCAGTGAAATGGAACTAAAAAGGATGAGAAAATATAAAGAGGAGATCAATTAAAATGAAGGACAGGTGGGGTGAAAGCAAATACCAGACTAGCAAGTACAGACTTTTAGTAAAGCTGTTAATAGAAAGAGGGGAGGGAAGCTGGGGAAGAGAGAGGAAAAAAGGCATGGTATATGCTTTTTATCCTTGCTTTAACTCCATTTTTTACGGTTATCCTCCAGGCTTCAGTCTCTAGCTGCTTCCTGGTATTTTTTTATTAACAGTGAAATGTAGCAGTAATTGATCGTGCTGTCTCCCAAACACCTGTACATATGACCCCTAACACACCTCTGCCTTTATTAGGCTTCCCTAACCCAGTACTGTGGTTTCTATTCCAATGAGCTTCTGCAACTACAAAAAACTGCAAAAGCTGCATTATTTACTGTAGATGTAACAGACAGCACAGGAAGAAAACAAGGATCTATATTCTTCTGGAATTATTCTCACATTTGCTACAGGGTAGAGATATTAACCTCCAAAAACTCATCTTGCAGAAAATACAGAGTATAATTTCCTTCTGGTCCCAGTCTCCCTCTAAAGCAGGCAGCTATCATGATACAGAGATACCTGCCTCAATTCTGCCATGTGTGAAATACTCATTCTTCTTGGTTTTCCTGAATTACAAAATATTAAGGAGCTCTTAGAAATAGGCCCAGAAATAATACAAGCCATTTAAAAATACTGGTGTTTAGGTAGAGCAATTTCCTCATTTAAACAGTGTTAAGAATACCCTAATGAGAACATTTTGTCCTAATGCATTTTTTATTAACAGACTTCATCTCCTGCAATCAGTTGAACAAATGACATGCTGGTTTCACACCTTTTATTTCACATTAAGCTGTACTTACTAGTCTTACTCTTCTTTTTGTTGCTCACAGATGTTTTGTGGCTTCTTTTCTGCTTTTTTGAGGAGCTGCCTCCTCCCTGAGCATCTTTAAGTCTTTTTTGGCCTGTACAGACTATAATTGGGAAAAGGAAAAAAAAAAAAAAAGAAACCGAAATTAAATAAATGCTTGCACTCCTCCCACAAAACACTTCAAAGCTTAAGTTTGTAGACAACAATTCAACTGTTCCTGCCTATCCTTAATGCAGCTCAGCTTTCTACTTATATTGACAAGAGGAGGTGAAAGACAATGGAAGGTAGACGAAGTTTCTTTGCACAGAGTACACATGTATGATGATTACAAATTACTTTCCCATATTCATCACCAGAATTTCTCTTGAACCACATGGGTTTACTATTTTTAGTACTGCAAATTAAATAAGAATACATTTATTAAAAAAGTTATCAAGACCTACTGGGACTAAAAAATATTTTTAAAAGTTTGCTGTACTTGCAAGCTGTGAGAAAAAAAAAACAAAGTCCTAATCCATGATCAGTAATTACATTGACTAAAGGTGTTATAAAAGATCATAGATAATGTTAAAAAAAACAAAAAAAAAACCAACAAGGAAAGAAAGGCAAACAAGAGAAAATTCTACTGACATTTGTGACTACAAGGGGAAAAAGTTGAAAAGGAACATGGAAGGATTTTAATACACCTGCTAAAAGAGTTTTAGAACGTCTTCAAATGTTGTTGCGCAACCGTGTGACTTATAGACTAAAAATGACCCCCTGAATAAAACAATTTAAGTTAAGGAAACTAATTTTCTGAAACAGGCAACATGCTGACAAAAGCAGAGAAGAACTTAAAGTCCAATGCATGTAAAAATGCTTTTTTAAAACTGTGTAAAACTTCTTTCAAGTGGCAACATAAAAACTCCCAAGCAACTTACACAGCAAACCTACACAGCTTTAATTAGCAAAGCAACAGAGGTATAGTTATCAAGAGGTACCTATTGACCTCTTCCAAATTCTCTCCCCTTTAAGGAAACACATTTTGTTGCATAGTTTCAGAAGATCATTTTCAACAGGACACTGAAGGTAACACACCTTTAAGGACATTTAAAAAAGAAATAGCTAATTGCTAGCCAAAATCTACTGAGCTAAGAAACCCACTTCTGTCTCAGGTTTGTATAAAAAAATGTATTTTCTTCCTTTGTGTTCATAATTTTTAGCCACTACAACACAGTGAAAGTAGATGTACTTTTGATGAACTGCAAAACAGCCAGTGACTTTCAGAAAAAAGCTTTTGGATCTTGCCTTGCCAGCAGTTAAAAAGCAGGCAGCAGTACAGCGACATCATGTGCACAAGTCTTTATTATCCCCCACTCTCTCATGGCTTTAGAAAAGGAACTTCAATCCAAAAAATCACATATGAAAGTGAAACATAGCTGAAAAGGTCAATGCTTTGATCAGCTTGACCTGAACCTTATGAAGTTAATGTTCTAGAAAAATACAAATTAGAAATGACTGCCTAAGCACCCTAGCAGCAAGAGGGCAGTCTCCCTCCAAAACAAAAAACTTACAGAGAATCAAATGTTATGCAAGAAAAGCATCTCCTGCTTCTAAGGACTGTGCTGGAAATGCTTCCATCTTGCTACAATGAATGTTCCTTACACAAGCTATTACAGTTTGCTTTGGGCTTTTTTTACCATATCCAGTATAAACTTCATTCTTTTATCCTTTGTCCCTCAGTGAAACCACGACAATTTCAAACGAAAAGCCAATAAACTTGCTGGCAGATGACATTTTACTCACAAGATGATTATGCCATTCCACACAGGTATATGAAATGGACAGCAGGCTACTACTTCCTGCAACAACTAACTTCCCTGCACCATAATCAAAACAGAATGAAAACACATCAGCAATGTTAGAAATAAGAGCTGGTTAGGTTGGAGACAGCTTTGTTTACCCTTTCCTTTACCTTTTTCAGCATGCTCTGGCTCTGGTTGATTACTACTACTGGAGCTGACGCTGGCATCAAAACCTGTTGGAGAAATATTTCCCTCAGACTGGAGGTCTTGCAGCTCCCCTGCCACACTGTCCACCTCTATTGTGCTATCTGTTTCACTTTTGATGCTTCGTATCTCTTCTTGATTTGGTGGCAGTGTCTCAGAGACAGTGACACTGGACTGATGCCTACTGGACTCTGTCACAGTTACAGAGGAAGGTGACTCAGGAGTTGTAGGAGGCGTATTTAGCACTGAATTGCTGCCGCTGCTTGGAAATTCAACTTTCTTCTCACCCACTTCAGTCGGTTTTTCCTCAACAGGTTTAACATCCACACTTGCTGGCAAAGATTTTTCAAGTTCACAGTTAGGCAAAGAAATGCCTTCTTCTGCAAGAGTCTGAAGCTGCTCCTCTGCCACAGTATCCTCAGGAGCAGCGTGTGGAGGAGAAGCAGCAGCCTCAGTATCAGAGTCTGAGAACAGCTCCTTCAGCGTTTTCTTCGGCCACTGGCCTTGGATACTTGACCACACATCTTTTCGATCCTTTGCTCTGGTGTTCTGGAGTCTTTCATCAGAGTTGTTTAGAAGCTTTATTCTTTTCTCTCCCACTTCAGAAAATCCCGAGTAGAAAGTACTTGTTCGTAAAGATTTCCTTTTCTCCTCTAGTCCATTGTACTTTTTTGTTGGAGTGATTTTCAGTTTAGATTTGTCTTCCTCATCTTCATCCGAGGAGCTGTTACTGCTGTTTTCTAAACTAAGGGAATCTTTGTTTTTGGACTTCTCATCCTTTCTATTAGGTGACACAGTCTTTAAGGACTCCTCTGCAACACAGTGTCTTCGTTTACCACGCTTCACTTGTGGTTTTGCTGTTTTATCCACAATCTCCTTCTTTCCATCCTTTCTCTTCTTTGTGGCTTCGTCTTCTCCATCTGAGTCACTATCTTCAGATAACTCTTCCATCTCTTTCCGCAATCTTTCAGGAGACTTGGATACAGACTTGGGCACCACTCCATCTGTAAGAGCTTTAGTTTCTTCTGGGAGGGATGAACCGCTCTGTTCTTTTAGACGGAGTTCATTTTTATCTTGGCTTACGGCGTCGGGCTGAGATTCCTCCTTGCCATCAGCATGAACATTTGGGGCACTTTGGTCATCTTCTTGCTCACTATCATCAGAACTTTCAGAAGCTAATTGAAAATAAATCCAAACAAAACAAAAACAAAACAAGAAAAGTTTGTCTTGATTCTGATTACAAAGAATTATTGAAAAACCACAAAAACAAACAAACAAACAAAAAAAAACACTAAAGAAAACTGTACAGATAGGAAGACATGCTACAGGGATCTCTAGCAGTCTCTCTCTTAAATGGTACCTCCTGAAGAGCTCAAAAGGCTAGATTAGAAACTAGGAAGATTCTCTGTTATACAGTACATCTCCAGGAATTTCTGAACAGGTAGAGAAAGCATAGCATGCATTAACCCATAAAATACAAACTTCTGCACCCAAACCAGTAACTAAAAGATGCCCTTACATATTTCTTATGGGTGACAGATACTACCATTATCTGCATTTTTTCCAAAGCTCATAACAAAGACATCATTTTCCCTGAAAAATCCAGAGTCTAAAGGACAGAACAACACCACATGCATTGGATACTGTCTAACAAACTAACCAAGCAATCTGATGACCAGCCTGGAAAAAAGGAAGTGAAAGCAATAAAGAAAAGCAGTTAGGGAAACAAACAGACAAGAAGAATGTAGGACAACTGCAAGAAAATTCAGGGTCACAAAGAAACCAAGAGATAAACAAAGATATATAATCCCTAAGGAATCAACAGCAATCTCATTCAGTGTGAAAAGATACAGATTCAAAGAGAACAGGAATTGGCTAAAAAAAAAATATATATATACATACACACACACACATATATATACATATAACACATATATATATGTGTGTAACTCCTTGATTTGTAAAGTTAATTACAGATTAATTATCATACTAATAATAGTGTAATTGCTAATTGTTTGTTTGGTTTTTTTTTTTGGGGGGGGGGGGTTTGTTTTGTTTTGTTTCTTATTTCCTAAGGAAATGAAGCATTATAGATTATGTTGACTGTTATTCTGCCAACAGTTTTGGAACCCAGTGGCCAGTGTCAAATAAGATGGAATGCAGCTTCCACAAAAGTTTGTGGTTACCCAAACTACCTATCCCATGCATGATTTCCTTCTCTGGAAGCATGCTGTAAACTAAGAATGAAGAGAAGCGAGTAGGTATTAAAATGCTGCTGTAAATGTGTGGGCAGGAGAACACAGTGCTAGCAACAGACATGCAGGTATGAATAACGGGTCCTATAGCTTAGGTAGATCAAAAATTAAAACTTGACAAATTACCAGATTAGATAGGAAGCAAAAATGCTTTGCTCTATATCAAATAAAAACAACAAAAAAAGACGGCAACACAAAATGTAATAACCGTTAACACACTGAATTCACAGAAACTGCCAACACTGCTTTTGTCCAGGTTATTTCTGTTATAATTAGCCAGACAGACTCAAGCATTTATTGCATCAGTTATTCTACATTGTCATTTACTCCTGTTTAAAGGCCATTTACAAAATTAGAAAAAACTTTAAAGTACAATACCTTGTAGCCCATTAATGATAGAAGTAATTTCTATTGATTTAACTGGAGCTTGTTCAGTATTTTTGGCTTCAGTGCTGTCAAGTTTGGACCCAGTCTCTGGTGATGTGCTGGTGTGAAAGGGGGGTTTTGACAAACGTCGCAATTTACAAGGTTTAGGAGAATATTTCTCTTCCTTCTCTCTGTCAGTTTTATTCTAGGTGAAAAAAAGATACAAAAACTCTTCTCATTAGAGGACACATAATGGATTACAATTAAACAATGCTTACAGTTATCTTAAACATTCAGTCTGTAGAGGAAAACTCTCCTCTTTGCTTCAAGGACTACAAACCTTCTACGATTTATGACAAGGCCTTTCTATTCAAGACAGGGACTTTGTCAACACTAAAACAAATGGGAAAACAAATACACCCAGTGCTCGAGGAGAAGTGGCACTGCAGGATGCCAGGCTCAGCAGTGGCAGAAGGAAAAGCTGCCTTGCAGCCTACTATTCAAGAAATATGTCATCATCTAAGCCTAAATATCAGTTGTGGAAGAATTAATTTTGAAAAAAATCATGGCAATAAAATTACAGAGTCCTATGCACATGGACTAGTCCATAGATTTGAACTGTAGAATCAGAGAGATCTCAAATTTCACCCCCCTCAAACCGGTTCCCAACAGACAATAATCTGTATCTTTCTCATTTGATTTCTGTAAATGACTACATACATTTAATTAAAAAATCAGGAAAGAAGCAAAGAGAAGCTTCCCCATCTCACCTCAAAGAGAAAAGGCAAACCCATGATGAAAAGAGTTCATGTTTAAAAGGCTATGAAGTTGCTTTACCTGATAAGCATTTGTAGGCCAATCAAAAGGTCAGGAAGGGAGGCAGGGATCACTTAACTATGTATCAAACCAACACAGGGAGCAACAAGAGAGAAAAGGGAGAAAAACTACCTTTATTTTCTTTCGATGCTTAATTTTTGGTACATTTTTATCAGCTGGTCTCACTATCTTGTCTGCCTTTATCCACTCATCATACCTAAACAGAAAGAGAAATAGTACACATTTATTGTTTTAAGCAGATAATCACATCACAGTAGAAATTTAACTGAGGAAAAAGAGAATTAGTAGCCATATAAAAACAGAATTGGAATTGAATCGAGTAATTTGTGGAATTCTCAAGTCTGTGAGGTTTCAGCTAAGGTTCAGAGGATTAACATCTTTTTACACTGAGGGGTAAATGCAAAACCTATTTTCCATTCTGCACAGAACAGCAGAAATCCATGTAAGCAGGTCAGACAAACTACCTGAATGAGAAATCTGTACAGACCACTAAAAACTATACTTCCTATTTATACACTGTAAAACCTTAACAATAAATTAAAATAACCATAAAATAAATCCTTTCAACTACATAAAATGTGACCAGTTAATAAAAATAAACTCTTTCGATCCCAAGTGACTGCAAAGAGTTATCTGGAGTGGGTAAGCAGCTTCAGAGTCACCAGCTTTGAGTCACTGACTTCACAGAGACATTTTTCAGTTCCTCTTCTGTTAAAGGTTTCCACTTAGTATCAGACTGATACATGACAAAAAAATACTAAATAGCACCAAGATATTAACAACAGGCATCTTGTTATTCAAGACTGGACCTGTTAAGTATAAATTCAAGACCAAAGAAGTACATTCTTAGTAAGAATATACTGCAACTGTGGTACTGTGCTTGCCAGATTGTGTATTTCTGAAAAAGTCAAGAGTAATTTAAATATTTTTTTCCCCTCCCAGTAACAATAAGCTGCTTTACTACTTAAACTGTAAATTCAAGAACCATATGCATGAGAAATAGTTCAGTTAAAAATTTGCTGGTACTAACTTTGACCTGAATGCACATACAAACAAATTCTGATCCCCACCAAGTAAAGATGAAAAAAGAGGGGAAAAACTCAACTTCAAAAACCCAAAACCACACTCTTCAAAAAAACTTGTACAATATGGAGTTAAGCACAATCACCATGCTGGCTTTCTAGCTTTGCTTACTTGATCATAATTTTGATATATGACTACTGACACAGTCCTAATGCAGCTTCTTTGCAACCACTGTCAATCATATTCACAATATTGACATAAATTAAAATTATTTAGGGAAAAACATGCAAGTTTCCAACTTGCTTTCCTACGCATTATGATTTATGATCTATACAAGGGATTTCAGACGCTAAATACTATATTCTACTAACTTAAATGTCACATAATAATACAGTGAAAAATGAAATAGCAGCAGTCTGAAAAACAGCTTTCCAAAACAATTTATTCTGCTTTTTCACCTCCATCTGACAATAAAAACCAAAAAATCTCACAGCAGACCATGCAGACTATGATATACCAAGACTGCATACACTGCTGCAGACACCACTGTCTATTACTATTATTATTATTAATAGACACCACTGTCTATTACTGTACTATTACACTGTCATTACCAAGTGAAATGTCAGTAAACAGGTTCAAAACTGAAATACAATTCTGCAGAGTACTTGCTCATATAGAAAAATCCCATATTCTGTGAGATTGTGGGAAACCCTATTTGAAGCAATCTTTCTTCAAGACAAAGACATGTTTTGCACAAGGCATACCATGAAGTGCCTGCCAAATGGACTTTGTGACCCAGAGAAATGCAGGAGTATTTTATTAGATCTAAATACATGCAGGAAAACAGCACTAGGACCTGACAAACACATGGTAAAAAGTGAGGATTCTGACAGTGTCCTTTCTGCCTCAACACACTGCTAGAATACCAAATTTGTATTCACTCATTCTTATGCATCTCAAATAAGAAATTAATCTTCCTCCTATGCAAAGTCTGTGCACAGCCCACACTGTCTGAGATTCCCAGCAACTGCAGTGCCTGTTGGGGCAAGAGCTGACAGACATGGGGGCACACTGAACCAAAGGAGAGAGGTGCAGAATCTGAAGAGAACACCTGTCCCTACCACAGAGTCCTAAACATCACGGACTAGAAACGGTGGTCATGCAAGCCCTCATCTCAAGGAACACAAATTGGAACACTAGTGTGTGACAGTCACAGTTCCTGGCCAGAGCATTTCTGCTTTACTCCTGACTGCATCCAAAACAGCAGGCTGACCCTGTGAGGAGGCCACAGAAATCTCCCATCTTCTCCAGGGACTCAGCTGCCCCATACTTCACTCCTTTGCATCACACAGCTCCTTTCACTACTCACGTATCTGATGCAAATGGTTTGCCTAAACCTGGGACAGCTGGACCCGAGGCTCAAACAAATCTTGCAAAAAAAGATATATTCCAAGCCACAGTTGACAACCTGACCCTAAATTACATTCTCCTCCCCTGCAAGACAGAGAAGCACCCTGAAAGCTGCATCTAAAATGGGGTGTGTGACTCAGACTAGAGCCTCTTTCTAGAACTGCACCTGCTAACATATGAACACTTACTTCATCACTAATCTTACTTTGGGGACAGTCTGTTCACAAAACAAAAATAATCCAAAAATATTATCAAAAAAGTTCTGCAGCTCTCATTACAAGAAGCATGAACTTTCAGAGGACCTGGGTTGTTTTACTGCAGTGCTGTCTTTCACATGTACTAGCTTCACCACCCTGAAGTGAGCAGATGAGAGTGGAGAAGAAAGAGGTAATATGGAGAGCTGCTCCTAAAAGAGATACCACAGATTTCTTTGAAAATCAAGATGGGGGGTTTAATAAGGAATTATTATTTACTTATTTTTTAAACTAGGTTTCATATGAAGACCTGGAACACTTTCATAAAGAAAATCCCCTTGCCTTTACCAAAATGAAGACAAAGAAGAGGACCTTGCATCAGAGTATGTACTGATACTAATACATTCACAGGCACTACTTGCAAGATAAAATGCACCACAACATACTCTCAGAGACTGCACAGTCAATCTTCCACACTAGAGGAAATACTAGAGGAGAAACAAGGAAAGAAGCATACTCATCCAGACTAGATATATGCTAGCAAAGGTAGCACTTTTCTCACAACGACATGTAACCTCAAGGAGTTAGCAAGCCTTGGCAAATTCACTGAAAAGGTCCAGTATACTATCTGTAGCTGCTAAAAAAGGAGAATTTTTTTTTTTTTCTGTAATCAAAGAAAGGAGAAAAACTAGTCTGATACTCAAATACTGGGATATTAGATGGGGATTCTAGCTTGCCTGATTTCTTTTTTTTTTTCTTTTTTTTTAATAATCTCTCCCCTGCCTCCTAATAACATACATTACTCTCCAGGACCAGAAATTTCGCTGCACATTTAATTTCAGTGTTTGACTGTGAAGTATAAAATTTGTATATGAAATAATGCTTAAAAAAACATAGAAATTAGTATTTTCACATGCAGATTTCTGAAGGAAAGAAGTGTTGAAAATACTAAGTCTTAGCTTTAAACAACTGAAATATTCAAGAATAACATGTCTTGTGATGTGGTACCATAATGACACACAGTTTCATCAATCTAAATGCTTTTTAAATATGCACCCTCTAATTACTGGGAATACACTGCAGAAGAAAGTCACCTCAAAAACACAATGAACTAACTGTTCTTTGCACTGGGAGCTGAAGATTAAAATGACAACAGAGGAACTGGCATCATAGGCCCCAAAGAAGTTTTAGTTACACACAAAACAAGTATGTATGAATTACACATTATTCAGAACATCACTGGTCTGTCAGAAGAAGTTTCTCTGCTTTTTCTAGTTAACATGTGGTAACATAAATAGGTGCCTCTAACAGGGTAGAGATTTCTACCATTCCCTTTGACTACAAGTCAGGCTCCACTGAACACTACCATTCAGAGATCTTTATCAGAGACACACATCACCTCAATCTCAGGAGGTAACAACAAGATCCTTTAGCATAATGCTGTACAGCTTCTCCACTTTCTATTTACTCTTTAGAACAAAAAAAAAAATTCCACAGTTCGTAATGTCACTGCTCCAGAGCATTAAAAAAAAACAACAAACCCAACTAATGACGATGAGTACCAAGTTTACCAAACATCATTCCAAGTACCCTAAGGAATGTGAGCATGCCCACACAAACAGTTATCCTGAATTCCAGACTGATACTGAAATTACCTTGTGATAAGAACGGTTAGTAGCTATTTAGGATTTCTGCTCCAAGTTATAGTTTAAAGAACAGGCCATTAAATGGTATACCTGATTGAAAGGGGAAATGGGCAAGTCAAATTTTAAGGAGCAGAAGAATGACAGAATTAAAAAAACCCTGGATGATTAGCAAATCCTAGTTCAGTACACCCTCTGTACTGCACATACAGTACTTGTCCCTGCTAAGTAATCTACAATGAATAAGGAGGAGACGGAATTGCTTCCTACCCAACTAAGGCAGTTGCTTTTCCAGGTTGTCACTGACTGAAAGCCAAATCAAGCTGTTACAGCCTACAAGACTAGTCTTCACAATACTAAACTGTCAAAGTATTTAGATGCTGGCTAAAGCTGAGGCTTACACACTATCTGTCAAATCCATAAACCTAAGTAATTTTACATGTATGAAAAAAATTAGCCGCATTTAGCAGAGTCCATGCACAGTCCCACAGCTAAATCTCAATCACGGATGTATTTTTCAGTGAAGAATCCTACTCCCCCCCCTCAAACCTTTTCAGAGGGCTCTTTTGAAACACCAGGTAAAAATATAAACTCAAGTCCTGCTGCCAGAAAGACCAAACAATCAACACTCCTTACTTCTCAAATGAGTTCAAGTTAACTAAAAATGTTTTTATTGTCAAACATACCCTAATAACACAAATAATGCCTCTGGCATCAATCTGCAGATTTGCTTAAAATGCAGCATTAAACATTTAGAATCTTGATTTCTCCTTTAAGAACTGGGGTGCTGGAATCTCCAAGGTGAAGAAGACTCATTTCTGACTTCTCATTTCTTCAGATTTGAAGCAGTACTGCTCAAGCAAAATTCTGATCATCTCACCTCACAGCACGGCTAACAGCATGGTATTTGCTCCAAAAGAAAAATAACTTCTATGCTTACAGGTGAATTCCAAAACAAGAGTTTAAAAGCAAGAAACCTCTTGGAATGGTACACACAGTAGTCTTCAGTGAGTAGGATGAAAATTTCAGCAAATTGCACTCCAAGGGAGTCCTCTCAATAAGAACCAGACCAGAACGCAAGTCAAACCCCAGCTCCCACCTTGAGCAGGCTGCTCTCCCCTCATCTCTTGACTTCACAGCCCACTATGCTTACAGACGTTGCCTGAAGACAGTTTATGTCAGATCCTATTCCTGTAGATCAATGTAGATCAAAATTCTACAGAAGATCGGTACCAGAACTGGCAAGAGCGAGATTCCTCCTCGGCAGCAGTGCCTGGATCACCGGGCCATGATGCAAAGAGGTGAATTCAAGGCAGCAAGAGAAGCACTGCACTTCTCTGCTTCCTTTGCTAGCAGATCTGCTAGAACTGAATAAATAGTATTTGTCCTGCCCTCCTGGCCAGAGGCAAGATGCCCAGATGACAGATGAAGGCTACAAGAACCTCAGCTTTCCCAGAAAAGGAAAAATAAGGAAAAGTACCTCAGACTTGTTTCAGACTTGGGGAGTTTTTTTGATAGATAGTAATAAAGTTTAAAAGGTAATATTTAAGGACAATGAGCAATTACGTAGAAACTGAGGAAAGGAGCAGACATGTTTATAAGCTGCTCAAAAATTTTAGTTTTCTCTACTGTTTTAAAAGTTGCTTCAAGTTTTAAATGGCAAAAAAGAGGTCTGAAATAGCAACAGAAATACTTCAACTTATTTCTATTAATGCTAGACCAAAGACAATAAAAACCATATGCTCCTCCTATTAAAGAAAGCATAAGAAGCCACTAGGCTAAGAAGAGTCTGGCTGGGAGGGGAGGTGGGCTAGGGAGGATAGGTATCAGATCAGATGAAATGCAGTTACTTGCTGTGCACTTATTTGCCACTAAGAATCTTGTTTTCCAGTTAAATGCCCTGTTGCTGTTGTACTCTGTGCTTCACTGACAAGAGTGAGCTCACTCAGCTAAATGCACTACTCAGACACTGAATCAGAGAAAATCGGCTTAAGAGAGCCAGAGGAGGAATCTGAAAAGAGTGATGTGTCACTTGCATGGGAAGATCTAAAAGTAAGATGGGGAACAAATGAAGCCTTCTTTGAACAAGTCATTTTAAGATGATTTTCAAAGTAACTAAAGCCCTGCATTTATATAGTGATAAAAATCTAAGTTTCATACAGCACAATGACCTTCACAGAACACCAATACTGAAAGTTTAGGACTCCAGATGTCTATTAATTTAGTTTTTAAAATTCATAAGTGTATTTGAGAAGTAATTCAAGAAGTAATCACTAACTAAAACTCAAGTTACCTCACGTTCCATCCACAGTAGTGCACCAAGTAAAGGACTTCTCCACCTTCGATGTCAGAATCTTTAATACTAGCTTCATACATTTTTTGATTTTTCCCTCTTCCATACCGCACTTGGACTTTCATGCCTGGTGGATAGCATTCAAACTCTTCTTCCTCATTGTTATTGTTGTCTTCTTCCTCCTCCTCCTCTTCCTCCTCCTCTGCTTCTTCTTCATCTTCATCTTCTTCCTTATTCGTGTCATCTCTTGAAAGGTTTAAAAAATTGTAGAGTTAATATGAGATACTTCATAAGCTTTTCAGTTCCAAACCACATATATTGATAAATATTGTGGATGCATTAGAGAGTGGGAAACAGGAGGCTCCAAATACGTGAAACTGTACTACAGCTGAGTAATATCAGCAAAACAGGATATAGCAACACACACAAAATCCAGTGACTGTAAGGTGCAAAAGTGACTAAAAGAAAAAAAAATTCCATCAAAATCTGTATGAGTAGAAGTTGTTCAAACTCATCTTTATAAGATTCTTGCATGCAGTCTCTTTGTTTAAATATAATTTTCTCACTTAAAAATTAATTATTTTCAATATAGAGAAAATCTCCTAAATTCCATTTTTTAACGTACAAGTTTTACAAATACTTCTTGAAACTTGCTTCCCAAAAAAATCCTTGATTTATTATAATGCATAAACTCTATCTCAACAGCTTTAAATTACTGCTACCACAACCAGATTTTGGACAAAAAAACTCCCCAACACCTTATGTGACTGCATTAGCAAATTAAACAACCTGTGCTAATTTATGACCTTGTGACTCCTTGCCAATCACACCAAAAGTATTCTAAATATGTCAAACTTGCATTTAATTACTATATAAATACACAAGCAGGTGTTCACTGCTTTCAAAAGTAAGCTAGTTTTGAACACGTCTTTAGATATTTTGGACCAATTTTCAGAAGCAGTAAGAACCCACAAATCTTGCTAGTTTCAGTCAATGGCAGCCACAGGCTGCTCAGTTATCTGAAAATTATCTGCAATCAGCTTAAAGAGGCAGACTAGATTACAAAAGTTAATGGGGGAAAATATCTTCTAATCTTAATTAGATTTATAAAGCAGCATTATTGGCCCTTGTACCATTCTAATCACACACTCTGTACAACACAGAACAGATTTAGTTGCTGACTAAATTCACAACAGCAGACTGCCAATAATAAAAAAAACCTGATACACGGAACAGGTATGTTTGGCTATCTGGATAAGAGACAATGTAAGTACTGCTCCAAGTCTGATTCACACCAGTATTTTAGTTAAGCTCACAAAGAGGGAAGTCTGTATTAATAATCTAAGCCTTTCCATAACATTTTCAGTAGAAAATACTCAGATAAGCCAAGCTACTTTCTCTCTGCGAAAGGATGCTCCTTTGCAGAAGTAAAACTGCAGCATTACTATCTAATTAGCTGGCAAAAGGGAATTCAGAACAATATGCTAAATTCAACCGTAGTATAACTGATTTAATGAAATTACTTCAGAAATGAATGTTGTCACATATATGCATAGACACACTAAATATACAAATACATATATGTATATACACACATGTGCATACACACCGAGACAAAGGCTAAAAAAATCCGTCTTTTTCTAGTACACCAAGTCACAGAAGACATATCTATTCAGGTATACATGGCATGGACCCTACAGTATAATTCTAGAAGGCCAACATTTTAATTTTAATTTTTTATGTATATATGTATGTATTTGTATAAATATACACACACATACACAAAGTCTTGGCCTTGCAGGAGATATAAATACAGATAGATAGATATAGAACTATACACTTGCACTGAACTACTTTGCTAGTGAAGTTAAAACCGCCAGAGTTAAAGATGCAACATGAATACACAAGCTTTGAAAGCTCACTTATGGCAAAATTTACTTCCCAAGGAAATCAGGAAAAAAGGTGCTCAAAGATTCAGATGAAAAATCCCTCAACAGAATTCCAGAGCTAACAACAAAAAGCATCAACTAATAATTTAAATGATTTTAAGTTATACTCTCTGCTGCACTAAACAAAAATTCCTAGCCAATTTCAGTTCAATAGGTATTATCATACAAAAGGTTAAAAAAACAGGATCAGAAGCAGAGCAACCACTGCTCCAAGAACAAGAGGAACGTTTGATTCTCCATTACTAAGCACACTTCAAAACTGCAGTGAACCAAAATCTGCCTTCTTAATTTTTTTCTCTCCAAGATCTAGGGGTACAATCCTCGAACGCTGTCTGCAAAGCAAAGTACTCCTGTGCTGGAGAGTCAGGATTTTCCAGACACTGGCAATTATGGTGCCAGTGTGCCAGTGGCTTTTGGAAAGCTGAACAAATTTGGAGTCTCTCCCATCTTGGTGTCCCAACATATCCTACAAAGACTGCATGAAAATACCAGAAATTGGTACCTTCTGCAAGAGATGTGTGAAACCATCATGGTGAGTAATTTGGATGGTCAAGGAGATGTGAACAGCAGGCTGAACATAGGCGGAGGGCATGTCAGGAAGCAACAGCAAAATGGCAGCAGAAATGGCTGCAATTAAAAAGTGTTCTAAGGAGTGACTTGGTTAGCAATCATAAGCTCAAGGTTTTAGGAAACCAAACAGAAGCAAAGAATGTTCATAATTTTGGAGCAGAAAAATCCAACACACTAATATAGCTCCTGGAACAAAAAAGCAACAAAAAAACCCCGCAACACAAAACCCAAGAACACATACCAACAGTTGCAAGGAAGAGATTGTCTTATAATGTCATAAATAGCTCAAATCTGGCAGTGCAGACAAAGGAGAAGCCATGACTGCCACAAAACTGAGGTTTCTAAGAGGAAATAGTGATCGTAGGCATCCAGTATGCACAGTCATAACTTCATGAGTCCATGTATGCATGCATGAGATCACTGAATTTTCTTCAATGCTGTTTAGCCAAAATCCCATTTGGGGGAAGGGCATGGGGAAAAGGTAAAAAAAAAAAAAAAGAAAAAGAAAAAAAGAAGATAAAAGAAAAAAAGAAACAAACCACTTGGCAGCAGAAAGTAATTGTCAACTTAAAACCAGTACCGAGCAATATCTACCACAAAGCTGCAACAATATGAACAACCCCCAGCAGCAGCTGATGAAACAAGGCAGCAGCAGATGTGCACACACAGTGTACAGGAGACACGGCAATACAAGTGCAACTCTGTTCCAGAATCCAAAGTATTACCAGAAAGCTTATCAGGACTCAAAAGCATTACAAATTACAACCACAGACTAAAAAGAATACCCTCACCCCATCTCACAATGATTGGGAACATAAACCTTCAGAAGCAAGAAATTAATGAATAAGAATGCAAAACTACTTGTTAATAAAGTAAAACCATTAAAAAGTTTAGATGATACAAATATTGCTTATCATTAGTTTCAAAGGACAAGGCAATATCCTCAAAAGGCTAAAACCACACACAGTAGGTCACTCTCAGTCAATATAAAGATTTAACACCAACAAGCCCATAATTAAGTGTATTAACAACCGGACATAGTTAATAAATGAAATGCTGCTGCTCTTACACCACTCAAGAAAATGCAGCATCATGCAAATCTCTTTCATACCACATTCTCTGGCACAAAACATGAGCTGTAACTAAGCTCAGGTGAAGCCTGTGAGACAGAGTGTGATTTGGAACATTATACCTGCCTCCTAGAATTCCTGCTTTGCAGCAAACCTAGCCCTACTCCAGTATGCTTCCCCTGATGCACCACACTGGTGCACACAGCAGGTGAGATGGCACATGAAAGATTATTTTTTCAGGGGTTATTCTAAAATCTGAGGAAGTAAGATTATTTCAATTATTGCCTTAATTAAGTCATTACCATTAATTGAATCACTAGCAGAAATAAACTTTAGTATAACTGACACTTCAAGTTTAGGAATTAGCTTCTATTTTTGTTTCTTGCTTATTTTTTTTTCCTTTTTCTCGTCCTAGAGCATAATTTAACCTCTGCTTCTCATAAAACAGAGCTGAAAGATGTTCAGTCTGTTTTCACATTGCCAATCACAGATGTATTAAGGTGACCTTAAGTTTTAAGGCAGAGAGGTCATTAAGACCTTTATTCCTGCCTTGACAATGAAATCTCATCTTTAATTACACAAAGTAACACCTCCCCAAAAATCATCAGTATTTGTCTTCCCTCTTGTTCTGGTTTTGGTTGGGATAGAGATTATTTCTCCTTGGTAGCATAGTGCTCTGTTTTGGATGCACCAGGGTGGGAGGAAAGTGAGCCAGTATTTGCATGGTACACAACTGCCAGCTGGGTTGAACCACAGCACCTCTGAAGTTACAAAGAAAATCTGAAAATACAAGCCCCAGAGACTTCTGTCTGCACACAGAAAGTTAGAATAAATGCAGTTGGGATCCCTTGTCCCAAGGGAAGGGGGAGGCACTGCCTTGATTTGAGTCACACCTGAGTGTAGTACAGTACACTTCAATCATGCAAGCATGTTGTTGGTGATCAGTGTGTTCCTCTGCTGCCAGACAGGTGAGAGGACCTCACTTCTCATCATTCAGCCACGTGTTGAAACATTCATCAAAAGGATAAAGGGTGGTTCCAAAGTCTGACTGAAGAGTACAGCCCTTCCTGGTTTACAGCACTGGTTCACATTCACCTTGGAAGCACCCAGTATCTGATGAGTGCTTAAAGACTCTCCCACACGTGTAAGCCTTGGTGACAGCCACCATGATTAAAAACCTGCACAGTGACCATTTGCTACGGAAACTATGATGGCAGAACAACTCTTCCCAAACCAGATGTCTCCCTTCCATTCAATACAAAGAGCCAGTACATTTACACCACCACTCCACACTTTATTATTGTGTCATTTGCAGCTTGTTGCTCTATCAAAAGCAATCATTGTATGCATCAGTCTGGATTCTATATTAAGAAAAAAAATCAATTAGACTGTTTCTGAAAATATGACTATGCAATGAACTTCTTGCCTCATACAAAGACAGCTGAAATACATAAATAGAACACACATCACAAATAAAAGCATTGAAATATATTCCTATAAATAAAACTACTCAGTATGGCTCTTATAAGCATTTTTCTTTAGCATACACACCAACAATCTAAGATCCTGAGCATACGTTTACACTGCACAAGCACTGAGCATGGCACATTGTTCTCCATTATCCCAAGCAAATCAATTCCACATAAACTTGAATCAAACTGGAGAAAGCTATCTCAATATATAGTTCTGAACTCTTCAGAAGCGAAGAGATATGCCTTTATATAAAATATTCTACACTCCAAAAGATTCTAACCTACTTGCTATCCTTCCATATCCACCACCACAATGATGTGTCATTTCAAGCGATAAGGAACAATGTCTTTCTCCCGTATGTGAAATGGAGCTTCTGACTATTATATAAGCCCACTGTAAACAGCTTTCAGAAAATCCCTAACAGGTGTTATCAGAAAATTTAACTCTTGTACAAGAAGTTTCAGCAGCAGCACAGGCACAGCAGGCAGTCCTCTTACCCCACAGGGCCAATACCCCTTGGTAAAATCGTTTATATGAAATAACGCTCGTCTTGACTTCGTTTTCAATTACTGCTTTTATTATTCCTAGTTCCCGCCTACTGCTTACAGGAGGGGAAATGTTACTACTGCATGAAAGACACATATAATAGCTTTAAGATTAAGATTTTTCCCTTGCATGTGAATGAATGGCTGATAGAACAGAATTAAACCAAAGACTAAACGTTTAGTATTTTCATCTTGTAATATTGTCAAAATATGACAGTACCAGCTGCTAGAAAACCACACCATAAAGACCTAAACCATCAGTATCAGACAACCAGAAGTGTTTAGGTTTCTAAAGCATACCTTAAGGACATTTGTTCATGCATTCCTTGGAGAAAATAAAAAAAATTAGATGGTTTTCAAGAACAAAAACCAAATAAATTCAAGAAATTTCCTAAGGCCAAAGAAGGACTTGTGAAAATGACAGTCTGATAAACAAGAACAAGGTAAGATCCAGTAATGGCAACCCTTCCTGGTGTTAAGGCAGCACCTCAGACACAAGAAAGAAAATACAAGAACAAAAGCTCTTGCTATGTCTATGTACTGGAATTGGGATTCTTCAAAGGATTTTGCCTGGGCACCTCAAAAATCCAAATACTACCCATATATAAGTCTGCTGCAATATTTGTGGAGAAGCAAAAATTACCCAGATTCTCAGCATTTAAACTTTCATTTCAGTATGAAGTTCTTGATAGTGGTCTGTTCCAGGTGCCTTAGAGCAAAGTGTCAAAACCAACAAAAAAAAAAATCTCAATAAAAAACTCCAAAACCAATACAGAAACTTGGAGTTGAATTAACTGTCTGGGGGGGAAAAATCTTGCTAATTGGTTACACAGCAGTTAACCTACACTTCCATTTCCAAACTGCACATACTATGAAATTTTTAAAGATTTACCTTTCATTTTATTAGCCTGTACTAAAAAACTCACACCTTTTAAAATCTCCACTAGGCTTCTGGCCTCAATCTCTTTGGAACATATTCAATTGTCTACACTGTTCATCATGTAGAAAAACAGATCCGTTCCCAATTTGTTGACTTTGACTCAAGTGTTCAACAAGTTAAAACAGCTGATATTGGATGCTACAAAGGAAACAGCACACCACCTATGCAGTGCTACATTTGAAGATCATGACTTCAACAACATCAAGTTTGTAGGAACTTCTGAGAAGAAGGATTCTGAACTTTCTTCTTTATTTATTGGCCAAGTATAACTACTTTTTTTGATGTTATGGAAAAGGATGATTTACAAATCAGTTTTGTAAAGGACCCTCTGGGACAGATATATTACTGTTTTTGTTAAAAACTTGTTTTAATGACCACAAGTTCTACAACCTTTATCTAGCACAGGTATCTTCCTCTAGACACATGGAAAAAACCCCAAAAACAACAAAGCAAAAAGTGAACAAGAGAAGGATGTACAGAATAAAGGGCAAGGTGCCCTTGGAATCTTTACTCTCAGTGTTCTCAGATACACAAGCAGGAAAGAAACTGGCACTCTGGGGAAAAAAGGAAGACAAAGTTGAGCCTTTCTTCCTCTTCATCATATTGTTAAAGTCTGTGTAGATGGAACCATACAATTCAAGTGGTAGCAATCTCAAAGGTTTGAGATACATGGGATTGCACAGAGAAACAAAACCTGTAGAAAATAAACAGCCCTGGCTTCCAGCAGTATTTCCTGAGATTTGGAAGCTGGGAGTTACATCCAGTCCTCCCATAAGAAAGTCAGCAAGAAGAAACCCAGAAGTTCTTCTATCCTCATGGTTCCTTGCATCTACAGACAAATAAGCTACATGAAGATGTCCAAAGTCCTACAGATATAAATGCAAATAGAAAACTCTAACAGTTTGCCTAACATAACATCAGATTTAATTTATTTAGCTATCTTGTTAGGACTGTGAAGGACAAATGGTCCATAACTTTAAAAAAGTGCTAGAAAGACATTTTAAATACATCAAATAACAAAATTTCAGTCTGACTTTCACACTGATCTATTTTTATTACATTTCAAGTATTGGTGTGTGTGATTAATTTCCACCTAAAAAATGCCTGTTTTCACTTTGCATTTCAGTTCAACAAAGAACTCCAACCACAGCATCTCCACCTTTGCATAAGTTCTGCCACTTCTAATCCATGAAGTTGGGTATAGGGAAGTGCGACATCTAATACAATGCCCCATAAATTTCCTTTAAGCCTTTATGGCATAAATGCTAAAAACATTATTTAGCACTTAGGATGAGAGTGACATTTTCAAAAGCTCTTTAAAGCTGATACAAGTGCATTTTGTACTCCCTATCAATCTGAGAGGGTAGAAGGGAAAAGTAATCATGCTAACAGTGCTACTACAGTAATACTGCTTATAAATACTTACAATTACCTGCTATAAGTGTTCAATTTTTGTAATTTAAATTATCCCTTCAAACAGCATACCTCCCAGCAATGACCACATCACCACCTACACCTCTTTTTAGAGTTATGCTTTCTATTCTAAGCAACTCATTACAATCTTCCATGAGTCATAATAGCAAAAATACTAGTTGGAAGAGTTTTCCACTGGGATGAGTAAGGAGGAGCAGAGGGAAAAGAATTCATTCTATTGCTATCAGGTGAATTGGGAAAACCTAAAAGGAAATTCTCTATAGATTTTTGTTGTTTTCCTAAATAAAAAATAAGAACATTAATAACATTTTTAAATGTAATAAATAATACAAATTGACATGAACTGGGATTAAAAACACCCCAACTTAAAAAATAAAAATAAAGGATTATTGAAAAGCAAATGCAGCTTCTAATTTTTCATGTACCATTTACTGCTGCAGCATGGTAAGCATGAAGCCACCATACTTTTCAAGTATATAAATAAATAAAAGTAACATCACAAACATCCACATATACAAATACAGAATTTAGGGAACTTTAAAAACTGCTATTCTCTAAGCATGGCAAAATTTTCTATCTGTTTAGTTCCATATTTTGAAAGCAGCATTGTAAAATCATTCTTTAATAATCCTGAAAATCTTGCAAACCTGTTATAGTACAACTCATCTAGTTCATATTAAAAATAGCAAATGCAGCAAAGTCCAGCAATTAGTATTTTAAAAAAGAAAAGCTGACATAGGATACAAACAAAATCACAGCCATAAAGAAAAGGCTCTTTAACTGAGCTTAGGTGAACTTGGTTTTTCTGTATTCTGCATTTCTGAGTTACAGAAATTGCCAACAAAATCTCTCTGAAAATATTCAGTAGGACAAAAACATTTTACAAAAGGATCATTCCAGAATCCACTAAAAAATCAAAATCTAAAATAAAATAAAAGTAAAAATAAAATAACTACTACCAATGAATCATAAACCATTACATTCTGGCCACAACTTTTAATGGGCCAGAAGAAGCATTAAGAGCTAATGATATTTAGACAGAAGATCAAGACAAGACAGCTGATCTACTAAACAACAAACTTGCTGGAATGAACAAGGGAATTACTGGTCAGGCAACAGATGGTATTAACTACAAAAAAAACCCAACAAAACCCAACACATCCCTGATATACATACTGCTGTGAAAGTATAAGGAGGTGTCATTATCTGCTTTCCCTTTTATAACAGCTTCTCCCTTAAGCATCTGTTACTGGGTTTTATTGAAGACAAATACTGTATTAAGAGATCTATCTGACCTCTAAGGGGAATTGTTGTGTTCTTAATACTGAAATCATACTGTATGAGAGTTTTAATTGTAAGAATACAGATTGTTAACACACTGGGGATTAATAAGGACTATATTCTGGTTGTAATTTTTTTTGTGTGGCTGCTGAAAAACATTTGTGAGATTTTTCCTGAACTGAAACAGGAAAACCTGCCCATTCCATGAACCAAATGACCCACAAAAACTCATTGATTTGATGGCCCTGAGCATCCCTATTATTTCCATCTCCTACTTTCAAAACACCTGTTTGAAGGTCTGCACAAGAGACCACTGGCAGTACCAGGCAGCAAGACCATTAACTGAGCAATGCAAGGTACTTCCATCTTTTCCCACGTTACACACCCCTGTCCAAAAGCAAAAGCTGGAAACACATTTGCCTTGTACCAAAATCAAGTATGAAAATACTCTTCACAATGTCTGTGATATTATTGTGTTAAATCAAATAGTGACCTATGATTTGTACATTCTGCTCTCACTCAGCTTATATTTGGCCTGGAACCTGTAAAACTTAATCTGCCTTTTCTTTTAAAAATAGATCAATGAACTTCAATGGCCTAACCACGACAAAGTCATGAACACATCGGTCTCCAGAAGATACAAGTCTAATTAACAACGGCATGTCTGATTTGAAATTCAAATTACAAGAGTAAAATTTAATAAACACCCATGTTTCATCTGATTAGAAATAGCATAACTTACCCTGATTTTTCTTTTTCTTCAGCATCTGCATTTACTGTAGGATTTTCCACTTCTTTGATCTTCTCCTCCTCTTTATCCTCCAATTTGGTTTCATCTTCAGTTTTGATTATATTTAAGTCCTTTTCTTGATCAGGCTGAGTAAACACAGAATCTGGCAAATTTTTTTTGTTTCCCTAGGATAACAAAACCTTTAGTTAACTCACAAGGTGAAAACAAAGGATTTAAGAAAAGGCAGACAAAACACACTGAAGTCATAAGAGCAAAACAATGCTACAGTGCAGGGCTTGTCCTAAAATTACAGTGTGGAGACCCTGGAGGGGCATTCCCTGGTCTAGGGAGACACAAGAAGCTTCCCTCAAAAAGCTGTTAGACCCCATTGGCTCCTTCCCCTGTTCCTATGTCTGCTCCTATGTCCCTGAATCACTCCTTCCCTATTCCCTGATTGGCCCTTAGCTTTGTACTGCCCAGAGATCATGTTCAGCTCCCAGGCCCCTGCACAGAGAAAGCTGGACCCTGAATGTGTGTATTTCTGGGACCTGATCATCTCACCATGTGGCTGAATAAAACATCTGTGGATATTATGCAAAGGTCCTTTTTGCTCCCTTAGCCTGGACTGTGCTAGCAGCAATTCAGACTGCTACATTACAGCACCTCTGCTGCTTTTCTTTTTGAAAGTCTTAAGCTAAACCTAACAGTTTAAAGGTGCAGCCAGTGTCCTAGCTTGTTTTAGCACAATGATACAGGCATGCAGCTCTTAGACCTGGACTGCAAAGTAATCCCCAAGACAAACACTTCACAAAGCACGTTTCCATTTGGGGTGCAGAAATACCAGCACTGGCCCATCTGGCATTCCTCCCAGAGAATGCCTCCCTAGCCCACAGACCAGGGCTGGCTGCCACTTCTGACAGCTCTGTTGCACACTGATTTGAGGAGCCACGCTGCTTCCACAGCAAACTCCGAGGCCTATACAGTGTAGCACATCAGTTTATGACCCTGAACTTCCTCTGCTAAAGCCACTGAGTCAACAGTGGATTTTAAAAAGCTATAAACATTTGTTTCTCTGGACCACTAAACTACATTAGACCATGTGTACATAATATGGCCCAGGTCTTTCCACAGCTTCACTGGTTTAATGGGAACACAAAAGTAACAGCAATATTTATGAGTATTATTATGAGTATTTACAAGCACAGATAAATGCTTAATGAAAATATCAGCAATATTATAGCTGTGAGCATGTATTACCCAGATAAGGATAAAGCTGGACACTAATTAGTCTCCATTTATGGACACTAATTAGTCTCCATTTCACCCAGAAGGCCCTCAAACAAGTGGAATGTTGCAGCTGTCTTTTAACAAGTCAGACATTTTGACATCATGATCCCCTAAAACCAGCACCTAGGGTAAATACAGCTCAAATATCTTGCTCTGAATTAGGTTTACAGTGAGTTTTTGTCTTATTTTTTAAATCCATCACAGAAATTTCAATCTTCATATTAATTCATGGTTATTAACACACCAACAGACTTTATAAGCAAGATATAAGATGAACTTTAAAATATATTACCAGAACAGAGGGCTTATCATTTTCTTTACTTTCATTATCATTCTCAGCTGACTTTTTTTCTTCTTGTTGTACTACTGCTACTTCTTCCTGCTTGCGCTCGTCCTTGTCCACTTTTATCTCTTTTGCATCCTGTTCTGGTTCTTCACGCATCTTCAATTCTTTTTCTTTTTCACAGTCTTTACAAGGCTTGTTCATCACTTTCTCCGGCAATGCCATTTGAAATTCAATGTTAGCTGATGTACAATATTCTTCAAAACCATAGAGATATCTAAAAAAAATAAAAAATTGTTTGTGATAAGCAAGTTTGACTAAAGAAGGAAAATCCAACCTAGAGAAGCTAAACATGGGCAGCAGGTTTAAAGCCTTAAAAACTGTATTATAAACAAAGGGTTATGGATTTTATGTAGATTATCCCTATCCTAACAGAGCATCACTTCAGTTCACTGTAGTTTTAGCATAAACTACATGGCTTTATTACTTACTTTCTGTATGCACATTTAACATTATATCCTGCAGCTGAATTTAATACAGGGATTCCAAGATCTTGATAAACTTGCTTCCACACCGCTCCACTTTCAATCTGTTAAAGACAATGATGTCATTGTTTTTAAATTAATTCACTGACAAAAAAACTAAATTGACAAAGTTTACAGCTTCAGAAAATAAATGTAAGTAATTTCCTCTGATCTATAAAATTACTATTTATCACACACACAGTATTTCACTGTAATGCAAACTGCAGTCTAATGTAATCACTTTAAGCAATTTAGCATTTCTGCAATGCAACAAGCCACAGCAGGCTTTCCTCTCCAGGTGGCAATAAAACAGAGGACAGAAAATATAGCTATCAGAAAAATCAGTACATCATTTTTTTTCTTTTTATTTTGTATTTAAAGTAATTCTTAACTATCAGAGCTAGAATTTTAATTAAATTGGAAATAAAAAAAATAAGTCAAAGCATTAACAATACTCAGCCCTGGTAGTACTGCACCAGACATAGTGCCTACCAGTCTTTCATTATGTCCTTAACATGCCCTTTGGTGACAAAGCTCCGTGACGTGCCCATTTCTAACCATCTGTGAAGGTAAAGCAGATGTACTGCAATACCCAAGTACCACATCCTGTCCTGCCTGTCAGAAAGGCGTCACTGCACAAACAGACCTCCTCAGCTGTCAGGCTACATTCATGGGAAGCAGTTCAAAGCACAAACAGAATCTGCTTGGCCATGAATTCAATGTATTTCAATTACTCCTCCCAAGACCAGTCTCACTAATCCCCGTCAGAAAACTCTTCTTTACACTGTCCAGAATAAATAGAAATTAGGGGCCTCACATCAGGCCACCAAATTGGCTGTCTTTGAGATTTTACTGAGCAGTGACTCCTTTCGTCTGGAGGTAACAACTTTATCAGACAAATGTTTCTCGAAGTATTACAAAAACACACATGCTGGCTGATTTTATGCAGCAATAATTAAACATACTGAGTAGATGTGTAATTTGCTTAGCTTCTAACTAGCTCTGTTTCATGTTAAAGCATGGTTTTTAGAGCTACAGGGTGTTTTATGCAGCCATAGTAGAAAACCTTCATACATCTAATTGTCCTGTGTTATTTATCAGTACTTCACAGAGTAATAAATTATTCCACAATAATCCACAGCATCCACAGGTTTTATGGCTCTGGAGTACTCATCGTACTAATACTCACGTTATCAAATCCTCCAAGCTTGTGTACAAGTCTGAATAATTTGAAGAGATTCAAATTTCTATATCCTAATACAGGTCGTTTGTTAATAGGAGTCCCTGGGTAACAAAAACAGTTGTTAGGGTATTTTGAAGTATTTTTTTCAGAATAACATGAAATTCACATCATATGCACTATTATTAAATACAGTATTTTAAACTTCACCTCCTGCATCTGGTACTTTCTTTTCATGAAACTTAAAGTCTATAGTCTTAGTTACTGAACTAGAGGGAAAATGGGTTATGTTAGTTAATGATATTTAATGTTATTAAATGTTATATATACTTTCTTCCATACATTACTGAACATGCAGAAATGATGCAAATTTTCTTGCTAACACTATTTTACATATTTTTATTTCACCCACTGAAACAATTACATCTGAAAATACAATAGTCCTTTCACTGATTTAAAAAACCCAAACCAACCCTCACCAGGAGCAATCCCACAATGCTTCAAGAGCTGAAACTTCCTGTGCTACTGTACTAGCAGTAGCTATCACATTGTCATCTCTTGTGAACAGTTTAACTCATTTCATATGGCAATAAGAAGATACTAATTCAACCAGTCATAATAGTAATTTAAATACAGACACCCTCACTCCTGCCTTTTCTTGCCATATATAAAAACCTAGTAAGGATTTAACATAACGACTGGTACTGGCTTTCAAAAACATCATAATCTATGGATAGTGTTCATGCACTTAAGTTATCAGGATTCACAAAAGAAAATTAACATAAAGTAAATGCATTTTTCCATGAGCTAAAAGGTGTGTGTGTTGGTATTTTAAAGTTATTAAACTGAAAATATAAATTAATATGATTGAGAGTATTAAATGTTTGATTATACACTCTATAAGTACACTACAGCAAACACAGTGCAATATATAATCAAAACATAATAAGATAGATATTTATATATATCCATTTATTTCTGAAAGCAGAAATACTGGACTGCATTTTAGGAGATGAGTCAAGTGACAGACTCATCTTCCATATAGTAGGGAAGGCAGAAGGCATGACTATGGTTTCAGTTTCCAAAACTCTACTGCAAAGCACTACTAGTTTACAGGCTCAATTTTTCAAAGTACTGTTAATTAAAATGCCTACCTCTGTCTTCCATGAACTTGTACAACTGCTGAAGAAAGTTCTCTCGTTCTTCAGGAAATGGCTCTATTTCCTCCTGTTTAAAGCAATGCATGCAAGAAAACCATCACCATTTTGAGTTACACTCCCTCATGAAGAAATATAAGGCTGTGATAATTTGGGTTTAAATGTTTAAGTTTGTTTTACTGTAGTCAACAACAGGATATGACACAGAGAGATACATGCTCTCAGTGCTATGCCACATGAAACCAAGTTTTATAAACTACAGTGCTTCAAAACATATAAAACATGGACTGTAAACATTGGATTTTTGACTGATCACTGAAGCATCATAAGTGGATGGATCAAGATGTGTTCTCAATTTTTCTTATGCAGAAAGTCTGGGAGACAGCGCTATTAATGCTCAAGAGATCGTATCAGAAATCTCAGCTCTATTTCTACTGCAGTTAAGTGACTCCTTGGTTCCTGGACAGACTACGTCACTTTCAGAGATGAAGTCACAGAGCAAATGGTGCTTGCACTTTCTTAGGAGTTCTAATCCACTGCACTGGCAAACCGCAGACAGTGGCACTGCATGAGAACTGCCATGGGGCACCAGCTGAGCAGGATCAGTCCCAGAACTGAAATAACAACGGATATTTTGGAAGTTCAGTTCATTGTACTAATAAACCTTTGTATTAGATTTATTTAGATTAATAAACAGTGGAGTTTCATAACAAAGCACTATGGCTTACTTTCTAACACCTCATCATTTCTTTTGGAAATGGGGCTTGCCACAAATAGTAGCAATAAGATATGAGTATTTCAAATTCTGATGACTGAGCTACAGCAAAACAATACACCAAATACGAGTTGATTAATTTTTAATACTAGCCGTAGAGTTTCCAAAAATAACTAGTTATTCAGTAATCTAAACGAAATTATTTTTCTTTGGTGTATTTGCATTCTGTGTTTATAATTTCCATTCTTCAACAGTCTCCTTGTACTAAATATTAAAGCTTCACCTACCCTGAAGCAAGGGGAAAAAACATACTGTCTTTAAAGTCATACTAAGACAGTTGAAAAAAACAAAGAAACAGAATATCATTACTAAACAGAACTGGGAAAAACAAGCACACAAACAAAAACAAACCCCAAACCCTCCAACATCTACTGAATCTATTTAATATAGAGATATACAGCTGAAACGAAGGTCAGGAAAGGCTGTAACTATTATCAAGGAGTAGGGTGGTTTTTTTTAAATTCTGTACTTCCTCTTACCCATTAAATGCACTTGGATGACCATCATAGCAAACAGGCAAAAAAATTTAAGAACCAGTATTCACAACAAGCTGAAACAATTGCCCTTCAGGTATAATTATCAACAGAAATGCAATGAAAATACTCCAATCTTGCAAAGGCAATGCAAGAGGAAAGTCTCTGCAAGGGGCATCACATGCTGGGCATTCGACACCCAGTGTACCAGTAGAAATCAGAGCAGGCAGCTTTGATGGGCAAGGACAGGCTGGGTAAGTTCAGAACATTCATATTCCACAGGCCACGGAGAACAAATTACTTGGGTGGAATGAAACTCCACAGCTGCACAATTCTTTTTTTTTCTCTTCCTTATCTCCCATAGCAGGTACTTGGGAAGGACTTTTACCAGCGTTTGCTGGATCATGGAAAACAGACAACGAGCAGCTACTTGGGTTTCTCATGTTCCTAGCCAACAAGCAAAAACTTGCTGTAAGACATTAGTCTCTCAGAACATTTAGGGGAGGGGTGACAGGTGTCACTGAACAAAACCTTCAAGAAACCCAAAATGTTTTGAGGAAGGAATGTATTCTTTTTAAATACAGGGGGAGATAAGGTAAAGGTGATGAAGAGGCTGAATAAAACACTCCTTTCCTACAGTCAAATGCCTGAAAGGTACTTCTACATCTCTAATGTGATTCACAGAGGTGCCAGAATGGCAAGTGAATGAACACTCCCTAATTATTTTTCCAGCAGAGAACAAAGTAACTTTCTCTACGGAAGTGTGCTAACATGGAAAGCCTAGGACTCTGCATGCCTCTGAAAAGCATTTACACCTTCTCAGAATCTCTACACAGTCAGTTGTATTATACTATACTATCTGTTAATAATCTCTCAATCCACTTAGACAACAAGGTTTCCTAGATAATGCTTTGAAGCAGGCATGTCACACTGTCATATCTGCTTATTTTCAAGTTACACAACCAGAGTGCTAACTGGTCACTCTGCAGTCCCTCATGAATTTGTCTACACTACAAGTGAAAATAAAGTGGCTTCTACATAGGATAATAAAATCCAGGAAAACAACATGTTTTTTGCAACACAAATTCACACACTAGTATAGCACAGCACTGGAAGAGAGGGTCTTTGACAACTCTTTTACCTACTGTCAGATTTTGGAAAGTAAAGGAAAGCCATTTTCCTGTCTCTTCCATTAAGGGAAAAAAACAAGGCAACTACTCTTCTGTCAACTCCTATCTATATAGGCTGTAAGCATGTATATAGGTATGAGATACAGAAGAGCATCTATGTATGTATCTACAGAATGGGGTGAACATACATATAGGACAGATGTATCTATTTTTGAAGTCTGTGGTGACATCTTTAAGAGCTTGGATTTTCTGTTTTGTTTTGTTCTGGTTTATGGGTAGTAGGACCACACGGATGGCCTGAGGCAAGCCATCATGTCCTGGGAAGCAGTAAAACAACCTGCAGGTGGCTCAAGTCCCAAGAGCGGGCCCACAGGTCCTGTTTGGGAAGAAATGCTGCTTGATAAGGTTATAGGTACAAAATAATAAGGAGGAGTTTTGTACCTATAACCTATAAGGAGTTATAGGTACAAAATAACAAAAACAAGAGAAGAAGCTGCAGAAACTGCTCAAAAATGGGTAGAAAGGAGACACACGTGCCACTGACCACGACGGAGAGCAAAGAAGAAAAAAGAGAAGTGAAAAAAAAAAAGCCTCTGTTTTAGAATCTTCCTAGTTCAACAAATAACTGAAATCACTGTTCACTGGAAAAGATATTATCACAAGAGGTGATACAGTAAATTCCAAAATATTTGTGTGAGATGAAATCTTTATGTCTAGCACATGGAAAGATTAGCTCAAACAATGTCACATGCAACTAAGAGGAGCGCAAGAGAGGGTGTTGAAAGAGTCAAGGTCAAATGTTTACAAATGCTATAGCTAAAGGATCTGTGTTTTTCACCTAAAAGTAGTGCAGGAATGATCACTATATAAAGACGATATGTCATTCTGCATAGACACAAACCTATCTACATGCATCATGTTCATGGCTGGACATGAACACGCTGACAAGGTTCAGAAATTGTATTGAGCCCAAGGAACTATTCCTTGCTCCTCAAAATACTAAGTAGAGCACTGGCTGCCCTTGTAAACTTTTGATCAGAGCTGGATAATCTTCTGAAAGCTTAAAGAGGAGGCAGAAAGAAATTATAAGCATGAAGAGGTGACAAAGTCATAACTTCACACTTTTGCAGTCTCCCAACACATTTTAAAGAAAAGAATGACTAAAAGATGAAACACTATCTTCTGGTATGCCTGAGCAACAATATCCATGGGCGATGGACTGAGTTAAGGATCCTGACAACTATTTAAGACCCAGACCAGTTCAGTTTCTTCTTCACAATTCCCCTACTAATAGGAAATTAAGTCTGCTGCATTACTGGTACTTGCTAGAAAATTAAGAGAACAGCTCTCAAACCCTAGTGAGAGAAAAAAGTGATTACGGCAGATACAGATTTAGAGTACCACAGGAAGGTACAGAGAAGTAAAAGGTTCAAAAGCCTCTCTTTCAGCCTCTCAGCCAGCTGTGAAATGAAGTTCTTTCCACTAACTTTCTTCTTTTCTCATCTTGATTTTTTTTTTCAGGACAGAAGGCTGGGGGTAAAGAACACATGATCACAAAACCAAGCATGAGGTGGGGACTCCATACTTGCAGAACAAAAAAGAGAAGAAAGGTGGAAGTGGAGTGCATGGGGGCTAATGCCTTGATTGCAAGTTCTGCTTCAATACACAGGGTCGCCAGAGAGATAGCTTGGAGTGGAGCAGTTCTTCTGCAGATCTGGGAAAGAGTGAGTTACCCAATAATGCCTATGTTAACCTGTTATATGT
Source organism: Passer domesticus (assembly GCF_036417665.1). Taxonomy (NCBI): domain Eukaryota; kingdom Metazoa; phylum Chordata; class Aves; order Passeriformes; family Passeridae; genus Passer; species Passer domesticus. Next base: position 70,001,970 of record NC_087476.1, on the reverse strand, counting down.
CCCCTAATATTAAAATGTCCCTGCTAATTTTTATCAGCTGTGTATCTGTGCCATTTACTAACTTCACTTGCCTCTTCCTCACTGCTGTTATCCTCTTTTTCTTTTTCATCCTCTTCTTCTTCTTCAGCTTCACTGCTGGAGCTGTCTTCTTTCAATTCTGTTTTCCAGTTACTAGGAACAGTTCTGTTTTTACGGAATTCAAGTGCTTGGTCAAAAGCTGTAAAAGAATCAGCCTCTGTTAACACTGCAGGAAGTATCAGTTTGCACATATATTTCAATTAAAAAAACAGTAATGAAGAGAGAAGAAGGAAAGACTGCTAAATAACAATTCCTCTCCAGATTCAAAGATCCTCAACAACCACTCCATGTTGTCCATCCTTATTTGTCTTATCCCGTCAAACTGGCCTAGTGCTCTCTGCACATCAAGGCACTCGGAAATATTACTAGTATTTTTACCATGTCAGTGTCTACAGACACAAACAAGGATCTTCTGCGTAAGGTATATGTGAAAATTTAACTGAGGAAACCCCTATCCAACAGGTTTACACTGCAGTTTATATACATCAAAAAGGGAGGGCAAGGAGGAAGAAACAATCACAAGCTAATCTAAGCAAGCTTAAACTTTCAAATGCACCCACAATTCCAGATTTTCAAAGCTCATAAAGGCAACTTACTTACAACTGTTAGGGGTGCTACTGTGAGAATAATTCAATAAAGTTCTAAAGCAAAAGGAAAAATCTAATGTATAGAATCAATGTGTGCATATTGACATGCCTACACTTAAAGCTAGTGCAGAGCAGGTAGGATGCTGCTTTTGGGCCTTTTGCTCAGTCAGGTTTTATTTGTTTAAAAAAAAGTAGTTCCTCTAACTTTCCGTAAGTGTTCTCCTTCAATATATTATTCTGTAACAAAAGAGCCTATATTTTAGTATCTTTAAGACATGAATCAATCTGCCAGAGATTTAGTGCAATTCACGTAACTAAGCAAATACATACAAGTGTTTCTCCCAGGAAGTTATTTTTACCTTGTTTTAACAAAGCGTCAGGCTTTGGTGAAGTTTCACTGATTTCCCGGACATCTTTTCTTGGCACAGAAACACTGCAGAATTTAGAAAGTGTTAAAAAAAATTAAAGTATTTTAAAGGTAAACTAACTATACGATACAAAGCTCCCATTAAGATTATAATACACTTACTAAAGATACGTAAGAAGCATATGAAATATACCTTGACAATTCTATAGTGTTAGTCTGGCAGTGTTAGTCAGTGGATTAAAACCAAAACTTTTACATTAAATTGATTAAACTATATGCATTCACTGCATACTAAAGAAAGCATGCTACTTCCACAAACAGGTAGATTCTGGAATCTTCCATATATGTAATACTTTAAACACACACATGAATTTGACATTAATTTAGAACCTTACCTTGCTTAAAACATAAATGAGTATTAGTGTAAATTGTCAATATGAAATTAAAGACTTTCAAATTGTGAGAACAAAGCACTGATTTTTCTGATTTCTACTTTGTCTACAACCAAGGAAGCAAATCTGAATTGCAGCTCTGGAGGACTGGGGGCTGGCTAAGTGCCTGTGTATGTGTGCACACATCTTATGTGTGTTCTTTGGGTGACGTGCACTGATGCCTAAAAACTAACAAATGGTAAAGTAATACCCTAGACTTAGTAAGTAATTAAACCACAATAAAACTGTTAAATATTTAAATATCCTTCTTGCAAAACATTGTGTTGAACTGAACCAAGCACAATAAATAGCTGCAACTTTTGAAATAAAAACTAAAACCTAGAAAAAAGAATTCTATTGTTGTGAGTTTAAGAACACGAAGTTCTTTATTTTGTTGCAAATACCAGTCTGGTTTTCTATGCTTCTCTATCCTTTTTCCTACTTTGAGTAGCATTACAGCTCTTTGCAAGGAGCACAGTAAGATGCAGTTGCAGTCTAGACTGAGATAAACATATGCCTTACTACCTTCAAACAAGAAAGAGGATTTCTGTGTGTGCACGTGGTGTACGTGCAGGCATGCACACATCCCCACCGACCCTTCTGTAGCTGGATAAGCTTACAGCCACATCCTTGAAAAGCACTGCTCTATTCCAAGCACAGCAGGAAAGTTTTTCAGGCCATTCTTGAAGTCACGTAATACAGCAGTGTTTGCCACAATTTTAACAATGAAATTAAAACTAAGACAGATAGATTTATGCATCCCATTACTAATACTGACAAAGTTCAAGACTAATTTCATCACCATGTAGGCTGTTAACAGTTTTTTAAACATTAGAAAAATCTTGGCAGGAACTCACTGAGCTTACTGATGCTATTAATACTTTAACCAACACATCTCATACTACATTTCACTTGAGATATACATTTTGTTCAATTATCAAACTCAACATTCCTACTCACAATTTGCCATCCTTGAATGAGCGAACAAGAATATTGTCTTTTTTCACCGCAATATCATCACTACAATCTGGACAAACCACCTGCAAAGATATTACAATTGCAAAGTTTAGAAAGAAAAAGCTAAAACAAGAGAGTAATAGTAAATAGCAGTGCTTCTCTAAAAGCTTTTGTGCTCATTTCTCGCTGGCAACCCTGAGATGAGAGCAAGTGAGATCCCCCAAAACACAGGAGTGATGACCTCCTGAAATTACTGAATGCATGAGGTCATGCTCGCTCCTAGAGAGAAACCGAAGGCTGCTGCCAGAAACATAAGAACAGCATTCTGACAAAATGTCAGTCTGTCATGCCTCTACAGCTTATTCTACTCCTCATCCTAAAAGGACAGAAATTTCACCAAGTGCTGCCACCTGACTTAGAGACTTTTTCTGAAAACTTCTAGAAATGGCAAAGATGTGATCACACACAGGGTCAAAACCAAAAGCTAACAGGATTTATGAAATGCAATTTTATGAGGGAAGATTTACAAGTAATCTGCCTAGGAGAGGAGAGCACCTCAAGTACAACTATTATGATAGGTTCTTTAACTCAAGAAGTAGACTAATCAAGTCTAGCACCGAGACAACATATTATTTGTTGCAAATTTAAAAGCTATTTAAATTTTGTTAAACCAGGATACAACCACTAACCAAAAAGCACCAAGAATTAAAAAAAAAAATTGAATTGCCAAAGATATGCAACAGAAAAGCAACAATAATGTGCATAGATCCCTGAAAGTTAGGAAAATTCTGGCTGCTACAAAATCTCAAGGAGCAGCAAATGAGTGTAGCCTAAGTTAGCCCAGGTAAATACCTCTTCTCTCTCTATACCAATTTTTGCCTTAATTTTCCACCAAATACAAAGATACTAAATGGAAAAAAGTTGGGTTTTTTCCCCCTCCTTACATAGGTCACCGCCTATGCAGCACTTTAGGAGCTAAAGTCAAAAGTTCCAAGTGATTTGGAAATAGACTTGCATATCACAAAACATAGGCTAAATATGGTCCTCAAGACAAATAAAACTCAACAGACCAAGTACCAAAATTCAATGTATTCTATGGTCTACAAAAAAATTACTTTAGGAAATGACAATTTTCTAACTGGAATTATGCTTGAGATACAGCTTGCAATGTCAGGGTAAAAGATAATGATTATCAACCTCTATTTTAAACTGACAAGTGCAAACTCTTAGCTTCTTAAAGATGAGAAAGGCTCTTCAGGCTTTAGTTACCAGTCTTCTAGAAGCATCAAGATTTTAGTAGTCAGAAATCCATTCAGAGGTTGGAAAACAGCTTACCATAACCTCATCTAGTGCTTTTACATCAAGCAACATCACCACAATTTTGCCTGAATCAAGTTCTCAATTTCCTTGCAAAACAAACTCCACTGGAGTCATAGGAGGATGAAAGAGATGATCCTATGTAAACTCAATTTTCTGAAAATGCTGCAGGCAGATTTCCTCACTGCACCTTTCAAAAGCCTTTAAGTACACATTAAAACTCAGCAATGCTTTAAGGCTTACTGAATCACACTCTTTGACATAAGGAGCAGCCGTCAGATCCTTTTACAATTCTAGTTAGTCACTGTACTCCCCCCTTCCCCACAGAACTAACAGAAAACAAGCAAACAAAAACCCCACCAACCCAGACATGTATGCAGGATTAAAACAATGCAGTCAATCACCAAGTCCTCAGAGTAATTTTTACCAAATTTAGACTTCTACAGTTCTAAATTTGTAAGTGATAATCTCCTTGGTTATAGGCGTGATCTCCAAAGTACTCGGTTTCCACTACTAATCTTAATTGTTACTTGTTGTAAAGGTTTAGACTAATCCCTAAACTTGTTTTGACATAATAAACTTGTACAATGCCCTCTGTGCTTATACACAAAGTATCTGCATATAATATCATTAATAAGAAATAATGCTGAGATACACGTTCTTCCACAAACTAAACCTGAATTTTCATGACATTATTCATGAAATTACCATAATAGAAAGTTAATGCAAATTTTATCAGTAATAAGATAAGATTACTTTGTTGATACAGTAGAGGTAACCTGCTCACAGGGTAAAAAAATCAAGAGGCATAGCTGTTGGAAAGGGGATTATAACAAAGAAAACCAAGCCAAACCAAAAAAGGCAGCTATTTGAGGTACAAATCTATCCTTTGGCACAGTTTTTCTGGTTAAATGCAGTACAATGTTTGTTTGCAGAGCTATAAACCTGATTACTGAAGTAAGAGTTAATCTAGGATAAGCTATTTCAGAGTTAACAAGCTTCACCCTCAAACTTTATCCCCCTACTGCTTTTCATTTGTTGCAGGAGGCTATTCCAATCTTCAAAAGAAAGCCAAAGAAACAATTGTCTATCTTTAGTATATCTTTGGAGCAGAAGCAAAAGTTCAGCTCCTCCTTAGTATGGGACCCATGGCTGTCCTGAGCAGCATCACACGAGCCAAGCAAGCCCAACCCTTTCCAGAGAGCATGCCATGGAAACTGGTACCTGGCATGGGCAGGACCAGAAAGGCAAACCCAACAGTACGGCATAAAACTGCTCAAGCCACTTTCACTGACCACTTCTCTGAGTGAACTGTGAGGCAGGTAATACTGCATCCCCTTGATGACAGCTTTCAGCAAAGAAACATCTCAATTTTTCTTGTTTATCACTGAAAACTTCTCTTAAAGCTATCTGCTGTAAATATGGTATCTCCTTGCTGTAAATTCTGCCCTCTCCCTTGTAAAAAAGACTACAGTGACTCTTTCTCTGCCACAAACTTCCCCAAAAGAATTCCTACTGGAAAGCTGCTGGACTGCATTACAAGACACAGCAGGTGACAAGCAGAATGCTGCAATTGAGAGCTACTGCACATACTAAGAGGAGTTAAACGCTATTGTATGCATAGTTTCAAAAGCAGAGCACAAGTCCCCCTGAAATTAGATAAACATGTTAAGCTTTCATTGCCAGGAAGGAATTAATCAATGATTTACAATTGAAAATAAAATAAAAATTAAAAAGCATGGTACTAGAAGGTACCACATATAGAAATATATTAATTTCCAAATCAATCAGTGAGTCTACATGCAATTACTAGCCTGTCTGTGATATTTTTTTAGAAGTTAATTTCTTAAAAACTGTCTTTAAGACAGAATAAAGGAAGAAAAAAATACTGTTACCAAAAGGCTACAGTGTAATTTTAAAGTAAATTTATTGTCAATATTCCACTACCTACTGTAGTGACCAAGAAAAAAAATTTGATTTTATTATCCAATGTGTTTATATTGAATTTTGAAAAATCATGTCTATGTAATCACTAAACTTCCCCTCCCTTAGTACTTTATATTTCCTTCCTTGATAAAACTCAGTAATTTGGAAAATTGATATACAATAGCTTAGGAAAAAAGCCCTGAAGTTCTAGTCCAATAGTACTAAATACACTGCTGAGCTAGAATTAGGTCAACAAGTTCTAGCTGTTTGGAAAAACTAAGGCCATGTTAGCAATCCCTTTTTTTTAAACAAACTTATCTAGATATATTTCCTTTGACTGTTACTGTCAAGTCCAGTTTGAAAAGACACACTCTAAAATTCAAACAAAAATCACCAAAATTTAAAAAAAGCTCCACCTCTCTCAGTGCCTAGAAAACAAGAAAAGCTGTAGAAAATTATAATGAAGATGAAACACTTACCAAGGCTGGAAACCACAGAGCTTTCTTTTTATCCACACTGAAGCAGTCCACGCACACAACTTTTCCTAGTAACTCATCACTTTGTTTCCTATCATCTTCATCTTCATCGCTGGAAGAGGATGAAGATTCTTCTTCAGGACTAAACAACAGAAAGAGACTTAAAACTCAACTATTCAAAACTTGCTTATTGTAATTACAGGAGATCCAAAGCACATTATTAAAGATACATAAATAGCAGCAACTTGAATTGTCTGTTAGCTGTTTTGGCATAAAAGTGAATAAAGTATTTATAATTATATTATAGTAACAATTCAAACATTACAAACTCAGAAATGCACATTTACTAGTAATACACATAAAACTCAAACAAAACACCACCATGCACCCATATGGAGGAAGAGCAAAGCACAGTCACTGTATTCAAAGTGAAACCATTTTTCCCTACAGAAACACTGTTAAAAAAATACTGTTGCACTTGTAGTTTTGAAACAATGTTAAGCTAAACTATTTTGGTTTTCCCTCTTTAGCTCTCTATGCTTTTACTTCAACAACCACACAGAATGGAAAGCTATTTTGAGAGAGGACAAATCTCTGAAGAAAAAGCATCAAATACAAAGATGAACAGCAAAGAGAAAGTCTGTTTATCCTTAAACAGTTCTTTAAAGATGTGCAGTGAAGCACTTCTATGACTTTCAACTTCACATTGAATGAAGTGTTAGAATATAAGTAGATGGGCCAAGACACAAATCCATTTTCATTTAAAAGGGTTCTGGCTCATTGTTTTGACTGTTCAAGTACAAAGCTGCACCTGGTTTTAACCATATGAGGAGTCTAAATATACAAATTAGTCCAACTAAAATTACTTGCAACCAAAAAACCCAAAAATCCTCTCCTGATGCTCTCTATCTTTTTTAATAGTCACTTCAAAGGTTAATCCTCAGAAAATATACAGCATCTTCAATGAGCACAACCACCATTACTTCAAAAGCTATCTTCCAGTTGTCACATAACTGCTTTTGAGTACAAACTCCAGCCCTAACCACAAACTCAGTTACCATTTGGGTAACAGAAGGCAACTGATGTACAATTTAAGGAGAATTTCCTTTTCTCCATCTTAAATTTATGTTATTTTCAGTGATGATAATTGTTTTGGTTTAGCATTGTTTTATTTTTTTCCTTTAACATTCCTTTTTTTTTAAAGTAATGGTTTCTTTTCAAATATATTAAAGTCCTTCAAGCTGCTTTCTGGGGCTCAAGAATCTCTTGTAGGAAGAGAAAAAACTCAAAGACTAAAAAGAAAGGCAGAACTATTTTGGAGAGACTACTTCCTAACTCAAATTGCACAGATACTGGCGTAAGTGTCTTTAAACTCAGTTAACTCTGTATTTACAATGAGACAAAGGTAAGTGTGTTGCTTCCGATGCAATAATGTCCTGTACAACCCAGTCAGAGACCCCGAGGATGCTACAATGACATTCTCTGTGGTAATGCCAGCTTTTTTTTTTCCTTCACTACCTTACAAATCAGTAACTCAACAATTTTCTGAGTACATTTATAGCTCCTCTACGTATACAGGGAAACACTTATTTCAAGATACTAGAAAGTGCAAAAACCCAAGCATGAAAACCACTACACCTAAAAATTTTAAGCAAACAAGCAAAAGAAAAAAAAAAAAAAGAAAAAAAAAAAACCACCACAGAAATGCCCCCACCCCCACAAAAACCTCACAACCCACCCACAAACAGTGAAGAAAAGGCACTGGATGACATAACACTGGTTTATCAAGACCACAGCTACCAAGAATTTTGGTACCTAAGAAATCTTGAACTTTGTTTTTATATCAGTAAACTTTGCTGCAAACTATGCTAAAAGCAGTGGAAAAAAACTGATGCACAGGAAGTTCCACCTGGATATGAGGAAGAACTTCTTTATTGTGCAGGTGATGGAACACTGGACTAGATTGTCCAGAGAGGTTGTGGAATCTCCCTCACTGGAGATGTTCAGGAACCATCTGTACATGACCCTGGGCCAGGTGCTCTAGGACGACGCTGCCTGAGCAGGGAGCTTGGAGCAGATGATCCATTGTGGTCCCTTCCAACCTGACCCATTCTGTGATTCAGTAATACTGTTCATCTATTTCTAAAAGCCCTTCAGAGAGCCTGTACTGAGAAACCAAAGGTCTACAGGAGGATTCTGGGACCTTCCACAAAGACTTCCTATCAGCTGCACAAGGACTGCATTGTAATTATTTTAGCTTGAGTCTAACATATTTACAACACCACAGAGATGTTTGTCAATATCATTCATTGTCACATTTCACATTTCTATTTGGAATGCCACCTTGGTGGGTTTTTTGTTGTTGTTGTTGTTGTTGTTTTTATTTGTTTGTTTGTTTTGTTTTTGGGGTTTTTTTTCTTTAAATCAAGGAAAAGCTCTTGTCTATACCTGGTACTATTTTAAATATTGATTGCATGAAAACTTGAAATGCTTGTATGCAACAATAGACATGAACCTGAGTTTCAAACTGAGTGCTAAACATTTTTCATCCAGCCTCCTGTTTTTTTAATAAGAGAAGCCTGAACATGCAAATAATAAAGCCTGGCACACACTGAAAGCTTCAGAATTTATTAGACACAGCACAGATATCAAAATATTTAACTTACATATGATTGGATCTCCTTCCCCTGTTGGTTTTCTTTCCTATAACAGGAGTCCCAAAGTGTTCAGGATTGGTGAGTGGAAGCTGATCTAATGTCTGTTGAAATGAAAAAATACATATGCATATACCTAAGAAAAAGCTGGCATAAGTTATTCTCCAAACCACCTGCTTCACTGAAGCAATTTTTGTCAACAGAGACTTTCTCATTACGAAAGAAATACAGAAGTACATATTTCACACTTACATTTTAAAAAAGGAATGTGTTTTGTTTTGCAGGATTTTTTCAACACTTTCTTTGCACCTCTGAATAATTAACTTTTGTCAAACATACACAAACAATTCTTCCCAGAAGTCTTGCCTTTGGACCATTAAAACACAGAGAAATAAGTACCAGGTATTCTGCTCACCTGGCATATTCCATCTTTACCAGATTAATTTTCTGCCTATCCTATAATTAGACTAAATACTGAATCATCTACTAAAAAATGAACAAAGGTCCCCATTGAAATGAAACAGCAAGATCTCTCAACAGCAGCAAACATGACAACTTATTTTAATTTTTTGTCAGTAATTCATACTTTGATATGTGAGAGAGATTTTGAAACAATTTTAAAGAGGCTGCTATATTGATAATTGGGAGGGTGCTAATTGATGCTGTATCAGCATCAAAACAAAAAGAGGGAGAGAAAGAACTTTCCCTCTTCAGGAAGAATCTTCCAACAGAAGGAATTCATGGACATGCAGTATCTTCTCTCTTTAAGCCTGCTGTTACCTGTTTAAATGATAACTATTCTTGATTTGAAGGCTCCTGGTACACAAAAATTTTTTGTACAGCCACTTATTGTTGTTCTTTGCAAGAAGGCAGAAAGCCTTCCAAATTAAATATAGTCCTCTGACTTCAACTTTGTCATGTACAAATTTTTCAATGTGCAACACCGACAAGCATCTCAGAAGTGTTCTGTCTCAGACAGAATTGACTGAGGGACAATAAAACTGGCTTTTTAGAATCTAAAAATAAATGTATGACTACTTCTGAGTGTGGTGGACATCCTAAAAGATTCTACACCACGCACTTGGGAAGCAGTATCAGAACAAGACAACTGTGGGGCACTGGCCTAATTACAAAAGAAATTTGAGATGCAATATTCCCCGCTGCGTAGCTGTGCAATCACAAGGTAATTATTAGAAATGTACAACGTGTTTCATTCAGAGCTGGTGACAGTGAATTTCAAATCAGTGACTTCTGGGAAAAAACATCAAAAGTGTAGATGACAAAAAAGATGATAAAAATAACAAGTACCACTCATGTGAATGTAAGGTTTCTTTGAACCTGACAAAACAATCTGAATTACTCTTATTCAGCCAAACAGGTCACAAAGCAATATATGTAGACCAAAATTTTCAACCCATGCACTCTAAGGTAATACTCCTGAAACCATATTAAAATACTATCTATGGAACAGAAGAAACCTATTCTTCAGTTGTGCTGATCATTAATAACAAAGAATTAATTGAAGGAATACCACAATCTTTAAAATTATAGCATTTCTATCGGAATCTAGATTTAGGCATCTAATTAGGCTCCCACCTTTATATATGTTTAATCCTGATTCAGGATTCTAGAAGATACCTTAATCTTCACAAGAATGCAGCATGCAAACAACAAACTCAGCTGACTGCAGTAACAGCACACTTATGTAGAACAAAAAAAACCCCATCTTCAGCAGCTGTCCAATAAACAAACATGTTTACATAAATCTGCCCATCCATCCAGAGTGTCTTACATAATATGAAGGAATAACCCTCATTCTGAAATTCCAATTATTTGGAATGTGCTACAAATGTTTGCATACTTTAATGTGTAAATCACCTCTAAGACATGAACCAGCTTCAAAATACTGGTAGCTGTTGTCAAATAAACAAGTAACAGCAACTTATTATTGGCCATTTAGAAGAAAAGCATTTATGTTTCATCAACAATTACAAATTGGGTTTAACCATCAAAAATGCAGCAGAACTTCATTATGTACAACATCATAAAGTTGTGATGTACATGAAACACGTACATTAGTTTTTTATGTTATAAATTATATTACTTTTCATGTTATAAGTATACTGTACTTATTTTTCGTCGCTAATACAGGTAATTTTTTATACAATGCAAAGTAGTTGTGTGATCACAGGTTTTTTGTGTGATCTACAATCTACAAATTATCAATAATATGAAAATGAAAAAGATAAAATGCTGATTTTGTTTCTTAACTTACACAGTTTGGTGAAATCTAACTGTATTTCTTGCTTTTAAAGAAGAAAACGCCAGACCCTGTGGATTGCACCTTGCATAGCCCTTATTTTTAGTAGCATGGATATACATAACATACTAAAAATTGAGGTAATAAAAGTATCACTTTTAAATTTTTCTAAATAAAAAGTTACAATATAAAAACTCTTCAATTACCTCACTCTCAGCAAAATGTCTTTCTCCTTTTAAACACAGGGAAGAGCGTCTCAGAGTCTTCTCATCACCATCATCAAATACTGCCACCAGATAAGAAGTGAGGAAAGAAAACATTTCTTTTTAACTCAGGATATTAATAAGCAATTCATGTACATGTCAGAAAGAATGGGATATATATTCCTGTAATTAGGCCTTGGAACAAACCTATGCCCAGGTAATGCTGCAGATCCAGTAAAGCATTTCACAGACTGACCAAATACAAACACATAAGCTGCTCTCTCACCACAGCTACTTTACACTTGCATGCCTTGAGTAATCAGTAGTTGACCAAACAATTCATGGTGCCATGAAATTAAATGCAACACACTAGAATTCAAAACCTACTTTTTCTAACATTCAAAAACTATTTTTTGTAATATTTACAAATTTTAAAGAATTTAATTACACAACTCCTGTGACATTCAAGTGGAAGCTCTGCTTCCATGGAGAAACATAAGTGGATATTTCTGGAAAAAAACTGCAATTTATCATTGTATGGAAGTTCAATGTCTTTCTCTACTGACTTCATGCAACTATGCTACAGAACAACAGCGATACCATCCTAAGAAGATGACAATAGCCAAAGTGGTGACAATCATCAAAACCATTCTACTGACAGAACAACTATGCAGCTCCCAGTTTCTAGACTTTTTGCTGTCTCTGCTATCACTAGGTCCACTGGAAACAAGTTCATAATACAGTTCATTCAGCTACATCCTTTAGAATCCTGGAATGCACTGCATGCATTTAAGGTGGGGTCTTCAGAACCTGATGAACTGGTCACATAAAAAGTAAGCTTTTGCAGTAAGTAAGTCTTCTGCAGGTACTTAACAGATGAAAACCTGGTGACAGATTTTAACTCTTAAGTTTTGCTAGTACTGTTCAGTGAGAAGAGAATTTACCTCTTCTCCCCTCTTGAGCAGTGATAATTATTTTCTTGCTCCCACACAGAAGTGACCTCAAAGACTTTTTTGGGCACAGAAACAACCCCAAGATAACATAAAAATATTTCATTAAAAAAAAGTTTCAGCAACTTCTTAACATGTCTCTTTCACCTTCATTTAAACATTCTCTTCTGTCCATCAACAGATCAAAGCTACAGTCTTAGGAGAATGGCTGACCAGCAAGAGTAGAAAGATTAAATTAATTTCTTGCTTTCTGATGGAGGGTGCTCTACTCTTCAACATTTACTAACTCAAAAATATACAAAAAGCAACAAGGTACATCAAAATTCTTGACTAATATTTACCTGACATTAAAGAACCAGTTATTTAGTTCTGTGAATTCTTCATCCCTATATAGAATTGAGTACTGTTGATGAAGAAACTTCCCCTTGTAACTACAATTCCCCAGTTTGTCTTATAATTGTAAGTAATTGTTGAACACTGTTCAATTGTGATACAGTATCAGTTAGAGATGCACATCCCTCACTTCAACATTTGCTGTAAAGTGTCAATGGCAAGAACTGCACACAAACCACTTAGATTCGGAACTGCATCTCAAATGGTCAATGCATACCAAGCCCCCCTTTGGTTAAGTGAAGTAGAAGTCAGCAGGTTCCTAATCCACTTTGTGTTAATTAACAAAACAGTCTCCTTACATAATGAGAGATAAAAAAAATAAACCTATCCACTTCAAGAGATAAGCTGACTACAGCAGAGGTAAACCTATTCTGAGCTAGGCAGGTAGCCACATAATGTGCCCTATGTGGTTATCTGCTTGTGACCTCTTCCCTGCCAAAGGGAATCTTAATCTTGTTCCATAACATGAATACTTTCAGAGGAAAAGCTTGACCTTCCTGGAAGACTTATGTGATCAGAATGCCACATATGGTTTAATGACTATGACATTCTGATCTACTGGAACATCCTGAAAACAATCTACTGAGCAGGCATCAGCAGTGCAATGTATTTAAAATCACATATTCTGAAATTGGACAAGAAAAGCCAGGGAGAGTAGGGAAGAAAAGATACAGCTTAATGCAACCAAAACTACTTTGAATTCTGTGAAAAAGCATTGTGACAACTAAACGTGCAGAAGGGGATGAGACTACTTTTGAACATGCATAGCTCTGCATTTGCAGTAAAGCAAATAATCCTGCCATTTTCTTCCCCCCTCATAGTAAACACAGACTTTAGGAGACATTTATATGAATGACAAAACAGTATCTAGTTACCATGACTTAAATACCTTGAATTCTTTGAGGATTTTTCACAGAGCAGGCAAAACTAAGGACACTTACGTATGTATCTATATGTGTGTGTATATATATACATTTATTTATTTATATATGTATGCCTATTAAATTTACAAGTTTTATGCACATATATATATATTACACACACAGTACTACACTAATTTTAAAAGACTATACTAGTGGGATTTTTATAAAAATTTAAATTTAGTTTTTGCTGTTCTTTGGTAGGAAAGCAGTAGCACCAAAAAAAAAACATGTAAGCAAATTGATGCACAATTTCTATTCAGTCAACACCTTATGAATACAAGACATACAGGGACATTCAAAGCAACTTTGCCCATTCTTCAGTGTTAAGAGGTCTCAAGCAGCCCTCAAAGGGTTAATCCTCCACAGATACTGCTGCAAGGGCACACCTGGTCTTAAGTAACTTTTGGAAAGGTACTTCAGATGGATCTATGCCTTCACAAAGTTTTTTCACCAAATCATAGGAATTTTATTCACGAAATCATTAAGAGTGCAAATAATTAGAGGCTCCTCAGCTAGTGCTAGGACAATAATAGGTAACTGCTAGTTAAGATGAGTGTCAATTCTGGAATCTGGTAAATGGCAGCTATATCTTACAGCAGGACTTTGACTCAGATCTGCAAAGTCATCACTGTCAGTAAAAGTAATTCTCATCTCATTCCACTCACCCTCCTGACAAAGATTATTCTAATCATCCACAGCTAGAGTCAGTTCTCTACCAAAGTGCACTACACTGCCAGCAGCTGTGCTGCTTTCACCAATTCTGCAAGGCCAACATGCTTTTGTCCACTTTTATCTACAAAACACAAGAGTTGAGACTGAAACCCATACTTCTTCCTATTTCCCAAGTTCAGGATTTTTGACAGACATCTCCTTTGACTGCAACTCTGTGACATCTACCTTCAAAATTTAATATGCATGGATTCCTATCTTATTCTTCTTGCTGAACTGCTAACCTCACACTTTCTCAGAAACATAAACAGAGACATACAACACAGTTCTAACACCAGCTATACCATTTGCTTCTTAAAAGCTCTCATATCTGATCCACTTCTGTACTAATTACCAAAACATTATCTATAATGTTAATTCTTGTCTTTGTACCTTATGGTTCACCCCAACCTAACCCAGCTGCACCTTTACTAATAGATTCTACTTTTCGAACAGGAAAACAGACATTTTTTCTTCACACTTATCTGTAAGGTCTTATGTAAATTTAGAGCTCCATTCTCTTCTGAAAGGACTATGACTAAGGAAAATAAACTCTTTCTCTAGTTGTTCAACATCACCTCACTAACAATAATCCATACATCAAAAGTCTTGCTAAAATCCTGTCAAGATCTAGTCATCTTCCCATATCTACCCAGGAGAGGGCTACGTAGTTTTTCAAAAATCAATACATTTCCACTATGTAAATTTAGAAAAACCTCCACGCTCTACTGGACATAGAGCATGTGGTATATTATCAAACATCTGAAATATCACATTATAATAAGCTAAGTATATACTAATAGCAGCTGTTGTAAGGGCTAAGTCTGGGAGTGGGGAAAATTATGTGTTGCAGCTTGTGTTTTAAAAGCACTTAACTTTTTTTTAAGGACATGTGACAACATACTTTGCTTCAGAATATTTAACAAGTGTATTTAAAATATAAGAAGCAGTCACCAGTTATAGAGCAATACAGAGCATCTTTATTTGATGTCCCAGTTTCAGATCATAAAGAGCACAGTTTCTTGTAAAAACCCAAAATAAGAAGTTTATCTTTAAAGGTTTTTCATAGAAATTCTGAATACTTAAACATCTCCAAAAAATCCCTCTCACCATGCTTAGGACATGTCCAGGTCACAGGCGTATTTTTAAGTCAGAAGTTTTATTCAAATACATAAATCTTTCTCTTACCTACAGTATACCAACTTGCATCTGTTAATTTGTTGATAACTGCTTCCTGGTATGTTCCATCTGGATTCTTCACTTCCACAACAGTTCCTACCTAAAATAGAGAACTCACTTAGCACTGGAGAGTTTCTAAAACAGGCAATGAAATCAATGATTTTGTATTAGCAAACAGAGACAACTTTTAGCCTATTCCATGTCAAATATAAAATGTTTTTCCAGTTTCACTTGAATATACTTGTATCTCTCAAACTTTTTTCAGTCCTTTAAAATAAGCCAAATAACTGAGCTGATTATTTCCTGCCAGCAGGTGGGGAACAAGAACCAATTTGAGTGATGTCATTCTCTTGTATAAGAGCTTTCCCATCAAATCCTCCTGCCGAGTTCTCCAAAGGAATGGTGACTAAAAATCAGTGCCAGCCATACTTCTTAGCTTTAAGGCAAAAAGAACAAAGAGGCTTGCACCAGCCTGCACTGTATCCCCTTTAACTACAAAGACAAAATCTAACATGAAGAGTATATATCTCTAACTTTGTAGCATTACCTTTTATGCTTTGTGATCCTATCTAGCCTGTGTAATAAGTTGAACCTTCTACTCTCACCCCATACCGTATATGCACATTTATGTCAAATACTGAAAAGAAAAATGTTTTTCAAAGCATTAGGAAGATATAAACCACATTTATTACCTTTAAGGGACCCTTAATGTGGTCATCTTGCACTTCCACTGTTGAAGAATCATGCCTAAAGGTCACCTAAAAAATATAATTCAACTGACAATCACTTGATACAATTGAGCAGCATAAGCACATGCAAACGTCAATAGCCCTTCTCTTACTCCCATTTTACAGTTAATCACCATAATCATCCCGCTTGCTGAAAGCTGTCTTATTCATATATTTTAGAAATATGAGGGGCTAATTCCTTAGTTATCAAATCTCCTAAAATATTTTTATCTTTCACAATAGAATCATTATCTCTAAAGGAAATAACAGACAAAAAGTGTCTAATGGCTCAAAATTATCTCTGCAGTTCTCTTAAGTTATTTGAATGTCTCTAGTACCACAGCAAGAAAGGAGAAAGTTTCAAGACTTCTGAGTACAACTTGAAAGAAACACTTATATTTCAATGCTTTGAAATCAAACAGTTTTAGCACCTTTATCTTTTGCTGATAAAAGTGCATTTTTCACCTCACGGTTGAAAGACTCACAAAAGTACAGGACACTGCTGTCGACTGAACAAAATGAACAACTCAAACAGGCTTTCAGTTAATGTCAGTCTAGCCTACACACAGAGTTAATTGGGAGAAAATGTAAAACCAGCTAACTTTTCAGTCCTTCAAAACCAAAGTTAGTAAATCCTGTAAACATATTAAATTATATTCCCCTGTAATTCCCATGAAGATACCATTGTCATCTTTAATCTTACACACTCTGTCCTCAGAAAAAAAAAAATTGGTCTGGAAATTCAAACGCATGATTATCTGTACCAGGTGCTACAGACATTCACCTTTTGTTTCATTCACAATTAACTTGGTTACACCCAAAATCATAGGACTAATTACAACTGAAGTTTTATTTCCACTCCAGTTTTAAAATTACAGGAAACTGAGAAAATTCTGGAATTACATTTTATGTACCTATGTACCTTTATTAAGACACAAATGATGTTTTGATGTTCATGAGAATAGACTATCTTGGCATATTGATGTTGAAGTAGATGATGTTTTACTGAGTACTTGAAATAAGTAAGAATGTAACATGAGATCCAGCTGTGTAACACTAGCTCTCAGCTACAGCAATCCTACATCAAAAGTCTGGACTTGTTTCACAAGTGTACCCACGAACCAGTTCACACTGCTGTTGAGAGCTT
The DNA here is from genome assembly GCF_036417665.1 of Passer domesticus. Taxonomy (NCBI): domain Eukaryota; kingdom Metazoa; phylum Chordata; class Aves; order Passeriformes; family Passeridae; genus Passer; species Passer domesticus. The sequence goes on along the minus strand of NC_087476.1, from coordinate 69,984,686 downwards.
CACTGTAGCACACAGGAACAGCAAAGTTTCCTTCAGAACCACATTGTTTTCTAACATCAACTCTCCTACACAGCCTTCTCAGAGAGCAGATTTTAAGGAGTTTTGCCAAGAACGGAAGCTAAAACCGGGACTAAGGACAATCCATCTTGACTGATTAGAAAACAAATACACTGAAACGCTACACTGCCCCTTCCAGGTGTTACTTCAATGGAATAGTTGTCTATCCTTCTTGTAGTCACAACTACAGCAACACAAACAGTTGTGAGAATGTGTTCTTTTTAGACCTGCACATCTCACTTGCTGATGGCAAACACTTTGTCCACCACACAGACAAAATCATATCTTGTAACCAAAAGTTAGACAAAGGATTCAGGCTAGGAATTAACTGAGCAAGGACTACTCTCCTAACTTCATCCTGACAGATACAGGTATTTAATTCTCTCTTTGCAGGAATTTATCTAGAAAATTATCCAAAACTCAGATAAGATGCAAAATAATCTGAAACCAAGGGTCACTAGTGGCTCGTATGAAATACCCAGTACATCAGTTTTGATTTAGAGACATCTGGTTTTATTTACTTTCTGAAATTATCTTAAATGTATTTTGCAGCAAAAAGGAACTCTATTCATAACAGGAGTCAGCCACAATGTATTCTATGAAAGGTAAACAAAGCAAATTGCTGTTGTGTATTCCAGAATGGTTTGTCTTTTTAAAGATGTTTTGGGGCTTTGACTGTTTGTGGAGAGAGTTTTGATACCAACAGTTTTTGCTTCTTGAGATATTCATATGTGCTCAAAAATACTGGTTATTAACATAAATATTCAAACTCCAAACTCAGTGTGCCACTGCTGATCTTTCCTGAGGAAGAGAAAAGTGATGCCAGTATTCACTAGTTGTGGGTTTTAATTCTCACAGTATTTAGCAGTGTGAAACCTTTCTGTCTCAGGCAAAATATTAAGATATTCAGCACACCATCAACTTGGTTAGACTCAGTGGAATTTCTTTTTTCTTCACCATCCTGAAAAGACAGACCTAGTAAGTCCTATTACAGCAGAAGCTTTACTTATTTCTGTTTAATAAAGGCCTACAAAGAAAACCATTTATTCTGAAACTTCTACGCAGGGTGCCCAAATGCAAGTGGTGGTGGATGATTTTTCTAATTGTTTTAAGAGATGCTGCCAAAATAAACGGCTTAAATAACTCTCTAAATAAAACTATAATAGATCTGATAAAGTAGACACTCCTGTAACAACCAAAGTCTTGCCCTTGAGTCAAATTTGTACTGCCTTCAACACTTTTGAAAAGTCCAGGCAAATCTGAAGTGCTGCTTTCCATGAGCAAGTGTCCTACGCTGTTATATGTTACTGCAGAACTCTGTACTGTGTGCAGAATCTGCCAAAGACTACCAAACTGCCAAATGCAGTACCTATTGACACTGAAATTTTAAATACATAGCACCTGTATTAAATTAAATGAAGTTTTTAAATTATGCTGTAATGGGAAAGTTAATGTGAAGGAATCTCCTCAAAATATTCTACGAAGCAGAATTCAATAGAAGAAGAAAGCACATAAAAAGAAACACAATTAGATATTTTACTTGTCTCAAGATTACAATACTCCATATTGAAAGAATTTTGTTGCCATTCTACTTTCTCAGCAAAACATCTAGTTATAAACTTAAATGACTGCTTTACACTAAAATTGACAGTATGAAGTTAACTGACTTTCCTTCTGCTCTAGTAGTTCTAGAAGACTAAGGCATAAAATATAAACTGGGGCCAAAAGAAACCCATTCAGCAAGTGAAAAAAAATAATGCAGCAGATAAACTACCAAAATTCCAGACAAAGCACAGCTGCTAATCAGAATCTTTGTTAGAGCTAATAGTGGGGAAAGTATGCACATGCCAGGAAGAGCTAAACAGACTTCCAGAGAAAATCAGAGGGCCACTGCTAAATTTAAGAAATACACATTCTTGGTGGAGAAAAAACAATGTAAACAGATGTTACAATGTTACAGCACTTACATACAAAAATCTCAACCACATTACTCTAGAAAGCAACAACAACTGGGGCCAAACTGCTCTAAGCAATACAGTAACAGTGAGAAGACACACACAAAACTGAATCCCGAGGGCTTTGTACAAAATCTCCACAAACAATTCATAGAAATATTCCATTTCATGTCAAGATCTTTCTGCAAATCTTGCAGTGACCAAACTTCAAGTGATAAACCCAGAAGAAAATACTTAGCACTGAAAAATAAATAGCAAGTGGTCATCTAAGGAGGTGGACTGGAAGTCCCCCAAAGAACCAAAATTAGTTAAGATTTCACTGATCTAGGCAAAACAAAATTCCTGTACTTAAATACTGATGCTTAACAGCTCAAATAGCAATACCTAATCACTTAAACCCAACGGTACTGTAAAGCATAGACCAGCTCATGCTATTTAGAGTTTTAACTAATGAAATGAAAACACCACTGATTTACTCCTATGGCAGATTTAAGACTAAAATCTTCATGTTGTATTTAACACTACTATCAAATAAGTGACAATAGACCTTCCCACCAGGGTTTATAGAGAGTGCCTGCTCATTCCCTCAGATACACTATAGGCAAAAATCAGCCACAGCATGAGGGCAGAGTCAAATAATGCACAGTAGTTTATAGCGTGCAATAGTCTTCAATAACAGGTTATTGACACTCACATTTCACACATTTTTCACTTAAATTTACAGTAGATGTAAGAAAAATATTCTGCCACTATAACTCTTGGAGAGTAACAATCTAACTTGTATTTTCTAGGTGGTTTTGATCCTTGTTCTGCAATGTTTCTATAAGAGGTTAAGAGGCAAAGCAGAAAAATAGTAACTCCTCCCAAATCAGTTTTTAGGGCAACATTATCCCAACAGAAATACACAGCCATTTTGCAGGGTATTGCTCTCTTTATTTCTAGAAATGATACTTTAAATTTTCAAGGAATGTTAAAATGTTTATCTTGCAATCCCTTTGCAGAATTTTTAATTGTCCTGCATGTGGCTTATATTGATTCAGTCATTAACTGGTTATCATAAAGCTTAGGTGAGATCCCTGGCTTGCTACTCTGTAAGACTCAATATGCCAAGAGGTTTTTAGAAGGCAGAAGGGTTTCAGCTTATTCCTGAAGCATTACCTGGCTAAATTGCAGTGACCTGTACTCCTCAAGTAAAAGATATCCTATTAAAGCCTACTCTTCGGGCAATATTGTCCCATATATAAGCCTACATTTGTCACATTTTAATCAATTACTTTAAGGTTAGCCTATGGCATTGAAGGTCAAAAACACGCAGATGACAAAGTAGTGACAGAAACAGAACATATATATTTGTGTGGGAGTGGGAGAATCCCTCCCTCCCCAACAACAATAAGCTTACTGTTATTTCAAAAACTGTAATACCAGCCTCCAAGGACAGGATAGCCTCTTAGCTGTCCTGAGACTAAAAAGAAATTTCACATTGCACCATTATGAACATTAATGACTTTTTTACCCCTCCTCAAAAAAGTGCTTGCAGGAAAACCGCATACCTTGACTTTGACAAGCCGTTTTGCTGTCTTGATCTTGGCTTCACAGAAGGCTCCTCTATACTTCGCACTCACATCAGTGCCCACTGTGAGATAGGGAGGCTCATCAATTGCCTGGAACAGAAAGGAAAACAACTGCTTTTTAATTACTGACCACTGGCAATACAGCTACCATAGTGTCACCAATTTCTGTGGACAAAATATTACAATACAGCCCAATGAAACTTAAATTGACAGCAGTAGAAACACAGAACACAACACCAAGCTAATACAATGAATATCATATACAATCTCATAATATGCAAATATAATTTCCTGATATAAGGTAATAAATACAATAAACGGATACCACAGTTATCTACAACAAGCACCACACAGGCTTCCAGCCTCTGCACCATCTGAAGACTTAGCAGGTGATCAATTCTGCTGCAATGGTGAAGACCATCCAAGTGTTCTACTGCCTCCTTAAATTGCTTCAAACCTGATTAAGTCACATGAAGACACTGATGTTTATTTCCCTCAAATAATTAAGGTTCATTTTTCATGAGTAAATGGAACAACTCTGAGGAGACTCTGCTTTTTCACTTTTGAAGAAAGTAAATTATAAAGGTGATGCTCATCAGGAGAGCAGCCTACAGACAAGGTTACAGTAGGAGACTAACAAAGACTAAGCCACAATGAAGGTGAAGGGTCCAGACAAAAGGCAAGGTTTTGTGACATGAAACACAGAACAAGTGACACCCAAACAGGGAAATAAGAAACAGAAGAGGTGGGAAATAAGAGAACATAGGTCAAATCAGTATACTGAGTGAGATCACGGAGGCACAGTTCCTTCAAAGGAAGCCCATCTTCTCTCACACAACCTCTCCTAGCATAACCTGGGTGAGGAGATTCCAGAGAACTGAACCACTTATGAAGTATCACTTCATCGACTCTGGGTCAGAAGAGGGAAGGCAGAGTGTGACATGCAAGAGAAGTGAGGTTTGTTTTCAAGAGCTGCAAGCCTCCATGGAGACCCAGACAAGAGCAAAGCAAAGACATTTAAGCCCTTATCGAAGCCATATTGTGTTTCTGTGCCCCTATACATTCAAACACAGCTTAAAAGGGGCATCTCTGGCACATCCAGATTCTCTGTTGGAAAAATATAGAGATAAATCTTCACAGGCATCAGAGACTGGTACTATTTGAGACTAAGGTGCTTGCACTCAGCATCAGATAATTCCTACTAGCTGTTCCCAGTTCCAATACATCAGAAGGCATGGAAATGTGTACTTGAATGCTTCAATGCACAATATTTCAGACATTTAAGTTCTATAAAACTTGAAATTGAGAAACATTACATGCTACAGGGTTAACTCCTTATTAATGATGCTTTTTACAGTGACTCTGTTCCAGCCTCTCTCTCACTGGCAGGCAATAGAATATATTTCTGAGTAGTATAAAATCATTATCAATCTGCACTTTCTAAGATCATCAGAAGCATGAATGAACCCCTTGGTCTCTCTCCCTGCATGTGTGGTACGTGACTGCATGCAGAGTAGTAGGATATACTACACTGGTGGTAGTATATCCATGAACACCTATCCTTTCCTAATCCAGGCTTAATACCAATAAAACTCCATTAAGATTAAAAAGGAATCTGTTAAGCGTGTTGGGATTCTGAAATTCATTCCCTCCTTGCTTGCCCAACAGTATTTGCCTTTGAGGCAAGCTGCCATGCTTTTCTCTTGCTGCACTTGGATGGATGCTGAAAGAGGGACTCAGCTGGTGATAAATTTGATTTTGGTCAGCACTTGCACTGAAGTAAACCATATTGTCTCCCACAATATGAATCTGAGCAGAGGAGAGCAGCAATGTACTCTCCTGCAAAGACAGTAAAATTCTAGAACGGGAGCATCCCTCCTGCTCCACTGCACTCTGTAGTGAAGAAACTCATTCACCACTACAGGGGTGATAGCATTTCATGCCAGTTCAACTTCCAAAGTTAAAAGGAATTGTAAAGTACTTTAACAAGATTGGCGAGACCCCAGACGGGTCCACACAGATGCACACAGCTATGGTTCTACTATAAACAAAACTTAAAGAGCTGGTTTGTCAGTGTCAGTCTATACTTCCAATACAGACAAAAAAAATTATCAGAGAGACCAATCCACAATGTCAAGATGAACTTACAGAAAAATATAGAACACTTTTTCTTTACTGCTATTGACACTAAAACAAAAAAATGAATTTTGAGCACCAAGAAAATTTGAAGCTCTGGTCTTTGTTTGAAAATTTATGGTGGAGGAACAGGCAAGTCAACAACCAAACTTTAAGCAGGACTTCAAATCCTTATAATGATCATAATTACCAGTATTGTCATTACTTTATCACTACTGTAATGTAGTCTTAACAACTTCTTCCAGAAAGAATATTCATTCAAAAACAATATCTGTAAGAACTTCTGTTACTAAGACACAAGTTAATTTCAATCTTTAGCCTAAGTCCTTTGAAATTACTCTTATTCCTTTCACTGAAATTAGTTAATGTTTACTACTCTAAAGAACAGCAACATATGGACTATTTGATTACCAATGTAGGTATGTTTACTAAAAATACAGTACTGGAGTGGCTTTTGAGAGAAAAATTATGAAATTAATTTCTTTAACTGCCAATATAAAGCATTATATACTCTAAAACAGTATCTGAAATCTTGAATGGATACATACCGGATTTTTTCCTGGAATTTTGTTATTCCATTGAAAGACAAATTACATGGGCTTTCTCCCCACCTAAATCACTTAACTGAAATTTCCAAGATACTTCCTTCATTGTGACAGAGTAACAGCTGAAAGTGGCAAGTTAAAATAATTAACAAAATGTGATGCATTATATGAATGCAAACTAAAAAAAGTAATTATCAGAGTCTGGCATTAATTTAAGATAATTGACTTTGTCATTCTCACCAACTCTGAGTCACCTGTTCTCAAGTAGGTTTTATTCAATTCCACCAACATCAAAGAGATTAAAAATTAGTATACAGCTATTTTTACCTTTCTGTTATCCCTTCCCTGCTTTGTGCTTACGTCACTTATTAGATGCCCTTATGCTCAGACTGAATGCATCTTTGTCTATTTCATTTTGACATGTTTTATTTGGATTCGTTTTTATTTTTTTTTTTAGGCTTTTCAGAGCAGGTTTCCAGAAAATAAAAAACCAACCAGTACGCTAAAATGCTGCTAGAATTTGACAGTCCACTAATCTTGGGAAAGGTATTGCAAGCATACTGAAAATATCTTAACAAGAATAATTGCAGTGATACTTAAAGGGTGGTGGGGGGGGGTGGTGTCTACCCTATAATACAAAAAAGTTCTGGGCTTCCTAAAATTCTTGAAGGCCTCTTAAAACAAAACTGTACTAGTCTCATTCGTTGCTGTCTCAGCCTTTATTTTATTTTAAAAGATAATGTGAATTGGCATTTACATTCTATATGTGAACATAATCACCTACACTTTATAATTTAAAGATAAAAATCATCGTTTCAGGAGCATATCAGTAAACGTCTGCCATCAGTAAACTTCTTACAATCAGCTTACAATCAGTAAATTTCTGTCAACAGCAAAACTGAAACTATGGCCAGCACACGCCATCATTCATGTATAATGAGATCATGAACTTCTTTCATTCCGAGCAGCTTCAATACACACCCCAGGATATCCTGTCAATGTTTCTATCTCTCTATATGTACCCTTTTGAAAATCTCAGAGTTCACACTGTAAGGAGAAAAGTGAAGCTGATGGCACTATCTCGGCTCGTTCGTTTCCTTGTTTAGCTGCTGCCAGAAGACCGGCACTGTAGGTCCTCACGGAGACCACTGACAGACGGTTCCCAGAGGAATCACTATTTGCCTGCACGAACGACCGAGGCCAGGCTGCCGAAGGGGAGCCAGCCATCCGTCCGCACCCGGACACCAGGGCAGGGCTGTACCCCGCGGCCACCGCCCGGCGGAGAGGCTGTTTTGGGAAAGGGATCGTGAGGAGCCCTCCAGCAGCACCCGCGGCAGGGGTGCCGAGCGCTGCCGGGCGGTTCGAGCCGCGCCCGGGGAGCCGGGCACAGCCGGGCCGATGCTGCAGCTTCGGCAAAGCCGCCGGGGGAAGCCGGCGCCCGGGTGACTCGCTCGGCTCACTGGGGTGGGCAGACGGGCACCAGCGATTCTCCGGGGAGCTGCCGCTTTAAGGGGAGGGGCCGGAGCCGGGAAGCTGCCAGAAGTTTCTGGCTGCCGAGCCAGCCCCGAGCGCAGCCGCCCGCCCTCGCCCTCTCCCCGAAGGCGCCCACGGCTCCGGCAGATTAAACGCGGATTGCCGTAAACTAAATTTGTCCCCTTAAGGCGATTGCCGGGTAAATCTGCACGCAGGGCTTCCCGGGAGCCTGCCGCTGCTGCAGTCGGGCACGGAGCAGCAGCAGCGCCAGCTCCCGGGATCCGGCCGGGAAAACGCGCGAGCGCTGCCCGCGGCCCTGCAGTGCAGCTCCTCCGGAGCGCCGCTGGAATGGCCCGGCCTTGAGCGTCCTAAATCATCGGCCAAATTACAATAAAAAATGTTCCGGCGCTGCCTTGGGTGAGCAAGAAGGGATAAAAAGAAAAGCATTTCCTGCAGTTTTGCACTTTCCATTAGGAAATTCAAACTAATGGACAACCGCCATGCTACTACTAGCACCTACTTTTGTTTTATTAATGGGAGTAGGATGAATAGTTAGTTTCTCTGCTATCTCAATTCACAACTGCTGTGCGCGCAGAGGAGTTGCAGCACAGGCTGCCGCAGCTGAAAAACTGTTTTACCACTTAAATAAGAAGCAGTCTCTAGGTGACCAGTCAGCAATTTCCACCAATTCAGTGGCGGAATTTTCTTTGGCAGGAAAAGCAGGCTGCTGGAAGGGTTCTGCTCCAGCCTTCGAGCTGATTATACCTGGAAGGATTGATAAATGGCTAGATGCCCACACCATAAAACAAGCTGCACATCTTCTGAATTTGGATATTTACATCGGTATTAATAGTTCTGGTCTTCCATGTATGAGGCAGAAAACACACAGAGACCTCTCCCGGGTACTGCGGAATACACATTTTAACACTGCAATCCAAACGGTAGCATCATGCTTTAGCATACATTTTAAACCTGTAAAGAAGTTGGTTTACCACCATTTTTTTTTTACACACATATATTTTTCCATCTACGTGGGATGAAATCATCCTCACATCTCTTCTTTCAACTGTGCTGCGTTACTATATTCAAATTCCTTTGTAAAGTCTGTCATGCCATACAGCAGCTGATAAAATTGCTTTACATTGTGCTTTGCCCATAAGCACATCTATTATGATGTGTGTGAATGTATTATTTCTATCTCCTAATCTGTATTCTTCTGCACAGTGCACAGGATGTTCCAAGTAAACCACATGAAAACAAGATTAAGTATTCAATCTAGAAACATAGCAGACGTGGTTACTAGGAAAGCCTGCAGGACTGCCTTTGGAGTAATATACAAAGACAAAAACCTTCCCTCAGTCTGTCATGGATATTGAAATTTGAAGAGCCAAGATTTTAGTTTACATTAAACATTTAAAATTCAGCATTTATCTACTCTACAAGACTCCTGAGTCAAGAAACTGTATTTTCAACAAGCTATTGCACAATTAGTGAAAAGAAATGGCTGGTTTTGAAAATTTAAGATTTGTTTAATTTCACTAACCAAGGTTCAGAGAAAGCTTGTTAAAGACTCAAGACCCTCTTCTGACTCTGCCTGGCATCCAAATTATTATTGAGTTTCAAAAAGAAACATCATAAGGCTCAAAATTTGATTTATTTTCTCACCCACAGTAAGCATGAGGAGTAGTGGCAAAACTTTTTTCCTACTGCCTATAGTATTTTGAAGTTATTTTTCCAAAGGAAGTATTTTCTCATTGTTTGTCCATAGTCCATAATTTAAGATGGAAACACAGTTTGCAACTGGAATCATTACACACATACTTGACTATTCCATCTACAGTCATCCCCATCCCATAATTTATTAGGAAAACCCACCAATAATACCCCACTACTTCAATCCAAAACCATGCCAAATCTTAAAAGTCTTCTAATGAAGAGCAAAAATTTCACATAACTGGAACCTTAAATTCCCTTTCCATCCTGCAGAATTAGCAGCCACCTCGGAGTCATTCAATAGGCTTGCAGAAGCTTTTGGGGCATTGAAGGCTTGAAAAGACTCCGTTTTAAAAAACATTTTTTTTTTAACAAGAGTAAATTCAACATCTAGATGAGTTCTGAAAAAAACATTTTCATGAACACAGGTGAAAAAACCACAAACACATAAGAAATTTCCTCCCCCAATACTAATGCGCTTAACTTATAGATTATTACATCTTAAATACTTTCAAACTGCAGTAAGTTCCACCCAACAGCAGAGATCCACCTACACATTGCAGAATCAATCTTTTAATAAACAAAATCACAGTGTAATTAGAAGTGCAAGATTTTGCTTACAGTTCAACCTGCTGTAGTTCAGAGGATGTTCAATTTTAGTATAATACCAGACATCTTCAGGAAAAACTATTATAACATTTCTAATATACTCAGTTTTGCAGACAATATCTTTATAGTTTATTTCAAATACATTTCTCATGTATTTTCAAAGCAACAAAGCTAAGAAACTTCTAAAACCTTCCCACAAACCGTATCACCAAGGCACACAATTCCTCAAAGGCAAATGAAGTATTCAAAACAAAGACTGGAGCCCAGAAAATAAAAAATTCCTTTTAAAAAAGTAAATCAATTGGCCCATCATCCACCTTCCAGAAATGAGAACACCACAACAGGAAGCAGGAGGAATTTTTCAGAAACTTGTAAACTACAAAATAGAATAAAAGGCAGTGATGTTTTCCACATGAAAAGGCTACTACATGAAAGCCCAAGAGTAAGAGTGTGCTTTGAGCATATTTTCTTCTGGCTGAAAAATCAGACTTTTACTTACTTTTTGGTTTTGTTACTGTTGTACATTTCATAAAAAAGGCAGAACTATTTACGTGTGTGTGTGTATATATATATATATAAATTTATGAAGAAAAATGGTTCAATTTTATCAATATTTGCCCACAAATCAACATTATGGTAGGAAACATCCTGACCAAACCAAACATTTACAACTTAAAAGGAGGGGGGAGGGGAGTTCTTGTAATGAAACCTATTTCCAGTTTCAATTTAAAATCTACAGGAAGTTTCAAGTAACACTTCACCAATCTTGTAAGCAAACATTATACATCAAGTAACTGTGGCAAAATATTACTGTTGTCTATCCCCTCGACCAAGCTGGAAATTACCAGAGTTTAGTGCACTGATGTCTGGAAGCATTAAACCAACTTCTGACAGCTTTAGCCCTCCCCACAGGTGCAAAGCAGGTATTTTCTTTTATTTCAAATTATTCAGTTTGATCAGTCCAACGCCAAGTTTATTTAAAGTTCTTAAAGACCTGAAAGGGTTCAAAAGCTGATTTTCCTCTCCTAATAAAAGTGAGCTGTGGAAAGGATTTACAGGTTCTAAGATTATGAAGGACCAAGAGACCCAAAACAAGAAATTCAATCCAGTAATCACAAGTAAAACTTCTTTTATTTATTGTATCTGTATTAAATGCAGAATGGATTTTCATTATTTTTACTTACCCATGTAAAGTTGAATTTTTATGGAACTAATTAATTTTTTGAACTATAAGATGATTAATAAAATTATGAAAATATTTTAACTCTACTAAGAAAATGAGAAGTAACAATTTAAAGATTTTAAAAGTTAGTCTATCCTAATCATTGCCAAAGAGCAGCTCAATTCTCCATCCAGAAATTTACTGAGTAGTGTAATTTAAAAACCATCTCAACTGTAATTACCTCATTTCCTATTTAAAATGGCAAATACAGAAAGTTGACTATGCTTTAAAAAATTACAGCATTTGGGGGTTTTTTTCCCCCTACCATACTGAAAAACCTGAGTGAATTCTGATTCTGTTCCTAATTTGGTCACACACTTGCTGCACCATGATGTGGCCCAGCAGGCCTGTACCAACTTTCAAGTCTGCAGAATGGGGGTAATGCACACCTTACTCAAAGGCAAGTGTTTGATGTTTCTCTATAGTACTTTCAGACCTAAGAATGGAAATCTGTATTCTTTCTATCAGTATAGCATATCATTTTAGAAAATGTTTTATTTAATAAAAACACTCCATAACTGCTGATCAATCTCTCTAAAAATAATGCCAATTCTTTACAATTCCTTCTGTAGGTCTCTTGTTCTGTACTGCTGAAAGACTACATGAAGAAAAGATATTTTGAATGCCTATTCCTGCTGTTTATCCCCCTAAATATAAAATCTTTCTCAAAGTCAATTATTGCCATAGCTACCAGACTGTGATATTTTTTTTCCTGTAAGGTTTAGCTAAATATTAAATTATTTAACATTATAGCTTAGTAGTGTAAAATGGTACAACTTCATTAATTTTGGCCAGACCTTTTTGTACATTTCAAGCTTGAACAGTTTCTACTACATACAGAAAAAAAAAAGTAACAATTAATTTGAAATAAAGAGTTTTCAATGAAGACTTTTAATCACCACTAATTTAAAGACTTCTTTCACATTTCCTGTGTTTTGTGCAAGAACCAAAATTCATTCTAGAATGGAGAACTGCAAGTCAAAAAAAGGAAGCAATCAGTAAAGTGTTGTTAGAGGTTAAAATAATTCAGCAAAAATACGTTCTCGATACCTTTTTAGCACTTTAACTAAATTAAATTCAATTTTTACATTGATAATCACCCTTTGGTCAACTAAAAGCTTCAGATGTTGCTTAGGAGCATTATTTAAATTATTAGGTCTGGAAAACATGCCTTTTTTTTTTTTTAATGTCCCACAGTTCTGTCTAGATGTGCTGCTACGAAAAACTTGGGATGTTTCAAAGCACTGAAAAGAATTATATACTAATGATACGCTTGCATTCCAAATGGATTGGAACGAAGATCATTTGATAGTTTAATCAAACAGACCAGTCCAGGCTGTTCCTGAGCAAAATGATGAAGTGACTATGTAAAGTCTGAAAAAACAACAGTCAATGAAATCTCAAGAGAAAAAAACCCAAAAAACCTATTTTTAAAACAATTTGATAATTCTTGGGCATTTTTTCTATTTCCAGTCAAAGACAATTTAATTGTTTTCTTTTTAAAAAGATAGTTGCTCAGTAAATTCAGTATAACAATAAACAGAACAGGAAACTCTATGAAATTACTTCTCTGTATTCTAGGTAACTGACAATATTGGCATTTTAGTTGACAGAAAAATTTTTAGATAGTAAAACTAGCAAGAGGAAGATCAGTGAACAGATACTAAAATCAGATAATTACCTAAGAATGCTGGGTTTTTTTCACTGAAATTGTGGCATATTAAGATTCTGTTTATTATCATCAATTTTAAAAACTACTTTGTTGTGTAAAACTTTAGAAGCAAATTAATGCTAAATTAAAAAACTGAACCTTAAAAAAAGCCCACCAAAACTCAAAACCAACACCCAAACAATCCCAACCATAAACCATGACTCCTTTTCATGCAGACACAAGATAAAATTTCTTGCCTTGGTTTATTTCCATTGTTTGTACAACACTTTCTAAACTGGCTAGGAAGGAACAGGGGGAGGAGTTATTTTTGTTCTTAAGTCAGAACAGAAAGGAAAAGCTGAAGGAATGACACACAATTCAAAATCTCTGAGCAGAATAAGATTTCTGAAACACTGATCCAAGTCAATTCACTAAACACAGCTATGATCTTATTAGTCTAACAGTGTTTAAGTATGTACTGATAAAGTTCCAAAATTCCAAAATTCTAAGCATTTAAGATGTTATTTTGTATATTTGCATGAAATCATGACCACAGCTGATTTGTAATTTAATATAAAGTGCTTTTTAGAATACTACATTAAAACTTTAACAGAGTAATACATTAAATCACAACATTAGTCTGGTAAAAAATTAATGTGTAGCCTCTGGATTTGGTTTTCACCATTGTTGCTAGCTAAGAGAATGTTGGGGGAGTACACTGAAATAATGCCAAACCTGCACACAACTGTCAAACAATACAAAACAAAAAACATTAATACAAAACAAAGCAAAAAATGAGAAGTTTTCTTACTGAGAATCTATCCTTCCTCAAGACACATTATTTAGTAAGTTAAGCACATGAAGGCTATGCACAAATCCAAGCATTCAGGAACTAAGAACTTGTGCACTGTGCTTCTGGAGACAAAATCAATTTGTAGCAGAGAGCCAACTGTACACAAGAGTGTACCGAAAGTAGGGTAATATAAAATGTCTAATGTCACAGCAACACAAGAAATTTTAGACAAGAGAATGGATTTTACATCTGCCATGCTCCCTCTACTGCTGCATAGAAGTTCAGTGTAAAACTGCTGGCCAGGGACAAGACACTTAGAAAAGAACTATGAAAATTAGTTTAGGAAATATCTACGAAGAGACTGAAATAACTTCATCTAACCACTTTATAAAATGTTACATTTCAATGGATGAGATTCCTGGGAAAAACAAACAAAAACTTAATTACACATAAAAGGTTATCAAGGTCGTTCCTCTCAGCAGGATCATTTCAGCTGTATTATTCCTAACAGGTGTCTGTAATACCTATTCTTACATTTAGGAATCAATATCCCACACTCTGCAGCGCTTACAGGCTGTTCTCATCTAAACACTCCTTGCTACTGTTATTTCTTGTCTTAACAATATTGCAATGGAGACAAGTGTACTTCTGCTTAGTAACTTTCAAGAGCTGCAACTGAGAGTAATCCTACTACTAAAAGAAAACAACAACTTATGGTGTAAATTTTATTTAGACTCTGTATTTTGAACTGTCCCTCTGGATTTAATTACCTCACATATTTCCCCTAGTTGGTGCCTAAAACTGGACACAGGTATGGCCTAGTTAATTGCAAGAGAAGCAAATACAATTTATTTTCAAGTAATACTTTAACATTCCAGTACAGCATTTGCCTTTTTGGCAGAAATATGACATTGCCTCATGTTCCATTTATTTTTTGGCTATTTTTCCGAGGACTGCCCCCTCAGGAGGCGGGGACAGCACACAGCAGGTTCCATTTTCAAAGGCAGTGAACTACAAACGCAGCATGTACCACACCATGAAACTGGCAAGTGTTGATGGCTCCCCAGCTCAGCCTGCTGGCTGCCTTCAGCCCCAGACACTAAAACCTTAGATGAGAAGGCAGCAAAGTTCTCCATTCGGTGTGCTGGGAGTCTTGACTCATTGAATAAAGCACCAGCCTCACTCCTCCAGAGGCTCTGAACTGCTGCAAATTCATGACATGAAGCATGTCAGAGGAAATGAGATGCCTGAACGAGTCAGGAGTGCTTGCAGGTTCTGAGCCGACCATCCAACAGACTCTATCCTACTTGACAAAGTATTATTACCAAATCCTTTCTGCTCAGTGGACAGAGCAGCCAGTGCCACATGCCCACATTTATAATACAAGGGAGACTTTCACAGTGCCATCACTCACACTGAGAAGTATCACAAACACCCACAGGTTAGCTAGAGTCCTTCACTGGATTTGGCATATAGTGTCAGACTCACGTGCTCTAGCATTGCAAAGGAAAAAAACAATATTGCAGGGACCTTTATAGTCCAGGGCACTAAAAATCCCACAGCTTCAGGAGGAACAGAGGTTTTAGGTTTAAAAAAAGGATGTTAATATGCTGTGTAACTAGTTGCTTGAAGAGATCACAAGATCAATTAAAATACTTCGTCACTTAGAACCTGTAAATCAACAGTCTTACTAAACACACATTAAAAGGATGATCAAGCAGCTTTTGAGGCAGCAGTTCAAACTAAGCTTAATATGGCTATAGGTATTCACACTCAAAATCTGAATCAACAAGGAACTCCCACAGCTAAAACAAAATATTTTCATAAAATGCAGCTACAGAACATGAAGTCTTCTAAACAATTACCTGTGCTTTTCAAGATTCTGTGAATTGCCCCATACACAAAACAACCTATCAAAGTAATCAGAAAAATCACTCAGTCAAAGAAACACCAGCTTTACCACTTCTGATTTGTGCTGATGTATGTCAAAACTCATTTTGCCACCCCCAGGCACTTGTGCGATGTCTCAGACAGACAGGAAGTATGCACATGGTTTCATCTCTCGTTGGAGCTCAACTTACCACAATACTAATTTTAAAAATACTCTGTACACAACTCCACTCAGCAACAATCTGTTCACTTCTTTAGTTTTAAAAGCTCAACTGTTGCAGTCAGTCCCCACTTCCTCTCAACAAATTATGTAGGCCAAAGCTGGCTGCCTTGCCTTGTGCTTACATTCATTGCTCTGAAATCCTGCAATCTTGTGGCTATTATAGCTGTGTGGTTTTTAGCCTCAAAGACATCCCATTACAATGGATTAGAATTTCATAATGCACTTTTCTTAGTGCTTGCAAAAGCCTGGTAGCATAGCTTGTATTTAATACAGTTTCTTACTAAATTTCTGAAATGGCAATAGTCATAATGCTTTATCACTGCAAAGGAACAGGTGGAATAGGCCCTTTAGTCAAATTCAGGAGGGGAAGAAGAAAAATGGGGACTACTTAACAGAAAAAAAAATCTTATTTTAAGTGAGAAATGACTAACACAGTTTCTGCTGAATTTGCAACCAAAATATACAACTACCTGTGTAAGAATCAAAATATAAATGTTTTGTGTAGAATTATGAGCTGACAAGTGGCAAGAAGCAAAACAGCCTGATTGCTACAGAACTGACAGGAAACTTCTTAAAATGTAAGTACTTAAAACCTAACCTAACTGGTGCAAAAGTATATAGCTTCTTTATGGCAGAAAGCTAATCAAACAGAACTAAATGCAAGTCACATGCATTTATTTGTTTTTCCTAGTTCCTCTGAATAATCATCAGGATGGAGTTTTTATCATTATGCAAAGTTAGAAAATCAGTTTAGTAATAAGGCTTGAACCTATTCACTCCTCTGAGAAAGCCGGGAATGCTAAGATAAATATTCTAAAATCTCTGTATACCTGCAGAAAACAACAAAAATAAATGTAGTGATCAAAAATAAATCCAGTAAAATGAGTTTCAATAATAAAAGTTGGTGACACATACTACCTACGGCCAACAGCAGTTCTTCATTTCTGAAACTAGGAAAGGTGGGGGGGAGATGTGTACTGCTAGATGCTCACCACCAGCAGTTAAAACAGATGGTGTGTTCTTTCATACTTCTTTTGTGAGTTAAATTAACAACTCACAAGTGTAAAAGGGGAAAGCCTGGGCCCTACAAACTCCAACCCAGTGAATGACGATGCCCCTCCCCGTGCATCATTCCTTTTGCATCTGTTCTGATACACGTTACTAAAGTGCTTCAACTCATGAATTCATTTGTTTCTGTTACTTTTGCTAAACTGCAATTCTTTCATTTTACTACATTGTATAATTTCACTGCAAGATCACACAGCAGCATTAACAAAGTAGGAGCAGATAACTCAATGGGCAAATTGGCAGCCTGCCCCAAACAAGATGAAGTAGTACTCCACAATAATTTAGAACTCATAATATTCTTGAAAAAAAACCACAGAAATTTCAAAACTTAGAAAGTAATCCTCTTCTTTTCCTGTGGGTGTTTGATAGCATTTTCTATATTTACCTTTCCATTGCACACTCTAGCACTTAAATTTTTTTTTTTTCCAAATTGCAAAAATTGAATGTATGAGGCCCTTAGCTGGATAGGAAAGATGACATTTACCATCCTACCATCTTTTTTCTTTAATATCCTGATAGTCAAGCTGTCTCTTCTTCAAATGATTTGAGTGTCAAACAAACAGCTTTCGGTCAAACATCTCCAGTAAAATCCTGAAGTGGCTTTAAACTGGCTGAAAGCACTTCAGCACTGGAGTATATGCAAGGTCAAACACAAGTTTGTATTCAAAGTCTAATCTACTTGGATAGCACTCAAAAAACCAGTTAATGTTAAGTTTTATAACCAGCACACATTATTTGCAAACAAAGCACATTAACTGAGCATTCTCTAGAATGCTCCAACTTAAGATTTTTATAGAGAACTAGAAAAATACTATTAACGTTAGATGACAGAACAAAACAATTTTTAATTAATCTGTGATTGTAAAATAAGAAGTTCAGTTGTAAACTGAAAAAAATAATTTCAAGATTAATTTCAAAAATTTCAGAATTTACCACAAATGAGTCACTTTATTTAATTCAATTTACAAATGGGATTCGTCCTGTCAAAAATCACTGCTTGGTTTGACTTTCCTGACAAATGCAGTATTTAATGTGACTGGACTACAGATAACTTGTATCAAGATGATGATCCAGTGCTGAGGTAGTCTTTAAAAGCCCTTCAAGGAGCAGAGATCTACAGTAGAACAAGAAAATTAACCAGAGCCATACAACTGGACAAGCGAAATTGCTCACGAGTTACTGCCTTGCATAGGGTAGCCCCATTAGGTTTAACAGCAATAACAGACACTAAGGCACACTTGAATCACAAAACCTGTTTCAGGTTCACACCATGCTGGCAAAGAGATCAAAATATGAGAAAACATTCTTTCAGTCCTCTCATGGTCTTGCATGGATTTAACCCAGGGATCCCATTAGCGCTGTTTGACACAGCACAGGCACCCACAAGCACAGCACTTACAGGAATATGAATATGCAGACCTTCTCCCCCTTCACAGAGCCTGACATTGAAATTAAAAACATCAACTGAAGGAAGGGGCAATATCACTGCAAAGATAATTTCCTTCAATTACCCCTCTGGCACCTAGATTCTTCTGATAAACTCAAACTTGGTGGAGATACAGTCATCTAAGTCTCCACTTCAGACTATATAAAATTAATAGCACGTAGCACAAAGATACCTTACCTACAGAAAAGACTCCAGTCCTCTCTACCAACTTGCCTTTTGCTTTTCTCCTGGCTTCTCCAAACAGATTGTTCTCATCTCAGACAAAGTGCAAGGCTCAGATTCACTAACATATACAGACAATTAACAGGACCTGAAGATGCATTTTAGAACAGGCAAACAAGGGTGTACTCTCCTTTCCAGTGACTTGCTCTAAAAAAATATCCTCAATTTCTCCACTGGCTTCACGAGATTTAGCATGCACAGACCAACAGTCTTGTCTTCCTTTCTAGATCAGTGCCAGCAATAACTTATAAGACTCTCATTTTGTAAACTAGCCAAACTAAAAATACTTTTCACTTGTTTTGGGTTTTGACAATGTTTGACTTCAACTAGATACACACTAATCCCTACACTTCTCCTTAGTTTTTCAGTGTTGAGAGAATCCTTCTTTGGAACATTTTGACAGTTCTTCACTCCTGGTCTAAACTAGCCATTTATTCCTCACCAGTAACCTGCTATGCTATTCTTGAGTCTCCAAGGGAAACATTACACAAGAGCTAACAAAACACATCTCAATTGGGTAAAACTACTAATACACCAAGAGTGCAATATTTTTGGCTTCAAAACAGTAAGCCCTTATATTTGGCTTTCCTCGAATTCCCGATGCCACAATTACGCTTTTGAAACATCTAATAGAATACCATTCAATGAAATTCAAAGGCAAGCTAGCCAACAAACTGAAACTTTTAAAGAACTGCAGGTAATTTCTAGATATTAAAATATATACATATGTGTTTCACGTGTGTCTAAAAGTAAGTGCAAACTTGACCATTATTACCTTCACTGCATAAATTTTTGGAAGTAAAAACTACAAGTATTACCAGTTACAGGTATATCTATCCTGATCTCTTTGATGATACAGTCTAGGTGTATTTTTTAATGTCCTGAGGATAATCCTTTCCTTTGTGGGTTTTTTACCTTTTGCATTTAACAAATATTCATTTTTCTCTCCAAACTTCCTGTGAATAAGATTCTACTTTCTAATAAACAATAATTTTACATTACATTAGTTAAGATACAAATAGCATGCAATAACTACATGCATGCAAAGTATCAAGAATGCTTCCACCTTAGTCCATGCAGAGGCTGTATTTTCTAACATCTGAAGTACAGTCTTACAATCTTTGAAATGACAGTAAATTATACTGCAATACAAATATCTATCTCCATACTATCTTTCTTTTATGGAAATAGGGAGATCAATCTTTCTGTAAAGGTATTACACCTTTCAAAATAGTGAAAAAATTCTTCAGCTTCCTCTCCCAGTAAAAAAAAAGGAAAAGGGGAAAAAAACTCTAGTAAAAATTTAAAGCAACCATAACTATTGCATGTGCAAAGAAAAAGGTGACTATATATACACACAGATAAGATTACATAAAAAGAGTTGCATTAACCGAAGTGTTTCAATGTTCTGATTTCCCCCTAATATTCTAATGAAACTATAGATCCCTGAATAAAAAACAGGACTATTAACATCAAGATTTTTTAACTCTGTCTTCAAATCTCCTTAGAAACAGGCTACAGAACCCATGGCATTACATTAAAGACAATGAGAGACAAGACACAGAGTTCAGGAGAAGTGAAGTATTAGCATTACTGTACACACACTTGCACTATGTAGAAGTAGCCAAGCAGCACAAAAACCAATTAAAATTAGGTTTGGTCTGCTACTACAGTAAAATAGTTGGTTAAGAGTACAGATAGCTTCCAGTCAAAAAGAGCAAATTAGTTAAGATTTTAGCTATATAACCAATAATCTGGGTCTGAAAGAGAAAAAATCTCACATTATTTTCTGTTAAATTTCACGTTTCTTACCAGCACCTATTGGGCCACTGCTGTCAGGTGAAATATACACATCCCTGCAGAACACAGACAACTTAACTGAGCTGGACACTGCTTAGCTGGGGCAGCAAAGAAATTAGTACCACAAATAATTTACCAAGGAAAACTGCAATAAATTATAATCATGCTAACAAGCAGACTACTTCTACTATTTAATAAACTTGATTTTCCCTTATGTAATCCTCTTCCAGAAAAATATAAACATTATTTTCCACAATACACTCTTCCTTCAAATGGACAGTTCCTCAAACTATTAAGTAAATTGTAAATCCTTCCCTCACAGTCCATGTTTAAAAAACCAACTTATTTGTACATCCCACTTTGTCCAGATTAAGAGAAATAAATGCCTCTTCCAGAGTAAGGCATATGTAACTCAGTACAATTGCACATGGGTTAAAAAAAAAGTGAGGACTAAAGTTTCAAGACCACAGTTTTTATGTATCTTTTTTCATCAAAAAACTATAATGTTTCTTTAATAATATTCTTCTGTCAGCTAGTTTTACATGTATCCTAACTTGTAGGAATACAATTCCTAACTTACATAAATTTAACAAACATAAGCACACATGCAAACATCTCTCCCATCTCACTTCATTTTTGGAAAATACTACTGGCCAAATATTCTTGCATGGTCAGTAGCAAGCATATTAAAAGAAAATTAATAATTTCTCTTTCTCATTCCTCTCCCCAACAGCATTCATTCTGCAGACTAAGAGTTCAGTATTTAAGTTTGTGAAAGGAGGTTTGGGGGGAAAATGCAAAATGTAGTAAATGTGGCAACTATTCAAAATAGTGATGCAAGATTTTCCATCAGAAAATACCCATAGCCAACCAAGCCTGCAAGCATTAAAAATAAAACAGATATTAAGAAAACAGAAATACCCAGCTGAAGACAAGTTTGGAAGAGATTTATCAAGTGCTGCATAATTATGAAGACATATTTTAGATGCATGCCACACAGAAAGTGTAAGTGCCACTAAAGAAATACAGGGAGTAAGAACAATATACGTGCAGTTAGTATTCAGCTAGGCTACCTTTCAGACTTCAAGGAATTAAAGAACCTAAACTACTTGTTTCATACCTTTTATCCAATTTATCCACCCAGAATACTTCTGTTTCATTGACTACTCATTGCTGCACCTGTTTCCAAAACATCTTCAGCTGGCTTAGCCTGTGACTAATGGCAGCCATTTCCAGGGAGTGACTATTTAAAGAAAGATCCTTGCTCAGATTCCACAAAACTCTTCAACATATTAAAGAACAGAGAATAAAATTTTTGAAGTTGCATAGGTAGTGTAAGAGTCTGTTCACTGCTTTCAAGTGTGCTGAAGCTATTATGTAAAGCCCAGGTTTTTTCTTTAAGCCTCTTATACTAAAACCTTCATTTTTTTTAGCCTCTTTTCAAAAAGTAACATTTAGGATTACTCAAGTGAAAGAGAAAAAGTCTACCTTTAAGTTTTACTTAAAGTCTTTTGTATGTCAACAATTCTAATGTTACTTTCCACATGAAACCTTATTCTGTTCTCCAAAGTTGAACAAGAGGCAAATCAAGAGGTCTTCAGTTCCAAGACACAATTCTGGAGTGTCAATGCATCTCTACAAAATATCAGTGTCTCCATCAAATCACCAGGTTACAGTATCAACTTCATGTGACAATGAAATTCTAATTAATTATATGTTTCTGGTAGATGTTTTTTCCCTAAGACTAAGAAGATAATTGAAGAGAAATTCTCAAATACTTGGCTTAAAGAATAAACCTAATCTTCCAGTACTACTGTATGCCAAATCAGCCCAATGTAGTATTTATTTTCACAGAAATACTGTGCATGACCTTGCTAGAAGAGGAATACCCAGTTAAAGCATTCACACTGGCCTTACTAAGCAACTGATGTGCCCACGTACTACTTGGCTGGAATGTTGTTTCAGTGGACACAAAAGCTGTTTGAAGAGAAACTGCCAGAAAAAAAAAGGAAAGATGGTGCAGCTCCTTTAAGACTGAGGAGTTTTTTTGTAAACACACGTCCCATCTGTACATCACATTCAAGTATTGAATGGTTTGTGGTTTTCTTCCCAAGTTTCATTCTGAGCAAACATAGTAAGGATATCCAGCTACAGCAGAAAGATAGCATAGTTCTGGAACTGTATCTGGATTTGTCTGGAATCAAGTACCTTGGAAGGAAATGGACCATTTCCTTTTGGGTTTTTGTTTGTTTTAATATATAGATGTATATTTATATTAAGATCTTAAAAGCCGATTTGTTTCCTCAAAACTCCAACTAAGTAAATACAATACATATAAATAGAAAAACTTGATGAGGCCAGATTAAGTATCATGGATCATTTTTATTCCACACAATAAATGCTGTTTAATATTTATTGTCAGACCATAATTAAGATTTCATTACACCATTTCAAATGTTCAAGTAAGTGCTGTTGCATAGGAAGTTACTCAAGTGATAAAAAAGAAGGTTGTTCTCTATTTTAGTGTAAAAAAGGGTACGTATAATTTTATTGAACTGAAATCAGTGCTACTTGGGCCACAAATAAAAACATTTCACTAATCTAAAGTTGACCTACTACCACTTGAGTTGCTCTCTAGATGCTACCAGTGCCACGTACAACACCAGTGAAAAAGTCTGTCTTAGCAGGACATACACCTATCTCTCTCGTATATATTATTATGACTATCCTGTCACCAAAAGAGTATTTGTCTTACAATACAGAATGTAACAAAAGCAGCTAAATCACTTGCACCTAAAAACCTAAATCACCCTACACTGGCAAGTGTACATATAAATATATACTTTTTAAATGTACAATGTATGAAACAGAAGATTTTATTTTAATAAAATGTTTATGAAATGTTTATAAATGAAATATGTTTAATTTATCAATCCAACATTTTGGCTTGCATCAGGCAAAGTAAAATGAAATCAGAATATTAGCTCAACAGCCAAAGAGCTACTAGCAAAGAAAAACTGAATTAGTGTAGAGAGGCATCTAATATACATATTAATACTTTCTGGAACTTCATGTTAAATTATTCCAGGGAACAGACTTGGCAGGAGCCTTGGCAGTCCAATTCAAAAATGGATAAAGAATATCAGAATATATTTGAAGAGTGACTTTGCAGGTTTCAACCCACATATCCAATACAGTATGTCACCAAGTGACACAATCTTTTGTACTACTTGAATTTTAGGAATGTAAATACTGTACTAGTAATCTGTGAGTAAAGGAAAGAATCCAAGATTTAATGTCTTTTAAATTGTCCAACATTGCAGAAAAATAGGCAGGAAATTCTGCAAAGAAGACAAAGACACCACACGTTACCTAAATCATGTCCTATATGTAAAGGTATGTGGATTGTCATTGTAAAGTTCTGGAAGAGCACCTCAGAATGAATCTGCATTTAGAAAATGGAAATTACTGGAAGCTGAATTATTGTCTCCAATTTTGTCTCTGTTCCAAGCAGCAAGGTATTGGTACATATCAAACTCTAATTTTCAAACAGTTCTGCAGTCTTACTTATGCTTAAGTACTTCACTATCTCCCTTGATGCCCATCTAGCAGGGCAACCTTCTAAAGAAACTGAAGTAGAAATTTATAAAATTACTGCTATGTTTTCAAAAATGCATTTATACATATGGAAGTACAAGGATTAATAAGGATATATATATATTTTTTTAAGTTTAGTGATGTAATTTGAAGTTACATTCATTTAATATTGTAGCAACATCTCTCTCTCAATAAGCAGAGCAGTAAAATAAGTTAAAAAGTGAAAACACATTTTCCATTACAAATTCCTGAATTCTGAAATGCTGGTTTAACATGTACTCATTTAAAAACATGTCTCAATCCCTTATGATTTCTCCCAGGAAAAGAAGTTATGCCAACCTAAGTGTCACAGCATTAACAAAAAGATTAACTTAACACTTTTTCACTTAAATACTCATAAAGGATATTGGAAAGTCTCTTCCACCATTTTAAATTAATTTAAAGTATACTTTGCAATCTTAGAAGAATGTATCCCACATTTATTTTAAAGACAACATGGAGTGGACTATTTTAAATATACAAATGAGATTCAGCTTGCAATCTGCTGTTGAGAGGACAGCTCAAAATAGGAAGGAAAAAAAATTATTACAGTGGATCAGGTTGCCCTGCCACAAACTGAAACTTTTTTTTTAAATCGAAGAGAACATGAAAAAACAAATTACTCCCTACTACATTATTTAATACAGCTGAAACCTTGCATTAGATACACTTGGATCTGAATTTTGCTGAAGTCAAATCCCATTTCCCAAATCCCATTTAGAAGGATTGTCTTAAATGATGAGGAATACTAAGTTAATAGGACACATAAGAGGGAAAAGGGAAAGGATCAGATAAAAGCTCAGCTAGAACACTAGTTCTTAGAAAGGAAGATAACATATCATCTAAATATCTGCACTGAGTTGTGGTAATAAGCAGAAGATGTCACACACCTCACTCTACCATCTCCAACTGGTATTAACACCCAACTGTCACCAAGTCTCCACTTGTCTACCCATAAATATACAGGCCTTCTTAACACATACAAAAAAAAAACCCTGGAAGTTTTACTTCAATTCCCTTCAACTTCCTTTTAACAGTGATGTAATTTCTCCCCAAATTATCATTCCCTATTGTTTTGTTTGGAATAAAGGTAGCACAATTGCTTAAATCTTCCATTCATTGGTGAAAGCACCTATTGTCAAAATGTATTATAGGTATATAGATTGTCATCTTCATAGGATAGAAATCTAATAAATATCTTTCTAGAGAAAATTATAATATTAATTGTTTCTCTAATTTAAGTAGAAAGAGACAATTGTTATCAATGGTATTCTTTCCAAATGCTGAAGAACTTGAAGGAGGAGGGAAAACAAAGCTTATACTGGCCTCCTTTCAAAATGAGGTTTTTCGTCTGATACCATCTCTTATTTAAGACCTATTTTTTGAAATCAATGTTTATCATACTGAAAATTGAATTTTATTCATTCCTTTCAAGACACAGCATCAATTCAATTAAATATTTTACTCAATATCTTCTAGAAAATATGGACTTCAAACCTGTAAAGAAATCTGGTGTTCTAGGTATCAAGAAAGCACGAAAAAACTTATATGGCAATTTCACCTGTAGAGAGAGTTTACAAAATGTTTAGCCTAATGACTGTAAACTGCTAATTTGGCAGAGGGATGGGGAAGGATGTGTGTTCACGTGCAGTTTAAACCAATCATAATCAGTCTTGGTGCATTTCTGCTTTTGTGCCCTTTCTTCCTCTGCAGGCATCAGTCAGGACAGGAGCAGTCTGTAAGTGAAGAGTGCATGTACCTGACTGTTTCTAATTTCAGCTTGGTTCCCTGTGCTCTGGCACCACACAAATGGACTGCTAGCACGGAAAACAGTGAGAATAAACAGCCGAGAGTGGAAGAAGGAGACAAGACTGCATTCTTCCATGACCATACAATACCTTAATTTGACTAACTACTTATGAAACTAAATCCTTTGCTTCAAGTTGTTGGGGGACAAACCAACAGATTAAACATTAAGAACACCAAACTCCTCTGCCCAAGAACATTGTTGTTCACATTAGTCCAACCTGGGTGATCTGCTCTGCAACAAAGCTCTACAGATGACTGCATTCACACTTAGCTTAAATGACAACTGATGAATGCTGTCTCT
Organism: Passer domesticus; assembly: GCF_036417665.1. Taxonomy (NCBI): domain Eukaryota; kingdom Metazoa; phylum Chordata; class Aves; order Passeriformes; family Passeridae; genus Passer; species Passer domesticus. The sequence goes on along the minus strand of NC_087476.1, from coordinate 69,958,565 downwards.
AGTTACTCCTTAAGGAGAGCTGTATAAGTCACAATCAAAGACTACTTGAACTGGAAGGTCTGGATGCTAAAGTCTTTTCTTTGGTGTACTGACTACCATTTCACTCTAGAGCAAATATAGGCTCACAGACAACAGCAATGGGAACAAGTTACTCCATGCTAACTGGAACGATGTCTTTTCCTACTGCTTTCTCTCACAGTAAGGAAAATGACTTTTCATAGTTCAGCACAATTTTCTTCATAGCAAAGACAGGTTCAGATCCCCCCAAAATAGTACTTCATATTCAATTAATTAATAGATACTCACTCAGGAAGTCACCGTCACACAAGTGGTCACACATAAAGCAGCTGGCTCATCTCAGTCCTAATTTTCTACAGGTAACTCAGCAACACCCTCCACCACCCTGCTCTGACATTCTCACAACTGGCTTTCAGAGCTTGCTTACTTCTTGCTAAGCAGGTCATGACTGCTTTATAGTCTGCCAAGAAAAAAAAAACAAAACAACAAAACAAAACAAAACAAAAAAAAACCAAACAAAAACCAATAGTGCTCTCTTTATTGAATTTCTCCCCTGGTTCAAACTAATATTCAGAAAGAAAATAGATGTCTTGTCAAGTATTGAATATCAAAGTGGCTTGCTGTCTTTTCCTTACTTGAATTCCCTGAAATGTCCCCTCATCTGGTCACCGCATGTAACAGAAAAAAGAACAAAAAATCCAACTACCCAGATTTATGACTTTCCATCAAAACCTTTTAAAATAATTATGGTAACACATATTAAATCACTAACATTTAGTTTATGCATAGGACTAAACAATTTTTCTCCGTTCCCTGGAGCCTTTTGAAGTCTTCTAGAAGTCTTTAAAAATCCATTCCATGCACATATCCAAGCAAGATAGGAAGCACAGTAACTGGACAACACTAAGTGCTAGGTGGAAAAGGCAAAAGTGTTATTTTTTACTGAAGTACATCAATTAAAAAGCAAGCAGCCACAATACTTGACTTCTCAACATTTCTCAACTGTGACCTGAATCACATTTAAGGCAGAAACAGATCCAGATCCATGGTTTTCAGCTTTGTACATTTCAGTAAAAACAGCTGAAGGGTCTATTAAGTAGAAATACAGAGAATCCAACTGTTGCATTTCACAACAGGTAGTCAACAGAAAGTGGGTTAACTACTTTCAAGTAAGTAAGAACTGATAAATAATCGAGCATTTGGATGGCTGTGTATAATGTTAGGGTGCCAAGTAAAGTTAAGCCCTAGGTTTTTCTGTAAAATTTGTTACCTTTTTCAATGAGGTCACCTCAAACTCCCTTTTATTCTTTAGCTTATTATAAAAGCATGTGTTTCTAAAGAAAATGTGTGTATCTGTAGGATTTAAACAAAAAATTTCAAACCAATTTGTGGCAACAGTATCATTTCCACCTTCTCAAAGTTAGCAAAGTTATTTTTTCAGTTTACTCAATCAGCAAAGGATTCAGATTAAGTATTTGATAGTGACAGTAAAGCTTAATATATCAAAACCTTTGCATTTTGTTTCAAAGGGCTTTTCAACTACAACGCAGAATTTCTTTGAAAACAGCCACGCAATGTGTATCACAGCATGCTTCTGCTCTGCATGTATACAATGCTTGTTTTGGATTACAAAGTGAACTGAATAACCATCCCAAAGTGTTCCAGTGAAGATATGCACATTCATTATTCTGCCTACTAACATTTTTCTTAAGACAGTATGCTCATACAATAGTTCTGCTGCCGTGAGAGCATTGATCCAAAAATCCTTTACCAACTTTGAAGATTAACAATACAGGCAACTTAACTGTACTAATGCTCATAGTTTATTACAACTTCAGTCTTCTCAGTGTAAGACAGCCTTTTTTCCACTACGTGGTCTAATTAACTTAGAGCCCTTATAAACCAATACAACCATTCAACAGCCACATACTACCCATGCAGATTTGAGTTCAAGACTTCCATGCTGTTTAGCCACTGTAAAATATACAAAGACTAACATTTAAAAAGTGCAAATAAACCATTTCAAAATAACATAGATTATTCCAACATGACTTGTAATTGCTTGGTGCAAGTGGTGTTTGCTTTCCTTTCTACATAATTATGCAAGCACGAGGAAGTCAGTAACTGCCTCTGATCACTTGTTCAAACTGGAACATCAGGAAAGAATTTAAGAAAATCATTTTTCACAATGTAAAAACAAGTCACAGAGTAAAACCACGTCTTAGGACTTACCTGTTCTCCTGCCTCCATCACAAAAACTATTCTAATGGTACTCTTCCCTTAGAAATCTCAATTTCTGCTGTATTTCAAATAGTTAACCAGAAAGTGAAAGGTCACTACATTCCATGACTGGTTTCCTGCCTAAATAAGGCCAATAGGTTTTTCAACTAACTTGTGCTCAAAGTTGGAAATTAGTGGCTGAAAAGTTTACTAGATATTTTACTTTTATCTTCAGCCATACTGGCATGGAATATGAGCAATGGTCTGGCACACATTAAGAGAAAGCAGCTACAGCATCAATGTGCACAAGTGATCTCTCTGGGTAACTGGAGAGGTCACTAGGACAAACTACTGAAACAAAAATGTAAATTCAGGAAGAATTAAAACCAAACCAAACAATCTACCATAAACCATAGGCATGGCTTTCTTAATTTGTTAGTGTGGCAACTTTGAGCAAGCATCAGGAACATCTCGGATTACCAAAGACAAGTATCAACAACCATTAAATAGTTTGTACTTTACAGAATGAAAAACATGAACATGCAAATAGTATCAAAACATTCAAACTATCATTTCAGATCTCTTAATTAATAGAGCACTTCTCTAGCTTCTGGGACATCAACTCTTTTGATCCCCACTCAGCAGTGAACTTTTTAACTACAGTGTGTATATGACCTTCATTCACATAGCTGTATATTAAACAAATGCCATGATACATATTAAAAATCTCATGAGCATTTGCAGCAGTTCTTGGTACAAATCATTGGAGAAACCAAGCTTGTGTTTATTTCTCTCTTTAAAAGCAGACACTTGGCTTTCAGGGAGTTTATTTCCTGATTCTGGAGCTAAAAAAAGTCACTCTATAAGAATGCTTTTACATATATTGCTACCTACTTAGTAACTAGTCGTTTGATGGCATGCAATTACTTTTTAAATCATCAAATAGATTCTACATTCTTCTGACACATACTTAATGCAAAAAAAGCCTTATACAAACGGTGCTAAATTAAACAAAAAAACCCCTTCACAACATGCAAGCAATCCTAGCCATTATCTACACAACTGTACTAACTATCAGAGGTCCATCAATACAGGAAAAAGCCTGATTTAATACATCACAATAACAAGCATAATTCTATTAAGACTTGAACACTTCTTGTAAGACATATTTCAAAAGTCTGTTTTTAAGTGGTCTTAGCAGTCCATAGGAAGACTACTTAATAGGCTAAAGTTACTGGTTTATATGAGGGACTTTATTTCCTTGGATTAAGTTGCGTTATTACAAGGACAGCAATTATACCAACAGCTCTGGTAATCTCTTAGCAGGCAGCATACCTCTCTTGTGTCAAAGCATTGCAAAATGCAAGAACACAAGTGACTTACAGTTTTGTGTCAATATGTCAATACAATTGTTGGTGCTGTTCCTAAATATACTTCACTGTGTTTTACAAAGAAAGATCAGCATTTTATCCATACTACACAGGTGGGGGAAAGGAGTCAGTAAAGTTAATTGAATTGCTCAAGTTCACGTAAAGAGACAAGGTACCGACAAGGAATCCAGTTCTAAGGCTCTGTGCACCAGAATCCACAATGCTCTGCACTTGAAAGAATGACCAAGGCATAAATCAAAACACAGGCCTCAATCATGCAGTCAGAAGCAAGTCTGCATCAGCAGACTCTAAGCAGGAACTAGGCCTTAAAGCATTAAATCCTCTATATGCTGAAGTGTCCTTGAGTATCCAAAGAGTGTGCTCTTTGGATAACTTAAAAAAATAAATGCACAGAAATATACAGTCATATTTAAACAGTATCTTGATCTAATATAGTCAATGTTACCTTGAAGTGATACAAACAGAAAGCTAATTCTCTTAAGCATTCTCCCTTACTGCTTCTTATTGGACTAGCTTGTATCCTTGTAAGCTTAATGAATAAATTACAAATTTAAGCCAGCCAGAAGAGCTGATCCACTGTATAACTCCTATAATCTTGGTTAGGTTGTTGAATCTTAGAAATTTCTTTGGAACCACAATTCTGTTAAAAGTTTCCCTGTAGTAACTAAAGCTTCAAAGTGATGACTTACAGATTAACCTCCCTTAACACTACAGGGCACAGTAAATAAAGTACTGGAGTTATCTCAAGCATATGTAAGTTTAACACTACACACACACACACAAACTGCAAAAACTACAGACTTAAACTTAACACCTGAACACTCTGACAGAATTTATCCTAACTTTAAAAATAAACATGCAATAGTAGCACAAACCTTACTGAAGGCTAAGTAAGCTCTGAGGGTTTTTAAAAAAAATATGGGTCTATTAACAGGTTTTTGTATTTGTTACTCTAAATTTAATCATCTGTTATACATTCAATTCAGCCTGAAGTGGATCTCTATCACTGTTTCACAGAACACTTTGCGTTCTACTTGTGATTTGACCTCTTCATGCTCCTGTCTATCTACATATTAATATGGCTCTAAAACCTCAGTATCTGAACCTAATCACTATGGTAACTGTAAGATTTGTTTACATTGAAAAAGAATATTAGAAATGTATGTAAATTTAACTGTCATTTAAATAAGTGGTTTTTCCTTCTGGGGAAAAAAGCTCCCTATACTGCCTCCTATTTATCTTGCTTCCATCTCCAGTATCCCCACCAGGCAATGAGCCACATTTGGAAAGCTCCCTATCATACAACTTCAACAGTCTGCTGTTGTAAATTCATAAATAGTTTACTTTAATAAGACAGATGTGCAGTATTTTATATCTTAGCACTTGCTAAAGAAAAATCGTAGGGCAATTAAAATGAGATTTTAAAACAACACTGTTATAAAGCCACAAAATCTAAAAAAAAAACATGCTAAACGTTTAACAGCTATACAGAAAGACTTCACTGCTCAGCAACTCGGATCGATCTAGAAATTAAACGAGTCTATTTCATTTACCATTTCCAGCAGTGAATATAGTACTTGGTGCACCTTTTACATAATACTTATTCACAGACAGTAGGCAAAAACTCTGATAGTAGAAGAATCCACATACAGACTGCTCTTTTTTATTAACAAAAACCAAAGAATTGAAGCATCACAGGTTTGTAACAGTTGTTTTTTTGTAAGATTTAAAGTATTTTGAAATGAGATTTACTGCTGCCCAGCAGGACCGGGAGCTGAATTACACGGGGGTGATGGTAACACGAATGGCAGTTTCAGCAAGACATATCAGCAAAATGGTAAAAAAAACCCTAACAAATGCAGTTGTTAAAAACTACTTTTAGGTACACAGTTCTTGGCCACACACAGAAGAAATCATTCTATTTCACCGAAATGATCTGTTTTGCTATTTAGCTTGCATAATATACGAAACATAAACAGTCTAGAAAGGTTTAAGAAAAGAAAAATGCATGACAGTGTGGTACATGAATACTACACAGCACCGAGAGGAAAATTAGAACCTGTTTGAAAATCTTTCCGCACCTTACAGCAATCTTTTCACTGCGGAGAATCACTTACTTGCACCCTCCCCGACCACATCAAGATTACTCATTCAAGAAAACTCCTACTGACGAATAGAAAGTAAGTAAATCTACCCTCTATTCAAGTAAACAACGTTGTAGAGCCAGCATTTCCCCCACAACGTTACTTTCTCGAGCAGGGTGACTGTGCCCTGCTCCTCCATGAAGCAAGCTCAGCCCAGGCAGCCATGTCCTTATTCTCCTACAAACAATGTTTCTGAAGGAGAACAGCCCCTGTTCGGGGAACTTACAGCTTCCCCCAGCATAACGCGGTGGAGCAAAGCCCGCCCCGCGATCAGCGAACAAGCCAAGGCACCGAAACACGGCAGTGGGGGCGAAGCTGCCCGCAGTCTGGATCTGCACCAGCACCGAGCCTCGCACCGGGGTCGGGACAGATGGACTGACAGATAGGACAGCATTTTTCCAGGCAACTCTCCCTCCCTTCTCCTCCCAGGCACACAAGCGAGTGTTTTACCTTCATGATGAGCTCAGGCTGCGGTAAAAGCCTCGATTGTGGCTGAGCGGCCGAGGCTGGACCTGGAATTTAAAACAAAGCGCTAAGGCACCGCACCAGCCGCTCGCACCGGGCGGGGGGAGGGGAGCCAAACATCGGGTGGGGGCGCTGGGCTCCTCCCGAAACTCCCCTTTTCCTTCCCCGGTTCCCCCCTTCTCCCGCAGCTCACCCCCTTCCCTCTTTCCTCGGCCGCCGTTCGCCCCCCCGGCTCCCACACGCCGCGGCTTCCCCTACACCCGCTGCCACTGACGCCATTTCTGTCAGAGGAGGAGAAACTTGCCACAACAACAACCCACCCCCGGCTGCCGCGGGAGGGGGAGGCGCCCCGGCCGCCTCCCCGGGGCGCTGCGCCCCCTCCCCGGGCACCGCGCGGCGGCAGGGCACCCGCGGGGGTCCCGGCGCAGAGAGCACCCCCGCCTCGCTTTACCGCGGGGAGAGGGAGAGAGGAGAGCAGGAGGGAGGGAGGCTCTTCCTCCATTGTACGAGGAAGAGTGCCCGTGTGCACGGCGGCGGAGCGGGGCGCCGGGAGCAGTCCCCCCACCCCGACACACACACGCTTTTGTAGGGGCTGCGGCTCCGGATCGCGGCGGCTCCTCCTCCCTCCGTCTCCCCCCCGAAATAAAGGAAAGCGCTGACTCCGCCGCAGGAGTTTCGGCAGCAACAGCCGCAACTCCCCGGCTCGGCGCAGCGGGTCCGGGCGGGGGGAGGGAGGGAGAGCAGGCAGGAGGCGGCGGAGGAGGGGAAGAAAAGGAAGAAGAAGAAGAAAAGAAGGGAGCGGGGACGGGGAGGGAGGAAGGGAGGGGGGCGGGGAGAAAGGGGCCCGACCTGCTCGGCGGGGACACGGAGCGTGTGTCTGTGCGAGTGTGGAGGAGGGGGCTCCGTCCCTCCCGGCAGAGGGGCTGGAGGAGCAGCCGCCGGTCCCTCCCCCCGGCCCGCCACTGGGTGTTTGGGGTGGGGGGGCAAGACGAAGCATCGGCGAGTCCCGCCGCAGTCTCGCTACCAGGAGAAAAACAAGCGCCCCCCTCCCTCCCTCGCCGCCGCACGCCCGGCTCCGCGCCCCCACGGGGCCCCCCGCCGCCTCCCCGCCCGCCGCCGGCGGGGCACGGGGGCTCCTTCTCCGGCTCGGCGCCCTCACCTTTGTTCCGCGGCGACCGCCCGCCCGCTACTCCCCCGGCCCGAGGCGGGGGGCACGGCAGGGAACTGGGCGAAGGCTCCTGTCAGCTTCGGGCACCCCCGGCCCCGCTGAGCGCTGCTGCAGCGGCTCCGCTGGCGGCGGCCCCGCACGGCGCGCGGAGGGGCCGATCCGTCCTGCGCGGCCCCGGCGGCGGTGACTGCACGGCTCGGTCCCCCTCCCCCTCCCGCACCGATGACTGACTGACGGGCGAACGGGAGCGGCCACGCCCCCTTCTCCACCTCCCCCATTGGGCCGTGTCCCGCAGGGCCCGCCTACCCCGCGGTCCCATTGGCCTTCGTGTCGGAAATACTGACATCATTCTTCTCCACTTCTATGGAAACTGAGACTCGGCGCCGAAGGTGCTCATGGGTAACGCTGTTCCTGCTCGGTGTTAGCGGCGTTTCCGGCAGGCAGCGCTGCGCGGCTCGGCGGACAACAACTCCCAGAGTGCACCGCGCGCCAGGGGCGGGGCACAACAGAGACGGCTAACGAGCGAGGGGGCGGGGCCTGCGCGTGCGCGGGCGGCGCTCGGTGGCGCATTTTCCCCCCAGGAGGGGAAGGTGGCGCCCGGCGGGGCGGAAGGAAGAAGGGGGGCGGCGCTCCGCTCTGGGCTCTGCCGCCGCCAGCGCCGCCACTCCCGGAGCGGCGGCTGCTCAGGGGCGGGGTTCCGGCGGCGGCGGCGGAGGAGGAGGAGGAGGCGGTGGCGGTGAGGCGAGGTCGGCTGCCCTGTTAGCTGGCTGTGGCTGGCGGGGGGCACTGGGGTCTGGGCGGCGGAGAGAGAGGGGGCGCCCCTCCCGGAGGGACCGGTCCGAGCCCGGTGCGGGGGAGCGGGTCCTGCGGCCGCCCCGCCCCGGCCAGGAGGGGCTTGTAGCCTGCCCGGCAAGGGGCCGGGGAAAGGGGGCCGCCGGTAGTGCTGGGCGGTGCCGGCGGTCGCCGGGGCGGGCGGAGTGGCTGACGGAGCGCTCCGGGGCCGGGGCTGCGCTGGGCTGGCGGCGGGCGGCGCTTCCCGGCCCTCCCTGGCGGCTGAGCCCGACAGCGCCGATCAGAAAATGGGGGTGGACGGCGGGAGGGGGGAGCGCGGCGTCCTCGGCTCTGGATCGCCTAAAATGGCGCTGAAGAGCTGGGCCCGCTCGTCCTGGGGGGCTGGAGGCGGCTGAAGAGGCTGCGCCTGTCGTGCTGAACTCCGAAAAAAATCAACCTTGTTTCCGTCGGTCCGGCTGTGGCGGGAGTTTGGTGGCAGCAGCTTCATGTTCTCTGTGAAGTGTGAGTTTTAGCCGCGTAACGCAGCGCTCCAGCTGCGGGCGCGGGTTTTGCCGACTCATCTTGTGGCTGCGGGTCAGCGCGCAGCTCAGAGACCCTCCCCGTCTGCGCGCCGGGACTTTGGCGGCCAAGGTATTGTTCTAGGGCTTCTGCAGCATTCGTGCTCAGGTTTTGGTTTTTTTTTAATCCTCATTAAAATGGAGTTATGATCACGGGAGCAGTATGCTCGTGTCGTTCTGGCGTTACTGTTGGAGTGGCCCTGTGGAAAGCTATTGTTTACTTAGCTGTATCCTTGGCGAAAGTGAGGGGTCTGCCACTGCCCTTCCACCTGTGGGAAGCTTGCCCGCCCACAGCTTGAATGCGAGGTGTTGGTCGGTGTCAGCCGGGAGGGGTTATAAACACCACTCTGCTAATGTGGACTAGTGTCCCAGTTGCATTTGGATTAAGACTTCTAGTGGTCTCTGTTTGAAACAGTAGGTATTCAGTATGTTTTCTGAGTATCCCTTTTGAAACTCTCTTTCTCACTCCTACCTGCCTGCTCCCCCTGTCTGGGGCTTCTTCCCTCCCACTGGTTACAACGAAGCCAGTTTCTCAGTGCACTAAATTCTGTGATGGAGCTGATTTGAGAACTTTCTGAATGGTTCATTTTATAGGGAAGATTTTTGCTTCTTTGGTAGTTGTCTCTTATTTTCTCTGTAATTGCAGAATGACTGCAGCCCCTGAGATGATGGTACTTTTTAAAATACCATCTGCATGTTTAACCTGGACTATTTCAGACTTATATATTTGGGAATAGAAGAAGAAGGGTCTGCGGAGTGGAATGGAACAGGGTAGCCTGAGAAGCTGTTTTGCAAAGTTTCAGAGGGAAACTTTTTCTTGACATTTGGCCTAGAATTAATCATCATTAATCATCAACTTTCATCCTCTCTACAAAGAGGATCTGGACACAGATCATAGCTTCGAGTACAGCTTTAGAGTAGTTCCACAGTATGGAGGCCCACGTCACCATCTTATCCTGGTGTTACGTGTCTTTTCAAAGAGGTCATCAGAGATAAGGTTTGATGCAGTCCAAAAGACAGCTGTTTGGGCTCTCTGTTGTGTGTGACTTTTCTTTGTGCCTAAGTGAAGATATAAGAAATAACGGGAAAATTAACTTTGTAATGTATATTAATTGAAATGCAGCAAGTTTGTGTGCTGGTTTAAAAGGTAAAATGGCCTTAACTGCTTTAATAAGCATAGATGTAATCAATTCTTCCATTTTCACTAACAAAAGCCTTTTCGTTGCCTTTCATTTATTGTTTAACTGCTGGCTTTTACTTTTTAATGGGAGAGGGTAACTTGAGATCTTGTGTGTAAATCACTGAGAAGTGTAACTTCCATAACAAATCGGTCAGTCACCTCAGCAGGAAACCCTTAATATCAAGCATTTCCCAAGTGTGCTGTACGTGGTAATTTTGTGCAAGGAGCAATAACACTACACATCTGGTATCATGGTATTTTTGCTTAGAGGCTTTTGTAATGAATTTTGTTTACATGTTTCTTTATCGAGGGTCCCTTTCTATGTATAAGTTTGGGGGAGGTTATTTAATGGTAGAATAGTAGTATAGAAAAATTTAGTTATATTGATTTGTGATTAATTACTTTTGTTCATTAGTCTTTTTTGCCTTTTATTAAAAAAAACAAAACCTCTGTACTTGTGGCAAAAAGTGCCTGACTTCTATTCTGCTGATATTTAGTATTTCGGATGAACTCCTACTAGTTTTGTGCAGAAAGATGCAGATATTTAGGTTGATGCTGTACAATACTAATGAATTTCAAGTTAGTTGGGGATTCTGAATATTGACTTGGTTCCTTACAGATGAGCAAGAGACCTAATTCCCTGAGGGAAGAGGAAGAGCTTTAACATTTACCTCTAAGCAAGAGCTTTCATAGGAGAGTACTCCCAATCCCAGCATCTCTCAGCTTAGCTATGCACTTTCAATTCTATCACTGTCTGTGTGGCTTTTTGACAAATAATAATCACAGGGGAGCTGTTAGGTTGATAGTATATCCTTATATCTATCTCCACCAGATTCTTTCTGCTTGAAACATCTGGGAGTAGACTCTGAAAATCTTTGATTTTACCTCCTCACTGAAGTCCTTTGAGACTTACTCCTTATATGTGAGGGTACAGTTTGACAGCTGCCTCTTAGTGGCAGTGTGGGTTGAAAGCACTTCAGTTACAACAACAAGCTGGCAACAAAATAAGGAGTCAAGGGTGTCAAATCTGATTTTGATTAGTGTGTAGCCTGACCTCTAATTGTGCTGGCACATCATGGATAGGATGGAGAGGATGTACTTCTTATCACAGCATCACTGCCAACAAAATATGCGAAGCTTTCCCAAAAGGTGCAGCCTTACAAACATTTTGTGACAACTATATTTGCTTAAATAGCCTTTCTTGCCCCTGAAGTGCCAATACATTTGATGAACACACAGAGTGAAGCAAATGAAGATGATCTATACCTAAACTTGAAAATAGTTATTAACACAGATCAGTTGCCCAAGTACAGACTGCTACAAATGCTTGTGGGTGTGGAAGGTGGGAATGGGCATAGACAGGAACTGATTGAGCTATACTCTCCCAGCTTCTTGTGCACCTGCTCCCTGGCAGAGCTTGGGAAATTGAAAAGTCCTTCACTTACAGTGAGCACTATTTAGCAACAACTGAAACATTAGTGTGTTATTAACAGTACTCTTACGCTGAGTCCAAAACACAGCACTACACCAGCTACTAGGAGGAAAATTAGCTCTATTCTAGCCAAAACTGGGACATTAATTTACATAACTACTCACTTGCTCCAGGAGGAAAGAAATCAATCCTTTGCAGGATACTAGCAAAGTATCTGAGAAGTGATGAAGTGCTGAAGTAGCATGAGACTTTATGCTACTGCTGCAGTTCCTGTCTTAAAACTGCATGAGAAGAATTGTTTTGAGTTGCTGCATCTGCAGTGCAGTAAGAAAGGCTAGAGGTGAAAGGATAGTAAATCTATCGCAGAAAAGAGTCTGAAAAAACAATGCAGATGGAGATGACCTAAAGTATGTGAATTGAAGCTAATCAGTAGAAAATTGTTGATATCTGTAGGCCCTGGATCTTAAAAGATTATTCATAAGAGCCTATTACATTTGTGGTGTATGGGAAAGTGTGTAGAGCTGTCTGTATGCTTGAAGGGTGGTAGAAAAATGGTATCTTTCTATTTTCACTTATAACAAAAGAATGAGGAATTATATCAAAAGACTGAAGCTAGTATTCTATTTCTTTAGGTTGCCTTGGTCTGAGATGTATTTTCTGCTCTTAAGACATTTCCACTTTTGGAATGTCTAATATATGGAGAAAGCATTTAGCGAGATCTAATCAGATTAGTTGTGTGAAATTTTGTATGTGGGATTTTGTACGAGTGTCTTAAAGATTTGCAGTGGAGCTTTGGTAAAGTTTTAAATACTTCATCACCTAAGCAATCTGCTATATACAAGAAAGTAAAATCTAGAAGTTGGCTTAAACTTCATTATTAATTAGAGAAAACTGTACTTAGCATGTATTATATGTGTTTCTTTGGTAAATGACATCTGGAAACCTTTTATATATTGAAGGTGTCATGCACAAAATTGGAATATTTGCACCTAACCTGTAAGTCAGCTGACATTTTAGTTGTCTGCATCTACTACTTACTTAAAAATTTTTAAATAGTGTTAATAACACTTTCTTTAACAGTGAACTACATCTTGGGAAGTAAAGAAATGGATGGGATGGATGAAACATCTAAAAGAATCCTAGAGCCATACCAGTATTTGCTTCAATTACCAGGCAAGTTTCTTTGTACTGTGTTGTTTTAAACATCAAAATTGTTTTTATGACAACTTTTGTTTTGGGAAGTAGAAGCCAAGAAGTTTTTCTATGCTTGACTTGTGGATTGAAGAATAATAAAAACTAATACTTTTCAATGTTTCTCTTTTACTTGTTCTTTTCTTCCTCTTATGGAACCTTTTTTTTTTGTGAGATTGGTACAGTAGCTCTTGTGTCTGTAGTAATGTTGTCATATTAAAATTGCAATTCAGTTACTCTGTTCTCCAGAATAGCTGCCTTGCCTGATTTTAAAAACTGATGAAGGCTAGTATTGAAGACTTGATCCTGGTTTTAAACTCAGGGATGATATTTTGTTCTGTCATTGTTTGCTGTACTGAACTCAGTGGGTTGTGGGTTCTTTTGGTTGAGGGGGAGGGGTGTTGTTTGAGGAGTTTTTGTTTGGTTAGAGTCCTTTGGGAGGTTTTTTGGGGTGTTTTTTTGTTTGTTTAGCTGGTTGGTTTTGTTTTATTTTTTTGGGGTTTTCATTAACCTGTTCCTCTTGTGTAATTTGTTCTCCTTGGTGTGTGTAGAGACAGGTGCTCTTATGGCCAATTTCAGCTGTCCGTATTCACGGCTTGTTTCACCTGTCAGAGGTTCAGCCAGTCCTTGTGTAGGATCAGGTCACCAGCAATACATTCACATGAAGTTTTCAGGCCTTAACAGTATAGCAGAATTCAGGAGGCAGTTTGAAAACAAGCTGCTGTATGGATATGCCCCTTGGAAGCCTCTTCGACTAAACAATCAGATTGCTGTGACTTTTATTTGTACACCTAAAGTGTAAGAAAGACCATACAGGCTATCAAAGTGACTAATTTTGTAAAAATAGTGACAGAACAAATTTGTCATTGGAACTACTGCATAAATGCCTGGTTGCCCTCTGTCCAGCTTATATTGCATGCTGAAGGAGTTAAGGAAGATACAAAATTTGGGTAAATATTAAGGAAATATTTCTGATCAAAATTATATCTGACCAGGGTAGGAGACATTCTGCCTAGACAAGTAGCATTATAAATCACAGGCAGAGTACTAAGTGGCTTTTGCCCATCTGCAGCAAGAGCTGTATTCGGTAGGGTGGGTCCTCAGAGTCCTAATTCATTATACCTGAGTATAATGAATTTCATTATTAACTTCTACAAATATCCAGGATTTTCTTGCCAACATTAGTGATTTCATTTGACTTGGCAGTTAGCACCAGGTTAAAAACTAAGAAAAGGAAAGAATTTGGCAGTTGAATGCCTTTTTAATGCCAGAAGGCTTGTTTCCCATTTCCTCATGTGTACTCCTTTTGGCTATGTTGAACTGGGTGGTGGTCTTTCTAGAGAACTACCTTGAGAATGAGTCTGTGATATTACGGAGAGCTTTCTAAGCCCTGGTCCTGAAAAAATTTGTTTTCTTCAAACATAATCTTTAAGTCTACTTTTTATTTTATTAGATTATCTCTTTAACCAAGGAATGTTGCAACACCTCTGCATCTTTAGCTGCTAATTATTTTTAAAGCTATTTAGATACCAGGAAGAAAAGCTCAGCTTCCTAGTAGGAAATATACAGCACCCAAAAAGTGCCCCAAAATCTTCTATAGGCAAAAGTGCTTGACTAATAGCTCTTCAGGTACTTTTCACTTTAAATGATGTATCTAGAATATATGTTTAATCTTCTCACGTTGATTCCTGTGGCTAAATTCTTTCCTTTGTGAGTTTACCTGTAATAACTCTGCTAGTGGCTTATGTAACACTACACTTGCTGGCAGTACAGGTGTGTTGTATCCTGTCCTGCTAAAGTATCATAAATCTGATAGTGCACTTTACCATGTTGACTTCTTGTTATTTAGTGTATGTTTTGGGGAAGGTGAGAGACAAGATCACTGCTCTCTGTGCAGTAGTGGTGGTGTGATTCAAAAGAAAACTTCTCTTAAACTAGGCAGGTGAAAGTGGTGTACCTGTGGGAAGCTTGTACTGAGTAACAGGTGAGGCAGAGAGGGTTCCCAGTCATAAATAAACCATGTTTACTGTGTTTGAAATACTGGCTTTGCCTAAGGTCGGCTATGTCAAGTACAGATCAGTAGGAACCAGTTACATGTGTGAATCTTGGAGTCAGTGTGAGTACCAGTGCTTAGTAAGGGTGGAAAAAATGAGCTTATAGATGCTGTTTCTGCCTAGAGTGGAGCTCAAATAGATGCCTGAGCTAATACAGCAGGCTCTTGTTGAAAGGGGCAGTTTCATTCCATCCACTTAGCCTCTGGCAATGTTCTCCTGCTGCTTAACTTGTGCCAGTTCTCAACTTGCTAATCAAATTATTAGGGGGGTATCAATCACCTAACCTGTTAAAAACTTGCCTGGTTAATCTCCTGTCTTGTTAGTGAGCAGGCACAACGATAGGAACAAGAAGCTGTTTCTGTGTTGGATCAGTTTGAGCTCTGAGGGGCTTTGCAGAAAGCTTGGCTGAGTGTCAAATATGTACACTACTGCTCTGCAGTAGTCCAGTTCCTTATCTTGAAAGTCTAGTTAAACTCTCCAAGCAGTTTAGTAACCTATGGTTGAATAAGTGTAAATACATATCAAAGTTTGCATAAAAAGGGATTGTATAACTGTATTAAGGTTGGTAGCAGGGAAGGGAAAAAGCCTGCTAATGTTGTCATTTGTGTAAGAACACAAATTTTTGACTTATGAGTATTAACTGCTTAGTAGAGGAAATTGATTACTCTGTTTCCCTTTGCTAAAATAAGACTTTTAATGGTAACAGTCTTGTGGTGATACTTAAAGTAACCTTGTATATTTCTTTGACCTCAACAGCACTAGGATAGGGAAGCTACTAGGCTTAAAGTATTTTTAGTATGGTGCTATTTTAACTGCTAGTATGGTAATTAATGTTTATCCTTTCTTGAGCAGAAATTATTGCTTGGGAGAAGAACATAGATTCTGAAACAGTAACTTTTCTTGTAAAATCTCACTGTAATGGAACATCGCCATACTAGTTTTTAGCAATGTTCTGTTTAATCTAGTATTTTGTCACTTAGTATCATAAAGTGCAGGAGTGACTTTCATAGATTCTGTTGAGGTTTGTATCAAAAATTACTTAATTCACACACATGGTGAATCTTTTAAGAGTCTGAGTTAACAGCAGTAGCTGATATTGTAGCACTAAGGAGTATATGGAATTTCAGTTGTCATATAACTGATATGGTTAATAGCTTGCTGTTGAAAGGGACAGATTTTGATCCCATTCATGACTGTGCATCTTCCCATTCTTGTCCTGCTGGTCTTGCCCGCAGTCTTTCCTGGTCTTGTTTAGCAAACTGAACAGTCAAGACTGGTTTTGTTGTTCAGCTTTTTCTGCTGGGTTGTTGAACTTGATCAGCCTGGTGGGGGAGTTAAGCACCACAGGCCATGATCCCTACCACTGGCACAGCTACCCTTGGCACATCAGAGGCCTCTGCCTGGACCAAGTTCCTGAGGGAGGCTGCCCCTCTCTAGATTGTGAGCTGCAGGGATGCCTGGTGGCACCTGCTAGCCAGAATCAAGCGATGTCCCTGTTCCTAAAGGCGTGTAGTTGTGCAAAAGCCGTGTCACCAAGCAAAGGAATGGTGGAAGGGGATCAGCAGGCTTGCACAGCTAGAGTTATGCTAGAGTTATGCTAGCATCATAAATAACAAAAATTACAAGACTCTACAGATTCGAGCATCTGAAACCTCCAGGTATATTGACAGGAGGGCAGAAATAGTCTCTGCATATCAGGTTGGGAGATGGATACTCCCGCGATGGTGAAGGCTGGTGGCCTCTGACACCAGGAGGGAGATGCCTGTTCCTTGAACAGATGTGCAGTTGCCAGATAGGTTCAGAGCACTGAAAGAAGACACATGGCTGGAAACTCTTTCTAGGCCTTATAAAACCATAGAATCATTTAGGTTATAAATGACTAAGCATCAGAACAGCACCTGGGGCAGCAGCAAGTGGTGAGACTGAGCAGAGAGTGGGGAGACTGACTCCTGTAGGAAATAGAGGCTTCCACATGTTGTTTTGTGTTAGGGAGGTTTGCTGCTTCTAGATACCCCTGACAGGGGACTGCCAAGGTGTGTTTCACCTTTAAAATACTTAACCTTAAAGCTCTTCGACTTGAACACTAATGGATATAGCAAGGGGGTGCCCAAAGCTTATTCAGTAAGACTGTGTGGCCTTTGGAAGGAGGGCCAAGGCCACAGGAAGCCAGGTGGATCTTCTCTGTGATCCACAACCCCCTTCTCACCATCAGGAGGAATAAACAGATACTGCCTGTCTACAGCTAGTTAGTTTCACAGCTCATGCTGATAGCAGAGCTTTGGCTCTTATGGCCTTGAGACCTCCTTTGCAGAGCAAGGACTACCAAGAGGGGATAGCATCCACCTGTTCAAATCAGGGCCAAAGTAGAGATTACAGTAATACAAAAATGACTACACACAATCAAGTAAGGAATTAGTGAACCTGCAAAAAAAGTGTATAGGCTGATGTGAGCAAGACACTTAGAAATCTACAGATCAGGTCAGAAGGCAAATCATACCAGAGCTCCAACAAGGAAGTAGAAACAGAACTTGGTAGGGTAAGCTCTTGCTTTTCTGGGGATCTGCAGATTGGATGCTTCTCTGAAGTGCCTTTATACAGATGCATACATTATTGGGAGTAAAAGGGAGGAGGTAGAGTTTGGATGCAACTGTAGGGCAGTAATTTTAGTGTAGTATAAACACACAGCTAGAGTGCTGCAATGGATGGATGTGGATGGCCTAGGAAGACAATCTGGGGTGGCAAGGAATGGGAATTGCATTTTATGTGAAAGAACAGTTGAATTGCATGGAGTTTTACCTTCAGTCAGATGAGCCTGTTGAGAGCTTATGGGTTGGGTTTTGGGGGCAGATTAATAGGGGTGACATAATAGTGGGTGTTTGGTACAGACCCCCTAAGAGGGAAGAAGCTGATGAGACCTTCAGCCAACTGCAAAATGCTTCATATTTATAGGTGCTGATTCTTATGAGAGTTACCTTACAGTGTGGTAGTAGAAGCATCACAGCAGGACACAGGCAGTCCAGGAGGTTTCTGGAATGAACTGATGACCTCTTGCTAACACAGGTGACCACGGCACTGATGTAGGAAGGCATTATGCTTGAGTTCCACTTAAAGAGAAGGGAGAATTGGTTAGGACGTTAAGACTGAAGGCAACCTTAGTTACAGTGACCATGGGATGGTGACATTCAGGATTGTGTGAAGGAGCAAGGCACAAATCAGGATCACAATGCTGGACTAGTTAACCTTATTTTGAGCAGAGGAGTTATGCTAGAGAATTCTGTCAATGACCTTAGGCACCAGTAGCTGCACAGGTTAAAAGTGTGTGTGCCTGCTCTCTGCCTGTCTTCATGCAGTTAAGTTATGCTGTTCGTTGTCTTCTTGTAGCTGCTTGGAGAGGTCTGCCTAGGGACTTCATCCACTTTTTAATCCATCAGAGGATGCAGCTAAATGTGCAAGTGTGCAATACAGCTGAGGTAATAAAAGAGCTTTCTTCCTCCAGAAGGGCAATGGCCCTTCCCCTGATCCTCAGCATCTCCTGCTCACCTTGTACTGATTGTGGCAGATCCACTGCATAAGCTGACTCAGTACATAAAGCTGGCAGAAAGCTAACCTAGCAAAACGCTGTGTTCTCTGCTGGGCTAATGAGTTGAATTAGCTGTAATGGGGACTAGGTTAATAGTCCCTCTGCTCTTTCCCATGCTGTTCTAGCCCTTTCATGAGCCCTCTCTGTAAGTGGGGTGCTGTCTTAAGGGCATAATTTGTGGTTACTTGAATACAGCTAGAGTGAAGCAATACTAACCAGGAGCCTGTCCAGAATGGAGATCTGTAGTTTTTGGGTCTGTGCTCTATCATAAGAACAAGTGTGTATATAAAGAGTAAGTTGGCTGGTTTTTTTCCTTTTTTTTTCCTTTAGATGAGAAGCATCTCATCTGAAGAGGAGGAGGGAATGTCCTCAATACAACATCTTTAATCTACCTTGATATTTGTTTGGAGGATAAAGCTTTAACATTCTTAGCCATAAAAGGAATTTCTCACTATTCTTCTCACCTTCTCCACCCAGCATTATTAAGGAGGAAAGCTTTCCACAGTTGCTGTTTGATTTGGATAATAATTTGGGATCTTAGGCAAATTAAACCAAATGCATTTAGTAGAGCTTTGATAAAAGCTTGGTGCAGTAATGTCTATTATTATAGCTCTATACAGTAGGTAGAGCTTCGAATTTTGGATGTTAGACCTCTATTCTTCAATTTTACAATAGCCTGCGTAGAATAATTAACAGAGTGGTGGAATGTGACAGTGAAGAAAGTGGATAATTCTGGCAGTGCTCCTTTTAATTTTGTCCTAGTATCCCTGTATGGTTGTCTTGTCTAGTTTGGGGAGAGGAGGGATGTGGCACGGAATGGAGTCTTCTGCATCCAGGCTTTAGAGGCCAGTATTGGAGGGGTTTGGTCTTTTGCCACCACAATATGGCTGCAGGCATAAATTGTGTGTACAGAAAATCACTGTACTATCGCATAGACCAGGTAAGATGGACTTCAGAATCAGATAAAATAGTGTCAATGTGGCAATAATGTTCCTTTAGAATACAAGTAAATCTGCATCTATAAAAGGAAAAATAAATGTCTCACTATACAGGTAGTGTTTTTTTCCTTGAAAAGTCAGTGTCTAGGAAACCTTGCTAGTCAGGGTAGACAAGTCTAACAACTCAGATGCTGTCTGTACCAAGGAACTGAAGTGGCTTAATCCTTTGTGCATGCTATAATCCATTTAGAGTGTATGGTAGTCAAGTTCCTCATGATGAAATAATGCTTGTTGCTGAACATCCAGCATTCTTTAAGTGTATTTTCTAGGAAATGCATTAATAAAACAGGATTAGCTGCCTAGAATAAAAAGAAAAAGCAGGTTTTGTCTGTATTTAAGTAATTTAGAGGAGAATAAACAACTATAGATAAGGTATAGATATGGTACAGTTCAGTTAATGTAATATTCTGACTGGTTTTTGTTATGAATATGGTGAAATACTTGTTAATCCTTAACTGGTAAGCCATACAGTTTGGCAAATACTTGTAACAGTTATTCTCAAGGAGAGACAAAACAATCCTTCCCTTCTGCAGAAAACTGTTAGTGTTTAAAACTGAGCACAGACAACAAAAATGGAGAAAACAAGCCAAAGTCATTGTATGTCCAGGTAAGAATGCCTGTTCACGTGTGGCAGAAGCAGAGGACAGAGCTCCTGGGGGGAAGAAGAGGACCATTTTGTTAATCTTGTCTAGTGAGGACCAGAAGATGGTGGTGACAGGGCAGCAGTGGACATCATTGAGAACTGAGAAAAAAAGTGCAGACCTCTGATCCAGGCAGGAAGGTTATCATCCTTGCTACAAAGCCCAACCCACAAAGCTATTGCTTACCTCGTGGTGACTTAATTAGAAGGGGAAAAATTCTTAGTCCAGTTTCTCCAGGGTCTGTCACTGCAAGTGAATTTACCCATACTTATTATTTTGTTCTGTATATGCTGGCTACACAGTCATAGAGAAGCCTTAGGGAGAGATTCAAATGTTGCTATTTCTTTGGTGCTATGGAATTATCAACATGAGGACTAGTATTGCAGAATATCTAGTTATGTCTCAGCACATCTTGAGTCGAGTAATATGGGTTCCATGGGTGTCTATGTTGCACTTGCTTTGAAGTTTATTTGAAGCTTTTTCCAAATGCTTGTTTATGTGAGCTATATATACAAAGCTGTTTTTGTAAACCTGTCTTGCAGTTATTCCAAGATATTATACATAGCTGAGCTTCTCGAAGTTCAGAGCAGAATTGTCTCAGTGTGGATAAGGGATGACTTTATTTCATATTGAACATGACTAGATGCTGAATAGATATTTGTACATGAAAACCAGCAAATTACCAAAGAAAGTAGACATCAATAATGTATAGGCATATGGTTAAGTTCTATTGAAATTCACTTTGTCATGTAGAAGGTATCTGGATTGAACAGAGCGACTTGTTTTAACACTGAACTTGGTCATTTGATGTTGTCTTTAATTCCTATGAAATGGGATGCCTGCTTGGCTCCAACGAAGTAGATTTTACCAAAGCAGACCAAATCTTATTCGTAGGTAGATTTCATGGGTAGAAAATAAATATCTGAATTCTTGGAAAGTTCTGTTATGCTCAGAATGTTATGTTCAGATTTTTGTTTAGAGTTATTTAGTATGTATATGAAATGTCACTTTCCTGCTTTACAAACTTACAGTAGCAAGTAAAGAATAATTCTACAGGAGAAAGACCTAAAAATTGACAGAAACAGCTATTGAACAAATACCCATACTTTCAACTAATAATGAATCATAATTGAAACTTTTTAATCTTAAAATTAACATGCCTTGCAAACTAGCTGATCTGTACAGGCTACCAACATGGTCAGGATCCCGTGCTAATTAAATTGTGAAAACTAAATATAGTAACCTGTAAATAGGTACTTTAAATATTCCTGTGAAGTATTTAAAATGAAACTGCTGCTACTTGATGTTTATTTCAATAAAGAAACAAGTGATGCACTGATATATTTTCCACTTTTGTGTTGTCACACTGATCAGTTTTTTTAATTTGGTCTCAAATCAGCTATAGTTGTTAAGACAAACTGTTGTGCCTAATAACGAACTCTATTATTTTTATAAATGCCTATAATTTTTTTATTGTAGGTAAGCAAGTGAGAACCAAACTGTCCCAGGCCTTTAATCACTGGCTGAATGTTCCAGAAGATAAAATACAGGTACTGGCTAATTATTTTTAAAAGGTTGTTATCTTGCTTCCAAGACCATTGATAACAGATGATTCTCTTACATAGCATAAATTATCAGAAATCTTAAATGCACTAATTTCTGAATTTCTGCAAGTGAACTTCAGGAAAACAATTTCAGTGCAAAGTTTTTACTGTGATGCAACAGTAAAGAAATTATTTCCATGTCTTACTAGAATAGTTACTTCTTTCCAAGTGTGTTCAACCTTTGAAGTTGTAGATAAGTAGCTGTCATTGTTACCCACTTAACATAACTCAGTTATTAACACTGAGTTTTTAATAACTTACAAAACAAGCTAGACAGTTACCTTGTAGGATTCCCAAGTATATTGTTTGAAAATAAAATCTTGAGATTCTGATACAAGAATATCAAAGTCAGCAGTTAAATCAACATTAAAAACCTAAAACTGAGAGGGATGTATCATATAGTCTGCAGTCCTTACTTTCTAATGAGAAGGATTATCTAGGAATTCTCATTGTCTTTTTCTCTTGAACAAAGTGTGCAGAATGCATGGCTGTGTATGTAAACTCTGTAGCTTTTCAAATGAAAAGTTATCCTCCTTTTTAGGTTAGACTGCAGTTTTGTTAAACTGCTACAGAGTGTGCAAAATATCTTCTGTCCAAGGCAGTGTAAGGAAGCAATTTAATTGGTTGTGGTTTTTGACACCCAACTGGTCCTTTGTTACTGCTGCCAACAATTAATGAAATTATCTTTAGAGTTTGTGAAGGAGTCATTTTTAGGTGGCTTACAAGTGACACTTCATAGTTCTCAAGCAGCAAAGTGATTTAAGTGGTTTAAGAGGCTGCATTTCATAATCTGGGAACGATTTGATTTTTCAGCCTGTCTGTAACTGTCTAGCAGAATTTATTGTCTTTCAGCTAGACATATGTTACCCTTTGTTCTCAGACAAACATCCAAATAAAAGAAATAATATAGCAACCTCTGTATGGTATGTATGGGTTTAATCTAATATCACAGATCAGAATGCAGATTGGAAGAAGCCTCTGGAAGTTATCTAGGACAACCCTGTACTTAAAGCAGAGCTTGCTCTGTAGCTACTTTAGGCTTCTGGCAGCCCTCTTGAGTTTTAAAAATCTGGTGATGGGGTTTCTGCAGCTCCCCAAGTCCTGTCTTCTCATGCTGAACCCCTTTCATTATAACAGAACCTTTCATTTTATTCAACTAGCAGGTTTTTATATTGCAATCTGACTGCTACTTCTTGCTTTTTTGCTGGGCACCCATGACATTGTGGTCCATTTTTTAGTGTTAATAGTAAACCAAAGCTGCAGTGCCTCTGTGAACAGAAGTTACCAGTTCTGTCACTTTAAACTGATGATCGTGTAACTGCTATTGAAGGCTTGGACCACTTGTTTTGATTATCTTTACGAAGAAAACCAATGCTTAAATGTCTCCTTTACTGCTTCAGTTGGTTGTTATGGCAGGACAAAACAAGAGCCTGTCATCTTTTAGTCTTCATCATGATGCAATTATTGCAGCTTTTGTGCATTTTAGTACTAATTTTAATAACTAAGGATGGCTGAAGTCTGGAGGAACACTTCTGGTCATCTTTTTGACGTCTCTCTTGATCTTCATAAGATGTCCTCTGTTTCTAACAGCCTGATTAATTTCCAGCTATTTGTATTTCCTTTATTAAAAATCTGAATTCTGGCATTCATTCTGGGACTTTTTTCTTACCCTAGATTATTTGACTTTGTGTAGTTTATTTAGATTATACAAATGAGGCTACTGTTCCTTGGTAGTTTATTTTACTGTTAATTACCGCTGTTTCACCTTTTGCTCCAACCAAGTGATCTCTTCCCCCAACACTTACTGAATTTCTGGTTCCCTTTTGGTGCTGTACTGAAACACTTCAACTTGAAATGTTGAAGTAGAGAACACTCGGTTTGTCAGGTGAGCTTCTTTCTGAGAAGGCACTGAAATGGCCTAGCAAGAGTCAAGGAAATTTTAAAGCTATTGCAGATAAGGAGGTGGAAGAAACCCGTGTGTTGGACTGATAGTGCAGCAGATACTGATTAGATAGATGTAGGTTGTAAGAAAACACTGCACTCTGTACTGGGTCTTCAGCTTTCATTATGGAGACCAGTCTTTTCATTTTCTCAGGCTACTTCCTGATGTCTTCTAAAATAAGCTTTTTCTGATACCTGAACTGTTTCACATCTTTCCTTCACCTTTGAAGCACTTTTGACACTATCTTCAGTTCACAAGGTAATTTGATAGAAACACAGAGTCAGGAAACACTGTTTCCTTTAAACCTTACCTATGGAAGCTGCAAGAGGTCATGAAATTGGCAGTGATATGAAATAGGTTAGCTAGAGAAGTACTAGAATAAACTTATCCAATGAATTCACAGAACACAGGGAAACATTCCTGATAGTACTGAGAATGAGATAATGGACCAAAGCAAATAGGTTTGTAGAGCTGCCTTCAGTAAGTACACTATACTTCGATTCATGAGTGTTTAAGTAGGTTGTTCTTGCAATAGTATATCAGGAAAGGGATTAAATTCCTGGGGTTTGAGTTTTAATCTTTGGGACAATGTTCACTGAACACCCGGTGGCTCGGTGCTCAAGAAAATGCTTACAGCAAAGTCCTTATTTTGTCCCACAGCACGCACCAGATAGGACCATACTATATATTTGCTGCCATTTTATGGTGGTCTAAGTATTTTTTAACCTTTGTTTTGATGAATTTTGACTGAATGTAATGTTTGTAGCTAAGGAGTGTAATTGGTTCATTAGCTTTAAAATCATATCTTAATCAGATGTGTATTGCAGTGAATTTATACAGTGTGCACTTTTATGTGCTTAAATTTATTTCCATTTAAGCAGGTGCTGAATATACCTGTTGCTTGTGTGGCAGCTGTGGAATAAAAGCAGGATATAGTGTTAAGACTCTTATTTTTTTCTGGGGTTGTTAAGGTTCTGTTCTACTCAAAGTAGTCAGCTACAAGCCTGATGTTATGAACAGTTTATTGCACACCTCAGGTGGTGTGTGATACTAGTCTACCTAGTAACAAGCAGAGTGTAGGAAGCTTCTCAAAAGAAATTATGTCTGTTGTCTTTCTGCCAAGAATTTTTCAAATGATGTTTCAGAGGGAATAGTCTGTCCTTTAAGAGCTCAGTGCTGAATATAACCATACAAAGTGTGGGAAAAGAAAGATGAGCTCTCCACTTATCAAAACATGGTTCACAAGAGAAATGTGATAATGGGTGATACCTGACAGTCTCAAAAACTGACTTTGGGAGATTTCAGGTTTGTAAATCTGAACATTTCAAAATACTGTATTTCTTTTATTTTCCCCTAGTCGTGTTTTTAATATCAGTTATTCCATAACTCCTAGACAATGGCTTGTTTTAGAACTGTAGTAACAGTGAAGAGGAGCATGCAAGGGGAAGCACTTCAGGGAGTAAAGTTAACTTTGAATCTGAAAACATTACACATAAGACTCTGTGATCCAGGACTTAGAGCAAACTGGATGGTGAAGAGAAGCATAAATCTGTACTAACAGTAAAGGCAAGTTGCCTAAAGAGGAACCTCAATGATAGAGAATATAGTTCTTTAAAACGTTATCTATTTTAAATATAGTTTTGCAAAATTAATGGTTAAATTGGAGTGACAAACTTAACACTTTTCTCTTCTTGTAATAGGTTATCATTGAAGTGACAGAGATGTTGCACAATGCAAGCCTACTTGTGGATGATATTGAAGATAACTCAAAGCTACGACGGGGCTTTCCAGTGGCACACAGTATCTATGGAATTCCATCTGTAATCAACTGTGCTAATTATGTTTATTTTCTTGGCTTAGAGAAGGTTTTAACCCTTGATCATCCAGATGCTGTTAAAGTTTTTACCCGTCAACTTCTGGAACTCCATAAAGGCCAAGGCTTGGATATTTACTGGAGGGATACTTACACCTGTCCTACAGAGGCTGAGTATAAAGCGATGGTACTGCAAAAGACAGGCGGTCTCTTCGGATTAGCTGTAGGCCTCATGCAGCTCTTCTCAAATTATAAAAAAGACTTAAAGCCGCTTCTTAACACACTTGGTCTCTTCTTCCAAATAAGAGATGACTATGCCAACTTACACTCCAAAGAATATAGCGAGAACAAGAGTTTTTGTGAAGACTTAACTGAGGGCAAGTTCTCATTCCCAACCATTCATGCAATTTGGTCAAGACCTGAAAGTACTCAGGTGCAAAACATTTTACGTCAAAGGACAGAGAACATAGATATAAAAAAGTACTGTGTACATTACCTTGAAAATGTTGGTTCCTTTGAGTACACTCGGAATACATTGAAAGAGCTTGAATCTGAAGCCTATAAACAAATTGAATCACTTGGGGGAAACCCTGAGCTTGTAGCACTAGTTCAACAGCTGAGCAAAATGTTCAAAGAAACTGAAAATTAAAAAATTGACTTCTGGGTGTGGATTAAAACTTTTGAAAATGGGAGAATAACCAGATGAAGAGCTGTGATAATCAGTCTTAAGTAAAACTTTCTCTTGTAGCCATGTTACAGAAATTACTGTTAAAAATATCTAGTCATTGAGTTTTGAAATATATACCTTATCTCTAAAGTCTTAACTATAACTGCTTACAATTGGTTTTGTTAAAGCAGATGTACTAGAACTAAAGCAAGTTTTGAATCTAAGTGTAATAGTCTTGACAGAATCACAGGCATTATTTCATACCAAAAACTCTCATGCCCCTAACCAGGCTATGATAGGATTTTGGTTGAAATTCTGTGTTAAATCAGGTTGACATAATTTACATACTTAATATGTATATTATGCATTTTAAACAATGCTCTTGTAAACCAAAATTTATGTTAAAAACAAAAAGTCAGTACTTACAACCACAATGCACATAAAATTGTGTGATATTTCTAAGTTTGACTTGTGAAGATCAGGTGGATCAGTTTACTATGTCCTAGAGTCAATATCCTACCAGCTTCTCTGGATATTTTCAGGGGAATATGAATTATGAAAGATACTATTTCATATGCAAATAAGACATGCTCCATGTGAAACTGTGACTTGATAAAGTTTTTGCAGTACCTTAGAGAAAAGATTTCATCACATCAATGAAGTGTAAATTTGCTGCTGATTTCAGCTTTGCAGTGAGTAAATTTGCTCACCTGGTTTTAGATTTTGAATTTGTCAAACATTCCGTAGCCAGAAACTTCAATCTATCATTAGAGCTCATATATATAAGTGCAGATAGCAACATAATGAGCTGCTATTAGAAATGGAAAGGGATTCACACCAGGTAACTTTAGGACATCGTAATTAGTGCAGATCTCTTTAATCTCTGCTTATAATTGAGGGGCTTCTCCAAGACTTTATTCATAATTCATATTTCATTCCTGTCCTGAATTGCTGTCTGGAGGCATGTTCTGTATCTCTCCAAAGAGACAAGAGCTGTAATTTTTTTTCTTAAAACAAAGTACAGTATCTTGTTTTACAAGCTACAATACCACTTCAGTTTTGTTAATTGCTTAAATAGAGCTTTAAAATTATAGACATACCAAAATAGAACTGGGACTGAGAGCAAGATTTAGGGGTGGGGCTGATAAGTAACAAAGTTCTCTGCTCATATATATATAAGTATAAATATATATAAATGTTAATAAAATATAAGCAGAGATATATGGTTTTTTCTTGCCTAGGCTGGCTTTAATCAGGTTCAGTTCCCTTAGTATTCACAGGTATATTAAGCTTTGCCTTGGTGTAGCAAGGTAATGGTTTGGATCAAAGGTAGGACTGGAGCTATAAGCTGTGGTGTTAGCTCAAGCATACTCTGAAATGGACAGAGAAGCTTGGCTTCTGATGGCTAAAGGATAGTTTAATGCAGGTGTTCATTTACTGCACCTGGAAAACAGGGAGAGCTATTTCTCAGCCCACTGAGAAAACTAACTGAAGAAGGTTGCTGTAATGTTTTCCCTGGGCAGCCTTAATATCTTTCTGAAAGTGATCAAACATGACAAAATTGGGGATGACTGCTTTCAGTCTGAAATATTATGTAGTTATGGATGATAGCCTGTCCCTTTTATCTGCATGCTGAGGAGAAATCTTTGTCTGATTAGACACTGAATAATAGGCTTTTCACTGAATGGACCTGCTTGCCAGGACTGAATAGCTTAAAGTTGGTGAAAGGTATCTTTAATGTTAATAAAAGAGAATTGTAATTCTTTTTTTTTTTTTTTTTGTAATTTGCAGTGCTTAGTAAGCCTGTAAATTTTTAATGTGTTATGTGAAAATAGTCTGCAGCAAATTACATTTATTTTGTGCCATGTCTTGGAAGTTTCTAAGTACGTTGCAGTTAATGTTGAATAGGAAAAAGCACTGAAAAGATTATTGTTGTCAGGAGAATCTCCTAGTCTTACTGTGAAATGTATCCTTGTGCCTGTTAGGATATTGTAACTGCAACACAATGCAAAGTGCACTTAGTGCCGTTTCATTTCTGTTCTGTTGCTGGATGTAAACAGTTCTGTATAACCAAAATGAAGTAGCTTTTCTTACTGTTTGTATAAAGCTTTTCTACCATCTGAGATTTCTGCTATGTCGTTGCTCCTTTTTTTTCATTCTGGCAATTCACCCCAGTATTTATTCTAATTCTATATCTTATGGCATGTGCCTTCATCAGGAGTAGGTACATGGATGTTTTCCAGTTGCAGATCATTTAAACCACAAATAGGTAAGAGGGGAACAGTTGGTCCAGCTTTCTTTTCCCAGGTTACAAGAGGCCATGCAGCTCCATCTTACTTTTCTGCCTTCAAGGTGTTTGATGTCAGTATTCAAAGCATATGCTGAAGGCATATCGGGAAAGGCCCACAAGCAGAGCATTGTTGCTCTTCACTTAGGTTAGAATAAACAGGATTGTGGGAGCTTTTCTTGATGTATTCAGGAGTCAGAAGAGGCTGGGATATTTCCCCCTCATCTGTTAACCTGGTGGAGCATCTTTAAGTACTAAATGCCAGTAGTAATGATGTCCCTTAGTCAAGGTAGATTTTATATTTGGTGCCATAAGATCAGTCTGTGCATTTTCATCAATATCCTCCAATGTTAACAATGGTTAAGTGATGCTCCTGAGGTTAAGCAGTGTTAAGAAAAACCCTGCTTTAAACCAGCATGGGAGGTCTTGTGACTGCACAATTGTGTGAGTGCCCCTCTGTTGCTATGCCTCCCACAACACTGGGAGTAGGGATTTTTCCTGATCTTTATAAAATATGCAGTGTTGTAGAATGGCAATCCAATTTGCAACTGGAGATGCCCACGGCGAAACAAAGGGGATGCTGATTTCAATGTCAGTCCCTTTGAGCCAGAATCATTCCCCTTCCTACCTTTGCCAGCAAGTTATACTTTGATCAGGTTATCAATGCATTTCCTGGGGATTTAGTTCTTGCAGTTCATATTAAGAGAAATGCAAACACTCATCAGTCTGGAGCATTCCCCGCTACCTCAGCCTTTCTGATTTTGTGCTTGCTTGGATGTAAATGAGTGCTGTCACCTGTCTTAGAGTAGCCAGCCATTGGATGGGACATCTGTCTTTGCTTTTTCATAGGCTTATGTTTATCCTGAATTACGATGAAAATTGCACCATTTTAAGACCTTCCTGAGGAGATAGCTTTCTCCTTTCCTTTTGGACTTAGGCTGTTCAGGTACCCACTCGGAGCAACTTTGTGTGTATCAGCCATTGTTGATACAAGCAACATAGAAATGTTAGTGGGAAAGAAACTGTTGGCTGTTCTTTATGGTTTTGCTTTTTTTGTTAATCGTTTCTGCTTTTTGTTAGTTTTGTTAATCTGGTTACATGTGCTATGGAAATTTCCTATATTAATGGCTGTTTTCCTCAGTTACTGTTAAAATGCTAGCAAGGTATAAAAACATGCAGTTTGTGAGGGGGCTTGCATTTCTCATGTAAAACTGGTTTGAACTTTAATATGCCTTTATCACTGAATTGGGCCAGGCTTTTATTCATGTGCCAGATGGGCATCTGTTGCTCTTTGTTATCCCATCTTCATCATTTTACATTTCAGGTTTGGTATTTACTATGTTCTTTATATTATTTGCTCAGTACTTTCACTGTAATTCTTTCACCTATATTTCTATTCTGCTCTTAATACCAAGCACACAATACCATCAAACTTGGTTTTGATCCTGGACAAACTTAATAGACTGGGTCTGCTTTTGAAATGTTGAATCTTGACTCATCATTTGCCTTCACAAAAGTAATCCAAGATTAATTCAAGATTTTCTGCAACCTCAAAATGCCTGACACTTTTTTCCCAGGAAGCTAAAGCCTGTAACGTCTTATATGACCATAAATTATTTTTGTCTCATGTAGGTTGAGCTACTTTCCTTGCCCTACCTGTTTGCTTTCAAGATCCACTTTGCTTTGGTGGTAATGCCTGTTAGGTCTTTTTATGAATGAACTTAACTCACTAGCCCTGAGGGAGAGAAGTTAATTTTTGTCCAGGTTAATGAATTATCCCACTCAGCAAGAACCTGATGAAAGCCAGAGCTGGCAGGTGGACAAAGGCCAAGGGAAGGATTTCAGAATAAGAAAACTCATTTTTGCCTCCTGAGGTTGCCTCATGTAATTTTGCCTTCTTTTACAGAATTTACTCGACTTAGTTCTAAAGTGTGTGGTTAGTTTCTCTGAGCTTCCCAAATAGACTGTGAGAGATACTTAAGTTAAAAATTATTTATTCTGATAATTATTTATGTAACTTGCATATATCATCTAAAGATTTTATTAAAGGTACAGATAAAACAAGAATACATTGTTTCAGTACTTCCATTTTTCTTTCTCTTAACAATTTTTCTGTTCTTGAAGTCAGGGAAACATAATCTGCTGTGTGCCTATTTGAGTTGATTGCTACCTCACATTAACATCCTTCCTGAAAAAGTTTTATCATAGCTGAGCATCAGTGTTCAACCTTTTCTGCAGCACTTATTTTAAAATTACTTCAGAGGCACCTTGTTGAGGTGTGGCTAGGAATAATCCATGATTCATCAACTCACTTCAAGCATATAATATGCAAAACTTCTAATAAAGATGCAGGTTAAACCACATTAACCCTGATAGTGTTCCTCACCTGTATTGCCTATGGAACAAGTACATTCTCAGTTAACCTACTGAAAAGCTATTTACTGATTAGTACAGCATAGAGAACCATGAAGAGAATCATGTTACACCAAGAAGGCCTAATGTGACACTTCCAGGGAAAGCACTGCAAAACCCAACATGAATTTGTGTAGAAGACTAACTCTGAGGTGAAGGGAAATCATAGATAATTATCTGCTTCTGAGCTCCAGGAAAATGCTCGACTCATTGGTATACCAATTACATGCTGACAGTTTAGTAGCTGCATCATCTCTTGTGCACAGTAGGTCATTTTCACTTCTTAATACTTCAGTTGCTGTTTCTAGAGCATGTAGTGTGAGCTGCTTAATCACTCAGTAATTACTGAAGTCTGTAGAATGGCAAATGCATACATTTTGTTTATGTATTTTGAAATACTTTAAAACTCTCCTCTTGTGGTCTGTGCTACTCCACAGAGAACTTCTGTTGGCTGAGGGAGCATGATCTTTCAGTGACTGGAGTTATTAAAACCAGGCTGACACCAAGCCTGTGTGAACAGATTGGAGGGGGAAAAGGTTTGCAAGGAAAAAAAACCCTGAAGTTCTTTAAAAGTAGAATTTCCTATAATTGCAGAGTTACTATATGAAGCATGGAACTAACTCAAACAGTTTTTCTGTGGTTTTGACTGAAGAACCTGTATCCAACTGCTTTCTTTTTGGGCTGGGATGGAATGTACAGGTCAAAGTAAAAGCCATACAGAGGAATTGTCATTGCTATTCACGGAAGTGGAAAAACTCTGCTATAAACCTAATCTCTTACCTTTTACACCAACCAGCATGAATGTGCAATAAATTCAGAAGCTAAATCCATTTTTACTTAAGCGTTTATAAAATGCTGAAGTTGTAATTTGAGGTAATGATGTGAAAACATTAAATTGGTCTAGTTGTTTAATTGGCATTGGGGCTGTCCTGTTCCTTGTCAAGCGGATCATGAGCTGTGGCTACTTGTTGACTACAACACTGAAACAAGAAGTATGAAGAAACAGAAAGAACAAGCAATAAGTTATGCTATTCTCATTATCCTTTCAGAAATAAATTTGACAACATGCATGTAGATTGTGAGAATGGCTGCATTACCTGTCAAACTAGGGGTAAAACAAGGGCAGCTGGGGCCAGAAGGATCACAATAAGTATTTTCTTGTTGTCAGTGCCTTTCCTGTCAGGCAGTACACAAAGTAGGGGATGCTCTGAGCTTTGACCTTGGGAACAGTGGGGGAGTCAAAAAGGAGAGCAAGAGGCCTTACTGCTCTCACTTGTGCCACTTCCATGTAGCTTCAGCTACATGCCTTGAAACTGGAATAGATCGTTCCAAGAGTGCCCTCTGTGGGAGCTGTGGGAGATGAGTGGGCTTAGGAACCCAGATGGGACAGCAGCACCACCAAAGGTGTGGAAGAAGGACTAGGGTATCTAATTTTCCCCCCAGTTCTATTCTTTGTCCTGAAATAACACATCACCTCTGGCAAGGGAGGACGATGAAGTGAAGGCACAGAGTTCTTTGCTGGATCGTCCCCTTGGGGAGCAGCTGCTTTGTGCAAGCCAGTAAAGCACACCCTCAAAGCCTGCCACTTGAAGGTGCTAAAGATCAGCATGCTAAAGAATATACACGTTATCCAGATTGTTTTGATTGGGATGTACTAGTGTTACCAAACACCCATACTTGATTTCTGGAGTCAGTGTCACAGCCTCAGAGTAAAGAGCACTAATGTGCTGCCTGCCAGAAGAACAGACAGATTTAATGTAATGGAGCTCTAGGACTGAAAGAGCTGCTCGATTATTTATTGTCATGATTGTTCCAGTCTTAGTGGTGCCAGCATTCAAATGATATTGTTTGCATTAAGCTGTTATGAGACATTGAACTATGAAACACAAGAGATTAAAAAGGTGAAAAACATCAATTTTGATTTTTATAAACACAGCTCTTTGATCCTGCTATACCTCTCTGTCAAACTGAAGAGCTCTTACTCAATTTCTGTTCCTCACCAACCGGTACTAGAACACAGTCAGGTCTTTTATTTTTTGCTGTTAATCTTACGCACAGTGGACACTTCCTGGATTTTCCTGGATCTCCCCGGGAATATTTTCCCCAAATACTGAATGTTGAAATAAATGCAGCAGCGTACAGAGGAATAGCCCCGTTTGGGAGTCCCGCTGGCCCGGGGTGCTCCGGGGGAGCTCTGCTGCCCAGCGGGAATTCTCCTCAGCCGCTGCTCCCGGGAGCGCGCCCAGCCTTGAGCTGCGGACTCGGAACCGCCTCCTGCTCACTGTCGGTTCCCCGGTGCCTACCGCAGCAGCGCTTCCCCGCGGCATCTTGCCTCTCCCCTCACAGCCCGCCGCAATTTGCGGCTATTCCCGGGGAGGCGCAATTCCCGGGACGGGCGGGACACCGCGGCACCGCCCCGCGGGCCCGGCTCGCCCAGTCAGAGCGCCCGCCTTTCACCCCGCGGCATTCTGGGAGATGTAGTCCGGAGCAGGCAAGCCCGCGCGGAAGAACCACCTCGGTGAACACCATTACCCAGAAAGCTCCGCGGCGGCGGCGCCCCATGCCGATTTGCCCCGAAGGCGGTGACTTCAGCAGAGTAGAGGGCGGGCCGGACCAATAGCGGGGCAGGGCAGGGCTGCCCTGGTGCCCGCGGCCAATCGGAGCGCTCCGAGGGGCGGGCGGGGCGGGGCGGAAGTGCGGCAGCGGGGCGGCCCCGCGCGTGTGGGGCCGGGGCCGGGAGCGGCACGGGCGGCGCTGGGAGCGAGCCGCCCGCAGCTTCCCGGCGAAAGAGCAGCTCAGGGAAGGGCGTTGTGAGAACAGGCTTGCGCGGGTGCTAAGGGCGTCTCTCCTGTGCCCGCAGGTGTGGGAGCAGCCCGGTGCCGCGGTCCCGGCATGGCTGCCGCGCTGCCTCCCGATGCGCTGGGCCGGCGGGTCGCCTGTGGCACCGACTATGGGACTGTGCGCTATGTGGGCAGCGTGTCTCCTACTGCAGGTGAGCGCCACGAAAGTAATAATCTTCGCGTTTTATGGTTGTTCTCGAGGTTCTGCTCATGTTCTTCTTAATTAAGAAAACCCAACGTTGTCGAGTAAAACGAGGCAATTTACAATGTGATGTTTCCTCATTGTTCTTGTGTAAATATGGTGACTTCTAGTCTGTGCGAGTTGGGGTTTGGGGTTTTTGTAAAGAAGTCAGAATTGTCAAAAGGAGTGTAAGAAGAGCTTTGCAGTCTTTTCCCTGGTCTCTGTGCTGGCAGGGAAGGTAAGAGGCAGCAGCAGATCACCACACCCGGTGCTCCTTTGGTAACATACTGTGTTGGGTTTGTGTGACAAGGCTCTCTCTGAGAGTGGCAGGGGTGGCACCTGTGAGAAGCCAGAAGCTTTCTCCGTGTCCAGCAGAGCTGCTGCCAGCCAGCTCCAGCGTGGACCTGCCCTGGCCAAGGCTGAGCCCGTCAGCGATGGTAGCTGTACCTCGGTGAAACCATCTTTAAGAAGGGGGAGGAAAAGAGACTCTTTGTACAAAGGTAGCTGTGGCCAGAGAAGAGCTGAGTGAGAATACATGAGAGGAGCAGCCCCACAGAGACAAAGGTCACTGAAGAAGAAGGGAAGGAGGTGCTCCACACTCCAAAGAGGAGATTCTGCTGCAGACCTACTGAGACAGGCTGTTTCCTGGCAGCCCAGGGGGCTCTGCAGGGGTTCAGAGCTGGTTCCTGCTGCCCATGGAGGAGACACACACAGGTGGATGCCTGAAAGGAAGTGGTGACCACTCCAGGGCAGGCTCCTGGTAGACCTGAGAGATGAGCCCTGCTGGAGTGGCTTTCCTGGGAGGTCATATGACCCTGTGGGGGACTCATGCTGGAGTAGCCTTTTCCTGAAGGACTACACCCCGTGAACAAAGGGTTCCACACTGCAGCAGTTCCCAAGGAAGTATACTGTAGCCTGCAGGGAGGAGTTATGTCGGATTAGTCCATGGAGGGCTGTTTTCTATGGGAGGAACTTGCACTGGAGCAGGGGAAGGACTCCCCTCTTTGAGGAGGAAGCAGCAGAAATCAGGTGTGATGAACTGCCTGTCACCCCCATTCTCCATCTCTCTACCTCTCACGGGGAGGAGGTGGAGCCCAGGAAGGAGGGAGAGCTGAGGTGGGGCTATTTTTAAGATTGATTTTACTTCTCATTATGCTACTCTGGTTTTGCCTGGTAATAAATTCAGTTACTTTCCCCAAGTCAAGTCTGTTTTGCCCATGACAGTAATCAGAGGTTGATCTCTCCCTGTCCTGATCTCAGCTGATGAGCCTTTTGTTGTATTTTTTCTCCCCTGTTCAGCTGAGGAGGGGGGTGACAGAGTGGCTTTGGGGGGCACCCAGTATCTAGCCTGGGTCAACTCACTATAGATGTTCAAATTTATGGGAAGATTCCTGATGCTTGGAAGAAGACTAGCCTTGCACACGTTCTAGAAGAGGCAAGAAGGATGACCAGGAACTGTAGACTCATTAGCCTCACTTCAATTACTGGAAAGATCACATAGCATGTTTTCCTTGGAATCCATTCCCAAGCCTGTGAAGGACAAGATGGTAGTTGGGAGTATTTGGTACTTGTAAATAAGAAGTTGTGCTTGGCAGATGTAGTTACTTTCTATGATGATAGGACTGAATGTGGATCAAGGGAGAACAAGTCAATGTTCCTTGACTTCAGTAAGTCTTTGAATAATGCCTCCATAAAGAATCTTCTTTGGAAGCTGAAGAAATACAAGGTAGGTGAATGGACTGTTAAATGATCCTAAAGTTGTCAAGTGAAAAAGTAATTAATGACTTGGTGTCTGTAATGAGTGAGTACTGCAAAAGTAAATGCTGGGGTGTGTATTGTTTCATGTATTCCTCAGTGACTTGGGTGATGAACAGGGTTCACCCTCAAATGGCTGCTGTGATACAAGAGAGAATTGCAATCCACATCAAGGTTTATGAACTTTAGGTTTGAACCCAAGAGATTCAAGAAGGATAAATTTCCAGGTGTAGTGCAGACCAGGAAGAACTAGTGAGTCACAGAGTCTGTTGCAAAGGGCTTGGGAGTTAAGCTGGATACTGTTATGAATATGAGCCAGCAGTGAGCCCTGTAACAAGCAAAGACACATGTTGTACTGGGTTACCTTAGAGGGAAGTGTTGAACATGGCCTGCAAGTTAAAGCTGTTGTTCCTCTCTGGGGCAGGGGTTCTTGACAAGGTTACACTTGGGGTAAGGTATCTGCTGTGGAGCTATTCCAGTTCCAGAGAGATGCAGATAAACTTGAGAGGATCTCAAAGCTCTCCTCTCTGGAGGAGTCTTGGAGGACTGTCAGGGTGGTTAAGGGCACAGACCATACAGGTGTGTTGTGAAGAGGTTGGGTGATCTGGGCTTGGTTAATGTGGTGAAGGGAAGAAAAAGTGCCATCCAATGGTTTCCTGCAGCTGTTTGCCAGGTGATTACAAAGATGGCAGAGCCTAACTCTTCCTACAAGTACTAGAATATACAATAAAGGATAATGGCCACAGCAGGAAAACCTTTTCCATTACAATGCAGCACTGGAATATGCTCACGTGATGTGCTGCAATCTTTCTCTCCTTGGACATTTTTAAGGTCTGGCTAGGTAACAAATTACCTGACTGACTTTTTGGTGCTGGTGATAATCTCCTGCTTTGAGAGAGAAGGTTTGGCTAGGTGAACTGCAGAGGTTCTTTCTGGCTGTGATTTCTATGGGTATGATGCTGTAAATTTGAAAAACTATCAACCATTTTTTTCAGGAATTTGGCTTGGTGTGGAATGGGATGATCCTCAGAGGGGAAAGCATGATGGCAGCTATGAAGGAACACAGTATTTTAAGTGCAGGTGAGTTGAGTCACAGCATTGGCATATCATATGTGGTGACAAGATGGTCATTGGGAAAGGCCCTTTGACAATTTTTGGGGCAAACCCTTCTGTTATCAGTTGACCAGTGTTAAAAAGATCATAATTCTGAGTGCTCTGACTAGCTAATCCATGGAGGCTCTTGCATTGACATTTATCCAGTTACAGGTATTAGGGTATAGTAAATACTTAGAAAATACAAGTCATGTTTTCAGAGGTATGCTATAAATTGAGACTTTTGGATGTTATTATTATTAGTAGGTTTTAGACCTTTTACTTTAGTTAGGAAATCAGTATTTCCTAGTGACTTTCAGTAGATAATTCTGAACCAAAATATTGGTCCATATTAAGTGTTCCAAATACAGTTTATATTTTAATTTAAGGTGATTTGTATGCAAAATGCCAAGTTCCTGCTAGTCATTGGGGTTATATTTGTATCACTAAGGAATTTTTAAATATATTCCTTGGATTTAGTACATGCAAAACGTAGTCCAGCTGTGTGGGGTTTTTAAACAAATGCATGCATTACTTTTAAGTGAAAGGATTTGAGCACTTAACATGTTTGAAATTGCAGAATATAGGACTCTAGGATGGATATCAACTGTAGCAAGTCATTGATTTCTATGTCAGGACACATGCAACAGCTAAAAGTTTGTAAGTTAAATAGTAACTGGATGAGTTCATAGAGGAAAGTCATCAATAGCTCTTAAATACTACAAACTGCTAGCTCAGTAAGCTCCTGAGCATAGAAGTGGTGAAGGATGAGAGAACAAAATCTGTTCTTCAGAAAAATAAGTAAAGAAGAAAACACTGACCTCTGAGAACTGGATATTTTTTTCACTTGTATCATAATAATAAAACAAGGCTTGAGGAGGCTAAACACATTAAATACTAGAAAAAAATCAACTTTGCTGGATGTTTTGTTTCAGCTAAAGAATTGGAAATGATGGTTTTAGCACAACCATATCTTTAATATATTAGTGGAAGTTGCTTCCTAAATTCTTTGAATTTAATTGAAACAGTTTCCAAGTTGAAGCTAGCTATGTTCTGCTGTAGGAGAAAAAAAAATGGAAATAATTGGGTGACCATTCCAAATCTTTCTGGACAGAAAAAGCAATTGAACATTTCATGAATGTTTTTCAGAAACTCAACTGCTTTAAATTTGTGTGTATATGATATTTACATATATGTGTATAGACTCTTGGGATTTTAGCAGCCATTAGTGTGCTTCCAGGAGATGAGATCTCAAATACTAACCTTAATTCTTGATGTAAAAATCAATGTTTTGAGTGAAGCTCAATAGCATAACAAATGTAAATGTTGTTGTCTTTAAACATGTTGTTCTTTCAATACCTGTTCTTCATACTCTGCTATTTTCCAATCAGAAGAAGTTCTGCTGGAGTCTAAGAGAACACATAGTTCCAGCAGTCCACCAAGACACACAGACATAACTTCCTGGGTGCAGACACATTTGTAGTTCTTCTGTTGACTATTGTGAAAATACAGGCAAAATTAAGTAAGAAATATTTACCTTATTTTAGCAAAAGGATGCTGAAAAACAAAACCCTCCCACAACTTAAAACATCACCTCTTTACTGCTACTGATTAGGAGAGAATAATGTTTCTTTGTAGATGAATATACACATCTAAAGAAAATGCTGTATTTTTCCCCTTACACCTTATCACAAGTATCCTTTGCCTACAAGCCTACTTTGCTCACTCCTTGAATTCTGATAAGCAGAAGCAGCTGATCAAGTAGCTTGTGCTGTAAACAAATGCAGTGAAAGGACATTTCGAAATTGCTTTTAAGGCAATTTTAAAAATACATCTTCAAATTTAAAAAATGCATCTTTCAGAGTTGCATTTGAAAATAAGACCATAAGAGGAAAATAAAACTGATTTTGAGATTCTCATTACCAGAGAATCTTCTTTCTTTTCAAGTCCTTACTTGAAGCAGTAGGTCTGCTTACAGCTCTATGTGATCTGTATAGTAGGTTTTTTGAAAATATGACCTAACTTTTATGTTTCATGGCAGTACGTTTTTCTGGGTCATTATGTGGTGATGATTAAACTTCTTAAAAATATGAATACCAAAAAACAAAACAGCCATACTTCAAATTATGCTGACATCACGAGCATGTTCATCAGCCTTGTATCAGCTGGAAATGGCAATGCACAATCTAGTGTTGGGTTTGTGTTTGGTTTTTCCCTGATAATAGGATCTTATTTCTTAACTGAGGAAGCTACTATTTTAGCTGTCAGTTGCAGTAGTGTATAATGTAATTATGTTCTGCAGTCCTTCGAGAGAAATGAGTAATCAAGCCTTAAAACAGTGTTAAAATTTGTATACAGCTTTTGAAACATGAGTGTGCTTTCCAATAAGATCCTGTCCCAGACCCACTGACACATTTGTATGCGTGTGTTCCCCTGGGAAATGTGGGTTACAAGCACTTCTTCCTCCCCTGGTTGTCCTATGCTTATTGCATGATGATCTGCTCCATGATGATTCAAGATGTTCTGCTCCATGAAAGATCTGTTTTTATTAAATTAGGCTATTTTTTCTTCAAGGGTGACACATTCCCCTCCAGGAATATCTACCTAGAGTACAAACAAACTCTTCAAATACAGGAAAAAAATACCATTTTAGTGTCCATGAAAATGAAAATTATTTCCATTTTGCAAAGGCAAAAAGCACTCCTAAGATTCCTTAGGAGGTTTCAGTTAAGAGGTTCTGTTCATCAGAAACTCATGCTCTTTGCTGCCAATAGAACTGAGTTGAAACAAAAGGTTGTCCCTAATCACTGCTCAAACATATCCTGGGCACCAGCAGAACCTCAGGATAGCAGCTAAAACTGCAGATGTCTGTCTTTCCCTGTTTTTTGAAAGCTCAGAGTCAAGTTTCATGTCTGTTTAACTAAGGTAAACTTTCAAGAACTTTAAATACTTGCTCATGCTTGCAAAGCTTCTGCTGTTCAGTCAAATTTGATACACCATGGCTACAGGTTAGTGTTAGGTGTCATTTTTAAGCATTGTTTGGTGCCATGGCCTCTTTCTAAAATTTGAAGGATTTTCTTTACTGCAGTGTGTAGATTCTTCTAATAGAAGTTTTGTCTGTTGAACACCTTTCCCTAGGAGGAAGAGATCTGTTCAGCTCTGTCTAGAAAAGATGTGCATGGATTCAAACAGCTCCACTTTATGACACCTTATGAGCCTTGTAGTGCATTTGCTGCAGTCACGATGGTAATTGCCTGGAGTTGATCATTGCAAACAGACTGCACTGGGCAAAGAAGCCCTTTGATCCATGTTTACTGCCTAGGCTGATAAAGCTGACATCTCTCTCCGTGGCTCAGAGCTTCTGCAGTCAGACAGCTCAAGTGTAGAGCTGTTATGATTTATGTACTCCTGCATTTTTCTTCAGTACTGAGAAGTGTGTGTGTGTGATATTTCCCTTGCATATGAAGAGCCATCGTGTACCTGTAATGATGAGCAGTGCCATGACTGGGTTCTACATTAGCAAAGAATGATGCCAAATTTCCTCCTTATTCAGTGGAAGCTGACAGCTCATCTAAATTTTAATGAATATCCTTGAAGTGCCCTGGGTGTGCCAGCAGATGGGTTGTATGCTTCAGGCTACTGAATCATGAATAGGAAGTGTCCTAGATGATGACTTCTGAGATTGGGGTCAACCACTCTATTTCAAAAGTCAGTAGGAAGTGTCAGTATTAACTAGAGCCAGCCACTTGCCAGAGCTCCACTTGAGCATGTTCTACATTTTCTCCTTAAGAAAATTGGGCCATATCTTCTACCACACTCTTTCCACACAATGTTTTGTTCTGGCTGCAAGACAATTTGCATACATGTTCTCAGACTTCTGAGTGTTCATCTTAAGTGAAGTTGATCAGTAATCCACAGGTTCTTCCGTCTCATAGTATGCATGCTGGGTGACTCTTTGGATTAGGATTTATCTGTTTAGTTCCCAGTTATGGAGACTGATGGCTAATAGGTGTGTTTTTGCATTAATTTCAGGTGCATTATTTGTTTGATATGTACATGCAGCTTGTACAGTTCATATGTCCTAGTGGGAAATTTAATGCAGGCAGTGTATTTTAGGAAAAATGAGTTACAATGACCTCTCTCCTTGAATGCACAATAATTTTGCCTGAAAATAGGTTCCTGTTGCAGTTTCCTTTCCTGTATTTTGTGACAGTTCCTAAAAAAGTAGATCAAATAAATAGACTGGAACTGAAAAGCTTAGGCTGTGGAATGGATTTAAATATACATTAGGTAACTTATCATAGCATGCAGAGTAATGGGTAATGAGCAACAGGAGAGAGAAAACCTATGACCTTATGATCAGGACAAAAAGAGAAGGGTCTTGAGAGATAAATACACTAAAATTTTCCTATAGCTTTATATGACCGGGGGACAGGGCAGCTAGGTTCATCTGTTGATTTTTATGGGTTTTGTTTTCCCCCCTAAGGATAGAACTGGTTCCTGCATGGAAAATGAAGAAGGAGATGCCAATAGAAGTGGTGACCTGACAGGACAGAAATGGGCTTAGGAAAGGATATGGTGATGGAGAGACCCAAAGGTCTTGGCTATGATAGGGATAAGTGACATGACAGGAGGCATGCAAAAGTGAGGTTCTAGATTAGCTCTGGTGAGAGGGTTGAGGAAAGCAGAACTGTTGAGTGTAGAGGGCTGGCGATGACAAAATTGTGATGATAGGAAATTGGACAGTTGTTGTCAGAATAAACTTACAGCAGGACCTAGTGTGAATTACAGAGAGGCAGGCGTACAAGGATTTTTTTTCCAGAGCCCCAAGCAACATCCTGTACTATCTGCCATCTATGAAGCTATTTGACTTAATGAAATGCAGAAGTGATATGTTTGGAGGCAAGAGATGTTCTAGTTCAGATCGTAAAAAGGTAATTTACTGTTTAAAGAAGAGATATTAAGAAAGAATCAC
The DNA here is from genome assembly GCF_036417665.1 of Passer domesticus. Lineage (NCBI taxonomy): Eukaryota > Metazoa > Chordata > Aves > Passeriformes > Passeridae > Passer > Passer domesticus. The sequence continues at coordinate 69,917,166 of NC_087476.1, read as the reverse complement.
ATCGTTTTTACACTTGAGAAAGTTCAATATTTGAATCAGTCAAGTGTTAGCAAGCTATGAAGAATTTCAAAGGAATGGAAGAAATTACTTAAGAGTAGGTTACTGGATTAAAGATGTATTGAAAATGCTTATCAAACAGGAAAAGTTCGTACCGGATTTATATTCTTTAGTAATTTGCCTTTCTGCTTCTTTTGTAATCATTGCACTCTAAACATAGTCATTACAAAATTAGACTGAAATTATTTTGAAAGTAAATACTATCGAGTTTCTACCTAGGTCCTTAAGGATATGAGAGTAGAAATGCTAATGAATGAAACTGGCACAGGAAATTTCCAGCCCCGATTTTTTAACAAAAATGTGAATACATGGTGCCCAAACTATTCCATCTACTTGTAATAGGTCCATAAGATTTGGGGCCTTTAGTTAATTTTTTTTCTATGAGAATTTTGAACTTTGTAGCACTGGTGGTTTATATTATGGTTTGCTAATTAGACACTTGATGCTTACATGCTGTTTTGAGAAGTTTTATTTACATAAGTGATATCTTCCTCCTGGGCACTTTCCTACCAAAGCCTGTTGTCTTCTCAGCTTGATGGCAGACAGATATTCATAGCTACCAATTTTCTTCCTGATGTTTTTTGGCTGATGCTCCACCTCATCTGCTCTGTGATACCATTCCCATAACTTGTCTCTGCTAGTTCTTCCCTGATACTGTGTTTCCTTGCTAACTTTGCTAGAAAATGTCAAAGACACAGGAATGCAACAAAGTTCTTTCAGTGCTCAAGAAAAACCAAGAAACTCCACTGGACTGTCTTAAACATACATTATTGGTTGGATATTTCTGTTGACTGTTCAAAATTGTTACCAAGTTGGTATCAGGATTTTTCAAAGTTTGTGTTTGTATAAGAGTTCTGAGTGCTACAATTTGTATGTTGTGTATTTGTGTGAAGTACTAGTGAATTATGGAAGTAAAATACAATGTAGCAATCACAATTCTGAGTAGTCCTCCGGCTTTGGTAAAAATCCTGGCACATTTGTTGTATAATTTAGGTAACTTTGTGTCTGTCCATAGCTAGAAACATTTTCTGCAGAACCTGACTTCATAATGAGTTTGGAAATAACAGAGCAGTTCTTTTTAATAATAGCACTGACACTGTAATTTTGATGTGTGAGTACATTTTGGGGAGCTGGTGCTCCAGTTCTCATGGTATCTCACTATGTGAGCTTCTGTCAAGTACTATCAAAGATACTCTGAAAGTCTTACCTGGCTCACTGGGAACAGTGCTGTTTACAATTAGTCTGTAGAATTGCCTTTTGACTGCTTTGGTTCTCAGTACTTTTGTTTAAAGCAGTAATTAATTAGTCAGTCATTGTTAAGATAACTGTTTATATTTCAATTTTTCCTGGCTGCTCTATTCTAGGCATCCGAAAGGAGGATCATTCATCCGGCCCAACAAGGCAAATTTTGGAGTAGATTTTCTTACTGCAGTAAAGGATCGGTATGGATTGAATGATAAGCAGGATGTTCAGTGTGGGACAGGGAATACAGTGGTATTTGGAACGAAGACTGTGGAATTTGTTGGCATGGATTCTGTTGCAGAACAGCAAAGGCAAGTGTTATATATATGAAAATTTAAGATACATTGTTAGTGATTGATCAGTCAAGTAGTATTTCAACTGTAAGAACTGCCATACATATAAAATTGTTGTGTCTAAAAGCAAGCCAGACTGCACTGTGGTGGAAACAAGAAATCTCCCAATTGTGAATTCGTAATTTACAGGTTTTACAAATACAAACTGAGATTATGTCATGTTTGAGTGCTAACAGTCCTCATTCTGGTTTCATGAAGAAGCAGATGATGACATCTGGTGAGAAATAAGAGATAAATTATCATCATGTTGGCAGCCATCATTTATATATGCATGGTCTTTTAAAAATAGATGTACTTTAATGTTTTGTTAATATTGTACAGTGTTTTGTAGTCTTTGTTTACTCATATCACAAATTACTTTGTAACCAAGAGAGGGAAGACACAGAAAGTCACTGTACTGCTAGTGAAGAAGTTTTTCAATCAGTTGATGTCATGTTCATGTACCTGGAAGGGTAAGAAAGGAAGTAACTTAATTATGTGTTATAAATTGCAGTTCTAATGGCCTCCAGGAGAAGAGATGTATTAGTTCAGTAGGTGGCAGTCTCCTTCTGAGCTGATATTCCACAACTATTTTCCTTTTCTCCCAGAGCATACGAAGCAGTCAAATATATTCTTGATAAGTGATACAAAGACTGCCCAAATAACTCTGAACCTCTTGCAAAACATGTTGCAAGAAACCTTTTTAACTTGGAATCTCTAATTAGATTCCAATTTGCACAGCTATATTTAATCTATTTTACCACTCTTTATTTAAGTTAGAACTATGGTTCAACCAGACTTACTTTGTAGTAGTGATGTAAAGGCAGAAAATAGAGCTGTATCTCTTTTCGAGTGTGAATGACACTGCAGTGTAGTAATCTGCACATTGCTAAGTCCAAAGGAAATAGGCATGAAAAGGATGTTATGTAGTTGTAAAAGCCAGGCATTTATGTAACATACCTATTTCTGTTTGAAGATTACCTAACAGAATGTTCTTTCTCATGTAGACAACTGAACAAACTGGTGGATATCTCGGTGCGTGAGTGTGCAGTGAGCCATGCTGGTCAGGAAGAGGAAATCAGCAGAACGTGTGCCAGTATCCTTTTTTTGCTGTATTGCTTGATGCCACAAACAAAGTACATTCTTTAGCATTCCAAGTGTTCACGTCAATGAACGATACTTGTATCCTTTTATTTAAAAAAAGAAAAAAATGAAACCTGAAGTTTATATTTAAAAGTTGAATGCAATGTTAAAAAGTTAAACAGCCAGGCGCCTACAATTTTTGAGAGGATATGCAAATTGTGTATAAAAATAGAAGTGTAGTCATAGGTTGTTACTGTGACTGCAGTTTCAGAAATCTCCAGCAATGGTTTTTTTTTTTAATTCCCTAGAATAGATAACCATATAGAAATAGAACTGATATGTTCTTTAGATACCAGAGATTTCCAGTATATAACAAATAATGTGTTTAGTACACTGCATGCAGTGGTAGTGTTACAAAACTACAAAGCAGTTATTATTTGTTAATTTTTAAGGACTTATAAGAGTTCCTATCAGTATGGGAATTAATCCATTTGAGGATTTGTATGGTTAAGCTCTTTTATAAAGCTATAAGCCATTTTCACATCACAAATCAAAATAAAATTTGCTGTAACTGAGCAGTACCATCCCTTAGTGTAATCTATTTCTCTTTGATTCAAAACAAAACCCTAATTCTAATTCTGAAAAAAAGGAAGTTCAGTTTTGGGATAAGTTTATTTTTCTTAACAAGAAATTTCAGATATGAGGCATATAAATCTATCAAAAAATCTGATATCATCTTGGGAGACAGTAGTAGCTATTGCTTCTCAAGTTCAAAATCTGCAAACACTTAATGTCAGGTATAAATATTCATATTTGAGTTTCTCTTCCTTTGGGTACGAACAAAAGCCAAAGAGGCTCAGGATTCAGCTTCTAAATGTAACTGGGTACAACAAGACTTATTCTAATGGGAGCTAAGTGGGTTTTTTTATTTTTTTAAAATCTTATTTTTAAGCAACTGCTTAAGTTGTGGGCTGTAGTGTGGGCTATAATTTTCTGACATCTGTATTCAAGAAGAACCCTGGGAGTTCAGCTCCTGTGTAAAACTTAAGTTCTGGTGAACATTTTCTTCAAAGTTTTAAAACTTGATCTTTGGGTTTTTTTAAATTCTTCATACATTCTGTCTGCTCAGGCAGGTCTGCATTTAAGAATCCACTTCTGTTTAGCCAACTATGTCTTGACACTAAACTTAACTATCCATAATGCTTTAACTAAACCATAATTATCCCAAACCTTGGTCTATTTCTGTCCTAAAATGATGCTGATAAGAAATTGTTACGACCATGGTGACAGATCTAGGGGAAAATTTCTTGTACAATGATGACATTGGAAAAGGAAGGGGGATGTTGTTAAATAAAGCTCCAATTCTATTCAAACAAGAAAATTCATAAAATAGTTCCAAAATAAAGAACATTTCTAGTACACACCTATACAGTGTAATTGGCATATGCCACAATAATTTTCTGGTATCAAGTAACACAATGGACTAGTAGCAGCCTAAATCACCAGGTTTTTTATTTATTCTTATCTTTAATGAGACAAAAATGTATTTTAAAAATAGTTATAGGTGTTCCATTTCCTTCAATATTTAGCAACGAACAGCTGTTTGCAACCTGGTGCTGTTTGTAAATCTAAATTTGCCTAGAGCATATAATGATTTATTGTTATCAGCGTGCATGAGAATACAGAGAAATTGATTATAATTCACCCGGAATAATTTTTTCAGTTTTTCATTGTTGACAAGTGTACTCTAGACTGAAGGATTTTCAGAAGTTATTTGTAAAAAAAATGTAAAACAAAATGAGATTGATGCCAGAATCTGATGCTTACAGCTACAAACTGATATAGTCTGAATCAGTTTTTATTGTTTTGACCTTCTGTTTGCTTTAAAAAAGAAAGAAGGTAAATCTGTTACCGAGTTTTTTTGTGCATGGAATGTTGGAAGAAGAATAAAAGTGATTAACCATCCACCGGCTCTCTATGAGGAAATTTTACCCATAAGTATGTAACTATAAACTACATTGAGAGATTTTTATGAGAATATGCAGGTAGATTTGGCCTTAGGAAAGAAATAAAAACTTCTCTTTCAGAGTGAATAATGAAAACTGATTTGAAGACTGCAAATTTGAGGATCTTTATCTTTTCTTCTTTGTAGTGATACCTATTGAGAGAGGATTTTACATACTTTTGTTCATGTAGGCTCCTCATTTTCAGTCAACACTAAGGAGTTTAAGCCCAAGCTCTGGCTTTGTTTCATTTAGTATTCATGAAAATCATTCTTTTCATGTTAAAAACTTAGTGAAAGAGGCCACAGAGGAATAAATATGCATTCTTGAATAAATATGCATTCTGGAAGCAGGAGAGTAAATTAGGAAAGAGTATGTTTGAATATAACTAGAAATATATTTTATTATATTTTAAAATATGTGACATCTTGGCAGTGATTTTAATTTTTGGAGGGTGTAAATTTCTTTTTCTTTAATGTGTAGCTCCAAACTAATGACTTAGATAAATGTGATTATTCATTATGCAAATAATTTTTTTTTTTTAATGCAGTGAAAACAAAATGAGATTTCCATCTACATCAACTTTTACATCCAGCGCATTTTCAAACTTGAAGATTCTGGCCCTTAATCAAACTGAAATAACATGGACAGAGGTAATAGCTTTTCCTGATTTTTTTTAAATTTAATATCATTAGGTTTCTGAGGCAAGGGAAGCACAATAACCATTTGTGCACTGTATTGTTCTACTGAAATCAAATCATCATTAGAAAAGGTGCTGTGGGGTAACTGTTAGTTACATATTGACCAATGTACTTCCTACATAATGAAGGAAGTAATATTGGCATAGGAGTCTAATAAGAAACATTTTACTTCATCTACATCTGTAAATTGCCAAATCAAAAGAAAGCAGTTGGAGTACAATATAGCTTCGTGTCCCAAAGTTTTTTTTTTAAGTGAAAATTTTTTGGTTCCTAGTAGTTGTTGAAGATTTACATCTACTTTCTGTATGCAATAGAACAAATGCAAATAGAAAGAAAATATTTCCTTATGATGAGAAAAACTTTGTTTTGGCATCACTTTGCATCAGCAAGAGACTGATTGGTATTTTTGCCCATACTGATCGTTCTTGAACCACATGATGCCTGGTTATTGGCATCACAGAGCAGAGGAAAAACAAAGCTTTGACTTGTTTCAGACACTGAAATATGTGCACACTTAAATGACTCTCTCCTGGTATGATGTCTTACTAGGAATGAAGTCCTGTTGTTCAACTACAGCTAGCATTGGGCCTTTTTTCAGAGATGGGGCTTAGGACTTGCATCTCAGTGTCATGTTACTTAGAATAGCTCCTAAATTTCAAACTGTTATTTGTATTTCTCAGGGTCAGATTTTACAGTAAGGCATTGTAGAATTACATGACTTTTCAGATTTCAGCTGCCAGCTGCTATCTAGTAAAAGAGCACTTAACAAAACTGGGGCTCGAATAGAAAGAAGCTTCTCCATTCTCTTGTCTTGCAGCAGGACTAGAGGAAGGTCACTGCTGTGTTTTTGTTTAGTGTCCATTCACTGTGCTCTTAAAACTGCCTGTGGGATTTATGGCAGGACAGTTGCTAATCCTTCTGTAGTAGCAGCAACATGAATGGTGAAGGGAATGGAAAAATTAAGTGTCTACAAACACTTTAAATGTCACCTAGTGCTCATCAGAGTAAATCTGTGCATTGTGGTGTTTAAAATGTTGGCACTTGCCAGCAGCTGTCCTTCATCCCTCCATGGGGTGACTGAAAGGCTGGTTGGAGCCATGGCTGCAGATTAGAATTCTCCAGGGCTAACTCAATTGCAGTGAGAAAGTCCCAGCTTAGCCAGAGCAATTTAAAATTTTGCAGCTTTTGTGTTGTTGGTTTTTTGTTGTTTTTTGTTTTTTGTAACTCTGCTTTAGCTGATTTGTCATTGGCCATAAAGACATCTTTGATTCCAAAATCTGTTTTATAAATTTGTTCCAATTCATTCCCTGTAAGTTAGGAGACATAAGCCTGTGCTTGAAAGTGGTGTTCCAGGGCAGTCAAACAAAAGGGGAGAAATAAAGGCATGTGCCTGGCATCAGTACTCTGTGAACAAACCACTTGAAAATGTCACTGCTCAAGCTCTATGGGGAGTTACTTGAAAAGTCAACTTTCAAATAGAAAATTGTAATGAATATAATCCAACCAAATGAGAAATACATTTAAATTGTCAATGGGGATATAAGCAGAAGTCTTAGGATTGTTTTAATTTTAATTAAAACAATTTAATGGTGAACAGCATTTCAAAATTACTTGTAAGAATACATGGTATTGGGATAGTTATACTTGGATTTTTTTTTTTTTAGTTTGTTCCTCTGTTTTGAAGTGTTTTTCACAGGAGAGGGACATGCTTAACTGTTATGCAGTAATACCTAGCTCCACATTCACATGCCTTGAGCATCACTTTTCAGAAAGAATTCTTTCATTAGTATACGATTTGCATATATCTAAATACTTCTGAGATTATTAGTATATCAGTAAAAGAGCTTATTACTGTAGAATTGTTGATTGATTGTTCAAAACATAACATATAACTTTCAAGGGGGAAAAATTATCTGCAAAATAACTTTAAGTTAGCAGCCATTGACTTAGAAATTGAATTAATGCATTTGAGTGTAATGAATTCATATTTATGGCCCCAAACCCTTTCTTTCTTATTCAGCATTTAAACCATAATGTTGTATTTGTGATTCTGTTTTCAAACTAAGATTTTGTATTTATGATATAATCTACTATTATACAGGGTAAAAGAAAAATCTGGGTTAGAACAGAATTGCAGGATCATGCTTCTGACACTAGCAAGTAGCAGCAGGTAGTTGGGAAAAATTCTAGGCAAAGGGTAAGCACATGGTAAGAGCTTCTTAGAAAGTAATCTGGAATTGTGTGGCTTTGTGAGCTCAAAACTATATACCTCTAATTAATATTTATGGATATTTTTGTTTCATGATTTATCTAACTGTATTAAGAACCCATTTGAAAATTTTGCTGTGCATATCATTTAGCATAAATTCAACCTTTTTTGGGTTCTGATATTGCTGTCTAGTAATTTCATTTAGTAAGTCCCAATGTTTTGTATTAAAGTAACTGAGAACAGCCATTCTCCATTTCATGGTTTTAATTCTTGTTTAGCTTCCTTGTGCCTTTCCCAATTATACTATTTACTTCCTGGGATAGACAGACTAAAGATACAGGACTATCATGAACTTATATGGTGATAATTGTTTCTTGTTCTCATCTTTATTTCTTTTGCAATAGCTCTTGCATTTCCATTCTTCTGGTTTTGAGCATCAGTGGCCCTCTTCTGGGAATTTGTTACCTCCCCATAAGCTATCAACAGTGAGGCCCCAGTCTTTCCTGAGGGTTAATTCACAGTGTCAGATCTGTGAACTTTTGTTTCTGAGGAAGCTATTTTAAGCAGTAGCTGGAAATTTAGCAATTTGAGTTTTTTTGATCATGCTGTGACCTATCATTTAGCAATATTCTAGTCATATTGAAAAACCTTCAGATACTTCAGGTTTGTGCAGGTTTTTTTATTCCATCCATCCATCCCAGTGCTGGGCGGTTGTGGGGCAATCTCTGTTACTGAACATGTACCTCATTTCTCTTGACTCTGCAGGTTTCTTGTCATGCTTCTTCATCACCAGTGGATAATTATTTTGGTCTATCTTGTAGACATGGGGAAACACTATCCAGAAATATCTGTTCCCTGTTCTTGCTTTGGAGCAGGAAAAGTTACATCTAAGTTTGTGTTTATGTGTTACAGATATGACAGGAGGTTGATTTTCCATATTTTTGGGGGTGAAACAGTTGAGTTCCAAATCATTGGCTACCTCTGGAGGAGATCTGTGTTTACCCTTGGCATGGTGTCTGTTATGAGTCAGTTATATAGACCTGCAGCTGGATGGATTCATGCTGCATAAAATTAAATAAAACTGTGTAAAGTAAAATAGTATATTTTATGCAATTTTAGGGCACAAGATCTAAAACAAAAGTATCTTTGTTCATTTTGTAGTCCTTTTAAAATTAATTTATTTTCTTTAGAGAACTTGAAAACATCAGGATGTGTTGAATTCATGAAATTCTTGGCTTTTAGTGGGTTGTAGGCTGGCACAGTTCTAAGACAGAAAAGGCTTCAAGCTCTGAAAAATGAACATATTAAAGATATTCTGTCAGATGTGTGATATGTATTAGCTATACACATAGGTCCTGGAACTTCTGTACATGTTTGTACAGCCAATTCCTCACCTCATCATAGGGAATACCTGGTGACTCCAACTCACTGAATGAATTCACTCAGTTTCCAGGTCACTCAGTTTGCAGTCTCGGCTGTGAGGGTGGCCACAAGCCTGGGACTTACAGTCCTGTGACTGCAGAACCCCTTTGATGTCATCTGTGCTGGTAGATGCGGGCACAGGAGAGCCATCTGGAAGAAAGGGAAGACTAGAAAATCTTTAATAATTGTTCCTCTGGTTTTGGGAGTCATAGCTTGTTCTGAACACATTTAGAGCAAATTTGCATGAAATATAATTTCTGAAATATTCCCATCTTTTGTTATATTAAATAAAGTTTTGCTCTTAGGTTCTTCTTTGTGCTCAAGGATGGCCAGTACTTGAAGAGTTGTACCTTTCTTCTAATGATATTACAGTTTTGGAAAGGTGAGTAACATGAGTCAGTCAGTTGTTAGCCACTGGTGTACCACAAAGTTACACAACACATAAAGTTACATTCCTGTAGCATTTACATTACCACAACAATAATTGATGCAAATTTCACGTGATGTATTTCAGATCATTCATAAATGTGCACAATTGTGTGCATGCAGTTATATACTTAGGAAAATAGTGTTTTCATTGACCAGTAACCTTAAATATTCTGGGTTTGTGTTTGTTTTTTTCCAATGTATCAGGCCTGATAATGTCCTGCAGACCCTGAAGTTGTTAGACCTTTCAGACAACCAGCTACTGGATGGAAATCAGCTGCATCTCATAGCACAGCTCCCCAGGTAGCTGTAAACAAATTTGCTGGAAATTCTTTGTCCTAGATATTCATCTCCATAGTCCCCGTTGGCTGAAATATGATAGTATTGATGTTGCATGAAAGATTCATGAGATCTTGAAATAGAGGCATTTTGCCCTCTTGAGGAGAGTAACTGCATTATTTAGTTGAACTATTTTAATATAATCTTGGTTTTGTTGTATAATAACACATTCTTCAGCTGCGTGTTATTAGGTTTTCATTATACACTTATGAAATAGAAGTGATTTACCACATTTTGCTAATTTGTAGAATTATTACCTTTCCCTGTATGCCAAAACAGCAGCCATGATTTTCAATAGCCACAAGCTATTTAAAAAAAATTTAGAAAATCACACATTTAAATCCAGGAGCCATTATGAAAGCTTGAAATTGTTGCACTTACTAGCTGACAAATTTATTCCCTGAACATGGCTGAAGTCTAGGTACTGTGAGGCTGCTTTTCATTTGTCAGTGGTGCTGCACCACATCAAAAGCTGCAGATCTTTATTAAGAAAAAAAATCAGATTGTATGTCTTTGCAAATAACTTCCTGTGCCACATACAGTAATCATTGTATGAATTAAATTTCAGATTAGAACAGCTAATACTTAGAAACACTGGGATATCTTCTATACACTTTCCTGATGCTGGATTTGGTATGTAAAATAAGTAATTTATTTATAGTTTTAAAATTCTGTTTATTTTAAGTTTTCACTGTTCTCTTGTTACTCTTTTCCTAGGATGCAAAACTAAAATGTTTCCTTCACTAAAACGCCTTGCAATAAATGACAATAAAATATCACAGGTAGGTTAGATTGTGATGGTTTCACATTTTGTAAATAAATGCATCTTTGTTTAAGAGTAACTTGAAGTTTGCTTTTTAAAGTTTGATTTTATGTGTAGGATCTGCGGTAACTATTGAACACTTTGGTCAATACAGAGGCATAGTTAAAAAATATAAAAATATTTCTTAACAGTTAAAAACCACATTTATGTTATGGCAGCTACCTTATAATTTCTCTCACAGAATTCTAATGATCTAAAGTTCTGACTAATTCCTTGTTTTGATTTGGTTTTTAATTAAATGGAGTGCAATTCTTTCCTTACCTAAATGAACGGGATCCAAGTACTTGGTTTGGATGATCAAAATAATTTTTCCAGTCATGTTTGTTGTACAGGAAAAGTCAGTGTTAGCAGGTATTGTTCTGAAATGAAGTTTTGTTTTATATTTCCTCAAAAGACTCTTCCCTTCCATTTCAGTGGTCATCTATCAATGAGCTTGATAAACTGCCAAGTCTGCGGGCACTGCAGTGTAACAATAACCCCTTGATGGACACAGAGAAGAACCCAGAGACCCTGAAGCAGCTCATTATTGCCAAGATAAGTCAGTTGGAGGTTTTGAACAACTGTGAGGTGTGTGATATTTCAACAAATTGCATGAGTCTGGCAAAAACTTTAAATCACTGCCTGAGGAATTGTTTTCAGTTTCTTTTAAGATTATTGATTGTTTGGGTGCAGGAAAAGTAAAGTGCCAACTAATCCATCCCCTTATCAGGGGGGCAGTTACAAGTTCAGTACAAGACTGAGCCCTCTTTGTGAGCATTCCTAACTCAGTGGGGACTTGGACATGATGGGTCAATGGTGGTTTTTTCTCAGTGCCTGAATTGTGTTGAAGTTTCAGGACTGTTAACAAAAACCATACTCTTAAAAAAAAAGAAAAAATAGAAAAAGCAGCGTAGTCAGATCGGTTTCAGTGCCAGCAATACCAACATTTGCCTTCTGCAATCAAAAAATATCGTAATCCACACCAAATCAAACTTTCAGCAAATGTTTATCATAAAGCAGAGCAGAAGCAGCATCTGATCCATTGTTACAGAAAACATCCTTGCATCATCATATACAGCAAAGTCTTTGCTTAGATATTCATTTATAGTTCAGTGAGTACAGAGAGGGGCTTTAAGACTTTTAATGGCTCTAAAATATACTGAATATATGGATCAGTCAGTATTTGGAGACACGGTTTGGAAGATTCTCGGTAGCATTGAAACATAATGAACACCAAGTAAGACCACGGAGTCTGTGGCATTGATTAGATTTTTATTCTCTGGAAAGTTATATAATTATATTATAAGTTATATAATTATATTATGTGCCATTCCTGTGTCAGTACAGATCCTTCCTGCGGAAAGGAGAGGAGCAGAGCTTGATTATCGCAAAATATTTGGAAAGGACTGGCTAGAAGCTGGTGGGCATTGGAACCCAGAGAAAAACAAACCAAGTGAAGAATTTCTTGCTGCCCATCCCAGATACCCTACACTTTGTCTTAGTAAGTACAAGCAGAGTACAATAGCATTTCCTCACCTCTGGCATTGTGGCAGCACTGTTTCGCCTGTTTTCAATTTCTCTTCCCCTTGGTGTGCTGCTACAGCCTTAGGAAAACCCATGCATTGGCAAGCCTGTGTACCAGTGGGCTTCTGCACCCTTTGGGGCACTGCTGCCTCAGGAACTCAGGCTCCTGGCACCTGTGTGCATCCATCCATTCAGTAGCTCTCTCAGCAGTGGGAATGTTAAGGAGCACACCCCTGTCCTGAATGCTGTAGCAGCTGGACAAGGCTCGTGTCTGCAGCACTGCCTGGTGCAGGAGCCACCACAGCTGTGCCAAGGGAACTCCTGCCTCATCCTGCACCACAGCTGCCCTAGGTCTTGAAGTTTAGTCTTTGAAGGGTTCTGCATTCTTCCAACAGAATATGGAGCACCTGAAGAAGGAGAACTGAAGAGACAACAGCCTTTGACTCTGAAAAATCAGCTCCTGAGTAAGAGGCCAGAAATGGTCAAAACTGTTCCTTCTGCATTTAGAATATTTTATGAGCTTAGTGTCTCCTAGGTGTATATGGAGAACAAAAAGTTCCAGCTTGTAATTTTGATTTTCTGAACTGTCTCAGTGAGTTTGACTGGAAAGCTGATTCTGTGTACTCTCATTTCCCTCCTCAACCAAGCCAAATGATTTTCTCAACTGAGATTTAATGGAGAACAAAGGTTATTGATACTCCATTCTGACAGTGTGAATGGCTTCTTTACAGAAGACATCTCAGGTTTTAATCTCGACAGCTTCTCTGTTTACTGATATTACCTTTTTAATAACTTCTTAACTTTAGGACAGACAAGAAAAACATGGGTATTTGGGCTTGTCTACATATTTAATCTGGGTTACATCCTCAACTTGCAAATTCATGTAGCTGTGTTCCCCAGCTGATAGAAGAACTGAAACTTTTTACTCCAGGGGCAGAATGGTATTTTAAGGCATTACATTCTAATGCATTTAGGTGGAAGACTAAAAAGAACAAAGAATCTTATTGGCTAAACATAACATAAACCTTTGGTTAAGTCTTTTAATCTCTGTAAAATAATTAGGCTAATGATGTCCTTTGAATGTCTTTGTATGGTGCTTTTGAGAGGACCAAAAGCCTATTTTAAACTGAATAAGCAATTTCCATTCTACTGCAGGTTATTTTTAAAAAATGAAATAGAAATTAAGCATTTTTAGGTAAATACTCATTTTGATTATAAAATCTTTAATCTTTAAGCATTAGGGAGTCACTTCTACAATAATTTACAAAAGATGAATAAAAACTTGGTTATTTTCATTAATTAATTTTTCAGATAATGATTAAATGCTGAGATGCAGGCTACCTCCTAATTTTTGAGACACCAGGCTGAGCTAAGGGAAACAGTTTGTAATAAAAAGAAAGAGACTAGAAAGACTATGCTTCTGCCAGAACAGGGCTTATTGTTCTTTCACTAATGCCTCACTCTTCTTCCTTAAGCTTTGACAATTAAATGTCCTGAGAAACCTGAACAGAAGCCAGTGGAGAAAAAACTACCAGGTAAGAAGTCTTGGCTTATGTTCAAGCAGTTGTTTCATTGCTCCTTTTCAAACAGCTGTATTAAAGAATGGCAGCTGCCTCTGACTGTGTCAGCTCCTGAAAGCTTTTCCTCTGTTATAAAGAAATGACAAAGGCAGAAATTGTTTGAAAAGTCATAATTCTTCTGGCCTTCATACTTACTTTCAATCCAGCTCAAAGATGGAAAGTTGATGCTTTGTTGTAAAGTTGATGCTCTGCTGCTGGTTTCATGATTAATATGTCTGAGGCAATTAAAGGCCAATTAATGGGGTTGAAATCTGGTGGATCAGAATGTGATGTGTTAAGAGGCAACCACATAGTATGTAAATCTAGATATTGAGGTCTAGTATCTAATCCATGAAGCTAGAATTCTAGTTTTGACCTACATCAAATTAATCCTTTGAAGTTTTAATGCCTGTAGTGATACTAGAATGAATAAGGCCATTCTAAATTAAGCTGATTTTTTGGAAAGATGTGTCAGAATGAAGTCTGAGAGAAAAGAAGAATTCAAGCTTTATTCTAAAATAAAAATCACATTTATTATCACAAGTTGCATAAAATCAGATAGATACAGCTTTTACAAAAATGTTTGATAGAAAAATATTTGTCTAAGTACAATGTGTGGTATTACAGGAGTAGCTCACTATTGCTGTGCCTTTAGGTAAAGCTTCAAAAGAAGTGAAAGTTCAACCAAAATACTGAGTTCATCTATTGCAAACACAGGTATCACCTCTGGAACAAACTACATCTACTCATTCAAGATCCATTACAAAAAATATCCCTTCCTCTAACTGACTTCATAATATAAACAACTCTGCTGACAATGTGTTTGGGACTAATAACTCAATACCATTCCTAAGAATGTCACTAGTTCCACCATGCCATTTGCTTACTTGTGCTGGGAAAGCGAATTCCTGGTAAAGAAAACTGCAAGGAACAGCGGCCAGATGGCTGGTGTGTGTCCCAAAGGTCACTTAGTTTAGCACGTAGAAATACAAACTCAAAAAAGGTAAATTATGAAGCCATAACACTTTAATTTGGTGCATGGGATCAAAGCTCTTAATCTGTAGTAGCACATCCTGCCCTATCCCCCACAGGTTAAACCATTTTCCACTTGACAGTAGCAGATATGGTTTCAGGTACCAAAGACATTATTGCAGTGTTAGAACTGAAGCAGCAATACAGCCTTTCACTGTTGCTATAAGCAAGTAAAGTGAAACACTGGTACTTTGCTACAGTGGCAGCAGCATTTTTCTAATAACTTTTCTTTCTCTCCCCTCCACAGAGTCTATGACCATTCAGAAGGTCAAAGGACTGCTGTATCGCCTATTTAAAATTCCTGGTTCAGACCTGAAACTGTCCTACAAAAGTTCTAAAGTGAGTTAAAAATGGGTACTCAACAACAAAATATTTCATGCTGCTAAAGGTCCATAGCATGTTTTAAAATACTATTTAAAGAAATTAATTTCACTTGAGGAGAGCTGTCTTCATTCCTGTAATATGGCAGATTCTCCCTGACTGCAACTTCCTGCTATTTGGTTTACATGAAGGGATTTCAGTGTAAGTCTGATTAGGTCTTTTTTGCTTTCTTATTCTAGTTGGAAGGAAAAGAAGTTGAACTGGACAATGACTTAAAGCCTTTGCAGTTTTACTCAATAGAAAGTGGAGACTGTGTGTTAGTACGGTGGTAAGAGGGGACTCTCTTGCTGGACTGAAGGAAAAACTGACACAAGAACTGCAGAAGAGAGACAGACACACAGACAGCCTCTGCCTGAACATACAGGTGAATATGAGTTTCACACACATGGCACCAAAGGGCTTCACAACTGTACTTTCAGCTCCTCAACTTGCTTATCAGCCTCCATAAAAACATCTGCTCATTTGTCCTCCTGGAGAATACCAAATAGTGCTTAAATGCTTCAATTAAATAAAACTCAAGGTCACCCTTTTGCCAAGATTTTATAGTGCCTGCCCCCAGCAGTGGTGAGAATTTGTTTTACTGAACCGAGTACACGCTTGGGTTGTCATCTCTTTGCTGACAAGACAAGATCAGTGCTGCACTGAGAGGCCACTTGCTCTTTGTTTTCACCTACATCCAACAACCTCAAAGTGAACAAAACCCAGTAGTAATTTTAGAAGTATCTACCTTAGATGATTAAGGTCAAAATCTGCCAGACCTTTCTTCTACCCTACAGTGTTAACATACCACATTATAAATAAGTTCTCAGCACACTGCAAGGCATTGCTATTTATTTTACAATCTTCAGCTGTTCCTCAATTTTATTTTACTTTCACTTGTGTAACCTCAGATTCAAATCTAGTCAGAGTGAGCTCTCAGAAATCCCTCCTAAATCAGGCCAAGCTTGAAGTACTTGAAGATTTGGTATAAGCAAACCTTGATTTTATTTTTATCTAAAATTACAATGGTATAAACAAAGTAATCACAAATCCTAGCCCCCCACTGCTGTCCCTGTCCCTGCACAGATGAGGGCAATCCCTCAGACAGCACACAACCTCCTGCAACAAGACTTACCAGCTGCCCTGGTGCTCAGCACAACTTTCCTCGGGAGCTGGAACAGCCCTATACTGAATCAAATCAGTAGTGCTTTAATTTACAAAAGACAGGCTAGCTGGCATTCTTATGTGCATTTATTAATTACAAGTAGGTCTTTATATAAAAAGGATTTTTTTTTAATCTTGAACATTTTGGTGTTTGTCTGATCAACATCTATACTATAGAAAATGAATATTATCAGTCCACTTGTAATATCAAAAGGGATGTGCAAATATTGTTATACTTTAGTTGAAACCCAGCATTAAAAGGTACCTTAATATTTCTTGTTGTTCCAGGAATGAATCCAAATGTACACTTTTCCATTATCATTATACACTACCCTGTTTTCCAAGGCAAGTCCATCATCTTTCCTCACATCTACATGGATCTCCACACAGTTCCTTTAATCTCCAGAGCTCTCCCAGCTCCTGGGGCGAGTACTGGGGGGAAGACAGCATGCCACTCTCACATGTCTTCTCACACAACCAGAGACCATCCTGTTAAGAGAGAGAAACATTTCAATAGTTTTCCTTAGCAAGTATATAGTCTCCAACAATCTTCACTTCCAAGAATCAGGTGTTGTTTCTAGCAACAAACATTGCACACAAAGGTCCCAAACTGATCTGCTAGACCTATTCAGAGAACTTGGGGGTAGGGATGGAGGCTGCAGGTGGTTTGTGGCAGTTTTGTGGTTTTACTTTCAAATACATCTTCAAAAAATTTTTCCCTCTGGTTTTTAGTTCCATGGTTATAGCAATTCATTTTTAATGGAAAAAAACCTTTCTCCCATTTTATGCTACGTGGAACAGCAGGCATCTCCTCCTTCTGTAAGGTCAGACAATTCTTTCAGACTTACTTGATATCGCTTGGGTCCTACAGCTGCCATCCAGATGCCCATGCTCACATCTTCACCCTGAGATGAAAAAAAAAAAACCAGATATGAGCACCAAGAAAGCATAAAGCATGACTGTGACCTGGAATAAGTTGCATCATCTGTAAAGAATGGTAACTACAAAAACCCACGCCAGACTACTACAGAGGTGTTAAAATAATCCTCCCACCTTTCCCATGACAATACACTGTTCTTACAAAAACAAAGTACAAAAAACAAGATTACAGCTCCAGAGGTTCTCAGTCCAAAATATCTGTGCTTTGACTTAGAACAGGCACTAAGCATAGCAACCAAAAACATGGCAAAAGCTCACATGAGCCAGGAGAACCCAACACTAACACTTGAACAATGTTCTGACTCACCCAGTACATGCTGTTCCCCAGACCACTTAACACAGAAAAACTGAACTAATTTTTATTACCTGGTATGTTTTTAATCTTTCAGAGTTGCTTGCCAGCCACTGCACAATGTCTTTGGAGATGACATAGCCAGACCCACAAGCAAAGGCTGGATATGCAGGACTTGGATACTCCAGTTCTTGCCATTTCCCAGTTCGATCAACTGCCCAATTTAGTCTGAAACTGAAGACATGTTTGTCAGACATGAGATGTTTATAGAGAGTCCTCTGTGGAACCTATGAACACTGATAACAACTGAAGTAATACTGATAACAAACAATTTGGAGAAAGAAGTAGATGATCCTAATTATAGTTCCTAGTCTTATTTCTCTAGGGCACAAAGCTAAAATTGTAACCGTTGTTTTATCTCAATCTTGGATAATAAGAGAAAGTTTTCAAAACAGAAACAAAAGTTTTCAAAACAGAAACAAAAGCAACATTGACAATCAGGTTTTCCGCATCTGCACCTTGCTGTTGGGTTTTGAACTAGGTAAGCACACACATCCTTACCTATTTTGTAACAGGCACATCTGTCTCCTGCTAATTAACCCCTTTGGTTAATCAACATGACACGAAGGCAGTGCCTCCAGCAGACATGCAGACCATGTTATGTAACCCATTTTCCTGTTAAAAACTAGCAGCTGCTTAAAAATCAGGAAGCAGTAGTACCTTCTCTAAGCTGTTTTCCAAATGAAACTCAACAAAGGAGATGTTCAAAGGCTGCCATCATGAATTACAAAAGAACTCTTCCTGGCAGTGGTGTTCTCCAGGGAAGCCTTTATTCACTCCCAGAGGCCTGCAGGAAGCAGTCTCTGTCTGCAGTCTCCCCACACGCTCCCAGCGTGGCAGAGCTCGCCATGGACCCTGTCAAACTGCGAGTGAGGCAGTGAAAAGCATCCTCTTTCCCTGCTTGGGAACAAGCTGCTATTGCACTCCTCTGGCCTCACAAATGCTCCATGCAGTCACAGCTAAGAGACACAACTGTGTCAATGCAGCAGGGTCTCCCCTGTTTCACAAAGAGGTTCAGCATTGCTCATTTCCAGTCATGAGCACAAGCAGCTGAAAGAGCTTCAGTGAGCTACTGAGAACTGTCACCTCAGACAACAGCCCTGAAAGGGAGGAATTGCAGCTGACTGCCAGATATGTTATCAGATTCTGCCCCTTCTCAACTGAAGCTGACATGTTAAAGCACAAAGTAAATGCAAGTCTCATCTGATACCTGAATTCACTTTAGGCACAGTATCTTCCACTCCACTGAATCACAGCACGAAAGGTTAAACCCCCTCCAAACTGAGAAGCATCTGCTTTGATAATCATTTCATACTTCCATAGTTGTTTCAGTGTTCCCTACACGTCACACTTGCCTGACCTGAAGACTGTGACTATTAAAGAATTTACACTTAGAGATGTCACTCCTACAGATTTTTGTACACACACCTTATTACATCACTTTATGTGTAAGCAACAGGCAGGACCAGATTTGTGAAGCAAAGCAGCAAAGGCTTGTTTTTCTTCCATGAGCAGAGGGCAACAGGAAGGCACATTGTACCATTATGCTATATTGAAGCAGCATAGAGTTCCTGCTATATTGGATGGCATACCAGAGCTGCAGTGCATTCCATGGAAGGGAAGATATGGGCTATTTTGATCCTCCTGGTTATTCATAAGTGTAATACAGGCTGGGAAAGTTCAGTCAAAAATTTATTAATCAGATCTGCTATTTCAAACAGCAGAAGTGGATAGCAATGCCTGAAATTCACAGATGTTACAATAAAGTGCAGACTATAACAGAAATTTTGTTTCTCCTTTTTACTCCACTTCCTCAATCCCACCAGAAAAATCACAGTGACATGACAAAAAGTAATATTTATAGTTCTGTACTATGTACGTTCCTTTTAACTTCAGTGTATTGCTGGAAAATTCTTATTTACTTAAGTACCATGACAAAGATGTCTACAACACATTTTAAAACCAGGCAAGATACTCAGCAAGTTTAAATCACTGTAAAGGCATACTCTGGAAAGTTATTGTAAAGGACTGATTTCTGATTCTGAGATTCAAAGTTTAACACATACAGAAGTCCTGCTTTTTACAACTGGCTTCCTTAGGCATAGGAGGGGAACCCACATGAAAACAGACTTAAATCACTAAACCATTCACTAAAGAAATGGTATCTATCTCTTAAAGGTATCTTTAAAACACAACTTACTTTCCCCACCAAATGTTTGGCCTGTCCAATTTTTTCTGCATTATCCTGTTAAAAACAGCTTCCAAATCAATGTAACAGTCATCATCAGTCTTCAGCAACAAATCAAAACTCGTTGATTCCACTGTCCTGTAGCCAAAATAAAAAGTGATGAAATGTTGAGCTGCACACCACAAACTACAGACAGCATGCTCTGCAAGGGGTTTTTTGGGATGTGGGGGGAAGAAAGAGTGAAGGAATGTCCTTGCTACCCTTGACTTTTAAATGTTTTCTCTATCAACCAAAGGCTGACTGCCTCAAAGGAGAGGCAGCTGTATCCTACGATGATCTTAAAACATGGACTTGTGTAGGAGCAGAAGAAATCAAATTTGAAGTTGTGTTCTCCAGGACAGATGGTGGATTTACTAATGAAACCATCTTTAGCAGTATTGACCTCAGAAGGATATGAAGTCCTGATGCTGATGGCAGCACAGCTGTTAAAAGCCACTGGCTACACGTCAGTAGCCTACTTTCAGAACAAGACAGTCAGTTCATGGACAATTAGAAGGCTGGTGGTAAAAAACATCTGTGGAAACAACTCTGTACTCACTCTTTCTCTATAAATGCACCCTTCAAACATGAAAAATGTTATCTTTACCTGTCTGAAATAGTTGAACATGGCACACATAAAATAACCAAAAAAGCTTAAGATTGTAGGGATCCATGGCTGGGTTGGTTACAAACATTTGTAAGGGTAGCTTCTTATAACAAGAAGAGCATTTTTAAAAGCTTTTTATTACCAAATCTTGAAAAATTGCTAATCTGTAAGAAATTATCACAAAGATCTAAGTCTTGACATGCAAACCTCCTTTTAGAACTGAAAGCATGGTTCAGTTTTTCAGTTACATTCATAGCCATGAAATTTGTGAAGTAAGTGCATAATCTTGAAAGCAACTAAAATGAATTATGGTTAAATTACAATTGTCAACTGTATTTCTTACTCCACAGCAGCATCAATTAACTGAAACAGTTGTCTCAGAGTAATAGAAATCACTGCAAATTAGAGGTAGAAACTAACTAGACTGACCACAGACAATGCAATTACACTATGAAAATTCTTCCTATCAGCCTTCTGTCCCCCTGTACACAAGCTTCCAATCCTTCCCCTCCACTCAGCACTGCTGTGGCCACATCTGGACTACAGTGTGCAGTCTTCGACTCCTCAGTACAAGAGGGACACGGCCATTCAGGGCAGAGAGTCCAGCAAAGGCCCATCAAGATGATTGTGGGACTGGAGCAACAGCCACAAACTGAAACACTGAGTGAGTTTACAAGCTGGCCAAAAGCCATCGTTTAAAATAGTAAAACTGCTGGTTTTCAGTTAGATACAAATGGAAAGAAATTACAAGGAGAATTGAAAATTTTTACACCTGGACTCTTAGAGCCTGTCTTGCCAGCTTGTGCTGATTTGAAGCACCAAGGGTCAGCATTCAAAAAACTATAGGCCCTGCCATTCTACTCACTACATGCACGAAAAATTTTGAGAGAAAAATACAACTTAATGAAGTAAATCACATAAGTCATGTACTTAATGGAACCTATCAAGTAACATAATCTGCCAGATCATCTTGGACTACAAACAGCACCATTCCTAAGAGAAAATAAGAAAATACTTTCTTTTCAACTTACCATCGGTAGAAGTTCAGCAGCTTGGAGGGAACGTTTCTGTAAGTGTCAACCACATCTACAAACACAATGTCATCATACATACTGCTTTCTTCCTTCAATAAAGCATCTTCTTTCTCAAGGTTTCTTATGTGACTTGCAAACCTTTCTGGGCGAGTATGGAGGCTTTTTAAAAGAGCATCACCTTCTGAAAGAAACAGCACCCATTATTAAACAAAGATGCATATCTATATATTATTTAATATTTCTCTTGCATCATACAGGGCACTCATTGACAAAATGAATCTGAAGAAGCATTCAAATAATTTGGGTTATGAAAATCCTGCAATTAATTAAAAAAATTCTACAGAATGGTTGAAGTTGCAGAACAATGAAGGAATGTATTTTTGTATAAGGCCTGACACTAAAAGTTTAAAATAAAAAAGTATTCTCTTCAGTAATAAAAGAATTCAACTTTCTAAGGTTCCTTAATATAAAGAACAGTCTGGGACTTCACTATTTCTCTTACTGTAGAATAAAAAGGCTACTGTCAGTTCCTCCTAAGTATATGTATCTAGCATAAAAAAAATAAAACACACAAAAAACCAAACAATGCTATGCTAAATATAATCAAATAGGCATTGTTTCGATGTAGCACAGATGGTCCCTGCTGAACCACATCACATAACTGCAGGTAAAAGCTAAAAATATATTGCAGATAAGGAGGTAGTTTGTGGTACTGAAGAAAAGCTTGACAAACAAGATGGAAGGGCTGTAGCACACACTCAATTCAGGCTCCTACAGAGCTGACAAGATAACAGGACTGCCCGATTGTATCTGCCAGGCCCAGCTACAAAAACACAGCAATAACACTCTCAAAGTCTATGCTTATGTTTGCTATAATGGACCAAAAATAACACATTGACTGCAGTGCTATGTGGCCAAAATCTTAGAAACTGGAAAGGGCTCCTACAAAATCTCTCAACATTCTGCTGAGACAGGTGTAAAAGAGCAACAACAGGGATGGAAACTGTTTGTCCGTATTAAACATTGTGATACAGTACCTCTAACTGCATCAGAACTGGGAAAAAGTGTAAAAAATATCAGGGAATGATTTCATTGCATGACATTTTTTAACTTGATTTTGGGTAGCAAAGAACAAGAAGAGAGTCTAGATAAGAAGACAAAGGGATGCAAATCAACTGACAAAAGGAGTGGCTGACAAAAGGCAAGCAAAGGAACCACATCAGGACATTGACTTTAAGCATAAAAGCCAGGAAGAAAATGTTTCTACTAAAAGAAAACCTAGGGTGACTAAGTTCATGGAGACAGCACAAATTATACTCAGAAGTGTAACTTAAATTACCTGTTTTACCATAACATCAAATGTCATGCTACGTTTTGTGGCCTTACCTTGAATAGTGTAGATAAAACCACCTGCTATTCCCTCCACACCTTCTGTGAGTTCATGTGGCAGTGACCCTTCCCCTGCCTGTTAGGAACAGATTAATTGAAATTAATAGATTAATTAATCTCTCATTATTGATGTGTTTTACCTCTGATTTTAAGGTGTGAAGTTTTCTGGCAACTAAGAATGAAATTAATTTAAAGCTCTGCTGGTTCAGGCACTTGCATAACCACAGAATCACAGAACATTCTGAGTTGGAAGGGACCCACAACAATTACTGATGTCCAGCTCCTGGTCCTGCACAGGACCACCCCAAGAATCACACAATGTGCCATGGAAGATTAAGACTAAGATTTTGAACTAAAGTTTTGTGGCATTTTTTCAAGTTTCATCCAAAATTATCAGTACTACTGAAACTTTCAGGAAACTAGTTTTGAAGCTGACAGCAAAATGCAAAATTATTCTGGCTAAATTATGACTACACAGGATGTTTAGGCAAGCAAAAATCTGAGACGAAAAGAGACACACTGCCAAAAATCAAATACCCAGACTTTATCCCATCAGTTGGGATTTTAGCACAGGATTTTTGACCCACATTTTGCCATCCCTGATATGCTGATACTGCTTCACATTCTCACAAAAACAATAAAAGCTTTACTCCCCTCAAAATAAAATGCCATTTACAAGCATAATTTTTTTGCAAGAAAGCAAAGCAAAACTTGTCTTCTGAGACAAAAGGAGAAGCCCAACTGAATTAATGATTTACACAAAGAAACTCAGGAAAGTAAAATGCTAAATTCTCAACAATTATAGGAAAAATAGAAACATGGTGGAAAGGAAGGTGAGGGGACTCACTGTAATGACTCTGAAAACACCTCCTCCATCATTCACCATCACTTTATGAAGGTTTCTTGAAACCAAGCCCTGAAGATCCTGGCTCTCCCACACAATGGTACCTTCAAAACTCTGGTAAGAGAGCAAAATATAGTTATGCAGGTATACAAAGACTTTAAAAAATGGAAGTCAAACAGTTTGGGCCCATTAAAATGATTTTAAAATAGTAAACTTCACACAAGATTTAGCTTGAGTTCATAACATAAATGTTTTACTTCAATAAAAATAAATTACACATAAATAAAACACATCCATGAAACTCAGCAACATGTAATCATTCTTTTAAGACTAATAATGAATCTCTATATTAAACTTTTAACAGAAAGCTTTCTAAAATCATCAAAATAGCATTTAAAGGTGACCTGAAGTGAATTTTAAAAAATCAAATATAAAATCCTGCATTTCAAAGAGAATAGGTTAAAACAGATTTGGAAACATGCTCAGCTTTTATCGTTTTCTGCCAAACAGAGATCAGAGACTGGATCCTGACACCAGCAAAACTCAAAGAAAAATACAGCCACCTTTATTGCAGTAAAGGTGTCACAAGCTACTGTAGGACTGACAGAAGTCTTACATCTTGGCTGGTAAGGAAGAAAAAGACAAGTGAATAACTTCAAAATTTTCTGGTTTTAACAGTCAAATTAGGCTATGCCACTCCATGTTTTACATGTGTGTGTGTGTGTGTGTGTGTAAATTCTTGCATTTGAAAGAACTTCATCTCAACTTTAAACTGAAGACCCTTGAGAACATGCAAAGGAACAGGTGGGAAGTTGTATAAATAAGAGTATTGGTAAAATTTTATTTTTTTAAATTTTTAAAGCAATTTCTCCTTTATGAAAAAGTAGGGTTGTTATACTCCTGCCACCTAGATGAGCACATTCCATTTTGTCTCTCCCACTTTCATAGGAAACACACTGGTTGTTAGTGTGGGTGTTGGAATAGAAAAACAACTTGTTTGTACATGCATCTCTGTTACTGCAGGAAGTCTGTTTACTTACACCAACCTCTCATCTCTTTCCCATTTTATCTTCCTTGTACACTAGAAACCTTCTCCAAAAATCCTCCAGTTACTGAAACACCTTTAAGTCTAGATTATAGTTCAGCTTACTTTATTGCTTTCTTCTAGAAGCAGGTCTTAACATCTGCAGCAGTCTCAGGGTTTAATGACATCTCTGTGTGTATTTCAGAAATTTCTCATCTATTATTTAAAATGCCAGCTTTATAAGCTAATAATGGAGCTAGCCAGTGTTTATTCAAGCCTAACTTCCTTGCTCAATACCTTCCCCTTGCTTCACAGAATCACAGAATAAGCTGAATTAGAAAGGACCCATAAGGATCATCCTATCCACCTCCTCACCCTGCAGGACCATTCCCAAATCCCACCCTCTGCCTGCAAGCATTGACCAAACTCTTCTTGAACTCTTGGCTTGGTGCTGTGACCATTTTCCTGGGGAGCCTGTTCCAGTGCCCAAACACCCTCTGGGTGAAGAACCTTTTTCTAATATCCAGCCTAAAACTTCCCTGACTCAGCTTCAGGCCATTCCCTCATGTCCTGTCCCTGGTCACCACAGAGAAGAGATCAGTGCCTGCCCCTCCTCTTCTCCTCCTGAGGAAGCTGTAACTGCAGTGAGATCTCCCCTCAGTCTCCTCCAGGCTGAACAGACCAAGTGACCTCAGCTGCTCCTCAAATTCCTTCCCCTCAAGGCCCTTCACCATCTTCATTGCCCTCCTTTGTGCACTCCCTAACAGCTCAATGTTTTTCTTTTATTGTGGCTCCCAAAACTGCCCCCAGCACTCGAGGTGAGGCTGTCTCAGAGCCGAGCAGAGCAGGACAATCCCTTCCCTTGCCTGGCTGAGGATGCTGTCCCTAAGTGCAGCATCAGGACACAGCTGGGCCTCCTGGCTGCCAGGGCACTGCTGACTCATACTCAGCTTTCTGTTGTTTAATTATTTCTCAATTATCAAACTAAATGGACCAATATTAAGACTTTTTCTAGTGGCTCAATTTCTCTTTTTGCAGTGACTGTCATCTCCCATTCCAATGTTTTTTGCTGTAGGGATTGGGCTCTAATCACACTTCAGTGTCCTCTTTATAGACATAACCTCTGGAAAGTTCTTTAGTGACAGAAGAGTCTTTTAGGAGCAAGAGAGTCCTTTCATGCCTCAGCAAGCAGAAATGTTACAATTCTCACCACTGACTATTACTGATACTGACTTCAAATGTACCAGGAGTCTTTAATCAGTTACTACCAGTGAACCTCAGTGTAAGGTGTCCTAAGGCTGTAAACTATCATTATTTTCCAGGTTGAGAGATTCATAAGCAAATTTTCTAATGACTTTAGCCCTCAGCTATTCTTACTCTAAACCAGTTAATGAAAGCTGAGGCCTGAAAATGCTTAAAGCAAAAACATTAGTGGCACACCTGAGACTACATCATCTGTTTTTCCCCATTTAAATTCCAGCCTTGTTGCTGCCAGAGCGCAGTGGCATTTACAGTGAATACCGAAGAAGTGAACTGACATAATGCAGCCCTGCCAAACTCCTTTCCAATGTTAAACAGTGCTGTGCTTTTTGTTCTTCCAACTACTCCCCATTAGTAATACAGAATATGTGCAGTACAGAGTCCCATCTTCATGCAAGTGGCCCACAGCTTTTTGACAAAATAAGTGCACTGCTAAGACTTGTCTGTAAGAGCCCTGTTTGTTTTAGTTATCTGCTGGTGCTTCTGCTGTTCTGTGCTTTCAGTGGTTCCAAGCTGAATGATCGATTCTGTCTCTCACAATCTGGCCTGCCAGATGCTTGTTCTAATGCTGCATTTCCTTGCCTTTCCCCAAGACGAGCAGAAAGAGCAGCACTTCAGCTGCAAGATGAATGAAGCTCTTCAGCAGTCTCTACAATCCATTACTTCTTCAAGGTAGAAAGACAGGGAATAGACGCTGTCTCAGACAGCATCCTATGATAATTAAACACTTCACTAAATTTAGTGCTCTCAAACAAGTAGACAGGAACACGTGGGCATTGCCACCTCTTCTGAATCATCGTGTATGCTTCAGCATCCTGAGCATCACAGGAGACTGCATGCTGTGCCTAAGCCCCATTAATCTACGTTAGAAACATCGTGTTACCCTGTAAGCGTTCGGCGCATGACACACGTCAGATTAAGGAAGCCCACACAAAGAAATATATGAATACTAATATTCTCTCTCTCAAGGAAGTACTTCCCATCTGCCTCTCAGGAAAACTGCAACCATTTATAGCTAAATTACAACTGCCTGGAATTTTAGCATCTCAAAACAAAGGCTTACAGGGAAAAGACTCACATGATAGACTACCAAATTACTGGGTAACCGATATTCTTTTTAAAAACGTAAAATAAACCCTTAATCATTTTAGTATGAAATTAGATTGCCAAAGCATATGCACAAAATAGTGCAAGTGGTCTGCTCACCTGAAAGGTTTCCTGCCAGCATAACAAGTTGCACAGTATCCAGTAAACACTGTCTAAGATGATAAATCAATCAGACAGCTGTAGATTCCCCTTAAAAATAATAGATTTCCAAATGCATTCATTAGTATAGAGCCAGGGGAATAAATCAGGGAATAAATTGGCCCAAACTGTCCTCACTTCCCTCTTCAGTCTTCTCTTGCTTCATTCTTTCATAACACAATTTCTTTAGTAAGAAAACAATCCAGGCCTAAAGACAACTTACAGAAACAGAAGCAAGAGCCCAGGAAAGTATTTAAATTAAGGGAAACTGTCCAAAACAGTACCAGAGATATCTAGCGAGAGATCACTGGTCCACTGAGAACAATTCCTTGTACCTGAGAGGGTCTGCTAAGTAGAATTCTCCTTCTGAGCCAACCTTTACTCATATTCAACCTTCACTGTAAAATCATCAGGGTATTTTCCTATGATATTCTGTTCCTTTTGTGTTTAATCCCCTTCCTTCCTATGCAGCCACAAGTAGGATCCATATCCCCCTACCAGAAACAAATAACACTGTCACTGCAAACATAACACACAGTATCTTGATGTTATGTCCAAGACATCAGATGCAGAAACCTCTTTTCCAGCTGTTCCCTAGAAACCTGTGCCATCCTTCCCTCCCTGTCTTGTGTGCTAATGTCTGATAAAGCAGAAGGGAAAAAGAAGCACCACATGTTCTGGTAAACTCTCCCACAGAATCAAAGCAGGTACAGTTTTCAATCAGAAATAGATAAGTTTTCAGAAGTTGCTAGTATTTGACAAAGGAATTTTTTATCAATTGTATTTTCCAGGCTTATGCTTTATAACTACCTGTGATAACAGGATGCTGTACAACAAATACTGGATTTCAGCATATCCCTGCAACTACTTACCCATTCTGGGATTCTGAGAACTAACATTCTAGAGGTTTTCATTTGCCCTTTTCTGCCTCAACCAAAGGCCAGTTTTATCAGTCAGTCTGTCCAGATGACTTAAAAGAATTGCTGGCAGTTCTGATACTGCACATACCTCTGGCAAAATAAACTGCTCTACTGGCTTGTACCACAATCTGTTCACCTGCACTCCACAGCTCGGCGGACTAAAGCGAGCACTGAAGATGGCTTCCTGTGAACAACAAGAAAAAACCAAAATTAAAAAAAAACCCCACAACACACATTAAAAGTGCTACTGTATTACACAGGCCATGAAATGGCTCTTAGATAATAACAATTTACATAAAGATTCTGCATTGCCAAATTCCAATCTTCAAAAACAGTTTCCAAGCTCTCTTATGTAACCAACTTTTCTCCTTCACTAGAAGTAAAAAACTAATGCAGATAAAATTATCAGACATTGAACATTTAGGAATTCTACAGTCTAGGAAACATGAACTTGATTACAGTATAACTTATTATGGCTATTATAAACCAAAATCCTTGGAAGTTCATCATGGAAGTCATACTTACAATTCTTTCTACTGTAGCACAGATAGAAGTTTTGAAATTGGCCTATCAAGTTATTGGTTGAGATAAATATAACCTATCAAATGCAACAATCTTGCTCAAAAAAATTTTCCCTCCAAATCATAAAGCTATTCTATCAAGCCCATAACAGTTTGGGACTGGGGGAAATGATCAATGTAGTTGATTATTACCAGTAAATAATAACAGTTTCTAGAAATCTTAAAATGTCTTGCCAGAAGACAGACAGGCAAAATTACAGCTGTTCTGCATCTCTGCTTGAAGACACCAAATGCATGGTTCTGCAAGTGTTTTAAATATATTACATAGCTTAATTTTTATTCCTTAATAACTATCAATATTTAGAGCCCAAAACACAAAAAATGTGCATTGGAATTAGATGTAAGTGCTTTTTCATAACAGCATCTAGATTAATATACAGCACTTTGGGAATTTCATTTTTTCCTCATCCAGGATGTGCCTC
This sequence comes from Passer domesticus, assembly GCF_036417665.1. NCBI lineage: Eukaryota > Metazoa > Chordata > Aves > Passeriformes > Passeridae > Passer > Passer domesticus. The sequence goes on along the minus strand of NC_087476.1, from coordinate 69,888,067 downwards.
TGTACACATATGTGTGAATTTAAAATGCAATAAAAGAAAAATATAATTAATAAACTTGTCAGTTAAGTATTTCTCTTCTAACTCACCAACACAGCTTGTCACTTTCTTTAAGAACTTAATGCACAAAAAAGAGATATCATGCTTTGAAAAAATAACTGTAATACTCTACCTCATGTTCTGCCTGGTACAGCTTTACAGTGATGTTCCTCTGGAATCCCACGCCATCAGCCTCATAAAATACCCCAAGGCTGGTAATGACAATGGGGTAAAGCACACGGAAGGTCACACTGACGATTCTGTCTTCAGACAGCACAGAAGGTATGTCCTCAGGGAGACTGAATGCTTCAATTTCCTGATTCAAAACTGAATGAAAAGGAAAGGCCAGAGGTAAGGGGAGAAAAGTTCATAGTTCCTGGATACACACAAAGCACACTGCCTACATGCAAAGCATTCTGCTTAATTAGCATGGCTCACAAGTGCACAAGGATAATCAAAACACTGGAGTAAAAGAAAATACAATGGGCTGCAGATTGCAGCAAGAAAAATTTCAGTGGTACAGCAATCTGCAGGCTAATAGCAATTGCAACTCAATGCCTACATATCCACAGGGCAAAGATTAGAAACACAATAAATCCACAGCAGGAAGACAAAAATGCTATTTGACTGCATGAATACCTGTATATTAGCATAATAAAATAATTATTCATGTATCAAAATGGCACACACCTCCACCTAATTCAGCTGTCTGCTTTTTGGCATTATCGCCTACCTAAGCCCTGAGGTACCATTTATACTTGGGAACAGTAGATGTTGTCATCCAAAGAAAAAGTAACCAAAGTTACATTTTGTGTTGAATCATGGCTCAAGTACCTTTAGTTAAACTGTATTAAAGAGCAAGAATGAAATAAAATCCAAAAAGAGACAGGAAAAAGTTAAAATTTTAGTTAGGAATTTCTGTATGGCATTTAATTTTTTCCTCCATTTTACATTTCTTAATTGTTTTCTCTCTAAAGCAGAATCTGAAAAACCAATCAGCCAAATTTGCTTAGAGAATTCACTTTGTCACCAGAGAAGTCCATCTGACACTCAAGACTGTCACCTTGCTACTTTCTTCACATTTGACACTATGCCAGGTCATTCTGTCTCTCTCCAGCTTCATTTAACACTTACATCAAGTAAAAATGTATTGTATATGGGAGAGACTGGTGACACAAGAAAAATGCAAATCCATTAGAAGTCAATGGACTCCCCTTCACAGGCCCAAAAATCTCTCCCTTTCTGGCCTGCACACGGTACTTACAGGAAGGTTATGCAGCAAGTTCTAGGAGGTATTTGTTTTCAAGACTAGCTGTCTCAATGAAACTCCCCAAACTACTCTCAGAAAAGATGGCCAGCTCTAGTTCAAACCACAGAATTTTTAAAAGTTAACATCTATACCTGGGTTACTGATGTTCAGAAGTTTGCAGGAGTAGGGGTCTTCTCTGTCCTTCACTGGTACAGCACAACCATGCGCACCTATTATAAACTTCACAAGGACACTAAAATAATTTGCTTTTATTAACACCAGTTCTCTTCCCTCCTCCCCCCATCTTCAATAAACTTAATTTTATCACCATGACCTGTCTTTCACAGGGTTAAGATTTTGAACCTCTTAAAAATCAGCAATGACAGTTGGTATGCAGAGCAACCACATGAATCCCCTCACAGGAGCTCAATTCCAAATCTACATTAACATTTTACATTATGAGGTTGCAAGAAGATTGGCAGCTAGAAATGAGAGACAAGACAGCCAGCACACTGAACAGAAAAAAGACCTAAGGCAACACTGAAGGATCCCAGAGACATGCCCCTCCTAGCCTGAGTTTGTTACTTCATTCAAGATTGTTTAAATACTACGCATTCAAAAGTCAGTGAAAAAAATATTAAGAAAAAAGACACACAGCATCAAAGGAGGAATGAGGATTCCAGACTACCTGTTACAATGAAATATTTCAACTTTGGGCTGTAGCAAAACAAGAGGCTCCTCCCCAGCTCCAATCATGGTTATTCCATAGTAGGAATACATCAAGTAAGTACAAAGAGCAACGATCCACCTCTGCCTATCTTTTCACCTAGCAGCTAAATGTCCTCCCAGAACTCCATGTAAGCTATGAAAGGTCACAATTTTAGATGACTGAGATGGCTATGCTGCACCCCAGGCTGCATGCTGACACAAATCTGGGAACAGCAAAATGCTCTCAGTGCAAGGCAGGTAACAAGGTGTAAGGATGGCAGTGTTTCTGGGGACAAACTGCAGCAGAGCTTCTCAGCAAAACCAGACCTGTCTGTACACTGTCAGGTCTACACAAGCAGTCAGGAAGGGCCACACACTGCAGCAGTTTGGTGCACCTGGTTCAGTGGGAAACAAACCTGAACTTTACAGTTGAGGCTGTTTGCAAGAGTTTTCGTGGTTCTCTCAGCAAATGTAATCCTGCCTGCTTTCAAAAATCCTGGATTACCAAGGATTCAAGTTGTACACAATACATTGCAACACAGAAAAGAGAAAGGCTTATACATCACTAATAAACAGTGACAAGTAATTGCAAAAGCAAACAGCAGTGTAGAGTTACAGCCCAAGGCAAGAAGTATTCTTATACACTATTAAGCAGGTTTTTAAAAAAATCTATCAGAATACAAGATGCTAAAAAACAAACAAATAAACTAGGAAACATTTTAAAACAAAAATTATAAAATCAAGATACTTCAGCATTACAGTGATCCCTGCCCCCAGGCCCAAACTACAGAACAGTAAAGGTTACCGTTGGTTCAGGGCAGGATGCTGTTTCAGGTGCTTGAACCAAGTGTTCCTTATAACACTGCGTAGTTCATGATTGTGTCGAGCTGACAGAACACCTACGATAACATCATAATGCTTCAGCTTCCATTGAGGAAAGAAGGACAGTGGACCTAGAAGCAGAAAGTGACAAATATTTACTTTATGCTCATATTACCACAAGCTTGAGTTGCAAGCAATAATTAATTCCAGCCTTCCAGTACTTAAAGGGGGCTAACAAAAAGGAGGGGGAGCAATGCAGATAGTGATAGGACAAGGGAAAAGGGTTTTAAACTAAAATGGGGGAGACTGAGATTAGATGTTGGGAAGAAATTCTTTATGCAGGGCGTGATAAAACACTGGCAAAGTTCTCTGGTTGCCCAGAGAAGTTGTGCCTGACTCAATCCTGGGAAGTGTTCAAGGTCAGGTAGGATGGGGCTTTGAGCAACCTGGTCTGGTGGGAGTCATCCCTGCCCATGGCAGGGGAGATGAAATTAGATGATCTTTAAGGTCCCTTCAACCCAAACCACTCTGAAATTCTGTGATTAAAGGACATCTCAAAAACAAGAGAACCAAAACACTAAAAACAAGCAGCATAATTACTTTTCCATTGTTGGTTCAGAATCAGAGAAACATTTTCAATATGCCAAAACCTTCACTCAGATGCCCATTTTCCCTGTGTTTTCTAAAGTTGCTGGGACCACCTTTCCGCCTCACAATTTCAGTGTGGAATCTCAAGGACTATTGTTTCTAACCTTTTGAAGTGGAACACCACTCTGCCTTCACACAGGATGTCACATCCCTGCACAAGGGAATGCTCTGGCTTTATTCAAAGCTGGATGCCACTGCCAATACTTGTAATCCAGGATTTAGCTTGTGCTGTTTTAATTTAGAGATCATGAAACCTGAACTTGATTTCAAGCAGGATTATGACCAGAGACCTGAGAAGCTCTGATTTAGAGCCTGTAAACAGTCAGGCAAGTAGCTAAAGTGAATTTGTTTTGTTAAATCTATCACACATCCTCTAGAGTTAAGACAGATTTGTATTTAATTTTAGGATTGTAAAGGATTAATAGCAAAGGATTGCTATTGCTATTAGGATTAATAGCAAAGGATTGCTTCCCTCTCATCTCACTATGTTTTTCATTGGGCTGCAGATAAAGAAAATAAATGTAAGTGTGAGTGCACTTTAAACTACTGCCTATAGCATAGATAAGATTTTTTAGAATCTAATTAAGAGACTAAAAATACTGCCACGTCTATATTGTGAACTCCCACAACTGAATTATAACCCAGACTCTACCTTCTGTACCAGCATCCCCTTTCTCCACTTTGAAGTTGAATAGATGGGTTCTTTTACACTACTCACTAACCTAGGACCTCACAGCATCTGCCACAAAAACTGCTGTGCCAAATCCCACCACACATCCACCTAGCCTTATATCCCACTGCCAGTGTCCAGCATGCAGTGGAGAGGCCTTGGCCTTGCTATGTTCCATGCTGAATCAGCATCAAGATTTCAGAATTTCTGTTGTTGTTCTTTAGGGCTATTGAAAATAGCCCTGACTCCAAAAGCTAAATGAAACTGCTCTGGAACTGATTCTCAGAACAAGGCAAAAGCAGAAAAACGACAGAGTGACGTTTCCACAGGTAAATCTTTCCCATTCTATTTCCCTCCAAATATTTTAGTTTTAAGTCTGAAAACACTGATTTTCTTTAAGAAGGTTAAGTTCCACCATTATTTAAATGAAAGCAGCTACAAGACTATCAATTACTTAAGCTGAACATTAACCTAATTAAGAGAAGCTTCCATCAACTTAGGCTCAGAACGACTTAAAATCCCAAGTAATGAGCTATTAGTTACATTCTTCATTTTTCACTGAAGTTACCTGTTGCACCTCTCACAACAACCATAACTGAGTTGATGGCGAGGTTTGGGAATTTGTTTGCTGCAGAGCAGTAAATCTAGTGCCCTACATAACATCTGAAGAAACTTGTAGGTCAAACACACTGTTCAATCAAAATACCAATTTAGTTTTCCTTTAAGCTGGTAAATACCATTTATCCAGAGGCTATGCATGTCCTCATAGGTCATTACATAGCCAACTCTCCCAGACAGCAGAGATACATGAGACAGACATATGTTCCTGTGTAGTTACATAATTCCTACTTACACATCCCTTTTTTCCCCATGTTCTTCATCAATCCTTTGATTATTCTTCAGCCTTAACTCCAAGCATTCCAGTAAAAAGTTCATAGGTTTAATATGACTATTAGTCTTCTAGCTGACTGCAGATGAGGTACTGTTTACACAGATTTCTTTTTTAAGACATCACTTTTAATAAGAAGCAGAACCATTCCATTAAATCAAAATTAAAGAAAAATAAAACTAAGGGAACAAGTCTGTGGGGTGACTTGACTCAGAATAGCATAAATGAACTTGAATGAATTAAAAAAAAAACCTAAAAATAAGCTACTCAAATCAAATATACTTTTAATTAGTTTATGTTTTAAAATGGGAGAAGCTTTTCCTTATGAACCATCCACATGGGAACAATGTTAATGTAACAGATGCTTCAGAATTAATATCCTGTTGCTTTTAGAACAGCATTGCAGTGGTCTATATTCAGAAGACTGTCTGTCTTTTCTGTCCCAAGAGTTACGCCATTTTATTTTTAAAACCACTGAAAATGAAAAAAAAAAAAAAAAAAGAAAGCTTACTTTGACAAAACATTTTTTGCTTGTTAGTAAAGATTTCTACTTCCTATGGAAAAGCAGGAATAATGTTAATATTTCAGAAAAATAGACTCATATAAGCTTCTCTGAACTTGCACTATTAAAAAAAAAGGGAGATAAAGTGAGAAGTACAGGGAAAAATACTAAGGCTATTATTAATTTATAAGGATAATTCCAATATGAGCATAAATATTCTCTGATGCAGCATATTTCAAGAGAAAACATTGCTGACCTCAAAGTCAATAGTGACAATTTAGACAAGCAATCAATTCTTGCCACTGAGGACCAAAGCTATTTATCTCCCATTCTATTTTTGTACATTTTTAGGTCAAAATTTTCAGTGTCAGATTGTATCATATCATATACCTCACTCTTACCTGAAACTGCTTGTGCAAGACAATTACATCTCTACATTTTCTGATTTCAAAGACAAGAGAAAACGGTAAATTTTGCAGTTTGTGAAGGGGGTGAAAAAAAGAAGAAAAAAGCTACACATCACATTCCATATTAAACCCTAAAAGTGTTGTGGACCAAAGGTATGGAGAAGGAGAAGCTTTCCCATCCAAAGGTCACACTACCACTGCCTACCTTGCTTTTGAACTTTTCCTTATTCAAAGCCGCACCTCAACTGCATTACTTAGCCCAAGACTTTTCGGAAGAACGTGAGACAAATACACAAAGCCTACCTGTTAATTCACAGCAAAACCTACAAAAGCATGAAAGCAAGCAGCCCTCCCTCAGCTGCTGAGGTTCATTTCATTCTCCACAGCAGCTGTCAGCAGTACTTCTCTCTGCTCTAAGTCTACTAATTCCAGTCTGCAGTACTTTGTGTCACATTGTTCATTGTAAGCTCCTACTGAAGCTTTCTTGGGCTCTGATATTTTTAAGGACTGACTTCCACACAATTCTCTGACATCTGACCATACTTATACTTTTATTGGTACAGATTTTCACCTCAGTATCAGCTTCAGGAAGCTTTCACAGGACTCTCATTTGTCAGTTTTCACGAAATGGGTGAAAGTGCTGGTCAGCCTCGGCCTGTCTGTCAAGCTTGACTGAGAACTAGCAACAGATCAAAGTTTGGGACAGATACAGGAAAAAGTAAACAAGTGCATACATAGAGTACAAAGCTGTGCCATTAGAAGACACGACTAAAGATGCAGAGGTGTGTGTCCTGCTGAGCTGGCCACAGAAAGAGTTCACCACTGACAGGCAGTCTGCTGACCCTGCTCAGATTTTAAACCTCAGCAGCTTGCCAACAGCTCTTGAAGTTTTTCAAAATCCCAAACTGTAAAGATGAACATGCACCTCTTCATCCCATGAGACTGATTCTCGATAAAATGTCAAATTAGGCTGTTAATTATATTTGCTTCATTATAAGGAGATGAAAAGAGTGAGAGATCATTTAGCTTGATTTTGTCAACAAACACGGTCTTGCTAAACATATTTCTATTGATGAGTCCCCAATCAACTATTAAATTTGCCAGTCATTTTCAGTAAAATTTGACATAATACGCAGTCCACAAAGTGATTAAGTCTCCACATTTCATGCAACTGGAGGGACAAAGAAAAGACTCATTAGTGCCTACACTGAGAAACAGCAAGGTAGGCTTACTTGCAATCAGGCACCAGAGCACCTCCACTGGACACAGCTAAAATAAGTGAGCTCCACAGAAGGCTGGGCTTTGTATCTTCTGCTACCAATGCAGCTTTTTTCTTTTCTTTTTTTTTTTTTTCAATTCCTGAATAAATCAATTAATGGAACTAAATAGGCCAAGCAGAAGTTATTTAGAATATTCTCAACTAATCCACTTCATAAGATAAGCAACACTCCTCCAAAATAAAAAGCCCCACACATTTTTATCTCTGCCTATTCCTGTGATTTTGTATTTATATTCCTGAGGTTTAATACTTTTTTCTTCTCTGCCGCTTTGCGAAAGATCCAAGCAAACACGACGGAAGGAATTAACTCAATATAAAGATTTGTATTCACAGAATGCTGACATGCACAGAAAAAGAACAAACCAAAGAGCAAAAGCAGCTCTTTCCCCTTTTTAATCTACTTCACTTAATCTGTTACAGCTCATCTCATTACATGTTTTGCTGCAAGCAGAGCTACCTGACCTCCCTGCAGTACCTGCTTCACCCCAGAGCCAGAAATGGCCAAGATGTGCACCCCTGGTCTCTGCAGTACGCCGTGAGGCAGGCACGCTTTTATACAAGATTTACAGATTCAAAGAACAAAACCTCTGCAGCCAGAGGTTTCTGTTTGTTTTACATCAACAGCATTCCTTAGAAGAAATAGGACAGCAGGGTCCTTCTGTATTGCCAAGTGGCTGTAGTAATAGTGGTGGAGAGATGATACCCTAAAACACCTTAATCATAAAATACTTGCACATTTCTAGATAAAACTGGGAACAACGGCCAAAGCATCAGTAGAAAAGCTAAAAGAAACAAAGAAAAATCTTCCTGCAACACAAACTGATGCCTCCTTTTGTTTTTATATTTTGTGGAGGGAACGGATGGGGTTCTGGCAGGGCAGGGGAAGCAGAGTATAGCACCTCTATCTGATGAAAATTGGCCACCAATCCCTGGTGCCATGGAACACAAGTCTGCTCCCAGGCAAGGCTACTTGCTTTCTTCTGGCTGTTCCACTCAGTGTGCATTTTAGACAATAACTGTTGAAAACCTTAATCCAGCCAACTCTGACAGAATTGCTCCTCTTTGTCCCCTGCTCCAGTGCCAAAATACAAAAATACAATTCCAGTGCCACTCATCAGTAGTTTCCAATGTCTCAGACATCTGTCTACAGAGTAACTGAAAACCCTAAAAAAATCTCAATTAATTTGGAAAATACCATCAGCTTATTTTGTGTCCATCAAAAGTTACGGATTGTTTTGTGCTGGGGGTGGCCTATCCACAAAAAACCACGTCATACTAAGATCTTACAGATGAAGGGTGGGGGACAACTGGTATTTGAGGCAGGACTGCACATCTACTGCCAATGCCAAACCTGACCAGCTGAGTTTCAGCTTCTATGGCCACCAGTCTGCAAGTCTTTATATACCTACAAAAGACAAAATAACTTTGTGACCAAACATGCTACTCCCTGACAGACAGGATGTTGTCTGAAATCTGGTAGTCCTTTCTTAAGAAAGTCCCATATTTTAGCAAAACTTCACCTCATAGCTTGTTCTCACATTTTGGTTCCATTAGGCCAGTGCCTGAAGAAGTACATGCTGTGCCACAGGACAACAGATGGCATACAAGCAGACTCTGGAAAATGCTGGGTTTTAATCTGTTGCATAATTGTTCACCAGTAGAAGATTGACTCTCACAAATCCAAATGGGCCAATTTTTAGCTGCCACCCCCCACCCCCCCATAAATGTAACAGGAATAACGACTTAAAGGGCATCAGCATCAGCAAAGTAGCAGACTACACAGAATGTGTGGGGCTCTCTGAATAGGCCCTGAAGCTGAAGCCCAACAGTGAGTAACTTCCTACTCAATAAGATTTGTGCCTCAATTAAAACACACAATTAGCAATGAATCCACCTGGAGTGCTAAAAGCAGGTCTGTCTGTTCCTTCTCAAGTTTCTGAGGTCATTTTATAATTAGCATTTATCTAAGACTTTTATAAAAAATTAACTAAGCTTCCTACTCACGAACTTTCTTTGGATAGCACTTGTTTATAACCAGTTAGACAAGGATTTCAATTAAACCTAAAAGCATGTTCCTGCACAGATCTTGCTCAGAAGTGTGAATTACAGTCTCATTAACTGATGAACAAAAAAAAAAGCAGGAAGCCACCAAAGTCAGGACCCTAAAACAAAGGCCTTTGGTCTTAGGATTGATCCTATTTATTTTTTTCCAATTCCTGAGTACTGCCTACAAGAAGTGCACTCTGTCTTCTGTGACACCAAGGTAAATGTGATCATGAGCACAGAGAAAGCCTGAATACTGCACAGGGAGAGAAACAACAGAGGGCCAAGAATGCAGGCAAACTACAGGCCTCTCACAAGGGGTGGTTAAAAGGAAGACTTTATTGCAGAAGGTACTTCCAAGAGAGGAAGAAAAGTAGATGGAATGAGTGGAGACTGGAACACTGTTTACATTTAGAGCCATCCGACCTATAATTAAAAAATAAAACTGTTTTCTAGAAATGTTTTCTATTTCTAGAAGTGTTTTCTATTTTTCACTAGAAATTAGAAGTACCTGAAGTGCTCAACTTAAGAAAGCAAAGGTTTAAAACAGAGACCTTTAACATCCATGGTAACATGCTAAAGACGTACTTGAAGGAGGAGAAAGACTCTTTTGACTGAACGGTTTAAGAATTAAAGGGAATAATCTAGTTGCAAGTCAGCTTAGGCTAGAAATGAGAACATATTTTTCATCAGGACAACAAGCCTCTGGAACAACCTCTTCCTACAACTGCTACGAATCCAAATGAACAGACAAAAAGCCACCCCAAGCCCTCACTAAATAAATGTAGGCTGCCCACCTGCCATTTTATGACAGAAACCAAGAGTTGCTTAATAGAAATAGTAAGCAGAATTGATGGCTGGCAATGTCTATTCCAATCTTGTGTGAGTGAGTCAATGAAGCCAAGGTAAATAATCACTAAAACAGGTTATCAACTTTCTGACAGATTTCCATTTGAATTTGTCAGAATGTGTGGTAATGATTATTTGGGAGGGTAATTAAACTCCTCAAAAAACAGAACTGCTGTTCACCCTGCATGGACCTCTACTGGTAGCTAATTCTGCAACTGTTGAGATAGCACACAACTATTGTACACAACTATACAGAAGTGCCAGAGAATATACAACTTACACATTTTTATGTCACAGCTATTGCAAAACATTGCCCCATGATAAGATTTACTTTTTATTCACACCAGGGATTCCAGATAATCTGTAATAAAGAGCAGTTGGAGTAGTAATCAAGGAAAAAAAATCACTCAAGTGAAACAAGACTGGCGTTATCAGGCACTACCAGATCCTCTTAAGTAGTTTCAGATTCAAGAAGCCTTTTAATAAATTTAATACATTTTAATAAATTTTAAAACATTTCTTCCTCTTGTATACAAATTCACTGATGTTCCTAAAACACTCTGAATAATAAAAAAAAACAAAAAACAACACAGAAGACATCTGAGGTCCCTTGGCTCATCCTTCTTTCTCCTGCCAAGGCAGCCATACCTACATCTTGTACATTTTGTGGTACTTTGAGAGCTAAGAGACAGATTCTTCCTTAAATACCATGCAAAGATTGGGCCTACAAAAAAACAACACATGTACAGTACTGAGCATTTTCCTAGGGATGACATATGTTCTCATTGTAGAGGAGGCATCGTTATTCCTCTCGTCAGCATGAATACATTACTCAATAACAACTTTACAATAGTATTTGTTTACAACTAAATAAACCCTGCACAGAAACCATACACTTGCTCTTTCAGTATTAAAAACCCCCCACTTATTAAAAATCCTAGTTACCCTAACATTATCCAGTGCAGCAGGATTTTACAGTAATGAACATCAACTCCAATAGTAACTGCTTGAAACAGGGAAATTCTGAAGAGCAAAGCTACTTCTCTCCTTCCCCAACTTCCAAGTGGTGCCTTCCTCCCTCTCCTCAGGGCTGCTCTACCTCAGAAATTCCCATCAGGCCTTTCTGTAATGAGCTGGGCAGTGAAGTGTCCCTCGACTGGACCAGGAACCAGCCCCACCATGGTTAAGGTGAAGGGGACACTGACCATGGGAAGGAGCTCCTGTTGCCTGATCAAGGAGGGAATGACAGCAGCAGTAGTCAGTCATCCCCTGGCAGGCCTGGAACATTCCTTACTTGAACTGTACCCTGAGTAGAACAGACTCCATAGTTACTGGATTTTTGAAAATTCCAGCAATTACCAACAAAGACTGTGCTCAGGGTGGAAATTTATGGATGACTAAAGCCAAACATCTAAAGAACCCTAAAAACAGGTCCTGAGTGAAGCCCTTTGGCTCTCCTGGACCACAGCAGGCTGTCACCAGCGACTCTCTGAGCAGGATGCCTCTCAGAGCTCACAGACTCTCCAGTTTGCAAAGTTCTGAGGATCAGCACCCAAAACTGATGACATAGCCTGGGCTGAAACCTTCCACTCCTTGAGGCTCAGCCCTTTCCCACTGAGAAATGCCAAGATATTTGAAGTGAGTGTTTCACTGAGCTCCAGGGGAATTTTTAACAGGTATACCTCCATACATTGATACCCATACATCCCTGTATATAAATATATCTCTTTGTGTCAGTATGCATGCATGTGTGGACTGACTTAGGTACTCTCCTGCCAGTATAGCATGAATGTTGCTGTCTTGGATATATAATGAAGTCACTGTAGCAATTGTAGTAAATCCTATCACTTTGTAAATGTTCAATTAGTCAATGATTAAGTGGCTGCTAAATTCTTTAGACATTGATCGTCAAGCAAGTCTGAGACTAAGACTGGACCTAGCTGCACCTCAGCTCCATGAGGGGTTTAGAAAGTAAGGGGATCCACTCTGACTCAACAGGAGGGTCTCCCTTACCCTTATGCATCTTCAGCCTCTTTATAAATCACTCTAAATGAATTCTAACTCCGTTTTTCCTTTCTCAGTCCATGAGGGTTTTTTCTTTTTTTTTTTTCTCCCCCTGGTCCTCCTCCCCATCCCACTGCAGGGGTGGGGAAATGAATGAGTTGGCTTCGAGGTGCTCATTTGTGAGCTCAGGTTAAATCCAGGTGATACCTGGTTTTGCTACTACCTTTGACAGCGATTCTTTAAGCAACCTAAACCACTCATTTGTGACAAATTGGCATGTTTGACTGCATGTCAAATAGAAGCACAGATTACTTAAGAAAGCACAGAATACGTCCAAGTTCCAAATTCTCAGAAGAACAGGGTTAACTGACATGATAGTACAGCTGTGAAATGACAGCTAAAGGTAGCTGGAGCCAGATAAAGGATGGAAAAGGAATTATTTGCAAAATGCTAGGAACCTAGTTAGAAGTTGCTTATCAAGATAGCAAGAATAACAATAAAAGGGTATTATACCTAAAGGAAGAAATAAAACTCCTAAAGGCAACTGAATTAATACTGTCTTTGAAAATGGAGCAGCTGCAAAATCAGTTAAGGGAAGAAAATGAGAAAAAAAAATAGTCACAGGAAAACATCAGATTTATGTTTATGCGGGCTTTCCATCCTCCTGACGTTGTATAATTAGGAAATTAATTGTATCCCCTGAAGAATGGGATGGGAACATATGGGATGACCCTGATGACAGCAAACTGAGGAAAGCTGATTCTTTCTCTCAGATTCCTCTGAATATAAGCTCAAACACATCACTAAAGCAAAACACATTCTCATTCCTTTTGGCCTTCAACAACTGATGAAATTACCCAAAGATACAGGAGCACGAATTTCAATATAAATGCAACAGGATGCTGAGAAGCCGGGTGTACAACTTGGACAGCACAGAGTTAAAACCACCGCAGTGAATGGAGCAAGTGTTATTTGACAAACCACAAAAGTAAATTTATTGTTCTCTTGGTCGAGAAGTGAATGTTGTCTACTTGCTTTGAAGGGGAAGATCACAATGGAACTACTTTGGGTTTCAATATTTTGAATATCCAAGCCTGGCACACGGTGGTTGGCAATGTGCGGCCCTTTGGTCCAAATCTTGCCTCTAAATCAGACAGAAACCAGGGGGTACAGTGCAGTACTTTGTGCAGTCCCTGCACTCTCAATCCAAACACTACCAAAAAAACAAAAAGATAAGAGCAGCTTATGGATACTTTGAGGCCCTGGAGGAGACATATACCTAGATTTCCTATAATTTCTCACCCACTGTACTCACTTCTACGAAAGGAAAATCACTTTGTTAAATTAGTCACTGATTAAGTGCTGCTAATTCATTTAGATACAAACCTCTGATAAAGTTGGAGACCAAGACTGGACTTAGCTGCACCTAAGCTTTGTTAGGAGTTTAAAATCAAGGGGATCCACCCTGAACGCTGTGACTCAACTACAGTCAACCCTTATCCATTTGGGTCTTTGATCTCTGTGTAAATCGTTCTAAATTAATTCTAGCTGGAGTTTCCTTAGGACATTTAGTCCATGCAGTAAGCAACAGAGAGAGCCTGAATATACAAGTTTCTTAAGCTGCTCATACCTTTAACAGTGATTATTTAAGTGACCTAAATCACTCATTCACACCAACACCAATTGAGAAACTTCTGGATTTTCTTTGGAAATGTTTGTTAATGGAAAACACATTTACTTGGGAAAGGCCACCACAAGACTCCACACTGCCACTTCTAACTCCAAATTAATGCTCTGAAGCTTCAAAACGGCACCATGAGAGATGAACAAAACCAACCAGGCAATTCAAACACACATCAGGCTAGAAGTTCAATAATTGTATCTCCCTTTCTTTTATAATCCAAGTGTGACCGCTGCTGATGTGATTATGCAAAAGCCAGAACACAGACACCTATACAACTCTGCAGCCTTCGGGCTATGCAATAGCACAATTGCTTCTTGCATATTTGCACTATTAATTGCCACTGGCAATCAGCAGACTCTTGTTTCCTCACAGCTGCGCACGCCCTGCACGACAAACAGGCACCAGTGGCAGCGTGGGTCCATTATTGAACGGGCTACTGGGTCACTACACAGCTCTAAGCACACCCCAAGTAAAAAACCACCATTACGTGCTCATGCACAGTCTTTTCTAACATCGACAAACAGCACCTGTGGGCAGCTGACAAAAGTTTCTGTTCCAACAGACGCCCGCTTCCTCAGGCTTGAAGATTTGCGGCCTGAAAACTACACCTCATTTTATAAGGAGCACAAGGTAAGCCCTCAAGGTTCGGATTTCACTTGTGCTGGATGATACCCGGTCCTATGAATAGCTTTTTGCAGCACAGGGGTTTTAAAGCCGGCTGAGGCAAACACAGCGCAGTGCGAAGAGCTATTCCTAGGACCGGGAATGACGCGACACGAGCGGGGTCGGTGGGAATTTCTTCCCCACGTGCCTCGGTGGGAGCGGGAGGGCACCGGCGGCGCAGCAGGCGCTCGGCAGCGGGAGCTGCTGCCCCGCTCCGCACCCGCGGCAGCGCCGCGCCGCCGCCGCGCCCGGTGCCTCCGCTTCGGGCGGCGGAGCCCGCGCTGCTCTCCGCCGCTCCACGGTACGAGACGCTCCCTCCCCTGCCGACGAACCCCGCGGGCACCCCGGCGCTGCCCCGGCCACAGCGTCCCCCGGCCCTCCCCTCGCCTCCCGCCGCCGTTACCTGCCCCGCCGAACCCGACCTCTCCTCGCCTGGTGAGAGAGGCTGGAGGAGCCCAGCCCGCCCGGATGCCCCAGGCACCCGCCGCCGCCCGCCCCTCTCCTACCTGCCGGGTGGCTCCCGGGGCAGCTCAGCAGCAGCCAGAGGTGCAGCGCGACCCCGACCACACAGGGGCACAGCAGCACCAGCCAGTTTCGCATTGGCCGCCGCAGCCGCCGGCCCCTTCCCCTTCGCGCCGGCCTCTCCCAGCGGCGCCGGCGCGACGGCCCGGCTTGGCCGCCCGCGGCTCCTCCCCGCTCGGCCGGGCCGGGCTCGGCTGCCCCGCGGCCGCCGGGAGCTGCAGTCCCGCCCCGGCCCGGGCGGGCGGCGGCGGCGCGGGCGGCGGTGGCGGCCGCCTACAGCCCCCACAATGCCGCGGGGCGCCGAGGGAGCGCGGCGGCTCCGCGCGTCTCACATGGCGGGGGCGCGGCCCCCTCACGGACTGCGCCTCGCCGGGAGCGGCCGGCTGCCGGGGAAACCCTCCCTCGGTAATCGCCGTTCGATAATCCGCTGAATGCCCCTTCTCAAAAGTCGTTTCGTTAGGAACAAAATAGCTTTCCAGAATAATCCTTATTCAGTAAAGAGGAGAGAGCGCTTCGCCTTGGCAAAGACCTGCTGCGGCGCTCGCAAACTCATAGTGGAGTATTTTATTCCAGCAAGTAACCTGTTCTTTGGCTGAAGTTCATGGGTGGGGTGATGTTAGACAATCAAAGTTTCCTTAACTGCGGCTGGGTCACTGCCAGGAATCCTTAAATTGGTTATGAAATGTCAATAATCCAGCTCGGCTTCACCTGTTACCTTCAGCCACCACTCAGAGAAATTGGGTGCCTAAGGACTCACTGCAGAGCTCTGTCCTGCCTGGAAGGGTCTAAACGGGATCGGATGAAGGACAGCACACACAATATTATTAGAATTTACTTGTGTCTGGTCTGCTGCACACAGGTAACAAGGAGAAATTTGCTTCCTCAGACTGACCCAGGATAAATCCACCTGGAAAAGTGATGTGGATAAATAAAGAAAGGCTTCTCAGAATCAGAGATTAACAGAACAGGACAGGTTGGAAGGGACCACTGGGGATCAAGCTCCCTGCTCAGGCAGGGTCATCCTAGAGCACATGGCACAGGGTTGTGTCCAGGTGGTTCCTGAACATCTCCAGTGAGGGAGACTCCACGACCTTTCCAGAAAATCTGTTCCAGTGTGCGGTCACGTGCACAGTAAATAATTTCTTCCTCAAGTTAAGGTGAAACTTTTTGTACATAATTTTCTACTTTTTTCCTCTTGTTAATGTATAAACTAGAAGATTATGTGTAATAGCTGTAAGGCCTAAATGAATGAATGCTGGTGCTAGCCTATTAGAAACACATTTAATTAGCAACAGAACCTGATCTGTATGAAGTAGATTGGAAATAAATTTTTTTTTTTTTACAAAAAGACTATTTTTTTAATACCCAAGCCATGGAAAGTGGTTGGAAAATGCCTACAGTCCTTTCAAACTGCTTAGTTAAAATTAATTTTTCATCAAGTGGAGTGAGATACTAGAAGGCAAACCAGTGATTTTGACCTTTATATATAATCTGCTTTACAAGCAGAAGGAAAATGTGTTCAAAATACATCAGTTTTAGTTTGCTGCACACTTAAAACATCTTTAATATGCAACTGAGTACATGTCAGCAAATAGTAGTACTAGGGGAAGAATTTACACAAAAATGCTATGATTAATCACTATTTACATTTGACTTGCCTTTCAGCATGTTCAGCTGCAGAAATAAAAACTGGTCCATCTATTAATATTTATTTATATTTGGCTACATTCCTTGTACCCAATATGACAGGTTCTTCCCCCCATGCCAGGTGATCTGATGGGGACTGATCTTATAATATATAATATATATATATATATATATATATATATATATATATATATATATATATATATATATATATAAATATACCTGGGAGTGATTATTTCTTTGCAGGCAAAACAGAGCACCCAATCCTTTAATATCTTATTTTCCCTATGGCATTTCCCGATGGATCTTCAAGGATCTTAGCTGTATTACATACAAACCAGGAGAAACCTGTTTCTCCATATTATACAAACAGGATATCCAGGTCAAAAGGACTATACATATGCATTTTTGTTAGGTAGGAAATGGTTACTTACACAGTTTAATTGTAGAGGATTGGCCTTTCCTATTCAATTTTTCTGTTGCGTCTCTACAAGATTTTTAAAGCCAACGATTTTACCTAAGCCTCCCAATTTCATCACAATCTACATGCTACAGTGTGCACCTGTTTGTAAATCATGAGGTGACCAGACCCAACCATTAACCCAATTTCCAGAAGTTCCCACAAATAAAGAAGTTTCAATTTGCATTCTTGAGGGCTTTTATGAGGACTAGCATTTTGGCAAAGCAAGCTGATATTGGAGTATCTAAACATGGCTTCAAGGCACTGAATTTTAAGCATGCTTTTTTAAAATCACCTATATAAAAATCAGATTTTTTCCAAGATTTAAGAATCATGAATATGTAATCTATGAAAAGAAAAATTTATCTAGAATATAACTTCTGGATAATGTTAAATTACTTTTCTGAAAAAACTAGAACATTTGAGTTTGGTTATGTTTTGATTTGGGTTATGAGTACTCTCTAAAAATAAACCATTTTTGTTATGCTCTTCCTGAGCAGATTTACTCTTCTGACAGTACAGGCTCAGAGGGTACCTCTGGCACACAAACTGTAGTACAGGCACAACATGTTGGGCACAGGAGCTGGAGACAGAAGAGACAGAAATGTTATTCCCCAGGCTGCTTGCAAACTTAAGATGCATCTGTTAAATTTGCAGAGTCCCTCTGGATAAGCATCTCCTGTCTGACACAGGGAAGACATGATGGATATCAGAGCTGCACTCGTGTACCAAAGCTACCCAGTCCATAGCATTTGGGGTTTTTTTTCATGTTTGTTTGCCTAATTGTTGCCCCGAGTGGGCAGCTGGGATATTTTTAGGACAGCAGCAGCAGAAGAGAACAATAATCAGTGTGGAGCTGTGTATGTTTTAGCAGAGTTCATCCCCAGGGAGTTGTGTTTTGCTGATCTCTGCGCTCTCCATCTGAAAGCAGAGGAAGGTCTCATGAGAGACTCCCTTTTAGGGGTTTGGGGCTTAACTTTCTCCCCAGGTAGCAGTAACACTGATATATTACTTTTCACAAAATCTTTATGCCTCTAGTTTTTTAAAGAAAAAATATTAAAAGAGATTACAGATCAGGGCACGAAGGGCTTTATTAGTTTAAAGGGTTGTAAATTTGCATCCCAAGAATGTGTTTTATTCTTTTTCCATTGTTCATAATCTAAACAGATTCACTGTCCAAATTGAGGATTTATCAATCCTTTCCTTACCTTGCTTAGGGTCTTTACAAGGCATAGATTTTGCTTATCTTCCTAAACAGAAGAAATGTCTTACTGCTTCCCTTTTCAGCTTTCTGATCCAATGAAGTGCAGATGCAGCGGAGTTCTCAGGTTTTTTGGGAGTGCCTAGTGTTACTCCATCCCAGGTGCAGGATCTGACATTTCACTTGTTAAATTTCGTCCCATTAATCACTGCCCAGTGCTCCAATCTATCTAGATTCTTCTGTAAAGCCTCCTACAGAGTCAACAGCACCTCCCATTTTGGTGTCACCAGCAGACCTGTTAATGGTGTGTTAGCTCCTGCATCCAGGTTGTTGATAAACACATTGAACAGAACTGGCTCTAGACGTGAACCCTGAGAAACTTCCCTGCTCACCAGCCAGATGTGGCCCCTTCCACTGCAGCCCTTTGAGCTCTGCCTGCCCTTCAGCCAATCCTTCACCCAATACATCATGAACCTGCTCATCCCACTGTCAGACAACTTGTCCAGAAGGGTGCTGTGAGAGACAGTATCAAAAGCCTCACTAAAATCCAGAAAAACTACATCCAGCTTCTTCCCCCTTCATCCAGCAGGCAGCGACCTTAGCACAGAAGCAGATCAAATTAGTTAAACAGAACTTTCCTTTTGAGAACCCATACTGACTGTGTCTGATAACTGCATTTTTCTTTAAATGCTTTTTAGTAGTACACAGTATAACCTTCTTCATTTTCCCACTTAACATTTTATGAATTAACTTCCAGCTAAGGAAGTTTTGTTTGAAATTATTTGTGTATTAGGTTGCTGAGCCTTTTATTATTTTAATTAAATTTTTGCATCTTCTTATCTGTTTGGAGGAGTAGCTTTAACTTTTGCTGAATTAGATCACAGTTATCCAAACTTACCAATATAGCAATAATAAATTGCTAAGTTGACTCCTTGACATCTTCATGACAATCAAAAGTAGAATGGACTCAAAAACTACCCATATGGCAGCAGCTAAATCTTGACAAGCACATCTCAGAGGGCAAACAGGAATGTCTCACAGAGATGTGGAACATCAAATATCCCATAATCAGGCAGCAGCCAGCTGGTGGGGTTAGCTACTTCATGTGCAGCTAGAATACAGTTATTTTTAACAAGTGGCACAAAGACTTCAGGATACATGTACAGAAGAGAATAAGGTTTGTAGAAACTCCTACAGAGACCTACAACAGCAAATACACTTTTTAATCACATGCCTGGTAAAGAGATAAGATGTTGGGGGATTGCAAGCAAATTTGCCACAATATTTTTTATCATTTCATTATCTATCACTGGATAGATAATATTCAGGCTGTATTTCACTGAAAAAAAATGACATGACCTCTTGCTATTTTCCCATCATGGTGCTTACCTTACCCTAGGATGGATGGGCTCTGCTGGAGAAAGCACCAGGTGGCTGCTTCCTTTGTCGCAGCAAGCGCGAGGTCAGTGAGGTGGGATCACAAGACAGGGGTTACAAGGCTAAGGGTCATTGCTGCCTGGGAGAACTGACAAGACCAGGAAAATCATGAAGCTAAATCCTTCATGTTACTTTTTTCCCTGTAGTTTCTTTCTGTTTGACATGCAAAAGACATTCCAGTTTGTAGGGCTGAGGACTCAGAGCTGATGGCTGAGCAAGTGGGAACATTGTGTGAGATGTTGAAAGAGAGAACTCTGGAGCAGCAGGTACTCACAATCTGTCCAGGCTCTGCCTCAGCTTCCTACTGTAAGATGTAAATAGTTCCACCCTCATAATCCTCCAGGATACTGTGGAGATACTTTGTGAAGCAACCTATGATGAGCACCACAGAGGAGCTCATCAGGGAACAGTTCTACATGGAAAGCAGAATTTGTGAGTAAATCAGGCCTGGGGCTGCACAATGAATAACAACACCAAAATAGTACTGACTAACTGCTCATTAACTGAGCACTGCCTATACTGTGCCTTGTGGGAATTCCTGCAGTGTCGATCAGGGAGAGTAGTACATACAAATGAGAGAAGCAAATGGAATATGCATAAAGACATTTCGTAAACAAGTGCTTAACTTGGCCTCTTTAATGATCTTTTAATGTACTTTTTTTCGTTTATCCAGATTCTGTTTATATATTCACACACCCCTATTACAAGTGTTTGTTTAGCTGGTATGGACAGAACTGTAAAGAAATGTAATCACTTTTATGGCCTTCTAATTTCTATTTCATAGTTGCTTTTTGTAGTAATTTTCCAGAGTGTTAAGCAAATTCTCAGTACGAGAGCATGTGAAGGGTGAGAAAGAAGACATCAGAAAGGCTGCTATCTACAACATTCTCTATATTCTCAAAGTTTCTGTAATGGATTTTTTTCTTGGGAATCTTAGTACCTGCAGTTTTGTCACTTGATCTTTTAAGGGTATGACTGACGTGTTCATATCAGCACTGCAGGTATATAAATTAGGACTCTATTTCTGTGTATTCTGTTCTGATGAGTAGGATAAAAGCTGGTATGCTCTCCAGGAAGGAGCCTCTCAGACAAGAATCCACCGTAGTGAACCATTTTTGCAACAAGAAAGTTATGGATAAAAAGTCTTGTGAGCCACACTTGCCAGAGACAGATTGTTACGCAGTCAGTATCTTTAAAGTTACTCCTACTTGAAAGGTTTCTTAAAAAGTCACAATGGTTCTTTTCTATAAATTATGGCTTATTCCTTCCTTTTGCTGAAAATCTGTGCATGTCTTTAGAGTATGCCATGAAGAGAATGAAGGGCTCAAGGATGCCACCTAAAGCTCAAAGACACAAGAGTGTACAGTGAGAAGCTACACAACAAATACGTTTTGTAGGATGGGCTATTTTTGAAACACATCCTTATGCCATGCCTAGTGTATTTTCCCTAAAATGCCATTCTTAGCATAAGCAGCAGCCTAAGCTCTGTTCTGGCTGTATTATTCTGCTGTAGCATATGAGGAACTATTTGGCCCAGACTTCAGTAATTGGAGAACATCCCCCATTCCCAAAATAAAAAACCCAACAGGCAGGAGTGAAGTTTGAGTGTGAAGGAAGAGAGCAGCAGTCAGTGGGAGCTGTTGGGTGGGAGCTCTGGGCTCGGGACTCACTCTGGCCTAAAGCTGAGCCTTTCTGCTGCTAGCAGCCACCTCACCTGCTCCAGGGAGCAAAGGGCACAACTGGTGTCTCAGCAGCACTGAGGAACAGGCATCTGTGGTAATCTAGAAAATGAGCTCTAGCTCACATAATGACTTTCCCAGCTTTTGAAGGCATTTTTAGCCAGACACCTGACCTATTTAGCCAAATAATGTATTTGTCTTTTGTGTCTTCCTAAACTGAGCAGTCTGGAACTGAAGCATGAGGTGTAACTATACCCCAGCAGTGCAGCAGTGCCCCAGTGCCAGGTCAAATCTTACACAACGTAGCCCACAAAAACAGGAGTGCTGACTCTCTGTTTCAGACAGTTTGTGTATTAATTCAGAATCCCTCTTTTGGTCATTGCTAGTTGGTATTGGTACTCCATCTCACTTTATCAGTAGGTGGCAGTAATAGACAAGCCTGTGCAGTTCCTACTTGTAATAGGAATTTAGGAAAGAAAAGACCCAATTTTAGGGTAAAGCTGCTCATTTTGTTTGTTCACAAGCGTGAGTGGTGTAAATGTACTTGACAAACTCAGATGCACATCTTCCTCTGACAGAAAAATTGTTCCCATACCAGTTCTGGTATTTATGGCTGTACTTAATTTAATAGTGCTGTAAAGCTGGATTCAGTTAGATGCAAGTGTACATTATTTACCTAAAGATTAAATGTGCAGGTGCCTGTAAAATTTTCTGTAACACTTATTCTGGTAAGTTTGCCCACTATTTTTCACACATTACTATTTAAGTCAGTCTAATGACTTTAAGTACTAGTTTTCAGTAAAAGAAGCCTGTATTTCCTAGGAACCACTCCTCCCCCAAGTTTTCTTTAGTCTCCTTGAAGAAACAAATCCATATTCTGTTGCAGACCCAAAGGACAGCCATAATTATGGCATTTTCTAGGAAAATTATATATACAGATTTTTATCCCTATATAATGAAGAGATAGGAAAAACCGTATAATCAGGTCCTCTCAAAGCACGAATTTTGTTACTCCTTTGATATCAGAAATCCAACTGGGTAAATGACTGCCTTATTGAAGTTGAGGCTTTAATATGCACCTTTACAGATTGTTGTTCCCAAAGTGTTCTTTCCTTCTGTTGGAGCTGATCCTGCTGTAAGTCACTGCAAAAATACCTGGTTACAACATCCTCATGAATAATTGTTTACCTTAGTACCAATGACAGCAAAGGTTCTATTTATTTTAACCTTTGGTGTGATGTAGAATAACTTTAAGTATAAACTTCCCTCCATATTTTTCTTCTCCTTTGGGGATAATTTCATAAAGGTTAGCTTAAAAAATTCGCCTATCAGCACCAGCCAAGCACCACACTACTAATTTATTACATGATACAGGAAGTAAAGAAGGGGAATTTAGTATATAATGGGGAGGAGGAAAATAGTTTTTAGGATTGAAATGGTAGCATGTTAAAGTAAACCAAGGAGATTAATCTCATGGAGTCAAAACATTACAATTTGCCACCAAACTATTGGGAACTCTCATTTCATCAGAGCAGCAAGAGTTGGGATATGAAGAAAGCATTACTCATAACATGTCAAAACCCCCTTGAATCCAATTCTGTTCTGAAATTCTCACTCCGTGAGATGACAGCCCCAACTCACACAGTTAAGAGAGAGCACCCATTACTTTCTGGGCCTGAACCACAAATAAACAAGCCTAATGGCATATGAGATGAAACAGAGAGAGAGCAGTACAGCATTTGGATGGCAGCAGGTCTGGTTTTGTTTTCATTAAAATTGGTAGGAATCAAATCAGACCGTTTGATGAAAGTATAAACTCATTGCTTCAGCCTACAGGAAACCGTTCTGTTAGATAAATCCACATTTTGGAGAGTTGTTTTTTTTTAGAATATACATCATTATATACTTCATGATGTAACATATATTCATTATTTAGGAAAATGTACAAAATCATTTGGATATTTTTGTGTAGAGCTGAGGCAAGATGCTTAAGCATGAAACTTAAGTATCAATAGCAGATTATCCAAACCACCTCAAAGGTCAAAGCAGCACAAAATATAACAATGACAAAGACATTTTATGGTTTGCTGGGATTGGAGGAAAATATATTCTTTTAAATGTTGATTTGGGGATCAAGCTGTCATTAAAAAAAAGTGAACCAGATGATGCCATTCTCTTTCAGAGAGTCAATTTTTTGATGGCGTTCTTAAGGAAAATAATATATTTGTATGCAATCCAAAGCTGTTACAATTGTATTTGAAGTGCTGATCTTCCAAGTTCACCTCACCCTCTTCCCCTTCAAATTACTAATTTGCCAATAGTATATCTTCATTCAAGGAACTGGTAAATAAGGCCCAAGGATATCAGAGAAAGATGTTCTGTTTTCCAGTAAGGAATTATGCTTCTACAGTTTAACCTCTTCAAACATATTATAGACATCTGCTAATGTAAATATGCACTTTATGGTATTCCCTGCACTTAATTTAATAGTGTTATAAAGCTGGATTTTAAATTTTTTAAAAACTTTTTTAAAAATTGGAAGCATAAAATCATCTTAATAGATACATTTTCTTTTTTTTTTTAACCTAATGAAATTTATGAATTGATGAAAGAGACTACAAACATGGGAACTAGCTATTTAAAACATAACTCCAACACATTCACAACTCCTTGAAGAAAGATTTTGGAGGAAAAACCTGAAGATCAAAAGAATTCCATTCTCCCCTTGTGAATAATAATTCTGGATTTTTGTAAATGCATCTCTTACAACCAGAGACCTTCAAAAGCACTGAAATGTTTCCATCTCAGGATGTCAGACTCTAACCCTAATTGGAAACAGAAAGCAAGCTGTTTGCAATACTGTAATAAGCCGTGGCAATTTTGTTATTTTAGATGGGAATGTTAATGATGAGTGCACAATGCACAAATGCAAGTTGTTACAAAGCCTTTGAGAATAAAGCTGTATGCCCTATATTCTCCTCCCATGCTGTTCCAGTTAAAACCATACATGCGGAAGGACAAATGAAAATGTTGCCATGGTGATCAGAGCAGTTACCAAATCATGTACGCTGTAGGAAGGATTCCCTAAAGAACCTTATTAAGCATTTTGTTGCTCTTTTTAAATAAATATTTTCAGAAAGCCTTTTTTTATTTCACTGCCAATAAAGCTCAGTTAGCTAAACCCTATTTCTCTACCCTCAAAATAAAACCACACCATACATTAAGAAATATTTTGGTTAAAAGTTAGGAATGGGATTCTTAAGCTGAAAACTTTGAAATAGGAACCAAGGATGAGCCTACCCAAAATAAGACCTGATCAAGATACTTGAATGTTTTTCAGCATAGGTATACCAAGCCTGCTGAGATACTGATGTCTCCAGCTCCCCAGTTCAAAAACCATATCTTTGAATTAAGGGCATCCCAAAAGCCTATTGGTTAAAAGGAATGCGTAGGGGTTTTTACAATAACATTGCATGTGGGACATGAGGTGAGTTCTGCCAGCAGCAGAAGCACCATCCAAAGCCCCCTGTCCCGTGTGCCCAGACTAGTAGCTGAACACAGTTGGGTGAGGCCCATTATCCAAGCCAAACAGAAAGAAAACAAAATCTGTACAATGCAGACATCTTGTATTTCCACTGCACAAGACAGTACAACAGACATTGATGGAAATTGCTAAAAATAAGCTGGAGAAGGTACATGCACTTTTGGGGGAAATGCTTTGTTCACCAAGCAGCCCTTTTCAGCATCTAAATTCAGCATTTAAGAATACCCCAAGGCCCTCAACTCCTCAGCTAGTTTTCTGCAGGTATTATTTAAGATGTTTATGGAATACAAGTTTGTGCAGAGGAAGGGAGGAAGTTTTATCTCTTATGGGTGGCTGTTCAGCTCAGACTGGTGCAGTTCTCCAACAAAATTGTCTCCTGCCTTATGGGGCTGGCTGAAACACTGTACATATCAGGTACTGCAGTGAGACAACTGTCCTAATGCATCAGATTGAAAAAGAGCTTTCATTTTTTTTAATAAAGAGAAAAACAACAACAACAAAAAATCTCTAAAATAACAGTTGCTTCCATCAGGTGCCTTGCACGAGCTTAATTTTACTTTATGAAGGCAGTCTTATTTCACACCTCATTCTTTTCCTCTCACTGCACTTTAAAGTTGAAACAAAAAAACATCCCAGAACCTCCACAAATTACTTGCTGACAACTTAACTAATCTGTGGCCACAAAATGTACAAACATAGTGGCTGTCAACATCACAGTGGTCTTGCTGCATATCCTAGAACAACATTTATTTACCATTACTCTACAGCCCCATAAAGTCCTACTCTCATGGGCAAAAGCATGTAGAGGGCTGCTCAGAAAATGTAATTCCCAATCCCTGTGCCATTCAGGGCAGTTTTACATCCCAGACTAAAACCCTCAGGAACATTTATTTCACAGTTTAGTTTACTTTCTAAATAATTCAAATCATTATAATTCAAAATAATTGATACAAGCAACCACATTTTTCTACGTTTTTATTGATGCAATCCTGATGTGTGACTATACATCTTCATTCTGCTCGTAGCTACAATGGCAATTTACTAGGATTGTTTTTGTAGTCAAGTTTTTTACAGTCTTCAGAAAACATATTTATAGACACCACTTACTTTATAAGACCAATCACTCTAAACAATGTAAATTACTGGGACTTTTTCCTAAATAGTGCTACTTGAGGAAAAGGTCATGCTACTCTCTTTAGATAGAAATTTTGTAAAGGCAATTGAATTGAATTCACCTTCCAAGGAAAATAAGAATGTTAAAAATAGCTTCAAGAATTGATATGACTCATTTGGATCCCAGAAAAATCTATTACTGGCAAAGATATCTACAATTTGATACTGTACTTGGTATTTTTACTAAGACCAAAAGAATATTTATGAAGTACTGAAATCAAACTTGTACATTGCTCTGAAAGATAAGCATTACCTTGAATTTTTTCTTTTCTTATTTTTTTTTTAATTTTAGGGGGTTTTTTTAGCCAAAATTGCACTACCTTCCAAAAATATTGTAGGTATGGGGTAAGTGTTGACATCTGAAGAAAAAAATGTTAAAAGCATGCAACACTGATACCAAGTTTTAGCAGATGACATTTTTAATTGAAAACTAACTCAAAGGATAGTACAAAAGAGTTTCTTCTCCCTAAAGGGATTTTCAGATGCAGGTACAGGAATAATAAGGGGATCTTCTCCAATGTGTGCATCACAATATGCCAATAAATCTGCTGCAGCCTTGGATACCTAATAGAAGAGAAGAGAGAACTACTGTAACACTTAATTCTGAACCAATCTGAATTGCAGAAATATTTTTCATAGAGCAAATGATAATGGAAGCTATCGTAAAACAGGGAGTAGATTGCTTTATCCTTTAATGATAAGTCACATCTCTCAATTTGCTCCTCCTAGGCCTAGTAATCCTTACACACATTTTATCTAATACAGTGACATAGATGGTATTGATTGATATCATCCACGTTGAGCTGTTCTCTGCATCAGAAGGATGTCAGGAGCACACAGTCATTAAAACATTTATATGTTAACCAGCCATAAGCAATAAGGATTCTCCTTGAAGTGTGTTTCTGTAGAGAAACCTGCTTCAGCTCTTACTCCCTTGCATTGGTTTTAAGGTTTTCCACACATACTCTCTCTACCCTCTGCTCTTCTGGTTGCAAAAAAAAAAAGTTCCTTATGCACATGACTATGAGATTAAAAAGAAATAATAAATCAGGAACAAAACTTGAACACCATGTGTGATAGGTCTCATTTAAGCTCAATACTGCTCTTTTCAATGAAGCAAGATTAATGTCTTCTGCTTAGTACCTTACTATAAGTCGTCCTTTATTCACAGCATTCATTTAAACTTGAGCACTGCCTTAATATTTTTTAACTTAATATTTTTATACTTCTAAAATAAATAATTCTCAGGTCTCCAAATTCAGGACATGGATTTATGCTTACTGAAAAATCTATAAAAATACAAATACATACAAAAATGTAGCAGTGTGTTGAAAATTTGCAAAGCAAGTTATTTTACAGTAAATTAAATATTAAACCTTTTAGTTTTTGCAGCTTTGTGCCATAAGAATATTGGTGGTGGCAGGCCATAGTGACTCATTTATTTTTTCAAGAATTTAGAAAGTGTTTACAAAACTTTTTGTTCTGATCAGTCAGTAAGATATTAATGGCTATCTGTATCTCTTTGCTTTGGGTTTTCAATATTCTGATAGTTGAGAAAATGAATTCTGGAGTGTTTACAAAGAAGTCTTTTCTCTGAGCACGGTGACAGCTTGTCCCTCATCAAACACCAGGGTCAGTATGTTTGCACAGCTACAGTGAAGAGAAGAAACAAATCCCATTTCTGGTATTTTTCCAGCAGGTGTGTCCCCAGTGTTTGCTTTAAGCTTCCCGACGCCCTGCTTGCTTTGACATGAACCCAGCTGTCCTGGTTTAGGGCAAATTTGGGAGAAATAAGCCTATAGTAGGCTTCAGATTAGATCTATGAAGTCAATGAGTATTGAATCAGAATTTGCATGAAATTTGAATGAACTTCTGAAGACGGTTGCAGACTTTATTTCTCTATTTTCTTTATTTTGAATTTCTGTATGTCTTTGTAGAATGCTTAAACCTATGGAGAACCTGTGGTTGGCACCCCAGTATAAACCATCCCCCTAATGGAGGTAATAAGAGTGTTGAGGTTATTTAAAATCAGTTTGTCTTTGAATTGGCCTGTAAGACAAAAGGGTGGCAGAGACACTACGTTGAGCAGAAGGCTGCCGGGCACAGGTGAAACAGAAAACTGAAAAAATCAGAAGAGATGTTCACAAGGACCAGTGCTTCTGAAGAAAGAAGCAAGTAAAACAAAAATGTGTTGAAAGTAACAGACCTCAAAGTACAAAGGATTGTAATGATTTTCCTGTAATGATCTTGTTAGTTTCATGCGTGGATAAGCAATGTCAGCCCAAATATATTGCTTTTCATTCAATGGAAGAGCAGTACAATTTCAGACCACGTTCTTAGAAGGGAGAAACCCAATAATACAATTTCCTGCTTCTCTACATATTGCTGTGCTTTGTAATGATATAACAAAAAAAAGGGATGTTTCACTAGTAGAAGCTCAGCATACATTTTTGTAGCTAACTTGTCCTGTAATGCTGGTAAGAATGTTGTGAAGCAGAGTAACACATTCACAGAATCACCTGGGTTGGAAAAGACCTTTGAAATTATCAAGTCCAGCCTTTGACCTAACGCCACCTTGTCAACTAGACCATGGCATTTGGTGCCACATCAGTCTTTTCTTAATTCCAGGGATGGCAACTCCACCACCTCCCCGGGTACCCCATTCCAATGCCCCATCACCCCCTTCTGTGAAGAGAAAGCCTTCCTTCAGTGTCATACTGTTTAAGTCACATTTTAGTTTGCTTTTAAACAAACCCTAGTACAATTTATACAAAAAAACAACCTGCAACAAGAAACTGAGGAACATGATCATTGTCACAAACTAAACCTGCACAAGACCATTTATTTTCATCCTTTAAACAAATAAAAGGTTTTGAGAAGAAAAATCCTCCCACTGGGATTACAGTAGTCATAAAAAAGGTGAATTATAACCATTTCTGCACTAAAAGTAGAGTAACTTAGGCCTGCACAGTGGAATAATGACCATTCACAACAGGGAGTTAAATGAGCTGATCACAGTCCAGGAGCAATGAAAACATGAGTTCCCATGGTTGTGGAGCAGTGTTGGCAAAGTCAGACCAAAAAAGAGCAAAATACAATATTGCCTCCAGCAAGTTGCCTGCTCAGTGTCTTTATTGGGAAGAGCAGTGGTGCAAGGCCTGTGCACTGGGCATGGCACCGAGGTCCAGCAGGGATGGCTGCTTGGGCACAGGCAGCAGCCAGAGGTGCCCCACGGCCAGGGCTGCGGGCTGTGCTCACACACTGATGTGCTGACTGCGTGCCATGGAAGGAGTGGGATGGAGCCCAATCTATCCTAGCTTTTACTCGCCTTTGGGGTTACTTGTAGCTGAATGTTGCTGGACAGCTTCAAAATAGCTTTTCCTAAGAATTAAAATAAATGCATGGGATTTGAATATTCAAATGAAGTGAACGCATTTATCATGTCAGCTTTCCTGTGCAGTACGGCTTGGTCTGCAAGTTCAAAGTGATTTATACATATTGCAGAAGTGGCTAAAGGAAAAAAAATCAGCCTCCAGTTTGATTGATGAATTCTATCAGAAAGTTAACATCTCATTTTTTTAAAAAATCTGTTTAAGGTGCATGGACTAGAAGATGGAGTATATAGGTATCACACTGATTCTCACATTTTGTAGAATTACTCTTACTCTTGCAAAAACCACATCTGGTTATCAATTTAACAATAGGGAAAAATGTCCAACAAATCACTCAACCCTGATGCTTTAAAGAATTAGTCTCAGGAGGACTGTGAAATTTCACCATTATATTTCAGAGTAGAAGAGGTGATAAAAACTGACAGAGTTAGTACATCCTGTTAGCTGCACTAATAATTATAAGCTTCAGTGACAGGGCAAAATGCTGCAATTACAATGTCTTCTGCCTTGTCATGGATTGTGACTAATTACCATCCTTGCAACAACACCCACTCTGCTTATCCTTTATATCTAAAACAAAGACATTCACACACATTTATTGGCATTCTCACTGTTCATCTCCCAACACTATTCAGGACCAGTTAGGAATACTTCCTATCTTCTTTAGGAAAAAGAAAATGGAATGATAACTGATATGCCAAGGGTCTTAAATGTCAGAGCACGCTTGCTTTTCCGCTTGAAAAGATTAAGTAGTGCTTTTTTTCTGAGGACAACTCTGATAAACACCAATACTAACTTTACTTTCTCAATTTTACTGCTAGCACCTTTAGAAGACACATTATTCTACTAGTCATGAGGCCACTGTTCACCTGATTTTACTTTGGTGTTTCCTAGCTTGAGATCTGTATTTCCAGCTTCCTACTTACTTCTCCTTTATAACTCTAGCTGTTCCTTTGCCAGGTAAGACAGGTTCAATTATGATCCTTCTGGCATTCCTATGGTTTATAAAAATCCTCCTTCCAGTTACCAATCAATACACCAATAATTCCAACCATCTCTTGAGTTGTCCTGCCTCTTTCACACCTCAGCAGCAAGTTGTCTTTGTGGAATCTCAGAACACAGCACTGCTTTGCTGCTCTGACTGGCTAGAGGACTTAATAGGACTTCTTAAATTAGTTGAAAAATCCAGAATACAGTGGGGAGTCAGCAACTATCAACATACTTTTAACTACAGCATTTTAAATGAGTAGACGCAACTCTTGCTGATTACAGCAGCTGCTGTAATTTGCATTGGAAACAAAATGCCTCTGTAGTAGAAAAATAAACTGGAACTTCTGATTTTCCCAGTCAATAACACAGGCACTTCTTCCATGTTAGCAATGTGGTCTTGCCTATTGTGGCAATAACAACTTGGCTATAGCTATTTGCAAAAGAGGGTTTAATTAAATTATTTGGAAAGCCCTGATCTTTTGTTAAATGTCTAACTAGTTTAATCAGATGCAAAACACCAGGAAAAAAAAAGGAAGTAAGTTCATTGATCTACCTTTACAGTAATGATCTGAGAACTTAAAATCTCCCACTGAAACCACTGGAAAGTCTCTTGGTAAAATTTGACTGTGCTGAAACACACTTAACTGATTCAAGATTAAAAAGCCAAGCAGATTTTGAAGGACAAAAAGCCCATCAACTGTTTCTCACAATCCCTCATATGCTTGTTCAGAGAAATTGTAGAAATCAATGCATTTTGAAAAGTTATATTTGTTTTATATTAGTGTAGGAGCCCTCATAATTCTGAAACACGTCCAATTTTCTTTTGTGTGTTTTTGGTCCCAGGCTGTTTCAAAAAGTGAAATAATTGCACTTTCAAGCTACCTGTTTTTTAGGTCTGCCACATTTGTAATAACTGTGTTCATTTTAATTAAACTGACTATAAAAATAACCTATGTCTTTATTGTAGCTATGTCTTTCTTGCATATGCAATTAAGAATGTTATACACCTAACTAATGAAGCTATTTGCAAAACTGACCTAATGATGTGGGACCTGACAGTTGCCACTGCACACACAGAAGCAAGTTTAAGGCAATCTACTAAGTAACAACAATTTCAAGTGCCAGTAAACTGGGCCATATCTTTCCAACACTTTCCTCTGCCACCCACACCCTCCCTTGTCAGTTCTGTCCATGCAGCTGCAATATGACCTGGGACTAACCAAGGCAGACCTTCTTTTACTGCAGGAAGCAAACACCTGTCCCTGTGAACAGGTTATGTGATGAATTTGTGACACGCTATGAAACAGAGAAAGCACTTTTACCACTTCAATGGTTTTACAAGACATCACTAAAAACTGCCACAAAACAGTGACTGAAATGTCTTTTTTCATATGAGCAAGACTGACCACTCATGTGATTTGTACTAATATTTCTGAATTATAAATATTACTTCTCCAGCTGGTGAGTTTGTGATCTGAGACTATTTTAAAAATCACAACTATATACTACTGTCCCCATGCTGACTACATGCAGACTTTCAGCACAGAGGACGGATGGACAAACAGACTTAGTAAAGACCTACATGAAGATTTTAATGTACAACATTTCTAAATTGTCCTACTGACTTAATAATCTCAGTTACAGTTTGTAGCAACTTGGTTACAGTTCTTTGTAGAGAACTGGGTAATTTCAATGCATTACTTTTTAAAGATGGAAAGAACTTCTTCCTTGTAGAGACTGGATTTTTATCGAAATAATTATTCCCTATTTTCAGAGGAAGAGAGCAAAAGAAATAAGCATTGCTTTCTTAAAAACTTCCAAGGCATTTTTAGCTTCTAGGTTCTTGATATTTCACAAAATTTTAGCCTAGTGGAAAGAACGACATGCAAGAATAATCCACGGGATTTTTTTGTTAAAAAACCAGAAAACCTCTGCTTAATAGTCCCTTTAATGATAATATTTAATCCACAAGATGCATGATGAAACCAAATCTTCACATACAACACATTATCAAGTGTGAAGAATCATAACTGGACACTGCAATCTCACACGATTTTTGTGCAATGATGCCTGCACTAAAACAAAACAAAGCAAAGCAATTCAGCTTGTCTCATCATTATTCAAAAATTTTGCAATTAAAGATTTATTCCAATTCTTAAAGGAGAAAAATAAAAAAATCAGAACTGCACTTAAATTCAGCTAGAGGTAACAAGGAAGAGCACCCACCAGCTGATTTTAAGTATTTCACAAAATACCACTTTTGACAAACATGACAGACACTCACACAGAAGCAGACTTGAAGCCAGGCTTTGGAAATCACTTCACTAGAACCCACAGTTGGTATGTAACTCACTCACAGAACTGAGTATTTTTTAATTGCTCAAGACAGATTCCTGACTTCTGCATTATTAAGGGCATACTGTTCCACAAACTAGCCAGTGAATCCAAAATATCAGTGAATTCAAAATATCAACAATAAGCCTAAGTTTACCTTTATTCTATCCATGTATGCTTCCATTTTTAATTGCTCCACAGCTTTCCTGGCTTGAGAAATACTGGTTGTACTGTTTGACACTAGTTCCTTCATTTTGTTTTTCCTGGAAAAGATGAAGTTGAGAGCATTTAAAGAACAGGTAGCAAAAGCAGCAATCACTGAGAGGACAGCTATCTGAACTCTAACCAGCCCTTGCCCACCACATCAACACTGCCAGGCTGTTGGTCACGAATACAAAGCAGACACCATTTATTTCTGTTCTCTTGCTCCATGGCACTTTATTGCATTACATATTTGCATCCTCGATCATCAGCATTCTGCCTGAATCCTGCAAATGACATACAAATGCAGAGCACATGACCATGACTTCAGCGTGAAAATGGTTGCCCTGGTTCACGTTGCCAACGCAGAACAGCTGTTCACAAACAGACCTTGCAGGCATTGCACAGTTTGGCTCCACGCCCCAGTTACACCTAGAAACATCAAAACAAGCTCAGAAGTGTGTGCAGTGGAAATTAATGCCACACCACTCTCACCAAGCATCAGAGAGAAATTTTAAGATAGAGAATGAGTCAGAATTCTGACTATTGATAAAAGAAGTTTAGAAATGAAGTAACAGATTAAGAAGAAATAATGCAGAGGTTTCTAACTTTTTGCTTAGACACCCCAGAAAAGTTTAAAGATGACTAAAGCCAGTACAGTATGCTGTACAGTAGAGGATGCTTTATTTTTTAAGAGATCTGCAGCTCTTGGGAAGGGACATCTAGGAAAGGTATGGCAGCATTTGGTTCTGTTGCATTGCTTCTCCCTGGGGATTAAATCAGCTCAATATCCAGCAGTCCTCAGCACTGTTACCTGTTAAATGAGTTGAGATGTCCACATTCAGACCTTGACTAACTTACAATATCTGTGCCAGAGGTGGTCTGCAGGTCACACCCCCTTGTGCTGACACCTCCATGTGCTCTGGCCCAGCACAAGGAACAGTCACTGTTCTGAAGTCACTGGAGGTTGGACTAAGGCCACAGGGAAAAATGATGGGATACAGATGTCCTACACAGGTCTCAGACTAGCTGTACTAGCTAGTAAGACCGGATGCTGAGGTTTCAATCAGGCAACATTCCCCTGTGGTCCTTTCCACAAGGGCCACCTGCATCCAGATTAGTCTGGCATCAAGCCTCGGAAACCAATCTAAAGTTCAGCAAAATGCAAAGGACACAGAGTGTGAGAGGCAGATGGGATACAGGAGAAAAACACACACACAAGGAGGCACTTTTTGCACTGCTGCCAAAGCAGTTTTAGGCTCAGACCCTTCAAAATTAATACTTCCAGCTTATTTCTGGATAAGAAGCAAACACCTAGAACCACACAAATTTCCTTTCTTGAACCTTGATAGCTTACCTGATCCAGTCACTGGGGTGTAAGATACAAACAGGAAATAAAGTAGGACACTGGAAATGCTCTTGTAAAAAAACC
Source organism: Passer domesticus (assembly GCF_036417665.1). Classification (NCBI taxonomy): domain Eukaryota; kingdom Metazoa; phylum Chordata; class Aves; order Passeriformes; family Passeridae; genus Passer; species Passer domesticus. Next base: position 69,853,602 of record NC_087476.1, on the reverse strand, counting down.
TGTACATACAATGCCCCTGTTAGACTCAAGACAAGTACACAATCCATAGTAGAAAAAGAATGGAGAAATAATTTTTAACTACTTTGATTTTGCTAAACACAAATTCTCAGAGACAAGACAAAGACAGCTGTTTCTTCTCACAGCCTGGCATGACACAAACTGCTTCTTAAAATCAGTAACCTGTGCTGTAAAATAGATGGTGTAATACAAATGCCATGGTGAGCCATGCTCTAATTTGAAGAAACAATAGAATCTTTTTCTTTCAGATCTAGTATAAGTCAAGGCAGGGAAATGCTACTTTAAAATCTATTAATTGTGCCAAACAGAACAAGAGCTTGAACATATGCCAAGAAAAAGAACAGGTTTTCTGCATATACGTGTGTCATTTGAATGGAACACAAGTTTCCCCCTTGCATGCTCTGATGAAATAAAATCGTGTCAGAACACAGCAGGTTCTTTGTCTTCATCTTTGTTTACAATTTTTAACTCATATTCCTTACAAGGCATGGGACTGAACATATGTGGATGAACTGGCTTTGCATAAAATGCCATGTACTGTATGAAAATCTACAACCAAGCCACAGCTTCCAATCCATTGTGAGATGTGTTTTGACTTGCAGTGGAAAGTCAAAGAGCAGAAAAGGTACAAGACATTCAGAAAAAGAGAAGGCTCTGAATTACAGCTCATCTCTGGATTTTTTGTTAGACTCAACCTTCTCACTTTTAAGTATCAACCCATCCATAAAAATTAGAATAAACACATTTAGCTTTGTTTACAAAATGATACCCCCACAAGAGTGAATCATTTACATTTTATCATCTCCACATCTACCTTACTAATGATCACAAAGTCAAAAATGTCAAAGCTAAATCAAGTCAGAGGCCTTTCTACATTTGCCACAAACATTTAAATTAAACTGAATTAAGCAACTGCAACTCCCTGAACAGTCCAGAGAATTCCAGATCTCCCAAGTCTTTCTGGCAATTCACTCACTCATACTGTAAAAGCTATAACCATTAGTGTTAGACAATGTGAACTGTCACTAGCTACAACAAAGTTGGCAAGAACAGCGTTCATAGTACTTCCAGCCAGTGTTTAAGCATTTACAGAATAAGAATTGAATTAAGTCCATAGTAGAATTCTGAAAAGGCTATTAGGCATAAAAATGCTTCTAAAAATTCAAACCATGTTTCTAAAACAATGCCACACAGATAATATATCCTTACCTATATTCTGAAACACCAAATGGGAAAAAAAAAATAAATCTTGACTAGTAAAGCATTTAACAGTATCAAAAAAACAAACAGAATATGAGGCTTCTTAGATAACTTTAAACCAAAAGAAAAAGTCTGGTACTAGGCATTTCAGACATGAGAGAAAATTTCCACTTATCCCCAGCAAGAGGTTCGTTTATACTCTGAAGTACAAACATTTATTCTGTTCCAAATCCTGCTCCAACCTTTACATGCATTTAAATATTTAACTACTATATTTCTGGAAGTGTTTAGCATCCATTTAAGTATTTAATTTCCTACAGACAGGTATGGTTCCATAACTTTGCGAGACTTCTCCTCACATACCAAGCTACATATACCTCTACCTTCTCTCACTCTCTGCAAACACCATATGTAATAGGGCCTGAAATGGTGCAGAGTACATATCTGTGCATCATTTAAGGCCCTATTACATATGGTGTGATGTTGACAATGAGAACTGTACTCACTTTCAAACCAGGCTGTGATAAAGAGATCCTTCTTGCAGACAAAACTTTGTATGACACTTGATTCTGTTCTCCTTAGGACCTGTAATAATAACCTTAAGCTTAATATTCTTTAATGAAATAAAACTGTTACTTAGAAATAAAGCTCTGGAGAGAAGAGAAATTTTAATTACAAGAGAATCTATTACACACCCATCCCCTGGAATGTGAGGAAGCCTCTCCTTCAAACACCCTCTTGCAGGATGTGTTTCATCTGAGGCTGCAGCCTGACAAATAGATCTCATCCTCTCTCTTAAGATGACTCCTCTTACACTGTCCAAGTATTCTCTAGGCCTTTAGTCCCACAGGAAGGCACGTTTATCTTTATATTGTACCTGGGTGACCAGTCTACAGGATCATGGAATGGTTTATGTTGGAAGGCACCTTTAAAGATCACCTGGTTCAAGGAAATGCAATGTTCCTGCAATGAGCAGGAACATCTACTATAACAAGTTGCTCAGGGCCCTATCCAAGCTGACCTGGAATGTTTCCAGGGATGGGGCATCCACCACTTCTCTGGGTAACATATTACAGTGTTTCACCACACTCATGGTAAAGCTTTTTTCCTTACATCTGGTCTGAATCAACCCACTTTAGTTTAAAACCATTACCGTTCATCCTTTCACAACTGGCCCTGCTAAAAATTCTGCCCCAGTTTTTCTTTTAAGCCTCTTTTTATTACTGAAAGGCTGCAGTAAGGTCTCCTCAGAGCCTTTGCTTCCTTAGGATGAACAATTTGAGCTCTTTCAGATATTCCTCACAGGAGAGGTGCTCCAGCCCCTTGATATCCTGGTGTCCCTCTCCTGGACTCGCTCCAAGAGGTCAGTGTCCTTGCCGTGCTGGGGACCTCAGATGGATGCAGTGTGGATGCAGTGCTACCACAGCTGAGTAAGGGGCAGAATCACCTCCCTGGACCTGCTGGCCACATCGCTTTTGATGTTTAAAAGGAGTAATTTCTCCCCATCATTTGAATTACCTAAAACCCCTGGAACCAGAAATTCTCAGCTGGGTTTGCTGCTACTCATTGCTGGCTGTTTTTACGTTGGATCAATGTAGGCACACATCAATACAGGCCCTGATAATCACTTTAGTTGCAGTAACTGTGCTAACGAGCAGCCTTCATGCAGCCTACATGTTACTGCTGCAGCCGGCAGACCTGGATTATACAGGAGCTCATTTAGCCAGGGTATTTTTGTGCAGTACACCGAGTTCATTGGCCTGGTCTCTATTGATTCTTTTCTTTTAGGGGAACACTGGCTGGGCTAACGAAGAACAGTGACAGCAGCTACACAGCCTTTTTTAGCCAAACAGTTTCTGCTGACTGGCACCCCACACCAGACAGCCCTTTCCTAAAGCATCACTCCTGAAAGCTGCACAGCGACAGCCTCCCAGCCAGCTGCATTTTCTGGCGTTTTGTTTACCTCACTTCATCCTTTTTCTGGGTTCTGCACGTAACTCATGTGTGCTGAAGTTCTTCATTTCCCAGGCTCCTAAAAATGCTTGTGAAGAGCAGCTTTTTCCTTTTTTGTTTTACAGTGAATGATTGTACCCAACAGCACTTCAAAGGTAAATTTATCTTATTATAATGCATAAAGCTGCATAAAGATTTGCAGGTATAGCTTGATGCTGCATTGGGGTGAGGAGTGCAACCTTCACCTGCTAACATTATAAATACTTGATAGTAAAATGCAGAAAAAGTCTAAAAACTTGAGTAACATAGAAGCAAAACTGAATTTTCATGTTCAAGGATGGATTTCTACAAGAAACAGAGATGAAAAGCTGCATTCCCCCCCCGCCCCCAGCTCCAAGTACAATCTTAAAATGCCATACCTTAAAAGTGACCTCTGGAACTCAATCTAAAAAGCCCTAAACCAAATTGCTGCCTTAATCTAAAGTCATGGACCTGATATTACTAGATTAGAAAACATGGGCTTGACAAATCCAAAGAAAACCTTCCACACAAGGTCTGTACTCTGTGGACCACACAGCCCAATAGGAAAGTTAACCCAATCAATCACTGAACTAAGTTCCACTGACATTAGTGGGAATCATCCCTGGATAATGACCTGCAAATCACATCCTAAATCGAGGAAAGATCGTCACATTTCATTATCCACTTGCAGGAACATAAACAGCAAAATTTACAGCCTCACAGCTGTTCCATGCCAAACTGGTATACCAAAGAAATTAAAAGAGAGAAAAAAAATAAAAAGAAATGGAAAGAAACCCAACTTCCCCTGCTATCTCAGTTCTTACCCTAAGATTTACAGCAACTGATGTAGCTCTGTAAAGAGAGAGGCAGGGTAAGGAATCCTTTTCTTTCTCTATCTCATGGCTACACAAAGAATTTCAAGAAAATTACTGCAGCTTTTCAGTCCATCTCCTAAGGAGAAGCTTAGTACTACGAGCAGAAATTATTAGATTAAAGGCAAGAACAATTGTTCACAATAAGGAAAGAATGCAATTTTCATACCATAACCGTGGTGACTTTGAAAATAACTTCTCCTCATGTAACTGCAAATCAGCAAAACTCCAACAGCTTAGTTCTTATCTAACATATCCAGTACTATATCCAGTTCAATTGTCAAGTTCCAAAAATTCTTGCCATCATACCCAAATTTTTACTAAGAATTATAATCTTGCTTCTGAACATTAAAAAAAAAATCAAAGGAAGCAATGGCTGAAGTAATGTGATATTTCCCAAAGACAATCTTTTTGTACAATATAATTTATCATCAGTATACAGGTTATATGAACAGCCCAGCAAACCACCAGAGATTTGGAAAGTCTGAGGCAGAAAGATTTTTCCTGGCTACTATTTTACCTCTTTAGCTAATTCTGAAAGATAGCCGTGAGCTTTCAAAGAAAGACACAGGAAATTTTGATTATTCCTCTTAAACCCCACTTAAAACGTATTTGAACAGAATTGTAACCTACAATATAGGGAGAGCTTCTCCGGGAAGCTCGGCACTGCATCCCCTGCAGGGCAGAAGCGTTTTTTAAGTTGTTATTCCGAGTTTTCTGTCTCACTGCGCTGCCCTAATGGCTCTGCTGTGCAGCAGCTCCCAGCTCCGCACATCAGCGATCGCCGCCCGCAGCAGCCGGGCAGCGGGAGCTGCTCCTCCGTCAGTGCGGGCCGGCCAGCAGGCAAAGCGCCGCTTCCCTGAGCCCTCGCCCCAGGCAGAGCCCCCTCCCCGCCGCCCGCGGGCTACCTGGGCTCGGGGCTCTCCGGAGAAGGACGCTCCCCGCCGCTGCCGAGCCCGGAGCCCGACGCCGACTGCTGCGGATAACCGGGAAACTCCGGCTCGCGCGGCCGCCGCCGGCCCCTGCCCACCCGCAGCAGCCCACGGGACCAGCGGGACGCCGGGCCCGGCCAAGGGATTCCCGGGACACCAGCGCCGGCCGCCGGCCGGAGAAAGCCCCGCGCGAAACCCCGGCCCGCCCTGCGCTGGGCGCTTCTCCCGCCCGGGCCCCGGGCACTCCCTCCTTCCCTCCCTCCCTCCCTCCCTCTTTCCCGCCCTCCCCGTGCGGGCGGGAGGCTGCGGGCAGCCCGGCGCTGGCACAGGGCGCGGCGGGGCGGGGCGGCCGCGGGCCCCGGAGCCGCCGCCCTCACGCTCCGCCTGCCGCTGTCCCTCCCGATTCCCGCGGCAGCCGCCTCCTGCCCCGGCTCCAGCAGGCGCTAGGGATCGAGCCATCATCCAGGTATTCTCAAACAGAATCACAGACCACAGAAACAAAATCCATTAGGTTGGAAAAGACCTCTGAGATCATCGAGTCCAACCTTTGGTCGAACACCACTCTCTCAACTAGACCGTGGATAAGTGCCATATCCAGTCTTCCCTTAAACACACCGGGAACAGTGACTCCAGCGCGTCGCTGAGCAACCCATTCCAAAGTTTAATCACCATTACGTGAAGAAATTCCTCCTTCTGTCGAAACGGAACCTCCCCTGGCACGGCTAGAGGCCATTCCCTCTCATCCTGTTATTTGTGACCTGGAAGAAGAGACCGGCCCCCACCTGGCTACAGCCTCCTTTCCTGTGTAGAGAACGCTAAGGTCTCCCGAGTTTCCTTTTCTCCAGGCTAACCATCCCCAGCTCCTGCAGCCACTCCTCACAGGACCTGAGCTCCCTTCACCAAGTCAATTTCCCTTCTCTGGACGTGCTCCAGCATCTCAGCATCCTTCCTGAACGGAGGGGCTCAAAACTGCACACAGAACACTCAAGGTGCAGCCTCACCAGTGCCGTGCACAGCACGGTCACTGCCCTGGCCCTGCTGGCCACACTGGTGCTGATCCAGGCCAGGATGCCATCAGCCTTCTCGGCCACCTGGGCACAGCTGGCTCATGGTGAGCTGGGCACTGACCAGCACTCCCAGGTCCTTTTCCACCAGGCCGCTTCCAGCCACTCTGCCCCCAGCCCGTAGTGCTGTACCTCAAACAGCAAAGCCTGAATGGCACTGGGGTGCGGGGTGAGAGCCCGCAGTGCCTGTCCTGCCCTCACACCCAGCAACAGAGGATGACGGAAAAAGCGTGCCACGAGGAATGGAACTGCTGTGGGAAAGGGGCTGCTTAGAATCACCTTGTCAGGGCTAGTATGTCAGAACAACACAATTCAGCTTCATAGATCAATGTTTATATGGTTCTCCCTATAAAAGCTGTATGGTTCAGCAGCATTTAAAAGTGCCAGTTAACATCTTTAACTGAAAATGTTGTCAGCTGCAATAACCCATCTGGATGACCAGTCTCATTAGTTTTTTCCCCAGTAAGATGGCAGTTCCCTCTGGAGCGGTGTAGGTTTTCTCCCACCTGCCCTCAGCACATTTTCTCATTCCATCATAATGGAGCAGAATTCCCAAGTAACATTTGTTTTCTATATGGAAGAGAACAAAGAAGAGTCCTATTTCTAAAGGTGCTTTGGAGCAAGGACAGCCTCTTCTGAGATGGAGTCGATGGCTTTTGGGATAGCAGCTTGCAGAAGGGGATGCAACAGGAAGAAGGTAAACATCACTAAATATAATCAGGTAAGTTCACAAGCTTCCCATCACCAGAGTTCCAGAAACTGATGGAGACTTCACTTGCTGCTCTTTCATTCATGTTCAACCACATCATCAATCTACAAAAGGCCCCATTTCATACACAAAGGATTTGCATGCTGTTAGACAAAGAGCACATAGAACTATGGTAGATAGTTCTAATCATGAAGCCATTGTCATCAGAATAGTTTTACCACTGGATATAACAATTTTATGACATAAGCTAAAATATAAATGTGGGAAATGGCTCTTATAAAAACATATTATCATATATTACACAGATACTTCTTTTAAATCTGCAAACTCTTAACCTTCCACCACAACCAGGAGTCTCCCCTACAGGTTCTGAAAGCAATACCCATACAGCTAACACAAATTTATATTCCTTGAACTTACATGAACTTGGCTCTGATGAGTATTATATGGGCTTCAGTCAATTGCATTAGAGAATAAGGATTTAATTTTTTTTTCCCTGGGAATGCTACCTCAAAGCTGGAAGCAGTAAGCAAGATCCTGTTTTACTCAACTACTTTCTGCTGTGTAGTCCAGAATAGTTTCAGTGTCTAATCAGAGCAGCAACATTTCATTTTTAATCTTTTTTCAAAATTATGAAATACACAACAGAGCCTATTACAGAAACTCTGATACAAAATCAGTGCCTTTCTGACCCCACTCCAGAGTGGTAATGGCAAATAAATCTCCAAATAGCAGTCATTTGTCAGTAGTTTGTAACTTAATACAGCAGCAAAGTAAAAGGCTTAAATATTCCAGTGGATATTTGTACAGAGGCTTAAATATTCCAGTTGATATTTTTCAAAGCAAGCAGAGCATTTAAACAGTAACTGATTGATTGTTTTTCTGATAGAGTAACAACATATGGAAGCGTGACTTCCATTTTCATATGCAAGGAAAAAATCCAATACAGCTTTAAACAAAAGAAGGCATGAAGAAATTAAAAAGTAAACTAAAAGTTTGTTAGTAGCAAGCCAGGTCATATTTTCCTCACTACTCCATTGTTATCTTTTACTATTATTACATTTTTGTTTAATTCAGCTCAGGTTTGGTTTTTTTTTTTTGGTTTTTTGTTTTTGTTTTTGTTTTTCCCTTTTGTTCATTGTCATGGGTTTGTCTAAGCAGTGGATCTCAAAATGAAAGATCAGAGTTCCCTTTCAGTAATGGGGAATATCCAGCTATTGCCTCCCCTTCCCTTTCTCACCATGTCTCTCCACTATTGAGCATAAAGGTCTGGATTTACCACAGAATCCTGCAATCAGGTAGATAAGCCTTGGCCCATGAACATCTCCCAAACCCCGGCTGCCAGCAGAAACAGCCTCACATCCTGTCAGATGCCTCCCCAAGATCCCAGTCTTCCAATTTCCACCAGTCTGAGAATCCTGAGAGAATTTGCTTTTCTGCCTTTGCTGCTCAGACAGGCTTTCAGTGAGAAGGCAGATGGAAGGAAGGGGAATGTCTCTGCTTTGAGAGCCATCATTTCATCCAAGTTCTAGTCATGCATCCTGTGGGAAGGAAGGACACGTACACATGTGCAAAGTGATATACATGGTTTCCCAATTCCCATCTTACGCTCACCACCTTCAGTTTGACAGACACAGGATGTAGTCCATAAATGGAACTTTCCCACATAATTATTTTTAAAAATAATGAATTTTTAAATATGAAAGACAAGGGAATCAGCAGAAACTGATCTGGAGCAAGGCGTGAAAGATTCCCTAAAAGAAGGAAGTTGCAACTAAGCCAAAAACATGTTTCTAATAATCTCAAAATGGTTTGATACAAAGATCTGTTTATTACCCAACAATGTGACAGTGTATATACAAATACAGTGTGGAATGTGACATTTACAGGAAATTTAAGTACATCATGCACAGACACTATTGCAATGTTATTTTAATAGTTCCAGAATATTAAGCTGAATAAATATTCCTTGCTTCAAAAATCATTTTTACTTTTACATAAAAATATATAATATTGCACTCTTGACAAGGCCAGCAGTTTTGCATATTGGTTTGTAACAAGTGGAATTCTACCTTATAAAAAAATAAGCTTTTGTGAGCAACACCCCAAAACAGGGAGCACAAAAGTGTCCCAAAACCACAATGTTTGTCTTTTTTCTCTTAAACAAAGCACATCACATCAACATGAGCCAGGAAACTTTCCAGTCAGTACTTGGATCTTACATTAACACTTAGACTGAGAAAAGTATGACTAAAGCCATCCCATACAATGCTGCTACAATAATATGCAGTTTAAAACTCAATCCATACAGTATACAGCCACTTGCTTAATTGAACCAATGATGATCCTTTGTGTCATGAACTATGAGAACATTTTTCTTAAGTTTTTCTAGTTTGAAAAGTTCTTAAACTGGGAAGTCTCAAGAGTTTCTGAAGACTATTTGGAATTTTCAAAAGAAGTGTAAAGATTGCTTTTGTGTGTGTGTGTGCACCACCTTCGTCACGACCTGACAATTTCATGTGATGTGTTCTGAGAGCAGACAAGCCTTAAACATGAGAGGATACAGCAGTTTAAATGGCAATAGCAGAACATGTCAGTGATAAAGCAAAGCAATTTAAAAGGAAAATGTAACTACATGAGACTTGCACAGCATTCTTGCTTTACCATTCACATGACTAGTAGGCACTCAGTCACAGTGCCAGGTTTAGAGGTCTTCAAATCCATCAACTGAAATACTAATTTGTCATGTGGCTTAAGATTTCAGATTTGTTAAGCCGTTCACAACAGAGGCTTATTTTTTCCCCCTCATAAAATAGCACCCAAGAATACACAACAAATTTGCACAGTGTATCTGTGTGGACTTTCTGAATAATCTGATGCTTATGAACATTGATTATTCAAGCAGTAAGATTCAAACATTTTACAGAGTATTGAACCTCAATGACACTAGAACAGGAGCACATTTGTTCCTTCTTTAACACCTCTCTTAAGAGCTCTGAAAGAGAAGTTGTGTGTGTACATAATAGATGTTCTGCCACAGAACTGTGATAGCAAACTAGCACGAAGTTAGGGAGTTCACACTGCATTGTGATTTAACCACTGTTTCATGATGCCATGAGGTGTCTACCCATCACTAAGACAAATATTTTATTGTTGTCTGTTGCAAAGACTATTACAGTAACAGAGAAGATGGCAAAAATTACAAAGATAGCAGAAATTCTATTTTTAGCATTACAATATCTTAAGATGGTGCAAAAAGCACCTACTAAGTTCTTTGCTTCTCAAAAAAAGCAATTTTAAGTGGTTGTTGATTTTTAAGTTTTGGATTGCTTATCCCAGAGCTAACCATACCATACTCAACTAATCAGATATACATATGCTGACATTTGAACAGATATTTACAGAACTTGATGCTGCTGATATTTTACATATTAAGAGGGGGAATAAACACAATCAATTTTTTAAATACTTCTGTCCAAGAAGCGATTTAAAAAAATACTGTTGGTGTTTTATATTGCAGCATTGAGCATTTCTTACTCACTTTGCTGGCATTGGATAATATGACCAGAGCTTCCTGCTGACCCAGATATGCTTCAAGTTTGTGCACGCACATATGCAATCTTACAGCCATCTTAGGCTGCTCTTGAAAAAATACCCAGCTATTCAGTCATTCTAGAGACATTCAAAGTACTTCAAAGTCCAGTTAAAGAAGAGCTCCTATAGCCTATTTGGATTAAAGTGCATCAGAGACAGGAGTCAGCAGCGGGCCCCGCCGTCAGCCAGCGGCGTAGCTGCTGAGGAAGGAGTAGAACATGGGCAGCTTCAAGCGCTGCTGGTCCTTGCGGCACCAGGCGATGACATTCCCATCACTGTTAGCCGTGAACAAGTGATGGCCGTCGCAGGAAAACGTAAGGCTGCAAAACAAGGAGAGAGTCTATCTTTACACCAAATGTGGCTATTTATAATGCTAGGAGACATTAAAAGCCCATGAGGGTTCAGCCAACAAAGATGAGCTGTCAGGGGAGGCCCAGTGCCTACACTAACACACCAACATGTTTGCGTATATCTGCTTATCCACTTATACCCAAACAGGCTGAACTGCAGCTTTGGCCAGCACTTCAACATCCCCTGCAGTTTAATACTCATTTCTTTGCAGTGTCACAGCAAAGGGCAGGATTAGCAGCAAAGTCCTACCCTCTTCCCTTCTGTTTCTGAACAGAAAGATTTTCTGTAACAGAGCTCAGTGCCCTCTGAACTTGCATTGCTGACAAAGGCAGAAACTGAATCCATCAGATTTCATGGCACAGCACAGGACTTTTGTTCACATGAGCATTTTCTGAGCTGTAGCAGGGCTCGTAAAGCCCTTAAATCATGCCATGATTAATGTTAGAGAGCATGAAGGTCAGCATCCATTTACTGTCACATTTAAGCAGGAAACTTTAAATTATTCAATAGCTACTAAATCGTTATCTACAAGCGTTGTGAAATATGCTGCTTAAAGGAGGTAACAAAGACAATAGCTGCTACCAGACAATCTTTTTAGTTTATAAAAAAAATGGTAGTTTGGATTTTAAACAGTATTTTAACAACAGTCAAAACAAAATTTTTCAGAGTCATCTGTTACTATGCTAACATTAAGATAAAATTTTTGCATAGCTCTAGGACCTTTTGCAGACTACTGTACCACTGGGGATATCAAAGAGAATCCTTTGACCACTTTCTGAAAACACTTTGGCATGAGAACTCTGCTCATTTAAATCAATGGGGCTCAGAGAAAACTAACTATACAAGATCTCCAAAATGGCAGCTTCCAGGCTACTCTTTCTCCATGATTTCCCCCTACCATCAGAAAAAATGGAAAAGGCAGTATTTTCATTTAATTTTGAGGAAGAAACACTGCATATTTAAGTCTGGCATATTTAAGATTATCTCATTTTAACACAGATTCTGAGGAAAAATATTAAATTTAAAAATAAAGGGAGTAGATATTGTTCAGTTTTCAAGGGAATCCTGCTAATTCCCATCTGCCAGCAGCAGAACATAGTTATTACTGTCATTACCAGTCCAGTACACTTGTGCTCACTTTGCTTTCATGAATAATTAGTAGGTTTGCATTGCTCTTTTTAGGCATGGGTGTTTACCTCCTATTTTCATGCTCAGTACTCGAGACTATTCTGTTGTGGTTTTGTTTGTTGGTTTGGGTGGTTTTTTCCCTAAGGAGAAAAATGCATTAATTGTACACTTAAGATCCTTTTACCTTACAATAGGTTTGGCTGACTTCGAAAATGTTATTTCACGTACCGGCTTCAAATCCCACGTACTCCACAGTCTGAAAGAAAGAGCCATTTTTCGTCACCCTTGCTTTTACAAATACTTCAGTGATAAACAATCTGTTTAGCAACTGCTAAGACTGGGAGCTGAGTAACAGCTTGTCCACCTTCTTTAAAGCCAAATACCAGCATGATGTTTGGCTACATGCTCTCAAACTGTGAGCCTAAGTGATAGAGCATTTTAATAAATAAACATTTCTAATTCTTACCTTACAACTCCATTTTCAAGGCCCCCTGCAATCACATTGACAGACACACCTTCAGGCTGGTTAGAGAAAGCAACAGAGCAAATACTTTCCCTGCAGTGCACGTGTCCAACAAGATCACCATTAACTGTCCAAAGTCTCAAATCACTGCCTCCTCCAACTGTAACAGAACATAGCACCGGAGCATTAAGAAAATAAATCTAGACCACAGTTAAGTCGATCATATTTAAATATTCCATGGTAAAGAATTCAACTTCTTGAAAGTTCCTAAGGTTTAAATGACTGAGTAATGTCTGCAATTACTTCTCTCTCTGAGACAGGAAGCATACAAACCACCAAGCCACTGCAGTGATTTAGAAACCATCACATCCTATTTATGGAACATTTTACTTACAAAGCACTATGTGAATTTACTTTTAATGACCAATTTTCATGCACTAAAGTGAAGGCACTAAGATAGAATTCATACTAGCTATCTAAGCAGTTGATTCTCATACCTTAGCTTGCATTTTAAGCAAAATACTTAAATAGCCGGCACAGTTCTCTTACCTGGTTATCTGGCATTATTTGATTCTATCAATAAACTAACAACCTGATTCTTGTTTTTGTCTTGAAAGGAATTGTCTTAAAAGGAAATATAATGTCCCTTGTACTAATTAATTAATAAAATGCTTTGCAGAAAAAAAAATTGTATTGTGAGCTATAGAAATGGACTTGAAAGTCTCCAAGTAAGTAAAAAAACCCCTAAATATTAGTTTTCTGAAACTGCCACAATAATGTCCCCTTGTCTTTTAATACCCCTTGCCTGTGCTCTGTTATACATGGAACTCCTCCAAGAATTATACTTTTCACAAAGAATATCTCTATCAAAATGAAAGCAGCCAACATCACAAAATTTGAGTCTCCCAGGCACCTTTGAAATTTCCAGTCTTTTTATAAAGAGACCAAGCTGTTGGTCTTCATAGCTCTACATTACATTCAAACACCTGTCTAATCTCTTCTGGAGAAATTTGTGTTACCACATTAAAAAAAGGAAAATGTTGCTCCTGTATGACTGAATGCATCCTCAGATGATTAATACACACTCAGTAACTAATTTAATTACAACTCTCGTGATTTATTTCATCTGCAAGTCAAAACAGCTTTCTTAACTGACAAATATACCTGAATCACAGACTGTTGCAATATCACCAGTGGTTTCACTTGCTGAAACTGCAGTCACAGGACTCTTGTGTCCAGCCAGACTCTGGACATAGCACAGCCTGAAGAAAACAAAGGGAACAAGCCTAAATTTCAGACTCAAATGCAAAAAAGGTCCTTTGAGGAAAACCTTAAAAATAGTTACATTAATTTCAATCAACATTTTGCACAATGATGGTATTTTTCATTTTCACAATAAAATTTTAGCATCTTTTATAAGAAAAAACAGTAAGGGTTTGACTTCACAGTAAGATATACACAGAACAAATTCAACTAACTTCAAAGAGGCAAAGATACCCAAGAGTGGGAAAACCTGTATTTATAAGAAAGCTATAAGAAAAAGTTACATATACACTTGTACCTGTTCAAATCCCATATTATGCAGGTTCCATCTTTGCTGACACTGATCATTATACTGTATGGTTTGCACACAAATAAGCTTGTTATTTCTGCTGTGTGTCCATACAGATGGACTTGTGACTCCATTTCTATCTCTGAAGGCTGAAAAACAGCAAGATAAGAAACTCTCATGAAAAAGAAAATGAATGTCTCTTTTTCTAAAAAGATGAGCCTAGTTTAAGTCTTAGATTTCAAAGAATGGTTCCTATTGCTTTTAATATCACCATTTTAGCATCTATGTTCATGCTTTGTGTTTAACACTTTATATTGTGATAAAACAGCTATCATTTATGTTCAACTTTTTGCTTCCAATGCTTTAGCCTCAGCAAATACATTTATATGATCTGATGAACCAGAATGAAAAACTACTGTAGTTCTGTCTCAATTACACACCTTGAAGTCAGCTGATTTGTTTTCTGCAAGACTGCTCTTTCCATACAACACTGAAATGACAGTTCTCAATATTTTAGCATCTAGTGAAGATGCTTGGAAACATAAAAGGAAGACCCAGCTTGGAAGTTGCCACTCTCCATACAGCAAATTACTAGGAATTCCTCAAATTGGTGCCAAGTTCTTCAATGATACCAACTTGGAAAAACATGCAGGAAGTCAAGTTTAAGTACAGAAATTGCTAAGTAAAAATTAAAGCAGCAAAATTTAACACCAAACAACACTTTTTATTCAAGTTATATAATTTGAAATGACTCAGACTTCCTGAAAACTGGCTAAGTTGAAAGATCTGCTTAATCAGAATGCTAATGCTTTATTTAAGACAACTTGCTTTATAGGGATTAGAATAACCTTGGGAAAGGAAGAGAACAATTTTCTGCTTGCTTCCTCACCCATGTCAGAGCACATCATCTGCATTTTTGTACAAGGGTACGGGATGCCTACCTATAGCAGGTCTACAAAAAAACCTTGAAAGCTCAAACAGACAAGATAAAATACATATGCATATATGTATTGAGTATATGTATGTATACATATGCTCAAGTCACAGGTTGTAGAAATTTACGTTTTTGCACTAAAAGAGACAATTTATGTAATACTGCAAAAGGCAATGCACAGTCTGGCAGAAAGACCTGCTAGTTTGCTCTTGCTACTGAGCATACCATCCATGCAAGACATTTATGAAAGTACCCAGGTGTCATTTTCAGTGACACCTCACATATAAAAATCTTTTTTTAACCCTTTCTCAGTTAAGAGAAAGAAAAGTCTTGTTTGTTGCTGTTATAGAAATTTTATGTTTTTATGAAGAACTGATTTTGATAACCTTTTTACTGTGGTCCTCCCACTTCCTTTAAAGTGTTTCCTCTTAATCTGCATTTCAACACTTGAACTGAAAGCAGTTCTCACCTTTTGTAGATTCTCTCTACCACACTAATATCAATGGTTTATTGATTTTTATAGTAATCATACAGCAATGAGACAAGCTGGATTAAGTTATATTAAGTTCTAATAAGTCATGTAATAGGTACTTCTCACACCTGAAATATTTTCCCCTTCTTACTTCCCCCCTGCTTTTAGGTGACAAGCACTAAAATGGTAGCTGGATATGGGAAAACATGCATTTACATATCTACCTTTAAAAAGCAGCTCTTCCTGCCTACAGCACTCAAGTGGGGAATTGAAATTCTTCCCAGTTTTACCCAAACAGGTCCTTTAAGTGCACTCTGTTTGCAAGACACCTCTAACAGTCAGCAAGTGAGTGCTGAAATGATGTGTACAGCCAGACACCTGTGGCTGAGGGGCTCATGCAGCTGTGACTTATTGTCAGCACAGATCACAGAGTCAAAGCAGTACTTCACAGGGTTTTCACCATCATAAGGCAAGGAAAAACAGAGCACCTGAAGCACAACATGGAGCCATTTTTGAATTCTGACTGCATGCCTTTGAGTTCCCATACCAAATTAACATGGTATCTACTTCATTCCCATACATTGCATTTATACAAATGTGAAACAGGGCAAAATATTCATGTGTCAAGTACTGCATTATAACAAACAGTCCACTTTATCGCTGATAGCTGACAAGATGGATACAGAGCAGATGTGAGGAAGCACATTTGCATTCCCTGCAGCCCTGACTTGGGTAACTGACTCAATGACAGGTGCTACAGACTCGACACAATGTCCCTCTGCCTGGGGCACAAAACTGTCAGTGCTGAGAAATTCAGCAAAGATGTCTCAAAGAACATCATCTGTGCAGATGAACAAAAATCACTTTTTTTCTAGGAAACCGAAGGAACTCAAGAACCATAACCCAACTAACTAAAGATTCTTTTCAGCTTTGCAGAAGGCAAGCATATTTAATTTCTATTTAAAAAATAACTGGAATCCAAGTCTCAGTACAGGTTATTTACAAGCTCACTATTCTGGGAAGCAGTTAAGGTGCCTGATTTATGATCCAACTAACTAAAGCTTGCAGGCTTGAAGCTCTGCTTCATTTCCTATACTCAAAGTGCTGCTGAGCTTCGGAAATATGAGTGACAGGTCACCAGAAACTGGAAGAAAGGCAAGGGGAAAAAAAATTTTAAATCACTGTGTTTATGTTCTTCCTAGTCTAAGCATCTGCTGCTTGTCATTTCTGAAAACAGAAAACTGGGTAGGCATAGCAGATCATGCCAAGGTTCTCTCTATCTCATGCTAACATAGGGATTCAAGAGCATCAAGGAGTACAACACCAAACATATTTGCCAATACCTGTATCAAGCTACATTTAGGAAATCAGTTTAGTTCAGTTGTTGCTATGGGTTATACTGCAGACACACCTAAAATGAGCTGTTAGGAAAGTTGTCCACTCTTTATTAAAACTATGGAGAATAGTAGTTACTGCTAAATAAAGTACATAAGATTCAGATGGAAGCTTCAAAACTCAGTCAGAATCAGATTTTTAATTTGGAGTTCCATTTATACTTCCTATTTTTTCTATTTATACCATGTTTATTAGCAAACAGTATCAAGGGACTTTCTACTACTCTCAGTATTTTTCACTAACAGATTAAGTAATGCAAGTTACTTTCTGCCTTCCATTCTCACAACTTTGCCCCTTGGAGAATACGACAAAGTAAAGAGGCTTGGTATATACACTGAGAATTCATCTTGGCTCTCTGTAGTTTAAGTGCCTTCTACACTTGAATTATTGTTTACTTTGGGGAATTGCATTCCACAGCTTCAGTTAAAGTATTGAAAGGCTCTGCCTCCTTCTCAGAAGTTAGTCCTTAATGCAGGAAGCTTCACTTCCAGAGAGCTTCAGTTCCACGCCCTGTCCTGAACACAGTCAGAGCTGCACTTGTGCACTCAGGTGATGAGGGCTGACTAAAGGCCAGCTGTATGTGAATGGCAGCTTAAGAAAAACAGGCAAACATGCTCAGATGTCAGAGGAGCCTTCAAAATTAAATACTAAAAACGCATGTAATTTCTCAGCAATTATCCAGAAGATGGCTGTTTCTCATCTTTCCTGTTTAAAAAAGGACTGTAATACTGAAGAGACAAAATCCTTCATTTATGAATTCTTTCCAACGTAACTTACCGTATTGCTGGTGAATCTGTTCATATATGCTGTGATGACACCAGATTTGCTACCTGTGAACAGCTGACAACTGTCTGGCACCCAAGCACAACTTGTTACCTTGAAAAGACAAAACAAATCCAGGAAAAAATTAGGAAAGAAAAACTATTCTAACTGCTGTTTTCATTTTATGCCACAGCATTTGGTCAAACTGATTATTAGTTATCCTATGAAAAGACAGTTAAACCACCTAAACTAAAGAAATCCAAGAGCTAAAATATAGCTACTCTGTTACTATGTCAGAAACAGAATAAAGAGGGAGTTTTATGTAGCCTGGAATTCATAACTAAAGAGCAGTACAGACTTCAAGATCATCCACCAAAATCTTTTTGGCAAGATCTTACCAGTCACTGGATTGTGACAGATTATGTAGCTTTCCCTAACAATCCTTCAGACAATCTTTTCCAAATGGATCCTAAACTAGAGTGGAGTTGTTCTTCCAACATGAAGCACCCATACTTTTTTTCTGTATTGATTTTTCTTGGGACAGAACTTAAAACATTTTTAAATTCACAGCAATATTATCTAAGAAGGAAAAGCTACAAAAATCAAATTAATTCAAAAGGAATCTTTATCTAGTACAGGAAAACAACAAGGAACCAGATAAAACAGTGAAGCCATGAGGAACACATGCCAAAGCAAATCAAAAAGATTGAAAGGAGTTGTGAGTTGTGACTGGATGCTCATCTCCAAAAAAGGCTAAAGCAAGAGTACCCCACTGCCAAGTCCACCACTTAAACTACCAATATTAAATTGAAGAGCAAGGGACTGATTTCGTTTTACCTGATGGAGCTGTGAGCTCTGTATAAAATTCACCGGAGGCTCACTTTGCTTGCTTTTCAGTCGTAAGATGTTATCGGCATATCCCCAGCTCAGGATCGCGGACCACTGAATGTCAGTGCTGTGCATGCTCCTCACGCCTGAAGGGAGGCACAGGATTGTGTCACGTGCACAGCAAGATTCAACCACTTTAACAGTCAACAAAAGTCTCAGGTTTATGTTTTATCACAAGTTAAACTATAACCCCCCAAAGTTTTAAAAGAAGGTATTGTCTGTAACATGTTATAAACAAACAGTTATCAGAGACCAAATGAACATTCCATCTTTTCCAGAGAGAATTTGCAACCTGGACAAAACTTTTTTGAAGAAGAGATGCATCTTTTGAGAAGAGAGAAAAGGGGCAGACAATACTTCCCACCTAGAGAAAAAAGTGTTTGTAACTTCAAGGAGAATGTTACTTATTTTTGTCGACAAAATGTGAAGTGATTTATTTTTAGAAAGCCTTCACTAGTATATGCCACAAAGAGAACAAAAGATTGTGCAAACAAGTTCTCACATTCTCAATAAGAATCCCTCCAAGAAGTTTAACTGAAAGCAGAAGATTCTTCACCTCTGCTTTTTTACTGTTAACTTCTCATTATCTGCCTCTAAAATCCATTTAAATTTTCATTTCTGTTGCCTCCTGAGTTTTTTCATCTGTTCTTTAGTTCTTGGACCCAACCTGCTGGCAATTTTTAAAGTTAAATTCTCATGCTTCAGTCACTTCAACGAAAAATATGAATTACAGAATGCCTCCATTGTAGTTTTGAAAATTATAAGGAAAATCCACCCTCCAGTAAAATACCACACATATGGAAGCTATTAATGAAATTACAAATTAATCTTTGGCAAAAGCAACTAACTTGGGAAGTTTGCTACAATAGTAGCATTAGATTTAATTTTTTTATGTCTCATTTCACATATATTGTGCACATAGAGAATAAAGCATAAATTTATACCTTGCTCCTTGCTATATATCATCAAAAGGCAGAACTTGCTGGACAAACCACAGATAGCCTTAGTTGGTAAAGCTTGGAGAGAGCCAAACCTTTCTCCATGTGGTTGGCTAAAGCAGACAACAGGGTCGGGAGCACTTGGGGAACCAACATATTCTCCCCACTTCAAGCCCTTTATCCATGGTAATGGGCTCTGAAACAAGCACAGACAAGGTTCCAATTATACCATTTTCAGAAAAACTGTTTCATTAGTAATGTAGAATGATTCATGTCAGTTTCCTGTAAGCAATCACATGGTAAGGACAGCTGAAGTCTTTGCTCTAAAACCACTACAAAGACAAGTTCAAAGCCCTTTAATACCATCAGTTAAACTGTTAACTTTAAGGTAGTTCTACTCCTTCTTTGAAGGCATAGGCTGCAAGCTTCTAGTTCAGGTAGTTTAGAGAAAAATACAGATCTCTAAATCCAGAGATGCAGTTTCTGACTAGGTTTCAGGGAAAAGTGCTTGAAGTGAAGGAAGTTTAAGTGTCCTACAGGCAGTAAAAAAGCTAAGGATGGGATGGAAGAAAGCACAGTATGTGTTTGCTTGCTATAGGTCTACACACAGATTCCACAATTAATCATGGAAACTATAAGACTGGTTAACTGAAATGCTTTCCAACACCTATTTCCCAAAAGCAAGACAAACTCAGATCTTAGTTTACACAAAATATCACCAATGCATGAAAGTAATTTTCACTATCACTTCCTAATTTTATATATTTTCTTTACAGTACAATATAGCAAGCAGCACTTTTAGGATGAAAATTCTAGACCAAGGGTACAGGGTACAACAATTACAGCACACAGGTATTAATTAAACCATTTTGCAACTGAAAATTACATACTGGATAAATGATTTCTTTAGTGTGTTCTCTGGTTTCTCTGAAAGCAAACTGCACTAGTAATCCCATGGCAGCAGGAAGTTCTCCTTCCATGATAAGCCTGGATCCAGGTCTACTAACATGTGCTGCATGAAACAGCTGGCGGGGCGTTTGTCCATATGTTTTTATCATTGTTTCAAGGGCTCTTCTCTGAACAGGATCTTCAACAGCAGAAACATCCATCCCAAAATAGGTCTACCGGCAAAAAAGAAAGGAGAGGGGCAAGAATAAGCTCATCAGGTTTGTCTTTAGGAAAGATTTTGCAACACACAAATTCAGAGGCAGACTATTCCGTTGTTTGCTCAAGGTGTGGACCAGAAGAGATCCCACAACGACTGTGCTGACTAAAGAGCCAGAGAGCATAACCTTGTCACCTCCTCTTTATTGGAATAAACTACCACTTTAAGGATTATCATGTGAGCTGCACCCACATATGACTAATTTCTGTTGAAGGTTTTCTTTGAGACCTTACCAATCTGTGCAAAACAGGAAGGGTTGCTGATGATAAACAAAAGAAGTGGAAAGAGTTGGAGAAGTTTATTTTCTTTATCTCTTTTTAATGAGCATATTAAAGCTCTCTTTTGGGGTAGGGAAGGAGAAAGAAACCTCATACTTCAAGAGAGTGGAAATTTGTCTTTTTCATGCCTCTCCAGTTGTGCATCACGCACTTTTCGTCAGAAGCCACAGCAAAGGCCTTGACTTTTCACTTTAAAAAATGATGAAGAGGCAAACTTAATATTTGAAGCTCATGGTATTAACTCAATCAATACTTAAGCCCAAAAAGAGTAAAAGAAAGGGAAGTATTTGGATAGCTACTTGAAAAAGGCATCACTGCCACACACTATAATTTCATTAGCTTTTCCAGCCATAGAACAAACACTAAAACCAGGGAACATTTGAATGCATTTACAACCAGGACTACCTGCTGAGCAAACCTTGTGATAGTAAGGACTGAAGCTAAAGAATTCAATTCAAGATATCCATGGTGCAATTATGCAGTAAAACTCTGGAAGTCTTAACATTAAATAAAGACTTATTTGAAATTAAATTTACTGTAGAGAAAAGTGCTCATTAGAGGGACAGAACACAGGAGATGCATGAAGGAAAACAGCATTAGCTCAGGACACACAGAACTATTTCAATTCTATCAAAAGCTGCAGCAGCACCTGCCTAAATTAAGAGCTTTTGAATTAGGCAGAAGCAGATACACACAGTTACAACAATCAGACTACTGCAAGCCACTGCAAACAACTATCCATAAGGTCTAAGCCCCAGATCTGATATGCCCCACAGCTAGCTCAAGGCAAGAGGAACAAAAATGCACTAAGTCTCACAATACCCACTGGGATCTTACAGTTCAACACTGAAATGGTTAAAGCCTTTTTTTTTTTCAACACTTCATGAGTGAGGGATCTTGTTTCATGCTTGATGTTTTCCAAGCAAGTCAGACCAAGCTCACCCCCATTAAGTTACTAAGGACAATGAACAAACATGCTGCTTAACAAATACTTACTGCAGGATGAAAGACATTAATAGCCTGAACAGAGGCCTTGCCTTTTTGCTTATAACCAAACACCAAGTCAATCCAGTGACAGATTGTCTGGGAAACATGATCAGACTCCAAAGCCTGACGATGAATCAAGATGAACAGACGAGGATCGTTACGGGCCCAGGGTGGAAGATTGACATGGTTAACTCTGTCACCATTTTGACGCACTCCAAAATCAAAACCTAGAAACAGGGGGGTGAATATTCCAGCATTTCAGTTGACAGCAACCTCAAAAAGGTCTATAGGATTCTACAGACCTCAATGATTAAGCATGGTGATTAACAATCAACAAAGCAGCATCATTAACAAGTCCCTCCAAAACATATTCAGCTGTACATACTCATTCAAATAGAAAAATGAGAAAACAGCAAACTCCTTTGTCCTGCTGACAAAATTAGGGAAAAACTCAGCCTAACTCCTACATAACAGCTTTTTTTTTAGTATACCCCACAAATTTGTGCCAGATTTCTCCCATACATCTACTACTTAGCATATTCAGCCAAGGCATATAAATGTTCTCAGTTTCAACCCATAAGCTCAATCATACAACTCCTTTGGGTATATAGTTCTGTTGCTCTCTTAGTATACCTTCTCTGTTAACTAGAAAGTCGGGAAGGTAGAAAAATTCTGGTATAAGCTCCTTTACGTCAGTCATTGATTCATACGAAGAGAGGCGCCAGGTTGTATTGGTAGAGTGAAAAGTTCTGTCTGGGATGTCAAAACTTTGATCTGTAAAGAAATCCAAACTCAATTGTTACATTGATGATGGACACTAACAGTTGCACATCTGCAACTTCATGTTGTTAACTGCCCTCTAGTTAGCTGAGAACATTTAGAATTCTCTTATTTCAATTCTATGTGTTACACATCAACTGCAAGACAAATAGAGGTCAGCTTTTTATGCTACAGAAACTAAGGCATAAACATCAGATGACCAGCTTTATGGTTTAGCTTGATAATTTCAAGAATGAATCTATTGTTAAAGCATACCAAATTTAATTTTATCAGGCTCAGCTATCTGGAATTGGAAAATCTATGCTAAATAGGGTAACATATAGCATTCCTGGGTTATTGGAACAAGGCCCAGATGTAAAAGGCAAGTACAGGCAAATGCAACCTTACCTTGATAAGCTAAAAACATTTTAGTAAAAGGTGGCAGTCTAACCAGGAAATGAAGTACAGTTCCACTGTTAGAATAATGAGATCCATAGTGATAGGGTTGTACAGGGGGCATTGGATCATCCTCTCGTGCTCCTTTACGGTACTCTTCCTCTAAATACTAGAAAAAGAGGAGAGAATGAAAAAGAAAATCACAAACCTTCTCCTTAGATGCATTCCAACAACAAAAAGAAGTGCTTGCCTAAATTGTTTAGGAATAAACACTCAAACTCTTCAGAAGCATACATTGAAAAGCGATTTGGAATGAAATACACTTAAGTGTCTAAGACACACAACTGCTTTTATAATCCAGCTAGGTATTGAAGTCTTCAGTCAATTTAAATTACCTACTTTCCATTTTTTATTACTTTTGCCCACTCCCCTGTCTTGTTTTCTAACACAGCAGTCTCACAGAAAAAACAGCAAATAATATAGTAGACCATGGTGACACAGACAAATTTTAAAGTCCAGATGCAGATACTTTAATTCCCCAGTATGTTGCTATTTCCTACAGCCTTTAAAACATTTTGAGAAAAAAAAATTAAAAACCACCATTGTCATAATAGGGCATGTTAAAATAAAGTACTTGAGGGAGAACAGCGTTTCTGTTATCAAACAGAACAAACAGCTACAAATTCCACCAAAGTAATGTCAACTAAACAGCAGTAAATTATCTTCCTGATCTTTAGGGATCTTTAAATGTATACAAGTTCCCATATAAGGTGGTACCCATTTAAATTCCTCAAAAGTATCACATGGATGGGCTAAATTGATTTGACGTTTCAGGAAAAAACCACATGTTCCAAACATGTTACAAAACAATTCCTAGGAAATGTTTCCTGGAAAGTACACTGGAAGTAAGAGCTCTGTAGCCATGAAATACTGTATTTGTGGTTTCTTCTTCCCCAATAAATATGTTATAAAAACTAAAGCCACGGTGTCATTTGTACATGGGACAAAGGCAAGAAGAAAACATTATCCAAATTACCTTGTAAGTATCCACATAACGATCTTCTTTTTCTTTAGACTGCACAGCTATTGGTTTGACCAGGTTTCTGCAACAATAGCAGTACCGATATGTTGTAATTTTTATTACAATATTGATTCACATCATTAAGAATAACACCTTTTATACAATGAAAAGGCCAAGGAAAACTTAACACTTTTCAAGAAAGTTCAGAAAATAAAAAAACAACTTTTAGTTAGTGCTAAAGGCAAACTTGGATCCACAGCACAGTAACAGGCAAGCAAATGCCAAGCACCTCAGTCAAATCAGAGGCATCTTATAAAGGCAAAGACACAGTGCACACAAATGTTAAATTAGCATAACAAATTTATTAGGGTGGGACAATTCACTCAAATCCATTCAAATAAGACTGATTTTGTAACTGGCTAAGTAATTTACAATATTATTTCCTTTTATATTTAATTTTTGCTAATTGGCCTGGAGGTCTGTAATCATATGGATTTAAACATAGAGAATCTATTTAATTCTGTGAATTATACATAGCTATTAAGACAGTGTAAGTCCAATACACTGCATTTGAATCTACATGCCTGTTTTATTTCAATATCCCAGGCAAAGCAGCCACTTACTGTAAAAGCCCAAGTTATCAGAGATGAGGCTTGTCCCTGAAGAGTTCCATTTGTGTATGTGTGCAGTTTAGTACAACAAAGTTAAAAAGCTATATAGGATGATGAGTTCAAGTATTTGAAAAAAAGTTTCAAGCATTTCATATTACCTATATACCGAGGGATCATTTAGGTCCAGCGTTTCATTGGTGTAGTCAGAAAGTATAAAAGGAAATACTGGATATTGCATGAGATCATTGAAGGAACGACCTGCATGTTTGTTTAAATGAGTCAGATATTCAAAGTTAGTAATCTGTCCTGTGCACCACAGGTGGGTCAAAGCAGTAATGTTTCCATATTCCAAAAGGTTAGGCAAATTGTTAGTCAAGATGTTGTGGTACACATCATCACGGACCTAGAAGAAAACACCATAGATTTAATAATACAATTTAGAAGTTTAAAACTACCAAGAGTAAGTTTCTCTCATTTTGTATATTTCCAGATATCTACTGTAAGAGAATAATGTCTAGTATCACTAAGATTCTTTAATGTCTTAATATATCAGAGATGTGTTTTACAACATACCTATGATCAGCCAGAAGCCTAGCTGAGCCAAGTTCTTTCAAAGGTATTAGGCAAAATTTAATTAGTCCATGCAACAGGTCTCCCTAAAACCTAATGCATGAATATACATCTTATAAAGACAGAGAAAATGCTTTGGTGTATTACTCCACATTGGTGCCACAGTACCTTTGTATTATCGAAAGCCAAGAGTAAAGTTCTGCCATTCGTTAAAAAGATTTCCACAGCATTGTCTCTTAACTGCCACCAGCGCTTATGAACTTCCTTAATTTCCTCATAGGTCCAAGAAAATGATGCTGGTTCAGTTTCACCATGAAAACTCTGCAGAATTTGCAATTTAGAAAGTTATTTTAAATAGTGGACTTTCCAAACAAGAAATCCTTCAATGCAGCCACTTTATAACAATACAGCATATCATAAGGCAAACTTTAATTTTAATGTAATGCTTTAATACATTTTCTTTAGCTACTTTCCCCATACACTGCTTTGCTCAAAGTAGTAGGTAGAACATGACACATGCTCCTCAGCTGCTCCAGTTCCTTACCCAGCACTAGCAAGCACTGCCACATTTTCAATGGCTCTTAAGCTAAAAATACTGGACAGCCAATCAGAGCAAGCAGAGCTTTGAGAATCCCAGCTCTGACAGTCCTGTGAAGGACAAAGCAGCTGGTAGCATCTTAAATCACAGGAACTGTCTGTTCAGTAGATGCAAGGAAGAGCTCCATAAAAGCAGTTTAAAGCTTTCAGTAGTGCAATGCATATCTTAATTACTTTTACATGTTTGTTGGGTGTATAAACAACTTACACATTAGTCTTTGTATCTCAGAAGGATTGGCTCAGCTCCCATTTCCTTCATGAAATAATACTCTTGTGTAGGAAATTGGAGGAGCTACAACATCATATATAATGTAAAATTCAGGAATGAGATGCTGTGGAGCACAGCACATTCATACACCTGTGACTTTCTGCACTTCATAGTGCCCCAGCTTCCACTAAGGCAAGTTCTCAGGCACAGATCAAAGCAAACTCTGTGCACTTTGTGATGAACAAAGATCAAAGTAATGCACTGCAAGGTGCAGAAGCCTCTCACATCACCTGTTCCTCATTCCCCCCCAGTCCCAGGCCCACATCTTTCCTGTTTTCTTCTATCACCACGAATTCCATAGCCGGGGTTACCAGAAGCAACACAAACCAAACTAATCTGTTTGGCTAGCTTTGTCCAGAGATCTCTAACTCTAGTACTACTGCCACTGAAATTGCTGAAGAAGAAAGCTACTCATGGCCATAGTTTGGAACAAAAACTGGACAATATGTTCTAACACTTACCGAATTTTCAATTGTGTCTGAAGCATTATCTTCAACAAAATACATGCCACATTTTCCTACAGCAAAAAATACTTATGAAAAGGTACATGATATTGCACAATGCATCTTTGGGTTATATAAACAGTAGTCATGAGTTAAGAATGCTAAGAATAGTACCTGGGGCAAGACAGTACTTGACAGAAATACAATTTATCATTCCTCATCTGTTAACAAGTGGTCTGCAGATCTTAAAACTTACTGGCAGTTCAAACAGCACTCATGAAAACAGTAGAGAAGAAAGGCAAAATTGATCTATAAAGTATGTAATCCACAAAGTCAGGCAAGAGCTCAATTACTTATATAAACCTGGCAAATTTTTTATATACAGCAGACTTTTACTGTATTTATACAATAAATGCACAAAAAATGTATTTACAAAGATGAAAATTCTACTTACCTAGCAACAGTTCACCAGCAGTCTCTCTAGAAGGTGCTACACTTACACATCTTCGATTAACTCTGAAATATTTCAAAGTGGAAATGCTTATGGATTATGGAAATGCCTATCCTTATGGATTTATGTACCTTTTAGGAGGTCTAAAACCAGCCTAAACCACACAGACTCCAAGGTTCAAGGTTTCTCCAAGTTGTAGCTGAAAAAACTGTCCAACAACATGACTAATGGTTTATTTCCCAAAGAGGGAAAGAAATAGAACCAAATAGAACCTCAACTTTCTAGACGTGCTTATGAGTGTATTCGTACTTACTTCTTTGCATGTTCTCTGCAGTTATTTCAGGCTGTATTAGTGCCTGTAACAGGTGGCAAATTGACATAACTGCAGAGCTGAGTAATGCAATGATAAAAGCAGAGAGGATGGAAAGGCAATTTGCTTTTGAACTCTGATGGAAAGACCTACCAGATCTCAGATATCTAGGACAGGCAGTGCTACTAAGCAAAAATAAGATCTCTTCAGGTTATCCCACAGGACCTATCCACAGCACACCAGTATTAGATAGCTCTAATCTTTTGCTTTTGAGTAAAGCAAAATGCCTAGCATTTTTGACACTGTTCTCATTTCCCACTTGATTTTTCTTTTAAAAATGTTTTTAAGACCAAAAAAACAAAAAGGTTTTTAGACAGCTATTTCATCTGACTGGGAAAAGATAGGAAAGAGAAGCATGTGTTATTCAAAATGTACCTTATATGTTCACTTGCTGCTTTGTCCTTTACAGTAGAGGAATGAGAAGAATGTGTTTTGTCTTCAAATAAGTAAGACAATGGCGTTTTTATCACACCTATAAGGACATCACAAATAATAAGGTAGTAACAGTCATTACAATTCAGACATTATGCTACATTCAGAATTGAAGATGTTTTAATTACCTTCCTGTTTTTGCCTGTCTGGGAGAAGGTATTTGTTTGGAATAGTTAGGTAGCACCTCTGCAAGCGGCGCCTCTCTCTGTTTGGTCCCTCTGTTGGATCCAGTTGCCAGGAAGTTGGGTAATAGACTGGGTCATACCAGAGTGCTCTGACAAAAAAGATGTGTTAGTAGTTAGGCAGCTGGGCAGTATATGTGCTTATAAATTCTGCTCTTTAACAAGTAGACAGACAGAAGTTGCACAGAAGTACACTGGGCAATTATTTCTGAAAAAGTATTAAAAGACTGAATTCTCTAGATTATTTTTATGAGCTATTCCACTGAATGACTTTTCACAAGCTGCTACTGTAAGACTGTTCTTGGAGTTACTCACTCTAATGAAAACAGCAATACAATGCATCCAATACTATTTTGAAAACTCCACTGCTGCAAACATGAGATAATACTAGTTCTGCAGGGGTGAAGACACCCTAGTTTGGTTTCTTATCAACATCAACATTAACATTCTTTGTTCTACAATATTTAGTGAACAGAGTATCTAGATGATAATGTGAATAACATTACCCCAAAAATGTTTTTTACTCCATCTATATTGTGCAAGATATGAAAACTAAAACTAAAACTTTTAGGACACTCTCCATTGTATTAGGCACAGCAAAATGTATATGATGAAAAAAACTGTCTAAATGGGATAGAAATATTACCTGACCCTAAAAGATAGGGTAAAAAAAAAAATCAAGCCTACTTTTGCTAACCATCTGATAGTTAGGCTTGTAAAAGCCTAACTATCAGATGGTTAGCAAAAGTAATTCTGATTTTAGTATCATCTCCATTTCGTATGCCTCTGATTAGAATGAGAAGCACATGTCAGGCATCAAGTCTCTCTCACTTTTTCCCTGAGATGAGAAAACTCACCGATCATGTGTAAGCTGCTGAACAAGTTCCTGCCAATGTCTGCTGGCACTCAGCTCTGCCTTATACATCCCCCTGATGTGCTGAATTACTTTCTTCCTTTCCATTCCTTGTGACAGTGACACAGCTTGTGTGACGTCTCCAGCTATTTTAGAAATGTCTTTAGACTTTGTATCTAGACGCTGAAAGAGACTGAGGAGAAGAGCTGTGGTTTAAAATGCCAAATAAACACACTGAAAAGGAAAAGACACCAAAAATATCTCATAAAATACAATCAGTTTGGCAGTAGATATGTAAAGTTCTTGTTACAGCAGATGCAGAACAACTTAGCCTACATAATGAGATTCATGAATACCTTCTGCTTCTTAGCCATCAAAAAACCTATTACTTTTGGCCAAAGACAAGACAAGCCAGTAAGAAGATCAATGGCTATGTATTAACGTGCTTGACTAATTAATGTACACTCGTGACAATAAAAATCTGGAGTAAGGACACTAATTTACCACTGATTAAATCTCCTAAATCATTCAACATAATAAAGTCTTAAACTTGTCTGTGGGAACTTGACTAAGCTGACCTTTACAGCTACTGCACTTGCCTACTTTAAAGCACATCGTGTGTGCATCTCAAATCTAATTTCATGGCAAAGCCTGAAATTTAAATAAATGGAAAACTCTATCTACCACCATGTACTGAAATTTACAATTACACCAAGGAGCAGTAGTCTACATAGCTCACAAAAATATTAAAATTGTATACTGAATACAGTATTTCATTTGTTGAAAATCAGAGTTAGTTGTAGGGACATTCAATTGCACAGACCACAGCAACAGGAGAGGTGATTGGACAGATGCAATAGTCATAAAATTAAGGGTGAAATGCCAAATGTGCAAAAAACCAATTCAGTATTGAGCTTCACACAATGTCATTTATTATACAACCTACCAAAATGCATATGCCTATAATATAATAGTATACTTAAAAACGTGAAAGCTAGTGATGCTAATTTGAAAAAAAAGCCATCCATAATCACATAGGCAACTTTGCAATGGGAAGTGCTGAACAGAGAACATTTCTTAAGGCTCTTGCAGCCCCTCTAAGGTTCTTACTTCTGCCGATTATTAGCCATTGTCTTCTCCCAAGCAGCTTTGTTAACACCTTCTTCCATCTCATATTTCTTCTGATCCTGAATGGAAGTTTAACACATTATTTTCTTTTCTCTGATGGACAAAATAAGGAAGGGGAGGCTAAAGGGTATGCCAGTTTTAAAAAGGAAGCGTGATGAAACTGTTAAACTGATATCTTCACAGCATTTAAAACTAGCAAGGCTTCATTTCAGTTACTGCCATTTTATTATATTTATATATAATTTTTCTCTTTGTAAGAAATCAAAAATTATTTTCTTGAAAATAAGAGATACTAGTAGCTTATTATGAACTCTAATTTTCCTCTGGATTAAATAATACGTTTAACCAAGAAGCTTGTGAGCTTGCTATGAAAGTTAAGAGTATGTGACAGAAATACTGATAATCCAAATAGAATTCCCAAAAGCATAAGCCATGCACCAAAGAATACCACAGTCTGCAGTTAAACTCTGATCAACTGTCTCAAATACATTCAGTTTTTAAAGCAAAGTTTTTAATTCACAAACCTCTTTCAAAGCTTTTATTAAATCTGGTTTTGGTCGTGGGCTCAGGGGAATGCATTTATAGCCACAACTTTTCAGTGCATTCATTAAGTCTCCTGCTGCTCTTTGTTGTTCTTTGGTCATTCCATCACTGTGATTGTGCATTAACTCATACAAATAGAGCACTAATTTAGGTCCATGCTAGAAGATGAAAAGAAGGAAAGAGGAGAATGTATGGTCATGCTCATTTCCACAACACTGAGCAATATTTTCCCCACCATTTTTATTCCCTTTTCTAGTCAGACTGCGCAGATTTTTTCTAATTATTCTCCAATTTAAAGAAAAAGACAGCTTTAATGGTTAAAAATAAACTTTTATAAAACTAGAAAAACATGCTGAATTTTACCCTCAAATGTTAAAATTTGCCCCAGCATCTTGTGACTTTTCAAATGGCTTGCAAGAAAACTCTCTCTTCCCCCAGTACTCAGCTCCTGCAGCCTTATTTATACTTCAGGAAATATGTGCCAGAGACTTCTAATTTTGCATGCCAAGAACACTACACCTCATTTGATTAATCAAATTGGAAGTGACAGATAATGAAGTTAAGCAGACATAAGTCATAAATGCATTCAACATGACACTCCCACACAGAAGCCACTGTTAGTATATCAGATCTTTTCTACCTGATAAAATTTATTTATTTGAACAATGTGTATGATCAGAAATATGTGAGTACCATAAACTAATCCAATAAATACTTTCTCTCCTTAGTATACAGTGACTCAATCTGTAGCATGTCTTTTATTTCATTCTTGCAGTTCCTGAAGATCTCCAGCTGCAACATTCCTACCTGATTTCTCCTTGTGACACAAAAACAATTGCTTTCAAGCTTGCACTAACATAGCACCATTAGAAGCTTTCTTCTGACAAACTCAGAAAAGCAGGGAGAGCTTATTCAGCTTTTTAACTTAAGAACATGGAATACACAATTTCACTTTAAGATCTAATAAAGGCTAACTAGGAAAAGAGAGAGTACTGCTTTGGTTGAGGATTGACTGCTTTTTGAAATCTAGTTGCAATCAATTCTTACAAGCTTCAGGAAATCTGCAGTTAAGAGTTCCAAACCAAGGACAATTCCTTCCTCAATTTGCTTTTTTAGGGCACGTTAATTCCTAGCTTCCTCAGTAAAATCCTTAATCTTAAAACTATCATCACTTTTTGTCTCTGCACAGCACAGGGGATATGTTTGATGCAGAGCAACACCTACATACCCAGACTTAATTCTATCTGTCCTCAGGATAGTATTGCAATTGCAGAGGTACACACAGGTGTTTTGTATGACAATTGTCAGTCACTAAACATTGCTCAAGTACCAGTGAAGAACTTACCTCATACTGTTCTAAATAACTGTAAAATCTAGACAAAAAATTGAATATAGGTTTTAGAAACTTCTCCCAAAAACTCTTGAGCTTACTTGCAAAGTTGGGCTAAGACAGTCACGCAAAATCTCTTGCTGCTTTACTTCGTGTGCCATCTCCAAAGCCTGCTTCCTCTCCTGCAGAGGACTTAGAGGAGACAAGCTATGCACAAGGAGCCTCCCAAGCTGCGTACGGAATGTGTCCTTACATAACAAGAGGATTCTGTTCCACTGCTGTTTTGGAGTGCTCATTCTGCTGGTGCCCTAAGTAATAGAGACAACTTTTTAATATTACAGGATTAGGACTTTCTTCTATCAAGTTTTTCACATTACAAAATAAACACAGTTAGTATGATCAAAATGCAAGACAGTTTTATCTACCAAAATAAGTGGTTTGGTTTAGTATAGTGATTATTATTATGGGATTAAGGCATTCTACTAAAACAAAGTGAAAATTGTGATGTAAAGGATATAAAAACCAGAGGGTTTCTTTATTGCTCATTTTAATCAACAGCCCTTTTACATTAATCACCAGTTTCTGAACGGATTACCTCAAAAGATTAGTGAGAAGGCACTGGAAGGAGATGTGTGTGTTCACAAGAAAAAACTTGCCATCTTTGAAAAGTACTACAAATATGGTAGTACTACAATAGAAAGATAATACACCTATCAAATGTAATTTTTCTGAGCTAGAAAGAAAATTATGTAGAACTGCTTTTACCAAGATAACCTAAGGAAGACTAACAATACACTTTGTATTATTCAAGTAAAAACTGATTGCCTTGGAAATGCTGACAAGCTAACACCTGTATGTTAGAAGACTTTCACCACTTTTTTAAGAATTGAATAAAGAGAGTTCTCCTTCCCAACTCTAAAATATACTATCAACAAATTGCTCAAAAAATCTCCACCACCTGTGGATGCACAGAAGATCTGGTTTTATAGGCTTCAGCAAACCTAAATGTTGAAGTTTAATAGACCAAGCAAATTTTCATAGTAAAAGAAAGTCTATTTAAGTTCTGTGTTCTTGTTCAAGAACAATTTTGCTAAATGAAAGGTAAAAATCAGAACAGATCAATTTTTTATTTTACAACTGCAAATTAACTGGGAAGCAACAATTTTTAATGCCACAGCTGAATGGACAGAGGCAGTAAGAAAAGCATTTATGAACAGAATACACTATGCATGAAAGTTCCTAATAAAGGAACCTTGTGAAATATGCTTTAATGTGGACAGCATCTCATTACTTACAATGGATACTTTGATTCCTTCCACCAACATTTTGACCATTTCTTTAAGAAAAGGATTTACTCTGCTAGTCAGTTCTTGCTGGCTTTCTTCTTCGGGAACTTCCAGCTGGGATGCTGAAAGTCTGCTTTGACTTGTATTTTCCGTTATACCCAGTACATCAAGGCACTCTTCAGCAGAGGCTTAAAATTTAAGAGGTACATATTGATCAGTACCATCTCAAGCAAGACAATCCTACAAACCTTTAGTTGGTACTATATCAAATACTGCCTTTACTAATGTATTTACCACACTTACAGTCTCTCTTGCTTTTGCAGAATTTGAACTAGCTCTCAAAGTCATCAAGTCTTGCTAACCAATGTAGCCATCTCATAGAAAAATTGCATTTTAAGA
This sequence comes from Passer domesticus, assembly GCF_036417665.1. Lineage (NCBI taxonomy): Eukaryota > Metazoa > Chordata > Aves > Passeriformes > Passeridae > Passer > Passer domesticus. The sequence goes on along the minus strand of NC_087476.1, from coordinate 69,820,287 downwards.
GAGCAGATGCTCCCTTTGGCAGTTAAATCTTCATGTAATAATTTATGCAGTTAACAGATGAATGGACTAATGTAGAAATAAAACAACTTGTTCAGTTCATTCAGATAAAAACATTACCCAGATTGCCAGTTACATAATACTGACAAATCATAGAGAACAATGCTTTATGGCTAAAATCCACTAAACTCGTGGCAATAGAACAACTTTCCTCTCTAACACTTCAGCATTGCAAAAGCAAGAATTCATTTTTTCACCCAAACAGAAACAAAACAAAAAGAAATCTTACCTAAATAAATGAGCCTGTTAACAGCCAAAACAGTCAGCCTCTGTAACCTTTGTGCAAACTCAGACTCAGTGGCTTGGATAGGATTTTCTTGGCTCATTCTCCGCTGCATCATCATGTTGAATTCCTCACTTGCTAGTGAGCGCATTTTCACCAGCAGAGCATCAGACTGAGCAAGTGAAAACTTCCTGGAACCTTTAAAAAGAGAAGCATGAATAGAATTCTACTGAAACACACAAAAACTCCATCACCTAGCAACTACTTTCATCCAAGGATTTCACATCATTTAATGAAACAAACATTTGAAATATATCCATATCAAAGGGAACCTAAGTGTCATTGGGTGTTTGTCTTTCTTATTTTTAATTTTTAAGGCTTTTTGAGAATAAATATATAAATTTCAAATAAGTAATACCATGAGATGAGTTAAGATGAGATTTATGGCGTGACTTCCATATCTTTTTGCTAAACGTTCAAACCCGCTACTTTTACTCCTCTTTTTATCCTCTTTTTATGTATAAATAGGATAAAGGATTAAAGATTAGTGATAGACCAAAATCCTGCATATTGCAGAGTGGGTTCATCAGCACAAATTATGTGCCAGACATAATCAGCAAACACTTTTTGTACCATACCTACTGACACTAATAGAAGCACAGTATTTAACTTACAAGTATACTCCTCGGAATTTTCTTGAAATTAACTGGGAGGCCTTGACTTTACTTCCTTCTTTTGGAAACAACTATTTTTATTTACCTTTAGTGCTTTACCAAGTTCACTAATACATTTTCACTGTACTGAACATATATATAAAATATTTTACTTGGTTGATGGAGAGGGGGTCTCAAAAGCTGACCATCAAGAGAAACATTGCCAAGAGAAACATTGTTTACATTGCCATAGTAAACAGGAAAGAGTGTTTGTCAGGTTTTTTAACTGTATCTTTTGTGAAGACTTTAATGCAGCTTTATTTGTAAAAGACATACAAAATCAACTTACATCTAACTCTAAAACCTTTACAGAAGGACTGACTAGCTATCAAATACAGGGAAAGTATTACTGCTAAAGCTAGAACGCAATACAGGTTTTAAAAACACAACCACAGCGGCACTTCCAAATATAAATTTGGAGTGGCAGGTACTTATTTCAGGACAGTCTCTAATGAAAAATTGTGCAACTAAGCAATCCCCACATCATAGCCGTGTTAGTTATAAGCACTACCCTTGATTTGGGCATTGACTTACTGCGAGGTTGGCTATTACAAGCATTATAAATTACTTTAAAAACATCTTTACTAAGCAACTTAAGAGAATCCCCAAAGGTGGTAATACCCTGGAATCATCAAGTAACACACACAGGAGCAAGCACAAGAAGGCCACCCTGCTGCTACTCACCCGCGATGCCTTTGCGCTTCTGAAACATTGCGCGATGCGGTGCCGAGGGCGCCGGGGCTGAACTGGCCTGCTCCTGAGCATCTTGGCTTGCTGTGGTTCTTATCAATTCAATGGCTGCTTGAAGAACTCTTAACTGCAGAACAACTGCCATATCTAGAGAGACAGGCATACAAAGTGTACAGGACATCTTCAGCAATTTTTACGAGATGTTCGTAACAAGTCAAACCACAACATGGGTCAAGAGCTACAGAACTCTAGATTCCACAGGAGTCACACAAAGTCACTTTGTTCTGCCACAGATACAAACACTGCAGAAATGAGTTGTCATAGAAAAGCCATTTAATTTGATCACTCTAAAACAACCTAAATGAAACTGTGCAGAATGTTTTCATTTAAATATCCTTAAAGAACTTTTACAGGCACTGTTTTTTCAGATTAGCAGCACACAATTCTTGACCACAAGGCAGGCTCCTGAGGGAAACTACTAATTTGAGAATCACTTAGAAGAGAAAGATTCATCACTAGAAAACTTCCCCTTCTCCCTCAGCAGGAATATTAAACAGAAAACAGCGGGGAAGGGATTTACTTTTCCAGTCCCATGACCCCAAAAATTAGCAGACAACTTACTTTGCATCCTTGCATTTTTACTATTTTGGAGATGACCCAGCAGCACAATGAGGTCTTCAATAACACGAAAATATTGAGAACCTGAGGAGCTGCAGGCATGAATTGCAACTGCTACCAGCAGCTGTTGTATATCGCATGCAAGTAACTTGTAGTCATTCAAGGGAATGCTGCAAACAAAGTTGTAGTTACCAGAAACATGACAATTCTAGTAGATTGTAACCCTTAACAAGACCCATTATTATTCCCCTTGCTACTTCTGCCAACTGTACCTAATATTTTGTTGTACTTCATATAAAAATGTCACTGCTGAAGACTAGAAGATTATAACTCAAGACATTACTTTAGCGTTAACTTTGGCAGATTGGATGCCTGCAAATTTTTGAGGCATTCTAAGGTTGAGTGCAGCACAGTTTTATTGAAAACAATGATGTATTACTATCAGATTTTTAATTTAAAGGACAAGTCTGAAATCCTGTATTTCTCAAAAAGGTATCAGGACAATCTCATTTTGTAATCATGCTGAACAAAAACTATATTGAGGTAAAAAGGAAACCTTTCCATTTCTTCAGGACACCAACTAATGAAATAAAATAACAAAACCCCGTCTCTCCTTTGTTCCCTGTATAATATTTTTTAAAGTACAGTATCTTTATTGCTAGTAAAGTCATTGAAGTTACTCAAAATCTCAAACATTAAATCATAGGCAGTACAGAAGAGACTTTTCTTCAGTTTTGATATCGGTCATAGAGACAGTAGAATGCTACCACTTCCTGGACCTTTATCTTACTGTTCAGATTTATTAAGAAAAGCATTGAAAGTGCAGACAGTGTGACAAACTCTCATTTTAAAATGTCATTTCACTTGAATGCTTAAGAAACATTTTATATTCCACTACACGAAATGATTAAACATTAACTTACAAGTATAAAGTTGAAAACCTCAAACCCAGTATTTTGTACATGCTGTCTGATAATTTTAAAAAGTAGAAAAAATGCAATACAGGAATTTCTTGCTAGCCTGAAGGCTGTGCCTAGAATATTTGATAGCAAAAGAAACAATACTCACTTTGTTTCCAGTCCGTTGAGAGCAGCCAGCGTATTACACAACACATAGAGCAAACCATTATCAAGCAGCAGGTCTGCAACTTTTGAGCAGGAATTTATGATTTGCAGGAGGAGACAGAAGCAGTTATGCAGCAGAACGTTATCATAGAGGGAATTCTCTATTAGACCCAGAATTGGTATGACACACCATTTTCGAAAGAGTCCAACATTCTTGACATCTTCCAGATCAAATCTGTTAACAGAAATGTGAGTAAATGGCATCATAAAGAACAATCTGATAACAAAAACAGTACAGACAACTGGAATACCAGTTCTGTATCATATGCTTGTATTTTGGCAAAGATGTCCATGGTAATTTCCTACATTTCATTGTAGTAACAATACCTATCTACTAAAAAATCCAATAAGAGAAAAATAAACTTTTCATTGAGCCACAAAGAAATGAAGTGCCTAAGAAGTAAATCTGATGTTTCAGCTAATTACCAGCTGTCTACAATATAGACTTCATGAAAATAGAGGAGTTTGTAATCAGTGTAGAAGAATGTTGCATCACCCATCCAATGTTGCTATGATAACTAATGTAGACAACAGATACAGCTTGTCATCTCTGTAACAATGTACTGACTGGCAGCAGGTTTGATATCCTATATCCATTACTGCTGAGGTTTAATTAAGTTTGGCACCTGGCTTACAGTGATTGCAGAATTCCAAGCAGTGCTTCAGACCTTCTTTTATTTATGCACTAAGAAACTGCATTACTATTATAACATTATCAGCCCATCATATGACTATTATACACACTCTTAAAAACTTGAGACATTAGAATTATCTTTCCAGCCCCACAATAAATCCTGAAGAAGCAACAGTTCTCTGCCTTGGGACAAATTAAGCAGCCATGACTAAATACTGCAGTTAAACAAGAGTAGTTTTTGAATGGTGAAGATCAGGTCAAGAGGCAAAAGTAATTTGGCTACAAATCCTGCAGAGGCAGCAATTGAGAAGGAAACTTTTGCAAGATTTTTCCAATTATTATATTTACAAGTGATTTCTGTACAAGCATTAAGTAGTCAGACTAATTCTAAAAATATAATTTACTTATATAGCTGTCTGCTTAAAGGTAATCTCCTTTTCTGTCAATGTAAGGTGGCTCCTTGGTTCATGAAAATGGTGTATCTCTGGGATTTTTCCATAAAAGAGACAGCCATTTAAATTTTCAGCCAAGACAAGGAAGCAGCTTGTGGCATCAAGAATTTTCCTTAATTACCCACCAAAAGCTAAGAGAAGTCTAGTGACTACTACTTAAAACTTTTAAGGATACAAACCAGTTTCCTGTAGGATCAGAGACAGAGAGAGTTAAACTGATTACGTGACATTTGAGTTCAAGGCCTCTGAGGCACTCAGAAAGTCTGAGTGTTTACAAGATCCCTGCTGACAGCCTCCATCAGATGAAGTTGCTTACAAACAGCTTAAGAGCCACACAACAGCCTTAAGGATTTGAATACATTTCAACGTTAAACAAGCAAAACATACCAAATAGTTCTGAATAGTTTTTTTTATGGTTGCTGACCAGCAAAGTGCACTGCTTATAACTCACATATTGTTACAGGACATAAAAGCATTACTTACTCTTCATCCAAGCCAACAGAGCGGCCAAAAAGCATTGCCAAGAAGCATTCTACAACTTCCTGAGTCCCCTGATGAAGATACAGCTGGTTGGCTAACAAAGAAAAGCCACGATTCTTTAAGAACTTTTCCTTCTGCTCCCTCCTTGCTCTGTTGAAATATGCATCCAACAACTAAAAATAAATGCATAATTATGGTGTAAGAATGAAACATTTAATATAACTGCCCTGAAAGTGAAATTGTTGTCTGACATTGAAATTTTTTAAAATTCAAGATTGCAAACATCAATCATACTATTTCAGCTGCAGTCTACACTGTCCTTGTTACAATCAATATTTGATAATATATTTTTGATCTGAACACACATTTTTCATCAAGTTTGGGGCAGATGAAATCAAACACAACAGTTAGCAAATGCATACATAAATACTCAAACTTTTTATATTTGTTCAATCTTACACTTCAGTATCGTGGAAATGCATGCACAACATCCATTCTCAATAAAGTCATAAAGTCGTATTCTTTCTCAAACTGAAACAGAAATCTACTCAAAGTTGTTCATCTACATAATGTCATCATACAGAAACACTGTCCTTAACACTACAAAAATCTTGGAAAACATTTTGAAGCCTCAAGTCCATCTTCAGCCCACAGATGTGTGTACGACTCCTCAGAATAACTCAAAGTCAACTCTGTTACAACTCAAACAAGGTGCAAGCACTTTTACACACTGCATCATGCTTTGTGTCACTGACTTTCTGCATTGTTGCTTCCATTTACAATGGTAATGCTATCAATAAGCTCTTAGGGCCTTTGGCTTACATTATGGACTACATTTATCTATTCAAAGAGACTGTGTTTATGTTGCCTTGTGATTTGCTTGTTTTTGTTTGTTGTGTGGGGTTTTTTTTTGTTTGTTTGGGTTTTTTTTAATCCATAAGGTGAAAGCTTATTTTAAAGCTCAAATAAATGTAGAAAACTGAAGGAAGGTCAACAAAAATATTAAAACCCCACCACATTTCCAACATGTTAACCGTACTGGTTCACATATTTTTAGGAGAAAACATTTGATATAGGCCTACTTTAATGACTCCTTGTTGTATGAGAGGACATGGGTGGTTCACCAGAACTATAAGATAATCAGGTTGGATAAGTTTGTCCATCACATCTTCTAGCATGACATCTGGTAGGATTAGGAGAACTCCACGCAAGAGATCATATAATCCACAACAGATAAGCACAAGATAGTCTTCTGCACATCTGAAAAGAGAGGAATAGGTTTCACCACAGCAGGAACGATTAAAAAAATGTGAAATTGTAATTCTTGAGGGACACAAAGAAGGTTCAGGTTAGAAATTTGGAAGATATAATTTCTCCAATACTCCAAGCCACCAATCTTCATTAACACTTAATTTTAGATGGCAGACAGTAAACCGGATAAACCGACCAGAGCTACTTTTTATGAGCAGTTCCCACTTTTACTGTACATAGCAAAAATCCTAATTTTTTAAATTTGTTATATAAATACAGCAAAAACTGAGACAACAGAACATTCTATACACTAAAAGCTTAATAAATTGTGCATGACAGCTATTGAAAACATTCCTTTAGTTTTCAGAATTTGAATTTTTATGGTATATTAATCAAGAACAAGAACTGAGAAATTAAAGCTCATGTTACATTATTCTTTTGTGTGCTTACCTGTCATCAGGGCTTTCAGATGGCTTTGGGGTATTCTCATTAGGTGAAGAAAAAGCAAGACTGTCCCAGTCTTCAGGAAGAACATTCTTGTCAGCAAAGCTTGGCCAGCGAGCAATGGCTGATGATGCTCCAAGAACAGAGAATGCCAAACCCAACCCCGCAAAGTTACCCTGCCCCTTCTGAAATGAAGGCAGTCCTTTCAGATTGTCTGGACGACGCAGCAATGCCTCAGCTGCACCACCACCACCAGCAGCTTCACTACATTTCAGTTCTGTATCAGCTTCTTTACTCTCTAGTGCACTTTCAGATAACTCCACTTCTTTTGCAATATCCTCAAATGTTTCGGCAGATGTTAGCTCTGAGTCACAAACTGTTTTTGCAGACTCACAGCTGCTAAGGAAGAGTTCTTCCTGTACTCTCTTTAGAGTTTCAGAACTTTCTACAAAACCAATTCTACTCTGAAGATCAGCGTAGTCACGCTCACCGAGGATCAGCAGGTCATCAACACTGCTTCCCACTCTTTCAGTCAGCCTCTTTCGATGAAGTTGGGGTGAGGAAGTAGGTGATGCTGGTAAGCTTTTAGAAAGCCTTCTAGGTGCCTGAGAGCTTATCTTCTGCTGTACAGTAGCCTTGGAAGTGCTCTCTAGAGAAATAAGGATATCTTAAGCGTTCCTTTCACACTAAAACCCAGCTTTTCTAATAATGTTACACTCAACTATTTAAAATTGTAGCGACTCAAGTTAATTTTATGTTGAAATACGATTCAATGCCTAACATCGCTCAGATTTGGTTAATCAAAGTAGAAATACAAAACTAACATGCAGCCATATATTTAGCAAGTCACAAATGTGAAAGAAACAAAATACAAAATAATTTTTGCCAATATACTGGAGTTTTGAGATTTAAGTTATGATCCTTTCACCTAACCCTCAGCAGGAACTTTTATAGAATCACAGTGGGTGGAGGGCACATCTGGAGGGGTCTACACCAGAATCCTTGCCCAAGGCAGGGTCAAATAAAGCAGCTTATTCTATTTGAAGGTTGGTGTAAGAGGTCCAATCTGCAGTGTTTCAGTGGACATCAAATTTCTACTCCACAACTATTTTGCACCAGGGTTTTACACATACTTCAAATTTAGAACAAATAACTACATGTTTTAATTAACAGTGCTTACTTTTAACTGCATATTTTGACCTGAAACAGTCAAACTTTCAGAGCATATTACAAATCTTTAACAAAATATAGTTTTGAGATGAGAAAGATGTCTGTATACTGGTAGAAGCAGCTACCTGTTAGACTAGGAAAAGGAGAATTTTTTTCATTCACAAGTATTTTGAAAACTATGCATCAGTTAGTACTGAGGCAGTGACCATGCATTAGGAATGTATTTTTTAATGAGAAATCTATCAAATATATGAAACAAATACATGAATATACATACACACATACACGTGCCAGCACAGCCAGACCAAGCTGGCCTTCACACAATAAGGGGGACCTACACAGCTGCAGTAGTCTTACAGCCAACCTTTCACACACATCAGCAGGTAGTACAACAAATTGCAAACCCACATGCAACTATTCTGCTATTTTAAAGAATCACACACTGTTAAGGTGTTGGAATGGACCTTTAAAATCTCCTAGTCCCAGCAACTCCTGCCATGGGCAGGACACCTGCCACTAGACCAGGTTGCTCAGAACTTCATCCAACCCGGCCTTGAGTACTGCTGGGCTGGGGCATCCACAGCCTCCCCAGGCACCTTGTTCCAGTGTCTTGCCACCTTCACAGTGAAAAATTTATTCCTACTATCAAACCTAAACTTCCCCTCTTAATTTGTACCCATTACTCCTTGTCCTATCACTATTATAGTTCTTGATTAAATATGAGATCATATAAATTATACATTTATTTTGGAAATTCAAATTAAGAATCACAAACACTCAAACATTTTCACAAAAAATGATGTTAAGTATTCCTCTTGTACACATTAATAATGTCTGTTCAAAACCAATAATTTGGTAATACTGACATAAAAATGTACTAAAAGTACTTATTTAGAAGAATGAGTTTTCATATGTTTTCCATATAGGGAAAAGGACTGATTCCATACAAAATTTAGTACTGTGATATGTTCTTCATACTACTTTACTGAAAAAAACTAAAAAAAATTGAATAAACTTGTTTCAACTGAAGTAGTGGTTGAAGACTCAATTTCCTTTTCCTAAACAAAACAGCAACAAGATATCAACTGTAAAAGGTATTACATTGTGACCAGAATATAGCCAGTCACACATGATCTGAAATATATGGATAGATGTTAGGGATTATGCACAGAGAAAGAAAAGTATCAGCTTAATGCTCCCTGCCCAGATAAGATAGCTGCTTATGGCTGACTACTTCAGCTGTTGCTTGGTCAGGGCACTCTCATACATCTCTAGCAGGTCTGTTTAACAAATGAAATGGTTCTGCTTATCTGGTGCATTTCACTGCCTGAGCCGTCAGTCTGGCAATTTGTTTCAACTTAAGAATGAAGAGCAATTTAGGTAGCATGGTCTGTTCCATCCTTCTTACTCTGCTGTTCAGGCATCAAGCTCCAAGGGACAGGGGGAGCTTTGTAAATATCCTTGGGAAAGTAACACTTTAGGGCACTCTAGTCACTTGCCAAAGGATCATGTCCTAACATCCTTATTTTTCCAGTATTGATTTACCTTCCAATGGTAAAGCTGTAAATCCAGTCGGAGAAGTAATCACAAATGCAGAATTGTCTACTGACTTCCCACCACTGCTGGAATTTCTCAAGTACCTAAGTGATTCAACTTTCTCCTGGAAAATTTTGCCATCTAGAAAGAAAATATAAGGGGAAAAGTTACATAAGAGCTTTTTAAGTTTGCATTGCTGATAAATTAGACTCACAATAGTGAGTGGTAGTTACATTTGGAGGCTAATGAGAAGTGCTCAAGTCCAAACAACTGAGAAAAAGCACTTTTTGGTTTAGCGCTATGACTTCAAAGTTTACTTTAGAGCAATAAAAAAATATTATCATGTACTAAAGCAATTACATTTAAAGACAATCCTTGCAGACATACAAGTAGTGACAACCGACTTTTTGTCATGTCAAAAACAGGTGGTTGTTCTCAAACAGCCTAAAAAGGCTTCAAGTATCAAAACATGCATTCTCCCCTTACTCAGAATTTTACAGTAGTTAGTACTAGAGGACAGATACAGATAAACATAACTGTGCTGCCTCTGAAACTGATCACTAAAACTTGAGGTACACAGGTATTTACAAAAGGAGAAAATATTTCCAACTTGGATGATGCTTTCCATGTCTACCCAAGTTACAGCTTGGGTTATACAATGCTAATATTAAAGCATGAACTATACATTGACGTTGTTTCACATTTTTAAGAAGACCAAGAAATATTTTTTTTAAAGCTCACATCATCATTTTGCCAACATGATCATCCAGTACAGATATATTAAAGCAGCTGTTGTTCTAGGTCCGCACCCCTCAAAGCCCACAGGCACTGCCAGGACCTTGTCTGCAATGAACTGATGGTGCCTTACAATTTTTTTTTACTGTAAAAAATGCTCAGTAAAAAAAAAAGCTCCATGGGTCCTTTAATTTTCTTGGAATTCAGTGACAGGAAACAAGAAAGTAGAAGTGGAGAAAGAACCAAATACACATTTCTGAAGAAGTTCCATTTACAGGTGAGCTAGATGGCTTTTTCTAAATTTGCCCACAAACAAATGTCCACACAGGCAGCTGAACTTAAGCATACCATTTAGCAGCATCAAACTTGAAGAAAGTTAAAGGCATAACCACCAGAGAAATTACCTATGGTTATAGACAGAAGAAAGCTCTAAGTAAACAAAGTCTAACTGTAACCTGTTTCAGAAAAGTAAAAGTAGTTTACAGTACTAAGTTCCAACAGTTCAATAATTTTAATATATAGTCATTAAAATACAGGGAAGAGGTTTTTTCAATATATTAGTTTATTCCCAGATTTTTATCTTATTGTTTATCTAAAGGCGGCATACTTACCTATGTGCAGGGAAAAGTAGAAGTTGGTAGGGTTGTGACAAACATATGTATTAGTGGGAGGGTGAACTGCTAAGAGGAAATTGAAGACCAGTGTCAGCAATTCAAGATCTGGGGGAGAACCAAGCACTTCTTCAATTATTTTCACAAATGACCGGCAAACCTCCCGAGGCAGAGATGTAAGGTGTCCCTCTTTATGCTCCTAGAAAGAAAGAGTAGTACAACTGTAAGCTACTTGCAATTTTAATTTGACAAACTGTCTTTTTTTCAATTGTCATGCTGTAGTAGAACAGACAAGAAAAGAAGCTCAGCTAATAAAACTGTATTCTTTAATTATGAGAGGAGCTACTGTATGTCCTGAATGTTATCTCAGTCCATCCTGCACCAAATATTACATATGTTATGCAAGTTGGTTTTTAGGAAAATGAGCATCTTCTCCATACTATACTGCCCTGTCATGAAAAGATGGAACTTTAGAACATGAATCATCATTGAAAGTACAGCTTATTGTGGTTGGATTATATATTTGTAGAGAAATTAATAATTGCCAATACCAGTAATTCAAACATATTAATAAATTTCTGAACAGTACCACACAGTCTTATGTATTTCCTCTTCAGTAGCCATTTTTATAAACATACCCATTTGAGATTAATTTATATTTATAATTTCAGCTTAATCAAGCATTCTATATAGCTCAACAGCTACCTGAAAAAAATTATTGAAAGAATATGGATTTTAGAACAAAACTTCAAGAAACTTGTAGGAAACCCTGACAAAAGGGTTGAGCATAGTGATTATCTTTTCTTTCCAACTTCTCTAAATTTACCTCCCTTTTTGATATCCATGCACTTTAACTGAGATCGCTGTGAGAAAAGACTAAATGAAGTTAATTTAAGTAAGTTTTCCCAAAGAGAATGGCTTATATAGTTTCACCTTTGTTCCATCAGTCCCCATAAAATTGCCAAATCATTGACCAATTTCAATGTTTTTGTACTCAAGAAAACTTTCCCCAATATGCAACATGACAGGAGAAATATTATGAAACATTCTGTATCTAGGCATTTGCACTAATATACAATTTGAGACATTAACTACAGCACTAACAAGTTCCAAAAGTAGGGAACATAACATAAAAATGAAGAAACAAAACTTACAGATACTAAAATGAGGAAAATATTCTTGTAAAAAAATCATTAAAAGAGGAATAAAACCCAATAAATACATTTTATGTGCTGAAGTGAGAAACTCAGAGTAATAAGGAATGCAAGATAGAAAATAAGAGTACAGGAAAAAGTGATTACAAAACTTATTTTTACAAATGGATACATGTTCTATAAGCAGGAAACCCTTTCAAAATCATGTTCTTAACAAGTGTCTATCAAAGGACTGAAGCATTTCTCTAAAGTCCTTTCTGGCACAGCTATTTCCATGCCAGGGAGGAAGCTACTACTGTACCAAAATTTTGAGACGAGTGCTCAGACTGAGCACAGCAGGTAGGCTGCCCCATTAGGCCTCATGAGATACAGCAGAGACCTTCACTGCTGGCACAGTATCTGGCTTTCAGCAGAAGACAAGAGCCAGCAAGAGACCTCTCAGGTCTTTCTGTATAGAAGGGACAGTTCATTTCAGCTCCTGCTGGTGTAAGAAACCTAGAGCATAGGTTTCCAGATCACACCAGATGGTTACAAGCTCTTGTCCCTCCTGCCCAGCAGTAAATGGAGCACCAGTAGGAAACGGAACCAATTTACAGCAATGCCTGTTGAAAATGGAAGTAATTTGGAAGCACAGAGGACAGTCTACTCAACTTTTGCTACAGAATTTAGTCCCCTCTACCCCACCTTCTCCAAATAAAAACGAGTATTTGCCAAGCACAAAGTAGGATTTCAGAGTGGAAGTACCTGCAGGACCTGACAAGTTAACAGGAAGTGATGGACCACTTGAGCTTTCAATAGCTGTTTAATGTTAAACATCTGTTGGTGATGGTTAGCTCTGATAAGGATTTCTAGAGCTGCTAACAGGGTTTCCCAAACACCTTGCTGAAAAACAAAAAAACAGGAATGAAGCTTCAAAAATATATTTGTGAGTCTACATACTGAGAAAAAAAACCCGAGCAAACACAAAGTCAAGTTAGTCTTACACCTAAGATGATGACTAAATGAGTACAAGTGGTCAGATCAGAACACGTTAGAAAGTCATCACAAAAGTAATGCTTGTACAAAATTAAGCATGCTTTAATGATTAAGCTACAAACAAATTACTTGTCTAAAATTAGTTTTGTACATTCTTAGCTATATTAATCCTGAACAGTTCTTTTAAACTGTTTAACTCCAAGACAAAACAGGTCCTCCTTAGTTTTTCCACAAAAAATTATCAATTCAAATAAGAAATCATATGCATACAGCACATTCACAGAATTTAATACACTAAGGCTACCTCCACCATTAATCATAGGAGACTGATATCACAAATAGCTATTCAAAGAAAAACAAGGAACATTAATTTGAGAAAATTGTAGCAATTAACTAACATGTTACTAACTGGAGAGATTAATTTGAGACATGATAATACTTAATTTTTAAAAAAATATTGACCTTTAGACCTGAAGTATTTCCAAAATTAAAGTATTTACCTTTGCTTTAGACCATATTTTCCAGTCAAGCAGCAGCTTTTCTAGCAACTGGACATCTTGAATAACTGCAGTAGAATCTGGGTCAAGCTGAAATTGCCCGTTTTCATTTACATAGAGAATCTCATCACTGCAGCATCCTTCAAGGAGAGTCTTAAAGAAGGGAAAATTTTTTTTTGACCAACAAAAAAACCCAAAAAAACAAAGCAGTACAGCTGTTCTACCCCATTTATAAAAAAATTGAAATCTTTGAAGAGACAGCAAACTCTTGATAGGGAAGACTTATCTACCTAGTCAACACCAATCTTGCTTCAAATCGCTGTTCTGTCTTTGTAAAAACAGCATCAAATGTACAATTAAAATCTCATAAGTTTCTAGATTTGTCCTAATATTGAACAAAATATCAGGTTTAGAAGAGGACTTTACCTTCAGCATGCAAAATCCAACAATGCATTTTGATTTGATCAATACCCGACGAATCATAGAATAACCATTACAGTTGTCCATCTCCTGTATTCTCTGTTGATTGTATTTTGTTAAAGACAGTATAAGTTGTAGTGCTAAAGCTTGAGTGTCTTCACAGCTGCTAATCTCTACTACCTGAGGAAAAGGCAAATTTAGTAAGACAGTTTAAGTGGGAAACACCTAATAAAAAGTCTTGTTGCACTCCTAAATAACTACTTATGGATTAATCTCTTCTAAAGCATTTAAGATTATATACAGAACCTTCATTTTGTCTGTGTGTACATTCAGATATTACACTTGAAGTGATAATTTGCATTGTGATAAATTATGATCGGCTAAGGAAATACAAGTCCCATTACAAGAATCCCTTTCAATGAAAAGAAAACTATTCTAAATAAATTTTAAGTAGAAGGTACTTGCCATACTACAAAGTCACAAGGCTGTGAAATACATGAGCCACTAATAAGAATCAAGTGTTTGCCCTGAAAAAAGTATTTTTTGCAGTGTTTAAGCTATAAAAAAAGGTTCCTGAAGTTCTGGACTAAGTCTAGCTGTAAATGTCTAACAATGAAGTTTTATTTTATCCACAAAGAGACTAGCAATTTTATAGATTAAGACCATGAATCCTTTCCCCCTCTCTGCTTTCTACAATTCTCGAATCCCAAAAGCAACTAGTATTTTTACCAAAAATATACAAGAATGAAATCTCACATTAATAGGATTTCAGGTCCTATAGGTTCTCTTGACATGTACCTGTTAATTCTGCTGTACTTACAATAATACAATTATACATCTCTATTATAAGACCTGTATTGTCTCACAGCTGATCTATTGTTTGCTTGCCTTACTGATGCAAACAGTCTTCAGCAGGATCTATAGCAGATACTCAGCATAAATTTACATAATAAAATAACACAGGTTAGGATTTTCACCTCAGATGTCACTATCAGAGGCAAAATTAGCACAGGCAGTGTCTTTATAATCATAATCGAATGTGCATTTGTTACTGTCACCATATCCATCAGAACAAGACCAGAGGCATAGAAATCAGACAAGTCTTAGGCCTACAATAGTATTTTCTATTAACTGTAATACTTCAGGGACTGCTAGCACAAATATCAGCCTCTCCATGTACAGGTCACAGTTAAGCAGTAATTAAGTTAACACCGTACTATTTTTTCAAATAGCCATTTTACTTAGGATAAGCCTTTGAGGACAGGTGAACAGTTATCACCAAAAAGCTCTCACTAGTCACTGAAAAAAAAATAAAGCTTTGCACATCTTGTAGTTTCATATTCATTCATACTTGCATTGTGAATATCCTGTGGTTAAAGACGTGCAATGAATTTAGGTGCCTCAAAATCAGAGAAAAAAACATAATCCGTTCTAAAGCATCCCTAAAAAAAAATCTCTTTTGGTATTTAAAAGGCCTATTTCTAAATCAGAATGTAACTCCATATTACATACTGGCAATATTATAAAAACCATAATACAACAGAATTATAATTACATTTCCAGTTTCAGACAGCCTGCATCATGCAGTCTTATGCTGCAGGTATTTTCCACAAGTTTTCTTTAACAGAAAAGCATCACATGCAGAGTAGAGCAAGGCAGCTAGAATAATGTGATTTTCTACACAAGATATAAGGAAAATTTTATGTGGGAAAACACATACACACACCCTTCTCCTCCAGCCCCCTTACCCTAGCAAAGAGGAAAACAAATGCACCAGTGCCTCCAATTTCATGCAGTATGCTCTGAAGAGTTTTATATTCAAATGGCTGAAGTGCTTTTAGGTGATGAGAATCCAACGCATTGCTCTGAACTTCTTTCAAGCTGAAAGGTCTCTGAGAAGGTACAGTTTTCACTTGACCTTTCAGTCTAATGACAGGCTCATATATGGTGTACTGACCAGGGCAGCTTGTGGTATAAACAACAGCAAGACTCTCCTGAAAAGCAAGCAATTTAATTTTTCTCTAGAAATTTAACACAACCCCCCACCCCAAGGATGCAAAAAGCCAAACACAAAAGTCACCTAACAGCAAGTAGTAATAACTTTGGCAGTTCATTTCTACTTTACCATTAACATGCACTGAAGGTTGCATGTGGATGCATATACACTAAAGTGCAACAGGATTCCCAAATCTTAAACTCATGCAACAGCTAAAACACAGAAAATTAAGAAAATGCTAAGAAATTTCACCAAGGATCCCCCTCTCATCACCTTAAGAATTACATAACTATTTTGCATAAGTTATTCACAAATTTAAAATAAAATTAGCATATAGAAGTATTGAGTAGAGTTTCCTTTTTTAAAATGGCAAGTTCAAAATACTGATGCCTTTTAAAACCTTCTTGAGCTTTTTATTTTAACTATATTCTTTAATCAGCTTAGCCATAAGAGAAATTCAACACAAGTTTCATTAATGAAGAGACTTAAACCAAACCTCATACAGAAAGTAACTAATTTTTTTTTTCACAGAAATGTAAAATGATCTTATTTGGAAGGTTATTTAAAATAGAGAAATAATTTCATTTAAGGAGCTTGCACTCTATGCAAAAGTGCAAAGATTGAGTTATCACTTGAGTACATGGCTCTTCCCTCTATCTGGTTTTCTTTAAGGCAAAATAAGCTTATAAATTGCATGACTGATTTGTTAAGCTCTTATCCAATTCATTTCTTCTTAACCTACTCAAAATTTAGTATCATTGTCTTCAAGGATCACATCCAGACAGAATGAGCCTTTGCCTACAGCTACAAAATGAAATCAGAAAAATCCCTCTAGTGGGAATAATACATACAGCAGGAATTACTAGTGTATGAATTCCCAGAATAGAGCAGGCTTCAATGATAAGCAAGTTTTATTTTGTTGTTCTTCTAGCAATAGTATATTTACACTTGCACCTGGCAGGGCTGTTTCAGGCAGGAAAGATGAGAAAAGCAGTACCTGCCAGCTGGAAAATTACTTTTCAGCCAAATGTAATACCAACTTAATTCCTCCAATACCTTAAAAGAATTCCTTGGTTTCCTTAAAGCCAGATAAATCCTCATTTCTCCTTTTCTCTCAGTTTTAATCTTGAAAGGTTAATTTAGCAGTCCTTGGTTACTTCTACACTAATGGAGGGAAGAGCTATGTATCCATCCTAAAGCTTTTGGAGGTACATGTTTACCCACTATGCCTTAATGTGTGTGATTTAAATTATTTATAGATGCTGGAACATCTAGAAATTTTCAGAACCCAACCTAAAGCAAGATGAAATGGTCACCCTGCGTGGAGGTCAGCTTCCATTAAAATAAGTAGGAAGAACCCTGCAATGATCTTCATGAGAAGAGGATTTGATCATCTCTGTTTTGATCAAATTAAGTACTTTGGGAACCAGCAGGAAACACACTCCCACTTTCTTAATCAGTTCTAAAAGATTAAGGACCATTTTTAAGTAGAAACTTACAATTAGAGGCCCAACATCCACTTCCTTTTTTGTCATGAAGAGCTCCTTAATTTGTTCACATTGTAGAATCTCTTTACTTATGTACTTCGAGCAGTCAGTCACTGTTTTGCCATATTTACAAGGCATTACAGATGTGAAGTCTGGGCCACATGTATATAAGTAAAATGCTTCCTCTGGTCCAATATTTGCACCTAAAATCCAGAAAATAATCTGTTAACTCTTTACTATACAATTAAGCAAAATTCATATATTGCCTAGTAGGATCAGAGACTTTAGAAGGAGTATCACCAACTGGATTTCTTAGGTTCTGATGATAAAACAATCAGTGCAGCCTAATGCTACACTATGTAGCCTATTAGCTACAGCAGATCAGTGACTTCTGACACATCACAGGCCAGATTAACTCAGTGGCAAAGGCAACTGAAACCAAGTTAGGAAACTTACCTGCATGAACTGAACATCAACATGTCTGAATAATTTCACTTTTTAAAATTAAAAAGACATCTATCCAAGCCTCCTCCAAACTTTCAAAGCATAGCAAGATTACAGATACCAACAACATGCTGTATTGTCTTGGAGACTTGGGCAGCGACTGAGCAGCATGCAACAACAACAGCTCACTACAACTAACAGAAGGAGAAAAAACCCCATAGGAAGTAGGAGACCAAATGAACCTTCCTCCCCCTTCTGGGCAGCACATCTTGGGTAATCTACAACCTGAGAACAAACTCAAAAGAAGCATCCAGAAGGACTCGGGTCTGGTGTGTGGGTGCATGACAACTATACAGCAGCAAATCCAGGGCTCTCTGGATACATCAGTTATGGGGGTGGCAGGCACGTGGCAACCAGACCATGTAGATTCTACAGGTTACATTTATGACAAGTTTCTCACCTATGGCCTACAAATACACATCTGCACACAAAGGACCTGCATGTACCACACATCCTGGGCAAACTGATCTCACTTGTGGAGCAGTCCTGACTGGGCCACATCATCTGAAATACCAGGTGACAAAGCAGCAGGGTTCCAGCCTTTAGCACTAAGCAAACACCCAGAAGTACTAGATAAGACTTCCCAAGGAAGGAGGAGAATTATACATCTAAGAAATCTCCAAAGTATCACTACAAGTTCCAGAAATAAGCTTGCTTAACTCAGAGCATTCAGTGGTTCAGATTTTGTTAGCTTTTTAATAGCTTTATGCAATTTGAAGCTAGAAGGTTAGCAGTAGGTAAATGATGTCAATTTTCCAGATCAGAGACTGAGTGCTTTAAGGAAAAAAAAAATAGAACAAATATCACTGTCTCTCCATCCCCTACCTCAAGGTATTAGTTTAAAAAATTCTAAGAAATTTGCCAATTATGGCACTAAAGAGAAAGCAAGAGAATACGACAGAAGGTCACATTAGGGAGTATCCAATATTGAAACATTTCATTCTTCCTGACATATTATGCTGCTAAAGGGTGTATTGCTGTTTTTGCTGTAAAAACTTGACATGTTAAAAGACATTAAAATAAGCCATTGATTTTGGGGGGGGAAAGAGGAAATGAGCACTTATTCAAGAAAAAAGCATACAAAAGTACCATTAAACAGAAGCAGATTTCCAAGATCCCATCTACCCGACAATCGAAGCAGATCCTCTTGGGATGATGTGCAATGGCCAATCATGCAAAATGTTTTGTTACTGTCAGATGATAAGCTTGTTTTCCTTGGTAGTGCAAAATCCAAATTAATCTCACATTGCCTGAAAATACATATAAACAAACAAGCTGAAATATTAAGAAGTGATCAAAATTGCTATCTAAGATATTCAGCTGAGGTTTAAAATTCATTTAAATATTCAGTAGGTGAGAAGCCATGCTGTCATCAACAATAAATTACTGAAGTCCTCTTCAACTTCCAGACATCTTAAAGCTCAGTAACATAAGATATATGCATTCCAGTACTGCACAGAACAGATGAGTAGAGTCCCAGCTAGGGCTGCCACGAAATCAAGTTTTCCTAGCTCTGAAATACCGTCCTCCTTTCCCCTGACCTCAAAGAGCAAATGGTATGTAACACTATACACACTTCTAAAATACCACAAATTTTCAATCATTTCTATTATTCCTAACAAGTCAAAGTCCTTTGAGCATCCTAATACACGTCATGAAAACCATGGTTCCCAAATGGTGGAAAACACCATGTTGAGGATTTGCTTGGACCAGGAAACATTGTCAGAACTGGTGCACTGTACAGCCACAGGCAACAAGCCTGATGCTTTCAGAAAGCATCCAATTAACTTCATGTGCCTTTACAGAAACAGACTGACTGGACTGTAAAGGCCATTCAAAGCTTCCTGAAAGAGCCTCACTATTAGCAAACTAGCAACTAAATCTATATATAGAGAGGCCTCAACAACTACACATGGGAAGAACACTGTAGTATTTTTAGCTTTCCCCTATATCTCCATATTTGGACTTAACTGAATACCAGCATGCACAGGCTTAACACAGCCTTCACAGATTGGATTTAGGAAAAAAGGCTAAAGACTGTGATATTTAATAAAATCCTATTTCTCTAACCAGTGAATAATTCATCCAAGCACAGGCCTACTCAACCTAGTATCAGGTACCTCATTTAGGAGCATGGACCTCAACTTTGCAGTGGAAGTAGTACTTTGCACCATCAGGTCTTGTCTGAAATATTTTTTTTAAATCTTCTTCTCTATTCATTTTTCTCAGTGGAACAAAGTGACTGCCTTTTCTCCTACTCCTCTTAATTCCTTCTTCCAACAGTATTGCCTGACCTACACCTCCTTAATTTGAATTCAACCAGATACATTATGCTTACTGCTAACTTCATGCCATAACTCATTTTGGATCTTACTCGAAATCTTATAGTACTTTCCTCTTTCACTTATTTGTGATGAAGAAAAACACTGATGTCTGCACTGGTCCATGGTATAAACTGATAATTCTCAAAGTAATCCATGAATATTCCAGATATTGCCAATATTCTAAAGAATTCCTAACAGTGTAACATACTGTTAGGAATTCTTTAGAATATTAGCAATATTCCTATCCTTCTAGACGAATACTCAACCTTTAGTTCAGCTTGCATCAAAATATCGCAATGTTTTCTTAACAGAAAATATCTTTAAAAGATGATAAATATTTAGGTAGAACTAATGTGTTCTTTACCTCTGACCAGAAACCCAGAGCAACAGCTTTCCATGGAAATTTTTCTTGCCTTCTGGCTTCTGCAGGTATTTTAATGCCAAATGCTGCCACCTGCCCACAAGGAAAACATTCCCTGGAGATTCAGCCTGTGCCAGCAGACCAGCTTTCATCTCATCATTTGGATCCATGCACATACTACGTAAACAACAGAAAAGGAAAAATGAGGGTGTGTGTTTTCATATTTGCATTTTAAGCCCCGAATTTGCACATTTTGGCCTCAGTTAATTTGAGATTGTGTTCCTTAACTTTGACAGGCAATTTTTTTGATCACAGTTCTATTTTTAGTGTACTCAACATAAGGTAAGGAAATCATCACAACACTTTCACCTTTGTTATTTAACTTGTCTGCATAAATCTACTTACATTTAAGATAAAAATATCGCTATTTTAGAGAAAAGTTGAATTTAATTTACTGAAAAAATACAGGTGCTTTGAACACGGAAATAAAGTGCTCTAAAATTGCAGTTTTAGACTGCAATTTCAAGGATACTTAAAGATTATTTACAAGAACTAAATTAGTGCTAAAATGTGCTCAGAAGATTAAAATCAAGACTGTCCCAGTAAGTATTACACAGCAGCAATTTTCACAGCTGAGGTGTGAAAACCTACAGCTGCAAAATCTTTTCCATCTTCTCACATTTATTGTGTCATTTGATTAGAACTTGAATTGCTACTTTGTGGGCAGTTACTTATAAATGACTACATGAAACATGCAAGGCCAGAGCTTAACAGTTGAAGCTGATTAGCCTATAGATCTGCATCTAACACACTTACTTGATGTTGCCTCATCAGTGTGCAAGATGTCTCATATATAAATTAGCTGTCTACTCTCCATCAGTATCCCCTGCAAGTTGCTACTACAGGTAACAATGCAATATATCCACAGGGCTGCTTCTGGACTAATACACCATACCGAAATATGAATGCTCCAGTGTTCAAGTCTGCCCAAACTTGGATCATCAGAGCTTTGGAGCCCAGTGAAATGATGTGAATACAGCCATCTTCAACAAGTTTGTCTCCAAGGCTTGCATATTCCATTCCTATAGACTTTGTTTCTTCTAGAAATATAAAAATATTGCAATTACAATATAATACAACAATGCCTTTCACAGTATATATCACGTGTGAAAAGAAACTGTTAAAGTACGGCATAGAACTGGGTTTTGTTTGGTTGACGTGGTTTCTTTTTTAAGTGGGTTGACTAATAAGCTTGATTCTCATTAGAAACCTAGGTCTCAAACAGAAATAGAGGAACTTAACACTAACTCAGCACTTTACATGTTTTTGTTTGTAGTATATGAATTCAATGAGCTGAATACACTAACAATGATGCTTTTGACATATCATATTACATTCCTATGTTAACTATCAGTGTGCACCAAGTAATCTTCATATTTTTCTTCACAAATCATGCTACCCTTTAAGCATGATCTGTATTTTCACTTTACCAAGCAAAAGCACAGACCTAACAAAAGCAGCTCTAGTGAGTTTCAAGGTTCAGGGTTGGGTTTTCCCTCCTTCTATTTAAATACAAGAGTAAAGGTATCCCAAGTGTTGTGAAATGGATACATTTTAAATATTGAATTTTCCCTTTACAAATTATAATCCAAAAGATTCTGCTTAAAACAGTTTGAGAGCAGCTGAGTCCCTACAAAAGTACAAGTAGAAAATTATTTTACAGCTATTGGTATTTACATGGTGCACACAACAAGGAAAGTTAAGAAGTTATACTGAGTCAGCCTGAGGCTTGATCATCAACACATGAAATCAAATAAACTTGAGCAGTTTTTTTTATAACTACAGCTGCAGCATTTATTATTTTCATCATAACATGAAATAGCATAAAAGTTACTGAAGTTACAAATTCAATGAGAATACTACATTTCTAAGGAAGCAGGTATTAATCTAATTCAAGAACTAGGGTTGGAAATGTTGTATCTCTAAGTATATGGTACAGTAGTCATAAAAAATCAGAATACTACCACTGCTGTTCAATATTGATCATAAAATTTCCAACTTTTGTATACAGTACATAGATTGGAATATTTGTAACCAGAATCCTTAAGTGCTACCTAAATAAAAACAAAATACTATATCCTCACCTGTGCTGTCAAAACTGTTCTCTCTTACAGCTATGAGTCTGCTTCTCCTCTTGACTTTTTTCCCCTTTTCTGTTGAATTTTCTGCTTCATGAGCATACTCCAGACGAAACCACAGCGAGACACTGAAGCCATCAGACATGTGTGGCCAGCAGTTTTGCCCAACTAAAGGCAAGTGAATAGGAGCTACATGCCAAGAAGAAAGTAGCTGGTGACTCAAGTTTTCACCATCTGCCTCTTTCTTACTCTGTGACAATTTTGCTCTTTTTAGTAGTCCAGCATTTTTATTGTTGGAAGTGCCAGCACATTTTTGTGAGGAACTGCTACTCAAAGTTGTGCCATTCAGCAAAGGAAAGGCAAGGTACTGTAATGGATTCATATAAATATTAGTGTCTACGATTTTCAGTACACCCTTGAGCAGTACCTCCTAGAAGAAATAAAACAAATAAACGAGAAAAACAGAAACTGTTTACACCATGTAGTCAAGTATCATACAACTAAATAGAAGCCTACTCCTCATTTAAACTTGGACTCATGTTTTTCCAAGAGAAGTGAGTTTGTATATCCAAACCTACACACATTGGCAAAGCATCAGGTAGCAACTTCAACAGATTGCGGCCCAACAAAGTTTTGGGAATTTAGTCTGTGCAGATCAGACTTCAAGTTACCATGCTTAGGAATCATCTGAAATGCAGCAGGTGGTCATTGCACAATCTTATCTCATTTCTGTTATGTGCATAAAAAGACCTGTGTTTTGAGGCTGGTTAAGAAAGCACACACAGGCCACGACTTTGTTATTGCATAACAAGTAACAAAACTATCTGAGCCCTTAAGCCAAAAAGTTTCTCTTGCTATTTGGCTGATAATTACACACTACCACTGAAAAACTGACTTGTGATCTTTTGTTTGGTTTGGTACTATTTCACACTGCACGGTATTTTTTTTCTTTTCCCCTATTTGTATTTTTCTACAGACTCTCATAGCAACCAACAGAGTTATTTCAGAGGTATATCCCGCACAAGCAGTAGATTCCAGCATCACACCAACCAACTTAGGACACGTTTGAAAGTAATTGCTGCTGCTAAAGCACTCTCAAAATAGAAATGCCTTGTAACTTTAAAGGAATTGCTTCTAATTTTACAGTATTATTGTTCTGTCATCCATAACCACAACGTCAGTATCCTTGAGAGGTCCCTTGGTTTCTTGCGCTGAAGAGAGTTCCCAGGACCAACACACCCTTCGCTTCTCATTTCCTCTTTCCTTTTCCAGCTTTGAGGAGGAACTATTTCTACAACCAAATTTTATTTGCTCTGATCAGTTCAAACATTGCTGGGCATCTCCCTGTTTCCCCAAATTCTTGGGCATAAAAGGATTTGCTTTTTGCTTCATTTGTCTCATTAGACCTCTGAATTTTGTTATGTGCTACTCCATACCGTACAAGGTGTCTTCTCCAAAAATATCCTCAGAAGAAGAGTTAGCTCTTCTGAACAAGTCTGTGAACTCATCAAGGAAACTAGCAGATCTACCAGCACCACCTGACATGCTAAAAAGAAGGAGACAATTTTTTTAAGCTTTAAAAACTCATGTTCTATACTATTATGAAGAAAGATTAATTTGGAATTTGAAGTGTTTTTCAAAACCATTTCAAATTAAGGAAGCAATAATAATTACAAGATGAATTCTAAAGAGATCCAACAGTACTTCCTGACACTATCGTTCAAAATTTCATTGATTCAATCAGTGCTACACTAGATTTTGTCCCAGGTTTGCAAAATGGAATGGAAGTCTGAGAACCAAGCATCTGCCTTGCAAAGGCTCTCCCCACAAAGCCACCATGGATCCAAGTCCTGGGCTGGGTTTGCATCACCTCCTGCTGTGAAGCACCCTCATTACATGAATCTACCTTAGGGCAAACATTTTATCTGCTTCCACATTCTTGGATTAGCTAGCTGCTTTCCAGTTAGAAATAAAACTCAAGGCATCATCAAGATATGGGTTATAAAGAAATTGGAAATACGGACTTACATTGTGATAGAATGTGAATTCATCAGTTGCTATTTTTTTCCAAGAAGTGTTTAACACTGTCACTAGTGTTTATGGTTTCAATATCATCTTCACATCTGCCAGTATTTTGTTAACTTATTTCCACTAACTCAGAAATAACCCTATATCTACACTAGTTTTTTCTTACAAGTTAAAAAAGTAGCTGCATAAATTCTCCCACCAATG
Organism: Passer domesticus; assembly: GCF_036417665.1. NCBI lineage: Eukaryota > Metazoa > Chordata > Aves > Passeriformes > Passeridae > Passer > Passer domesticus. The sequence continues at coordinate 69,795,461 of NC_087476.1, read as the reverse complement.
GATTTCCTTTTGCACTGTTTGACTGTATATACATTAGACTTTAAAAATCAATATTTAGTTTACTTGGACCTTTAACTCACCATGAAAACTGGATTCTGTTTGTGTCAATATATTCAGAAATCCTCCCAAAAGGTGTTTAACAGCTCCCTGTTGAAAATAATAGGTAAAATTAATATCTGAAGGATACTACCCAGCTCAAAGAACTAAGAACTAAATTATTCTCATCAATTCCTGCCTAGTATCGATTTTAATGATAATATAGATTATTTGAAATTATGGCCTGTTTTTATATTTGCCATGAACAATCTTTTGTGTTCTGTACAGTTCAATTGCAGAAGAGAGACTTTGAATTTCACATCATTATCTTTTGCAGGAAGGATACTCAATTTAGTTAAAAAAGGCAACTAAAAGAAACTCCAAAGGATTATGAGGGCATGACCATTTGCACAACTAACTTCTAATACAAAGTTATGAAGAAAAAAAGCATGGAATATTTTTCAGGTACGTGATTCGCAGTTTCTAAAAGTACATATTCAATAAAAAGTTTAGAATGCTTACATATACCTACAAGCAGATATCTGCCCTTTTTTCCTTAAGGCCCTGACAATCATCAAATCTATCTATAGGGATTGAACAGGCTTGATAAAAGAAAGACACCTGCAAAACTCAATCTTTGTAGGACAGATACCCTTCAGTATGTTACTTGGCTCCCGGTAACTTAGATGCAATGCAGTTGACAACATCAGTCATTTACACTGTTTCATACTTTATCAAATCCCATAAAAAGTGAGAATATTCAAGATCACTATTAGGTATGATAAAATTAAAGATACAGAACTGCTAAACTGTTGTCTCTGTTAATAACATTTTTACCTGTTCTATAAGGACAGTGGCATTTCTCTCCTTCTGATTGATGATATTCAGGCAGCTTTGGAATACATGAGCAAGCACATCCAAACTTGCATTACCAGCTGAGAGCAAGTTTAATTCTAACATGCAAATTTCAGGATACATTAATTCTCCTTGACTGATGTTTTCAGCCAGGCCATTAAAATAACCTGAAGCACCAGTACCTCGTGGTTCCGCCTTTGCGTCTGCTCCTAAAAAGAAACCATATGTGTCTTACTGGAACTTAGCTGAATACAGTTTGCATGATTTAAGCAGAACATCCAAGGACACATTTCCAACCTTCTCATAGGTACAACAAACCAAAAATAATCACTAGGTTATAAGCAATTCTCAGAAATTAGCATAGTTTTATATTACACTTCAGATTTTTCTATTTTCCTGCTAACACAGAAGGGCAAGGATGCAGTTTCTCCCATTACATGCTCTTAAACTATCTGGCTTCATTTCCTGGGAATTGGACACACATAGTAATGGCAAAATATGCAGTTCATGAAACACAACAGTAAAGTCATTATAACAGAGCCCCAAGCTTCTATCCAAACTTTGAGCCTGCCAAGAAAGGAGATAAATTTAAATAATTTCATGGTAAAAGGCTGGATGAAGCAATTTGTTATTTAACTCTGAAAAAGCACATGACAGAATATCTGCATGATAATCAAAGGAAAAAACCCAAACATGTAAGCCTCCCTGTTACATTTTGAAGAGACTTTAAAATTCATTATTTAAAATTATTTGGTACATTACATGTAAATGTATCATGGAAGTTTTTCAGATTAGCTTTTTAATTCAGAAATGCTTTTAAAATATTATAAACCTATTGATAAAGCCTAGTTATGGAGGTAAACAGCAGCAGTTTGATGATTTGATTCTATTAAATGCTGTTGGTGTTCATGCTGATCTCATATCAGAACATAAGCACCCAGGTGTGCTCAGCACAAAGGAAAAAAAATGAAAGCAAATTCATGTTTAAAATTAATTATACAAACAGAATACAGCAAGATATGTGCACATCAATTGTTTAGAATAATGAGATATGTTGTATAACAAGGGGACTATCAAGTCAAATGAAGCATGTGATTGGAAAAAGCCAAATAGTGCTTGACAAACCTGATCGCCTTCCACAAGTGAGAAACCTGCTGGGTTGATATGGAATGAGCAGTGGATGTCTACCTGAATTTCTCCAAGGCTTTCCAAAGTGTCCCACAGGCTCCTCTCAGAAAAACTGATGCATTAGGGTGGAGACAAGGGGTCTGAGCAGTGGGTGGGCACTGACTGCCTGGCTGCACCCAGAAGTGGGTGATAAATCCTTTTAAACTGGACACTGTCACAAGTGGGGTCCCCAGGGACTGATATTGGGCCCAAGGGTGTCCCATATCCTCATGAGTGATCTGGGTGATGGGATCAATCCACCCTGATGGAGTTTACCAATGATATTGAACTGAGTGGGGAAGTGGGCACTTGGGAAAGGAGAGCCACCCTGCACCCTGGATAGGCTGTAAGGTGGGCTAACAAGGGCTTTATGAAGTTCAGCAAGGACAAATGTAGTGTCTGTACATGGGAAAATAGAATCCAGGAGTGCAACACAGACTGGGATCTGCCTGGCTGGAGAGCTGGGGTCCCAGTGGACAGCAAGCTCAGCATTGAGTGAACGTGTGCTGATGTGGCAAGGAAAGCCATTGGGATACTGGGCTGCATCCACAGGGACATCCTCAATAGGGATAAAAAACCTTTATCCCACTCTATTCAGTGTTTGTCAGGCCACACCTGGAATACTGTGTTTGGTTTTGTCCCCACTACACAAAAAAGACAGGAGGAAAGGTTGAGAGAACTGGGCTTGCTCAGCCTTGAGAAAAGGCAGCTTAGAGGACATGTCATCACCATTTAAAAGGTGTCTACAAAGAGGGTAGACTCCCTTTTTACAAGGAGTCAATGGACAAAGCAAAGGGTAACAGGGATTTCTGGGGAAATTCCATATAGACACAACAGGAAAGTTTTCCCTATGAGAAATCAGACATTGGAATAAATCTCCCCAGAGTAGTGGTACATTGGGTACTTCAGATTCAGATGGACAAGGTGCCAGGCTACCTTGTCTAGATTGTGCTTTGTGAAAAAAAGTTGCACAAGATGATCCTTGGAGACCCTTTAAATCTGGTATTCTGTAACATAATTAGACTATTTAATTTTCACCAGGTAGTTACAATCCTGAAGAAAAAAAATAAAACAACTGAGCATTGATTTTCAAAAAAAACTACTGATACATATCTCTGGTGTTTCTAGATCACAATAACACACTTGAACAACACAACTTTAGAGCAAGAGTCACATATACCAAAACAACCAAGACAGAACAATTTGTGTAACACTCAGTAAGAATATTTATCATCTTTCCATTTGTAACTCCATCCTACCAGAAGTAAATAGTTTATTATTTCCATTTATTAAAGGTGCTTGCACCGTTTTGGTACATCTCAAAAGACAAACAAGCTTTGCTATATCATAAAGCTTTGTATATTCAGAAAGTTCCCATTTACCTTCATTCTTGGTTTCACTATCATCAGGATTACTTTCACTATCTGCTTCATATCCTTCCTCTTCAGCAAAAAGTTTAAGACTGCAGCATTCTTCAGTTTCTTCAGAAATTTCTCCAGGCTGTGACACGGGCTCCTTCTCAGTGTAATGGGTCTGTACAGTACAACCAAATAGACAGTCATTGGTCAGAAAAAAAAAAATCTCTGGATGAGAAAAGCAATTAATTTAGAACCATCCAAATGCCTATTTTCTCCAAGCCCACTGGTGAAAGAAATTAATCATACACTTCCAAGAAATCTGAGATACATTAAAAATACTTAATTCTTTTGTAAAAACTAAATCTGCAAAGAGGGATTTTTCCTACTAACTACCTGATCAAAATTTTAGGAAGCAGCATTAAAACTGTTTCTAAATCACTATTACTACCACCAATAGCATGCATCTTGACATCCACTCAAAGATGAAGATGTCTATAGCCACTAAGGTCACTCAACATTCCCATTTGAAGCCCTTCCTTTAAGAGTTCATCACACTGTTGTGAGATGAAAGAGTAAAGAGAACATCAGGTTGACTGAGCTCGCTACTGTTTGGAGCACAACTCATTTCTGAGCAGCAATTGTGGGGACCATATCAATAAGCAGCATTCCACTTCGGTATGAGAAGCGGAGATTTCATCTTCAATGGCCACAATAATCAAACACATCTAAACATTTCCTATCAGGTTTAAAAAGACACAAAGAACAAATTTGAGAAAATCTTGCATTTTTCAGAATGAGACTGTTTAGCTGGTGTTTCATACCTTTTCAATTTTTTCTTCAGAATGATCCAGATCAGCAGAAAAAGTGCCCAATGCAACACGAAGCAGCGAATCAAAAAGAGGTTTTGCCAAGTCAGTTTCTATCACTTTTGACTGAGCAAGCTGCTCTTTTATTTCAAGTAAGATATCATCCACACAGGCATTCTGTGTTTTGGGGGAGAAAAAGATTTTGATTTGTGTTACTATTTCAAGCTAACAGAAATAGTCTAGCTCTTTAATTTAAGAGCTTCTCCTTCTACCTACACTAATCTGACTTCTCATCTAAAACTGCCAGATTTCATCCAGTCTCTTGAAATAAGAAAGATTCATCCTATGTGTCATGACAGATTTCATTGGAACCTGCACACTGAAAAAATCTGGCAAAATAATGCTATCTATAATTTGCAGGTCAAAGTGCTGTTTCAAAAATAAACATCTTTGAAACAGTTTCAGATATGCTGTGCATTCAAACCACACTGCATTACTAGCAGTTGACAGAGTGACACGTCCGAGATCATAAAAACAGTGAATGTTCAAGACAGAACTCCAGTTTCCAGTTCGTTCCTGCACTTAATGCCTCCTGCTTTGCAATAAATTGCCAAGTAAAATTCAAGATAGTAATTAAAACATTAAAGAAAAGTGAAGGTGTCTTCTGTGAATTAACAACTTCTTGTAGAATACTAAATTATTCCACCTCTAAGACTTAAGGAATGATTTTTTCAGGTGTCCTTTCATTATCTGTGCCCTTCAGTAGTCCTTTATCTTGCACCATGCTCTGCTCAGAACCATGAGTTCTCAAAAAACAACACGAGTCACTAAGTATAATGGTCACATCTTGCCTACACAGCTTTCCTCCAGCATCCCTTTCATACACATTCTACACTGGATACTCTTTCTGAAAAGAGTACTATCCAAGCAGACCACTACTCTCACTACTAAGCTCATTATTTAGCTTACACTTTCAGTACTACAGAAAATATGGTACCATAAAAACTACATAAAGTTTTTACCTCCCTTGAACTTTTGAATAAATTACTGTTAAAATAATATTGTATGAAACAAATAGGAGCAAAGGAAGCTAGGGAAATTCACACATTACCTGGTGAAGCATCTCCACTTCTGTCTTCTGCTGCATGGTGCTTGCACTGTGTAGGCAGATGGTCAGCAGAGCTTCTAGAAGTCTGATGCCTTGGAGTGCCCACTCAGTCTCTTCCCTTGCAGAAGTCCTTACCCCTTCAAGATTGGCAACTGAAGTAACCAAAGCATGTTCCATACTCACAGGGCTGTCACAGGAGGCAGAGTCAGGCACCAGCTGCTCAGCCCCAGCAGGACTGCCAGAACTATCAAACTCCAGTTGTGTCACCTCTCTACCTTTAGCCAGCTGAACAGAGTCATCCTTGCTGAGAAGCTCGGTTCGAGGACTCCCATGTGAACTTCTGCTGCTTTCACTCAACACTCTCTCCCTCTTTTCTTGCTCTTTTTCCTTATTTTTTGCAAGTTTCTGAATTATCAGGATTAGTAATCTCTGGCATGCTTCAAAGCCTCCAAGTCTATGGAACTGTCTCTGGAAAACTGAACTATACAAATAGATGCAACGACACATGGACCAAATATCTGCAGCCCTGTGAATATGTTCCAGAGAGGGCAAAGTAAGACTTTCCAGAGACAGATATGGTAATTTGTGGCCTAGTGGCTCACTAGCTGTACTATCATATCCTGAGGTATCTTCACACTCATTAGTTGAATCCAGATCACCATCAGCTTCTTTACTTATACATAAAAAAGCAACACAGAGGAACAGGTTTATTGTGTTGACGTGAATGTCTTGGCTGACAAACTTTTTCTTTTTTGGGTAAGCCTCCTTCAAGCCAGCATAAAACTTGCTCAGGCTTTGAGGAACTTCTGAAGCAGCATGCTGGCTACAAAGAGAAGTGGGCAAGTCAGACATAGATTCCTTTTGCTCGCTGTTCAGGCCTTCCAGTTCTGGTGTTGCTTGGTCTTCCTGCTGATCATCAAGGCAGAGTATCAGAGTCTCTAACACCTTCAAGGAATGGCTTCTTAATGTATCTAAGTAATTTAACTCAATCATTTGATTCACTCCATTACAACTCAGAAACAAGTCTCTAATTACTCTGCAAAAGAAAGCATAAGAAAGTTACTTTATAAATCAGCAAAAAACTCATGTAAGTCAGCAAGTGCTATAAATTACTGTTAAAGAGAAGAGAAACTTGTCTGCAGCACTCCAGGAAGTGCTGGAAGTGGAAAATTCAACTTTTTTCTGAGATTTAATGTAGGATGTATCTCCCTCTAAAATGCAGACCACAAAAATATATGATGTTCAAAACACTAAAGGTGGTTAAATAACTTTATTTATGACATTTACTCTTTAGTGGTATTTCCTTGCCCCAATTTTTTATTAGCAATTGAAGCTAGTAAGTATCTTTATTTCTCTGTTCAGTTATTTCACCAGAAAGCAGAGATTCCTTCTCAAATAAACTTCATGACATATTCCTAGCTGTCTACTAGGTGCATGGATGATGAATTTCAAATATATTCAGGAGTACCTTTCAAGACAACTGTTTGTGCAATTGTTATGCCAGCATGTCCAATATCAAAAAAACTTTCCATGTATTTGCTTCTAAGTCTATTTTTCCCTTCTTCTACTCGCCAAGTATTATATTAAGTTCATACAAAATTTAGGGTAAGGATCTGTAAGATTTTTAGCATACTACGTTTGCTTTAGATATCTACTTTCCTTACCTCCCATCTCCTTCCCACAGGATCAGATTTACTCTAATCAAGTTACTCTAGAACCAAATGGATCCTTTACTTATTTATTCCCACTTTTGAGCCAGTAAAAAACATGACAATTTAACTTTTTTCTTCATCTAAGCATTATTTCTCTTGCCTCTTTGCCACTACGTACACCTGCAAAAATTAATAGCTTTTAATACATTTTAGGTTAGGATAGAAGTTAAAACTGTATAACCTCTTCACAAAAGCTGGAGTACTAGTCTACTCTTTGTCTTGAATAACCCCACCAAATTCACTTCAGGACTCCAAGAGAAATGAAATCAGTCTTTCCTGGACAAAAGGACACATTCATATTGTGTAAAAAGTTCCATAAATTTATTAAATAATTTTTAAAATAAATGTAACAATTAAAAAAAAAGTATTTTATGCCTTGGGACAATGTTTGTCCCTTTTTTGTGTTTTGGGGTTGTTTTGGTTCCTGTTTTTAAACTATGTTTAAATGAACAGGATTTTTTAAGTTAAAAAAAAGTTATTACAGGAAAAGTAAACATCAAGCCTTATTTTTGAAAGATGATTTCCATAATGACCATTCTAGAAGGAAAAAGGAAACAGATCAGAAAACTATGTATTCTAATTCCCACAGAAAAATGCCATATCAATCTGTTTAACATTCCTGACTAATTTTAGAACAAAGAATGAGGAGGCAGAGAGCATGTCACACTGGACAAAGATTTTATTTGTTGCTACAGAGTTTGGCTTGTTAGAGATCATAATTTATGAGTAGAGAGCCCTCACTTCCTACAGTTTATGAATCTAGGCTTGTATCCTGTTACTCAAGCTTTTATCTTGTTGCCACCTGCAATAGCCAAACACCACTTAGAGTCCAACTAAATCCAACCACATTCCAATCAGTAACAAGTATACAAAGCTCTGTACCTAATTATTTCTTTTCCCAATAATAAACAGAAAATCAACCAACCTAGATTTCAGCAACAGAGGGAGCATCTGCAAATAAACCTGAAGCACTTCAGAAGGCAACTCCTGGCTATGGTAACTGCACATGAGTTTATCAGCTGTACTTAGTCCAAGCTGCTGCTGAGCATGGCAAGCTAGCTCAACTCCTCTCTGCAGCACAGGATTATAGATGCAGTTATACAGTTTCCACTGGACCACTACATTTCCCTTTTGAATTAAGTGGCAAATATGGCTTGCAATCTGTGCACCACGTAGTTTGTCTTCTTCAAAAATGATGTCCTGATAAGCCTCCAGTGCATGCCATCTCAACAACACATCTTCAGATCCAGTGCTAGGCAGAATTCCCTGAACTCTGCAAGAGGAACTAGATGTGGGACTGACATCACTGGAGTTGTCCTGCAAGGCTTCTTCCAGCTGAGCGAGCTGATCACAGTCAACAGTACATATATTGCATGATGCCTGTGTAATTTTTGGAGACACTTCTGCTCCACCCAGCTGATCCAATATAAATTTGTTCAGGATGTTCAGTATGTGCTGTTGAAAATTTTTTAATATTGGCAACTTGGAAGCATGGAGCAATGGAACAATCACAGACTTTGGGTCCATACAACAACATATTCCTACATTATGTACACCTGAGAGAATCTCAGCACAGGTACTGCTCAAAGAAACTTTCTGCAACAGGTGCAAACACTGGTGTGCACAAACAGCAATGCAACAGCATCTCTCAGGATAATCAACTTCTCCATCAGCAGTTTCAAAAGGATTTTTGGAAGCTTGGTTTTTAAAAGCAGATACAGAGAGTCCAGAGAGATCTCTGTGGTGATTCATGAAGTGAGAGTATTCACATCGTCTGTGCCGCTTTCTTGTACACATTGACTGATGGAGCTGCTCTGATTTCACTTTTTTGACAGTGCTGATTATTTTCATGATGCTGTTGATCAGGGCTTTCAGATGCTCTGAGGCTTCCCCAGGTACTCCCTCATTCTTCATACACAACCATTCCATTTGAAGCACAGTTACTTCAAACAGTTTAAATCCCTGCTGCTGTATGAACTCATGAACCAGATCTATAGCCTGGCTAAAGTAGAATGGATTGGAGGCTGCACTTTGTAGGCAGCAGATCAAAATCTGCAAGACCCCCTCTATAACCTCAGGTAGAAGCAAGGCTCTGTGACGATATCTAGAAAATATATAGTTCTCCTGAACCACCTGCTGTAGTGTTTTCTTGTACCCTGGTGCAAAAGGTCCAGGTTGCTTTTCCAAGCAAACTCTGATTTTTAATGCTGCTTTAAGTAAGTCTGTTAAATTTCTTCGTAAATTGTCAGGCATTGTTTCTGTATTGCTGATGTCTAAAGACATAAGATGTAGAACTGTTCGAAAAAGCATCCTTTGGATCAGAGCCACAGGTTCTTCCGTCCACCCTGCAGAAACAACTTGATTTTCTGTGTTACTACTTACATTGCAGGAGTCCCCAAATCCTGATAAGAACTCTGTCAATGTGGGTACAACACTCGCTGAAAGAGCAGAACTGTGATTCAAAGTAATATCAAATTTGCACACTTTCTCCAGGAGAGACAGTAAAACATGGCATAAGTCAAAAGGAGAGTTATTCATGTTACTCTCAGATGTTCCTGCAGCTGGCTCATTCAAAATCTGATGCGCTGGAATAACTTTGCTTGAACGTTCTAGATTAGGGGCATCGGCATTAGAACCTGGTGCCACTTCAGGAGGTTGGCAATCACTTCTACCTCCAGGGTAGCTGTCCCTAACAGAAGAGGTTAAAAAGGGCTGCAGTATCTGGGAGCGTCTGTGTTTAGTTATTACAGCAGTCTTTTCATCAGAATTGCCTTCAGAATCCGAAGTGGACAGCTGGGACCGCCTGGCATCCCGCACAGAGTAGCGGTGGGTGGTTTTGCGGAGACGGCCGCTTTTACGGGATCGAAGATTGAGTTTCACAGAGCTCTGAAGAGATGAATGAGCGCTTCCATCTAAGTTTAGTTTTTCCTGAGTAGATTTCACAGAACTTGTATTATTCTCTTTGGTCATGCATATGTCTACTGTAAAGGGTATATTAAAATCTATTGAAACAGAAAGATAACAAAGGAACATTACAATATGTAAAGCATTTTTCCTCATTTTCTAGTTAAATATTCCTAGATTTAAAATACACAGCAAGTTTATATCTTAATAGGTCATGGTTTTGCATGCACCTGTGTCAGATGTTTTCAGTATAAAACAGGCAGCAACAACTCATGTTTAGGGGCCATACCGGCTATTTTTAAAGCCTAGAAAAATTATTTCATTTTCTGTTTAGGGTTAAACAAAAGTGTGCTAAAAGGTTTCTTAAAACTTTTTGTTGGCACAACTATTCTCAAAAAACCATTCTCAAAGTATGTCATCAAGGTAGGTGAAAGGACTTTTTGGTAAGCAAACTAAATGGAGGAAGAAAGGTCTTAACTTGATGCTCCATTGTCACTTTTTGCAACTCAGCAGGGTGTGTTAGCTCACAGCCCACTTAGCATGCATGAGGACATTGCCAGTGCACTAGTGGTAACAGAAAAGATAAATTTCTACTTATCAGTGCAAATCTTCAAGTATACAGACCTCAGTCTTTTTACTTCAGCATTAATTATTCGAAGTAAAAGCAGCAGAAATAAAAGTAGGAGATTTTAAAGGAATCAGGGACAAAAGGGAGAAAGAAAGGAAAACAGAAGTACTACTGCTTCATTTCTATCAGTAAACTCCAACTAAACTACCAAAAAAGCAAGCAGGGAAACAACTCTGCATGTTCTTGGATTAAGTCCATTGTTATTTTTAAGAAGTGACAGAACTGTAACTGGATGCTTTGGGCAGTAAAATAGCTACCATAAAACAACTGCAAGTATCCTCTACCCCATAAATTCATTATTTAGAAAAATGTCATCGTTAACAATAATAGCCCCCACGCCCACAAAGCCCCAGAAGCCCACATAACAGCTATAAACATTATTTAAGCTGAAAGAAAAGATGCTTCCATGTACAACTATGACTGTGCCACGCTGTTTAAAAAGTCACTGTTGTGATACTTTAAGAAGAAACATCATCTGCTTTGAAGACAGGAAATTAATCAGGAGTACTTTATCAAACAAAGGATATTACCTGCACTGAAAGAAAAAAGCTGCCTAATACAGGGGAACTTACTTCAGGCCAAGAAACAATCCAACTATTTAGCGCACAACTGGATACATCATGCTTACTCTTTCAGTACTAAGAGAGGATAATTTGCAGAAGTAAAAGCTATGAATTATGAAGTGTATAAACCACAATATCTTAAAACCTATTTATACAACAGCCTTTTAAAGAACCCTGGAAAAGCCACTAAGCTGTCACAGAATAACCAAAACATTTCTTTAATTCCATCATGCTTACAGGAGCACAAAAGAATGATGCAACTGAGCAAGCAGGAAAGCTTATTATATAAAAGCCCTATGAAACTGGCCCTTTAAAGACTCCAAGTCTACAAACATTAAAAAAGCCTTCAATTTGGAGGAGTTGCAAATAGCAAAAAAACCCAAACCCTAGAAGAGCTTGGGGTATGAATCCTTAGAAACTCTCTCAGTCAGGTAACTTCATTTACTTCATTCTTTGTTTTACCCTCTGGGAGGGAAGAGAATGCATCAGACAAATGTAAGAGCCCAAAACAAAACAAAAAAAATCTGACTCAGATCACTGCCATTTCCTTGTTTAGTTTTTACACAGCAACAAAAGCATTGCCTTTCACGCTGACCAAAAGCCTTTACCTTCTCTGCACAATTTTTTGGCATTTTTAAAATTTAAATTCTTTGCAGAATCCACATCTTCGTTTCATGTCAGAGGATATGTACTACAATGAACTACTCTTTAGCACAGATTCCTCAGCTCTGTAGTAAAACACAAATAATTCCTTTATTTGAATACTGTAAGTGATAAAACATACCTATTGCTTTTTCTTCCTGGACAGGGATTTTCCACACCAATGGCAGAAGGGACAGGAGGAGTGTCAGAAGTTCTTCTCGACATGTCAGCTCCTATGTTAGGAACAAAATAAAAATAAAAGATTTTGTACTTTTAAAACACAGATTAACCTTCTTTATTTTACCAAGCTATTCAGCATTCAGTTCCCTATGTCTTTCTGCTGTTTTAAGCACTGAAAAAGCAACCTAACTACAAAGAGTGCTATAATCATTAACTAGAGCCAATCAGAAAGCATCCAAGATATGGATGCTTTTTATCACACCTCTAAACTGTTTCTATACAAAACTCTCCTAATCCTCCTTGGAGAAAGAATTACTCAAAAAAGAAAAACAGAAAAGGCAAAAGCAGAAAACAGTGATTAAAAAAAAAAAGCACGAAACTTTGTTCCAAAAATGTAACAGCAAAAAAACCCAAACAAACAAACAAAAAAAAAAAAAAAAAAAAAAATCAAAGCCACTGAATAACCACCAAAAAACCTCCACTCCTAGTGGGATTCTAACACTTTCATGCTAAGAACTTCGGTGCAGGGAAGAACTGTAGAAAACACGAGATTCAAATATAATTTTTTATGGGATGCTTTGCACTATCAGAATGGTTTCAGTCCCAAAGACCAATAACTTTCAAACAGAAAAAGCTGACTCAGGCTTTTTGGCACTTTACATGATTCTGGGACATGCAGCTGAAGTCTCTTTCCACCCAGCTACTGCACTTGAGCTTCACACATGCCTTAGTCAAATTTGAGCTGGCAAACAGGTCTATGATTATCTAGTTTTCCATTTTCTGCTCCTGCTGAAGGACAGAATCCAACTACAACATATCTTTTTGAATTTCCAGTCTTCCCAATTAACTCATGCGCTCTCCACAAAAAGGAAAGAAAACCAGCACCAAGAACAACCAAAGTGAGCCAGACAAATCCACACAGTCAAAGCTCAATACAAAAACTATAACCACTTAAGAAAAGCTACTACCTGATCAATTATTGAGTTCAGAGTGGTAAGCAAAATAAACCCACGGCCTTGAACTAAGTATTGTCCCAGTGCTGCCATATGAGTTTCTTCTTCTTCATCCTCCTTGGCTTCTGTCCTCTGTACCACTGCATTGCACAGTCTGTTGACATCAGTCAGGAATTCCCGTGCCAGTGAGTTACTGGCACTGCTCATGTCTGAGCTGTAAGTAGAGGAAAGGACGTAAGTTAGCTCCATCAGAAAATACATCCCTTATAGAAAAAAGACTGGGGGGAAGAAGGGAAAGATACAGGAAAAATTCTTCCCTGCATCTCACCCCCTCCAAAACACAGTGTCTGCTGAACTGAGGAATCAATATACCCATGTAGGGTAGAAGGGAAAGAAAAGAACAAACTTAGAGAATTTCAGTAAAACTTTAGCTAACATCCCAGGACCCCAATTCCTGATTTCATAAATCTAACAAATAAAAGACTGCAACAGAGCATTCCCTCCCACTGCATAATGAAAGTTAATGACATTGTTCCAGCTTTTCTTTGTAACCTCTATGCAAGCTTCAACATTTCTGTGCTACTAAAAGGTATTTGATTTGAAGTATAAGGGCAAAATACATAGCACTTACACAACACTGTACAGAAATTCTATTATTTAATAGTTTATTTGAACAATATCATGTTATGTATTCCAACAATCTCTGCAGATTGCTTCAAAGGGAAAAGAAAAAAATTACCGAGTTCAGATAATTTTGGGAGTTGCAAAAGTACAATGCTTTAGATTTACAACCAAACCTGACAGTTTATTCCTTCTGGCACAACTGAGTGGGTAGCAGTCACTACCAGTGTGTGCTTAATTCAAGATACAATTTTGCTGCCGTTGTTCAGGAAGAAATACCAAAAATATTGGTTCTGCTTGCCAGACTTAATTTTGGTTTGAATACTCAGCACTAGTACATGGAGAAACATTTAACTCAAACAAGACACAAAATGCAAGACTCAGCTGTAGAAAATTCTCAAGAGGATCATAGCAGAAAGCAAAACAAAAACAGTAATCAGTGATGGCAGCTAGGAAACAAGATCATTTAATCCACATAAACCTCATTTAATGAGTGCTACAGCACATTCAACTCCTTGTATTTCTGTATAAACAGCTGCAGTAAAAGCTTCAAAAGTCAAATACTTTCATCATATCCAAGCACAGAATGTACAAACAAAAAAAGGCTAAATAATTTTCAGTGTAACATTTAAATATAACAGATGGATTGATATGTAATTATTAGGCAAAAAATAAGACCTTGGAAGTAAAACCAAATTTGTTTGCACTAATGGTACAGTAAGCTCCTTCTAGTAGCAAAACTGCAAACACTTATACATATAACGACATTCACTATAGAAGTAGCAAAAAAATTCTTACCAGAATCACTTTGCCAGCTTAACACATTTATCTCCTATCTGGAAGAACAAGCAAATATATTCTGGAAATATCACTCTTGGTTCACCTGTTTTTAAAAACAGAAAAATATAATGGTTAATATTTTTTAAAGTTATTTTATGACAGCTATTTGAAATTTAGGAAGAGTCCTTGAGGGCTTTTTGAGCTTTAAAGCCCCAGTTTTCACTTTTAGTTTAAGATTGTGCACAATGGAAAGCCTCTTACAGAGAAAATAATTGGCATACATGAAGTAAGTTAACATAATAAAATCCACCAGTTTGCAAAATGCAAAATAAGCTAGGTACACAAGTTTAAATAATTCCCTCTAGAAACAGTATGAGGTTTTAGTGATCACTATCTGCATATATAATATTTGAAGAACTTGCAGCTCCAGGTACAAGTGAGGGACAGAAGGAGAACTGAATTATGCAGTCAGGTGTTGACGTAAATGCATCTTTAATCTGCCTAGTCTGTCCCGACAGAATAGCATTTCTCTATTACACTAAGAGCTGGGGAAGATGTAGGTAATAAAAACTGAAAATTTGTCAGTAGGAAACTCAATTGGAATTTATCACTGGGAATGCAAAGGGTAGTAACCAAGAAAAGCCTCAAAAACATTAAACTAATAAAGGTCTCCAGGTGAGCACTCAAATGACATTCATTACATCCACAGTTAATTGTGAGGGAAAAAACCCAACACACAACAGATGGGGGCAGGAAAAAAAGGAAAGAAAAACACTAAATTAATTGGTTTAGTATTCTCAGATGGCAAGTAAATAAAAACTTCAGCTTAAAGTTATGATGAGCATGAACACTACATGACAGACCTCCTTAAGGAAAGAGACAAACACTACAGGTTACCCGGGCAAGCACCTAATAATTGGCCTCCCCGTGACCATTAGGAACTGTGTTTCATCCACGGCCTCACAAAAAACTAACTTACCCATTCAACTAATTGTCACAATTTAATGAAATAGAATAGTTTAAGCAGCTAGTGGTTTTGCAGTTGCACCAGAGTAACAAACAGAGATAAGCTGTCCATCATATAGATAAGCTGTTTTTGTGTCCTTCCAGCTAAAGCTTCAGTCTCCAGGTTTCCTGCACCACTTGCCTGGTTTCATGGATTTAACATAAATCGCCATATTCTATGAAAAGGGTGGATTCCCAGTATCAGTAGCCAGATACAGTAACATTTTGTTGCCATTAACACAAAGGGACATTAGGCACATATTCTTAACACAATAATTTAATATGAAATGGGTAAGGAATTAAGATGCTCTGACTCTACAGTGCAGAAAAAAAATTGTAAAGAGATACCATGCTGGATAATGGGGCACTTTAGGACTTGTTTCAACAAGTGCTGGCTAGTTCTGAGTTGTACCTATTTCTGCAATGAAGCCTTGAAACAGACTGACAGCACAAACATATCTTTGAAAGCAGTTAATGATAAAACCTAACTAAGCCGTATGACTCTAAAAAAAAAAAAAAAAGCCATTAATTTGCTAGAAGAATACGATCACCTTATTTCACAAAAAACACCTCTACTAGATAGAATTTATTTATAAAGGGAAAAATCCCACAAGTCAAAAAAAGCCCCACTTAACTGTAAATAATCTGATATTCTCTTGCCCTTTTCATGCCCATTTTTGCATCATGCTCATAATTCAACCTGTATCACATCTGCCTTCTGGCCTCTTTCTGCCCCACCTCTCAAAGAAGTCATTTCTTATTTACTGTTGTGGTAGAAATCAATTTCTTGCACCTGAAAATTGTATTTTCTGAACTTCCTTCCATTTCTATGAAGTTGCTAATCAACTGAGCATCTTAAAGTGTAAGATGCTTGTACTTCAGTGGACTTTGGAAGAAAATATCAAAATTGTCCTTACAAGGATGGAACTCTAAAGACCAATTTAGCAATCTTGACTACTGAATCATTAACATACTAAATCTGCATTGTGCTAATTATGAGAATTATCTCTAACAATAGCAGAATTTGAGGAAAGAAGAAAATGCAACAAAATCACAGAGTCAGAACTAATACTCTGTTCACTAAAGTGAACTGGGCCTTTTCCTTAGTTATGTTTTCAACAATAGGTTGCCCAGAAAGGCCTGGAACATCCACTAAACAGCAGCATCACAATAAAATACAGTACTAATTCAAAAGCCTAATACTAGTTTATTACTTTTAGAAACTGTTGCCCAACAGGTACAACAGCAGTAAAAGATAACTAGAGAACATACAGCTACAGGAAGCTGTTAATTTCTTTACCTTTCCTAGTTTTCTCTTTCAGGTAAGAGAGAAACATTGACCAGGCATGGCATGGCTACAAGTCTTTTTAAGTACAGACTGCAATGAAGTTGCATTTTCAGCAGCTGTTAAAATCAATGCTTTGAAAAAGCCCTTAGTTTCTATAAGACATTGTGCAATCAAATTTTTTCTGGCCTCCAGTTCAAACCTTGTAGCCTTTTCACCCATTCTCTAGAATAAAGTATATACATATATACACACACACACATACATATATACACACACACATACATCTCCATATATACATACACACACAAGTAACCTCTGGCCAACAAACACTACATTTTGTTTATACTAAATGTATATTTAAATATAAATAAAAGTATTCAATTCAAATAGCAAATGCTTATTCCAGCATCATTGCTTGTACCTAATGTTTATGCTCTGGAGAGCATGTTTGTTACCTTCTCAAGGATCTTAACATTTATACACTTATCATTATTAAATAAAGATTTAGTCTGGGGTTAAACTTTCAACTTAAGCTCAAGCCTCTGTTAGCAGAGGACATATACATAATGAAGAGCATCAGCATGTTATTAACACTAAGACACTCCACAAGAGGTTTCTGCTATTGCAGCAAAGATTGTCAGGGTTATTGCAGAAATTAAGTTTAGCTTGTTAGTAGGAGTCAGCAATTTTGATTGTCTGGTTGAAGAAAATCACAAACAGACTAAGAATGAAATCCTCCGTGCAAACTGGGGAGGAAAAGAAAGTGCATGAGAGCATGCAACAGAGTAATATATATCTAGTGTGCCCTGGAATGAAATGGGAAGTACAGTGCTGCCTTGAAATCTGTATGTAGTGGGAAAATGCAAGTGAAGGCTCAAAGTAATGCATCGCCGAAATCAGCATTCTTCCTTTTCTGTTCTTTTGGTATGATTCAAAACTTCACACAAGCTGGAAAGAAATACTCATCTGACATTGCCAATATAGGTTACACAGCAGGAGCAACACACAGACAGAAAGAAAACAGGAACCTGCAGTTTAAGCAGAGCATCTCAGAAAACCTGAGACACTTTGATGCTCGGCATTACTGATGCAGGGCAATCAGCCAAAAGAATAGCTTACAAAACACAGCGAACATCTGCTAACCACCCAACAACTCGGTCAAAAATATAAGCAAACAAGAGCAAAACCAGGACCTTTTAAGTTTGATTCATTCTCAAAACAGACATATCAGGCAACACTCCAGCTCCACAGAGGAACTCCTGCTTAATATTTTCAACCACTTTCTGCTCTGTCCTCTGCTATTATTTATTAACTATTTGCAGTTACAGAAGCAGAAAACCCATTACATACTAAGGCAGTGCTGCTCCAACCATGACATTGCACATGAAAAAAACAACCTCTTAACACACAGACTTTATTATAAGGCTGCAGGTACCTATCAATTTTTTGACACAGTGCTATTTCTGACCAAGTTCTTGATTTCATCAGGGAGTTCTGTAACCAGCTTTTAGCCTTATGTGTAATTAACCAGATAAATATTATTTCTGAACAAGTTGTTCAGAGTGTCTTCCCCCCAGAACAAAGAAAAAAGGTGAAAACCAAAAAATGCTTGGTATGTTTGGATAAATAACACATGCACTGTCCTTTCTACAAGCCAGGGAAGTGTGTCAAGTGTACAAGACAGTAAACAAGTATTATTTTAATGAACCCTTAAAAGTATGGTGAGACCAGAGTAATGATGTTTCAGAATACACAAGTGTGTTTATGTCTGTATAATCTTAGTATTGCCACTTTATGTACTAACTCCCATCTCACTTAATAAGGATGTTTGTCTTGCAACACCTGAACCTTGAGAGTCCTGCTTCACCAAGTATTATAAGCCTTCTATAAGTATGTTGTTTACTTGTGTTCGTGGTATTAAAAATTTAATCCATGAAGCTCAGTGCTTATACAATCTGAGAATTAGGAAATTTCTGCCTCTTTGGATGTGGAAGTGTTGTATCTTACACCGTAAAAAAACCCAAAATTTAAAGGAATTAGCTGTGCTTACTAAAAAAATAGCCCATAAAAAAAAATACACACTTCCATATTGTGTATGGTTAGAGAACACTGACATGACAGCTAAACTAGCCATTCCCCATGTAAAATAGGAATGCCATGGGAAAAAAACAAATGAGATTAGACAAATAAGCCAGGTTTGTTCAAATAAAAGCAACAGGTGCTTTCCAAAATACCTGTCATATATATATTTATAAAATCAAGTCAGCAAACATACCCAAGGCTACAGACACTTTGAGATACACAGAGGCATTACAGCAGGTGCAGACAGGTCACCTTCTCAGAAACAGTTTCAGAGCTGCCATCCCTCTGATCAGGACCCAGAACTGTGGTGTACCACACAGTGACATCAGAAAGAAAAAGCCAAACCCTTGCTTACTCACAAATTATAATTTCCCATGGATTTTCAGGCCTCAGGTTTTTATGATAGCTTGAAATCAAACTCATGGGTAATGTCTTTGGGCAGAAAGATTGTTTCAGACCACACTTCCAAAATCTGGTCAATGTATTCCTTCAAAATGTAACCTATAATGTATTTGCTGGCTTTTAATCAGCTTCCTGTGATACACACTGATCTGTGTTTATGTCTGCTCTCCCCAGCACGACTGTTTCAAGAATTTGACTTGTCCAGCACAAGTATTGGTGAAATCAGATCTAAATGATAGAAACATAACTCAGAGCTATCTCAGATTAACAGTACACATTATTCTTGTTTACAAACAACAATACATCTCCCACAGCCTCTCCCCCCACAGTGTTCAACAGTTTCCAAAGTGTCAACTTGGGACATTTTTTATTGCTAAAATTCAGCAGGTTGTCATGTTTTGCCTTGATTTATGAAGAACAATATTCCTTTACAAGTTAACAGATTATCAATAATTTCCTCCTTTTGAATCTGGGGGGAATACCACTGAGAGACAGCTAATGGCAAAGAATCCTACAGGCTAGTTGCATATTAAACAAGTGCTTTGAGACAGTTTGTCAGCTTCATGTGGAATTTTATTTAGTCATCAATCAATATGAAACACCTGTGAATACATTCTCGTCAAGCCTGAAATCAAGCAAAAAAATGAGAGATGACTCATCTAACAAGATAAAAAGTACAACACTAATGAAAGACAGGCTCTCAAACAACCACCTACACTCAAGTTATACATTAGCCCTGTACACATGCTAAACTGAAGCCTATGCTAAGTTGTGGTCTTATACTAACCAAAGTCATTAACTACAACATAGTTGTTAGCCAAATTAAATCCATTCCTGTTCATTTAAAATTTTCATATTTCAGGCCACTGCATACAAGCACGGAGAGTAAGCACTCCTAACAAGAGGCATGGGCAAAGCTGGGGGCCTTCAAAGATAATCATTGCAGCACTAACTCCATCAGAGACAAATACACCTGCTATCATGGACATCAGCAAAAAGCACTAAAGAATCCTACACTTCTACCAATACCATAAAAATGTTAGCAGGGTTGAAGACTAGGATTTTTTTCAGATCTTATCTAAACTGTCAGAGGCCAACACCTCTGCAAACACACGGTACTAAAGGAAGGAACTGACAAATATTCCACCACAAGGAGCAATCTATGAAAGACCAGTAAGTTCTTACAAAAGAAAAATGAAGGATGAAGATCATCTGTAAAACATTTTGCAGTAGCAAGGCAACACTCGTAAACGACCCTTGTTCTGAACACTAGTCAGAGTGCTAACAAGTTCTTTCCTAAATTAAAATATATACAAGTCACGCTTCCAAATACGATCTTCCATACTTTAGGTTTGATACTTTAACTGCAGACCAGACTACAAGCAAGCCTCAACAGTCATGGCCACACAGTAACAACCAAATCTAAAGATCAAGACCAACTTCCATAGACTGCAAATTGAAAGGAAAGCAGCAGTATGCCAGGGCAGGTAGGTCAGAAGTTCAGCGCCACTGTCTCCAGTACTGGGCCCACAAAGACCAGCCCTGCATGACCAGGCAGACTTTGTGATACGCTCTTACATTAACCCACAGTACTGGAGAGAGCGTGGCCTCTGCGACTGTGGCTGGGGCTGCACTACAAGTATGCAGACTACCCTGCATTTCAAACAACAAATGTGTGCTCAAGTCATGATCTAGAGGATTGTACAAAACTTTTTGTAACTTATAATCTTATACACTTTGATTGTACCATTACCTGGAGAAAGAGAAGCAGTAAAGATTTGAGCACTCTTGAGTGCTTGAGGCACTCTTGCTGAAGTAATATGAATGAGTAAAGGCTATCCTAAATGAAAGCTTAGTAGTGAGAGGATTAAAACTACAAAGTGCTTAAGATCAGTTTTGACATTGTGACTAAAGTACCCACTAAGAGCAATTAAATAAGAGGGGAAAATAAATTATCAGGTTTTTTTGCTTTTAGAAAGCCATTAAAGGACTGAAGAGTAATTCCACTTCTGAAGCTTTAAAACTGATCAGTGAAGTTGGTATTTTCTATTACCTGTCAGATGCAGACAAAACAACAGGTAAGCACTTCTAAAAGTGTCAATTTAAAAAGTTACCAAATATCTGAGAGTGACATACACTGCTATTCCTGCTCAGCTCAGTATGCCAGCTTCTTTACAAAGTGAGAACAGCTTTGGTGGTGTTAGGGAAGCAGACCCTGTATTTCTTCAGGCTTTACAGCAAAGAGGCATTTGATTCACCTGCCCCTCTTGCACTGAACTGGACCCAGATGACACAGTCAACATCCCAGGTAACTACAGGCAAAATGACTCACATAATCTCACTTTACATAGCTTTTCTCCAATGAAAATGCAAATAAGGAACAGCTAGGATTTTTAACTTATTTTTGAAGTTTAAACAGCACTCCAAATTAGTCAAGGAGTACAGACTCCAACAGAAAAAAATATAATTAATAATTGCACATCACTACATATAATAATGACCAAAAATATGACATTTCCCAGTATACCTATTACTAGATAGGCAAACATTTAACAAAATGCTGAATCACCAGAGTAAACCTTTAATCCATCCACAATGCAAAGAAAAAAATAGTGCCAAACAAGGAAGTCCCCGATTATAAATGTGTATCACTCATGAATACACCAAAGAAAGATTTTACACTACTGAGATGCAAGAAGTATGCCAGATGAAGGTGCATATGAAGCCAAGTGGCATTTTCAGTAAGCAAACATAATATGATAATTTTTGCTGCAAATGCTAAAGACTTAGCGGGATTCCAATAATCAAACTGGCTTTGTAACTGGTGTAATTTAGGCTTCTAAAAATAGTTCTGGAGTAATTAGGAGTACCTTCTGGAGTGGAAAATACACCCACACATCCCCCCCAGCATTTCCTCTAGATGTTCAGACACATGAAGGAAGTGTTCTGCTTTCCTTTGATCTTTCCTTAATTAAAACATGCAAATAAAAAATGAAAGTACACATTCCTCACTGGCTCAAACCTCCCCATATCACTGAAAGATGCAAGTAATACAAAGAAAAGTGATAATAATCATGTAGTCCAGTTTTACACTGGAGGGATTTTGCTTTTTTTTCTCTACAGCAAATCATAACAATGTTTGACCTCAGTTCTTGGAAACTAGGATTGTTCGACTCTCTTACCTTCCAACAGAAAGACTAGCACTTCTTTGGTTAATTTTAAGACTATTTCAGTGTCTGTTTAAACTGGTGAATCAAAACTGGGCAGAGGTCAACTTTTGAAATCTTGTATCAATTATTACATTGGTGGATTTTTATCAGGTCCTGCAACAGAATTATAAACTATCAGGAACATTTCTTGCTCTAAATCTTAAATATTTCCCTTACTAATTCACATTTTTCCAGAATTAAGGCATTGAGAGCTATTCAGATCGCTGTTTCCATTACTCATTCCCCATCTTTCACTTAATACACTAAGGTCTATCAAATCAGTAGCTTACTGACATTAGCAGATCTAGTTACATACTTTTTGTCCCTTATTCCTCCAAAGAATATTAATCTTTGGTAAATGCCTCCACAATACTACAGAGGAATAGATGATGTCAAGTGTTTGCTGAAATAAAACTTCACAGAAGTTAGTATCAGTTTTAATACTTCCAACAAACCCTTGCATTTGGTACTACCTGACAGTAATTCCTCCTAATATTTCATTTTTCCAATTTTCTCTTGGGAGAACAGGAAGGTTTTTCTATACTGTCAAAAGCTGAAAAAAAAAAATCAGAAACTCCCTCCTCCCACCTCCCAGTTAGTACTTCATGCTCCCATACTTCTCCATGGAGCATGGTGATAACTTCTATCTGAAGCCAAGGAGATCAACTTTTGGGTGCAAGAAAAGAGAGCAAAGAATTCATAAACATGAGCATTAGCTGAGATTGTCAGAGCGGCTGAGCAAGCACCTGACAGACACAGTCTAACAGGCACGTGTCTTCCACCATCTTTCGTAAACCACTATTCATGACTTGCCTTCCACTTCCCACCTTTTAAATTACCCAGGAAGTGCAGAAAAGCTCTTTCATAATGTGAGAGTAATTCCCACAGTGCCTCAGCACCACAAGGCTCAACATGCCCAGACAAACACAAGTGTCACAGGGCAAGCCCCAGGTGCCTGCAGGAAGCTACACAAGCTGAGAAGTGCAGAAGACAACCCTTTCCATGCTTCCCACAGCACAGTCACTGCAAAACCTCACCCCACAGTAAGAGCAGGCCGTAGGGACTTATTTACGGGGGAGAAGCTGACTAAGAAACAGAAGACAGAAGCAGAGGAATAGATGCCCTGGCTCTCTTGTAACACACCAAAATCACAAAATGCATGAGGTACAGAATATGAAGGAAGAATAAATATGCAGTGGTGACTAAAAAGAAAAAAAAAAAAAGCTAGGGGAACTTCAGAGAAATGTCCAAAACAAAGATACAATAGAAGTTCCAACAGGTACAGGCACCAAGATACACAACTATTCCAGAAATTCACCACCACATGGATGACAGTTTTATATATCCATCCCTTCTTCAACATACATAAGCTAAGGAATATCACAGGGGTTTTTTTCTATCTTGCTCTCTTACTCAGCATCAGATTTAATCTGTATTTTCACACAATGCATTTACTGAAAAATCACACTGAGAAGATTCACACTTATACTTTACTAATTAGTACAAAAACACATGACTTCCCAGAAAAAGAGATTTTAATCAGACCCCAGGCTACAAACATGAATCCAAGAGGTAATAGCTTACAGCAAGGAAAAACTCAAGACTACACATAGCCTTCCCCTTCCCCATCACACATTCCAGTATCACTTCTGTACAGAGGGCTCCATCTGGAAGCAAGACTTCAGCTTGCACTAATTTCCAAGTCCCTGAGAGCCATGACCAAATGCAAGACCTGAATGTAAACAGAGGAAAAGAAAACCTGATCTGGTGCATACCATGCTGCTTTATTAGTTCTTCTCAATAGACTATGACAGCTGAATTGAAACACTGCTGAACTTCAGTAAAAACCCCCATCTCCCAAAACACAGCTGGAGTTATACAAGGCAGCTCAGCCCACCTGATAACACATGACTAGCATAAAGTGCTTCTGTTCTTCCCCAGCAACTCCTCTCTTTTCTCTCCAGCACTGCACTCATCCAGTTCCTTCATGATGTGGCCCACCCTGACAGCTTTGCAGAAAACTAGCTTTTTCAGTGGATTAGTTGTTGAATTGCCACACTGAGGGATCAGGCAGTTGTTGCTGTCAGTGAAGGGAAGGCTGCAGGAGGAAGATTTTCTCCTTCAGCAGTAACAAGCAGCTCAATCAGCTTAGCAAGCTCAGACAAACCAGTCCAGATCACACAACAGAAGGAACCTCAAGTCTCTTCTACCTGATCTTGTCCCAGGTGTACCATCCTGAGATCAGAGCTGTCACAGGAACCAACAGCTGCAATGACACCAGCTAATGCTATTTAAAGGCCCATGAACCTTCAGCAAGCAATAATTTGCCAAAGTACCTGATAGTCTCACAACCACCTCTGAACTGGAAAAGAAAGCAAAAGAACGTAACCCCAGGCATATATACATAAAGGCCTCCCTCCACTGCACATTACAATCCTTTCATAACAACATAATCCAATTTTCCAACAAACATAGCACAAAAACGTTTGTGGTGACATCTCATACAATAGCTACTACAGTTCTTAGTCAAGGAAGCCCAGAGAGCCTGACAACTCCTCACAAAGGAATAAAACAGATATTAGTGTGGTCTGGTCAATGACAGCTGTTCACTGAAAAGAACTGAAATTCACCCACAGAAGACAAGCAGGTGTGTTCTGGACAGCATTTCCAGGTGCAGCAGAATCCTCTTACAAAGTAATCATTTCACCTTACATTCCCTCTGCTCTTTTCTATCCTCAAAAGCCAAGTATCAAAACTAGTTTTGCTTCTGATTTCCTTCATGGGCAATATTATCTTATTTGAAAAGACACCATCATGGCAATGGCAAAATTCTGCAAATACAAAGGAAATATTAAATGACCAGTTGTAAGGGTGTACAATTTCATACTAATAAGGAAGAACCATGGTCTATTACAGAAATCACTGACAGTAGAAATATAGAGCTGAGCTTCCTGAAGTGCTTGTACATGGAATCACAGTATTTTCTTATGCTCTTTGAGCTCAACTGCAAAGAGAATGATATGAAAACAGCAACTTACTTTCAATAAGTGTTAAGAATGCAGTTTCTCTTTTCCAACGTTTACAAATCCAGTGTCTAACTTTCCAACACATCCCATACTATTGTGCAAAGTACTCATGGACTCTTTCCTTACTATTTTAAGCTGCACTAACAACTGATGTGGTGACACGTGAAAGACCTACCAGGGACAACGAGAATGGAGGAAGCAAAAGAAGCATCAAACAAGAATCCTAATTAAATGGTTATTAACCTTACAGAAAAACTTCTTACAATCAAACATTTTTGATGGAAAGCTGACTTTGAGCATGGTTAAAAATTTCACAGGGCAAGGAGAAAGGGAAGGCAGGAAGTAAGTGACATCAAAAAAGGTCCTCTTAAGAAATCTGTATACAGTCTTATAAACCAAGTGACAACTGACTTCCTTTGGCAACTGGCTTTGATTTTAGAAGTAAAGCATCAAAAACAATATGCTTTTAGCTTACAAGAGTCTCTGTCCAAAGGACAACAAGTAGGAACAGTTAAATTAAAATACCCTAGGAAAAAGATGTTTGTTTTTTTTTCCTTATCTATGATAATACATGAAAACAATATTTTTCATTCACTCTATTCAAAACATCCACCAGAAACTCTCAGAGCCAGTAAAGCACAAATTTTCTAAAGCACCTGAGAGGATGCTTTCTCCTTTGCACTACTGGTCTGGAAGCCTGTAATACAGGCAAAAATGAGACTCAAGAATATTTTCCCAAGTGCTTATCACACTGTAGCTTCATTATGATAAAAGCTGTATGCAGGCATGGTCTCTTGTCCAAACAAGCAAAATCTGACCCTTCCTTCAGTGAAGGTTAAATGTTCCAGACACCTCTTTTCTGCTACCTAGCACAAGGTTATGATACACATAACCAAAACAGATAGCTATCCCACCACCTCATCAGCAACAGTACACAAGCTTGTGTCACTAGCTCCAAGTTCCCTGTAGACCCTTATAATGAAGTCTTACTGACTCACATGGCACTGCAAGCAAGAAGGAAAAAAAAGAAAAAAGCCTGCCATCCAGATTTTCTTCTTTAGCCAGCCCCATTTATAACCACATTAGATGCTTTTCCAACTCCTAGGCCATGACATTGTCATGTGATCTTCTTTCTAAATTTCTTCAATTGCTCTGCTTTCTTTTGTACAAGAAGTTTTATTTTCACTTCCAGTGATGCACTTGCTTTTCTTGCCGTCTCCCTTCACTGCAGATGTCAGTAAAAGGTAGCTCTTTAGATCCTCTGGGGATATCAAGCAAGATCCAATTCTTAGATTTTTACTTTTCTCCCGGAGAAGCATCTTTGAATATTCTCCCCATACTCAAAGAACACGTAGAAGAGTTTCCATCGCGCCTCTGTCCACCCATTTTGATGCACGTTTTTGAAAAAGAGCAGCTCAGGTGCTGAAACGTTACGACCCCTGTATGTTCTACGTCCGCCAGGGTTATCGCGTTTCCGTGCACAGCCCTCACTTGCTGTTCTTCAGTCCTTATCTGCACCAAGCGCCCCGCTGACAGCAGAGGCTTTGTGCTCGCGCTTGGCGCACAGCGCTGCCCAGGGCAGGCAGCGCACCGAACGGGCCGGGCTGGCACGGACCACAGCGGGGCACCGGCTCCAGGCTCGGACCACAGCGGGGCACCGGCTCCAGGCTCCTGCTCAGGCAGGGTCATCCTGCAGCACACGGCACAGGATTGAGTCCTGACCGTTCTTGAACATCTCCAGTGAGGGAGACCGCACAACCTCTCTGGGCAATCTGTTCCAGTGCTCGGCCACCCGCACAGCAACCCGGTAACACGGGAGGGGGCGGAGGAGAACCTGCACGCACCGTCTGCACACGCACTCGGGGCATTAAACGTCGCCTTTCGGCAAAGGCCGAGGCCTCACGTCAGCAGCGACCGCTCTGGGCCGCCGAGCGCCCGCCGCCGGCCGCGGCAGCACTCGGGCCCCGAGCCCGCGGCGCCCCTCCCGCCGCCGGCGGCCGCCGCTGCCCGGGAGCCCCGGGGCGGGCCGGGCCCCTTCCGCGCCACCTCCGGCGGCTCCTTCCGCCTGCTGCTGCCACTGCCGGGCTGCCCCGAGCCGCCAGCGGCATCTCCAGGCGACAGCGGCGGCAGCGCCACTGACAGCCCGCCCGCCGCCGCCGGCCTCGGCCCGCCGAAACCCGCGGGCCGGGCCTGTGCCGAGCGCCCTCCCACGGCCCCGTGCGCCAGGCGAGGCCCCCGCGCCCGCGGCGCTGCCCGGCCGCCCTTACCCACTCCTCTTCCCGCCGGAGCCGACGCGCCCGGCCGCCCGCTCCGCTCTTATCCCGCTGACAGCGTCCCGGCAGCCCATGGCGGGAGGTTCCTGCCCGGCCCCGCCGCGCCGCCCGCCCCCGTCTCCCCGGCAACACAGCGCCCGCCCCGCCCCGCCGCCGCGCCTCCGCCGGGCCGGCGCTAGGGCCGCCCTGGGAGTGCCGTGGCTAGCCTGGCGCTGCCGGCTGCCCCTGCTCCTGTCCTCGGGCAGTGACAGCGCCGGGCCAGTGCCACACGGACAGCCGGCCGGCCTGCGGCTCCTGCGGGGCAGCCAGACGGGCGGGAGGTGCCCCTAAGCCGCTTCACTCCGCCGCTACCACCCTGCCCGGCTTTAACATCAACATTAAAAACGCCCTTAACATGCGTGTCACGTATCCGTGGCCATCCGCCCGCTGGCGGCGGCCGGGCTGCTGCGAGCCGCTGTCACTGCAGCGCTGCGCTGGCTCACGGAGGGATCCGTGGGGTTTGAGCTCCGTGTCGGTGTTTGCTCAGAGCAAATTCTTGGAGCAGGTTACGGCTGCGGAGCTGGGCTTTGGCACTCGGCTGGAATGCCCAGAGGAAACGGTTGCTGTTCCATCAACCCCCTGACAGAACAGGTTCGCGTAGGCAAATAAATAAACGGTGAGCCCGGACTGCATGTCACTGTTCTCGCCTGCTTCAGGAATTCACCTTGCATGGCCGGGGCACTCAGAAAGTGAGAGCAATACAGTACGGGCAATGTTAATAACAATATGCTTCATATATTCATGCATGCCTAGGTTTGGCATCACCATCTTGATTCTTGAAATCACAAAAAAATATACATACAGAGGGTGAGCAAGTGTATCCTCGCATCCTTATGCCTCTCCCTGGTGCATTGGTCTCCTACTCCCTGACCTTTGCTGCCTTTTCTGGTGCGGACTGTGTAATTGCATTTTGCTTATCATCCCAGGGCCTGCTGGCTACCTTGGTGTCATATTGGCTTTGTAAAACTCTAAGCCAGGCTGCCTGCAAGGATTACACGGATGGACAGAGACAGATCTTGGGAATGCTTCAAACAGCAGGATCCCAGGACCCACCTGCCAAAGTAAGTTTAGATACACACGAGGTAACAGCAGCTAAGTCTTGCAAATATAAACTTCAATCTGCCTGTACACCCTGCTTCTCACACTTTTTCCCATGGCATCTACTTATGGCCATCTTTTTCTCCCTTGGCACCTGCTTTTGGCTGTTGTCCAGGTTTGTGCTCACCTTATTGACAGGGAGCAAACTATCCCTGTGAGATGGATACTGGGCTAAACAGATCTCTATTCCAAGCCAAGACAGCAATTTCCCTGCAAGGACCAGCTGTGCAGACCCCAAAAGGGTACCTCTCTCTGGGAATTAAGCACCTAGGCAATACTTCTGCACTCAAAAATTGCTTAAATCCCTCAAGAAAAGCAGTCCTAGGCAAGCATCACCAGTATTCCAACAGAACAGGAAGGAAGGGAGAGGAGCCTGGCGCTGCTTTGCTGCTAAGCCAGGTCACACAGCAGTCACAGAGCCACCACAGTTGTGGGAGCCCCAGTGACACCCCATGTCCCTGCTTAGGTACCCACCCTTGAGAAGCTCAGAGAGATAAGTGGCTTTCGGAGGCACCCAAGCTTCTTCAGTGGTCACAGAGAACTTAAAGGAAAAGTGGTTCAGTCAGTGTCCCAGAGTTGCTAATTCAGGCAAACTAAATCCTACTTTTAAGCCAGTTTATTTTAAACTCCTGAAGGACATGGTAGGATTCAGTCCAGCCCATCCCATCTGGCACTGCAGCTGCTGGAGAGGAAAGTGAGCCAAGGTTCCCAAACCCAGGCTCAGGAAGTCCTTGCCCTAATAATTCTCACACAAATCCTCTCTACTTCCTGCAGCTGAGAAGAAAGAAAATTCTCTTCTACCTCAGAACCTGGACTTCCTGTTTACTGAAAAGTTGAGATGCCACTACTTTATCTTTCCTTCAGATCTTATGATGAGGATGAATGCATGTGTGTGTCCCTTACCGCTGGCAGCATCCTGAAAACAGAGGTTTCTATTGGGCTCTCCCACGAAATTCCTGCCTGCCAGTACCTCCAAGGCTCCTTGCTGTTTCCTCTGCAGCTGCCCAGTTTTCCCCAGAAGCAGATGTAGGACAGGACAAATGCAGTGCTTGACATTTGCACATTATCTACTGTTTCTCAAGGAGACCAGTGAAGCTAAGCAGGCTGTACATTGCCTTGCATGATTGTACAGCAAAACTGTCACAGCAGCAATGAAAATGAAGTCAATGGCCAACAGCACATCAACTCACCCTTGGAATATTAGATTTTATAGTGCAAAGAATATGAACATTTTAGATAAATAAGATAAATTCCTGAAAATAAGAGTTTTCAGGGGAGAATTTGCCATCACATACAAACATCTGAGTGAATTTTCACAATTTATTAAAACTTTAGAAGGGAAGTATGCCATAGCCTAAGTAGGACTGCACCGAACAGTTATCATGTGTGTTTAAAAAAGATTATAAACTGTTTGGACTAAAAATATTGTTGAGAAAGATAAGTAGGGGCAATTACAGATTTTATCAGAATGATAATGTTTTTCTCACTTGAATGCTTCAAAGTATAACCTTTCAGCCATGCAGATTTTTTTAATAATTACAATAATTAAAGATCCTGCACAGATGCAACACAAGCCTGCTCCTCAATTTCAAATCAGAGTTTTTCAGTAAAGTACTAAGCATTCTGAATTCATTTACATCAGTATAAATTTGCAGCACCACCAGAAAGTGAGCAGAATGACACCGGTTCATACTAGAATAACTTCAAATCAAGCCTGGTTCTTCTTAGCATCACTGGTTCACTGATGACTGCCTCTATCCTACAAACAGTACCTGAATCTCACTTCAACATCATTCTTCCTGGGTTTCTACTATAATTCTTACTCTTCTGTGTAAATTGAGATGATAATAAGATGGAAAACAAGCAAGGAGCAAGAATACAGGTGGTATTTCCCTACTGTTCTCCTGAACAATAGAACAAGTCCACAACACCTGCACAGATCACACTGGTACCCAAATTCTTCAGTGTGTGGTGCTAATGTTCACAGAGTGTGGATTGAGATCAATGGTTCCAAAATTTTAATATTCAGTCAGCCACTGTCCATTCCTGGAATTTCTTAAGTAGACATTTTTCAATAAAGGTCCGTCTACTCTCATCATGAAGGTTTCAGCTGAAAGCCTTGTGAAGGTAATGTAATGTAAGGCCTAGATTTTGTTAGCCACTTTTACAGTCTCATTTTCTCTCCTTTCCAATGAGTATGTATTTGTCTTGGAAAATTTACCTGTGTTTTTATGATATAATAAAAATAATATTTAAAACTGTGGAGTAATTAATATAATACATGATCTGTCTTAAGTCCATGATCTTAAATCGGAGTGGTTTGTGGAAAGGGAATCTTTTGTCAGCTGAGATGAGCAGCATTTCAGCAGGGAATGAATAAGAGTCTGTTTTCCCAAGGAAGCGCATTACTCTTTTATTCGTATACTACTTTAAAAAAAAACAAAAGAGTGAATAAAGTACAAAACCAGTTTTGCACTTAGGATCAATGAATGGTTAAAAAAACATTAAAAAACACTACTCTAGGTGTGGGTCTATCTATATCATGGGAAGAAGTAGTCTGTGATTATCTACTCACTTCCAGATCAGTGTTGGAGGAGTAAGCTGTTGAATGAATTCAAGGACAAAGAAATACAGGCTGAACGCTCTTCATGTTTGCATTCTTTATGTTTGGCTACAGTGGTATAGAAAGACCAGAGACAAAGAAAAATATTATCTAGTAGGTAGAAAGCAAAGGTGAAATTAAGCCAAAAGTGGCTTGAAGCACAGGAGTTGTGGAAAGTTGTCCTTAGTTGTTTATAATCCTTGTTTAGGCTTGCCTACTGCAAGCAGGACTTGATTTCCAGTCATGCTTAATTTTTCATTGCAGTTATTCCTGGTCAGCACACTCTGATATCAGGATGTTTTTACTGATGGTTCTAGGGCCCAAACAGGACAGGAGGTAGCCAGATAGCCTGGTGGAAACACATTGTATGACCCCTCAACTTGTTCAATATCTAATCTAGATGAAAGAATTGATTACTTGCATTATCAGTTTCTAATCAGTGAGTATACTTTGACCAGCCTTGGCTTTTCCATTTAGAAGGAATTAATCCAGTTTAAAGTTTACTCAAAAACAGCTGAGGTAAATCACTGGCTGCAATGTATGTTGAACTAGAATTAAATTGCCTTTAGTGAAGTGAGTTTGTATGATGTAAGAAAACTTGATTTATACAGAAATGATTGAAGCTAGAATAATTCCCACTACAAAGAAGGAGGGAAACCTAATGAGAAATGCAAATCGTTTAAAAACATAGAGACAGGACTTTGAGTCTCAATTTGCACCTACTCATGGCTTGTAAATGCATGAATTCCAGATCATAGTCTCTTACAGTTACACATTGTCATGTGTCTAACAACTCACATCTGTTCTGCAGTAAACAGTCAGGCAAAGGATGTGTTCTTGAAGTGAGTCAGTACAAGAGGTGAAACTGAGATGAAATCTCATTAAAAGCATGTCAGACTGCAGTTTTCACGTGTCCTTATTAGGCCTACCATTGCCTTTAGCTGGATCTACAACCCATGGGAAAATACTACCTTCCTAATCCACTGCAAAAAGCATATCTGCAGTTCTCAATAACACACATGCTTTATATTATCTTTTCACAATCAATTTCTATGAAATATAACTAATAGAAAGTAATATTATTTTTTAAAACTTCTTTTTAGTATTGGAAAAGTTCTAGCAGATTTTAATTTTCACCTGTTATGCACCATTTCTGAGTTTTTGCGCTGCTCTTCTTGAAAAATTAAGATTGTACTTCAGAGTTTAGAATGGGTATATATTTTATAAAGAGCAAACAATACAAAAATAGGAAATTCACAAAAGCATGCAGACGCCCCTGAAAGTGACCTTGTTTCCAGATGTGTATTTCTGTCATAATTTGCTTATTCATTCATAGCCTAATAGAGCTTATCCCCAAGAATTTTTTTAGGATAACAATCTGTTTTTTAAAGTAGCATATCATCAGAATGGTAGCTCTGGGAACTGCAGGTCCAAACCCCATCAACAGTATGGTAGGGGTGATGGGAGTATATATTTGTTTGGATAAAGCTTAGCCAAACTTTCTTGTTGAATTCTTTCACCCTGTTTCTCACATTTCCAGTGTATCTATCCTTTTCCCACTTGCAAGAAAGAAAACCCTATTTATTTTGCCTGGACACAGCTGGAACAAACTGATACTGCTCACTATTCTAGTGACAGCTGAACGTTCTTCATTGCTGTTTAGTTTGACACATGGGTACAGTGTCTGGTTTTGTATCAAGGCAAATACCTCCAGTGTCTTTTTCACTGTTTCAGTTTCCTGATGGATTCCAATTTCACCTTCAAAATGGCCAGTCTGGGTCCCAGCAGACCTGTTCAGCCCAGCATCAGCTGCCTGCAGAAGGCTGCATGAACAGGACACGTGAATGGTGACCCTTAGTGCCTGTTCCAGTCTGCAGCAGTCTGAGTTCAAGAGCAGCCTGGGACAGATGGGGTCTCTTCATGGTTTATAGACTTTGATTCATTTTTGTTCCATTGATTTGTCCAGTAGCTGTGTGAGCCCTGAAAAGCCTCTGGCACCCAGCAAGTCCTGCAGTGTTCTAAAGTTGACTTACATGTCTGGTGAAAAGCACCTCTTTAATTTGTTTGGGACTTTTTACCTGCCCATTTCTCTTAGTTTTATCTAGTTCTTCTGCTTTGTGGAGGAGGGAATAATGACTCTATGGTTCTTCTCCCTACATTGCTCATGTTTTTAAGACTTCTTGTCAAATCTCCCATCTGCTTCTTTTTTTCCACACTGAAGAGTCCCTGGCTATTTAACCATTCACTGTGTACCATTTGTCCAGCTTTCTTGCCCTTTATAAAACTGTTTGTCATAACTTAGGGATCTCTTCTGCCCAAGTAATAGGACTTCTCTTTTCAGCACTTCTCTCTCTGCACAAAATGTTAGGATTCGTTTGACAATATTGATTTTTTTCCTGCCATTTTAACCCAATCACTCATAGCAGGAAATCCTTCTTTTTCTGGCTGACTTTCATTTTTGCTTCCTAGAGGAATTTGCCATCTCTCACCTCAGACTATGCATTTGTTTTCAGATAACTTCTATGTCAAACCAAACAATTTCAGGGACAGATTTCTGAGACTTCGCTGGGGGCTTCCATCTCCTTCCTATGCCCAAAAAAACTCCACCAAGATGTGAGATTGTTTTTCCTACAAAAGTTATATCCATTTTTCTTCATAATATCACATATACTTATACACCTACTAATTACATTATATATTATCTTTTCTACCAATTTCTTCAATATTTCTACAATCTTTTTTTTTAAGGCTTGACCTCTTTAAATATCATGAGTTTCAGTATAGTCAGTGTGACATTAGAAAGACTCAACAGCAAAACTTTGTCTTTCACAAAAATAGTCACTCTATATTGATTAGTTTTTGTTGATTTTTTTTAAAGAAAAGTACATAATGCAGGTCAACCACACAAACCTATTAATCACAAGACTATGAATAAATTATGAGGCAAACATTACAATTTTCTGGCACACTGACTATGGCTTTTACCAATGTATTAATGCTACATAAAAACAAACAAAGAAAGCTGTTTAAAATATTTCTGCATAAGGCTGATACTGCATTTCTCCCTGTGATTTCTGATTGTCAATCTAATAGTTCTGCTTCCAGTCCAGCAATTATTTTCTTACTGACTTTCCTTTGTGGGAAAAGAAAAAGTTATTCAGCAAAGATAAATGTTCAATGTTTGCAAACATATTTTCCTGAGCATTGGGTATCTCCATCTTCAGAAGACCTCCATGCACAGAACGCTAAGCAGTACTCAGGGTGCTGGTAAAGCAGACAGAGCAATCACAAGAGTGCTTTCAAATGCTCCTCTGGTGCTGGGACAGCTCATGGCTGCCTGTTCCCCATGGAGGAGGTACAGGTGAGGAGTCAGGGGGAGGTGGGGGTCTGGTTCAGTGCCTGTTCCCCAGCAGCCACAGTGTTTGTGGGTGCTCATGTCAGCACTGCAAAGAGGACGTTTCCCCAGAGCTGCTTTAGTGGGGACAGACTGTTGCCCTCAGCCCAGAAGCTCCAGATATTTAGAGATGTTTGGTTCCCTGTTGGTATGTTATGCCAGCTTCACATTATCCATGAATGTCAAACCCAAGTGGGTAAAGACTCTTTGGTGTAGTGGATGGTGGCTGAAATGTAAGTATGGTGAGGCCTGGCAGATTGTCTGCATCACACCCACCCAATCCCATGATGGCAAGTGCCATGTGCTTATGATGGTGGCAGTAACCACAGGAGAGCTGCAAACACACCCTGTGCCCCATGCCACCACCTGGAACACCACCCTGGGCCTTGGAAAGCAAGTCTTATGATGACATGGTACTCCAGAAGGAGCTGAATCAGACAATGGAACTCATTTCCTAGACAATCTTAGAGACACATGGGCCAATTTAGTAGTTGTACCACATTCCCTGTCATGCACCAGTCTCTGGAAAGACCCAACAATGTAAAGGACTGTTAAAGACTACACTGACAGCAATGGGTGATGGGACATTCAGACATTGGGGTACACACTCAGCAAAAGCCACCTTGTTAGTCAGCTCCAGAGGGCCAATAGGGATGGCCCTGCCCAATCAAAACATTTTACATACTGTAGGAACAGATAAAGTTCTTGTAGTACATATTAAAGACATGCTGGGCAAAACCTGGAGTAGTCCTGCCTCAGGCAAAGGCAAGCCCTACCATGGGACTGCTTTTGCTAAAAAATCTGGATGCACTTGGTGGGTGATGTGGCAGGATGCAGAAGTCTAGTGTGCCCCAAATGGATTTGACTTTGGGTGAAAATAAACAATTAATTACAGTGTGTTATAACTACCCAGTTGTAATATTATATATATGGTGGCTATGTGTGCATTACCTCACTGAGCATCTCATGGCATCAATCTTAGCCACAAGCATTCTAGGGATCTGAGTCTGACTTCCCTCTGATTGCCATGTTCACACCAATGAAGAATGGGCTTTGATAAAACAGCAAGTGCAGCAGTGCTGGAATGAGAGCTGACTCAAATGTGCACCATGCAACAGTCCAACCCCTCACACCATGTTTCCTGCATGAAGAACTGTTATCAAAGATGAAGGCCAAAGTCAGGGAGTAAAAGAATTCCATAAACTTTTTTTTTTTGTGTGTGTGTGTGTGTGTGTGTGTGTGTGTGGACATTTAATGAACATTTGACAGAGGCATTTCATAGACTAAGAGAATTACGTTTGTATGAATACCTATCAAAACAGATGAATAGGCAAGGTGATGGGATAGTGGGCAGTGTGAAACTTGGCATGATATAATGGTATGGAAAAAAGGGTGGATATTGTCCTGGTTTCAGTTAAGGTAGAGTTAATTTCTTCTCAGTAGCTATTACAGTGATGTGTTTTGGATTTGTAATGAGAATGGTGTTGATAACACACTGATGTTTTGGTTTTTTCTAAGTAGTTTATCCTTAGTCAAGGACTTTTTTTCCCTTCTGTCTTGCTTTGCCAGTGAGGAGGTGAGCAAAAGAAACTGGGAGGGATCCAAGCTGACCAGATGGATATTCCACACCATAGAATGTCATGTGCAGCATATAAACTGAGGGAGTTACCTGGAAGGACAGCTGACCTGGGTTTGGGAAGGGGGATCTGGCATTGGTCAGCAGATGGTGAGCAATTATATTGTGCATCACTTTGGATTTTCCCATTATTATTATTGTTGTTGTTGTTATTATTGTTATTATTATATTTTCAATTATTAAAATGTTCTTATCTCAAGAGAAAAGTTTTATTTGCATTCTCCCCATTCCTTTGGTGTTAGGAGAGAGGCTGTGTGATGTTTCATCTCCAGCTGGACTTAAAACCATGACACAGCTTCAGCTCTGGCACAGTGGGGGAACCTGACAACTAAAATGATGATCCTGGCAAGTGAAAGGGTGCAAGAGAGCCAGCATGGATGGTATGCGGGGTTTGCATTCCCTGTTTTAGAATAAACCCAGCCCATGAAGTAGACTCTGTAATAATACTCAGCCATTGTGCTTTTCTGCTTGCCTGTCTCCAGATTAGCATTTTTTGGCACTAGCACAACAGGGCACAAAACATGCTCTATTTCAGACACTGTCACTTTCTCACAAGAAGCAGGAGACTGTTCCTCAGCAAGAATCTCTCTTACAGTGTTCTGTCTGTTCACCTCCACACTCCTCTTACTATGTTTTCAGTTCTTTCTCCAGGTGTGTTAAGCATTGCCTCAAGCCATGGATTTACTACTATAATGTACCGATCAGAAGGAGACAATACTATTGATTCAAGTCAAGGGAGTGAGCCAGTTTTGCAGTTTTATGCACCTCATTGGAGCTCTGTAGTTATTTAGTTGCATTGAATAATTCAGTGGGTAGGCTGTCTGAAGTGCAGCAGGCTCTATTTCCTGCGAAGGGAAGGGTGACGCATGCTTGTAGGGCTTCAGACATCTCTCCAGCAATCGGCACAGACCTTTTCAGAGATACATACATTTAGAGACACCTCCCAGCACCCATCCAGGACCTCTGCCAAATCTTCTCGTTTTCACACTAAGGCAAAATCCTGTTCACAGTTTTGTCGGTATTACTCTACTGCTGTCAGCAGAGTCATTCCAGAGTCACACAGGTGCAAATGGTTTGATACAATCGTTAGTGTTTCCCTGACCCAGCACACACCATCCTAAACTTTGTGCCCTACTTGATCAGTGTATCTCCCCTGCCTGCTGACCTAGCACACAAGCTGATGCACAGATGCCAAACCACAAATATCAGTCCCCGGGCAAACACCAAAACGTGTGACTCAGGTTCTAACCCTCCCTGAGCCCTCACTCCAGACCTCACCAGAGACTTCCCTGCTAATCTACACCCCAGACAAATGCCCCAGACACCTCCACTCAGGTTGATTTTCCTGCACACCCTCACACACCCCTACCACCACTCCATAACAAGAAGAATGACCCTCCTTGGGGAGCTTTCTTCCTCACAACCATCTTCCCCATTTCCTTGCAGCTTCCCTTTCCCTTAGAAATTAGACATCACCATAAGGAATAAAAACTGTTTAAAAACCTATACAGCGTACCTGATTTCCTCAGACACTTGCTACTAAGAAGCAAAGGGGTAGCAACACAGAATTACATGGGCACCCACCTCCTGGTCTCTCCTCTGTTAGCGTTTGACATGGACCCAGCCAGAGGGAGGTTGCTGCATCTGCACAAACTGCTGCAGTG
Organism: Passer domesticus; assembly: GCF_036417665.1. Taxonomy (NCBI): domain Eukaryota; kingdom Metazoa; phylum Chordata; class Aves; order Passeriformes; family Passeridae; genus Passer; species Passer domesticus. The sequence goes on along the minus strand of NC_087476.1, from coordinate 69,757,430 downwards.
GAACCTTGGATTTTCTGTCAGACTGCTGGATGAAATCACAGTTTCCTTGCTGGCGTGCTCTGGCTCCTTTTCAGCTTCACACAAGCAGCCTGTCCTGCAGAGGCTTGGAATTCAAAAGTCGCTTTTGTTTGTTTTCCTTTGAGTTGGTTCTGCTGCTGTGTCTGCAGTGCTGCTGGAGAAAAAAAAGCATATAGGAAAGGAAGGAAAGACAAAGGATTCCTGCAGGCTTTTACTGTCAGTGGTGCAGGAGGATAAGTAAACAGTGCAGAGAGCTAAAAAGACTGTGCTAAGTGGTGCAAGAGTCTAAAAGCTTTCCAATGAGCCATCCCATTGTGTTTGCTTGAGTACTGTATATAGGTGTATAAAGAGGGAACAGTGTGGCCTTAAGGCCACATTCATGAACTGAGATGGCTGAGTGAAACACTCAAAACTCTGTCCTGTTCTGCCAAAAAGACTCTCGATAAGCAATCTGAGCTGATCTGCAAAAAATGTTTCTGGTCTCCAACTGATGTCATTTTTCCAAGCACAACAATAACAAAAAATGGAAAAAAAAAAAGGAAAACGGTGCTCAAACCACACAATTCAAAGTCTACGTACACCTTTCAGAGTTTACAGTTTTAGATGTCCCCTTTTGAATTTCCAACTGCAAGGACAGCAAGGCCAGGATCCCCTTAGTCTAGGGGACTAGTGTGACTAGTGATTCTAGTCACACTAAAGAAATTATATTTGTTCTAAAATACCAAATAACTTGATCTAAATGTGTATGATCCCAACTGCACAGGCATCAACGCTTTTAGAACTAATACTGGTGAGTGAATTTCAGCAAAACATGAAGAGATCCAGAGTCACAAACCCTGTAAGACAATGATCTGCCTCAGCACTGTGAGTGTGCTAAGGTTTCAAAAACACTAAAATCACTAAATCTTGATGCACCTCCCTGAAACTGTCAGTGTAATATTTGTAGGTCTTATTAAGAATTTATGGTTGAGACTGCTTCTTTGAGCTTTCCTGACACATATGACCATGCTGATCTACCTATTAGTCTTAATTCACTGAATTACCTTTATGGCTTCTCCTGTATAATGTGGACTTGGGATTTGCCTCAAGTATTTGCTGGGCATATTAGTTTTTTACTTTCTGCATATTCACAGCTACATCTCAGGGCACAGTTTCACTAAGCCCAGGTGCTGGAACAGGAGTGCTTGTGCTTGTCTGATCTTGCAGCCAGCTGGATCAGCCCACTGACCCAGCTGAAAAACAATCTGCTGGTTTTCTAGGGCAAGTTTTCCACTGGATCAGCTTGTTGATCTCTTTGATGGCACAGTCACGAGTACTTTGCCAACGCAAGGCAGGAGGGGGACTTGCACCTGCAAGAAGAAGGATGGTGACATCCCTTTTGATTTCAGTCTGCATGAACACCTCTTAAGCCTCACCATGAATGCAAAGTTCACCACACACTCAGACAGATCTTGGATAAGTGCAGCTCTGTCATGCTTGAGTCTGTATTTATAGTCACCAGACATACACCACCTGAACTGCAGAGGATTTACTACAAAATTATAGTCTGAGGGGTAACTCAGGCAATCTCTGAACAAGGAGCAGCTGGTATGAAGCAAGAAGGCACAGATCACTGCCACTGCAATGTTGTTGAAAGCATGTAATCACTATTTAATTTGACTTCTCAGCTTTTATAAGCTTTTGGAAATTTTCCAGATATAAAAGTCCTTTCTTTTCTTATACCAAGAGGAAGCTGCTTCTGAATTTCAAGGAGACAAAATGCAGCACAGGATGCTGTGAAATACTACAGAAAAATTTTCTGTCTGACGCAGAGACCTGAAGCAATTCTTGCATTGGTGCTGCAGTACCTTCAGGTGACCAGGAAATTTGTTTGCACATCTGTCTGGACATTTGTAAGTATTTTGATGGCATTTAGAGTTTTCCTTGGAAATCAGACATCTGCAGTAGATAAATGGATCTTGATCTTTGTCTTACCTAACTTCTCCCTACAATAAATTAGACATGAAGCTGAACTAAAAATTCATATATGGTAAGTGGGGGGAGATAGTAACCCCCAGAGGGCAACTCAGTCCATCCAGCAGATATGCACATATGGGGTGAACTGAACCCTGAAAATGGCCCTCTCCCCTCCTCACTACTAAAGGTAAAAGAAGACAAGGCCTTAAACTGAAGAAGGAAAAGAAGTCCTCTGGACTCATTAAGGGATGGATCTGAACCAAGGAAAACTCAGATTCGTGAGGATGAAGTGGGCTGTGAGGGTAATCTAGAGCTGTGTGTGTCAGGTGCTGTCCAAGCAAGGCTCAGGTCTGTCAGAAACTTGTGCAAGCCTGTTTTATTCTAACTTCTTGATCTATCATTAGCCTGTGGACCTCAGGCTGCTGGGAGGCACCAGGGCCAATGCAGCTGTAAGGGGGTGGGAGAGGGGTCTCTTTCTGGGGTCGTGGCTGTTGTGGGCAGAGGAGGCACACTCTGAGCAGGAGTGCAGAGGCCCAAAGCCAGGCTAGAGTTGAAATCCTGCTCACCCTGAGTGTGTGCCCACCACACTGGAAGACAAGCACAAGCACATGGTGAAGGTCCAGAGTCTGCAGCACATGAAAGTCTGGAAATGCTCTTCTGGCTGAGAGTGAGAGCGTCAGGCTTGCAAGTCTTTATGCATCTTGTACAAAGTCAATTTGTCACTTGCTGGCTCCAGGCCAGGTAGGACATAAATCTTACCGTGAGCACAATTTTGAACAGACATTTCTGCTCAGCCAAGAAGGCGAGTGTGTGTATTTGGGAGCAGAGCAGCCTCAGTGCTGCATGCACCCAGTGCTGAAGCAGTACCATTTCCAGGGCCCACGTGTGTCACCGCTGACGGCAGTGGAGCCTGAGTGATGGAAATGGCTTCCTCCAGGCACAGCAGGTCTGTTGCTATGCTATTTCTGAGCCCTCTGCTTACTTCTGTTACTGGAAAGGACTTACGTTTGTTTCTAAATCCGTGTCTATTGATTAGTGCTTGGCAACTGGCTGCGCAGCTAAATGTAATGATCATAGCTCCTGCTTCTTTTGTTATTCCTGATGCACAGAAAACTGTTCTTTCTTTCTTTTTTTAGTTGTGGGGTGTTCTTGTCAGCTCAGCTTGGCACTGTGCATACTTCACTGTCCAGGGTATTTGGGATTTTCTTTTGAAGCATTTTATACTGGTAATGAAGAGAAAACAAAGTACATAATATTCATTTTGAATGAAGTTGTGACTAAATATCAAAACATACATGAGGTGTAAAACACCACATAACTCATCAGTTTTTACTGCACTAGGTATTTGGTTGGCTCTCTCTATTACAGAAAACACTTGGTTTTCCCAAAAGTATATTAATTACATTCACAAACATTACTGTTTCTACATGTACGTTTTGGCTGAAAAATAAAAGTAATCAGTGGAGTCTGTTAAGATTTGTCTTTAAAAGATACTCATTGCAAGTAGCACATTATAAAATTACCATTACCTGATCAGCTACTAGATCTGTTCTGTACTGGTTTCTTGACTGGAGCATTACACTATTTGTGACTATATCTCTAAATAGCTTTTACTTAGCTCATGCATTCCAGCTCCTTTCCTGAGGAAAACCTGGTATCAGAGATCAGTTATTGGTTACAGTAATTTGTTCAAGCATTTTCTTCAGCAATTTCTACTAACTTTCCTCCTGATAAGAAAGTTAATAAAAATCACAAGTAATATTACATGTGGTTACACAAGTGGTCAAAAGCAATTCTCATAAATGTTTGCTGTAGATGTTCAGTCAGATGCTCAGCAAGACAGCAACAATAGCTCCAGTGTAGTTCAGTGGAAAAAGATTATTTGGGCCATAATTGCATGCAGTGCGTCCCCTCATGTGATGTTCATGCCCCAGCCCTACCCACAACAGCTCTCTAACATCTGCTTTACTGCAGATCAGGTTAGATTATGGTTCTTCAGGACTTGTTGGGGAAGAGGATCAGACTAAGCTCCTTCTGAGGTTTCTTGGGGACCCCATCTATCAGCATTTCCAGGAGTGCTGCTGTACCATTCACCTCTGCTTCCAAACACTGCAGCAATGCCCACTGCAGGTCTCCCAGCCACCAGCCACTGTCTGGGTGACACTGCCTAGAATAAACTAGAAGGTTCTGGATGGCCACCACTGAGGTCCTTTCCAAACTGGCAGAGCTGAGGTGTGGTGGTGCCAAATTCCTGATGAAGACTCAGATAGACTCGTTTCCCCATGCAGCAGTTCTACATTTGCTAGTCTTCTTTGAGACCCAAGAACATCAGTTTTTGGCCAGAGTCTGTATCTAAAAGAGGTCACAAAGAATTGTTTCAGGTGCAGCATGGAGCCATCGCAGCAGGCTGCTCCTAGAAGGTGTCTGATGACAACATCATGAATTTTAGGAGTGGTCTTTGAGGCTTTGGTTCTTCCTGCACCGTCCTATCATGTCCTGAAATCAACTCAGACATCTCTCAGCTATTCATGACCAGTAGGAAATGAAAGCTAATCATCACCTTCATCTGCCTGCTATAAAAAGAACTTTAAACTGGTGTTGGCACTAGGGGACTGAGTGGAGTAGCCCAGCAGACTATATATGCCATCCTCTCCCACTGTAAGGCAGGGTCCCTGTTTGAAAACTTAGAAAAAGCCACTGTTTCAGGGGCCTGGGACTGGTGTCCAAGTCCCCACGATTGTAGACAGAACTCTTATGGACACCATGGAGACAGAAGAAGAACCCTTACATCTGGAATGATGTCTCTACAGTGCACAAGTGAGATCCGTTTTTCTTACACTGGTGGTGCCATACCAGGCCAGCTTTTGAATACATATTTTTCACAAGGTGATGCTGGAGACCAGAGGCTCTCCCCTGTGGCATGCACTCTACATACAACTGCTTTAACACATCCTACTTGTACTGACCATGCTCAGGAAATCCTGCTCTAATACTTTGGATGTCATCAGAAATGTCACCTCAGTAGCACTAATGCTGTCCCAGCCAGCCATAGCAATGCCAGGTCCTTTAAGAAAGCTAGATGTCTGTTCCTGTTAACACAAAATCTCTGAGATGAATGAGAAAGATTACAAAAATTAGAAGATAACACTAATATAGACAGCTGATGCTTTTTTAGCAGCAACATACAACAATTTTTAGTTATCCTTCAAAGGATTTTAATCTTTATCTTGGCAGGATGGTAAACAAAACCACAATCACAGGATATACAAATGACTCATCCCAGGGGGTTATGCTTCTTCAGCTTCAGTGTAATATTCCACTTAAAACACAAAAATACAGAATGTAATTTAAGAGTCAAGAAAGGCTGGGAATGGTACCTTTGGCTCTGTGCTCCAGTGCTCTCACCACAGCCTCCCTCCCAACCCTGTGTGCAGCGTAACAGCTCCTACATTCTGCTTTCACAGCTGTAAGAGAAACACAGTGCAACTCAGTCACAGATGGAGGCTGTCATTGCAATAAAATGGCCAGAATCAAAGCATGTTGATGATCATGCCTACATTCAGGGAGATAGCCGTTTTAAAAGAAGGTGCTAAGAAAGTTCCCTTCTTTAACTTCTTTGTGACCTAAAATAATAACAAACAGCAACATGTCTCCTTAATCTGAATATTTAAACACTTTCCAACAAAAGACAACATTTTTCTCTCATTTCAGACTGATTTTGTTGTTGCTTTTTATTACTTAAAGAGAAGAAAGGATGGTCTTGTGATTATAATCAAAGGCTACAAGTCAGGAGATCAACATTAAGCTTTTCAAAATTTTTCTCAGTAGTTTTGGTCTCTGTTTGCCCTAGGAAAGAGTGAATGACATGCTTCCTTAGCTTACAGGACTGTAAGAACTTTTAAGAATAAAACCCAAAAATGTTGGATTTAAAGTCTGGTACTTAGATCAAATCTTGATTAACTAGGGCTGGTTACATTTCCTGACTAAATGAGTGCTCTGCCTGGTCTAAATCAGTGTGGCTGCTTTTGTCTTAAAAGCGAGCCTGGAGTAAGCATTAGTGCTGTAGTGATTGACCCGTGGCTCACCTATGAGATTCTATTTTCAGGTCATAGCAGTATAAACACAAAAAAAACACTTGCCAAATACATTACAGACTGGGATTTTCTGCAGCAATGTGACACAGAAGCATCATGTAGTGTTACTCATGCAATATTGTCAATCTGTTACATTTACAGTGCATTACTGCCTGAAGTTTGGCCTTGGGTCAGGGTCCCATTGGGCCACGTGGGGTACAAATAAATGATCTTCTTTCTTAAAGCAGTTTTTGGAGTCAGAGAAGATCTTGCTGCACACATTGCAGAATTATGTGCTTCGTCTGACACTGTGGGAATTGTAGAATCACAGAACAGCTTGGGTTGGAATAGACCTTAAAGATCATCTTGTTCTCCCCCACTACCATGGGATTTCACTTTACGAGGAGAGGTTTACTGGGAGAGAAACAAATACAGCAACATAAAGAGAAAAGGCTGCTGCTTATAAACAGCATTGCTGGTCAGAAAGTAGACAGCCCTAAGAATGAATTCTGGCTGCCTCAAGCTGTTGGAAACTTCTGAGAGGGCAGGCCGTGGCAGGAAATAAAAAAGCACATTGAATAAATCACTTGATGCTCTGATTAAGAGGCATGGGACTGTGTATCATGTGATAGTTAAAGCCATAAGCTCCAGCCTTTAAGATATTATTTGGTACACGAGCAGTCTGAATGGGCAGATGGCATTCATGAGCAGGATTACTATTTCTAGCAAAACAGGTCAAACCAAGTCACTTAGAAATGGAATTAAAATGCAGATTGTTATCTCTCAATATCTTCACAAAGGTGTGTGACTTTTAAAAGAGAGCTAATGAATTTGGTTCATTATAATTGCATCATTTTCAACAACAAAAACATTTTGAGAAAAGTTTTGCCTTTGTTTCCTTTCTGTCAGCTAACTACACACTCATTTTCCAGCATGAAATTTGCCTCCAAATAGGAATGGATCAGCTGACTAGTACTGACAAAAGTATTCATTTTCCTACACTGCAGAATAAGGCCACAGGCTGAGTGACATCATGTCGTGAATGGAAGCAAATGCTGCACACAAAGTGTGGTTCATTGACAAGAATGTCTATCCTTATAAATAGTAGCCAGACTCACTTCTTCATGGCCTTTCTGTTAGCAGGCACCTTCAAGGGCTGCTGACGGCTCTGGGCCAGGGCTTAAAGCAGGTTCCATAGGCAGCTCAGAGATGAAACTCTGCCTCACAAGGGCACAGAATCACAAAGATCAACCACGTGGCAGAAGTGCCCACATCACTTCCTATAGCAACCTCTGATTTCTGGCTAGACTGAAGCAGAGGGTAGGAGGAGCTGCTTTTGCAAACAGAAGTTCCAGAAGCCTTTCAAAACTCCTGTCTCCCACAGGGAGGGAGGAGAAGTGACAGCGATTCCGGGGTAACTGCAAGGGCCAGGCAGCTGCTTGCAGGGGTAGGATGGAAAGCTGGAGCAAGGTCCCTGCAAAGGACCTGCAGAAGGTGCTTTGTAAAGGGCCTGTGGGAAGGAGGCGTCCCTCTGCCTTTTCTGCACGAGCATCAGCTCTCTGGGACCATTTCTCACAGACCCATTCCCAGCATTCTTCTTTGCCATAAGACCTCCCCAAATCCCAACACATTAACAGAGTATTAGCAGGAAAACATTATCTAGGTTGACTTAATGGACATGGAGCACATGGGAATTCCAAGTGCTCTGCTTTATCTTCCTGAGCTTGAGTGGTGAGACCCTGCTCAGCTCCCTACAATGTGGCCAGATGCCTCTTCAGCCCTGGGGCATCCTCCAAATCTCCTCGGCGCTGGCTGATGTCAAGCTCCCAAGCGAGCCTGGGAAGCCTCAGTGGAGGCCATGCCTTGCCCAGAAGCTGCAGACAGTGAGCAGCAGCCCAGGCCCGCCCGTGGTGCTGGCTGGAGAGAGGCAGCGGTGCCCTGCCGCTCGCAGGCGCAGGGAAGGCGCTGCCAGCCCCTGTCTGCCAGTGCTGCCCTGGCCAGCTGGGCCGGCTGGGGCTGCTGGAGGAGGCAGGCAGCTCCCTGACCTCAGGCAGGGGAGGAGGCAGCAGGCAACAACCTCACAAGCCAGAGAAGAAAGAGGCCACCAGCCTGGGACAGCTCTGCTCGCTTGTGAGAAACAGGGTGTCTCTTCCCTGCCCCGCCTGTGCCACTTTGGCATCACCAGTCCTGGGAGTGTGAGGAAATTATACCTGAGGCTTCCACCAAGCCTGTAAAGGCATGGATGAGAAAATACACAGTGCCTTGCCTCCACTGGCTGTAGGAGCTGCAGGGTGAAAAAGCCATGGAGCTGCAGAGGAGTGAGAGGGTAAAAGAGAGAGGTGAAGACTTCAAGAAGTTTGTCACAGAATTAATTACTCCTTGAAGATGATGCTCACCATCAGGCAGCTCCCATATGTGATGTGACTTCAGCTGGGCCTTCAGAGAGAGTAGGGGCCAAAATCATCTTGTTACATCCCCAGGACAGAGGTCAGGGCTCTCCTCATACAGTGGCTGAGCCAGCTAAGCAACACCAAAAGGGCTCAGATTGTGTTGGGACGTTTGTGTGGTGGGCACTGAACAAAATCACAGTAAGGCACTCTGCTGCAAGGGGCTTACACTGCAGGTTGCTCCACTAGTAAAAAAGTAGAACAAGAGGGGAGAAAACATCTCCTCCAACAGACCATCACAATTTTATCTGAGGGAGGAGAGGAAACCAAAGCTGAAGTAGGTAAACCATGGACAAAGAGAAAGAACAGGCAGTGAAACTGGCTGGCAACGAAGGAACTGGGAAAAAGGAATGACAAAGGTTGGGCATGATAGCCAATCTGCAGAGGAGGTACTCAGAGACACAGTACAGTCCAGGAGTGATGCCAGCCAGCTTTATCTCCCTGCTTTTGCTTTAAATGCACTCCCCGCATCAGGCAGCTCTGCCTGTGGGGTCAGAGATGGGCTGGTATGTGCAGAGCAGATGTTGAGCTGTGCAATCCTGAAGAGAAAGATTGTGTTAGATCAAGAGCATTCCAATGCCTGTGCCAGAAGGTGAAAAAGCAAGCAACTATTTTGGCTGACTGCTTGATACATAAAAGATGAAATTTTGGTCACAAAGTAGGGGTATAACAATTTTTGCAGTGACACTTTTATTCCAAGCCTCAGACTCTGCTGCAAGTAACCAAAATGTGCTTTGTGTTTCTTCTGCCCATGCCCACGTATGAATTTAATATGTGTGATCAGAACACTTGTGAGAAATGCCAAAATGAGGACTTTGGAAAGTAAAACTGTATATTTAACCACAAGACAAACCCCACACAAGCAGGGCCTTTAATGTGTCTCATTCAGGTACAGGGGCTGCAGAGATGGGGGCAGAGGGGCTGCAGCAGTTTGTGTCTCCCAGGCACCTGCTCCTTCCTCTCTGGGTTCAGTCTTTGAGCCCTCTGGCAATTCCTGGCAGCTGTGGTGGTGTCCGTGCACTGGCCAATGGCTGCCCTTTGTAAAGTCTCACCTAAAGGACAATTATTGATTCAATGTTTCTTTTGTTTTCTTATTTTTTCTTTATTTTTTTATTTTTAATTTTTTAAAAATAATTATTTTAATAGATTGGAAATCAAGGTATGGAAAGCAAGAACTAGCAAAGGGAAATCAGTGACATTCCTTTCTGGGTCATGGAAACCAGAAAGGTTGCCAGTTTGTTGGCAAATATGCAAAGAACTGAATCTAAGCACATTCATTTGATGTTGCAAACAGGATTTAAATGCTGCATTAGGCTTGTGACTTCTCTTTTGACTTGTACTATCCATAATTCATTTTTTGTTGCATGTGACTCATTCATTAAATCATATACATTATTTCTGCTATGCAGTGAGTTTATCTAAAACTGGTCTGTTAAAGAAAGTCTCTCAGAAATACCAGCATAATAAAAAACACCTTTTGCAAATGTTGGTAGAAAATAAAAGAAAAACAAAAGTAGGGTAAGTGGAGCAATGATGGTTCTTGTATAGATAAAACATCTGAAAATATTTTCTTTTTCACTCACATCCTGTCAAGCTATGCCAATTCAGCCAGAGAGAGACTAGGCACAAGGGATGCAAAGGTTATGTCTGATACAGATAAACTTCTCTTTTATCTCTTTATGGTCTCAGTTTCTGAGCTGTAATTTGAACCGGAGATCGAGTCAATGTAACAAAGACACAAAACATTAGTCAGACTTCAGTAGGCACAGGTCCTGAGATTCAGTTTCCAAACTTTCCAGTTTGTTGCTAGCATCAGATGTCATAAGCTGTACCTCTATTCTTTTAAAAGGGTTCAGTGGTCTCAAGGGAACATAAGAATACCACTGACTAATTACAGTAAGCAGGTGGTTAGGTTTTCTTGCTCTTTTTTGCCTCCTTCCTCCATTTATCAGATTTTTTTGTAAATTCAAGCTTGTCTCTTCACAAGCACCTTTATTTGACAGTGTGCAGCAGAGAAGCAGCATTTGACAGCTTGGCAGCGAAGCAGCATTTGACAGCCTTTCAGAAACAGAGGGAGAGAGGGAAGGGGGGTGGGAAGAGAGAGAGAGAGGCAGAGGGAGGGAAAGAAAGTAGTTTGGGCTTTGCAGACCATGTATTCACCACACAGATGCACCTTCACATAGACTGAGTGTCATCACCACACCTTAACACTGGAGTGATCCAGGGAGGCCTTACCTTAGTGTAAGTATGCAGCAGGCACCATGCAGCAAGGTGGCCAACATGCAAATGAAAGATAAATAAATGACAAACTGCTACAGCTTCAGCTTGCAGAGTGTCAGGTAACTCCTGGAAAGTGTTTAGAACTTTCCACTTCAGGTAGTTTCCATGGAGGCTGAGAGATTTCAACACAGGCAGAGCAGGTCTGTTGCTTTGTAGAGCCCAAGGGGAGCGAGGAGCTGCAGAGCCCCTGGGCTGTGGGAGCTTTATCCATGTGACAGCTACACACTCGATAGACACGGCTGTGGCAGCGACTCCTGCAGCCCACTGTTTTTCTGTGACAGATAAATGGAGATCCCAGGCACTCTAGAAGCATTCCTGAAAAAAATCCAAGACAATTTCTGTCACGCTTAAGGATTGAATTCCCATTTTTAAGTTTAGCTGTCCTGAGGCACACCCTCCTCTCCTCCATCTCTACAGTGTGTGAGCCAGGAGACCACTTATGGTATAGATAATAGTATCATGGCAGTAGAGTCAAGTTTGTTGACATCTACTGTGACACACAAAAGGAGAAATCTCTACTTGTTACCCGTGCTTTTAATATCTGTACTACTTTATACCAGATGGGCAGGTTTTATTGAGAAGAGAGACATTTATTAAAGCTGGTGTATTTATCTTAGTAAATATTTACATCTTTGTGCTTCCATAGCAGCTGTGTACATGACAGACTAAGTAAATTCAGTTTAAATGCCCAAACAGAGCACAAGAGGCAGCAAAAATAATTCTCCAGGCCTCAGCAGAACCCACTCCCCTCCACCTTTAGTCACTCTGATACCCAGTAACTTTATAACTTCATTATACAAACACATTACACAGAGGTTGGTGCTTTTATGTTGCTTCTCTTCAAAAGGTTTATAGGAGTGTCTCTCAGGTTAGGGCTTACCCAGGTCCTGCCTGCAGATCCCCAGGGATGTGCAAAGCCTCCAGTGTCCGGGCTTGCCATTTACTTGTGTAGGAGGCACCGTGGGGTCTGGACTCCTATACAAGAGCAGTGGCTGTGGGGTCAGCCTGTGAGCAGGACACTCCTGTCCCCTGCACTGCTGCAGGCTGTGACACTGACTGTGTGCAGCACCTCGGGTTGGGAAGCTTGGCAGCTCACTGAATGGAGTTGCAGGGAAAGGAGAAAGAAGACACCAAGTATGAGGAGTGCTGAGAGAGAGAGAGAGAGAGAGATTTAACAGTGCCCAGTGGAGATGCCTTACTAAACTAATACAAACCTAATAAACAGAAGAGCTGCTAAATATCCAAAGGAGTTAAGCAATGAAAAGTGGCAGAAAGCCAAGCAGCAATACTGAGCCTCTTAATGCAAAGAGAAAGTACTCAGCAAACACACAGTTTGTAATACAAAACGAAGGGACAGATCATATTTTAATAAGATTTGCATTGTATTAATAATCTTCTGTGCATTTTTTCTGACTGAAGATATTTATGTACATCCAGTGCATGAAGGATGATCACAGAAGTGATGTTGTCTTAAATATATTCTTTGAAGCCGAGTGTTGCTCCCTTGGAAATAAAAAACAGCCTCTAAAAGTATTTAAAAATGCAAAGGGAAACTACTTTCCATAAATCTGAACTGCAGGGCTATAGCATGAGCAGAATATGCAGATACTCTCAGGAAAAAGAGAACGTGCCACAGAAGAGAAACATTACACATGCACTTGCATCTTTAGCTCCTGCGCTCAGGATACTGGGCCCCAGTCACTGCTCTCCATGGTTGCAGTCAGATGTGGAAGCTCCCTTTGAACAGCCCAGCAGCTGCTGGTATCAGTGAGGCCCCCAGAGAGGCAGTGAAAGGTGGGAGAGAGTGAAGCCTTTCCCCAGCCTGCAGAGGAGGATGCCCATGGTGGTTCATGGAGGTGCCCATGGTGTTCATCGTGCCCTGCTGATGCTGCAATGCACAGGCTGAGGCAGGGCTAGCACAAAAGTGGCACAGGCAGTGGGATTGTCCTTGAGAAGCTGATCTCATGCAAAGGCAGGAAACAAAGGAGGCATTAATATCCAGCCACTGGCACTTTAGGCAGCATCCATAAGCAAAGAAGCCATTTTCTTCAGAGGTGGGGCTGAAATGCAGGGGAAGACTGAGTGCCATAGGCCCTCATCCCAGTGCAAAGCAGTTCTCTTTTTTGCCTGTACTCCACTTCGTTTAGTGTTTGCATAACAAAAGTGTCCAATCAGCACAGCAACATGCAGAAACCTGGATGTTCCCGGGTCAAATACTCTTTGACACCAGTTATTGCTCTGATCCCAAGTGTGGGCATGCAAAAATTAAATTAAGTCCAACACGGATTGAGTGAATTTTACCCCTATATAATGCTGGTTTTTGGAAAGACTCATTCCAAGTGATACACCCCTGATTGTGTTATTTGCCCTTCAAGTCAGGAAGCTTGCACTCCACTCATGACACTCTGCCTGTTTTTCCATGGGACATGTCTGTGTATTCATGTGGATATTATACCTCATTATTCAAATTGCTCTAGCTTCACTTTTGGGTAAATATATCATTAACAGTTTTCCCAGTCTTGCTACTGACTTGGCTAACCATTAACAAAATCATCCTTTTTACAAAGCCCATAAAAAGTCCTGGTCTTCAAAGAGGCAAGTGATGAGTTGAAGACTCCTGAAATGTTGCTCCATTTGCACATGTGAACTGGAAATACTCAACTCGGTGCTTTATGCAAGATTTCCAGACTCCTGGGGCAACTCTTTTTGTACCCTTACATAAATCCTCAGTAGGTAGAGAGGGGCTTTAGGTATCATTTTTATGAACTGTATTTGTGCTTCTCCAGCTTCCTGTGTACTGCTGGACAGGGAGGAGGTCAGAAAATAATTGATCACTAGCTTTTATCATAGAAAGCAAATTGTGGGCAAACAGCACGAAGGGCAGGCAGGCTGGTATGAAGAGATCTGTCAAGAGATGACCAGGCTGTTTTCCTAAGGGGAAAACCACCATGGTGGAGATAACAGAAGGTCCAATAACTGAGGAGTGATTTCAGTAATTCAAATTTTAAAGGAAATACCATAGTAAGCAAAGATGCATAAGAAGAGACATCTAGAGAGAGGGAAAGCAGCAAGATATTTTCTGGGAAAAGCAAAGTCTGTTGCATGGGTACTCCTGCACCTGTAGATGTAATTTGAATTTTGACTCACCCTGTAATCAAAGGGCACTGTCAACTATGTCCAGTGAATTAACAAATGTTGGCTTGTTTGGAAGGAAGAGCTGCATCACTACAATTATTTCTGATAGCACTCTGCCTAGAATGTATGTGCCCTAAAAAAGACTCCTTGGCATGTCAATGGAAATGAGTAAGAGCTTGACTCATGGACCTTGTCTTGAGGACCCATCGCATGAAGAAGCTGCATTCTGTCTTGCCTAAGGGTGTTTTTGGGGAGACTGTTTTGAGAAAAAAACTGTGATAACTTTTTCCCTGAGGAGGAACCAATACAGGCTTTCATATCTCATGATCATCCCTTTGAGCATTTCCCAAATCTTCAAAAAATGTTTTTCTGTATTGTGTGGCAATGACTCATGGACTAACCACCCAGGGAAGGTAAAAGTCAAATTTCGGGAGAATCTACATGCCTTATGGTTGTGGCACTAGCTGACCTTAGAATCATCAAAAGGGGGTGGAATTTTCTTCCTTGCCCCAGGCTTCTCTTCCTTCCTCCTCTTCGGGCCCTCAGGGCTGTCCTCAGGGCTAGCCCAGCTCCCTGACCAGTCACACAAGCAGCAGACAGCAGAATGGAGAGCAGGGGACTAGGCAGTGGGAGGGGCATGGAGAGAAAGGAAGCCCTCTCCTTCTGCTAGCAGGGAGGTGTTGTAACAGCTTCATCACCATGTACAGCTTTGGGTGCTGAGAAATGTGCAAACACTTTCGTAAGCATTGGTGTGAAACAAATAGCTGGGGTCACAGGGAAATCACTTCTCTCTCTAACTGGCTTCAGTTGCCAGACTCCAAAGTAGCATACCAATTGTGAAAGAATGTTGACTTTCAAGTTGCAGGCTACGTTTCAGGTCCAAGATGATAAACCTCCATAAATGTACTTGTAATTTGCCTTTAAGAGAGGAGGATGTTCTGCCACCAAGTGACTGGGCCCCTCAGTTTGGGAAGGATATTGAGATGCTTGAGCATGTCCAGAGAAGGTCAACAAGGCTGGTGAGGGGCTTGAAACACAAGCCCTGTGAGGAATGGCTGAGGGAGCTGGGCTTGTTTAGCCTGGAGAAAAGAACACTCAGAGGCGACCTTAACACTGTCTACAGCTGCCTGAAGGGTGGTTGTAGTCAGGCAGGGGTTGGTCTCTTTCTCCAGGCAGCACTGGCACAACAAGAGGTCACAATCTCAAGCTGTGTCAAGAGAAATATAGGTTGGATATTAGGAAAAAGTTTTTCACGCAAAGGGTGATAAAGTACTGGAATGGTCTGCCCAGGGAGGTGGTGGAGTCACCATCCCTGGATGTGTTTAAAAAAAGACAGGGTGTGGCACTCAGTGCCGTGGTTTAGTTGAGGTGTCAGGGAAGGGGTTGGGCTCGATGGTCCTGAAGGTCTCTTCCAACCTTGTGATTCTGTGACTGTACCACCGTTCCTGACCCCATCTCTCTCTCTCAGAGGGAAAGAAGGTGCTTTTTTCATACTGTATGTGCTCCTAGCCATAAAACAGGCGAGGCTTTTGTCATTCAGAAAAAAATAAAGAAGGTTGAAGGCAAGAAAAGAAAACCCAAGTGACAAAGGTCCATTTTACATCTAGAAGATACAGGCAACAAAGTCATGAGTCACCCTTAACAAATTCATCCGCAATTTTGTGACTAATGCATTAAATTATATAATTCACAAATATCCAGCCCTTTAGGATTTTACTAAAAGCTATTTGCTGATTTAGAGATAGAGATAGCAAAATGGAGTGAAAAAGCGGGGCCTTTTGGAGAAAGGGAGGCAATCAGCAGTAATGGATTTATTGTGCAAAAGACCACGTGGTTGAAGAGCTGTGCACGTACACACACATCTGGCTGCTTCAGCTGTCAGTAGTCATGAATGCAGCTTGCTGATGCCAAACAAAAATCTGTATCAATACAATAAGTTATCTGTTCATTTTTATAATGTATATCTCAATATATTAGCCACAACGGCAACAACAACAGAAAACAAGCAGCTAGGTTTTCCAGCAGAAAGTTAAATTTGTACAAAGTTAATCAAAGTCCACACCAAACAACTCACCTAATAGGTTGGCAGAGCTTACCTGCTGAAGTCACAGAGGCACTGCTCCAACATTTGCAATGAAAACAGCTGGGATATCACTGCCAAAACAGAGGAAAAGCTCATTCTCTTTCTGATCCACATCTCTGGCCCCTGAATATAGGTCAGAAGCGTGTGTACCTTTGTTACTGCATATACTCAGCACATTGCACGGCCAACAGCATTTAAAGAAAATGTAACCTCAGAGTTAGAGATGCATAAGGACCAAATTTCTATCTTAAAACACCAATAAAAGGACTGAAGTTGTGAGGAGGGCAAGTGTGGGTAAGTGGGTAGAAATCATCAAATAGTTTCACTTTAGATAAATAAACTAAATCTCTGCCCAGCAATATAGACAAGAGCATGCAAGAAAACCTTTGTTTGGTGCCTGCAAGGAAAAAGAGCAATTTGAACAAGCTGAACTCTGGATGCAGGTACTTGGTTGTTGGGACATAATGCCAGGATTCAGGATTATTTATCTTCCCTTCTCTCTTGTTCATTAGCACCCAGTACCTTTCATGCTCTAGGGTTGTTACCTCAGCCATGTCAATTTGGATTGGTTCACCCCTGGTTTCATAATATTTAATTATCTTTCATAAAAGCCCAGCTCTTGCATTTATGTGGTCAGTGAAGAAACTCCACTTCCCCTTTAAAGTGACTCATATCCTCAGAGTTGCAGGTCGAAACACAGAAAATGAAAGTGCTAAAGTCTCAGAAAACAGAAGGCTAAAAATAAACTAATATTCAGTATTTTCAGAAACATTATGAGTTTTAAAGCTTTTTTTTTTTGATAGGAAGACTGATTCATGGCTTTTGGGTCTCTGGTATGATAAGCATAATTTTACATAGCCATCCCATGGTGGTGAACAGGAGCTAAATAATTCTCAGTGTTCTGAGGCAGGTTAATATCACACACAATACAGCAGGATTTTACACCAGAAAGATAGCTGACGACACATATCTATTTTATAAAAAATGAGAGTTTACCATAAATATTTGATTCCTTAAAAATTACACTTTGAAGATTTTAACCTTTTGTCAGTGATTTTAAAATATAATGCTCTATCTTTAAAAATCACATTCATAATGCAATTTTGGGAAAGCTCTTTGAAAAAAACATAGTGTGTTTCAAAAAATTATATTAAGAAGGTATCCTGTTTAGCAATTACTAAAAGTAATTATTTCCAATTAATGAAAAAGATTCCTTACAGATTGCACTGTTCTTTCTTGATTATAATCTTACTATGAATAAACCAGAAAATGCTACAGAAGAAAAATATATACACAGTCAATTTTAATGGGGAAGTTGTATTTTCAGTTGATTATTTGCAAGAAATGGATTAAATGGATTAGAAACCTGTTTTTAAAGGAGAAGCGAGATCATTTTACACATTTCTTGTTCTTCTAAGTAGAGGTGCTCTGTGGAGGCATGTCTTGCGAGCGTGCAGCGTCTGGTTCTGATAACAACCCTGGGCACCCACAGAATCTGCCATTTTTAGATCAGTGTGGTACATTTAACACAACAGGACACATCAAATGAGAAGCAGGATATATTCATCTCAGCACCGAGTGGGTAGGTTGAGATAAGTTAAATGAAGCTCTGATTCTATACATGGTACATTTAAACTATGTGTTGTGCTCTGAATATAAAAGAAGACCTGCTTTACCCAACATTTATGTAACATTTTTCCTCATTAAGAATTTATTAACAGTTTCATCAGCTATGACATCCCAAGGAGTGGCAAAAAAACACCCAAGTCCATTTAAAACCATTAATTAGTTGGGCAATCTGATTGTTCATTCACAACAGCTGTTGCCTCCTTGAGGTTTCAGTGACCAGCTGTGAAAACAAATGCACACTGGAAAATATTAAAATAAGAGAAAATTGAGTTTTGGTTTTTGTTGGGTTTTTGGTGTTTTTGTTGTTGTTGTTTTGTTTCTGGTTTTGTTTTTGTTTTGGAAAGATACAATCACAAACACTCCTCAAAGGTGGAAAAATTTCATGGAGGCATCAGATACATAAACCTGCACAGTCAAAATTGAGTTTAGTTTTCCTGAGGAGCATTTAGAATACTGAAAATATCTCCTGCTGCTGCATGATTTACTTCCCTAACAAAGACCATGGAGTACTTTTCTGAATCACAGCCATGTGGAGCTTTACTCTTTACTGCAACTCTTTGTTTGGTTCATAATTATCCGACAGGATTTGCAGCTTTGGCCTCCGTTCCCCTGAAAGCAATGGAAGCCATGTTATTGATTTCAAGGAGGTGCAAGTGTCAGCAGCTTTTCCATCCATAGCAACTACATACATGCAAGAACAATCCACTTTGGGCTCCAGTTACTTAGAAGCTAAGTGCACCAGAAAATAGTGCATCTTTATCTACTCTTTACTTCCTGCTGCCAGGAAGTTCTGTCAGTGAAGACAGGCATTGACAACACTGACTGCAATTCCCCTTTTTGTCCTAAGGCACCAGCTCCTACGTGCTGCTACCTCTACAGAGAACAAGAGCTCCTATAGGCCCTGTGCTACTCCTAGGTTGAGAGGACTTTTGAACCAAGAAGGTTTCAAATCTGAAGTCCTTTGAAGGATAATGACCTTCATTTTCCTTTGAACAGAGGCTGACTCAGTTCTTTTGCACACCATGACTGAGTTATAGTGGTAATTTCAGCCAAAAACCATTAGCCAGCTAGTGTAAATCACACAATGTCAATGACATATCTTGCTTTTAATGTAATTTTGGAAGTGGTCTGCTCATGCAGTTCTTGCAGTCATGTCTTAGCTGGTGCAGGATGTATTGATGAAAATAGATTTTTTCATGTCTGTTCCAGAGGAAAGATGAGTCACTATAATCAAATCCAAGACTATCCTTCCCTCCCCACATATGATCACAATTCCAGGAAATATTTTTTGTCATGCCTTAGTAGTAACTGCAGATCAGCCACTGAAACGCTCTGAAATCTCATCTCTTCAGGCAAGGCCATACAGCTGGTGAGTCACATTTTCTTCAAGTGCCCCTAATGAGCAGGGTTCAAATACAGTCAACACATTTGAAAATAAAGTAAGTTCGAAAAACACAACCCTAACTACTGACCTAGTTTCTGTGACAACTTCCACGGGGAAAATGTGTCCACTTGTTCCTCCTTCATCACAGAGTGGACAGAAAGAGCTCTTCTGGCCTTCAAAGGACCAATGATTTGTCCCCAAAGTTATGAACTCCAGCTTTTAAAAGGAAGCTTGTGAAAGAGTCTGATGTTTGCTGACATTACCTAATTTTTTATTTATTAAAATCAGAGGCTTAGAGAGCTTGTCAATCAGGGGCTTTTATGAACTCTTAGTTTTAAATTTCCCATCATCCTACAGGCTGAAAAAATTTCAAGTAGTAATTTTTAATATAAAAATGTTCCTAATTATTTTGAGAATTAAGGAACAAGAGCTGAATATACTATTTTGTTTCTTTTAAAACAGAGAAATACCCATGATCACAATCATACATTCTCTTCCTGATTCCTGTCTAATAATGTAAATTTGCTTTGATCTCTTCTAGCTTCTATAGGTAGCTCTGCAGGGAGGATGTTGGGTATTTTTACCAATTCTGTATGAAATCCATGAGTTTGCTTTCTGCAAAACAGAAATCAGCTAATTATGATTTTGCTGCCTTTCATATTTGCTTGAGCTTTCAATTCTGAATTTTCAAATTTACTTGGAACCAAACACCTAGTGATACACCTATTCTATACAAGAAAAACCCACCACCTCCCTTGCAGATCCCTGTCCTGATTCTGAGACTGTCCAGAAAAACTGCCTCATCTTTAGTCCCATTATTTTTCTATATTATGAAGAAAAAGGAGACTTTTTCTTCAAAAGGGAAATTAATGTAAAATACATAATACTCTGTTGCTACTCTGTTGTGAAGAACTGGAAGTTATTACAGTTTTTTCACATGCTCTGATAGAACAGCTTATGTTGCTACCATGATTCTGTTACACAGCAGATTTTAGGGTGTGTTCTACAAATAATTTCCTTCCAGCTGCCAGCCTAACCCCTGAAATAGGATATTCTACAAATGCAAGTTGCAAAGAAAGCAGAGAAAGTTAGCATTTTATTCTCAAGCAAACAATGTTAGGCGTTAACTAGTGTGAGAAATTTTATCTTGTAAAATACATTTAGTTGTTCAAAGGAAAAAATAATAACAAGTAATCACAAGAGGGGATACAATTCTTTGGGATATTGAAGAGAAGGAGCTAGACCTATAATTTTTCCAAGAAATAGTGCCCAGTAACCTCTTGCCAGTGAAGGTGTCTAAGGAGTGTTAAGTGTACTTGAACAAGCGGGTGCATTGACAAGTCATGCTGTGTCTTTATATTTGAACTTTCACTGTTTATCTGTTTAATAACATGCAAATCCTGCCTGGGTCATCTGAGGCCAGGGTAGCCAATGAGACCACAGAAGTTGCTCAGGCAGGCATTTAATCTTGTTATCAGAGTCAAAACACTCAAAGTTTGAATCCAGACCTGGCCAAAACAGTAGCTTGGAGTGAACTCCTACCTGAGGTCCTTAGGTGGAAGAATAAAGCAGAACTGAAAACAAAGACCCTGCTAAGATACTGAGAGGAAACCTAGTCAGTAAGAGAGAGAAAGTGTGAACTTTTCCTTAAACACTCACTTGAATATTTTAATATATCCCCTTGCAGGGATAAATGCAACCCCTAGTATTTCAATGGAGGAAAACAAAGGTCAACCAAAGAACAGTTTTCAATGAATGATGCCAAAAATATAAATATCTATTCCAGGTATGCAAGCCTGTAATGGTACAACAAGATTGTTGTTAACTGGATAGAGGGAAAAAGAAAACAAGGAGGAAACACTGAGCACAAGATTTTGTCAGCCGGGTTTCTATAAAATTGTTGATGAGGTAGGAAGGCCTTTGACTGTGAACTGTGCCTTTAAGCCTAGCATGTGGGTAATTCTTTTCTCCTGTACACCAGCTAAACACAAAGTCACTCACTTCATTTCATTTGACTGATTTAGACAGCCTCTGCAGAGAGCAGGAGTTGATCAAATGTGACTCAGTGTGTTTGTCTGCTGCCGTGAGCCCCAGAGGAAAAGTCTCACAGCTGCTGAATTTCCTGGAGCTTCTGAAGAGCTGTGTCTGGTAAAAAGTGGTCAGCCCTAGAGATGAGTAAAAGATGACTTATTCTGGGATTTCACAAAAAACAGTGTAAGAGAGGGAGTACAGTCCAGAGGGGCCAGTGATAAGCAGAGATACAGATGTGCTTGGAATGTCTTCTGAAGGTACAGGAACAGCCCAACAGCACACAGAATAGCAGCTCACCTTGCAGCTATCTATGACTTCCCAGGCTTGCCCTCACAGACCTAGCAGGCAGTGGTTCCACCACCAAAAGATCCAGCTGAAGAGGTTTTCTGCACCCAGAGAGTCATCCCTGCCTCTCCTGTAGAAGGTGATGCTGTCACCAGTACAGATTCTCCCAGACACAGTTCAGAGTCCAGTCACACAACCCATTGAATCAGCTGCAGCGGGGAGGGAGAGAGGAAAATTTTAAGGCAGATTTGTCATCACATGTTTGCAACATGAGGGTACAAACTGAGCTGCTCTGCAGTGCAAATTCGTGCAGCTCTGAGTCTTACTGTGTTGACATTCACACTTGAGAAGCTAACTCGAGATGAGTTCTCGTGGACAGCAGTTTGTTTGGATCAGTGCTGTGATGGAAGCAGGCTCTGCAGGGCTCTCACTGAGCTTTCATTCTTGAGCATAAGGTACATTGTGGGGACTACACGTATTTTATTAAAGCATCAGATTTCTTGTTTCTCTTCCCATATTCAAAGTACTTGCTTTATCCAAAGGCTTTGGACTCCATTTTTATTTACTGTGGACTATTAACTCTTCAGGTTTTACACATTGCGCAACAGATTATCCTATTAAATGTGTTATGCCCAACAGCCTGAGCACTGTTAAATGAAATTATGAAGGTCTCAGACAAAAAAATAATAGTTAAATACATGTGGTAGGTCATGCCAGTAAACTTTTGGACATGGACTGATCATCACACATGGAGTTACACAAAACGTTTAAGGAAGTAGAATAATAAGCTGATTCTGCTAATCAGTCAATTTCGGTGACACATGGAGAGGCTGCAGCTTTATACTCCTGCTTTATAAAAGCAAAATGCGCTGAAACCAAAGATGTCATACATATTGATGCAAAAGAGGAAAGTATCATGATATATGACCCATGGCATCATGTATAACTTCACATGCATTAGGAAAACATGGTCTGAATTTAAAATTAATAGCTTCTGTGCATGACTCCTGTGATTAGCGCTTGAAATCATGACACAGACTGATTCAATGCACATGAAATCCACCACCAGGTCCTAAGAGTTGCCTTCTGTCTCTTTTCAACCAGACAAATCTCAGACCATTAGAAATCAGTGTTCTTCTGTTCTGGTGGAAGCACACAGAGGCTGTGGCTCACACAGGGAAAAGCTTCTTCAAGCTCTCAGCCATACATTACAGCATAGATGGAAAAAAAGCTTCAAATGCTGAAAAAATATAAACAAAACCCTGAATTGCAAAGTCAGAAGACTTTGCTTTCACAGGTGTGACATGTTATACCTGTAAACCTAACCCCCAGTACTTAGCCAGACTTCTGTGAGAAGGTGCAGTGACTATGGAGAGGAAGTCTGACGGCTCTAGGCAGGTCACAAGGGCTAAAGGTGACATTATTTATCTGGTCTTAGGGGTGTCCAAATTGAGAAGTAGCAATCTAGCTCTGCTTAGTCTAATTACTGCATCTAAATTACTGCTTAGGTGTCGAATAAATCCTTCCCAGCAAAGAAAAAAATATATTTTGGTATTTTTTTCATACAGAGCAACAAGCTCTCTCCAGCTCAGTAGTTAACTGTGTAATTTGCTTCTGGCCATGATATTTCTGTGGTGTGCACATCTGCATGTTGACCATGAACTATTTTGTGTCATTGAACAGCAAAAAGAGGGTAACAGCTCCCTCCTTTTTCACTTTTTATCTCTAGTAAAGGGGACACAGAGTTGGACTATCTGTGAGCCAGCTTGTTTTCAGCCACAAGAGGAAGCAGAAGGAGCAGTCTAATACTCTAAAGCAGGAAGAGAGGACACATAGATAGCCAACTTCTACCAGCCACTGTAGGCAATTTGTGCCTTGATACAGGAGCATGTTGCTGAAGAAATCCCCCAAGACCACTTTTTAAATAAAAACGTGATTTCACAGCTAGTAACTCTTTTCTTCATCTCTTTGTTTGCCCCATTCCTGTGGATATCACCACTGACATCTCCTCACCATCTGTAAGTAGATTCTCATGCACTTTTAAAATTGAGGTTTCAGATTAATATAATAGAAAATGTGAATTTTTAGACTTGAGGCAATGTATGAAAAATCCTGCCATTTCAGCTACTGGCAAAACATGATACTGCTCAGAAAGAAAGTTTTTCCATAAGGAACTAAGCCAAATTTTTAATGACATACACAAATGAAGGAAAGAAGCCTGTGATTCAGTACATTATTATTAAATGTATATCTGACAGCATATATGCAGACAGACATGTTATATGTATTGTTCAAACCCATGTTTTCTGTTCAATATCATGGTTTTCTTCAAGAAAAAATGAACTCTAAAATATGTGATACCTGTTACAAACTCAAATTATGAATATATTTAGTTAGTAAAAGCCATCCAAAGCCAATAACAACCATTAACTGTTTTCCTCCCTAAAGATAATAAGCATTCTGTTAATACTTGGGACTGTACAAGGTAAATGTCTGTTTTCTTTTAAATATTAGAAGGCTATCCAAATGTCTGAATATTTCTGTTTTAATGATGGTGGTGACTTAATTCCTGAATTGTTTTTATCACTTCTCAGACATTATTAGAGACACACAAAGTTTCCCCTCTCTTTTCATAAGCAGCATGGCAGTGAGCAGCAACATGAACCATCCCCAGCCCTAGCTGCAGCACAGCAGACTGTAAACAGAGGAAGCTGTTGCCAGTGGCTGACCTGACCTGAGGTGAAAACTTGTGAGTCATGGAGCCTTTGTTCATTTGAAGATTAAGTTTGTACTCTCCGTGAGAAGGATTCTCCCCCATCCTTTGCCTCAGGAGGAAAACTGAAACATGAGCCTGTTGGAACGTGAGCAGTGAAAAAGGTCCTCATGCAAATGGTTGTTTTAAGAAGAAATTATACCATGTGAGAGTGGTTGATTGCAACATTTTTTTTGTCTAGAAATTGGTTTTTAGTGCTCAGTTTGACACCTCCATACGCTTTTTGAAGCATAGAGATTTAAATTTTCATTCTTGCATTCTACGTCTTAATCAATGGCTGCTTGGGTGTTTAGTACTGAAAGTTCCCCAGTTTCATTCTCACTGAAAATTACAAGCTCAGTAAATTATCTAAAACACCACTAAAGTTTAGAAGGCAGAACAGAAGAGTTTTCTGATCCCTCCCAGCCTGTGGGAATTTTGTTCTTTCTGAGAGCTTGCTATCACCCTGGCCTGGGGGTCAGTAGCTCTGACAGACAAAGCCAGCACAAGGAAAATGCTGAATTACCCAGACTAAGAAGTGGTGAAATTATTTACCCTTTTCAGAATTTTACTGTTAAATAAAAGCATTTAGAGTGAGACAGCAAAAAGGAAGTGGTCATTGCAAGTCCCTTCAAAGGCAGTCAGTAACTGTCTGTGTAGCCTGCCTAGAGACACAAGTCTTCATAAGGTGGCTCCTTCCCACAGCAGGAGACAGTGCCATGTGCTTTACCTGCTGTCAGATCTTAGGATGGGAACTTAGTAACAGGAATAATTTTGTTTCTGTACAGACAGCAAATACCTGGTGATGCTTCCATAACTGTTAAAGGTTTCCCCAGTACCTCAAAGCATACATTTTTGGCTTCTTCCCTCTATTACTTCAGAAAGGTTGTGTCATGGGTAAGCAGATTTTTACTGTACTACCTTTGAAGTCAGTTTTAACATTTCCATTTTTCTCTGTGTAGAAATTACAAATAGTAAATTTCTACTAAAGTTTCATCCCCTCCACCTTGAATTTTTAAAAAATAAATAAAGATGAAAAGATCAAAAGCGTTGCATGCTTTAAGGGCAGTTCCTAATGCTTAGGAGAGAAGATTGTAACAGAAATGAGTGACTTCATCTATCTATTGCTGCTCCCCACTGTCAGGGATGGAACAATGGAATAAAGAGGCAACAGGGTTGCACTCGGTATGGCAACACTTAGGAGAGGCTTTGCATGTATGTGAATTATGGTTTCACTAACAACTGATGCAAATCAGTGTCAGTGACACCACAGAGCCCCAAACGATGTCCATCAGCTGCCTGCTTTCCTGCAGACACTCCATCTGCTCCAGCCGAGGGTGCTAGAGGCTCGAGTCAGAGCCCATTGAAGTTACTGGAAGCATTCCCGTGAATCTTTTTGCCTCTGTGACTCATCCGGAGCTTATACAATGCCCAAAATGTCAGGCTCACAAACTGCACTGTGCAAACACGACAGCTAAAACCTAAACAAAGCACAGCGAGAGCAGTCAGCTCTCTCACACCAACGTATGCCAGGATTTGGTCTGCTAAAATCATCCCAGCTGCAGTTCTGTATGGCAGGAGCACACAAGAGGAGGATGAAGCTCTGAACTGCTGCCTGTTACTGAGAGGACTTTAGGAGACAAGAGAACTCACTCACAAACAGAGCCAGAGGAATCAATTCTGCATCTTGAGTGATGCTGCCATCAGTGGGATGATGTGCCTAAAAGGGAAACATGGGTCACAGTGCCTGAGTAGATCAAACACCACAGGAGAAGTGGGAGGAAAGAGCTCTGAAAGAGCATTAAGGCTGGGCAGAATTCAATGGCAGTGAGTAAAACGGGAGGATGACATAAAAATAGTCAGCTGTATCTATAGATTTAACTTGTCTTCTCTAAGTAGAGATGACAGCATTTTTCTTTCTCAAGATTACATAAAGGCACCCACTTCCCTGCATGGAGCTTCCACTGAAGTCCGGGTGAGTCATTTGTGCAGGCTGCTGAGAAACATTCCCAGGAGAGCTAATTATTGCATATATCATAACGAGCTTGCAGAAGAGGCTTTATAAACATCTGCCACTGTTTCATTAGCTCCAGCTGAGGAAACAGAGCAACTGTCAGCCTAAATGACACGGTTTGGTATTTTCCACAAATTCTAAAAATAAGGCAGTGAAGGGCAATTCCTGATAACACATTCAGTTTTCAAATTACTTTCAGGTAAAATGTGTATTTTTAAAAGTGTGCTAATTTATCTCCAGTCCCCCATCGGATCATGCAGTTGTTAGGACCTCTTCTCTATGTACAAGAAAAAGAGACAACCAAAAGGCCCCCCCCAAGCCCTGATTTACTCTTGGACCTGCACAAAACAAAACACTCTACCTGTGCTAATTGTTCAGCAGAACTCCATGAGGTGAGAAACTTAAAATTTGAATGTGTAAATCCAGCAAAACAGAAATGAGGTTTCATTAAGGAAAATGTTTTTATGCTGCTCTCCATAGATTAAGTCTGCTGGCCTAAAATTTATGGCCTAACATTTTATAACTAGAACCTGTCCTGTCTGAAAAGACTTACCTTTATTATACTTATAAACCTTTAAAGCATGAGTCTGCTTGTGATTTAGTCAAGATCTTTAAGTGATCAAATCCTTTTATTTATCAAATACTGAACATGAGCCTTAT
Source organism: Passer domesticus (assembly GCF_036417665.1). Lineage (NCBI taxonomy): Eukaryota > Metazoa > Chordata > Aves > Passeriformes > Passeridae > Passer > Passer domesticus. The sequence goes on along the minus strand of NC_087476.1, from coordinate 69,730,683 downwards.
GTATGGCAACTGAGATGTCTGTCCCATCATTAGCAAAAGCAGAAGCTCTATGGCAATTCCAAGGATTTAGATCATAGAATAAATACAAAGTTTGTTCTTACTTTCTCATTCCAGGAGGAAGAATGAGAGACTGCAGGCAGGAAAAAGGAAAAGGACTTCAGAAATCAGAGAGATTGAAAATGAGGGCAAAATCTCAAGCAGAACACCTAATCCTGAAATTAAACTCTGGGATTTGCAGCAGAATCCTTCTGGATTAGTGGTTCTTATATATACCTCACACTCAAGAAATCCCTTCTCCTGAGGGACTTCCCTCAGAGGGTGAGAAAAGCAGTTTCACACGACACTTTCCCCATATGGTTTGCAACATACTGAGGCAATAACATCTCTCACTAGGTACAGCCTACTGAAAAATAGGGTTCTGATAGAAACTTGCACTCACATCTACTATCTTGTACCAGACAGTGAGGTTAATAATTAATACTAAATATTTAGCAAAAAATCAGAAAAAGAATAAGGATTGTGTGATTTTGACCAGGCTGACAACGTTTCTCTTGGCCGATCAGCTGACTGATGAAGGCCATCCTTGTACGTACTTTCTGATCATTTTTCAGAGGAAGATGCAGCTACACACCTGTCCCCAGTACAGCTTGTCTTCTAGGCAGTGTAACCTAGGGAAGTACCCTTATTCAGCAGAGCAAGGCAGCAGAACAGATTCACTGGCTCAACAGCTATTTAAAAAAATAATCAAGCTGGTCTATTGAGCTGTCATGAGCTTCAGCATCTGGACAGCTTTTTATCTTTTTAACACTTCATTGACTTTTACAAAGTGACAAAATTATTCAAGAAAGAAATGCAGCAAATCTGGAACATGATACATAGAAAGAACAGAAAATAGAATCAAGGACTAAAATGGCTCTGGATGTCAGATTGGACTGAGCCACGCTACCTTGAAAAAACATGGAACTGGACAAAATACACTATTTGCTTTTTGTTTTGTAAAAACACTCTCTGGCATCCTTTCCATATCCCTGTGTTCAATGTGCCATTGTAAGTGTGAAGTTATTTCAAAGGAACCAACCAGTATTAACTGGAATAGAAAAAAATAAGAATTAAGTTCAAAAAAGCAGTAGCTGTATCTACTCCTAGGGCATCTCTAACACAAGAACTTATGGTATCCTTCCAAACACTCTTCATGGGTGAGAATTCCACTCTACTTCCATTTTGCCACAAACTAAGAATCCAGGAAATACAGAAAGACATTTTCCCAGTTCCAGGAAGATTGCTAAGTTAGAGCATGTTTGGGCACAACTCAAGTCTGGCTTTCTTTAAATAACATTAGTAGGCCTAAAATGTTCTCATTTTTAAAAACTCTGGAATAAAAAGTATAATGGAATTAATTTTTATCTGGAATGAAAAGATACCTACACTGTGTAGCAGGTATCTGAGACCCTTTGTTATATTTTTTACTGTTTACCATTCCACGTGCCTCAATATTACTTGAGAAAACTTTTGAATCAGACATTATCTGGTCAAACTGGAAGAACTCCAAATCCAGTCAAATATATAGCACAGGCTGCACCTAGTATTTTACCACTGTGTTTATAGAACTGGGATATGGAAAGATTTAATCAGGGAAAAAAACACACTCTTATTATGGCTTGACCAGTCCAGAAATTACAAAGCCTGTATTCACACTGCTCAAAGGATTTCTGACGTGTCCTGTTTAAAGGAAGATGCTGCAAGATGAATTTCCCTTTTTGTGCCAGTTCTTTTAATTTTTTTTTTTCTCCTGCAGTTTACTTTCTCAGCAGAAGGAATGTAAAGACATAGGACACTCAACTGAGCTGGGCATGCCTGTGATGATGGATGAAGGGATTGGTTGCCAAAAGCTTGTACGCAGTGCAGCACTCTTGGAGAAAACCCTGTGTGAGAGTGCCACGCTGTGAGGCACTGCCTGGGGGAGGCTTTTCCAGGACAAGGCACAGCATCCTGGGTCCCCTTGTTCTGAGAAAACCTAACTCATGTTGGAAGGAATGCAGAGAAAGATGCTGGGGATTTAAAACTATCTTATAAGGGGAGACTAAACCAGCTAAGCTTGTTTCATTTTAAAAAGTCTGTGAGGGCATATGATTGCTTTTTGTAGAAACACTGGAAAAGGACATGAAGAGGGGGAAATAAAGGTTTAAAAATGGCATAATGTTGGCACAAGAACACATGCTGTAAACCAGCCACATACAAATTCAAGCTGGAGTTTGGGGATTATTTCTACTCATCAATAAAGTGATGCACTAGAACAGACTTCCTGTCAGGAACAGTAACTGGAAAAGGCCTAATCATGTTCAAGATGAAGCTTAATAAATCCTTTAAAAGGATAATATGACAAGGCTGCCTACAATGGCAGACAACTGGAATCAGTTTTGGAAGATTTCTCCAAGCACTAAGCTCCCGGACAATTGCTAAATGCAATATCAAATTTGCTAAAGTCTGTGCAATATAAAGCCTAGAAATGTGTACTTAATTCAGTTCTTGGCTTAAAAACATTGCTATTTCAAAGTGTCACATATGAATATTACTTTGCACAGAGAAGGAAATTGAATGGCACAATATTGTAGAGACAGTCTAAAAAAATCTCTGATATTCTTAATTTGTATCATCCCTTATTTCCAAATACTTAGGTGATCCTATTATTGTTGTTAAACTTTCCATCATTATTTTTGCAAGGTACTAGTAACTACCCTCATTATTTTGTGGCTATAATAGAAAACACAGAGGGGTCAATTAACTCATTCATTAAAAAAGCATGTTGTAATGCCCAGAACTACTCCAAGAGAAGGTTCTTTTAAATCACTACACCCAGAATTTGGAACCTCTCCCTGAAACACTGGAATAGAAAAACAGCTAGGCCATCTACCCCAGAGTAATTCAAACCCTGGCTGAGGGACCCATGATGACCCTCCAGAAGAAGATATTTTTGAATGTTTTAGGGTTTTTTAACTACACTGCCATTCAGTTGGCTCAGCTACATCAACAGCCTGACAATCCCTGCTTGATAAAGGAAAGTGGATTAAAATCTTGGGAGACTTGAAAGGTGAAGGCTCTCTAAGGGTGAGATGACATACATTACAACAGCTTCCTGATAGGCACAGTGGTCAGTCCTGAAAAGATGCCACAATTCCTATCCTAAGGAAGATTTGGGAATTTTTTTTACCCTATGACTGGAAAAAACAACGGGGGGATAAACACAAGAAAAATACATTTTGCAAAGATTCAGTGATATCAGATGAGTCACAGACCTGAAGCTTCTCCCACAGTCCATTCCAGTGGCTCCACTGTGGTCGGGCTGGCTGCTCTGTGCTCTGTGGGCAGGTGCTCCGTGCTCTGCCAAGGCTGGGGACACATTGGTAACCCAGGACACCAGTGGCCTGACATGGCAACTGGTCCCAATGGACTGCCAGGCAGATGGACTGACTGACAGTCAAGAGAGTGTGCTAGTAGAAAAAGCAACATTTTGGGTTTATTGAGAATTTACTGGAATCAATTTTCTCAACAGGTTGCTTTGTTGGAACTTTGTTTCCACAGGGAGTTAGTTAATGAGAGGATTGTTAACTAGTCCCTATATTACTGCTGGCAATTGCTGGTACAGAGCAGAACAAAGGTTTTTTCACAGGTCTGAGCTCCTCTTTGCTTGTTTGAGTTTCTCAGATTACCAATGTTGAGGTTCATTCATAATGTCTTTGTTCAAGAAAACAGCAATTGCTGCAATATGTATTACTGATAGAAATGAACTAAACTCTAATTCAGTCCAGCTTTTCAGAATACTTTTTGTGAAGCACAGCACTCTCCAGGGAACCATAAACTAAAGACTGCGTAGAGGTTAGATGCCCTAATGCAGAGTCATCTCAGTAGCATGATAGCTGCTGAGAGCTCTTAGACAGATTAATAAAATGATAGCAGCTTCCTCAGAACAGCTTTTCTGCAATCACCCACAAAGTCTGTTGGGGACAGTGCTGTCCCAAAGGGTACCTCATCAGCATCTTTGGCCAGAGTATGGCTTGTCTCTTTGTTCTGCTGCTCTTTCAGTGGCAATGGCAAGAAAATGGTTTAATTCCCAGCTGGTTGTTAATCTTTCTTGTGTTCCATATTCTACTAACATTTTGCTTTCTGAGCCCTCTGTACGTCCTGATGCTACCAGTCAAATTGACGATCACGACAGGTTCTGCAGGGAGCGTGCCAAGTTCCATTCCTTTGTAGTCAAGGAATCACAGCAGAAGCTCTGCGGGTCCTAAACCTGCCCAGCTTCTCCCTGCTCCAAGCTCATCCTGGCTGCCCCTGCTTCAGGTTTGACAGGATCCCGGCTGTGGAAAGGCATTCTGTGTCCGTGCGCTACCACCTAGTGGCACCTACTGCTCCCGCACAGACAAATTCCCTGCAGCCTGCTGGGCTCCCACCCTTCATCTCCCGGTTTCTGGGTGAAGTCTGGAGAAAAGGGATTGCTCGTGCTGTGCCCCAGCATGGCTCCCGCAGCACCTTCGGGCTGATTGTGTCTCAGGTTTCCTGTGGTCAAGATGGTCCCGAGAGTCCTTATTTTTTTCCCCAGCCCGATGGTGAAAGAGAGTCGGAATTCTTCGGCTCTGGTTCACAAGGTTGTTTACTGTCTCTTATCTAAAACATTCGTTTTTGGACCCGCAGACCTGTCTTACAGGTCTGTCAGGGGCACACTGCCCACCCCCTGGCTGGTGTCTACATTTTATACTATGAGTTACATGTACTTTATTTATCATTATTTTCCAATACCTATCACTTATGTTAGACTGTCTACTTCTATTCTAAACCAATCCAAATGTGCCACCATCACCCAGAAGATGGAGGCTAGAGAGAAGAAGGAAGAAGGACAGGGCAATGCCAAAGTACTTCCATCTTGCCTCCTAGACCCCTATAGTAAAATCCCCAAAATTCCACTTTTCACCCTGTGATTAATTCATTATCACTCTGCTGAAACTTCTGTGATTTGTGATTCTTCATGCAAGGTTGGTAATTTGCTCCATGGGTTAGGATCGAAATCCCAAGTGTCTTTGGCTACCTGCCTGGACTCCCGAGCCCCCTGCCTGGGTCTCAGGCCATCCAGGGCACCCAGAGGTGTGTCCTGGGTTCTGACAATTGTGGTGTTACCCCAGCCCCTGTGAACAGCAGCATCAATTCTCAGCATTGCTCTCTTATCCAAACTGGCTGTCAGTCCCATGGAGAGCTCTGCCCAAAGCATCTGTTCCTCCTGCAGCACACAGGGCCAAATCTGTGTCTGAGCAGAGACCTTGAAGGGCTGCCTCAGCAGAACCTGCTGCTCTCTGGAGATCAGCTGCCCCTTCCAGGTTAAGTAGCAGCTGGGCTGTCGATCTGCCAGATGGATCCAAATGTCAAAGTGGCTCTGGTCCTTTTGGGCAAACTACAGTTGTGGCCATCAGCTGCCTAGGCAGACACCCCGTGCCTGCCATCAGGAGCAGCACCCTTCAGCCACTGCACACAACCAACACTACCCAGCTTGGGGAAAGGAAAGAAGGAAGGAAAAAGCAGACACTAGGGCACGCACGCCTTCAGCTGAAGAAGGGCTCCTTGTTTAACACAGCACCCTCAAAGTTGTTCTGCTCTTATTTCCAGGCCCTGCACTAGAAGTTGTGGAGAACACATTAGACTAAAGACGCTGTAACATTTTAACCATTACACATTTTTGAAGATTTGAGAATGCTATGTTTACTCTGATGCTATGCTGGCCCTGAGAAATCAGACAAGGGGTGCTTAAAAACACTCCCAAAAACACAGAGATGAAGAACCTCCCACAAAAAGTAAGTGCTGCTGTAAGACAAAATATTACATCTGATTCTGCTCCCTGATTTGTTAGTGTGAATATACCATTGCAGAGCACTCATATTTCATGCTGAGGCACGTGAGTACTGACCTTAAATATTTCCTCTGACTTAAATTCACCCTCTTTGCTTTTTTTTTTTTTTGCAGATTTTAGAGTTGAAAGTACAAAAGAAATGTTAATTATCCCACCAGCTTAAATATGTGGTGAAAACATGCAATAGTGCAGAACTCTATCTAACCTCAGCATTCTTTGGAAGAAAAGTAGACAATTCTTTACAAAAGCTCTTGACATTTTGTTTCAGTTGATTTTGCAACTTAGCAGTTTTTCATCAACAAAGGATCACAGCCCACTAGTTGGGGATTGCAGTGAGGAATGGGATGATTACTGTTTAGCAGTTCCGTGTGTAATGTATTTATAAAACTTCCTGTGGCCTCTCCTATGTATTTCTTGTCCTTGCTTCAAAAACATTCACAGGTTAGTTCTATCCTGGCAAAAGGCTGATTTTCTACTTCTCTACCTGTACTTTCACACTGCCTCCCAGGTTACCTCAGAAAAACCTTCCTCTTGCAAGTCACCAAACCCACCACTGGTACAATTTAAAGGAATGGCGTTCCCTAATGCATCCCGCTAACTCCCACCCAATAAATGAGGTAAGCACTGAAGACAAGGGACACAATTTTTACCTGGTTTCTGTTCATCTGGCCCAGCTCCAGCCTGCTGTTTGGGCTCACCTACCTATCACACATCTTGTTTAAGCCTGTAACCCTCCATGGATGGTGCTGTAATTTTTCTGATGTATTTATCTCACATGCATATACATATGGGCAAGAATTTAAATCAAACCACATTGACAAAGCTCCTCATTGCCTTGAGTTTGAGAACCTTTTCCTAGGCAGCAAAGGTATGCTAACAAAGCCTTTTCCCAATCATTAGTTTAGAGAAGGGCTGTGAAGGGTTCCATTTGTTTAAAGTGCAGAAGGGCCCAAAAATTTCCTCCATCTTCATGAGTCAGGACTTAGCCCCACAACCAGTGTGAGAGCTTGTTCATTCAGGAGTCTCTTGTGTCTAAGTGAGGAACAGACAGACTCACTGAGCAGGCAGCAGAGCTGTGGCTCATGACTGTCCCTGCCAGTGGAGCAGCCATCGTGGGCAGATCTGTGCAGCCTTTCTCCTCCTGCACCTCCTCACGTAAGAATAAGGCTGCATCTGCTCTAGTTCTGACAACTGGCAATTCTGTAGCTCTTGTCATACTCATGGTCTAAAGTTGATCCTGGCAACAAACCCATAGGGTGAGGAGTTCTTATTTTCCCAATTTTAGAGCAAAATAAATAAGCAAGTCACATTGCCTTTCTGTGTCAAAACTATCAACAGAAAAGGTTTGAATGCAGAGCTTTGTGTTTAAGCTTTAAATGTGGCATGCTCAGCACTCTCTTCCACACTTATCTTGCATAAGAACTAAGATACACAATATTTCTGAAACTGCCAATTATTTCTTTTCAAGCCTGTAAAAGTTTCACAATGCACAGCTTGCAATTCTGCACACCATTCAAGCAGAAAATGCACCCACAGGAGATCACAGAGCGCAGGAATCGGACAGACCCTTATCCAACCCCCAACAAATGCTGCAAAACTTTAACCCACATGATGACCCCCTGACCTCTAACTCTAACAGGCACTAACCACCAAACCTTTCTTCTCTCTAAAAACTTCTGCTCAGTAGGTGCTAATACTCTTAAATTCAGAATGGCTACTTTTAATCCATAATTGAAGTATGTTACTCGTATTTCACACCTGTGCCTTAAAACTGTTTCCCCAGGGCTGTTAGCTCTAATAAAGCACAGCTTCCCACAAATCCAAGTTCTTTCAAGTAACAGGGATTGCCAGCGACTGAGCTTCTCAGCCAAAAGCAGCATCAAAGACAACCTGCTAGAACTGCACAAAACCATGCAGCTGCCAGCAAGATTATGAAGGGAGGATGGGTTTAGGGCAAGATTCCTGATGATGTGCTGGAAAGAGAGAGAGATGGTGGTGGCTGGCTGTGTGAAAACCTGCTGCTGTGTAAGGCTGCTGGTGCATTGATACTTGCTAGGAATGTAGAGAAGGTCATTCACAGTGCTGGCAGCGAGTCTGGGCGCAGCGCTGATGGCCCCTGGGTGGTCCCACTGGATGAGGATGGGTTTTCACAGGTGCCTCAGGAAAAAGTGAGGGAGGAGAAAATTAAACACTGGGATGTTTAATACTTGATGCTGCAGATATTTTGTTCCTAGTGCTAATGGGACTGATTAAACCATTTGTGTTTCCTGTATAAAGGAATGTAAAGCCACATTTTAAGGCTGTAATTTTTAAAGTTATGCTTGAGCTATACTACATAAAGGTTTTGAATTTACTTCACGGGCTACAGGGATCTCAATTTCACATGTGGTTCATTTGAGACCCTGGATAAAGCAGGACAACATCTACTGGCATTTCTCATATAGGATTGTTGATGCAAGATCTCTCATTTCTTCTGCTTTTATGTGCATAACCTGCCTAACACATTTACTTCAAGACAGAGGTTAGTGTCTCAAATTTTCTGTGCAAAGCCTAAAGCTCTGGTAAAAGTTAAGGGTCTTTTCATAAAAGAGAATGAGATCCAGCTGTGAAGTTTCAAATTTCAGCTCCTCTTCAAACATGGAATTTGGACTGGAGTTCAGAGTTCCTAAATTGCACGTCCCTGTTTGGATGCTGTGAATTAGCTTGTCTGTTCTTTGGGACAGCTCTTTTTTGTTCTCAACAGATCTGTTATTAAATGCCAACTTAAGACATTTGGGCTTCCAAGCAGTGACCTTGCCTTTCACTTAGGTCTTGAAGAGAAAAGGATTGTCATACAACAAAGTAAAGGAAATACATTGCTAACAGGTGACATCTATTTCAGTTGGGAGACAGGTCCAGTGAGAAAGGCACAGACTTTGTATCAGCTTTCTGTGCTTGCAAGAAATATGTATTTTAGAGAGGAAAGGGATGAGTTTCAATTTTACTATTCTTCAATTTTACCTTATTTTGACAAATATTTATCCCTGAGACCTTGCAGACTTCAAGAGAGGAAAGTACCAAGAACTGTTCTCAGCTTTAGTAAGTACTAGCAGTACATAACAACTCTGAATAATGGAAGCTGAGATTTGTTCTTTGTTTTTAAATTGGGCTTTATTATGCTACAAAGAAACCAAGACAAGGAATCTACACTAACAGCCAAGAACCTCCACAACTCATCCATCATGCTGTGCTAGCCAACAGAAAATTAGTTACTCAATATCTTATTTATTTACAGTGTAGAAAAAGTAAAAAAAAAAAAGGGTAAATGGTACTAAAGCCTTAACAAATGCTTGTTTGCATAAACCATATCCAAAGTAAACACTAGAAAATAATTTCAAATGGTAAATACCCTCTTGAGGGCTGCAAATTACTAATAGATTATTTGACAAGAAGCTGACATTTAATTTCCTGAGTTTTTGAGTCAGTACAACAAGTAAATTTTTTGTCTGCGGACATGAAGATCTTCAGGAAGAACCTTCAGAGCACTGCGAGCATTTGAATAAATCCCAGAGGAAGAATCAATATGATTGCAATCAGATTATTTTTGATCTTCTGCCACTAGATGGTGTCCAGTTACCTGAGCTGTAACCACAGCTGCATTCATCATAAAACAACCTTCAGACTCGCTGAATCCTCGTGCTTACAGCTTTTGCTGATGTTTTGGGTAAGGTATTTGGAAGGGAGTTTTGGCTTTTCAAGTCTTACTTTTGATCTCTGTATGGTCTTTTAAATGGGAAAAGATGAAGTCTTTGATGAGGATTCTTGCATAAACAGAAGATATGAACTACAGAGCACCTTAACTGCAAGCCAGGGAATGTGAGCCAGGCTTGAGCAATGCAAAACATCTCTTCTAAAAGTAAGGGGGAGAACAAAAAGGAGAGTAATGCAAGGTCCAGAGGGCAAAAACCAGCACCACTGTCCAACTTAGTAAGCATCAAAGGACCATAAAAGTCAGTTTGAAGAAAAATGAAACCCTTCCTCTGTGTGTTGTGCAGCTTGGTATTTGTGGTGTTTTAGCCCTCCTTTGAGAGCTACTGCAGAGCGAATGAGAGGAAAGCTGCAAGAAAAAGAAAGGGTATGAGAGCTCGGAAGAAATGTGGGGTCCAGGCTTGAATGCGTAGAGGCAAAGAGCATTGTCTCTTTTTCCCGTGTAATTAAACACAAGGACGAACAGAAAACTGCAATCCTTCGCTCTGCTCCCAGATCTGTTAAAAAATAAGGCACCAGGGGGCCTCAGTCATTCACGAGCAAGAAAACCACATTAACTCTTTACTTGCTGAATTAGTACACTTTAAAGACCTCATTTAAACAAGAAAAGCAAGAGAGAGGCAACAGAAAAGGAGCATTAAAATTCAGCTAGGTAGAAAATTGCAATAAAATGACTAGAAAAGTGACTCGAGCTCAGTATTACTCTTTGCATCACAAGTTTGAAAGTATGATTTAGTGGTGGAAAAATAACAAATCCCCCTTACTGCTATCAAAATGGGGGATGGAGTGATTAAAAATTGAGTTTTTTAAAAGTGCATTTAAGTTTCTTTGATCAGCTCAGGTGTTGAGGGTGTTTGGAGCTACCTGTGCGGTTTGTGAAGGAAGTTTCAGTGATGAAACTCATTAGTTCAGGGCTATTTAGCCATAATTTGAGAGAGCCCTCTTTGAGCTTTTCCTCAGTGATACTGCACATACAAGCACAAAGCAGACTCTTATTCTATAAGAATATTACAAATCTGTGCACCCACCACAATTTTTTTTCACTGATGTCAGGTTGCATGTAGTCTCTCCCATACATCTGGAGCTTGTAACTTAGCACACTTGAAACCATTCAACAGCTGCCTGGCAATAAGATTCATTCAAAGTAACATTTTCTACAGAATAACTTAAATTTTACTTTCTTTTTTTTTCTCTAAAACACAAGAATTACAGCCATTTGAGTGCTGTAAGGAGACTGCATAGCAAAGTAATAGGGTTGTGGGATCCAATTACAAGCAGCCTAAAAAAAACCCCAAACATTCTCTGATGTCCAATCTATTTTCCATTTGAGGCAGCTGCAGCTGGATGCATCTTGGGAGTTCAAGGCAGCACACTGATCCAAGATACAAAGAATAAAACATTGTTCTCTTGCACAACTCTGGGAAACTTCTCAAGTCATGAAAACAAACAGAAAACTGTACTTTAAGGCTCTCCCTTTGGAATTAGTAACTTGCCTTACCACCTGAAATGCTGAATCAGAAATTAATGTAATTTAAATTATACTGGGCAGTTTTGCATTAAGAAAATTGCACCTGAGCCATGTGCAATTTTATGGCTAACTTGCAGATGATAAACTGTAGTTAGATGGCTATTTAGCTGATTATACTAATACAGCACTTAAAATTTAAAACTTTAGTTGTGTTTTACAGCTTGATGGTATACATTGGCAGTAAGGAATAAATTCTGAGGTTTGCCTGAAGACATACTGCACTCAGAAGTATTTTGCTGCTGAATGTTTCGGCATCTCATGACTGGACTCACTGTCTTTTAAACATTCCATGAGACCAATGGCAACCAAGAGCAGAACAAATGCAGAATCCAAAATACAGATATACAGAATGTAAGAGATCTCATCTCCAGCATAGCCTTCTATGATACAGCAATAGTTCTTAATTTTCCAAACCCATGATTACACTTCAGGTTTCTATATTAAAGAAATTATTTTGTTCATATTATGCCTTGTTAGTAATTGAAATTACAGAACTTTTAATTTAAATGTGTTTCATAAGGCTCCCTTTCCTATGACAACATTAATCCTGACTTCACTTCAACATAATATCAATCATTTGGATGAAGGTCCTTCTTGTCCTACTGATCTTTTGAGAAAACACTTAGCCCCCAACCTGCATTTGCAGCACTTGTATCTTTGCAGCAAATTCTGAGGGCTGTGCTCTTGAACTTCATGAACCAGGACTGCAGCCTGACAGGTGAGCTGCTGACCTGATATTTATGTTAATAGCCTTGCTTTTAGCCACCTAAATTTTGGAAATTTTCACATCCCACTAGTGAGTTTGAAGCTGCCGATATCGCCTTGTGCCAAATATTTATAAGCAGACAGTAATTTGGCACAGAATGTCTCTTGACACTGAATAACACAGCCATCAGTGCTCAGCGAATTGCACAAAAGGAATGAGAAGCAGATTCAGAAGGGGTCTTACTCATCATAGATGTGACACTGAGACTCTCATATCCTGTCCTGCACAGTCAGTCACTACAAGGTCCAAATTTCGCTTATATATATATAATTATATATATATATATATAATACCCAGCTTAATAGTTTGACTCTGTCTAGGGCCCAGCAGTACTTCAGAGCAAACATCTCTTTGAGTGTCTCACAGCACCCTTCCCAATAAAGCTCCCTCTAAGTACTCCTGCTTTCCTGTATCCAAAAGCCTTTCAGTGGCTCTTTGACAGTGGGAAGACTCCTGTGTTCATGTCAGTCCTCCTGAAGTTGAAGTTTGGTGGATTAATTCCCCTCTCACATGGGGTATGACTACAGCTCTCATTTTCCTGGGCTTCTCTCAGTTCTAGGGCTTCCAGGGGAGAAGGGTTGTAGCTCTAAGAATTCATTAGCTCTAAGAATTCAATTCAGGACCAGCATATGCACAAATAACACAAATTTTGTGTGCTGGAATAGGGCTCCTACAAGACAGAAATGCCAAGAGCCATGAAGAATAACATACTTTCAGAATGACCAGGAAAAGACACCAACTATCCCAGCTTCCAACATGCATACTCCCTAAAGGCAAGCTTAGTGAAGTGTTCTACCACCTAAAGAAAGGGCCTAGAACCAAACCCTTTTGGGAGAATGACAAGAAGCAATGGCCACTAGTCACATTAAAGGAAATTCCCATTGGGCTTGGACTTCAACATTGAAGTGGTTCAGGGCTGAAATTCTGTGCAGAGAGGCTGTTGCGTCTCCATCTTTGGGGATTTCAGAAGCTGACTGGACAAGGTCCTAAGCAATCTGCTCTTACATGGAAGTTGTACCAGATTTGAGCTGAAGACTTGACATGCTCCAGAACTTCCTTACAATCAAAATTTCTTTATGAATTTTCTAAGAATGCATATAGTTAACAAACTGGAGAAATAGTATCATGTGTGTTGTTATTTTATTTGCCTTTTGAAGCTAGGGTTATTGAGTGTCATGTGTATAAAACCTATGGTTCAAGAAGAAAAAATTATTCTGGATAAAATTCTGTGAAAGCAACTCTTCCTGTGTGTTTCTTAACTGTTGTACATTTGTTGCTTATTAAAACAATGTCTGAAGGAGGGCTTTATATATAAGAATATGCTCATTCTCCTTTTAAAATTCTTCATTAAAGTAAAAATCAAGCTCAAAATGAAAGAAATAGGAATTGCATAACTGCAGGAACATAAATTTGTCACAGCACCAGAGAATGAAAACAAAGCTAAATTTTCTTGCTCCACTAGTAATAGAATAATATTTCAGAACAAATGTGCAGTCTATAGAGGTTTTCAGACCATAATGTCATTTCTCACAGGGAGTCAATCTAACAGACAAAGTAAGAAACAGACAGACAAATAAGTGTACCACCAAGTTATCCTTGAAAAGCTTGGATTCCAGGGAACACACAATGAGGACTGAACTTTCACCGGGAGCACATAAATCCCACAAGAGAAGCAATTTCCTCCTTTCTGTCTTAATCAATGGGTAACATTAAAAACATGTTTACTGGCAAATTCCAGGCTCCAGGTCCATAAATTAATCAGCAAAACCTAGCAGAGAAATGGGTATCACAGGCAGCTAGGGTAAAGGACATGAAGAACACAGACATCTGTCATTACTGAAAGTTTTCCTGCTGTGACAGAGCACAGACACATCTGTCTGGAAGAGATACATCATGCCAAATGTTTTTGGCCCAGGACCAAATACACTTTATTTAATAGATAAAAGAGGCCATATCAGACGTCATCCTCTGACTTGTTAGTTGGGTGTAACAGTACAGAATCTAGCAGACATCCTAGCAATCCTAGTCAGGATTAGGCTGAAACACCTATAAAGCAAACCCAATGGGTTCTTCAGATTAAGGACAGATAAAAATGCCAGTGTGGCCTGTCAGTACAGAAATCTATCTACAGAAATTATATAAGCACAGAAATTTATTGCAGTATATCAGCCTTTTACTGTTTTCAAGAAATCAGTGCCATGGTTGCAATGTCACCTGGGAAGCAAAAGTCTAAAATCATCCTCTGCCTAGAAGAGGATGAAATGTTTGGTTTGCCATCTCCCATATGTGTATGTTTGAAATTACAACAGACTACTGAAAATAAATTATTAATTACAGTGTAATGCCTTAAAAATACTGAGATACATTTTCTCAAATTTAAATCACTAATAAGACAGCCTGTAATACAATGCAAGGGCATAAATCTCATGCTTCCAAATGCATCAACAGGGACCTCTGGATTCAAGTTGCTGAATAGGTTTACCAGCTTCTTAGCACACTAGTACTTTGCTGCTGTTTGGTCTTAAATGAGATCCCTGTAACACACTTGCTGTACAGTTAATGTGCACAGACAGTCATAGCTAGAGTACCTAGTCCTGAAAAAGGTGATGCAGGTGAGTATTAGTTGGGAGTACCAACTTGAGAGAGCAGCTGCACCATGAAAGGCCAGCAGTGGCTCACCAGGGCTGTGTCATATCCAGGGCTGTGTCAGAAATGAAGGAAGTTATGCTCAGCAGCCTGCTCTCCCTCTGGTTTGGAGCTGGATGGACTATTATTGTCTTCTGGCTTATCTGGTTAGGTGTCTTATCCGCATAAAGCAGGGAACAGAGATGTGAAAAACACCTCCTGCTCTTGGGTTTTGTCCTCAAACAGAACAGGGTCCGCAATAAACAGTGTCTGAAGTGCCTGGGATGGTATGGTTCTAGCGGGAAAGGAAGAGACTGGAAAGGTTTCTGAAATCCAGTGTAACACAGTTACTCTGTATCTCAGTCTCCCACCCAGCAGTTCCATGCTGAACTGACTGAAGACCTCAAACACACAGTACAACCACCACCTTGCTAATTGCTTACCCCACCTCCCAGATTTCACACACTTCTGCATCCACTGCCATAAAACCTTCACTTGCCTTCCACAATATTTTCCCTTTCACAATAACCCTGGGTAGTTCCTGGGAAGATTTCCCCAATGTTGCTGTGCAAGTTACTGGGTGAGATCCAGAGGCACCACGTGCCATGGCCCACTGACGTCTGTACAGCCAACCAATTGCCTCATGCCAAAGGCCCTGCACTACACAGCTCCTCTGTGTGCTTCCTGTGTGTTCCAGACACCCCACGGAGTAGGAAACACTGCCTGCTTGGAGTGAGCAATGCCACCACAAACCAAATGGATTCTGGTGAATACTGAAGACTCAGAAGCCAAAGGCTGAAACACAGCATATCCTGGTTATTTGTGGGAATGGCAGTTTGTCCCCATTCATCAGCTCCCGAATCCTTCTGGTCAAAAACTCCATTAAGTTACTGCAGTCCCATCTGCTTTGCCACAAAGCAGCAGGGAAGCTCACTCACTGCATTCCATTGCCAGCTGAGCCTTTTGTGTGTCAAGCAAAACTCCAGACTCATCAATATGTACATTTGTAGGATGCAATATACTGACCTTCCACCAATTTGACTGTTGTGCTGCCTTAAACTCATAAATAAAATAAAGGACAGACTTCAATTACACTAGCATTTAAACAAAGAAAGTGATTCAGTCAGTACATGAACAATCTCCTGCCACATCCACAGCTGGGGACTCAGGTTCTGGAGGTAATATTTGATTCTTACAGACAGGCCAAGCAGGGTTCTTCTCACAACTGTATTCCCTATAGCCATAGGTGTTTCACATCCTGCTGGCTTTTTGTTGTTGTTGGTTTGGTTTTCTTGTGTGGATTTTTGTTGTTGTTGTTGTTCTTTTCTTTCTTCCGCAGCAAATTCTTCAAGGAATATGTTGTGAAATACTACACAAAAGCCCCCAGTTTGCATTTAGCCATAGGTTAAACTGATGCGTTGTGACACTGCCATGGAGGGGCCATTATCCCCTAGTAATCATCTGTCGTTCTTAATCATATACTGACAAGTTAAAAATCTAATATGTTGTGACAAAACTGTGCAAGTGGATAACTGCAGAGTAAGCTGTTTGTCAGCCTGGAACAACACACTGGTCAGGATGCTGAGCTTCAGAAAGCCACACTGAATTTTCACCATGAGGAAAGTTATTTGCAAGTTAAAATGTGAGTAAAGTTGGGGTTTTCCAACTCCCTTCAGATGGAAAGGTAGCCAAACTATCTAATTAAGCCATAAGGAACCCACCTCCACTTTCAGTAGTTTCACTATTTTGCTACTATTACAAGATTGGCAAACATCATTAATAATCTTACCAGTAAGTATTTTCATGTGTGCTGGAAGATCTGAACAGATGCATTTAAGAAAACATTTAACTTACCTCTGGAATAGCTCTAGGAAGTATTTTTTCTTTTTTTTTTTTTAAACATTGAAGCAATTGTTCTTCATTCCTGGAAAACCTGGGACTCTACAGATTTTTGTAGCAAAAAACCCATGAACTGCAGTTACAATCTTCAATTGGAGACTGATATGACTACCAGTCCCAGCCTATTATAATAATAATAAAAATATAACATAATTTATTATAATAATAATAAAATATAACATCATAGTTTCCAGTATCTCTTTTAACCTCAAACATAATGTAAAAATATATCTGAAACTTGCTCCTGAGGCGAGTCTAGAACAGTTGAACAAGTAACAGTTAGAAAAAGGACAGTAGGTGAATTAGACCCTGGTCAGCAGGAGAAAACCCTGTCTTATAGGAAGATAGCATTACCTCTCTAAGGTTAGAAGAAGGAAACATTCACAAAAATTCACATTTTCAGCATCCAAAATACTTGTGAACTTTAAATGGAAAAACACGATAGACACAGAAAGAATATCCTCAAGTGGATAATGCTAAATATGTCATCAAAAGTTGACATTCTTGGCCAGACTGTGATTAAAATAAGGAACTCAACACCACTGATCATTTTTAGAGGCCAAAGATTCAATGAGAAAGCAGACAGATACAGGAATACAGAAGGCTGGAGTGCCAGCACACAGAGACCACCCAAGCACCAGCAGTGTAGCTGGCTATTCAAGGCCAGCCAGTTAACAAAAGGTGTGAAGAACACTTGAGGGAACTTCAGCAGAGGCTCATCCTCAAACAGCTCTATTGGGGGTTCTCTGCAAAGGCACCCTTTTTCTCTGCTTTAAAGCTGGGGCTCTCACCCTGGTCCTTGCCTGAGCTGTGCCATAGCCAGGCACCCCATTGATTCAGGTCCTGGCCAACTTCCCAGTGCGGCTGTGGGCTGGCCTCAGCACTGTGCACTTGGCTGGCAATCACTGATCCTGGTCACTATGCCAAAACTGATTATGATCTGTGATCCTGACTCAGTTTCCCAGCTTGACATAAGACCTACTCTTTCTACTGCAGAATTCCTTCGTGTTCTGGCCCCTGGCTCAACTCAGCTACCCTCACAGGCACTGTTTGCCTCACTTGGGGTCCATGGCTGGAAAAGCCACAGCTTCTACTGGCCTCCCTTCTCTGAGGGAACAGCTTTGCCCTTGCTGCACACTGGCATTGAGCTACAACAGTTGAAGTTAGCAACAAGCATTAGCTGAGAAACAAAACAGCACGTTAGAGCTTTTTAAAAGTTCATCATTTCTAGGGAATGGAATGCTGAAGTTTTGCAAACTGCCACATCTATACCACCGACATGGATCTGCTGAAGCTTCTCTTCATTTAGTGCTGCTACCTACTCCCAGACATGATACCTGATTTCCTTAGGCTAAAATCTCAGTCCACAGTAATACTGTTTCCCTCTTTCTGCTACAGACTACTCAGAAGCTCACACATCAATACTACAAGTTCTGCTGAGGTATATTTTCCTTGACATCTTTGTCATTGCTGATTGATTTGCACAGAATTAGCTGACTAGTGTTTAGTCAGTTAATAACCATCATAACGCATGAAGAGAACATTGTGTTGATTCAAATTAAAAAAAAAAACAACCATAAATCAGTGCATAGAGTCTAATTCCATGTGCAGTCCCCAGAACAGATCACCAACAATCTCCTACTATAACTCCAAATGCCACCCTTTTTATCTTAGTAGTATTCTCCTCGCAAAGCACCCTGTCACCTAGAAACCCAGTACCATTTGAGCATAGGGATAAATTCCACCCCTTTTTATTCTTGTCCTTGTTCTATATTTTCACTGTTAAAAGTCTGAAGTATGGGATAACTGAATTATGCTTACTTGACAAAGGTAAACAAGAATTTATAACCAGCAAAAAGATTCAGCCAAAACAATCTGAACTGAAGGCCATACATTCTTTAAGCACTCTTCTGTATTTGTTTTGAAGTATCCTACTGCTTCCAGAATGCAAAGCCCCAACAGCAGTTTTTTCCCCCTGTGATGCTGCATCTCAGAAGAGAAGTACCATCACCAGATATGAGTTAGCTAAAACCCAGAACACAAAAAGAAAATATATTTGAGACACCACATATCACTTTCTTCTGTAGGCACGACATTATTTTTTATAGAAAATAAAAACCAACCATTTTTATTGACTGTACTGTAGATATCTGTACAGAGTGTAAACTTTAATATTTCACCAGATATGTGAATACTTCTGGAGAAAGAGTTATCAAGCACCTTCATTTCAACAAATTTTTGATATTTACAGTAAGACATACCTGATTAGGTGTATGAATAGAATGAATTAAAAGTTATAAAAAGTTACACAAAAAGATCTTTAAAATGTTTATATGTTTTGTTATTTTATGATAAATATACAATTAAAGAGGAAGATGTCACACAGTTAAGACTCAGAATTGGCTCTGTTTAAAACTGTCACTGTTGTGTTTGAAGAGGGAGTGAGGAAATGGGGACATTAGCTTACTGCTCTGATCATGACACACAGTGAAATGTGCTCTGGCAGGAGCCTCACAAGCCCTGTTTTGTTCTGCCACAGGTTGGTTTGCAGGCAAGCTTCCTTCCCACCACACAGAGGGGAAACCAAACTTCACTTCCAGATTTATTCTGCTAATTTGACATATAAATGCATATAAGTATGCATTTAGATTTCCCCTCTCCAAACTTACTGATGATGATGAAAACATCAACTTCTCTTTGATTTTCAGAACACTATATTTGCTGTTACTGAACACTGGCACAAGGCATCACCATATTTTTTTTCTTTTAAGCACCAGACCAGAGGTGAGCTTTCTGAAAATCAGATTTTAATTGCCATTTTCTTATGGTCTATAAAAAGGCATGGCATGGTTTGCTAAAGAAGAAAGATTGCTAAGATAGAATTAAGAGACCAGTTTGAGGCTTATAGGATCAAACATAGAAATACTATTTTAAAACCTCTCAGAAAACAAATGTGACTATCTCTTTAAAACCACTTGTCTCCCAATGAATCAACATCCATTCTTTGATGGCTTATCAGCAATTGTTCAAAATATCTAAATTTTGTTTAGTGGATTTTAGGGAACTACTCAGGAATCCACCTCAAACAGAAGGAAGAGAAATCTCTTAAAACCTAACAAAAACTTCAAACATATCCACTAAACAGTGTTGATTATCTATAACAAATCGTGTGCTGTAGAAAAGGGTCACATGAGCCACGGTGAGAATTATAATTCTTACAACACTTGGATAAAGTACTTCTGTAGTACAGAAGCCAAAAGTTGAGATTCAAGTTTTTGAAGTGGAAGGACTGGTAGTGAGATGGAATGTGCTTGGGCAGTAAATATGTGCTGTTATTGGGTATTCCCTCTCATCTGTTCAACCTTGGGACCCCCTGATTATTTCTCAGCTAGAGATAAGTCCTGCCACATGGGCTAACCATACCACTTCTGCAGAAAACTGCTGCTCACTCCAAGGTACAATTCAGTCTCAGGATCTGAGTAGTTCCATTCTTGTTACTCTGTTCCCTGTTTTGTTAGTTCAATTTTGCCAAGAGAAACATCCTCCTTGTCTGGGGCAGATGCAACTAAGGCCTCCACATTTACCTTTAAAAGCAAAGAGATAATTTTACAAGGAATAGGGTGAATTTGGATCCAACCTGGGCAGCTCTGTCTTACTTAACTGCTACAAAAACAGCCTCTGTGTGTGTGTGTGTGTCTGTGTGTGCGCGCGCGCGTGTGTCTGCATAGGTGCATTGTGGCTTGCTGTCAGCAGCATGCAGCACTTATCTTTAGGGCCTGATTGTGTTGATAGGAGTGAATTGTTTACAGCACATTTCCAAAAGGTGTCTGCTGCTCTAAAGCTTATTTTAATGCTCAGTTTCTTTCTATACAATCTACTCCAACTGTGTTGTCAGGGCAGCGGCAAGTACGGCCTCCTGGGGTAGCCAAGCAGAGATGAGTACAACCACCATTATTAACTGAACAGTAGTTATGTCCTGCAAAAAAAACAGAGATGCAAAACCTTAGAGAAAAACAAATGCAAACCCACAATAAAATCTGAAACAGACATGTTCAAGAGGCATTAAGATTTATGACTACACTAGGGAAACAAGCCATAATGAGATTAGGAGGGGAAGAAAACTATGCTTTGGGGAGATAAGAGTCACCGTATCCCTTGTGTCAACTTGACATTCACATGAAAGAAAGAACAAGATATCAGAGTGAAAGAGGCAACATGAATCAAGCGGGCTGTTCCTAAAATACCCTCCATAAACTGGCCACATGGTCACAGATACCAGAATGAAGAGAAGTGAGTGAGTAAATAAAGAAGTGCAATGTGGGGACAAAGTCCAAAATGCTACAGAACATCATCCTCAAATACCAAAAGACAGAGGAATGATCCATGAAAACAAACACAAATGAACTGGATGAACTGGGTGGTTGGGAAAGTGTTAACATTAAAGAGTGAAATGAAAGAGAAACCAGAGCCAGAAGCAATGGATCAGAGAGGAAACTCATCCATCCAGAAAACCACTTGAAACAGACATAAGACATAGAAAGAAATTACACCAAGATTCTGAAAATTATAGGTATAAGCATATACTCATAGCACACAATATTGTTAAATTTTACACTCTCTACCAAAATGGATCAGTGAATTAACTAGTAAAAACAATATAACTGATTTCTTAATTATGACATTTGTATGTATTTTTAAGCTCTGAGCCAAAACCTCCACTAAATTGTTTTTTATTGCATATATTGAGTAATTTGAAGAGAAACTATTCTAAGGGTTTTTTTTAGTCTCAAAGTAAAAATAGCACAACTCCTATAATTCCAGCCGTATTGCAATAAAAAACAGTAAATGCTTCTGTGATTTGCTAAGAACAATATAACTGCACAGTGATACTGCTTCACAAAAACCAAGTTATATTTCAAGGGTATCAGCTTCCTCTCTTCCTCTTTTCAATAGCATATCTGGAAAACTTCACATTCAACAGAGCAGGAGGGCCAGCTCAGTCCAGCCACACTACCACCTGCTGTTTTCTGAGCATTCCATTTTGAAAAACACTGGATCTTATTAAAGTCATCTGGAAGACCATAATATTTCTGTAGTTTAAATTTAATAACTGAATAAGGCCCTAGCCATGAATAAAGCATTCAATTTAGAAGATGATACATTAGCATTTCTGCCAGGTCAGATACCCATCTTAATCATACACATCCTTTCACAAAGGGTAGAACAGACCCCTTCTCCCCTTCTATTCCTGGTTTCATGTGGGAACTACAACAACTGCTTTAATGGAAAATAAACTAGGGGGCTTTTAATTTCTTACTAAACAGAAATCTAAGCACTAACCCAAATCTTCACTACCCAAATCAGCTTATAAATGGGAACTGCTACTAAGTTCATTTATACAGTAAGGTGTTATACAGCTGTAAAAACTCAAGAATCATCTGAATTACCTCCTGGGCACTGAGCAAAGGCTGTGGTGATTCCATAGAGTCGTGAGCGCTTGTGAGGCTGGAAGTTATCATTTTCTAATGAAATCGTGCGATCCACTGCTACGACAGCATCCCTGCCACACGCAGAAGAAAATATACAGAAGTGAGATGAAGGTGAAAGTATAGGGGAAAACAAAACAACACAACAAAAAGCCCCCCCTCACCCCCAAACAACAAAAACCCAACCAACCAGTCAAAAAAACAAAACAACACCAAAAGTGGAGAAAATTTGAAGTTGCTTCTTTTTTATAATTAGGAAGAGATACCAGAAGTAAAATCCCCCAAGACATCACCTTTCCTGGACAAACCTAGTATGTGATGACCTTTACTCTAGGCAGCTAAGAAATTTATCAGGGAGACACCTTAATATTTTTGAAGGTACTTCCAGTACAGGACAGTGTCCTTCTACAGGAGGGATGCATGTGTTGGTAGTTTTGGCACATTTTTCACATTCTGCCCCTCTGACAAGTATTGTGGTATAGCTGACATTGCAGCTATTAAGCATAACAATTATGGAAAATGATGTGTTTTAGCTGGAGCCTGATCTCCAGAAGGAATACAGCTAGTCACAAGCAATCCTTCCTTCCTTCCTAAGTATAAAAGGGCAGTCAAGTGACAGACCTGTAGCACGCTGTTCCTCAAGCCTGTTCTAGAATAGCACTTCCCAGATGTTAGTTTCTTACTTGGAAATTCTCACACAGTAATAGCTACTACTGCTGCTGCAATTGATAGAGGCATTTGGGTAAGAGTTTGCTGATAGAGCCCATAAAACCATTTACATCAAGTAAAAATATTTATTTTAAAATGCAGGGACTGAATTTTTTTTCCCAGAAGTTAAAGCAAACCTCTAAGTCTTATTCATATGGCAACATTTTAGAGCATTTACAATAAAGAAAGTGTCATCAAGACAGTGAACTTTTTTTTCCTTATGTTTGATTGAACACTCATATAATATAGGGCATAGAAAGCTAAGAGTGATGAAATGTCTGCCCTCTACAATGCAGCTGCTGTAAGAGAAACAAGTTACTGCCCACTCCTTTCCCAAGAATGTTCAGTGTTAAAAGCATTTTCTTCAAGGACAAATCACTATGCTAAAAAATGAAGACTCAGTTAACTGGCAGCATCAATAGGTCAACTCTACATAACCACTCCACCCTGCATCAGCTATTGCCAGGAAAGCAACAAAACAGGAATGTGTGAGAGGTCAAGCATGAGAAATGTAGTATATACGTCAGCTTCTACCGGGGAGAAAAAAAAGATAAAAGTAGTCCATAATTTCCTTAGCAAATAACATACCTTCTCCAGTCTGTATAGTATAAATTCTTCCCATAGCTTGTAACACCAAAAGGATACTGAATCCCTTCAACAATCTTTCGTCTACCAAGCTGATTAGGGTTCATGCATTCCAGCCTCTTGGTACCTGGATGTAGTGAAACAATTAAGCCTTTGAATCAGAACAAGAGAGATCTCATCAGGGATGAAAGACAAGCACAAATATGCAAGCATGAACAGGGTGGAAAGTCCTGGAAATCTTTCAGTGTGCTGCTTAGTCAAAGCCTTCCCCCATGTCACATGTGTGCATGTGCCAAAAACTGAACATGTACTGAATGTACATGAATGACTGTATGAACAAATACTCCAGTGCTAATTCTACCACACCAGAGAAATTAAAGAAACACAGATGTCCCATGCAGCCATGGCCAATGCTCACAAGCTGAGATTCCTGCTATGGATTCCAGAATCCTCAGGTTGGTGTGGAAGAGAGAAAGTAACTAGAGATAGCAGAAGGAGATATATTTCAAGGTTAGAGAGAAGAGAGCTTTATCATTTTAATTCATCCAAAATTTGAAAGGTGACTTGAAGTGTAAAAACACCTCCACAGGAAGACATCCCTGCCAGAATCTACAGGGTGAAAGACAGCAAGATCTCAAAAGATAAAAATTAAATGAGAATTAAAAGCACACTTTCCCCCCACCACCCACTGTCATAAAACTAACAATGAGTTTGTGGCAGAACTTTGATCCTTTGATCTTTTGTGTGCATTGCTTTTTCAAGACTTGCTTCCATCAAATATAAGCCAGACTTGGCCTCAGGTTACAGGCCTTAAAACAATAGTGCCAGGATGACATTCTGTAAGGCAGATTAGATAAATCTGTGGTTTTACCTAGTCTTAAACCAAGAGCTTCTAAGAAAGCCCTAAGCACTACCTAAAAAGTTAGCCACATACAAGACACATAGACATAGATCTGTTCCATTTCTAGAAAGTTTTGTCATCAGAATTGAAATCCTTCAGCTTGCACACAGTCTCATGTGAATAGCAACGAATAAATCATTAAAGCCAGAAGCTATGGCTGTGCATAATTTCAGGATTGGACATACTTACACTACTACTATTACAAAGAAATATTTTAGCTCTCCTTTACCTGCATCTACCCAGCACAGCATTGAGGAATAAGGATCAAATGTCAGTCCATTTGGTAACCCAAGATCATCTTTAACAAGAATTCTTCTGTTTGTGCCATCCATATATGAAGTTTCAATTTTAGGAGCTTCTCTGTTCCAGTCAGTCCAGTACAAGTTTCTTAGGAAGAAGAAAAAGGCTAGAGTTATGACAGGGACTTATCTCAAAAATTGTTGTAATTAAGAAAGTGCTAAGAACACAAAAGTAACACACAGCCCCTAAATAATTTAAATAAATAATAAAAGCCATATTGCACTTTGACATAGAAGTCAAAAAAGTGTAGTAAAAGTGTAGCAAATATGCTTCCATTAAAAACAAAAGGAGCAAGCACAGACGTAGGAAGAAATGCTTTCCTTCCATTGTTTAGCTTATGATCAAAATGTCAGCCAAAGACAGTACAACAGTTCTGAGGGCCATTCAAAACGTACATCTACATTTCGAGTTCTTCATTTCACTTCCCATCATGTCTGCTCAGGCTAAAGCAAGAGTATTTGCATATATTTGGGGCCCATTTGAAACTATTTTTCTTTTCAGTGTACCAAGTGAGCAACACACAATGGAATCAGAGCAGTTTATCCTCAGCAGAGATCCCCAGAGAGGGCCATTAACTCTCTAATGTTTTATTATTAATAGCCATTTTTTAGTGGTCGGATTTTTTTCCTTGGAGGTACATTCTGTGCCTAAGAATATGCATAGCCTCTCAACGGCAACTTTGTTGTTTACTCCTTAACACACACACAATTTACTATAAGATGGAAGTCCATGATGCTTGACCTGAACCCAGAGCCTTACTCCATCACTGGGGCTCTGCATGGAACATAGGTCATTAAATAACCAGATAAATAACAACAAGCTTTGCACATGTTTCTTGACAACACATCCATACCCTCTCACAGGATCCAAAACAATTGCTCTGGGGTTCACCAAACCAGTGTCAAAAAGGATGCGACGCTGCCGCCCATCCAGCCTGGCCACTTCTATTCTATCCAGCTGAGAGTCAGTCCAGAAGATGTTGCGACCTAGATGATCTACAGCTATCCCTTCAGGGCTTCCCAAGTCTGCAGGAGGACAGAGAAAAACATTCCTAGGCATTATATTTATTCCCAATACACTCTGCCAGCCTCAGTGCTGCATAAGGATAACCTTTAAGAGAGATAAGTTTTCTTCAGTGTTCTGACTGTGGTCCAACAAAAGCTACTTTATATCAATTGGAAGAGGAACATACATTTTATATCAAAGTTTAAATACACGAAACTCTCATAAAGACCTAAAATGAAAATGGCGGAACAAACTCACCACACAAAGAAGTTGTACTTGGAGGAGCAAACATAGAAGAAGTTTATAACAGAGAAAGTAAAGCAGATAGTGTCAAAAATCTTATTCTACCATACTTAGAAGGCCATAAAATGGATTTTATAACCCTTAATAATTCTCCTTCTTTAGTACCAGCATACACAGCACCCCTCTGACAACTGAATTTATGCTAAGTGATGCAACAATTAAACAAATCAAACTCTAAAGACTAGTGACAATGACATTAAGTAACTGATGCAATCTAGATCCAGGTCTTCGTTTCTGCAGAGCTATTCTTTTTGGAACACACTTTAGCACAGCATGAGCACAGTTTTTCTTGGACAGTTACTTGTTCCAAAAGCAACAGGAAATAGCAGATAATGACCTTAATGCTCTAGCATCAGTAATTTCTAACTTGGATGCAGGATGCAGAAAAAAAAAAATAAAGCTTAATTCAGCCACTATGAGAAACTGCTCTGTTTTTTCCAAGGTTCCATTGAAAAAGAACAGGCAGGCCATGAGGAATTTAAGGAAGCCAAAGACAAGTTAAAAAAAAGTCTATTTTCATTCAATTTCAGTTCCAAAAGGAAAGAATTGTACACAGTCACTCCCCAAAAGAAGCAAAGTGACCCTTTATACCAGCCAGCTGTTGAAAAAAAGCACCTTTCAGATGCTGATCCACACACTGAATGGAATGTAGCCCATTAGCCTTCTTTTAATTCTTAGGTTTATTCACTGACAGCCATTAAACAAACATTATGTGACACAAGCAACCTTTCTGGAGAAGAAGCACTTGGCCCAGAACATCGGAACATAGGGCTCTCTAGACTTTACTAGTGTGATGTTGCTGTGAGTAACAGTTGCACAATAGTTCAAGCATCCTCTGCTCTCCCACTCAAGTGGATTGCACTTTATCTGCAAACATGACATTTTAAGTTTATATTAATTGCTGAAGAGGTGGAAAGGAACAAACAAGATGTATCTCATTGTTTCTGACTCACAGCTCATGGCCGGAGGGGAGGGGTGATGGGCAAGAAAGTAAATTTTAATCAGGCATTTGTTTACTCCCCCTGAGGGCTCTTGGGCACACTTTGACTCAGTGACACTGATTTCACATGGATGGCCTTTATTTCTCTAAGTGCTTCTGTGGAGCTAAACCTGTCAGCTGCAAGAAAGCAGCTCACATATACTTCAGACCCTCAAATGTTCCTTCTTCTTTCCTTGCTAATGGCAGAGTCTGCTGAGGGTGGCCTCATTTTGAGGTGACAGTGGCAACAGTCCCCAGTGTTTGGGATCAGAAGATTACTGATTAAATGGCAATGGAGGAGCTCCCAGACTCTTTTAGGAAACAGAACACAGTAGCAGGCAAAAGATTTGCTGTCACTGATTCCCAGGAGCCCCTGCTCCTTGACTAGTTTCCTTGTTTCAATTTCCTTATGTCAGCTATATGTGGGAGATTTAGAGAAGTCTTAAAGTAAATGTCCCTTCTGTGTGGTTGATAATGAGCCAGAAAAAACTATCCCCCATGGAGGGAGGGGTAAGGGAATATTCAATTTCAAAGCTTCATTTATCACCAGTCTTTCCAGAGGCACAAATATGTTCCTGCTATATTGTCATCAAGCCTGATACAGTCACAGGCTCTGTCCCTGAGGGCAGGTTTGTACGGATTTTAAGCAATTACTGCAGAGGAAAGCTCTGCCTCCTAACCTGCTGCCACAGCTGCAGAGCTGAGAAAGCCTCCACAGCTGCAGGGATGAAGGAGAACTGGATGGGCTCCACAATTTAACAGTATTTCTGCAAAGCAGCACAACTTGGATCACAAGAGCTTTATAAAAAACTAACCAAAAATGTAGTACATTCCACAAAAATATGCATGAACTGAAGAAAGCAGCTGGAGCTCACAGGAGGAAGAAGCCAAAGATCAAAACAAAACAAAAAAATTCTCATAAGTCTTCTGAGGGGGAGGCATTTTCACATTTAATGAAATTTGAAAGTTTCAGTTTTGGCCTGCATATAGAAGATATGCATTGAAATGTTGAATATTTTTGAACTGAATCCTTATTGAAAGGTCCATTAACATACAAAAAACTAAAGTGCAACATCTCTCCCAGTCTCTTCAGGAAAAGCAACCACATCCTATGCAACCAACAGAACAACAGAATGAGAAAGCTTCATACATACAATATTTTTCATAGCAGACAAAACTCATGAGGTTTCCATGTGGCATTGAAACATCTTTCATTACCTTAAATAATCAATCAAATTTAGCTGAAAGACTTCACAAATAATTTTCCAACATTTTACACATTGCAAGAATTTTAATGCCTACACACACTCTCATTAGACAGACATTCATATCCATAGAGAGTTTTTAGCAATAGTAACTTTCCTCTTTTTTAAAAGCTCAGATTCTGAAAAAAATCATTAAAGCAAAAATCTTTTCCCTGCAGAGTTTTTAAGTTGCACAGGCAAGCACAGGATTGCACTGCAGGTTAGAATCCCTTTCATATTAAATACATTGGGAAGGAAAAAGAAGTCTTACAAAATACCAGCAAGTGGTATAAAAATATGAAGCTCCACAACTGCTGGAATGGTTAGGGATGGACTTAAGCTCTCGCTTTTTCCTTCCTAGGACAATGGCCGGACTGAAGCCACCCCCATTCATCTGTTGTCCCTAAGAGCCTGAATGGAGTCTCACAAACTGACTATTCCAAAGCACAAAGTCCAGGCAGTGATTCTCTACACATCCAAAGAAAATTAAACCAGATTTTTTGTAAGTTTTATAAATGGCTGATCATTTTTATAAAACATTTTCATAAGTTTTTGCAACAATGTCTGCCCAGGATTCACAGCAAAGGTGATCTCTTCCAATATCCTGACTTCACAGGTGTTCTAGGATCTTGAGGGTACTAGTATTTAAAAATGTGCCTCCAGCTACTTTTGCTGGTTTGTTTTAATGACACCACCCCCAACCACTCACTTTGTTCTCTAAACCTGTCCTTCTCCTTAGCCCTTTCCACTCAATAACAGGGTTTAACATCCAAGATGCATGCGCTTGCACTTAACCCTTCTAATGAAAACCAACATGGACTGCAGTGAGCAGTGGTCTTGAAGGAAAAAATGTAAGAACAAGATAAAAACTGGATAAGCACTAACTCCACAATACCCTCTAGTCTAATTCTCAAATCCTTGAACAACTACAAAGGGTAAAAACCAAACAAGGTGGCATTACTCACTTTCCATGTTACAACTAGAGTTGGCAGGCATGGGAAAACCACAGCTGAAATGGTTTCTAACAACTTTTCAGCTGTTTGATCCCCAGGCCAAGGAAGAGAGAGCAGGAATTCTCTTCAGCCTCCATACTCACCAATCCTTTCTCAGCAGAGCAGGCAGCTGACAGATATAGTTCAGAAGAGAAAAAATGTCACAGAATCTCAGCTATCCAGCACCTACCTTGCTTGGCAGAACAAAAATCAAAGACACCCTCCGCTGGTATTCTATGTTAATATCTAAACATAACTCTTAGTCAGCTCAGGCAACACCTAGCAAGTACATATTACTAAATTCAAGTCTAATACCATTCCTAGAGGAAGAGTTTTGTGCTGTTACCTGTTTTGATTATGGTTGCTGGCTCGCCACCATGCAGGCTGGCCCTGCTGATGGAAGGGCCGCTGATGTCTGTCCAATAAACCATCTTGTCCACGCAGTCATAGGCAACTCCAATAACAACTTTGTCCTGTTGGACAACAGGCAAGTTAGATCAGCTTAGGATAAATTACAGTTACTTATCAGAAGCATTAACTAATGCTTTTAAGTCTCAAGAAGAAACAAAATTCTTAAGGAAAGGTGGGAAATCGGGAGAAGAGGCCAAGAAAATAATTGGGTAACAGCCATTGTCAAATATCTTTAAAAAATGCTTCCAGTTTAAAGTCCCTTTTAACTATCAGACATCATTCACCATTATTTCAAAGATGATACACTGAAAAGTTTGCCTGACTTCTATAGCTTCACCTGTATACCCATCTAAAAAAAGTTCACGTTGACATTTTACTGTGTCACCCCTTCATGTACCTTTTTCCTCTCATTCTTTCCCTTTAAGGGGGAATAATGACTTTCAGCAAATCTGGCTTGCACTGACATCCAAGTCAAGCATTATGGCTACACTTCCTATGTAGCACCATTTGACTCTAAAAAGTTCTAGCCAAGTAAGGTTTTAAAATAAAAGTTAGCTTAAACAAGTACTACATAAATCACTGTGGTGGAAAGAATATTCTCAGTAACAAGGAACATTTATATTCAATTTTTCAGGCAGAAAGAAGATAGGACTAGAATGTGAGTTTAAAGTTCAAACTCCCTGCCCCAGGCAAATCAAAAGGACTATCAGGGTAATGCAACAATTGCACATGGATGCCCAAGTTTGTCACTGTTGCTGCTTTTGCAACACAGCTGCTTAGAAAGATGTTCCAAACCCGTGAATTAAAACAGATGCCCTTTTCATCACTGTGCATTAATTCTGTGGGTTGCAAAACAGTATAAACACCTCTGGTACCACTTTGCAAATACACAGCACAGACAATACAAAGTCAACAATGCTAGCAGAGACCGAAAGTTTCCTTTCAATTGAAAGTTTCAAGAAAGAATTGCATCTTATCTCTTGGAAGTTCTTTCCTCAAGATACTTCTAATTAATTAATTAAAGTTAGATCAAGTAAATAATGAGATTAGGTGACAAGTATTCAGAATCATGTCACCTTCAGCCTTATTATACAATTTTTTTATACTGCATTTTAATTTTTTTAATGTTATTGCAGCAGAACTTTACATAAGGGACAAAACCTTGATTTTGACCTTATATCACAGCAATTTATGATACTATTTAGTTAAGTGAATCTGTGTAATTTAGCCAGTATTTGATTTACTAACTACTCAGTACAATATATAAGGAAAAAAAAAGTGATCAGAATGCTACTTGATATTGCCATCTATTATAAATAAAGCAACACTAGAATGAAACCAGAAATCCTAGGCCTTTGGCAAAACAAATGAATGTGATGATACTGCCTGTGAAAAGGGCTCGCATGTGACACAGGTGGTGGTAAAGAGAGGTTCTCAGCATCAGGAATTCATTTTCTAGGAAAAAAGATTCTCAAGATGGTAGTAAGAAGCATGGGAAAAAGATCTACCACCCACTGGGCTTACACATGAGATAGGAAGCAAAAAAAAAGAAGAAAGAAAAATATATGTGTAGCCAAAAGTGGAGGCAACTGACTGAAGAAAAACAGGCTTAGGAAAAAAACCAAGATTTAGGAAAAAGCTTTGAGGGAGTAGGAACGGAAAATGTGCCTCTCCACCTACTGATATTGTAGGTCTCCTAAACTTTTGTACCAGAGTCAGAAAGTCAATAGAAGTGTGAATAGACAGTAGTTTATATGAAGGGCTGCTGGAGGCATGTGAGATTAGATTTTTATCTTGTGATCCATTGTGAGCCATTCTTTAAAAGGAAATAATTTTTTTTTCTATACCTTAGGTTTAAGATTTTTTGACTAGTCAGATCAGGAATTTCCAGTATCAAATTGGTGGGACACTGAAATTTTAATGAAGTGTAACAATTGTGTTTTCAACTTCTATTATCGAGGTATGCAAACAAACAGTAGCTTTCATCTTTGTCAGGAAATCTTCTAAAAAACATGGACTTAGTATAATAAATTACTTACTGGAATATGCAAGAGTGCTTTTGCACCATTTTTCTTCATATTGTTTCCCTCTAGTGGAACATGTTCAATTTTACCACTTTGGGCAAAAAGCAAGTGCGTTCCTGGCGGCAGAGGTACTGTGTCTGGTCGAACAGAGGGCCCAATAACAACAGGGGGAGCAGCTGTGCTCAGACCTTGTTAACAGAGAAGGAAACAGATGGGCAAAAAATTAACTTGTACAGCACAACAAGGTTCCTTGTTATTTGCAGAGACACAATTACAGTCAGACTTCTTAGAAGGAAACAGCCCTATAAGCAGACATTAATAACTATAATCAGACGCAGAAAGCTTCTGAAATTTTCCCCTTGGCTGACAGAGAAGGAGCAATTGACATAATAGGTCTTTTCATGTTTGCTCTTTGCTTCAAATGTTTAAAAAAATCTATCTTATTTTGCAGCTGAAGTGAGGAAGACGTAGGAAGGAACATCCTTAATTTCCTGAGGCAAGGCAGCTGTTACAGCTCCCAGAGGGCAGAGACTCTCTGAGCCTCTCACCATTTCAAGGCAAAGAAGAAGCTAGAAAACCTTCTTATTCAGAAGCTTACCACAGCTGTCCAGATGCCCTGGCTGAAGGAAAAGTGTGTGTTGGGGGTCACTGAAGAGCACCAGACATACTACCACTGGGACAGCAGAAATCTGCATTGCTCCAAGTCAGTGCTGTATCTCAGGGAAGGACTAAGCCCCATATTTGGGAGACAGTGCACTCAAATGGAGAGATACCCACAAGAAACAATTGCTTCAGCCACTTACATGGTGGTCGAACTCCTGGACCGCTTCTGGTGCCATCAATCTCATTTCCATCCCTATCCACACACCAGCAATACCCACTGCCAGCATGGCACTGAGTGGGTAGGTAATTCCCATGCTCATCACACTGGGGAATGAAGTGACCAACTCTTACATCCCTCGGGAAGAAAGCACCTCCACTGCCAAGAGCTACTTCACGTTCATGCTGGCATTTGGTCTTTTCTACTTCTGGGGAAAAAAACAACAGAACAAAACAAACCCCAGTGAATATTTCTGTTTTAGCTAATAACTACAGTCCATTAACAGTTAACATATGCTGACCACCTATACACAAGAATTTTTACCTCTAGAGGAACATGGCACCATTCCAAACCTTGAAGGCATGTGACTTCAGAACAACTTCAATGAGTCTGCCCTATGTAAGTGTGACACATTTGCCTTAAACTTATCTTTCACTGCCTAGTTTAAAATAGAACTAGTCCCCTGCATTTTCCTTCATAAAGGGTCATAAACAGAAGCTGGAAAACATGGTTGTTCTCCTTGAAGCAGATGAGCAAGAACATTCTGTCTGACTTTTGACCTTGATGTCTACTCACTGGGCCTTAAAATGTGACTAATTAGACAGACCCTACAGTGGCTGAAGGTTTTTTAGTAATGCTCAAAGTTGAGCAAAGAGATTCCCTTCAAAGCCACAAGAGAAAACCACAAAATGAGGCAGATGCCAAATTCTCTACAGATCTTAGGAGGTGAAGCAATTAATTTTAAAGTTTGGTTGTGAAGTTTGAGCACTCATTTGATTCTTCTGGATCTAAGAAAGAAATTGCAGGGACAGGTTGTCCACTCTCTCCTGAAGCACAGAGAAGCATACCATGCACATTGGCTACATGACATGCATATATGTATTACTGCAGAGACTACAAAGGACAGAAACTTTTTGGATGTCAGATCAGGACATTCAGGGATCTGGCTCTTTATGTTTTAATTTCACAAAATAGTCTGAACTAAAATTTACACCTTCTTATTATATTATCTATCATGCAGTAGGGAAAGTCATCTGGATCAATATATCTTCTAGAAGCCAAAGAACATAATGAAATTAAAATAATACAATAAAAATAATATATTTCATTCTCCAGATAAAGAAATATGGTTTGGTTTTACCACAAACTTGAGATTCCTGGGAGAGAAAGATGTAATTATGGGAGAATACTCTTTCCCTGTCAATGATTTCTACAGACATTTAGAAATACTTAGCACAAACTGTCTGCTGAGGAGTCTTTAACACTACACTTCCATTTACTCCTTTCCTTGTTTTTACACTGCCAGGATTAGTTTTGTGTGGCTCAGACTAGACTGACCCCAGCTGAGCAAAAAGCTAATCCCATGCATCTACAGACTGTTGTGGTGTAAACTTCTGTTCTGTAAAAAGAAGGGAGGTTTTTATTGATATTAAACTAGTTATGCAAGCAAAAGCTTTGGACAAGTTTCATGCACCTGGACATAATTAGAGAAATATAAATGACTGGAGAACAGCTCACCGAACAACTGCAATATCTGGCATCGGTTTTAACGTGGGTGGTGGAGAGCCTTGAATCAACCTACAAACCCAGGCCCTGTGGGAAAGCCTCCATTATCTGTCTCAGATTTTGTTTTCATGTATTCAGTGTCCTATGCAGTATGCAGGTAAAAGAAATGTTGATTCCAGTAAACAGATGGCTTTGCCACAGGTTTTTTTTTTTTTATTCTAAACTCTCATCACTGCTCATGGGAGAAAGCAGGGGGAACACCAAGTATTGGTAAACTATCCGCCATGCAAATTTTTGTCCAGAGCAGAAAAAAAGTCATAATTTCATTCCTATCAGCTTTTAGAAAGACTATTAACTCCTCCTCTGTAAGACACAAGAAAAAAAGTAGAAACTGTTCCTTTTTTTCTTTGCATCAGAAACTCATAAAAATAGGGTATATACCAACAGGTTACGGTTTTTTAATCAATATTCTATAATAATTACGGAAAGGAGGGTGTATATACTCCCAGACAGGAACCAGTGGTTACATATAAAATATATTAGTTTGGTGGTGACTTGAAATATCAATGTCTGTTCTAATTTTAAGACAACATTCACATTAGTATCTGCAGATTTTACTCAAGAATTCTGGTTGTACTTTTTAGGATAACTTATCTTGCAGTGATCAAGACCAATCTCACAAATGGTCTGATTATGCACTTAACAACACTAAAGTCAAGAGACTTGTCAAAAAATTTTCAAAATTAGTATTGAATTTCTAGAAGGCAGAGCATATGATTGGTTCTTTCTAAAAAGACCCACTGGTGCTGAATTTTTACTTGCATAAAAATATTTGCAAATACATTATTGGCACTCACTTTTAGGAATAAATGTGTATTTTACTATTTCTTTGCTCATGAAAACCTCTAATACTAGTGATTACTTTATAAACAGTATCAAGTACAATAAATAAGTCAGGGTTACCATGTTAATCTCTGCTGACTCAATAATTTTAACTCATCTTTCAACATTTTGTTTTGACTCCCTAATATGAATTTAGCCAGTATTAAAACTTATAAACCAAACAAGTGACTAAATTAAAAGATAGTTCAACCAAACATTTGTAATCCAGTCGCCATTTTTTGTTTCTTATCTCTGAATCAAGATCAGGATTACTATGCTTACAGCTAAGAGGCACCTAAAGAAACCTGAATTGAAACAGTCCAGTGTTGTAGCTTGTGCAACAATGAAGGCACAATAATATTGGATACAGATGACAGTGGGTTGGGATAAATAGTCTGCTTACACTGCTTATACTGCCATACCTTTTACTTAGTGAGGTTAGGAGAAGATGCTCTGATTTCACAAGATTTAAATTGCATTAATTAACTCTCTGAAATTAGTTTAGCTATGACAGAGTTTGAAAGATCAGATTGACAGGACAAATAAAGCACTTTTTCTGCCCTGATGAGCTAACAGCACAAGCTAGACAAAATGAGTAACAAGAAAGGGCACATACTTAGGTAGCACAAGAGCTACTTCTTAAGCCAGCATCCAAACACAAACCTCAGAGCCAGTAAGTTTCCTCCATACAGCAGCCTGAACGTGGTTTGTTAGTGAGCCTGCCTTAACATAAATACTGTAGTATTTCATCCAGTCAAGGCTCTTCAAAAATACAGAATAATTAGGATTAGGAGAGTTCTCTGAACTTCTAATTGGCATGAAGAAACAGTCCATTAAACTCAACTGGTAGTGCCAAGAGCAAATAACACCCACCTGGTGTAACGGTGCTGTTACACCTACTACTGCACCTGATTGTGGCAAATGAAAAACAAGCCATGCCTGTTTCAAGGCTCCATATAGAGGGTAATTAGCCCTGACTTTTGGGGGTTCTTACCAGTCTTGAAAACCATATTTGAAAGGCAAAGCAAATTATCATGTCAATGATGATAAAAATGATTACACCAGTTCATTCTGCCGGAGATGAAACAACCAGTAAAAGCAGGACCTAGGTAATCGTTGGTGATGAAAAACAGCAAGGGGAACATCAGCTTTTCATTAACAGTAGGTTCAAGTTACAGTATTTTTCAGTGTATGCATTTAAACATTACCAATCAGCATTGGGTGTAAAATCAAGTAAAACCCTATCCTCATTGCGTTTTGGTTCAGTTAATGCTTGACTCCAGAAGGTAATACACTGACCTAATAGCTTTGTGTTTTCCTGTGGCACTCTATTTATGCCTACAGGACTGTATCATTTTTGAAACTAAGCACTTAAGTTGAAAAATAATTAAAAACTGAAAGAAATAATCTGAGTCAGAAGTCAAATGTCACGAAGTAGTGGTATCTTTGGTAAATTCCCATATTGCCTTAGTATTGCTTGTAAATTTCCCTATGAAGAAATTTAATTCCATCATTTGGATTCCAGAGGAAGATATACAACCATAGGTTGCATCTTTTGTGGAAGTGAAACAGGCCACATGAGAAGGATAGGATGTAAATGTAGAGTCATGCTTCTTGGAATAAACTGTGTAGACAAGCCTCTAAAGTTAGATTAATCTTTGAAATTACAACCTGAAAAAGCTATCAGCAGATCACAGCTCAGCTCGGTAGGGACATTTAGAAATACTTAGCACAAACTGTCTGCTGAAGAGTCTTTAACACTACACTTCCATTTACTCCTTTCCTTGTTTTGACACTGCCAGGATTAGGACAGGATTAGTTTTGTGAGAAGGTATAAAATAGAATTCAGCATATATACAGGCACAGAGATGAGTATGAGACTGGGGAGATGATTCAATAAATACTGCATCCAGCTCTGGCTACCACAGTTCAAAAGAACAGTGAGAAATTGAATGAGTGTGCAGAAAAACGCTCCTAAGACAGAAGCTGTAGAGCAGAACACAGAACTAAGGTGCAATGAAGAATTTGTGCCCTGTGGAACACAGTATAAGTCAGACTAGATACACAGAATGGTGCATCCTGAACTCCAGCTAAATTATCCTTCTTCAGAAGACTCAATTTGTATTTGATGAGTATTAAACTTTTTTTTTTTCACTTGATTCATGAATTACTAGAAGAAATCTGGAATTTAAAAGTCACTGAAATAGATTATGAAATTTGTAAAAATTAAAATGGAAGTAGCATAAATATGGAAAGATGAGATGAAAAACATACACGTACACATTTCTCACATATGTGGAGAAAGAAACAGAATGGATAAAAAAACAAAGCCATATACAAATATTCAAGGAAGTTTTCAGCCATAGCGTATTGCTCTTGTAGCAGCAATGTAGAAAATTATTTATGGACTGCTCTCAAAAAAGATGGAAGGTGAATAAAAGGATGAGAAACTGAGATGTATGGACTTCTCTTATTCAAAGACTTATATTAACATTTTTAATTGCTGTCCCCAGATGCTGGAGAAAAAAAAATTAAAAACCCGAATAAAAAAGCTTCCCTTTGTCCCTTCATTTTCCTTTGTAATTCCTCACTTACAGTCTTGTCCTGGTAAGTGTATTTCTCATGTGAAATCGGTTGCACACAGATGATCAGAGAATAGCTCTTAACAGTTCCTAGTTCCAAGAATCCAGGCTCGTTTCTGTTTAGTAAACAGTGTCTGGGGTCTGCAGGGGTAGAAACACTCAGACATCTGGTTTTTTTGAAATGGAAAAATGAAGCGTGAGGAAATAATGAAGTACAGACTTTCTTAATAGCTGGGAGCAGCAGGACATTCCAGCATCATTAACTCTTTCATTAACCTGCTGGTTCACTCCTACAGACATTCCCATGTCTGTGACTCAAATCCATTTTTCTCATTAGACTACTTGTTTCAAGAGTTGCCATTGAGATTTAACAGTAGGTTTCATATAATAAAGACACCAAACAAGCAAGTAATTGTACACATGGGCTGGAACAGAGAACAGCAAAGAGAACTGAGTATTTCAATGAATGAAACTTTCCATGCTATTAACAACCCGGAAAAACTTCAGTTACTACGCTGAGGCTTATTAGATCAAAACCTTAGTGGGTAAAAAGTGGGAGAAAGGGTCTCTAATTAGAGCTGAATACAATACAGCTGTATTCTGCAATCTCCATTCTGAAGCAACTTACTTTACAGATCGAATGCTAGAGTAAACTAAACTACTTTTGTGAGGTTTCAGAAATTATAGTTTCTTTCTGTCCCTGGCAATGATTAACTGATGGATCTATCCATTCTAGAAGCACTTAAGCTTTAGCAGCAGATGACACCCCAAGGGCAGCTATTGTTCTATTAACTCTAAGAAGGGAGCAATTGCTAAGTTGTAAACATTGCCTCTGCTGCAGACTAGCTCAGCAACACAGATACTTTGTACTTCAGTCACAATTCAGCAAAAAGTGAGACTTCTTATCTAATCAGATTTTTTTTTTTTTTTTTTACTGCTCAAAACATTTAAGGAGAGGAGATAATTGATATCATGTTTCTAAAAGCCTGGCTTCTATTGGTAATACAAAACTGTATTAAAAAGAGTATCAGTGAGGCATATATGAAGACTGACAATGCCTAGCAGATCTCCACCCACCAAAAGAGTATATACAAAACTCTTAGAAATATTTTGTTACTGCTATTAAAATTGTGACATGGAAAAATTCCTATTTAAGACAATTGTGTTGAGCACAGAAAGTGAAAAAGTGTTCAGGAAAAGCAGGAAATAAAGTAACTACAAAATAATACCATGTGCTTAGCAGTTGAGTAGACACACTAAACACTGCATAAGAAAAGGTGTTAAGAATAATAAAACAACCCTCCTACTTAAGTAAATCATTACATATACTCAGAAGAAATTAATTGCGTCCCTGTAATAAAGTTACTTGGTTGATTGCAAATATCAGTCTACCAAACCACCGGTTTCATCTACAAAGGGCATGTGGCAGACATGAAAGCAATATTTTTGCCTGTACATTTCTGCCTGAACAGCTGGAAGCTTTAAGGTTTGATTTGCTTCAAGTTATTCACATCAAGTTTCTCCTCCAGGAGAAATAATTTTGTTTTTATCAGCTGGATAGTTAGCTAAATATTTTGACACAGGTCATAAACACCAGTTAGTTCCTCATTCATCTAGCACTAAAATGAAAATACACATGGGTGATTGTGCATGAAATGTTAGTTAAAAATAATATTAAAAGACTGACAAAGTGGTGAAAGCTATGCCTCAGAATTAAACACTTGAAATCCTCCTGAAATTTACCTGTGATATAAAACCTACAAGCACTGGGTGATTTCACATAACATGTTACTGTGCAAATGGTGAAATGTCATGTAAATATGATCTAAAACTAGAATCAACTTTGTGATTTTTTTTTCTTTCCTCTGTGCAATCCTTTGCTTTTTGGTTTCAAAAGCTCAGCATCCAATTGGGGGAAAAAATGTCAGAAATTTAGAATTAGGGAATATAGAGACAAAATAAAAATGTTAAGTCTCAGGTAGTAATATCATGCCATACAGCCAAGCACTTTGAAGCAACCACATACACTATTAAATAATGACAAAACAACCCAACCAAAACACCCAAACCCATTCTTTCCTTCTTGCTCTGGGATATTCTTGTTACTCTTGACTGCACAGATTCAGTCTGTTGAGAAATGCCCACCAGCAAGAATCTTCGAGAAAGAAGAATTTGGTCTGAATATACTGAGAAGTTAGGATTTATTTTCTGGCTGAAAGATTCACCATCTACAAAACCTGAGAGATGTCCCATAAGTTTGCCATGCTGTTGAATTAAAGTAAAATAATAACACTACTTTGTGCTCCAATGTTCCTTCCTCTTTCTTTTTTTTTTTTTTTTTTTTTTTTGGCACACCTTTGAGATGAGTTTTATACTTCAAGCCTCAAAGTACACTGGAGAAAAAGAAGTGTGAGGACAAAGAACTTTCTCCTAAATAGAGAATAAACTGGATAAATACAGAAACAAGTAAGTGCCAGCTGGAAACTGAAGTCTTTCTTGAACACAGGCTGTATGTGGCATGCAGGCATCTAGATCTTACTACAGACAAGAGCCTTGTGACTTTGGTCTCATTTTTCACCTTTCTCCTGTAAATATTGTATTCATTTGCATTGCCAACAATTCCAGATATTTTATGGTAAGTGATTGCTGAGTATGCAAACCAAATCACCCCCACGGTCAAACCTTTACACAAGGCAACTTCAAAAGATAGTATCAGCTTGGGGCTGAAAACTGCTGGGAATAGAATAAACAAAACATAAAATGGGACATTGAACAGGATATAATGAAAAAGTGATAGCAGTCAAGATACAGTTTTGACACAAGCCTGGTGAAGTCCTGAACTTGAAAGACTTGCAAGAATAAAGACACCACTGTGGAAGTAGGCACTGTGTTTCAGAAAGGAACCAAATTAAGATATGTATCCTCCAAATCCCAAATTTTATTTCTGGTCCAACTTTCAAGAACTATAGAATTTTACCTCC
Source organism: Passer domesticus (assembly GCF_036417665.1). Classification (NCBI taxonomy): domain Eukaryota; kingdom Metazoa; phylum Chordata; class Aves; order Passeriformes; family Passeridae; genus Passer; species Passer domesticus. The sequence goes on along the minus strand of NC_087476.1, from coordinate 69,690,516 downwards.
TAACACACATCGGAAACCATCCCCACGATAACCTGCCTTGCAGTGGCAGCTGAAGGACCCAGGAGTGTTGTAGCAGAAAGCATCTGGATGACAGTGGCCCTGTAGACATTCATCTACATCTGTAAAAGAAAAGATCAATCTCAGGTGACTGCTCCTTCTGATGGACAAATCAGAGTGATGAAATAAAGTACAAACCTGTCACATTTTCAGGCTCCTATTTTAGGGTATCAGATTAGACATACAGACAGTTATTTGGATATACATCTAGTACAGAAATGCAAGGGAGATAAAAAAAAGGAGCCAAAGAAGGGGAAGGGGAAGCGTGCCTCTATTTTAGGTTCTCTGTCTCAGCAAATCCCAGGATTCTCCTATTCTAACGGGTAATAAACATTATTAACTCACACAGTATTTTAGACACATATTTCCTGAAGAAATGACTTAACATAGCAAGAGAAGTAGGATTTGTTTAGTCATATTTCCAATATGTAATTAGGTAAAGCTCCCCCACTGCACTCAGACTGACACGAAACAGAATGCAATTTTTTTTTTACATAATCATAGCATTTTGTTTCACCACCTTAGTAATTTAAACCAATACAAACAAACAAAGTTTGCAAGCAGTTGCAGCAGACAAAGGTCTGCAGCTGCAACTACTGCAATTCCTGCAGCTATCTCATCTTGAACCTTCTATGAATCAAACATTGAAGAGTAAATTCAAAAGCGAGAGGAGGAAAAGAGAAATGCTTAATGAAAATTCCTGCCTGGGGGACTCAGACTATGACATTTCCTACTTGAAAGAACATGTAGGTATAGAACATGACAAAGACCAGCCCAGAAGTGCAGTGCAGAGTATAAAAGCCCCACAATAAATGGCGCTACCCACCCTCACAGGCTCGCCCATCTCCGGAGAAGCCAGGGAGGCAGGTGCAGATGTAGGCTGACCCTCCAGTGTACACACACTGAGCACGCTGAGGAATGTCACAGTTGTGTGTGCCCCTCTGGCAGTGGTTCACCTCGTGCTCCACAGCTGCAGGTTAAACGTGTAAGAGAGCAGATGAAAATCTGAACTTTCCTTCACAAAGTCTAAGCCTCATAGTAAGTTCATGCGAGAGAACAACATCTGTGAAAGATTACAGAAGAGAAAGGAAACAAGGAACTGAGGGTTTTTTGCTCTGGGGATTAGGATTTTTTTTTCTTTCTGAAATCTCCCCTTTCAGTGGTGTAAAATCTTATTAGTGTTTTACAATGGATTGACTGTCCTCAGCATCTCACAGGTGCTTGTTAATATAGAATGGGGCAGAAAGGCTACCATAGTGACAGATCCTAATATCCATATCAGCTTTAGCTGTGAAAAGGAGTACTGATTGAAGAAATGTAAGGCATCTCACAGAGCTACCTCACATGTTAGCTAAGTGGCTAGTTCACTGCATTGGGAATTCTTTGTATGACCTGCTACACTAACCTAGTACTGACCCAGGGCTGCTGTCACTTGGCAACAAATAGGAGCTGTGACTCACTCAATGGGAGATAAACACATTTGTCAACTACTGGAGAGATCGGGGACCAGACCTGCAGCTTTTCATAACTCTCTCATGTTGACAGCTGTGGCTCTGAAGGCACTGCACTACTTTGCACATAAATTGTTTCAGGAAGCTGCTGGAGCTCTACCTGTACTTACCTATTACATCAGAGAACAGGGAAGGAAACTATGGTACCTGAAATAGGAAGAGGTAAAATACTACAAAAATTTTGGGCTTGAAAATAGGGTGTGCAGTGTGCACATCTAGGAACATAGTTCCAGCTGTTCTAACAGAGGCTGCTGTAACACTGAGGCTGTCTTTACACAATTATGACAAGGATTTGACAGGGGGCCAAGACAAGAATCTGCAATGTTCATTTCATCACAGCACACAGATGGAAACTACCACAGTGTCAGCAGGGAAATAACAAAAATTTTCTATCAGAGCCATATCTGAAAACACTAATTTTTTCTGTTTCTCTGGAGGAAATGACATCATTGTTAGAATCATTAATATCTTTATTTGATGAAGTAAGTTTTGGATCAAAAGGTAATTTATTAAAAACAGTATTATAAATACATATGGTAAGAGTTGGAGCTCAAAGGGAGTCTCCAAGTCTTTCTGTTTCTCATCGTACAAATAGGAGGACAAGATTTATTTACAACTCTCTTATAAAGCTACTCAGTGAATCACACAGCTGGTATGAAAAAAAGTGCTGGTTCCAAAGGAGCTGAGTCAGAACTGGTATCCCAGAGCAATTTGCAAAAGCACAGAGGGTTGCTGTTGCCCCTTCTGGGGTTCAAATTCTTGGTAGGTTATAAGACCCTCTACTGTGAAAAGATTACCATTACATTTATTTTCAATCTGTTGGGAAACTAGGGTTTATCTTCTATCTCTTCAGCCTTAAAAATGCAATTTGTTTTTGGTTGAAGGAAGGGATCAAACTGAAATCCTTCAAGCTGGACAAGGAATTACTTAGCACTTGCTAAAAGTGGAACATCAGCTTCATGGGAAAGTGGTAGAGTGAAGCTGGTGAGGTCATGGCTGGAGGGAAGAATGTTCCCTTTCAGGTCCAAGTCACAAAAGTTCAGTGTTGGACATAATGGAAGGAACATAAAGCTGCTCTTCCACATCTCACCCTATCCCTTCCAGTGGCCTTGGTAGAAGGAGCTACTTTTTCTGACTGTTCTGCAACAAAGAGACTTAGGGTGCACTGTGACTTAGGGAACAGACATGAATTGTAATTCTTACTGGAACAGAGAAATTTGGCTCGTGACAGAGTGTAACACACAGCATGCAACGTCACAAACTCAAGGAAAGTAATGCAACTTTCTGCTGTAAGATGAAGGCTCCTCAGTCTTTGCTAAAGAACAGTCTTGGTTATGATGAGCAGTTACCTGGATGCATTAGCTGATCAAAGGGTAGCTAAACTTTTACCACAAAGCTGTCACAGCAGAAGCAAAAAAATCCTCAGCTGTTATCACTTCTTTCCAAAAGAAAGAGGAACTTTCCATACTGGAAATATAAGGCTTCCAGCCACACTGGAAGAGTGTGTATAGGTTTTGTTGGTACAGAAATACTGTCAGGTCGCAAAGATAAAAATTCTAACAAGAAAAAGAAATCTTATCTCCATCCTATCCTGACAGTTGCAGCTCTAGAGGTAGAGTCATTATTCCTTTTTTGTTATTTGTCATTATACCTCTTCTATCTAGCATTTGTGGATTCCTTTTTCCAAAAGGAATTTCTACAACTTTAGTGAAAAATGGCACAAAGAGGAGTAAGAAAAGATATCCCTTGTTAGGACAACCTTAGTCTAGCAAATACAGATTAACTTGGGCTTCCTCCAGAAAAAAATTTTAAATTACAGAAAAATAAACTAGTTCAACCGAATTTGATATTTAATGGTCCATTAAAATGAGCTAAGAGCCAAATTACAAAGATTTGAACAGTGAAGTGATCTGCAGCTACAACTCCTTTTCATCATGATAAATTACTTAAGAATAAGACTGCAATAGCCAAGACACACTGGTTTAGAGCTGTGCACTATCTTGTCCAAGGGATGAATTTGTAACTGAAATTTAATCTGTTAAATTGAACTGTGGATTAAGAAGCAAAATGCAAACCCCCAAAAAGTCAAAAACACAGCACTTAGAAAATGTGGAAAAACTCAGTAATCATGAGCTGCAGCACAAATTCCTGAGCTCTACTCACACTAGAAATCAGCACAGATTATGAAGCACTGTTTTCTCTCCCAAAGGCTGGTGGGAAATGCTTTTCAGAAACATGAAACTCACCAACACAAGTCCGCCCATCTGCTGCAAACTGGTATCCCCCAACACACTCGCAGCGGTAGGTTCCCGGCTGGTTGTTGCAGTCTGCATTGCTGCCACACAGCCCTGGCTGCTCTGAACACTCATCAATATCTAGGGTATTAAAAGGATCTTGGTTATTATAAAAATGCGTTTGATATGGATGCCAGAAATCAGAAACTTGGGAACTTAGATTAATAGCAGCCTTCTGTACTCAGGCCACAGCTTGGATAGACCATACCTCTTCAGAGATATTAATAACCTGAAAATAATTTTTGAGGTAACTGTGTCCTCAGCTAATCTGCACCAAAAAGAAGAAAACAAACCAGAAGTTCTATCATAGGGTAATAAGGGGATGCCACGGAAAATTGCAGAAGAAAGAGAAGCCAAAGAAAATGCAGCCTTAGGTGATCAGAAGCAATAACTACTGGGGGAGCATGAACTCTAGGAAAGGCTTCCTTCCCCTTTCATTATCCATAGACATCTCTAATCCACTGCTGCCCAACTCACAGCATCAGAGGACTGTAAGGGACAGTGTGATGCTGTTGTTTTCATTTGCAATTTGATTTAAGGGTTGGAGTGGGAGGAGAGTTGTGCTTTGGGTTTTAAAAGCCCCCAAACTTTTAGTTAATAGGGATGACACAATTCATTAACACAGATTTTCAGCTCTTGAAAATGAGTATTAGTGCTGTGATTTGACTGCAAGGCAAAACCCAAATACACTAGCAATACAGAGCTAGACAGAACTGGGAAATATGAGTCTTTTGGAACAGAAATGGATTTTCAAAGTAGATAATGAAAAAGATTATTCCAATGAATTGCACATATCTGTGCTCTGTCTGCATGTGCATTTCCTATTTCTCATTTCCCTTGAGAACTTTTAACCTAGTTGATTCATTTTAACCAGAACTAGCATTATAGTAAATTTCTCACAACTACATTCCCACGTGTTTTATAAAAAGATGAACTGGCTGGGAAAGATTCTTTGCAAGATAAGAAAACACACTCTTCAAGACAGTCAAACTTACTTACTTTGATTATTGAGACAATCAAACCCAGCAACCCTCTAACCTTAAAATCAGCCTCTCAGGGCAGCTCATTTTGCTGGAATGGCTAGTCCTGAGGGTCAATATACACCAAGGAAAATCAATTCTACATAAGCTTTCATTTTGCAATGTATTGAAGTCTTCTGATACCATAGCAAACAGTTCCATCTCCACGGAAGCCGATCGAACATTCACAGAAGAAACGATTCCCAGTTCCCGGACGGCACACGGCGTTGGTGTCACAGTTGTGAGTGCCAGTGTAGCAAGGATTCCGGTTAATATCAGCAGAACCATCTGGCAAGAGAGACCATATTTAGCCTTGATGACTCTGTCCAAGTAGTAGCACCCAGTTAAGGCCAGGAAGGAGGCTGCTCATAACACACATTAAACAAGGAAACACTTTTTTTGCATCAGGAAGAAAGGGCCTTGCAAGTGATATTTTAGATATGTGTTTAATAGCACTTGTATTCCTTGTTACTTGTACAAAGGACTACTGAGTTAAAAAAGAGCCACAAAAACAAAAAACTCTCTAAAGAACAAAACAAAGAAAATTAATTTTCCAGTCACTGACACAAGACTCAAAACATGATTCCTAACAGCATGGTTTATTAATTTAATTAGCAGAACTTTATTTTGTAACAAACAAAAGTGAGCACAGCCTGGTTTTATACTCATTTGGTGTGCATTTTCAAATTGTCTCTTTGCTTTTTTTCTGATATCAGTGAAAGCTTGGATAGTTCATCCAAGAAAATACCTTTCATAAGCAGCCTACAATTCAAAGATAAAATGCCATGTTTCAAGATAAATGATAGAAACTCATCCATGGTAAATCTCATTCCTCTCTTTTGCTCTTTTCTCTGACAATGCCCTGCCCAAAAAATTAATAGAGGAATTATAAATTGGGTAAAGATAAACAACATACTCCATGCATCCAAGTGGGAATAGATTCAAGGTGGTGTATTGAGAGTATTTCAAAGAATTAGACATAAACCCCAGTGAATTTCAAGAACAGAGCATCACTTAAATACTCTTTCTCAAGTCAAAATACAAATTTTCAACAGTTCCATTTCTCTCCTTCACTGGTGAATCTGGACTGCTACCAAATAATGAAATTAATTCATTTAACTGATTAACACCCAGCTAAGGCAAGGTAAAAAAAAATGGATGACTGCCCTTAATTGCTTACAAAAGAGAAAAGCAAAATGTGCAATTGATACGTACCACTGATGGGGCCGATGGAATTGCTCATGGCATATCGCAGGATCTGCTCGTCTCTGTTGTACAGGACAAACACACTGTCCACCGAGAGCTGCTGAGTGGCAGGAGCAGAATGGGGGGACTCATCGTGGATGCATTCATCAAAGGAGATGGTCTGGCGCCACTGATAGGCACCCGTGTACGTGGAAGCCACTCCATCCCTTTCCGGCTCTGTCACCGTGTACTCCCTCGAGGACGATGAAGTGATCACTGCGACACGACAGCAAACACACTGATCAGAGCAGGGACCAAAAACATCCTGTCAAATGCTATCTTGGAAACATGGGATGCAGTCTGTGTAGTGCAAATGGGAATTTTAAAGGCTGGAGGCTGTGAAAGTGGATGTATTTCCATGCAAAGGAACAAGCACTTAAGTACGCTTTCTATTTTCTCAGGTATCACAGAATTTATTTCAAAAATTAGCAATTTTATTTATTTTGACATATTAAAAAAATTTAACTTTACTTTCTGGATTTCCAAATAATGAAAGGAAAATTCAACTCAGCAAACTCAGATGTTCCTTTAGTTTCCTTTTTACATCTCCAAGCTAAGCACAACAGTCATCTCACCAGCCTAAGCTACACGCACTTTTAGTTCTTTGTAGGCTATTAGCCTTGGATTTTAACAGAGCCCTGAAGAAGCTGCATTTATGAGAGCTGCTGTGTTTTCACAACAGTTTTCTGTATTGTGAAAAATTGTGAATAAAACTCTTCAAAAAGATCTGGGCTTGTGGATCCTCCCACTAACAGAAAGGTCCTCAGTACACTACAATTCTTTGTTTGGACACCAGAACATACCTATATCCATCCACGTGCAGCAGCTGGCTAAAGCTGGATTTCTGCCAAGTCCATTAGATATGCCATAGGACAGCAGAATTGCAGCTGCTTGAGTCCTGGTAAATCAAATCCAGCCTGAAGGACACCTCCCTCTAGCCTCTGACTTTACAGGAGAAGCATTTCTGCCAAGTAGGCAACTGTTCTGTGGAGCAGACACTGCCCAAATTCTCAGCTTGTTCAGGACAAAGCAGAAGCTTCCTGCCTCTTCCACTTTCTCCTCATCCCAGTCCAAAACAAGAGGCAAAGCACAAGCGGGTTCATCACTGGCTACCAAACTCAGACATTAGTGAACATAAGGCAGTGATGATGTAACCACACCATTTTCTAGCTCTAGCAACCAAAAGTGCACTCTTGGAGAAAAGTGCAGTATCTCCAGAATTCATGTGCACATGGGTGTAGCACAGGCTGCTTCATCTGTACTATTCATGCCTTTGACAGCTGGGCTGGCTGGCCAGCAGCAGCACTCCAACCTCACTTCTCTACTTTTTGTATTGAAACACCCATAATTTTATCTAGGAAGAGGAAAGAAAAATAATTAAGCAAAACAAGATTGCCCTGCAAATAGTGAATGAAGAATGGTTCCATTAGGAAACCTACGATCTGTGATAAAAGAATTGAAAGAGACGAGTACTGAAGAGACAATGTAGGAAGCTGATGAGGGAATTAAGAGGTAATTCTCCAGCTAGTTGTTAAAATTCAGCTCAAATAATACTGATAAATGCTTTCAGAGTCATTGTAATGAAGTTTACATGAGACAAGGTGGTAAACAATGGGTTTAGTCTCATCAAAGATCACAGTTCACTTAATGACATTACCACAAAAAGTTATACACCAGTATAGGGCTAAAAGAACTGTGGAGTTACAGAGAAAACCTTTACCACTTGCATACTGCCATCAACAGCATAAAAAAAAAGGTCAACAAAAAGGGAAATCAAGAGTGTTTTGCAAACAACAGTTCAGAGAAAGTTAAACCTGTATTTTTTCAATGAAAAGATTAGAAATATTTGCATTCTCCCACTCAAAATCCACCTTCTTTTGAAATCTTTTCCTAAGGGGTAAAACGCAACTTTCTAAAAGTCAAAGGGTCCTAAATACACTTGTATTTAGGGAAATAAAAAAGGGAATAAAAGAATGTTTTTCAGATTGCCTTAGGCTCTGCTTTTTGCACTTTCTTATAATTTCATTCTTATGGAACCTTACCAGAACTAGAAGTGTGGTAGAGTTCAGTGTAGGGCTCTATATGGACTGATGCCCCAGATGGGATCTCAGGTATTCTGCCCTCCATTTCTGTGCTGATGGTGAGGTGACCATGCTCATCAATGCCACTGAACTTCTGCTTTACAACCAGCTTCTCATTGTTGCCAAGAAAAGTTACTTCTGTTTGCCGTGTAAACTCACCACCTAAAGAAAGAGGATTAGTTTAACACTAAACTTAATAGAGGTTTCCAACTCCTTCTATTCCAAATATTGCTTCTAGTAGATAAAATATAAATTACTATTGTCTACAAGTTTGATGCAGCACAATTGCTAATGTCTTATGTTTCTAATGAAATGACTTTCAGAAGTATACTGATAATAGATATTGAAAGTAAATTTTTTTAAGCACTGCACATGATAAATCACAAATCCCTGCCCTGGGGCAATGGGGTTTTAATAAAATTAAAAATAAGTTCTGACTAAGCTAATAGCAGTAGGCCTTATCCTACCATTTAAAAGGATATTTTAGAGAAAATTCCCATTAGGAGTACGGAGAGTTAAAAAGAAAAAATCAAAATCCAGGACATCTGTTTCCAAATCAAAACCAAACGGAATATATGTTGTAAATTCCAGAACAAGCTCCAAACATACTAAATCCAAGAAAATCCCAACCCAAAAAGTTGTGTTCAACTAAATTCACATTACAAGTCTGTAAAGGATCAAATTTTCAAAAGAAACACATGTTCTCCTAGAACAGATTGAATCTACAGCTTGAATTCATAGCAGCACAACCAACCAGATTTGGCATTAATCTCTTATGAAAAGCTCAAATTGTGAGCAGGGGTTTCCCTCAAACTAGCTAAGAGAGTCATTTACATGTCATGCAGCAGCTGTTTCTGTAAAGTGCTTCAGACCCTCAGGAGGTCAGGTTGCCATTTCTCTTTTGCTCTGTTGGTACAATCAGAGATTTAACAAGTTAAATCTCTTGAAGATGTAGGAGAAGCTTTTTTTAGTAACTATGTACACTCTAGTAACAACTCTTCCAACAGATCTTTTTAATAATCTCTTTCTTGAGGAGAAACTGGCCAAGCCAATCTTCTCTCTAACACACTTAGTTCTTGTACACTGACAGTAAATTAAAAAGGTCTATTGTCTATATATTGTAAACAACAAAAATTGTGAGAAATTTGATTACAAAAAACCATTTTGCAGCTCAGAATAGGTGTGTGTTTTCACCCTGTATTGCTTCTAAAGACAGATTTTTTTCTATCAAGACAGAGGAAAGCATAGCAATTTTGAACATTATTTTAATTTAGAAGTTACCAGTAATGCTGAATCCATTTTTATATCCTTGCTGTTCCACAGCAAACATCCATCCTATGATACCTCCAATAGAGGCAAGAGGTAGCAAAGAATACCCCAAAGTTTCTGGGATTGTGCTGATAGCAGTGTAGGCACGCCCTTGGTTCATCACAACATAGGAGTGGAGATCAGTGTTCTCAAATATAACTGGAACGGGATTGTTTCCTACAAAGATTCTTCCTCTGACCTTGCCGTTGACTCTCTGAGGAGAACCTGGCAAATCAATACAATGCATCAGAACAAATATCAGTACTCTCACACTTTCCAAGGAACATGATCCAGAGTTCACAATGTTCAGTGTTTAGTGTTGAAATAACTGGCAAACAAATACTCAGAGTTCAGACATGAAATTGCCATGTGCTTACTTGCTTATGTAGGTACATGCAAGTGTGTTGTCTTATGTGGATGATTAAATGGCCAAATTTGCCTGAAGAGATGCTGTTTATCCTCATTGAAAGTTCTGTCTGCAAGGATAACTTCATAACACTGTTACAGTGTGTCTGACGGTAAGTGGCAGACAGAAACTTAAGATCACTTCATATCAATACACACAGAATGCAAATTTGTTCATTCCCTATTAGAAGACTAACGCATTAGGCATTCGAATAATTGACTTATTATTCTAACCCATTACATTTCTTGGCTCTGAACTACTGGCCATTTTGAAAACAGTCAGTGTTATACAGAAGTAATTATTTTGGATTGCTAATTTTCTCCTGTATATGATTTCCTACATGGAAGTTTAAATTTCATTATCATCAGATCCTTCTTTTCTTGCTATGCAAAATCAATTTTATGAACTGAAAGCTAAGTAGTAGGTTTTGCTTTCCTGGTTTATAAAACACAGTCTTGCAGTAAACTATTTGAGTTGTTGAAATGCATCTGTACTCTGAGCCGAATTACTACAAGGATTACAAGTGTATACATAAGAAATTCCTTCATGGATTTTACACGGGAACAAAGTTTAAATGGGTATTTAACAGAAATCTGTCAAATCACCCTTTAGCAAAGCAGCTTAAGAGTCACAGAGGAGCCTTTGCTCTTTGGTTCACTGATCAAAGTTAATTTGTTCATCACTTTCAACTGTCCATTTCTAGAGTGAGGACTATATCAGATTATAACACGTTGGAACTTCATGGCTAATTCTAGGAAATACCACTGAATGTTATATTTACTTTTAAATGATGTCACTTACAGAAGAAGTTTATTTTTTCTAGAAAGTCACATTAAAATGCATAAAGCATATAACTGACCACTCAAAATAATTTGCTTCACTCAAAAAAAACATTTCAAAAAGTAGAGCTTACTGATTCAAATGTCTTTCACTATATCTCAATGCTAAGTCTTTAAAAAAATTTTTATCAGGTCTTTTTTGGAATTAAATACAGGTCACCTCATTCAAGAACTCCATATGTAATTGTTGCTTATGTATCTAAATTTCAAACCAGTTACCTTCTGCTACACACTGTCTGCCATTTCCTTTGTAACCAGCAATACAGCTGCAACAAAACCCGTTGGGATAATCCTTGCAAATAGCGTGAACAGAGCACTGGTGACGGTTGTTAGCACACGTCTCTTGGACATCTGTGTGGTAGCGAAACACTGTGGAAAACAAGACCAGACATTCATATTCAATGTAATTACTGTGGTATTCACATGTCCCTGGAACAGTTTAAAAATGTCTCTGAACTCACTTGATCAGCTTTTCATTTTTTCTTTAAGGAAAACAAACTATTGCAATTAATATTGGTTAACCTTGCAAATAACTTTCTACTATTTTGCAGAAAATGTCAGGGCTTCAGCTGTTTAATTATTCAGCTGTTTAATTCTATTGACTTCAGCAGATCTATACTAACACAGATCAAGTAAAATTCCTATTGAAACTAAACATACAATAGTTTTAATTTGTCCTTGTTTCCGAATCAAAACAAAAGGGGGACTTAACTTTAGAACAAAACCTTTCAGTATAGTATCCAGGACCATGCAGCAACTGATGCGCCCTGTAATCCTGTTTTACGCTGTTATTTAATGGAGATAGCAATTCTCATACCTGCTTCAAGAAACAAGTAACATCTGGGCAGTCAGTCACACTACTCTGAAATTTCTAGAAATGCTTTATTAGAATTTAGAATTGCTAATTTCACCCTTCTAAGAATTGAGGTCATGAAACCCTAGCCAAAAAATTTTATGACAGCTTCTATTCCCAACTTTCTGAGAAAGGTCTGTGAGCTTGACTAGGGAACTGGTTTACTAGACTGGCAAGAACTGCATCTGAGGTGACATCCAAATTAACTACCTCAGTAAATAACACAAACTTATGACAGGTGCCCAGATTTTCAGATATTAAGCTAATGTTAAAGAAACATTGTTTCTTTGATAATTCAATTCCTTTCACATGTCTTTTTTGCAGCCTGTCCATGTTAGAAGAAGCTAAACTGTACAAAAGACCTTACCTATCCCAGTTTCATCAAATTCTTCCACATCTATGACTTGAGGTGGCTGTGGGGGGAATTGCTGAATCCGAAACTGGCGAGGTGGAGCTTTTGCTGTTGGGAAATGTTGAGGACTGTAAAAAGACTCAGTTGAAGGTGTTCCTGTTACGTCTTGGTATGAAGTCAGAAAGTCTTCTGCAGCTAACTGAGGAACACTGTATGTGACAAGGTGCTGATCCTCTTCAGTGCTGTCTGTGCTACTTGTGATATACTGCTGTGTTATTTCAGTGGAACCATAGTCAGACATGAAGGGCTTAGAAGTCATCTCCTGGTCTTCTTCGTTGGGCTCTACAGTCTCCAAAATGTTGCTGATTTTGGCAGGCACGATACTGTCAGATGAGCTACCAATGTCAAACACCCAGACGCCCTGCTTCCCAGCATTGCTGCTTCTGTCAAAGACAAGCACATGCCAAATAAAGCAAGCTGTGTGGTATTTCTAGCCTACACACAATGTTATCCTTCACTGTGAAGTGTCAGGAAAACCTGTCTCATTATCTTACCTACATTACATACTTACCTATAGGTACAGTTTATTCAGCTGTGGAACACCCCTGACAGTTTGGGTAACATTTTTTCTTCTCCTGACTCAGAGCTCTGTTGAGAATTTCTAGCTCTCTTATCTCCAAAGCAGTGGGAGCAGAAGGAGATTTTAGGGCCACAAAGATCTTGCTACCACTTACTAAAACTTTCTAACTCATTCCTTTTCCTACTAGTTCACTCTCTCTTTCAAAAACACAAACACACAAAAACAACCTGCCCAGGATACTTTACAAAGAGTTGAAGTCTAAGTGGTACTACTTATAGAAGAGCTAAGTATACTGGAATTCCTGCCAGTGATAATAGGAATATGGACTTTTAACAAATTACACCAAAGTCCTCAAGGGGGTGGATATTTATCAGTGGCAGATCTTGTAACTTCTCATGCAGTGGCTAATGGGATCTTATTAGTTCTCATTGATTCATGCTACAATTAAGAAAACCATGGAACTCTGATGTTTTCTTGAGGAGTTTAAACAAAGAAAAAAACATACTTGTACAGGTTTCTAATGCTGTCTTCATCATTAGCAATGACATTGTAGGATCCTGACTTTTCCCAAAAGTAGTAGTTTGTAGAGGCTTCACTAAAGCCAACTATAGCAGGAATATTTTCATCGCCATTCTTGGAGTATGTGCTATAGAACTGCAAGCTATCTTCTGGATAAAGGAAAATAGCATAGGAACTGGAATCAGAAGAGGCTAAGACAGCCTGGAACGTGTTTCTCTGTGGAAAAAAAAATACACATTTACTCATGTCAAAATAGTTAAGAAAGAGGTTTTTTTTATTTTTAAATGCAAAATGAAAGTCAGAATTTTCATTAAAAAGAAAAAATTACCAAAAGTAAATTACATCTGTAAGAAATAGTCAGATAGGCTGCCCAAAGCATAACAATTTTGAGCTCTGTAATGCTGTAGGATGCTATTTCATCTCTTTCAAATAACAGAAGTGATGTGCTAGACTAAATAAAAAATTCTGTAAACAGAATGTTTAAAGTAAAGTTCAAGCTTCATGTTGCTCAAGTCTTTTCCCACAGGAACACTCCTGCCTACTGTAGGAACCACTAGGACAGCACCTCAGATATCAGCTGTTCATTGCTACCAGGGTGCAGTATTGTTACTATAAACACAATGCTTGAGCCAAGTTCAGCAAAAGAAATTAACTGTTGCCATAAAAAGCAGTGCTAAGTAATAGTAATGTTCTCATCAACTTTCACAATTATGGTATACAAAGCTACATATCCTTGCAGGATAGTACCTGAATGGTTTAAAAAGGGGAAAATTATTTGTGAATAATAATAAAAATAACCTTCAGCTATTTCTTAACCCAATACTAGCTGCAAAACATGAGCTTTTTCTGAATGCAGTATCATCTGTTCAAAATGGGCTTAAGATCCTACTAGTCCATACAGTTATCTGATTTTACATAGTTTGATGTCAAAGTGACTTAAGAGTCTTCTGAAAAATGCAAGCCAGCAGGATTACATTTCCCAGAGGGAGGTCAGGATATTCTGGTTCAGTTAATATCACAACACATTTAACATTCAAAGTAAGAGTCATTAGGAAACACAACTAAATCAGCTATGTAGTTTCAAGCATTATCTTTTGAATTAATAAAACATTATTAAAATAAATCTCAAGTAAAAGTTCTGGAAACTCTTATTTTGCTGCAGCCTTTTCGACGATGATATACACTCTTAGGTCTGCAGAATTCAAATTAACACAAAGAACTTCAAGCCTTCAAAGCAAAAGGTTACAGCGTTACACTTTAGCTGAGCATGTGTCCAACACGACTTAAAGCTCTGATTAACATTCACCTTTTCTTCCAAAGCATGATCTTCTCCTTGTGCCCGGAAAGGAGCCACAAGCTTCCAGGTAACAATAACAACACTGCTGGGTTCAAAAGCAGTCTCAGGAAAACCTCTTTTGATGTAGTCCGATGCAAGTTGCAAGACATCTGAGGATGAATCTTCTCTGTAATACACATTTCCACGTCCATCTGTTGTGTCCAGGTCAGCCATAAAAGGAGCAATAGCCCCAAAACTCACTGGGAATTGACCAAGGTATTTTTCTTCACTTGAGGGTTCATTCACTGCAATAATCCCATTAGTGGTAACCTAATAAAAAGATGAAAATTATAACACAACTGTCTCCCACACAGGTACTCCATATCACAATATTTTAATTTTAATTCAAAAAGAAATTGTATCAAAAATAAAGTTTTGTGTTTAAAAAGTAACTGTGTTTTTTTTAAGCTTTTGGGTTTTTTTAATCCCATGTCAGGAGTCCTGAGATTTCGGTTGCCCAAAATCAGAGGTCAACTTTACAGATAGAACAGCCTTTTTTTCCTAGATAAAGATTTTATCTATTTAGATTTCAGACACCTATTGTCTCTTCTAATAAGGATGTACATAAGCTTCCCACCAATGCTTCAGAAGGTGATAGAATTTCTGAGCGAAGAATTAATTCACACATAGATGCCAACCCAAAATAACTGCTCCATGCTTATATATTGTAATAGCCTGAAGTCTTTTGGGAAGACACAGATTTCTCTTTGCCTGGCCAGGACTGCTTTAGTATTCACTTCACTACAGCCACCCTCCTAGGAACTTCTTTGCTACTGTTCAAGGCTAACAACAAGCTGCTGCTCACTCTGAAGACATGCTGTGAGAACAGCTCTTATACCAGAGGCTGTAGAGCCTAAGGGACAGAATTTCCACAGCAGATACAGGCCACCCTACGAATTCCTTTACAGCTGAGTGCCCTGACACAGCCTGATACGAAAATGGGTCTAATACTTGAAGGGGGTTGGGGGAAGGAATTTACATACTTGGTCTGCAAATGCATAGATACTGGCTCAGGGAGATTCAACCCATCAGTGAGATGATGATTCACAGTCAGCCACCTCTGACTAAAACTGAGATAAATACATACATACAGGTGCTAGGTCACATCCAGGTGTGACAGCCACACTCCACTACAAACCAGAGCTGGCTCTCACACACAGTGAGCAAGACTGCAGGTGTCAGGCCTTGAGGCTGTGCACAAAGAGCACACACAGTTTTTTGTGCCCAGCCCTTCCACCAGCTGTGTTTGGCACTGACTCAGCCACATACAAATCCACCTCCAAGTCTTGGACTGCCTGCTAACAGGACACATCTGATACCTGCAGGGCAGCCAGGCGCTCACTCTAGAGCTGCTGCCACATACACAGGGGACTCAAAATGGGAGAGAGGTCCCAGAACTGTCACCATAAGCTATGAAATTAAAATTGCCATCTCCCGCAGATTTATCTCACTCACAGGGATTCTTGTGAATCCAAGAAGAACAAACTGTTGATGGATCTTTTACACATTCAAGATACTGCCAACATGACAAAATCTTTACAAATGTCTAGAAGTGGGTCAGAATGGCTGCTGACTTAGACTGCAAGGCCACCTAGCCCAGTAGCCTGCCAGCTTAGAGATTCAGCAAAAGAAGAGGACATGCACATACTTCTCCAGTGAGCCTCCAACTGCATCCACCTCAAGGGATTCCCTGTGGTTTGACTGTTTTATCTCAGCGGATGTCTTTCTCATATTTGCTGAGTCTTGTCTTAACACATACAAACTCTATGCATCCACAAAATCCCTTAAAAAGGAACTCCACGAATTTATGACTCAGGTCTCTCCTACTTCTGTTTGCTTTCAGTCTGGCTTCCCCCTCCCTTTGATGGCCCTAATTTTTCCATTGGGACATAGAAAAATCCTACCCAGTGTCTCCCACTATGTAATTTCCCTCCAGAATTAAGACCCCCCCAGCCTACTCATGCACTCCCTGTCTAAGAGCTGTTCTCTGTCTTTGATCACTCTTATTGTCTCCACATATTTCTTTACCGTTTTCCACTCCATAAATTGGTAAACAAGGAGGCCAATAGGAGGCCACACATATTCTTCACAGAGAAATTGTGGTCTGTGCAAGCCCATCAAGGATGCTGGCTACTTGTGCCTTGGCAACATCTTTAAAATCTGGACCACCACTGCTGCTAGACACAGTAAATCAGAAAGAGTAGTATGATCATGATACAGATCACTCCTCCATACACAAGAAACACCTATACCTTGAACTCTCCTTTGGCTACCCAGAGGGTCAGAGCATGTCCCCTGACACAGGCCAGTAGTCAGTCAGCTTGGGATATAACTGGATAATTCTTATCACAAACCATTAGCTAAAACTTGGCAAACACTTCCCACAGTATATCAGATTTTATCTTAAAAGTGACTTGACATATGCTGACTGTATTTTCTGTAGAAAATTGTATAATTGCAGATGCACAATTTCATTAACAGCTAGAGTGTAAAATACTAAAAAAGTTAAGACCCTGTAAAAATAGGTGAGTTGGCTTTATGTATGAACAGTATATCTAAGCTATATAAGCCGTAAATAATCTCTGCAAACATGTTGGGAAAGCAGGTCATGTTAGAAAGGGGGAGAAGAAGCTGAATAGTGTGAAAATTTTTACGCTAGTCGTTCATGTCTTGACAATGGCCACAGACACTAAGGTGAGCTATGAATCTGAGGAATAAAGAACTAAAAAGACAGCATGGGTTACCTAATTACAAACCCTACAGCTGGAGTCAGACATGTAAGAGAAATCTAGTCCAAAAAAGTTCCCAGAATTCCTGCAACATCTGTACACCATAAAATGCTTCATATTCTTGTAAAACAAAGCTAAAATATGAGCTGAAAATAAAAACCCACCAATCATGCCATACCACTGGAACACAGGATGGAGAGTGGTGGCCATTACAGTCTGTTTGCTACGACCTTTTAGCCAAGAGATGCACTCCCTCTTTAAAGTCATAAATTTAGTGCAAGTTAAAAGTTTTCCTTCTGCTTTCCTTCTTACATTTTTACACAAACAGCCCTACTCTTGCAGAAATCCTCTTGTGAGGTATGATTGGTGTTTGAGGTATTTTAAACAAATTCCATGCTCTTCATCAGATCTGGTGTGTGTAGATTTTGCAGCTTCATGATCCCCCATTTATGGCAGGGATTAAAATAGCATTAAGAGAAAATACAATCAGGACTGGTTAATACTGCAGAATAAAGCAGAAGCCAGAAGAAATGGCCCTCCTCTTTTCACCTCTTAGTGACATGTCTCTAGATACTCCTTTCCTATTTGCTAAAAGCTTTAATGTAAGAAGTAATTTTATTAAGGAGATGCAAACCCCATCTTAAAACTTTTTTTAAAGAAAGTTTTTAAATGAGACAGTTCAGTTTTAAATGTCTAGGGAATGTTTCAACAACCCAGAAAACATTTGCAAGCCATCACATGAAAATAAATAAACCAGCTGCTCAATTTGTGCAGAGATTTTTAATGCAAAAAAAACAACTCTCACTAATAATGAAAGTAAATGTTTTTTGCTTTCAGATTCAACAATACATTTATATTGACAAAGACAGTGAATACTCCTTTAACTTCACCCTGCTTCTTTCAAGGTCACAAACATAGGTTTAAGTGTGAATCCCAAAATAAAGAGCAGTAATTTGGCGTAAGTACTGGGTTTCATCAAAGCATCATTCCTGTCAAAAGGGAAAGGGGGGAAAAGAGGCCTCAGGTGGGCGTTGTCTAAAGACAAGCTTTAGAGTGTGTCTTTCCTTTTAGGGTATAACACTATTTAAATTGACAGGAACTAACATAGATGTATTTTTAGCATGTTAAACTTCTGGATTACATGCATAGTTAACATACATTTGTGGTTTGTAGCAGAACCAATAATGCACATACACAGTTATAGGTCCACCTTGAAAACCAAATGAGAAGAGGAATTTAAAATAAGGAGTACTTCTATTAACAGAAAAAATTGTATCTCTGTGTGTACAACAAAAAATTAAAGTTTCTAACAAATGAGGCACTTTCTCCCCGTTCAATGACTAGACATTTTATGGGCTTGAATATTTCTGCACAAAAAAACATTTAGAAAATTTGAATTTACTTTTATAATGAAGTGACAGTTGACCTATAGCAGCAAAGCTTTCTAATACAAACATGACCAACTATTTACTTAAGAAGCTAATAGAAGTAAGGATTAAAAAAATGGAACCAAGCTTGCATTTCCTAAATGGAGGTAACTCCTAATCCTTCCATTTTTCCACCAGTGAGTTTCAGTGTAAACTGAAAAAGCCTTAATAAAAGTGTGTTATTAAAACAAATAGAATAGTATGGGTTAGTGATAGAGTTCAATGCTATAAATCTTACATACAAAAGCACCGTATTGAAGATTACAATATGTTAAAGTCTGTTTCCACTCATATGAAATAAAAGTGCTCTCTTCTGTCTGTGAGAGAAAATTTTGTTACCAGGGATTTTATGACAACTTGGTACTAAACAATCACTTCACAGAATGCCTTGCCTTTCTATTCATGTGTGCAGCTAACTTAAACAACTCAGCTTCTCAACTGCAAAAAAAGATAGAAAGAGAATCCACACAAAATTTCTACGTAAAATGATGTGCACTAAATGTAAATTGTATCAGCTTCATAATATTTGTTACCAACTAGCAATACATTGGGAACTCCAGCCAAGCAAGATCGTAGAGCCTCATAAATACACATTGCAAATACACAATAAAAATGTGTATTGTGAAAATTCATTAAAAACTGCTCAGTACATTTCCTTAACAGGTATACTTCTCCTCTCCCTACGCCCATGAAGTTTCTACTGTGCTTCTGCTCTGCAATACTTGTGCCAGATTCAGTGCAAGAAAAAGCCTCTGCATAGTGTATAGACTGATACTGAAATGCCATTCTTTAAAACTGCCCGTTCTTAGTACTGAGGGATGCTGGCAGAGCCCTGGAAGTGATTTGGTAATAGACTCTATATGGCTATTCTTTCAGGCAAAAACTAACTAGAACTGTTCCTGTTTGAGGGTGGGGCAAGTAGCAGGACCATTAAACTCAAGAAACCTAGACTGTTTAATCAATTTACTGCCCTTTGAAAACTCCGTCCTGTCTCTGTCGCTTACCTGACATGCTGCTTGCTATCTTAGTTTCTCAGTGGCTGAATATACAGTCCACTACCTCTCAAGAATATGTTTGTCCTTTTAAAAGCGTATTTTTACTTGGTTTGACTAATCAGTGACAAAATTGAAGTACAGAAGGCAAAACAATGAACTAAGGGTCAAACTGAAGTCTGAACTCCACCTAGTACTTCATCTCAGTCAGCTTCAGTGAACAACATCCATTTTCCACGCAAGCATAAACCAAATCCCTCAAAATTTTAGATTTCAGATATGATTTCAGGATTTATCTAAGTAGTGGCAGTATGGACAATGAAAAGGAGTGTAAATTATGTGTCAGCACTAATACGCCTCAATGTAGCACAAACAAGTTATATCTTCAGTAAATACCCATGAAACACTCAAGTGCATGGGAGTACATTAAATTTTGAATGACTGCAATCACATGGAGCTCTAGTTTCCCAAGTGTCTTCATGTTGGTTAATGCACTGAGTTGCCTCTTAAATCCATGATACTAAACCACACTGCTTTATCTGGACAGGGAGGTGGTATTACATTTACCAAATATATACCCTAAACACATTGTGCCTTCCCTATCAAAACCTTTCTAAACATGCTACTCAGCATGTTCAAGTGCTAGCCTAGATGGGACTTCAGGGGAAAAGAGGCAATGATAAAGTGTGCAGTACCCTTGCAGTGTTCTGAAGACATGCTGCCATTTTAAACCATTTTCCTTATGGCTGCTTTTGAGCAGCTCTGCTCCAGACAATCTGTTTTCAATCCCACCGTCAAACACTGAACATCAGCTATAAACGTACACACACCATTCTGGGATGCAGATTCAGCTGTGAGACATGCACACAAGGCTAAGATGTGCTTGCAGCCCAAAGCCTGCAATTACTATGGATATGGACTACCTCCTCTTTGATCACTCTTACTGTCTCCACATATTTCTTCACCCGTTTCCATTCTGTAAATTTGTAAATAAGGAGACCACACATATTCTTCACAGAGAAATTATGGTCTGTGCAAGCCCATCAAGGATGCTTTAAGAGACTCAAAGCAAAGAACACGTCAGGGTGCCCAAGACATTAAGGAACAGAAAGCTCTTCCAGTGCTTAGAGATGCAAGTCTTCGACAGGTTAGGCTGCTGGTTAGACACCCCGCTTCAGTTTTGTGACTCTGGCATGCCAAAACACACAAAAGAGACCACAACGAGGATATTTCTGAGCCGAACACACTCTGTGTGAGTGCAGAAAACGCCTGCAATGGCATTCACTCTGGCTAGTCGATTGCATTTTCTTTACGCTCCTGCTATCTGTTGCATTGTCTCCCAGTGGAGGCTGTGCGTCTCGAAGAATCTGCCCCGGCCGTAGTGTGAGAAGCGAATTAACACGGCCCCGATACCCGACTGAACACTACTGGAACAATTAAGCTCTTTGGACAGACCTCTGACCTCGGCGCTCACGGAACCCACACGGAACCCACAGGCACCACCGCGCACCCACCCAAAGCGTCCCCAGGCGCGGGTCCGACCCGCCGGCACCAAAGGGGGCCCCACACTCACATAGAGGGAGTGCACGGCCGCGCCGTAGAAGCGCAGCGCCGTGCTCAGCTCCAGCGCCGCCGAGTGCACATCGTCCCCGGGCTCCAGCGCGGCATCGCCGCGGTCCCGGCCGTGGGGCAGCAGCGCCGACCGCTCTGCGGGCAGCGCCAGCGCGGGCAGCGCCAGGGCCAGCAGCGCCCAGCGCGGGCAGCTCGGCGGGGCGCGCATCCCGGCGGCTCCCGGCGCCCGCGGCAGCGCCGTCCCGCCGCTATAAGCGCGGGCAGCGGGGCCGGGCGAGCGGGGCGCCGCGGCCAATGGCAGCGCGGGGCGGGCGGAACAGCGCCCCGGGAGCCCCGCGGCCGCTCCGCCTGCCCACGGGCTGGGCTGCGGGGGTCCGCCACGGGGGTCGCTCCTGGCCCGGGGCTTCGCCCGCGGGAGCAAAGCGGCGTACGCGCATCCCGCGGGGACCCGCCCTGGGGGCGCGGGGATGGGGATGCTCAGCCGATTTCGGGATCAGTGTCCCTCGTGAGGCGCGAAACTCGGGAAGTTAAGTCTGTGCCGGGTCGTAGGCATCCGGCAGAGGCTTTCAAAGAGCCACGGCTCTCCGCAAGGGCCAGTGGGGTTTCTGCGTTAGTTTGGAAATCCAGCAGCTGCAGTACCTCTCAACAGCCAGAGAACCGAGACCAAATACCAAAATCAACGTGAAACAAAAATATGAATCCCCATGCTGCCTTCTGAAATAATTTTGATACCAGGTGCTCATTGTCGGGGGAAATGAATAAATACATTGGAATGCGTTTCGTAAATTAACACCATCCATTTCAGAATTGCATTTGGTTGTAAAATAAAACTAAAAAATGAATAAAACAAATCTGCAAACAAAAAAATTGCTGATGATATGAATACAGATAAAAAATATGGTATATGTAAATATATTACTTCTGACTATGTCTTCTTGTTTTATAGTGCAGTCCTGCTCCCTTGGAACACTCAGAAGCAACTGAAAAATGGTTATATTTCATATATTTTTCCTAAAGCTTCCAAGTGAGGACAGCAGTATTTAAGGATTAAATCTTGGTCAGCAAAGTATATGCTGTGATATGTCTACAGAATGTTTACAGCAGATAATCATCTGAGGAAAGGCAGCCAAAATGCTACCTACATGCTTTTTGCATGGCTTTTTACTTTTCTTTAAATGCCTGCACCTTTTAATTTTTTTTTTCCCCTTGTAAGAAAGTGTGATTTTACATTTGGCAAATTGCAAGAGCAAAAGACATTCCTGGGTAGAGCTATAACCATGCCAGCCTAAAGGAGATAAGGATAAACATATCTAATCACTATTATCACTAGCATCTCTTTACTCTTGGGTTCTGTATGTCAATGAAAACAGTCACTGAGACAAAGTAGTGTGGAGGTCCAGAAGGAAGATGAGTCTGCTCTCCTTGAGTTCTCGCTGTCCTTTCTCCTGTGACTTCTCTCCATATTTACAGAGCCTCTAAGACAATAACTGGTGGATTCACGGAGTCCACCATTTATACTTATCCAGGAACCACTGCCAAAAGAGCATCTTTTTGGCTGGATCACCTCCATATCTGAGCATAGACATACACGCAAAGATGACTCAAAATCCAGCTAAGGTACCTTTCTCCACATTTGACAATCAATACTTAACCACAAGCCAACTGTAACTTCTTATACATATTGTATGTGTGCACTGGCATACCACCAGCTGCCTTCACCACAAAATCATCTTCCTATTAAAAACCTGTCCCCCCAGCATAAAATCATCTTCCAAATTTGCAGAACCTAAAGGTTCTCGTGCTTGTGCAACACAGCTCCATAGCAAAGAAAAAGCCTAAATTAACCCCCATGGTAACACATACACATTCACAAGAGCATCATTTCTGTTAGGCTTAATGTTTTCCACAGGCACATTTACTACAACAGTAAGACTGAAAAAAGGAAGACATAAGCAAAACAAGAAGAAGATCCTGAGGTGGTAACATTTTCCTGTCAGATTTACATGGTTTCCTAGTATTATGTCCAGAATTTGAAGGATAGGGACTACTGAGAAGCTAGAAACTTAATGTAGTAAATTTGAAATAGATTTGAAGGCCCAAGAGTTAAGTATCTTCATCTGCATGTTTAAAACATGGGGTAATAGCCATGCTAGGGTAAACCCTTTGTCCATTAGTCAGCATATTGGGATTGTTTAGTCTATACTTACCTTAAGAGGATTGCAATGTTTCTGCTGTAGCTGTAATTTTGCCTTCTATACAACTACCACTGTGAGGAGTTTTAAGCATTGTTAGTTCTAATACAAGTAAATAAGTTTCCCATTGTCCTTTCTAGCATCTTCAATAAGGACCTAAAAGGGGGGTGGAAAAGCATTTTTGCTTATATTGTAATTAATTGGAAGATATTAATTGCTAACTCCATCCAGAAAGGAGAATGCAAAAGATTTCAACAAGATTTAAGAATGGAAGGAAAGTATTTAAATGCAAACTGGAATGTCCCAATTGAAAAAGACCTTCTGGAAGGTCTTTCATAGCTGATAAATACCAAGAACTCCACATTTCCATTGGATATTAAATGAGATATGGCAGCAGTTTACAAAGCAACAGTATTCCCTGAACAGCCATTGAAATCCTGAACAACAAATGAGCTGGGTTCATTTTGTTACAAGGAGGTGACATTTTCTAAAGGTGTATAATGACACTGCTTTTCCAGAGATTGCTTGTGAGATCAGAGGTGTCACAGAAAATTCACCACTGGAAGGAATTCAGACTGAAACCAAAAATAAAGATCAGGGGACAAAAGGAAATTGCTAAAGAACTGAACATACATACTTGACTAAATTATACTGAATATATTTGATTAAGATCATGCTTCAAAAACATGGAGCATCTTCACTCAAATATCTGAAGAGTGGCACCAAACAGATGGAGGAATTAAGGTGAGTTTGAGGATTACAGGTGACTAGGACATTGAAATAACTAAAAGAAATAACTAAAGAAACAATGTATCAGCAAATGCTTCCTTCCCATGGGGGCTATTTTCAGATAAATCATAGATTAGGCATAGTGGAAGTAGAATGATATAAATCTTTAAGAAGTCATCACTAGATTGATCAGATCACTAAACAATAGACCTTAAAGACTAATTCTGTATTTAACAATTAATTGAGACAGTCCAGCTGATCTGACTTGAATTTCTATGTTCATACAGTATTAAAATAGCTCACAGATACACACACATTTATATTTGAGCATTTCACTGTCTAAATGTGAGGAGATTTGGAAAAGGGGATACAGATATGGAGAAGCCTGACCTTCTCAAGCCCCTCCCCAGGTTTCATTAACAGAGAAAATGGAGCTAGTGTTCCCTTTGCTGGCATGACTGTAAGGAGTAAGGGAAGTAATGCCCTGGGCCTCCCATGATGATGTTCTGCTGTCCAGTGACAACAAAGCATTTTAGCGGATGGATCAAAGGACAGAGTAACCATGTAGTCATAAACTGGAGAGAACTGAGTATTTGGGATATTGGCAGGAAAGAATAGTACTGAGGTCTGTTGAGAAGGAGCATTTTTTAGAGAGACAAGGTCATGGGAATCAGAGAGTCACAAGCAAAGGCAAGGCTCACAGGAAGATCATGGAGTGCACATCATAAATTCAAATCACTCTGTCTTAGAACTTAATGTTCATTGTTCACTAGAGTGGAACACAGTGAGATTCCTTCTGTAACTCTACATGAGCCAGTGTCACCAGGCAGGGCCCATAACTCTGGAGCATCTTCCAAAAAAATTTGTATTTTGCAGCACAACTCTCAACAGAAAGAAACTAATTCTGAGGCACTCTTAGATGCTTTTGAGAAGAGATTCACATGAATGGCAACATTCGTTCTTGGCCTCTGCATTAGGGCAGAGTGTAGAAGATTGTAGAATACCTCCTTTTTCTCTCATGCAGAGCTACTGCAGGGCAACAAAAGGGCAGCAACACTGCAGGACAATCTTCTTGGAAACTCATATCCTGTTCTGGAGAACACCTGGGCAAGAATGGGGATGTGTTAACACTTGGCCAAGGCCAATGGCGTGGTCAGCACAGGAGAGCTACGCTGCTGTAATATAATGCTACAGGGCTGCAGCAGATTCCTGCCCCAGAGCAGGGCAAGGAACATGGGAGATACAGACGTTCTTAGAGCCTTCCTAGGTCTGGTGCAAGGAGACACTTTGTATTTCTGGGGTTGTCTTAATTTGTTTCTATCTCTCGTTATTAGAGCTGGTAACTATGTTAACAGCAGACAGAAAAAAAATTCAAAGAGGAAATAATACTTGTATAGAGTCATGAACACTTTTTTTCATGCCAATTTAACATTTAGGAAAAATTCGATGGAAAATGGAACAGAAAAATATTAGAACTGTAAAATGGCTAGACAAAAAAAAAAGTAGCCTTACAATCCTCCCACCTGACATGTAGTCATATGAAAAACATGACTTCTTTTTAATATGTTTATTTAAAAAATATCTTTCTTACATCCTAATGTTTGATCTCTTTCAAGAACAGATTCTCTAATCCAGTAAGAATTCTTGAACTTCTCTGTAGTAAGAGAGAATTGTAACAGGGCCAGACAATATATAATTAGTCTTATATTTAAATATTCAGCTCAGCAGTAACTACTACATCTACTCCAAGTCTTACTGTTTTGTTATTATCTAAAAGTTTTTGCTTTGTGCCATAAAAGTCTGCAAACAGACAATAAAAATTACTTCAGAGTTTTAAAAAATGCAGTGAAGACAGGAAGACAAAATGTATGATCATTTTCTCATACACATAAAAACCAGTTACAATATGAAGGAACATTGTTTTTCAAACAATGGGAATGAGATGAGGAAAGCCAATTTGAATGGGACAGGAAGACAGCTATGGAAAAGGTATCATTTACCACCTATCTTCCCCAAGACTAAAGAAATAATTACTCCAACCCACTGATAATTGTGTCAGATTTCAGAAAAGAGATATTACACACAGGGAAAATATATATCCTTGTAGTCTGATAAAGTATTTAGTATTGTATTAGTATTTAGTACATCTCAAGTTAAACCACTACTTCAGATTGAATGTGCACCCAAACCAAAGGCAATGATAAATGTTGTATTCTCTTTCATGTGGCATCCAGATTTTCACTGTGAATTGCAGGTGCAGATGTAACACATAAAAAATAGATGCCACATTGAGTCTCAACAGCAAAGCTTCTAGATGACAATCAGAAAGTAAAGAGAGGCCAAGCACAGATCTGATGCTTGTGCTGGCTGGAAATTCTCTAACAAATTTTTACATCCTCAACTTTTTTACAAACATTCAGAAAGGTTACTAAAGTCTGAAACACTGAAACACAGTCTTTCCTGTGACAGACAAGTTACTCTCTCACATCAGCTTCTTGTGTTTGCAGAGCACCCAGGCAGCCTCACAGAGCCTGGCTTTGCCTGGATTCTCTGCCTGCTAGAATAATATATCTTGCAGCAATTGTCATTTAGAAAGAGCATATGATTTCTCAGATGGGTCTAAATGTTCACAACAATCCAGAGAAGACAGTTAACCTGTTTTCTCCCAAGATTATTGAATGTTTTTTTACAAGGAAAATGTCCTATACGTGAAACTGATTTTTCTGGAGTGGAAACCATTGCCTAAGTTAGTGAAATTCACTCAGGAGAATCTACCTTAAGTGACTGTGAGTAAAACAGAGAAATTGACTTTCACTCAGGATAGGTGATGCAGTGGTGCAGCAAAGGCCAACAGTTTTAATTATTGCTTTTTACAATAGGACTAAATAAGGGAATAAATATTTAATTAATATAACATCTATTCTTATAAACTGCATGGTTTAAAAATTACATTGTGGTTTGTCTTTACATGTAGATATATTTGTGAAAGCCTCACAGAGAGGAAGAACAAAGTTCCCCATAATTCCATGCTTGGCTACTTGGCTAGACTGAACAATAGGTATTAATATTTCCTTTAATGAGGTTGCTTGTAAATGTTTTCATTTTTGGTCAAGGTCTACTGGGAAAGAATATTCCTCCATCCAAAAAAGGATGTAAACATTTCCTGATGTCTCCTGGTCAGCTGTTCAAGGTTGGCTACACCAAAGGCTTTTTGCCTTCAGGAATCCAGTCAGAACACTCCAAAGCTTCCTACAAGTTACTGAAATTTATCTGTGAGATAATTTTCTGAGGCGGGGGGGAGGGCGGGGTGTATGTATGTGCTTGAAGGCAAAACTTGTCTGAGAATGGCTGAATCATAACCTTAGACTCCAAGAACATTGTCAACAGGCAAAATTTTGGAGTGACAATTCTGCCAATCACTCCACACAAAATGGTAGTAAAAACTGGTGGATATAAATTCGGTACTTTCATAGTTTCTTTTTTAAATTTACTTTTTTGTTCTTTTTTCTTCTTCATAGGTTTCCCAGTGTCTTGAATGGAAATTTTAGCTATGAGGTGCTATAATAACTTAGTCTTAGATTAGACATGCGTGAATTCAAGAACTGACTGTACATTTTCAACCTGAAGACTTAATTTGTGTGTTTGGGGGCAAGTTATGTTTAAAATGTTGGACATAGCACATGCAGATGGCTGTAACACACCAAACATTTCAATGCTGAAAGATTTTTTTTGCTCCTTTTTAAAACTCTGTAAAGACTGTGAACTTTACCCTGACTTGAAACAGTCCAGATTCAAAAAGACCCAGGAGTAATTCCATGAATTACAGCTATTTATTCTTTCTGACCCAAGGACTTATACTGCTGTTCACTTCACTTGGAATCTGCAGACTAGCACAAGCAATGGCCCACTCACTTCTTCCCAAACAGAATTTAGTGTTTTAGACTCGGATGTGACACTATATTTTTGCCACAGAGCAACAATAAAACACAGAGATCTGCACTAAAGTCACTCAATTACAATTACAATTACATTGCCCCTGGGGAAAAAAATAGGCATGATTTGCAAACCCTGGAATTGGTGCAATAACTTATTTGGAGAAGTGACAGGATGAGAGCACGAAAAGTCTTTTCTACAAGAGGTTGCTGGAAACAAACTTCTTGTGTAGTCTACACTCCCAGCTGAGAGAGGGACAGAGGGTGCTCCCTGAGGCCAATTAGCAAGGGCTGGATTGTGTCCAAACTACTAACCCCAAACCTCACTGGAGTGTCCACCCTGCAAAGCATTTAGCCCTCAATCTCTGCTGGGCTCCTGTAGCCCTATGGCATGTCTTTTTTCATTCTTCTCCCTCTTTCCTACTCCTGTTCAGTGCGTCTGAAATAAAATGAACCATTACAGAGACCAGAAGTGTTAAAGCACAAAACTAAGGGTGTGTCAGATACCAAAGCCTGCAACACGAGGGAATGTGCAGGTATTTGAAGTTGCAAACCCTTTGAGCTATCTCTGGAGGATGAGAAAGGGCAAGAACCAGGTCTGGTCGTGACTTGTGTTTGCCTTTTGAGTGTGGTCCTTGGAGCAAACTGTTGCCAGACCACCCTGTGTTTTGTCATGGAAAGAGCCTTTTGGAGCGGGCAGATCAGCTAGCACTTGGGCAGCTTGGATATTCAGGAGTTCAGTGCATGAGGGAGATCCTTGGCCATCTGTCATTTAGGAATACAGAGGTACCTGGGTACCTGCAGCCAGAAGCAGGTTTCTAAGCTTGCCAAGGGGGAGAGATAGCAAGACTGTTACAACTTAAAAAGCTGCACAAGCAAATGAAAGGTTACCAAAGCCTTTTCAGGTAATTACTGGTTTTTGCTCTGCAGTCACTACTGGACCTCCAACCAGATGACCTCACCTGTCCTGTCTTCTCTCCCTTGAGCTCTCTGAACCCACTGTTAACATCCTCCTCCTATACTTTTTCCCCACAAGTGTCTTTAACACTGTACTGGTTATCTGTATCTTTCCTTATTTATCTTTTTTCAGAAGAGTGTTTTTATTAACCTTATGGAATCTTAGGGCTGACCCTCTTTATGGCTCATTGACCAGTTCTCATTCCTTGAGTTCTTTCTCAGAGAAACTCATGTCTGTTTCCCTTTAATTGTAAATCTTTTATGATTCCCTCAAACTTCCTGCATGAAAAACATTTGAATGTTTTCCAGCAGCACAGATCTTTCAAAATTACTCAGTTGCACAGTTCTGCCAGCATGAGTTATATTTATTTACAAGTAGGGCCACTAAACTTGAGGAAATAAGTTAGGAAAGAAAAGGTATTATCCAAAACAAAACGATGTCTGGTCCTTAATTCTCTATTTTATCTTGGAATATATAATACTTGTTATTAATTGATTTTATGTATTTAATGCATTTGTCCCTTAAAATACCCATCCTATCCAGCAACACATCCATCTTTAGAGCCATTAAATACAACACAAAATTGTCATTTAGACACCCCTATTCAATCTGTCACAGCTTGTATAATCTGAAAAAACTGGAGATTAAATTGTTGAAAACAAATAATTGGGGGGGAAAATGTACTACACTGGACAGAAGTTTTAAGAAAATTATTGATTTTTTTGGTGGATATTAACCTTTCTTTCATCTGAGGAGGAAGAATAACTTCTGAAGAATGAGCCACAACATTTGAACAAACAAGAGCATTGTGCTCTTTCTGTGGGAAATCTGCTGTTCTTTGCTTCTTCCATTTAGTAAATAAAATTCAGTTATTTAAGTACTCAGAACATTACTTTGTCTTATCCAAAATATTTTTTTTCCCTCTGGCTTATTCCCTGCAACAGTGCTAAAACATAAAGCAATTTTCACCAAGCAATCACGGTACAATATTCTCAAAAATCACTTTCCATTTGTCAGATTCCCAATCTTCCAAATTTCAAAACCTTTTCTGATGATTTAAGAAACATTTATTGTTATTTCACTTTCCAAAGAGAAAAATTCAGGTATCAAAGAAATACAGTTTGTCCACCTGGCAAATTAGAAGACACATAGGAAACTCAGTGGAGATTTCCTAGCAATCAGAAGCAGCTTTCTAAAGTGGGGCAGATCAGGTTTCTACTCAAGAAAATCCAATTTCAGCTAATTATCCTCTCCATGGATATGCAGAGTGTGAAGTTGTGTAGTTATTCCTAAAGCTCACAAGCCTCAGAAAAAGCTCACCAACTTGAGATCCTCTGTAGGCTACCACATGGCAAAAATTAATTAAAAAAACATCCCAAAGAAAAATTAGGAGTAAAGTTTTTTACAGTGAATATGTAACAAAGGATTCTGTTGCTGGCTGCCAAATTCAGCCCCATTGGGGAGGATATGACTGACGAATTACGGCTTAGTAACAGGGAATGATACAAACACTTATGCAACAATTTTCATTCTGTGTGGTGGAGGAATTATCTGCAAGCTGTTTCTGTTCTCTGTAAATCGTGCCATTACTTTGAAAACAGGATGTATGCTTCAGAGTAAAGTAAAACAAAAAAAAAATAATGCAACAGCATAAAGCCACCCCTGACATTATTGTTCAAACAACCCTCTTGTTCAAGGCCAGCAATATACCAAGGTAGGACAATGAGAGAGGAAATTCTGTTTAGTATGATCCTTGTCTGAAGAAAACCTTACATTTGAAGTTTCCAGAGCATCATGTCCATTTTGCTTGGCAAACTATGACCAAAGCTAAATTAATTTTCTTGCTTGCTGATGCTTCTTTCCAGATATTCATCAGCATGCCCTGCATGTTTCATGCATCTAAGTGTTCTCCAAAACTTGGGAACATTTCTGCCTGAGTATTTGCAACCTTGGGGCTTATATTCAACTGCATATAAGTTACATGTACAGAAGAATTTACAAGTACATTATCCTTATTATTTCACTAATGGTAATAATTTTTCTACTTTCTAAGATTTCTGAACATTCCCTACAGTGTATTACAGTTTTCAGACTGACTTAAAGAGAAATCCCCCCCAGACTGCTCAGCCTTGCCCGAGGTCAGGACATTGGTCATTTCCAAAGAGTCTATCTTCTCTGAACATGATTTTCCCCTCTTGGTACCAGACATAAATATTTGTTGCATGTGCTGCTTCAGCAGAGTAACAGCTCAGTTACTGTCCCAGTATCTGAACCAGCTGCTCTCAGCTGCTCCTGCTGTGGCAGAGCCAGACCCAGGACTAAGAGGAAGCCTGTTGGACACAGTAATCTCACTCCATACTTTCAATCTTTTGATTGGTGTGGGTGTCTTTTTTCAATCAAGAAGGAACAACCAGGGAGAAGAAAATGTGGATTTCAGAAAGGAGTCAAATGAGAGAAGGATGGTGGGAAAGCAAAAGAGAATGGGAGTCTTTTAAGTCAGAGGATACAAATATTAGGCCTGTCACAACCAGCATTTGTTTGTGCAAATTGTCCCGATGACCTCAAGAAGGGGGCTGGTAATGAAGAAGAGCACAACTTGGGCTATCCAGTCCTGCAGGCAAAGAAGCAAGAGGTGGACTGCTGCCTAGCCATGTGTGCACTCCCAGCCATACCAAATGAAAGCCAGGGTTTGCTGATCCTGCTGGTCTTGGCTCTCTGCAGGAAAAAAGGATCTCCTCTTTGATCAAAGATCTCTCTTACCTCCAGCAGTGCTCAGCTAAGACAAGTGAATTCTCTAAATGAGCATCTGCTGGTTTTAAATAAAAGAGAAATGCTGCCACTCAGTAATAAGGAAGAATGCTTGAAGAGATGAAAGGAATAGGCAGGCCTGTCTTGCTCAGCACAAGAAGGGCACTGGTACTGGTGCAAGGAGCAAAATCTGAGTGAAGTTAGTTGCAACCAAAAAGAGAACAGCACACCAGAGATGCTAAGAGGATTGAACACTGTGTTTAGAAGTTATCCCTTGTTGAGCTTGACTCCTGCTTTCTATGTCTAGCAGTTTATTTCTGTCTTCAGATTCTATTCATTGAGGGTTAAAGACTTGGTGTTGCAGGCTTTCACTTTAGGACAGCTGGTAAATTGCAGCTACAGCAAAGCAGAAGCTGAGGGCTCCAGCAGCTTTTTCCCTGGCAGAGGTCTCTTACCTGGAAAGCCAACCAGTAAAGATTCAAGCATATGCTATTCAACACGAGTGGGATACAGCACTAGACACTTTTATTACTGCATACTTTGCAGCCTCTGAAAGGTGACTTTTCAAAGTTGGCATCAGGATTGCTTGTGAATAGCCAAGAATCTACAGTATCACAGAGGAAGTGAAAATTCACCGCAAAGGATGCACTGTGCAGCCAATGCCTGGACGAGACTGAGTGGAAATCTCATTATGGTCTTCAACATACTCATGAGGGAAAGCAGAGGGGCAGGGACCAATCTCTTCACTCTGGTGATCAGCGACAGCACCCAAGGAAACAGGATGAAGCTGAGTCAGGGAAGATTTAGGTTACATATCAGGAAAAACTTTTTCAGCCAAAGGGTGTTTGGGCACTGGAAAAGGATCCCCAAGGAAGTGGTCAGAGCACCAGTCTGACACAGTCCAAGAAGCATTTGACCAACACTCTCGGGAACATGATGTGATTATTGGGATTTCCTGTACAGGGCCACGAGTTGAACTTGATGATCCTGATGGGTCCCTTTCAACTCAGCATGTTCTATGACTCTATGCTAAAGGATGTAAACCTCTGTTGTGCAGTTCCACAAAGATATTTCAAAATAGAAACAGGCAAACTGAACCCCCTGCCATGAAGACTGAAGTCCAGTGGCTGTGTCTGCCAGCATGTCAAGCCTTACACTTTGAAAGTGAGACAAACCACAGCCTACCACCCAGCCTTTTGGAGCACTCTGCTGCAGGCTCCTTCTCGAAGCTGTTCCCCTCACACTCCCAACCTCCTGAGGTCGGAGACGGTGCTCACTGTCACTCATTATTAACCATTTCACAGACTGCTGCCCTCGGGTTTGGTGGTTTGTGGGTTTTTTTTTGTTTGTTTTCTTTTGGGTTTTTTTTTGTTTTGTTTTTTTTTTTTTTTCTTTTCTGTTTTTTTCTGTTTTTTTTTTTTTTTTTTCCTCCATCGTGCTCGTGTGCAGAACAGTAACATCAGCACCCTCCGCTGGCCCCTGCCATGAAGGCACCCGCAGGGAAGGGGCTGATCGGAGCTTCTGCGAGACCTGCTACGTTAAATCTAGACAAACACATGTTTTTACTGGACTTATTAATGGGTCATGCCCTCTGTAAGCGGCCCCCAGCTGCTCCAGTCACTACACACACACACGATGTAAAAGAAAGGTAAGGGACTGTAAACCTTATGCAAAGACAGAGCACTTAATTTTAGTGTTAATTACAATCTATATGAAAATATGTATTCCCCAAACAGACTAGTCTTAATTAGAACTTTAGTTATAAAGTATCAATCTTATTTTTGGAGCTTGTAATTAAAAATTTAACTATTTAAATTTTGTTTTATTTAATTATTTAAATTATTATAAATTACTGTCATATATTTTCCCTCCAAGATTTCTGGACATTGGATATGTGCAAAATTCAATCAAACAAAATAAAGGCACAACCTATGCCAGTGCACCTGAGGAAGACCTGGTGTCTGTGTGCATGGCAGCTTGCAAAAATGTCCTTTAGAAGTAGTGACTGATTAAGCTCATACAACATATTTTAACTTGTTTTTTTTTCTTTGAAGATCACCTGTGCAATCACACTAATGATTTAAAAACTTTTATTCTGTGTAGTTACAGAAACTCTTTACTTATATCAAGGTGTCCAATAATAAACCCATAAAGGTTCATGTTGAAAATAATGGTCTACCTAAATCAGGTCATAATCTGGTGACATAATTATTTGAGGGGGTGGGAGGGATATTTTCTTTCTGTTTAGCATATGTGCCTTCATGCAGAGTAGCAGTGGTTCCAAGAGCAGGCTGATATGGATATTTGATTTTGATTACTCTTACCAATTGTATAACCAAAATCACCTAGACTGAAACTGGGAAAGGTCATTAATATTTCCTTACTGTAACTACATGGATGTGGATATTTATATGAAATTTAAATGGATAGACAGCATTTGAAATACCCTCTCCAAGTTCCTGTGAGTAGCTAGATACTGAATACATCTGCAGTGACTAAAGTAATTCTTACCACAAGTTTCTGGACACCCTAACCATGTGTAAGAATTCTCATTGGATTACATCTTCATCCAGTATATCATAGAAACATGAGTGAGATGAGTATATAAAGTGACTTCAACAAAGAAAGGAGTCGTATTTTCCAAGACAGAAATATGTCCCTGAGTGGGGGGATAAAATCAGCATTAAGAGTCTCTGCCCAAAAAGACAAGTGGTGGCACTGTTAGTGAAGTTACTTACTCCAATTCTGGTAATGCTTAAGCTTCTTTTTAACAATTTTTCAGTGTGTGGGTTCCTAGGAGTTTAAAAATGCACTGATCTAGTATTAGCAGGGCAAGTTTTAAAAAAAAAACCTCATAAAATTGCTTAAACGTAAAAAATGTTAAAAATTAGGTTGGTGGTAACCAACCTAATAATAAAACCTGGTAATAAAAGCAAAGAATATATAATGAAAGCTAACACACTTGGACTGCTAAGTTAATATCAGTGAAATCTCCCTGAAAGTGTAGAATTTGTTATTACTGAGCATTCAGGATTTTCAATTACTTTGCATATATGGCTATCTATCTCAAAATTTCATAGAAACATTTATAGGTCCTCAATAATCTCAGGTGTTATGATTAATTTAAAATGGCTGATCATTTTCCATGTTCTCTGTCTTGAAGGAGAAAGCACTTTTTTGGTTTTTTTCCAAAATATATATCATGCCTTCTACCATTAAATTAATTTTTGATATACTGCTATAAGGCTTTTATAAAGACAATGCAGTGTACAAACTAGCTTAATGTTTTCATTTTGCTTTAAATAGATATCACTTTCTTTTTACAAAGTTCTGTAAGCTTTATAAATAAAAACAATTTAGATTTATTCTGTCTTCTGAAAATACTTGGAAGACTGAATTTTTCTTGTGTTTCACTTATAGAGCTCTATGGAGGAAACCAACCATGCATCCTCCATTCTAACTACAAAAATCACATGCTTTTTTAATGCAAACATTCTCTGACATTACTATTTTGCTACCCCTACTTAAAAATTCTTGATAAACATAATAAAATAGATAAGTAGTTAGAACAGATTTGATAGGATTGTAACCAGATTATTACCAAAGCTGCCTGCTGACAGACAGAGGCTTGCATAGCCTGCCTTTGAAGATGTAGGCCTGGAAATGAATCAACCTACATTCTTTCTCTCCTTTCTTTCTTTCTTTCCCTTTCTCTCCTTCATGTCTTAAAAATTTTTTTAGCACAGGACAACAGGACACACAGTGATGTAAAATAAATGGCCAAGTGCCATATACCTTGAAGGACTACAATTTTATACCTGTGGTTCTCAAAACTCCCAATACTTTGGAGTATATGTGCTAGGACAAGCAGTCCCAAGAAGAACTGCCAATTTCTTAAAGCACTTTTGATTTTAGCTGATTTCATCAATGTTTTTGAGGCCTCATTAGTACATGTCTTGCATTTAAACCCATAAATTAGGTTATGCAAATCTGAAAACATTTCATACCAGTTAATAAAACTCAAATTCAGCTGCTCAGTTTCTTTCATTAAGGTAGATTGAAATTCTGTATATTTTTTCTATTCATTAATCACATGGCTGTTACCACCTTTCCTTAGCTGAGATTGAGATAGTCATTACTTCTTAAAAAAATGTGGGGCAACAAAATGTGAAAAATAACCCAAAATCCAGCAGTTCCTGATGAAACATTCTCTGCAATGACACAGTTAAGATGAAGCAAATACAGCTGCACACAGGAACACACCTCTTAAAACATTTTAATAGCAAACACGATTGAAGTCAATTTACTGTAAAGTTGTCCATTCTATAAAAGGATTGGAAATTTCCCATTGGGCTATGCTGTATTTTACTCAAAAATAAACTACAGTCAGCACAGCTGGAGGTGACAGAAGTATGTCCAGGCTAAATACTTACTCCCTGCTCTCCATCCCAGCTGTTAAATCTTTCTATTCCTTTTCCTTTCACAGCATGTACCACTGGATAGTTTCTAACCTCTCCTCTCTGCAGAATTCCTCAGCTCTCCCTGTACTTAAAAAGAGCTGATATGATTTAATGCAAACCCTCATTTTACCAAACCTCAGCTCACATATATGTTAAACTTTATAACCAACCACCTCATATTTTAACAACTCTGGCTCCTCTTAAAACATTTGTTGCATTACCATTTTGTCCTCCTAAGTAAGGACCATGCAGGACAAACTTTCACTAAGGTAAAACTACAAAGCACTTGCAATGGTGTCCAAAAACTGACAGCAACAACCTTAATTCCACCATGTCCTAATATTTAAATAGTTAACATCTTGTTACTTAGTGCTAAGACATTACAAATTATTACCAATTATAATTTAAATTATATTTAGCAATATATCAAGGATAATATTAATATAGTTATACAATGTGTTTTTCTTTTATAATTATGATTTATTATAAATTTATTGTCAAATATTATTACTAAGAAATTATAATTGTAGTTGTGCTGGTTTTGGCTGGGACGGAGTAAATTTTCTTCTCAGCTGATAGAGTGCTGTGTTTTGGAATTAGTACAATAATGCTGATGAGTTGCTTGCTGGGATTAAGCCATAATAGAGGCTAAAATGCTTATTTAACATAGTAAACTTACATAGACACAGTTTTATTAAAAGAAATTAAAAATACAGAGTTTTTGCTATCCACATGATGGTATCATCAAACAACTTGCTTGTGAGAATTTTACAAAAACCCCCAAAGGTTACAAAAAGTCACTTACTGTCTCCAAGCAGATTTTCTCTTTAATGTCATTCCTGTAAAAACATCTGCAACTCTTTCTTCAAACGTTCTTCTTTCTCTCGCTCTCTTTTTTTTTTCTTTTTTTTTTTTTTTACTTTTCATTATTTTCTCTTTTTATACTTTTACTGCTCTGGTCCACCCACTAATGCAAATTTTTCAGCTGGGCCATTTGAAGTCTAACACACTTAATATTCTGCATGATAAAACAAACATAAATAGCTGGCATGATTATTTCACTCATGGAAAGATCATGTTTTATTTTACTGTGTTTGAAACAAAAGCAATTCCGTTTATGGACATACAATATAACCTTGGCACTTTTCCCCCAATAAAACCAACATTTTTTTAAGCCAGCTACTATTATTTTTTCACGCAAATGTATTTTAATGATGTTAAGGAGGAGGAGATAAAGCTCAATCGATTTCTGCTACTGAGGCACAGTTCACAAGCAAGTAAAACCCTGCAGAATAAATCAGGACAATGCTGGTTCCTGTGCCTTGCAACAGGAGTAAATACGGGAAAGCTGCCGGTCGGGACAGGAAACCGCCTGGCTAAATGCAGCTGGCTGGGGGACATGGACCTGTGTCAACCTCTGCTCCTCTTCCAGGAGAGCTTTATGGAGAAAACAGGCTGGCACTGCGGAAAAGCAGATGCCCTCAGCACACACCGAGCTGGAGGGGAAAGCCAGCAGCTGCAATCTCTGCGTCCATCTCAGGTGAACAGAAGAAAAATAAGCAGAAGGAAAAAGAGAAATAAAAAAAACAACAAACAAAAAAAAAAAAAAAAAAAAAAAAACCGAACTAAACAAAAACCCAAACCAAAAAGCCCCACCCTACCAAAAGCCGGAATTCAAGCCCATCAAGCGGATCAGGCCGCTCCCGTCCCTCCTTTCCACGAGGGGTCGCGGTGGCCCCGCGGGCCGGCAGGGCCCGGGCGGCGGTGCC
The DNA here is from genome assembly GCF_036417665.1 of Passer domesticus. Classification (NCBI taxonomy): domain Eukaryota; kingdom Metazoa; phylum Chordata; class Aves; order Passeriformes; family Passeridae; genus Passer; species Passer domesticus. The sequence continues at coordinate 69,652,608 of NC_087476.1, read as the reverse complement.
TGCGCCCGCCCCGCTGTGAGGGAAGGGGCGCGCCGGAGCCGCTCCCCGCGTTCCTTGTCCTGCCTCTGGGGCAGGGACTGCCCTCGAACCGCCACCTCTGCCCGTGTCCCCGCGGCCCCGGGCCACACGGCGCGCTCCCGGAGTGGGGGGCTCTGAGCCAGCCCTCCCTGTCCCTTCCTGTTGGCAGACGGGACAGAGGGACGGTGGCTTGAGGCGAGAGACGCCTCCGTAGTGTCCTCACCTCCTGTCCGCTGACAGAGAGGGCCCTCGGCGCGGGTGGGGACGCAGCATGACCGGGGTAGCAGATGGCAGCCTGCTGGCAGATCTGGTGCCAGCTCTGTCTCGTTCCTCTAATCGGAGCTGGAGGTGCTGCCGGAGTGCTCTGCCCTCAGGTGTGCACGGACAGCTTGGACAGGTCTCCTGCCAGCGGGAAAGTCCCGGCACAAACACGAGGGTGAACATGGGACACGGCATCCAAATGATCCGTGTGTGGGGCAAGGAAGGGCACTGTTGGCTCAGTCCGACTTGTCAAAAGTTGGATGCAAATTTGCTTACAAAAGGCTTGTTTACAACTTGGTTTTAGCCCAGGAAATACAAATGTATGTCAGGTCTTTCCAGATGTGCTGAAGTACAGATTCACTAATGATCAAAGAAAGCTCACCTTCTAGGAATGCATCTCTGAGCTGTGATCTTGACAGGTATCTCAGGAATTCTGTATCTCTGCTCAGTTACATCACCTTGCAGTGGCAGACAAGATCCTTGGATTCCAGCTATAGTAGCTGTCCCTCTCCACCCTTTTTTTATATCCCAGAAAGGCTAGACTGGAGTCCTTCACCAACAAAACCATCTTCACCAAAGCTCCAAGGACAGCCCTGTAGCTGACAAGTTTCTGCAGTGGCCACGTTCAGAGCACAGCCGTGGCAACGCAGTTTCAGAAACTGAAGGAGCACGAAGCTGCTCAGGCCTGTCTGTGAGCACACCTCCCAACATAACCCTCATCTTCCTCCGACCTACCCTGGCTGTCAGCACTAACAGGCATAGATTTAGGACACTTGAGTTAAAAACCTTCTTAATTAACCTGAGAAAACTTAAGCAAGATTCTTGACTTTTGGTTCCACAGCTGAATTCTCAGCTGCTTGAATGAACAGATAATCAGCTGAATCAGGTGATTTCTAACATGGAGGGGTTTGTTAGCTGTGAGCCAGAGGCTTCGTATTGTGTAAGCATCAGAAGCAAAGGGAAGAAAATTAATTAACTCACTTTCCTGGATGTGGCTAAAATAATCCCTTTGCAAATAGACTTTTGTTATTTACCTGTCAAAATTCTTGTGAAGAGGAGACATGTTCCCTGTTAGGAAATGTCACAGGTAGTATGAAATGGCCAGACACTAGGCCAAGTAACCTTTAGCACTCAAATCCACCTTCCTCTGTTACCAGTACACATCTAATCCACTTCTTTTTTCCAGCCAGCTCATACACAGCTGACAGAGCTATGTAAGGGAATCCCCACTGAAGGGAAATGCCCAACTGCTTGAGTTCCCTTTTGATGGGTTTTTCCAGTGGAGGCTGGGGATGGGTGCGTAGAAGTAAGTACAGTGTAAACCCTGAGTCAAAGAAAGCAGAGAAGGCTAGCAAAGGAGAGAACATATTCTGCTTGAGGTAGCAAGGGTTCAAAGCATCTTTCCGGGTTATGGAGATGTCCGGGAAACTGAAAGCTGTAAAGAATTATTTAAACAGTGAAAAGCAATAAATAATTTTTGATTCTTTTTAATCTTAGGTCTCAGTTTGCTGAGTCTTGCTTTAAATCCCAAGGAACATGCAACACAGACAGAAATTTCAGGGTATCCAGGACTTTCTTACCATTCTAGAATCCAAACTACAATTCCAAGCTTCACACTGCTCCTATTGCGTATTGCACAATGGAGAAGTCTGCAGGAGAGCCTGAAATCAACATTCAACCAGCCTAATAGAGACAAAGCTCAAAAATGAAACAAAGACACTCGTTTCCAGAATTTGTCTCTTTCAATCTTCTATTCACTGAGTTATGTATTTTGGAAAATGTTCTTCTGGTCAAATGTGGGCTGAAATTATGAAACCACGCTTTTCTTGCTTTAAAGATATTTGCATTACTCTGATTAGTTTGTGTGGTGAGCTCCTGCCCTCAAAGCGTAAGCATTATTCTGTGTGAAGCCAATGGAAGCTTTGGCTGCCTTAAGGATTATGGGTTAAGGCCCTACATTTGTACTGGTTTACGCCACTGTATGACCTAAATGAGATTAGAATAATAAATCCTGATTTATTATGAGGGTTTTATTTAGACATGTTTTGAGTATGAGGTCTGTGTCAGGATTAATAGTGAAATGTAACATGCCCAGGCACAGAGAAAGCCCAACAATGAAAGGACATTTTTTTCCCTTGAGAAAATTGGTTCCCAGCCCTCTGTTTGGCTTTTAACAGTTGCTAAATGTTCAATGGCAGAGAGATGCTGGATCCCAAAGATGACGTAGACCATGACTTGGAGATGAGCCCATTCCAAATGAAGGACAGAAGTATCCCATCAGCAGTATTTTGCAAGCCTAACTATGCCTATGCTCTGCAATGCAGTAGCATTCAAAAAGCTTCCAACAAGGTTCTCAGAATCCAAAGACAAACGAGAAATTACAGGTTCAGGATTTATTGGCTAATTCATTCGTCATGTTGAGCAGGCACTAGTTTAGGTGCTTGCCCTGTAGTTAAATCAGATTGCTGAACCCATTCCAAGGAAATGTCCATTTTTTCCAGCATCCTGGCCACCATGTGTCATCAAGAAATGTGACCTCTTGTCATGTAATACACCACATTGCATTGGCCTAAGTATTAGATGCAGAAGGTGTGTGCTTACACCACATAGTTAAATTTCTCTGTTCTAACAGTCACATAACAAAAGGCTTCAGAGGAATTTGTCTATTCAAAAGATTATTTAAAGTGACATGAGCGGAGTGCATGGAATTGAGCTCATACTTTTGTGAGACATGAAATGAAAAAGGAGGAGGTGTAAGTGTTGTGAGAAACCTGGGAGAATTAAATAATCGTGAATTACATGGTATCTCTACCCTTTGCCTAATTCAGAGTATTAATACTCCCACTCCCCACCAGATACTTGGCAGATTCTATTCAGCATCAGATTTCTGTCCCACTTGTTTTTTTGAGTAGAAATAGGAAGAATTATTTACTTCAAAATGTTGTTGAGTTTTGTAATCATAAGCCTCATGTGGTGCAGAGTAAAAGAAAATGTTGAACCAGAATACCAGTTTATTTTTGTTTGGTTTGCCAAGAGGCCTGTCTATCTGACAACCTCTCCTGGTATGTCTCAGCTGGGGTGGAATTGAATATAAAGGCCTCACAATTTTGCAGATAGCTTTGGGAGAAAACAACTTTTGAAGGAGGACAGACTTTATGGTCCAGCCATTGTACTTTCTTTAGTACTTCAGGTTTGAACTGTGAGAACCTGGTAGTTATAAGAAACACAATCCAAGAAGTCATGAAGCCTCAAAAGAATTTAAAAACTTGCTCATGTAACTAAGGACAAGTTTTCTGGACCATCATAGTATAGAATCAAATATTAAGATGGTTTCATATCTAAAAATCTTAAATTATTTTCTTCCATTCTCAGAAGTGCAGTTTTCTGCAAAACCCTTTCTAAAATATTTTTAGAACTACACACCAATGAGAGTCCATAGTTGCTGAGTGCTAACAGTCTTGCCAGCAAATTCATTAACTGCAAGTGACATCTAAGATGAGAACTCAGACCTCTTTGCATGGGAGCAGCGGCAGCAGTTCAACTTGCAGAACCCAGACACTTTATGTTAACTACTTTTGTTCATTTCAAGTCAAATAGCAGTGGGACAGCCTAGATAAGCAACTTTTTGAACACTGGCGGTTCAGTGAAGTTTCTTTCTTTGACCAATGGCCCTTAGAAAGAAAATAATAACACAAACAGATCGCTTGGAATTGCCCAGCATCCACAGAAAGCAGCAGGGCTGCTGAAGACCAAGAAGTGGCAGAACTTCCTAAGCACTAAAGAGCTGCATAGGAAGTTGAGTCTATTAAGAAGTTTCTTATAATGCTGCAATGCAGAGTGGCACACCAACCTTTGCTCACCTATGTCAAGGACACTTGTCTGGGGCACGGTCTGTGTGACCACTGTTTTTGCTGTCCCTTGGCAACACCTGTCCAAGGCAGCAGCTTCTTCTTCAGCTGTCTACAACACACAAAGTGTGAGCTGGCAATCACATCCACAAGGGCACTAAACCAGCAGATTGTTGAGAGGAAATGGATTCCTGCTCCCCTGTAGGTTTTATAGAATACTTCAGGCATGTGGCAGTGTTAAAATTCTGGTGGCTCTTGCTGAAGGAATGCAATGGCAGCCTTTACTCCGTGTAGCAGGTTAAAGTCTTACAGCACAAGCTGTGAAGAGCTGTTATAGGTCACTGATAAAAAGCAACAGAGTGCTTATGGCCACTGTGGGTTAATGATAGCCATAAGCACAGTCAGAAAGTTTGTGCTGAGAGCAGAGAGGTGATGTGTAACCCACTTAATTTGTTATTGCTGTACTCTGGCCTCTAGATAGTGTATGTGTGCAGTGGGGTTGTGAAGACTGACAGATATGTAAGGCTAGCCTGCTAGTGGAACCGAGGAAGCTACAAAGATGTTTTCCTTGTCTGCTAGGAGGAAGTATGTTTCAATATATGGGAGATGCTTTCCTGATCTGGGAGATGGAGCATTCTGTAATATGTATTGAAATATAATTTATTGTATCCTATTTGTTATACATATTTTCTAAACTGCTGTTCAGGCCCTTTACCTCCTAATTAACATTACAGCCTGAGTACAGACAGCTTCTCTGAAAAACTTGCTTCAGCAACTGTTCAGTTTTCCATGTCCTACCCTGTATCGAGTAAATGTTACTCTTTTTTCCTTTCCTTCCCCCCCCCCCCGCCCCCCCTCAGAAATTATGCAGGATCTGGGAGCATGTTCTAGTTCAAAACTAAGTCCAAGTTTATTTGCACTGAAGCCATATAATTATTCTGCAAGCTCTAACATACCTCTGTACATGTACATGATTTTTAGTGCTTAGGCATTTCTTGTCCTCTCTCATCTCTCCCATATTCACTCTGTGTTCTGTACATTTCTGTATGTAGACAAATCAACCATCACCCAGTGCTGTATATCACCCTGCTTCTGTAAGCTGTTTATCTGGGATTTCCAAGGCTGCCTGTTCCTGGTAAGAGTCTTAAAATCATATCTAGAAACTTTTATCAATTACCAGATTTACGGAAGCCCTGAGAACTAACAAATCCCTTTGCAGTCAATGGGACCTGAGTTTACTCTGCACCTTGAAAATTAAGCTGCTTAAGTTTCAGTACCTAACCTTGGATTTTGGAACAGAGCTTTAAGGTTTCAGAGCTTTAAGGGTATTTCTGGGGCAGAATGGGGTTTGGGAACTTTTTAAATAGATACCCATATTTTATATATTGTATTTATTTCACTAATCACAATTATGAAAATTGTCTTTTTCAACAAAATCGTAGTTTTGAACTCCTCTTAGTGCGAGGCATTAATAATGGAAATCATTATTTTAGTTGATAGTGTCAGTTTCTGCATAGCATATACACTGTGTTAGTTCATTACATGGACCCTTTCACTACAGGAATCTCTTTTCACTGCTCACCAGACATGTGGGGTCTTCCCTGGGGATTGGTCCAGGTAATAAGCACTTCTTGCAATCAGCTTACTATAAATGATAGAGACAAATGTGGCAGTGCTCCAGCCACAACCAAAGTAGCTTTTAAAATCTTGTTGTACGGTACATGGTGCTATACATGACTCAGAGATATATGAAGCATTTTGACCACACGACAAATGTCTAAACCACTCAGTTTCAGTTCTCAGTTCTCACCCCCATGAGTCAAACCCATCAGCCTGCCTTAGCACCTATTCATTTATAGATTTCATCCCAAGGGCGCATCGGCACACTTGTGAGAAGGTGTGTCCAGTCAGCTGTTTCCAGAGTGATGGCACAAAAGCAACCAAGAAGAAAAAACCTGTAGCTGCATGTATGCTTTGGCGAATTTAGATCTTTAGGAGGTTTCATTTTGTTCCTATATATACTAGGTTTGGAAGTCCTGATGTACCTTTTCTCCTATTCTAATGAAGTGTCTTATAAGAAAAAGAAGAAACTGAATGTATTAGATTTGCTGTGCCAATTGTGCAACTCTTTATAAACACAAAGCTTTCTGCAATGCCAAGCTGAGCTTTTGCAGCTTAATACAGCAGTTCGAATTTCAGGAGTACTTGAAGGTGTTTAAAATGATTTCTAATAAAATGCAGCTAAATGAAGTACTTGTTAAACAGGAAGAAAAGGAAAAAAAAATCCTATGAAGATATTATGTGTCTGCCAGTGGGAAAGTGTCAGGTACTTGCTTCTTGTAAAAAAAATAGAACATTACTTAACTGATTTAAAATCCAGATAATTTTCCTGAGGAAAAAAATTAGCAGTAAACCATTCAGGGGCTGGTGGATTTCTTTGTTTCTTAAGGATGGTAAAGATTTGTGCAGAGACATCAGCAAAGAGCAGCTTTCTGAGCTGTTCCCTGCCAATTGCTGACAAAGGCAGTCCTAATGAATCATTCTGAATTGTGATCATGTGCTACCAGCCCACAGTGAGCTGCCAAAGAGGAAGTGCAGCTTGTTTTCTTTCATTTTCTTGATTCCTATGCTGTAGGAAGATGAAAGGAGAAGGAGGAGGAGGCAACAGCGGCAGCCAAACTTAAATAATTCTGACGATTCCCGATATCAAATGGAGGCCCCTGAGTGGGACCCACTGAAAAATGACACCCTTCCGCCGACCCTGACGCCAGCTGTCCCTCCGTATGTGAAGCTGGGCCTGACCATTGTATATACTGTTTTTTATTCACTGCTTTTTGTGTTCATCTACGTCCAGCTCTGGCTGGTCCTTCACTACAGGCACAAGAGGTTCAGTTACCAAACTGTCTTTCTGTTTCTGTGCCTGTTTTGGGCCTCTCTTAGGACAGTGCTCTTTTCATTTTACTTCAAAGACTTTGTCACAGCAAATTCTCTCAGCCCCTTCATCTTCTGGCTTCTCTATTGCTTCCCAGTCTGCCTCCAGTTTTTCACCCTGACCCTGATGAATCTTTACTTCACACAGGTAAGCAACAGATATTTAGTTGATTAAATGTAGCTGAATGGTAAAGCCTTATTATGTGAGCATCATGAGAAAAATGTGATTTACAAATGTACTTTGGAAATGCAAAAAGCATTTGTTTATTTGGGTACTTTAACTTCTGGTCTATATGTAAGTCATCAGTGTTAGAATGAAACCAGAGTCTGAAGTGATCACTGTGAGAATATCAATTAACATGTCTACTGTCTATAAAAATAATTCAGAGATTGGAGAAAAAATGTATAGGAAAGCTTGGAATTTGGACACCCAAAATGTTATTTTATTATTATGCCCTATTATTGTTATTAGACTTTAAAAACCTCCTGGCTTACCAGACTTGATTTCTGTGTGCAGTCAGAATTGTAATGTCTGATTTTGCCAGCAACAAACCCCCGGTCCCATTTTTTTCATAAGTTGGCTGATGTTTCTCAGTGAGGTTTCTATTATGTGTGTAACAATCAAAACTGTTGATGGAGTCCTACTGTGGGCCCAAATTCCTGTAAGGATCTGTATTACAAACAGCTTTGACTCTGTTCAATAAATGCTAAATTGTGCACAGACACACCCTCTATTTCAAAGGCTCTCTGATGCAAAAGTAAATTTGCTGTAAATTGGAGTAAAAGAAATAGAATCTCCATTTCAGGAAGAGGTCTTTAGAGTGTATCTGTGCCACGGACATCTAAGAAGTCAGATGAGTTAAACTGCACAGGGCTCCAGGTTGCTGCAGCTAGAATTGCTTGGAAATATTTATGGTGATCTTGCACTTGGCAGAAGGATGGGATTTTGGCATGCTGAGACAAAGAAAGGCTGCTGGGCTTGCCTAAGATCTCAAAGGAAACTTGCAGGAGGGCAGAGACTGTATTCTTTACCTCAATCCCACTGCAGTGCCTGGAGCAGGATACCAAGCCTGCACTCATGTGGCCCTGATCAAAGTCCACTTTCCCAGTGCAGGAGCAGCTGGTCAGGAGAGCATCAGCCAGCCCTGGAGCACACCAGACAGTGCTCAGGATGCTTTGGGTGTTGCTGCGTGCCCCACTCGGTGCCTGGGGCTGGTGCTTCTGTAGTCCCCATGGTGTTTAACAATGCTCTGTAGTGATGACAGGCCTTATCAATTATGAACAGCCTGACTGGAGACATCAGGCTGCAGGGCTGCTATCCCAGAGCTGGGAAAGCAGCAGTGGTAAGCATGACAGCTGTAAGAAGATCACTTGAGTTGTAGAAGGTATTAAATACTTAGAACCATATACCCAGTTTTGTGCTTAGGTTTGCTTTCATGGATTCAGCGTCTGAAATGCCTGCTAACTCACCCTGCTCCATTCCCTGGTACTTGAGATATATTAAGGGATTACAGGAACCTTTTATCTGCATACTACTCAAATCCAGCTCAGGCATGTGGTGACCTATGCTTTATCCCATAGCTATTGTGAGAATCATTTGATAACTGTGCAACTTCCCAGGGTCAAATGTCCATCAGCACACAGTCCATCCTATCACAGTTCTGGGGCTAAGTCATAGCCTGGGGCCAGACCCTTCCCTCAGACACACATGTGGGGCTGCTGTGGAAGTCTGGAGGCAGAATGCAGCATCCTGGCACTTGGCCAAGAGAAGCCTGGGCTGGAGGGAGCACAGGGGGGGCACAGCAGTCTGTGCAGTAGTGTCAGCACTCAGGAGGCTTAGTGTTGCAGGTAACATTCCTTTTGTCTGAGGAATATCTGAAAAGACAGCACACAGAATGCAGACATATGTCCTTTTCAATTATTTTTAGCATTGTTGTCTGATAGCATGCAGGAAGTACAAGTCAGTGGTTGGAAACAGAAAAAATGCTAAGGCTGTTGGATCTGCCTTTGAGACAGAATTCCTGCTTTGTCATTCTGAGTCCTCCTGATCTTCTTCTGAGCCCCTCTGAAAAAGAGTGGAATAGTTACCTGTCTGGAAGAGCTGCTGTGAGGCTTTTGAAACAATATTTGCAAGGGACTTTCAGAGTTTGTGATGTGTGTCATAACCTTTAAATACCTTGGGCCACTGTAGGCAGACTTAAGAATAGTATTGTTGTTTGTTCTAGAGCTAGTTGCAGTCAGTGAAATCTAATCTCAAATATCTCCCCAGCTGAAACAAAAGTTTAAGAAATACAAGCACAGCCATTCTATGAATGTAGGACAGAATAAGTGCATATATTTTTAATTCACTGTTATTAATTCTTTACTTCTAACCATAAAAAGGTGGTTTGGCTTGAAATTCAGCATCTTGTATGTAATGTACATCTAGCTTTCCACAGCAGACAAGCAAGAACTAGTGTGAAAGGGGTGGAGAGAGAAAATTTTGTTTTCAGTAATGGCTTAAAACTTCACAGACCTGTTTAGAAACTACTTTTATCCTTTTATTTTCTAGAAGACAGGAAAGAAGGGTCTGCAGCTGTGTGTCATTGCATGAAACCCATGCTAGTTCACTGGTGCTTAGCTAGAGCTAAAGAAGTGATCTGTGTATAGTATAATAGGTACAGAGCACTGGAAGAGATCCCATGGATCTCTGGAATTCGTAGGTTTTTATTATCTGCTGTACAGCACCCATCACTCCTAAATGTGGCACTGCTAGGAAAACATTTAAATGTAGATGTGAGAGGGAAAAAAGTGGTTAAAAATATTGCAAATCCTCCTGGCCAAACAAAAACTCATTTGGCAAGTGCTAGAGGGTGTTTTTCAAATAATAAGCACCTTTGAACTTGCCAGAAAGTTAGCCACAACTATTCTCTTTTTTAATAGGTATCCCAAAGCCATGGGGAATTTCAGCTGTGTTTTATGTGTAGCAAGACCAATAAGCCCTGATGACATCAGCACAGCAGAGTTTTGTCCCCAGACTTGAGCATCAGCACCTGCAGCAGAATAACCTGTGCTCTTCTGTGTGTGTTGGGAGAGGTTGCTAAAGCAGGGGAGCTATGAACAAAAGAGAAGTTAGAATCAAAATAGTTCTGACTCAAAACAGGATCTTTGGCTTAAGACTAAATGTGGGGTACTTTGTTGTAATGCCCTACTTATAGCAAGTGGAAGGTGCTGCAGATAAGGCCTATAGAATAATAGTTACTCTCAGAGATCCCATACTGGAGAAAATGAATATGTTTTTTAATGGAATAAGTGAATTAGAATTAGCATTAGAATTTATTAATCCGGTGTCTGTATTCATTCCCTTCTAAATAAAAATAATGTGATCTGCCTTCTCAGAAGGGGAGGCCCTCTGCCTACTTGAAATCATTAAAATAAATCTCAAATGAAGATGAGATCCAATGGCACTTTTGTAAAACAGTAGCACAACACCAGCAAGTAATAGCACTTTACCAAGAGAGCAGCTCACTGATCCTGATCCACCAGATAGGGAGCCAAAGTACATTTCCATCTTCAGAGACCAAAAATCCCATAGAGATATTTGCCTCACACATGCAGCTTCCAAGGGGTTATTTTCTGATAAATAACATATTTTCCACTTTAAAGGGAAAGAAGTGGAGGATCCCACAGTGAGGCATCCCAGGCTAATGAAGAAAGTGAGGATTTCAGGATTTGGGTACTCTTTTATTTATGTCCTGTTTTCTCAAATCTTCCCTGACAAGGGGACACCAAAATGAGTCCTCAGGCTTTACAGTTAGTGCTGTGGGTAAAAGAGTAAAGAGGCTCTGGGAAAAAAATGAAGTTGCCTTTTCCAGTGCATGTGAGGGGTGGGCAGAGAAGGACTTGCTTCACTTTGTCCTGTTTGCTCAGGCTTTGCATTTCCCTGGGGAACAGAACACAAATGAAGAAGGAGAGAGGCTACGATGGAGGGTTACAGGCTCAAAGAACAAGGTCAGGGCCAAAGACCATGAGCTATAAATTTCACTGAAAATCCCAGGCCTCCCTTGTGGCCGGGCACAGAAAACATTTGGGTAAGCTCTAGGTTTTGTCATCAGGTTGGGAACTTCTCCAGGATCAAGGAAAAATAGTGCTGAGCTCAAGAGCTGTGAGACAGTATGGGTGGAGAAGGTTGGTAGGCAGATTTTACCTCTCCTTCCTCCTCCCTAACCATCTTCCCTTTTCTTTGGCATCTGGATTGAGAAACTTACCCTGCCTCCCAGGCAGTGCTGATAAAATCAGGGACTTTCAAATGAAGAGAAGTTGTACAGAGTAAGACAGTTCAGAGGGGAGCTGGCCATGCCTGGCAGGGTGGGGTAAAAACAGCACAAGGCTTTCAGAAAGTTTTCATGTATTTCAGAAGAGCCAGAGTAAATGGTAGCTCTGGGAGGAGAATTAAGAAAGTTTCTCATTCTCTAATTACTGAGGATAGCATTTCAAAAGTCCTCACCAGTGAGAGAACAGAGAGGGTTTTTTATTTTGGAGAATTCTTTTAGCAGAAATTAATAAATCATATAAAGCTTATTATTAATTTAAAACAAGCTTTAGATGTATATAGAACTACACATGAGTCTAACTACATATGGTAAAACATCAGCAAATATGTTTGCTGTAAAATATTGCCCTTACTAGTGTATCTACAGAAAACAATCTTCAATTGCAGATTGGCTGGCTGTCAGCATCTGATATGAAGGATGAGGTCATTGACTTAGAAAATAATTTGATAGGAAAGCTACTCTTGAAAGTTTACTGTGGCTGTCAGCCCCCACAATCATGCATGTCCTTTTAGGACTATTTTTACCAATTTGTGGAAGACTGAGTATGGTAGTGAGTCACATTGCCCATGTCTGTAGGCCTTACAAGCTGTGTAGAGTTTAGAGAGTGGAGGGAAAACTTGCCTGTTTTGGGAAATCTGATCCAAATAAAAGAATGAACATGGAATAAAGAGAGAAAGGGGAAAGTGGACCTGGGACTGAAAGATACAGAGCAGAAGGAAGGTAAATGTGCTGATGATGAGGTTGTGGCATTATTTTCAGGTTTCAAAGGGAAGTTTGCATGGAATGTGACAGAGGAAGAGAGGGACTGTGGTGAAAGGAACAGGGGAGGAAAGTGCATGCTATGGTCCTTAAAGGGCTTTTGAAGTGAGAAGTTGTAAATAAAGCTGAACTTCATTCCTGTGCAGAGGACCAGCTTGAGACATATGCGAGCATTTACCACATATCTGGGGCTTTTTGTTGAGCTGAGCTGTAGCTCCTGTAAAAGTGAATTGATCAGCTAGCACAGGAGGTACAGCAGGGGTTTGTGGCAGTCATCACATCAGTTCAGATAAATCAGAGCATGGACATGAAAATTGCTCAAGGGAGATTTTATTTTGCTTTGGGAATATCTGTCTTGGCTTTGACAGCTGTTTCACTGATACTTATAGAGCCAAAGTGGTTCCTGATTAGCTGGAACCCCCATCAACTACAACAGCCTGGCCCTGTCTGCCTGCTCTGCTGCTCAGCAGCTCTCTAGAGCTGTCTGCAGCCAAGCTGCTGATGGGTCCCATGCCATCCCCACTCCTGGGGCCTGGTAAAATGTCCCTAAGGTCAACTGTTTACATCAGCTCCTGTATTGGGAATTTTCTCTGGCTGTATGAAGAGATTTTTGGAGTCCTTTTGAACTGCTGCAGTTTTATATGCCAGACATATACCTCAGGGGAGTGGAGGAGGGGGTGTGAGAATCTCATTTGAGGTTTCCAACCCTTTGGCAGAAACAGAGCGTCAAAACAGGATATTTCTCCTTCAAAGAACAAGCAGAAGGGGAAATACTTTTAAGACTAGAAAGTAACCCTTTAGACATAAGAAAATTAGCAAGGACTTTCACTGCATTTTCCATGTTCAACTTGAGCCTCTCTGAAAGATCTTTTTAAAACAGCCTGCTCTCTGTTTGCTGTTTAGTCTATTCTTAGGAATAGTCTGGTTTGCTCTGGTTTGCTGGAAGACTTACTTAGATGACTCAGATATTGACTGGAAGCTTTCTCAACACTGCTGCGAGGAGGGGCCATTGAGCAACCAGTCTCTTGAGCTAAATGCTAAAAGCAAGAAGCTGCACCCACGCATGTAAGGTATATTGAGATCAGCTCCTGACATCCTTACTCCCACTGAACAACCCTTTATTCCATGACAATCCCACTGTTTCCAGCAGGGCTACTCATGATCTAAAGCCCCATCAGTTTTTAAGCAAAGGTGGCAGAATCTGGCTGCCTGTGCTCCTTTCTAGCAGTGAATTGATAGGAATTCTCCACTCCTTAAAGTGTAGCTTTCATTCTATATAGCTTTTTTTTTTCCCTCTTGAAATTTCAGGACATGTATCACCTGGGACAGGTTCACCAAATGCAGAACCACAGTAACAGCTGTTTTGGTGATCTTGAATCTGGAGATCCTGTTGGATCTGCAGCAGGAGCATCACATTTGGTTTTACCTGAGTTATCCATGGAGATTTTGCTGGGCAGTGGTCTTGGGCTGGTTTATGTGACAGTACTTGGTGACTAAAGAGGGATTAGTAGATATTTTTGGGATACCACTGGAGATAGTATTTAGAAACTTGATATTTGCTAGGTTTTGTGAAACCAGAACAACTCATTGCCCACTGGAAATTGCTTGTCTTGTGAAGTTCTTTACAGAGGCTCTGAACTCTTCTGTTCAGTGCAGCTCCTGAAAAGTGTCAGAATTAATGGCACAATGTGTGTAAGTGCTACTCACAGTAGGTGAGAATTGTGGAATGACCCTAGAGAGAAGGATTATTCATTTAGTTTCATTGAGGTCAGGAATCTGCTTCCTCCCTCCCTTACAGAATGAGCAGGGTAGGCAATAAATCTTGTACAAAAAGTATCTGGGAAGTATTTTGAACCTCATCCTTTCACTGAAACTGACAGCTACTCTTTATGCACACCAGAAGTGCAGAACATTTGCAAGCCCCTTGTACCTTTCCTTTCAAAAGCAAGTAAATAAAACAACCTAAAAGTTCTTCCTGAACGCCTGTGAGATTTCATGATCCAGGAATTTGGAGAATGAATCACAAAACTCTTAAATAAGGGATACTATCAGAGATGTTATCTATTTGAAAACAGTATCAATGGTTGCAGAATATTTTTACAGACTTTTTTCCCCCAAGTTTTCAATTTTCTTCTCAGCTTGTTGAAAAACTCGGTGTTCTCTGCAGCTAGTGCTAAGCAAGCTGATGCATCACAAAAATAATTTCCATGTCAAGGCAGCTGTTTATGGTGAATAGGAGTTAAATGACAAGTTGTTCCAGGAGATCTGGAACAAGTTGAGCCTGATTTTCACCAGATCTATGTCTCATGATTGACTCTCAGTTGTTCCCATAACTGGAGAATTTCTTACAATATTTAGCTTTGCAGACTCTCTCCTATTGGGTGATGTGTAGAATCATTATGTAGGCTTTTCCTCACAGAGGACATATATTAGATGCATTTATAGAGTGCCTTTTTTTCCCTTTAAGTCATTGATTTTTAGAAGGATTATAAAAGACCACGTCTTTGATACTTCAAGCATTTTCCCATCAGTTTTCCGAAGTATTTTAAGATTAGTAGAGGCCAGATAAAGAGACTGACAGGCAGACACGTCTACAGTCACATTGTGATCATTTAAGTCCCGTTTCCTTGGGAAGGCATAATAATCATAGCAAATATTATGCAAACATTACTAAAGGGCATGCAAAACCAAGGTAAATGGATAAGATAGCATAACTTGAGGATAAAGTGATTGGGAAACAACCCAGAATAAGTCATACATCATGAAGTTTTTATAATACTTGTAACCAGTGTGCTTTTTTGTTGGTTTAAATGAACATTTGTAAACTAAGTTTGTTTGGAAACCATGTTAGCTTATAAAAAAGCAGTGATACTTTCAAGTGATTTTTTAATAAGTAAGATACAAAACATGGTAATACATTTTTGTATAATTTCTGATGATGGTTAAACAACTATGACTGATGGCACCTAGCTACATTGCAGAAAACTTGTCAGTATTTTATCTTTTCTGGTACAGCAAGCTAACTGCTGGGCCTGAGCTTTCTCTCTGTAAAAGCCTGTATTGTTGTACAGTGAAGAGACAGTCAGCAGAAGCCAAATAATACCTCACAGTAAAATAATGAGTTTGGCTCTCAATGGCATCTTTTTGGCAATGCAACATGAATGTGAAAGTATATCTCTAATTTCAGGCCAGGGTGCTATGACGGGCTCTTCATGGGAGCATTTGGTGTGAGCTGGTTTGTGTGATAGACATGTACTGAAAGGTCATGTAAGAGCCTACAATGATTTCCCTCTACGGTTACGGTGACATCGATCTTTTTGTTAATACTGGTATAAAGGATCTTATTCCTAAAGCAGAGTAAATGAAAATAATAGTGTAGAACAGTTTGTATACAAGTGCATCTGATCACCTGCTGAGTGGTTCTAGTACTTTGCTTAGAGCTTGCCTGCCATGGGTAAGCAATCCGTGCAAATCCGTTATGTAATGAAACCTGTCATGACATATCCTGTGGCCTGTGAGACAGAATTGCTGTGACTCACACTGTCTCTCTTTGCTGACATGGATGCTATGTTTGATGCAATATTTTTTTGTTTTGCAGGTGATTTTCAAAGCTAAGTCAAAATATTCCCCAGAGCTACTGAAATACAGGTAAGAACTTTGCAAACATTCAATGTGGGAGGGAAGAGCAGCTGTGCTGTTTGAGAAACATATTTTATAATTTTTGATGCTCATATTTCAGCTATTCATATTTGTATAGCAATGTCAGATGATGATGGTTCTGAAGCCACCTTCTTCCTATCAACTTTAGGGGACTGTGTCCTTTCTCAACACGGGGATCATTTTTAGACAGTCACATATTTCAAAAGCAAATATTTCAAATGCAAGTGGAAAACACCCAGCCTGGGGATTTGTTTATTGGTTCTTAACATTTGTATTACTAGGTAAATTCAGATCCGGTGCTGAAGAAGCAGAGTGATGTGTTGGGGTTTTTTGACAGGAATGAGTGGGAGTGGGTATGTTTTAACCTGTGAGGTCAATGTAATAGAAGCCTTAAAAGTTTTGGGAATATGACAGACAAGTTGTGAAGGGAAAGAGCTAGGGAAAATGGATTCAATTTTGTGATGTGTTTGGGAGCTTATAGATAACCTCCCCTGACTCCATAGAGTTGAGGTTATGGAAGATTTACATTTAGGTGGAGAGATTCATTTGGCATGTTTTTGTGAAGGAGAAGCTGTCAGGATGTATTTGAAAGAACCCCAAAGGGCAGTAATGTCCAGAAAGCTCAGGAAGAGCTCAATAAATTAATGTTTGTTGTGCCAATGCTTAAAAGCCTCAGTTGGGCAATGCTGTTTGGAAGGAGGAGAGAGTGGTTGTCTCCATTCTAAAGAAAGAATTTACAATATGAATTCAGGATAGGAAAGCAGAATGATTTAAACTGCAATCTGACTTGTTACTTGCTGACTGTTAGGAGAACATAGTACTGTATCAACAGGGCAAATATGATCACTGTCCTTGCTCTAGAAATTTGTTATCCTACTGGGTTTTCATACAGCTTGTGGGGCAATCATCTATACCAAGTGCTTTGGGAACCATGTTTGGTATAAGGGCAGTACAGTGAGAGCAGGCTTGAGGTGGGCTGGGGAGGGAGTGGGAAATGCAGAGTGTGATGGCTGACTCAGGGGTGTGGGCTCCAGGCTGAACTGCAGCTTTGAACCCCCCTTTTGCATTCTGGTTCCTGTGGGAAGAAAATCCGGGAGTATGGGCTGGCAGACAAGCAGAACACGCCCCAGGCAGGTCCCCCAGAGCAGATGTGGCTGCCCCTGATGGGGCACACGGGCAAGGGAGATAGACAGGATCACTCTGCACAGAGCCAGCTCAGGGTGGTGGGGTGTGCCTGTGGACAGGTTCCTGCATGGCTTTAGAGGTGAGAGCTAGAAGCTTTGAACCTCATCTGTTACTGATGCTTGTGGCAAGGCTTTGTTCCTGAACACTGCTTGAAAATGTCGTTCTTGAAGCACAGGGAGCTCATGATATTCAGTCAATGCCTATGAAGTGACTGCATTAGCAACCTGCATATAGCTCTTGGAGCATTTTGTTCCTAAATACAAATGTACTAGAATTACTCATGCACAGACTACCCTCCTCATGAGAGCTCCATGTCCACCCTGACTCTTCCTCACTGGATTTCTAATACAAATTACTCTTGGATCTGGCCTAGTTTTTTCTTTCTTGTTCAGCTCTCTTGGTAAGGAATTTCAGTTGTATTTTGTTTTAACATCTCAATCTCAGCATGAGTGTGGTTAGTTTGTCTAAAAGAGCTGTATTAATAAAGCTGACCTCATTTCCTATCTTACACAGGGCAATTGAAATGATGTAGTATGTGCACAACCACAGATGAATTAATTGTAACAAACTAGTGAAAGACTTACATAGTGGCTTGTGTTGGAAAGGACCTTTAAAGATCATCTAGTCCAACCCATGTCCATGGGTAGAGACATCTTTCATTGGATCAGGTTGCTCAGATCCTGAGGGAGAGATAAATGATGGAAAGATTCAAGGCCTACAGCATCTGCACTTACTGAATCTGATTTTTCTTCATTACTGAATGTCCAGTTTTTGATTTTTTTTCCCTCCATTTTCTTTAATAAGTGTGAGACCCTATTGCCTGGTATTGCCATTTTTTGCAACAGATGATGGCAACATAAATGGGACAACTGAGAGGTAGGACTTCTGTCTCTATGCTGATACAGGTCTCAGAAATCAGAATCATTTCAGATTAAAAAAAAAAAATCCTATAAATCCTATTGGGGATCCAGAATCTTAAGCAAACTTTATTCAGAACAGCCTAAACAATGTTAGTAAAAGAGCTCAAGGTGAAGCCTGTGCCCAATTTCATATTTAAACAGTCCTTCTGCCTGTCATCCTGGACTTGGGGATTTCTTACTGTCACCAGGTTTTTGGATGAGGCTTATTGTGCTGTATGGGCATGTCTTGTTACACACAAGCCTCAAACACTGCATACAAAATACAGTCATTTTGAACAGATTTTCTGGTTAAACGAGGCAAATCTCACTGCATTTATCTGAGGTTTTGTTTTCAGCTCAAAGAAAAACTTATGGGCACATTCAGCCTGACACAGAAAGAACAGAACAGCCTGGCATGTTTCTTCCCCAGCCAAAGCAGATTACACAAGACTCCTTTAAAGACTAGTCCCAAAGTGGGGATTAGGCACAATAGGCCTTTGAACTTTCACTTGCACTTTCACTGGTGCAATCTGGAAACACCTCTCCTGCTCTGCTTTTCTGTTTTCTGTAAAACTCCATATGCTTCTTCATGCCTTGTAGGCGCTCTTGTAGTTGAATTGTAAAGATACCTTCTGCCTTTAATCTGCTAAAACCCTAAAACCCTTCCCCTAGAGAGACAGTTTGCATCTCTATCAGTGCTTTTTCTTAAATTCAGCAACAATGCTTCTATTGCATTGCAAATCAGGCAGCCGTTTCCCCAGCCACAATCATGTTCATAAGGGGGCTGGAAGATCCTCATGTGAAGAGCTGCACGACTGACTGGCCACGACAGCTCACCCTGGCACATATGGGAGTGTGTGGGCACGAGAGAGTGAAAGCACTGGGATTTTTTGGGGTTTTTTGGGGGGGTGGTTTTTGGGGGTTTTTTTGTTTGGTTTTGTTTGGGTTTTTTTTCTTTTTGTTTTGTTTTGGTTGTTTTGTTTCGTTTTGTTTTGTTTTTTGGGGAGTTTTTTTTCTGAAGTCTGCAGAGGAGGAGCCTGGCCTGGAAGCCTCTCAGCCTCGCTGGTTGCAAGCCAGCTTGATGCTGCATGCCAGCATGCAGGCTGTGCTGCAGCAGAAGGTCCTTCTGGCTAAGGTGAGCAAGAGGAGGGCATGTACTTACCGTCCCACAAGCAAGGCAGGTGTAAGAGTGTGCCCTTCCTCACAAGCCCCCACAAGGGGACTAGAGATGGGACCTGGGGAGGGGAAGGAAAGGAAGACATGTGACCACTGTTTAAAGACTTCTGAGGTACTTACAAAAAGCTGTAAATGTACCACCATTACAGAGGAAAGCGTGTGAGAGAGGAGCTTCAGGAGTGCAGTGCTTCCAGCATTACACTATGAGGTTTAGAGGAACTACCTCCAGCTGCTTATCCTAAAAAACAGAGCCCTGCCCTGGGAAGTTAAGAATGAGCACAATCTTCCTGCTGAGAGGGAATTTCCGTGCCTGGCAAGGAAAAAACAGCATCCTTGCTCGCTGCCAGATATAGCTGGAAAGAAAGGCATTGATTCACAAGCTTTTAGGCTTTCAGTTCTCCCTCTAACACAGTTAAAATATCTTAGAGGTGTATCTCCTCCTTCCCTACCCTCTGAAATGAAGCCAGCTATGCTTCAGCTTTTTAGCTGCATTGATGCAAACCCAGAAGAATATGAATGTGTGAAAGAAAAAGATCCCCATTGGGTAAAGTACTGTTAAACAATCAGAACTGGATTCCTCAGGGGCAGTCTGTATGTTTGTTGTCAGCCAAATTCAAAGTTCCCAACAGGCATGAAAAGCTGTGGTCAAAACCTCTTATTCAGTGACTGCAGATTATGAATCTTATCAGTAATTTCCTTGGTCAGCAATGATAATGAGCTAAGCAAATACTTGAAATGGAAACATGCTTCTTTTTTTTTTTTAATGGAAAGTCCCACATGTTTGCGTAGGCATAAGGAGGAATTACAAGCAATAATAAATAAAAAAATTACATACTATGTAATACCTTGATTACATGGTATTCTTATATTGTAGGTATCAGTGCTGGGTAGGTTGGAAAAGAACCAGATGGATAAAAACAGTCCAACTCCTGGGCTTCTGTCTGTCACATTTTGGTTCCAGGTCTGCTTCTGTGGTTGTGTAAAGACACCTTTATCCTGGCCTAGATGGCAAGATGCCAACCCAGAATCAATATGCATAGTTAAATTTCTTGATGTTTCTTTCAAGAGGTTGACCATGACCAAATTGTTTAGGAAAAGAAACAGAGATGGAAGCTAGGGAACCAGTAACTTGGAGATTTTTCCTGCTATTAGACACTTCCCTAATTTGATATCTGATGACAAATATAACAGTCAGTGTTGCTTTATGTGGCAGTGGTGGTATAGGAAAACCAGGGTCAAAACCAGTCCATTCCAGGCAGAAGTTTTTTCTGGGAGTGAGTAGGCAGAGGGTTTGTGCTGTGTATGAAGTGCACAGTGTAAAAAGGTACCTGTATTTTTAAGTCGTTTTTGAGAACTGTGCTGTTCAATTTCTGCTGCAGTCTTCTGTGTTTTGCTGCTTGATATGAGTTTCTTTACTCACAGCTGTTGTGTAACTGTAAAAACAGGTTTGAAATGGGCTAGGTTAATCTCTCCAGCAATCTGGAGCACTTTGATTTTGGCTCAGGCAGCTGGTTACTCTGTCAGCTGTGGCAGCCCAACACAGGCAGATTTCACTTCTCAGAGTGCAACTTCCATCTCATGATGGACACTTGCTGAACAATGTTGCTAAAACTGTTTTCTTCTCACTCTCCCAGGTTGCCCCTCTACCTGGCTTCTCTTTTTATAAGTCTCCTCTTCCTCTTGGTGAATTTAACATGTGCAGTATTGGTGAGGACACAGAATTCAGAGAGAAAAATCATTGTCTCTGTCCGGGTGGCAATTAATGACACATTGTTTGTGCTGTGCGCTGTTTCACTCTCCATCTGCCTGTATAAGATCTCCAAGATGTCTTTAGCCAACATTTACTTGGAGTCCAAGGTAAGGTACATTTTCAGTTCTTTTCAAGTACCTTCTGAGATACAAGGGCAGTGCAAGGCAAAGGCACAAAGCCTGAGAGCTGGAGGCCTTAAACTTCACAGCCTGCGCTTAGCTGGCTGTTGTGTTCAGTACATGAATTAAATGTTAAATGGTAGCAAGGGACCTTTTGGTTAAAACCAGTGATCCCAAATATGTGGTTTTGAGGCAGATTTTGCATAACTTTTTGGCTGGAATTTCTCACAGCTCTTTTTCAAGCAGACACTGCTTTCTCTGGGTCCCTTGTCTGAAGACCATTTCAGTACTGCAACATAGAAGTGGCCTGTACTTCAAAATCCTTCAGCTTGTCAAATCATTGACTAAGTTAACTGTTTAAGGAAGCAGCATGCTGAAGATAAGCCAGACAGAGAAATATGAATATTTCTTTATATACTTGTAAATTCTTATATATATTCCTACAGATAACTAGAATGTTTTTTAAAAGACTTAATACATTATAACTTAGTCAGCTGGGGAAAAGGTTAAAACATGTCTTCTACATTACTCTACAGGATGTTCTTTAAAGAAATATTGTTAGATTTATATCTTTGGACACATTCGGTGGTCAAGAAGCTGAGTGGTATCACATAAGCATGCAGTGTTTATTATAAAATCAGTGAAGATGTTTTGTATCTATAGACAATGAAACAAGGCTTTCAAAAGTACTTGCATTTGCAGAAGACAGTTAAATCTTGAATTATCAGTTTAACTAATAACATATTGCTGTTACCACAACAAATCCTTAAAAAAATTAAGGTTCAACTGCTATTTAGAAAACCTTATAGTAGAATTCCTCTCTACATTTACTTAATCAGATGAAATAAGTACATTTCCTGTTTAATCAAATCCGGCCATGCTGCACAACAACTAAAAGTTCAGGGTTGAATAGAAGATTTAAAAACACAGCTCAGTTTTGTTTCTTTCAAGCCTGTCATTTGCCGACCAAAGGGCACTGGCAATGGATTATTTTATTAGTAAGAAAAGTTTTTCTTGTGCTGAAAATCACAAGGGAATAAATCCCTGTAAAAAAAACAGTGTTAACCTAAAGGAGGTTTTGGTTCTGTTTTTTTTGGTTTTGGTTTTGTTTTGTTTTCTCCTTCTGCAGGAAACCCAACCTTCTTTACTCCAAACTACTTCACAAAACCCAAAGAATCTCTAACATTACTGCAGACAGGAAAGGACAGAGCACTCAGCTGATGAAAGTTTGAATGTAGAAGTGGGAGTTAAAGAGTGATTTGCTCCTCCTTTCTGCTGACCTGAAATGGGAGTTCCTCTGAGGACTTCCAGTAGGGTTTGACTGCGCATACTTTAGGGATACAGATGACTGAAACTAGCTGTGAATAAAACATCTTGGTTTTGTCTGCTACTGTTATGCCAAAAAACTATCTAGAGAAGAAAACTCTATTCTCTGCAGTAATATGACAGAAATACTGTTGGAGAAAATGCCTGCTCTGTGGTGCATGTAGGTAGGCATCAGTACTGGCAGCCTTTTATTTGCATCTCCCATTTGCTGGCATGTATCTTCCGACCACATGTGCAAACACATTCATCTCCATGACCTGGCACAGGGAACCATCCTGGTGCTGTGGGCCAGGGCTGTGCCAGCACCAAGGAGGTGCACAGCCCTGCCCTTAGGTGCTGACTTGGGCTGGTTCTGTGGGGGGACACACTACCTGCTTGGGGCTCCCCTTCTTTTCTGCAGGGGCCTGTGACAGAAAATTCTCCTGGATTTACTTTCACTGCTTCCTTCTCCCCTCACTGACCCACTAAGTGTATTTGAAGCATTTGAAGTGTATGGAAGCAAAACCAGGACACTTTTATCTGCTTTTTTGTATTTGGTGGGATGGAAGTTTGTTAAATCTCTACACATTTAACTATTAACTGTTAAAGAATGACAGCTATGCAGGGAAATTTATACAGGGAAATACCAACCCCGTTCTGCTCTTTGCTTCTGCTATCTGCAATCTGTAAATGCCACCGAGCTGGGTTATGGTATGTGCCAGTCAGCAGCTTCTCTCTGCTCTCTCTCCCTCGGTTTCCATGACAGCACCACTGACTTGTTAGTATTGAAGGAGAACAGAGAAGTGCCTAGCAAACATTTCCTCTTTAAAGCGTTTCCTGCTTGCTGGTATTGCCACAGCTTTCACCACTGCCTGCTATGGATCTGACTTCAATTTCTGAGTAGCTGCAGTCTGTTGGCACAGTCCTGTGTGGCTGCAGGTTACAGCCTGGTGAATGGTGGTGTTTCCAGGCTGTTATAAGCTGGAATTCAGAGACATTGACTGCACTGGGTATTTTCAGAGCCTGGCTGGTCCCTGAACCAATGTTATTTTGCTGAGAAGGCAGGCAAGCTTGTTTTCCACAAGCTTTTTTTAAAAACTCCTTGAGCTCCTCTTAACTTATGCTCACTGGGGAGGGCAGACTGAGGAGCTGGGTCAATAAAGCTGCAGGGCCAATAGACAACAGCATGGGAAAGCAGTCCTGAAGCCCTGGTAGTCTCCTGAAGTCCAGGAATTCAGGACATGGTGGCTTGGTGACTTCCCCTGATACTTCTTTAGCCCTTCTGCTATGTCTACTCTGATAACCACAGTGCTTTGACCTCTGACCCTCAGCTGCAAACCAAGCAGAGTGTGTGAGCAGACGGAATGAGATGCAGACTTTCCAGTCTCCTGCACTGGTTTAAAAGGTCCTGTGGCAGGGAGAAGCAACTTCTCTCTTGGCCTATCTCTCTCACATAGATGAAAGGAACCCATCCTCCTGGTGTGGGTCTCTGCCAGCAGAGGGAGAGGGCAGGGCTGGAGAAGCAAATGACTGCAAGGCAACTTAACTCTAAATGCACACAGCACTTTAACCCATCTTTCCTCCTTTGGCTGTGCAAAGCACTATTCCAGAGCCGTCTACAAAGAATTTACTTGGAGTTTCTTTCAAAGCCAGTCCCTTTTTGTGCATCTGCCTGCCTCTCTGATCAGACTCACACAGATCCCTGCAGCCATGGCTCCTGGATTCTTTCCTGCTACAACTCCTGTGCTGCTGTCTCAGCCCCTGATAGTGACCCTGCCCACTTGACATAGTGGTCAGGCACTTACTGCTCTCACTGGATCAGACTCTTTCCCCTGCTTTGTCCAGTTTTCTTTCTAGGGCTTAGGAACTGTTCCAATTTCACACTTGCAGTCTCATTCCTCCCCTTATGCCCAAGCTGCAACTCAGCCTGCCCTGCCATGGTCACTCTGCCCATAGGCTGTGCTTCCACTTTGTCTCCTCTGTGTTGACATTAGCTGAGGCAGGATGTTCTGTTCCTGTCTGTGCTGTGTTTAAGTGCTGACTGTTATGACCTGCTCTGTACTTGTGAAATTGGTGCAAAGCAAGCAGTTGTAAAAAGATGCAAGGTTGCATCATGCTAGCCAGCATCTGATACAGGATGCTCTGTAGCTAGTGCAGAGCTGAAGGCTGAATTCTGTTGCTCCACCTGATACCAAGTGGGTCTTCCGTGTTTTCACTGCTCTGAAAATAGCATTTGTTCAATAAAATGTAAAAATTAGTCACAGCCCATCTTGGTAAGGGCTGGAACTGCTACCATTGCCTGGAAACCACTGTGCTGATAAAATAAAGGAATATACATAAAATAGGATATATAGGCCAAAGAAGGAAAGACAAAAAGTCAATTGCATGAGACAGACTAGCATGACAACTCTCAAAATCCATGCAAAGCAAAATTGTTCTCAACTTCCCTTGTGAATAATAACCTGTGCTTAAATCTCTTCCAGGGCTCATCTGTCTGTCAGGTGACAAGCATAGGAGTGACTGTTATACTGCTTTATACCTCACGAGCCTGCTACAACTTGTTCATCTTATCGTTTTCCCAAACCAAGAAAGTCAACTCTTTTGATTATGATTGGTACAACGTGTCAGATCAGGCAAGTATGAAAATATTTGCTAATGAGAAAACCTAATTCTCTAGCTGATGATTGACTTCCTAAATCATATCACAGGAGAAGTAAATATATTAAAACCCTATTTTATTTTTCTTATTCAAGGCACTAACATTGTTTTGCTCCAGGAATACAAATATATGATAATTTTGGCATAAGGATAAAAACTCTGGTTCTGTGCTAAAAGAAAAAAGTAACCACAAGACAAATAATTTTTAAAAATCTATATTTTATTTACCTTGATTTTGTTGTCAAAAGAAAGAGCACCTTTTCTTAAAAATAGACAGGTATTTTGTCCACTGTAAAGACTGTATTGTACTTAAAGAAGCAGAAAAACAGTGCTTGATTCCACTGAAATGCTCAGTTCTGAGATATCCTAGCATCTCCCACTGCCATCCAGGGCTGTGGGGTTATTTACTATAATTCTGGAATAAGGATAAGGCTACAACTCTTCCCAACCTTTAATTTCAATTGACAATTTACACTGAAAACTAACAGTAATAAAAAAACTCTAAAGGAAATAGCAGAGGATTCTTTGTTGAATTCTAATAAATTTCAGCATCCAGTTCCTTTCTTTGCTTTGAAGAGTGTATTTAGGTCCCAGTGTATTTCCAGCTCTGGGCCTGGGTCTGGATCATGTGTATCTTTTGTTTGGCCTCAAAATCCCTTGTCTCCCCTGCAATCAGCAAGCCCCTGCAGACCCAAAGCAGCGTTCCCAGCCATGCAAGGACCTTGTATTGCCCAGGTGGCCAAGCAAACCTGCAGCCATTAACAAATTTCTGTTGAGCAGGAGGTAAAACTCTAATTAAGAAGTAGGTAAAGAGTAGGATAGGATTGCCCTGAGGACCTTGTTATGTAAGTAAGTTGAGTAGGGTCTGTCAAGGGACCTTTAATCAACCCTGCTGCAGTGCAGAGAAGAGGACTGCAGGTGTTGCCAATGGAATTAGAGCACTCAGGTTTAGGCAGAAGGGCATTAGGCTCTGAGTTTGTCCTGAATCAAACAATTTCCCTCTTGTCAAGCCCTGAGGAGTTGCTGCTGCTCCTGCTGACCCCTTGCAGGGGACAACTTGTGCTCTGACTCCTACAGTCTGGAGTAACAGGGGCTGGTATGGCCAGACTTACTTGGTCCTGTTTGCCCTCTGGAGGCAGAGGTAGCTCACTGGTAGCTCACTGGAATGCTTTTTAGCCCTTGAGTTACTACTGCATTTTTTGAACATCTATTCTGGCTTGTGACATTAGGGTTGCATGGATTTTGGGGTAAGTTATTCAAACCATATGTAAAGGGCCTGGAATAAAGGAGGGGGTACTCAATTTGGTACCAGACTCAAAAGACACTTTCAAAATTACAACACAATAAATGTACTGTAGTATTGCCTCAGGTCACCCAGTCAGAAACACCCTTTTCTCTTCTGTACAAAACACATGAAAGGATGGGATTTGCCTTCTGTAGCTGTGGGCAGTGGTGGAGATCTAGAGAGAAGATCACAGCTAGCTTGTGCTGCACTGCCCACAGGGTTAATCAGCCTTAGAATGTGCACCAATTTGAACAGACCCAAGCCTTTCATTTTTAAAAGCAATGCCCTTTACCATTGGCTGTTCCTTTACAATTACTCCCAGCAGGAAAGAGACTGGAAAACTAGTTTCTCATTACCTGAATTTGATCACTTCATCAAGTGATTGCATGCCAGGCTTTTAAGCTGGGAAGACTTGTGCATTAAACTGATATTTCTGAAGGAAAATAGCAGGAGGAAAGGAAAATAATGTACCCAAGATAGCATATTGATTTTTTCAGTATGCCTTTAATCATAGCCCGGTTGATCTGGCTCTACAGAATGGAATTTCTGGCATTGTCTCCTGTACCTTCAAATGAACTGCCATCTTTATTTTTAAACCCTTTACTCTTTTACTTTTCAACAGGCAGATCTGAAATGTCAGCTGGGAGATGCAGGTTACATAGTGTTTGGAGTGATCCTTTTCATCTGGGAGCTCCTGCCTACTTCCCTGGTTGTGTATTTCTTCCGTGTCCGAAACCCTACAAAAGATCTAGTAAGTGGAATTTGTTAGTGTATTTGCAGGTATAATGTCCAGGCAGGTCTGAAGGGCTCAGCTGCTGAGGGATCTTTTGCTTCTTTACATTCTGACTTCTCTTTTTCAATGTGTCTTTTGCTTCTTTATGTTCTGACTTCTCTTTTTTCAATGTGTCTAAGAGCAACCAAAACTTCTCACTTCTTTATGCTAACTCCTCTTGAAAGAAACTCATCAGGTTTATCCAGAAAGAAAGGCCAGGTTCTCAGGCAGTTTATCTAAAAAATCTTTCTTAGGGTAGGGACAACTTCCCTTTGAGATAATACAGCACTTTATTGGAATAGGTGGAAAAGGAGTTTGTTATCCAAACTTGGCATCTTTCATCACATAGTAGCAAAAATGGTTGTGTGCTACCAGGGTTGTGCAATAATAGATTGAATTTTTTTCAAGTCAAAGACCAGTGGCCATAATAAGCACGTGCTGACTTGTTGGCTATTTCAGAAGACCAGAGATTAAGGTGTGAGTTGTAAGGATAATTCCTGGTAAATGTCCTTAATATCTAGGTAGTTAATAGATGGACAAGCATTTTTTTGTAGCTGTAGGCAATGTCTCCAGGTTAGCTGGTTGAGAGGCACACAGGAAGTACAGCCCTCACTAGGATTAATGAGGTAATGTCTCTGTTTCTGTAGGTCAAATGAAACCAAAGCTAATATTATCAAAAGGGATGTGAATGGTAAAATACACAAGAGAAACAAATGACAGAATAACTTTCTAGACAAGGTGATGGGTTTTATCCTCATATGCACATTTCAGAGACCATGATAAAGCCAAGATGAACAAGGAAGGAATACCTGTTGTTGCACTAAGAAACCCCATGGATCCCAGTGTCCATGACCAAAACCATCTCAGTCTCACTCCTGCTTAGGAGTTAACCAGGACACTGCAAAGAGAAGAAATGTTTTTAAGTACAGGCTAGAAGTCCTGCTCTTCTAAAAAGTGACCGCAGAGAGATCTCACTTCATTTAAAGTGGGCTTAGTAAGGCTCTACCTGGTGGCCAAGTTTGGATAGTGTGGAGGAGATTCACAGAGAATGAAAATAATGGAAGTGATCTAATCACTCATTTCGAAAATCTGATCCCATGAAGGCTTGGAATCCTAATCAAACAAGAGCTCAAGTGGAGTCAGACAGGCAGTATTCTCCCACAAGAGCATGGCAGTAACACATATATTTTTGCATTGTGATTTGCAGAAAGCCTTAAATCTCCATAAAGACACGGTTCAGAAGAGGCAATCAGTGATATCACTTCCTTTATGGAAAACTTTTTTAGGGTAAACATTATCTGTAACCTGGGTTAGATCATATATAGATTTTTTTTTTTCACATAAGACAAATATTTAGAGGAAGACCAGAAAGAAGTAGAACTGAACAAAAAATTAAGAGACTGTAGCAAGAGAAAACTGAACTTCAGTGTGAGATCGCCACAAGAGGGAGACCAAGTGCCGTAGGATTTTAGGCTAATGCATTCAGTAGGCTGCTACTTGGCCAGAAAACATAGGGTTAGAATTAACCCAATTTTTAGTGAAAAAAGCATTAGGTAAAAATCAAAAATATTCTTTAATTTTTAATAAAAAATCCTGATAAATAGTTTTTTGGTTTCATTGTTCATTTGGGACTTAAAAAACAAAAAGTTTGAGTAGAGGCATCCTGCATTCAGCATTACTCAAATATGAAGTAATTCAGTGAATATGAAATAATTCACTGAAATAATCAGCACCTATAGCCTGGAATGAACTGTCTGTTGACTCTGGTGCTGACACAGGGTTACAGCAGCATGTGGCCCTTTGCCTTGCCCTACCTTTAACCAGACAAATGTTGGAAATAGGGACATGACAGAGATGCATTTAATCCTCATTTCATCTTTGTCAAAGTTATTTAACACAAAAAATAAAGCGGGATATCAAACTGTTCTCCTTTTTAAGAGAGATGTCATCCTACTTATCCACAGGCACAGCGAACCCCTCTTCCCTGGGGATGGGAGCAGTGGATCAGTGGTTGAGGCTCAGTGGGTTCTTAGATGTCTCCTTGCACTGTTTCTGGAATCAAACTGATTTCTTGCATCTTGTACGTTTTCTATTTTGATTCACAGGGAAACAAAGTGAAAATGCTTTATAAATGAAAGAGTTATATGTACACTCCTTTCCCTGTTTGTCAAAAGACCTGACTGCAGGATTTGACCCTCACAGCACTATAGATTAGATACTGAAATTGCTTGGTGAGGGCCTAAGGGACTTTTCACTAAGCAGGATGCCAAGCTTCAACATAATCAGTTCCTGTGGTAAGGGAGGTAAGGCACCAGGAGGGAGTGTTAGCAATGTGAGAGGTAAAAATTAAATCTCTTTAGATGTTTCATATGCTTCCTTCAGCTCCTCAGCTGCTTCCTACTGCTCACTTCAAGTCAGCTACCTAAAAGCATGAAGTGTCCTGGATGGACAGGAATTCAGCTGAAAGGTTGAATACAGACTGGTGGCTTCAGAAGGTCAGGTGTTTGCTAAGAAATAAGGATAAATAAAAGCTGTTGAGATCAATATCACTGTGCTAGAAGAGATGAACAGTAATGCATAATTATTTCTGTTGTCTTCAGCAAATGCAAAATTGCATGTTTTATTTTGGAAACCGTGAGGTAGCTTGGCAGCAGCTTCTTCTGGAAGTCAGGCACCAGGCCATTGATAAACAGCTATTGGATCCATGTTGCAAATACTGACTGAGGTTTCCCTTTCCTCAGGCTAATGCAGGAATGGTCCCAAGCCACGGCTTCAGTCCCAGGTCTTACTTCTTTGACAACCCCCGCAGATACGACAGTGACGATGATCTGGCCTGGAATATTGCACCACAGGGGGCACAGGGCAGGTGAGATGATACAAGAGTGAACCACTTGCTGCCCAGAAACTGGAGGAGGAGGAATTCTGACACACCACAGAAGACTGATGTGAATTGTCTAGCTGCAATTGCTGCACAAATCCTAGCAGGGTGAGGGGAAGCAAAAGAGGAAGCTGAGGTGGAAAGGCAGCACTGAGTGACTGTGGGGGTTGAAGTAGACACTAAAAAGACACAAGAATGAAAATCATTACGTAATTTAAGAATTGTAGCAATGTACTGCTTATTGAAAAACTCAGGTCAGAACTTTGTTTCATCCTCCATTTCTTCTGAGAGTGGCTTCAGAAGTGCCATTTACCCATTCAAGTGTGAGGGCAAGTCTGCCTACAAAAACAGCTGTCTCCCTGCTCAGGCAGAGCAGGGAGAGGCTGGACAGTACAGGCAGCAGCTTGTGATGGTTGTAGCGATAAGCCTTTCAACTTAGGTTGTCCTGTCACATGGCTAAATGTGAGAGCAACCTCAAATGAAGGGAGCATCAGCTTTCCCACATGTTGAAAGCTTAGAAAAATCCACCAAATTGCTGAAATCCCATGCAGCCCAGAACTGGAACAAAAATTCTGTCTTCTCTGCACAGCTGTGAGGTTTAGGTAAGGATTCTGGTCCAGGAAGGAGCAGTTCACATGAAAAATGGCAGCACCCAATTCAGAGAAGGAAAGGCACTGACAGGACTCTGTCCTGCCCTGAAAGGAGTCTCTGTCATGTTATCCCTTTGCTGTTGCTACACTATGATAGGAATAGATTAATGTAACCACTCAAGTAGTTAACATAACCCAGATCTAGTTCTTGTCATTTATTCAGATGAGACAGTGTAGTCATTGTCTGTGAGCCCAGACCATGGCTCCGTAAAGTTGCATGTTCACTATTTACAGTTATCAGTCATCCTATTAATTAGCATTAATTAGGTTTTCACATAGTAACTAAGCTCACGGAGGATGCTGGAGATGGTTTGAGCCAGCAGCACCCTCTCTTCCATACTGAGCCATCAGGGAACCACACTGCTAACACATGCACAGCACCCAGTGGAAGCCAAACCAGCCACATGCACTGTGCCATGCTGCTCATGGGAGAAAAGACAGCATGGAAACTATGTCCTGGGGTCTGGGAGACAGACATGGGAGGTTTAGATCTCTGACAGGCCCTTGCAGAGCCAGGACTTGGCAGGGATGAGCAGCAGTATTTCTGGGATTTTCCAACACCTTCTGGAACAGCAAATGAGAAAGGGGAGGGTCTTTAATCAACCAAGAGAATCAGGAAATAGATAATGAACACTTGGGCCAAAATAACTGATAGATCAGAAAAATAAATAGCTGCCTGTACCCTTGGTTGGGGCTTTACTTTATTTTTGCACTTCACCATAACTATCTCTACATGATTGCTTTTTCCCCATGTTCTCTAATCAGGTGCCTACAGAACCAACCTACCACTAATGCTTCTATTTTCTTTCTAAGTTTCTCTCCAGACTACTATGACTGGAGCCATCAGAACAACAGCTTCATGGCTTACATAGGATCCCTCCAACACGACCCAGCACTGGACACAGACCGGCCGAGCCCTATTTAACTTCAATCGACTACAGCATTCTAGGACATTGCAATATTAAAACCAATGTTCCCAAAAACACAGCTTAGCAACTTTCCTTCACCTTTTGGTTTTTAGAAACTTTCCTATGCACACATAAATGAAGAACCTTGCCATGAGCTTTTCATAGTTCAAGGAGAAGTATAAGCTAATGATTTAAACTTTGAAGACTGTTCCAATTAATACCTTGTTCTAAGCCATGGTATTTTGGCTTTGAATAGTTGTTAGAAGGTATAGTTTAATAATTTTAATGCTCATTTTAAAAGAGCAAATTTCATGAAGTGAAATGGCATAATTATTTTCTAAGTATTTTTATTTTTACACTGTATATAGTTAGAAATACATGATTATGATCAATATACTGTAAACACATGAATAGATTTTTCAAATGCATGACAATTGCAATTTTTATGTGCACATAAAAGCCTGTAAGGAAAAAATATCAACCTAATTAAATATTGTCTTTTCAAGTTACTGCTATGTTCTCAGAGCACAATTTACTCTTTGGATACCACTGCTTACTCAGTGTGGTGTGATAGTTGGAGGCTAGAAGTTATCTGTACCCTGTATTCTTCTAGGAAAGTAAGAAAATTGTGTCTTCTCGGCAGCTTTAGGGACAGTCTCAGAAAAGCAGAGATGGGCATCTGCTCCAACTGGAGCACCGTGAGCTGCAAAGCAAGCTGAAAATTTGTATGCTTGAAAAATTTAAGCCATTCAATCATGTCTATCAATCACATCTATATATATTATATAGAAGGGTAAGTCAAATACCTCACCAGGGAGAGGGATACATAGAACAGTACAGACTTGTTTATTTATTAAGAACCTGGGAATTGCAGTGTGGGAATAGAACAAGAGCCAGGAGTACATAGAGCAGAAAAACCTCAAAAGTGCCTTTCTGCATAACAAGCAGGCCAGAAAAGCTGTGCTTCAGCCTTGTACCTTCAGGGATAAATGTAGTGAGCTCTGGGGGGAAATTGTGGATAAACACTATTCCAGGATGTGACGTTGCAGAGAGTAAGCCTTAAAGTAATTATTACTAATCTAAGGCAAACAGGAACCCTGACTCTACTTCAGGTCTTTTTCTTAAGTCCAGTTCTCAGCAATGAAGAACTCTGCATCCCCAGCATCTCTTTCTCCTTAGCTATGTGGAACAAATACTGTAACTCAATCCACAGTTCCTCAGGAGGAAAACATACTACTTCCAGTAATCTTTACTTCTATAAAAGTATTCAATTTTGAGGTGTACTACAGCATCCCCAAATGGTGGATGGGCCTCATGTTTTCCTCATGCTCGACTTCAGGAAGTACAAGTAGCTGAGAATTCTTGTGCACATTTCACAGAGAATATACAGGGTAAAAAAGAAGGGATGGGGACTAGATCTGGTCAGATCTGCTTGAAAGCCAAAGGCAGAGCAGTGCCATACTCCCACATCTTTGTCTTCCACAGCATCTTTGAGTTTTGGGGTCTTTGTAGGAAAGCCAAAGCATGAGCCTTGCCTCCAGCAGAAGTAAACTATTTGCCCTCCCAAAGCTTACATTGCATTCTTCACATGTATTCATTGAAGGAAAAAGCCAATTAAACTATCAGTCAGATTAAAAGAAGTTACCTAGGTTTGGGAGAAGAACCGAAATTTTATTAAACCTTTTGGAGTTCTACAATCAAGTTTGTACAAAACTGCCTGAAGACCCAGTGCAAGAGAAGTCTGCAGGAATTTCATTTTGGTCATAGTAGTTACAGCTGCACAGCAAAAACATAAGAATTCTGCACTTAGAAAAGACTTCAACCCTATGCCCAGTATGCACACAAAAGAGTGAAATGGCAAGTGACTGTAACCAACTATGGCAATGAACTAAATACTCTAAAACACAGGAGATTTGAACAACAATGTGAGTGGTAAGATCTTGTATTTATCACCACCTGTATAACAAGCATTTACCTAAGCTGGGTATGAAATATGTCTATCAAATTTTCAGTAAGATAATTTGTTAAAAATGCATACATGGACAGAAAAAGAGAAGTATTTTCCTTTCAGGGAAATAATTTCAACATGAAGACCTCCACTGGATGAACAAACAAAAAAAAATTCACAAAATTGATTTTATAAGCTATTCTGACAAAGGGACAGAACATACTTCATTTCTAAATAAGCCTTTTTTGTATCTTAAAACAATTGGACTTAAGCAGGGGCTAAGTTTGGCAATATTCATACAGAAACGTTGTAATTCTACAAGGGATTCTTGATGTGCAGACGCACCACCACAGTGCAATGTCACAGCAAGACATATACAGGTTACCTTCACCTTTTGAATGAAATTTAAATGAGAGGGAAACATCTCAATTTTAATCTTACAGGACTATCACAAAAGTAATTTCTGTAATAGCTACCAAGTGTCATTGAAAGGTAAATGAAAAGCAAAAAAAAAAATTTTCAAATGAAACGCCAAAAATCACATCCACAAAAAGAAGGTGTAGCAGAAAATACTTTAATTTGCATTTTGTAGATTCAAACATAGCAAAGATTCAGAAGTGTTTAGATCTCTATAAGCAGTTCCAACATTGATTCTGATTTTAATAAATATTACATTTTAATAGGATAGCTATATGGAGAAATTGTAAAGTGATGAATTGCTGATTGCTACTTTATAAACATGAGCATCAAGATTATTTACAACATATTACAGGTCATTTCCCAGAAAAGCACAAAGCAAGGTCAGATAAAGGCAACTCAACCATCAAACACAACTCAAGAAAATGTGGCACAGTGTATTTCATGCACATACAATGACAGCGCAGATCATCAGCTGAAAACTAGGAAAACACTTATTATTCCAGCTTACACAAGTCTCTATATTTCATTGTTTTAAATTTATATTCTGACCTACCTCCTCAACACTGAAGAACAAGTTATTCAGCAACAGTGCCCTACTTTTTACCTATGTAGTTTGTACCAAGTCTTTTTTCACCATTTCACACATATCTTCATGACTTGGGAACAATTAAACATTTTTGTCTTTGTCTTCTCACTACCTCTGGGATTACAATCATTGTGTCATTTGTACAAGAAAATGTACTGCTACTCTAAAATGAATGGCAGACAGTGTTGACAAGCTGATCTCCAACAGGGAGCTGGAATTTAAAATAGCTTACAGGTCATGGACGGTGTAACTAACCTTATTCTTTAGTATCAAAAAAGAGCTGTAAATTTTTAAAATTTCATTCAACATATAAAGAACTAAATCATCCAACTCACACAGCAAAACTTCATAGGCAGCATAGTCACAGAATGTACATCAAATACAGTAAAAAAGATGGTGACAGGAAAATTGTTTCAACTAGATTTGTTACAGGAAAAACCTTATGTCCTACCTCTACAATGACAGTGAAGTGAAATGCCTTTCATATTTGATCATCAAGAGATATGTTCCTTCGGGTGCAACAGAACTTACACGCACAATTTGCTGTTCAGCTGCATTCCTGTGTTCCCATGACACAAAGGAAAAGAAGAAAAGCTTCACATCTCTTTATGTCCTTACCTAACAGTATTTACCTTGCGCCAACAAGGGCTGCAAGGACCAGGTGTCCAGGATCTGCATGCCTGAGTCTCTCACCTGTCCCATGAGCAAGTGCATGATTCTGCTTCAGTGTCTGTTGATTTTAGCCAGGCACAGGTGGAAAAAGAAAAAAATAGCAAGTTGCATCCCCAGGAGGAGGCTGGAAGCAATTCACTTTCCCCACACAGCAAGGGGAAAAAAAGAAACATTTCTGAGACTTAGATCCTTCCTGGGGCAGCACAGTCATACAGTTTTGTTTTTTATTTTAACTAGAAAATCCTGCCTAAAGCTTTAGGCACTATAATATATAACAATACAGATAAATCTCAGTTATACAGCACTCCTCACACAAGTGAGCCTACAGTTCTAGCCCTTGCAGGTCTATCCAAAAGGCAAAGAATTAACAGCCAATTAAAAATTACCCTCTTTCAAGATATATAATTACTCAGAAGATTTGGATACTCAGCGTGTAACTCATCTACCAAACACAGCTGTTCACATCTGAGCTACTTACCTAGATTCCCACTTCAAGTTAATAGAGAAAAATAAACTCTGAGGGTGCAAACACAGAGCTTGGAAGAGGCCAGATGAATCCACCTAGAAACCTCCTGCTCTTCTGCTTAAGTAGAAAACAAAAGCCTGTGATGACTTGCTCAGACACAGGTGCCCACAGGCCAGAGAGGCTACTAGGGAAAAAAACCCATAAACATCCCCAAACTGGCATCAGCTTTGCCTAACACCATGTCCAATTACCTATGAGGTTAAACAGAAACTTCCACTGGGATACCAGTTCACTGCCAATTTGTGCAACTATCACCTAATTAAGGGTGGTTTGGATTTTTTTGTTTGTTTTTTTATTTCCCTTCTTATTTTTTCAAGTTTCCTTTAGCATACCCCAGTTTGACACAAAGGGGTTAACTTTCTTAAGCAACAGCATATTTTGTAAAAGCCAAGTGTCAGCAGAATAGTCTATTTAATTTCCAGTCAGGTAGAAATTTGAGGCTAGTCTGGAAACAAAGGACAGAGTATATTCCAGCCTTCAGAAAATTTCAGCTGTAAAGGAACATATTATGGAAGCCAATACAATTACAATCAATTATATAAATAGGTCACTCAGTATCTAATAGGGTGAAAAATGTTTAAGAGCACTTAATTTTGTGAAGACTTGTTTTTAAAAACAAGAGATGTATCTACACTGCACCAGCACTTCCTACATTCATAACACCTAACTTCATTTTTAAACATGCTGGTTTAAAAGAAATTATTACTTCATTTTAAATTTAAACCAATATTTGGTTGCTACTAATGGTAATGCTGTTTCTGAATTCTGTTTTGACACTGGTAAGTTATCACTGACATTTGTGGACAATGGTACATGAGTAATTTCTTATTTTATGAAAGTAATGTTATTAACATACCCGTTTTTTATGCTGAATATCCTTTTAAAGAAGATACAGTATGGGTTTGCATAGATAGAGTATGTGGCATTAAATGTCAGTATGATTATGAATTTTAAAAAGCATCTTTTTTAAAAGTGACTACAAAAGCAAGTTCTTTTTACACTGACCTTTTAACATAGCACTCAAACATAACTCATAAAGAGCAAATTTATTTCTATGGCTCAAAGACCAAGTGTGCTATTTTAACATTTAAGACACTAAAGAGACAATTTTTGGAAACTGAACTTGTGATTACAATCTAGAAAAATAACATGGAGTAAACAGAAATTTGATTGACTGAGGTTTTTCAGCTAGCAGCACTCCACTAACCATCTCCCCCTGTCCTGACCCCTACCTCCAAGTAAATGCAGGTAAGGGGTTGCAGCAAGGGACTGCAGAAAAGTCACTTTCAACTCTGCTGCATCAGAGACAAGGTAGCAATTTTTAAAAAGTGCTGAAAAGCACAAGACAAGGGTAAAAAAATTGGTATCATCATGATGCAAAGAAGCCCAGCATGAAAACATTTTCTGCTCAGTAAATTTGCTATTTTTAAGTAAGTTTCATTATTACAGTAAGAAGCTAAAACTCACCAAGGGCCTTTTTTCCTTTTTGTGGTTAGTTTTTTTGTTATTATTTTTTTTGTTTGTTTGGAGGTGTCGTTCCCCCCCCCGCTTCCTTTTGACAGTCAGAACAAACATTCCCAATACACTGAAGTTCAGTAAATGGGGAGACACAAGAAGTGATCCCCCCTTTCAAGACAGGCCAAGTCAGGGTGGAGGTACATATGTTTTCATATAAAACAGCTGTCTCAGAAAGACAAGGAAATAAGAAAATTTATGAAGTCTCAGTACAACAGAACTGTGAGCAGAAAACTTACAAAATAAACAGATCAGCATAATTTACACATTTAAAAACTCTATATTTCATTCATAAATATATTTTCTAATTAATAACCATTCCTAGTTTAAACATAAATATTCAAGTTGGGATTTGATTTTACTTTTTATCAGTTCATGTGAGTCCTGTAAGGATCAGTTCATTCTGCTCAATGCAGTCATGTAAATAATCTTCACTATCGGGCTGTGCAAAGACCTTCATTACCTAGTTTGTTGTAATAAAACTTTAAAATTCTGCAACTCTTTTATACTTGTGGAAAGCCTGGAAAACAAAAACCATCAAAGTGTTACTAAGTTAGGAAAAGAGAAGTACAAATTATCACATTAATTTTCCTTTAGATTTTTCCTCAAACACAATTCTGTTCTCAAAAGATCTATTGACTCTCCATTTTACATTACCATAATATATGATAGGGATTAAAGTTTATATATATGTTTAATCATCCCAGCTTCATTAAACTTCTAAAAATCCCTAACCACAGGTAGTAAAGTTTATTACATTCTTTTATCAGATTGTTTAAATAGATTGTTTAAACAGGAACAGATTGTTACATTCAAGATCTGAAGAACTAACATAATGAACAAAGCACGCTCTATGTAAACTTCTTTTAAAGCTTTTAAAATTTTTCATCACTTGAAGGAGATACATTTTTTAAAAATTAATCAAATTTGAGACAAATTTCATCTTATAAAAGGTAGATTTATGAAACTTGATACAGAGGGGATGAATTAGATCCAAACAGAATGAAGATTAAGGCTAAAAACCCACATGCTCAGTTGGAAGGCATTAGTTTATCAATATTACTGGTAGCAATTCAGCCTTTCAAAACCTACAGCTACAGGTAGAATGCCATCTTTCCACAGAAACTGAGTATGGACACTGAAGTTTTATATTTTTCTACTATTAAAATGATAACATTTTACCTTCCAAAGGCATTTACAAGAGCAACTATTTCTTGCCGTGTGAGCTGAAAACCTTTTGATGGGCTATTCTCAGGAAGGCTCTGTATTTCTTTCTCAGAAAACAAGATCTTCAGAGCAGTTCCTAAGCCTTGAGTCTGTAAGAAAAGTCCAGTGTTTTAACATCAGTAAAGCCATTCCTTCAAATACTGAAAAAACCATAAAAAAGATAAAAACACATTCATCTTGGTGAACTTTAGTACCAATTCTTATATACTGTCCCTCAACCCAAAACTGTACAAAAACCAGAGCACTAAAGCAAATACATGACAGCAATTGTGTACCAGGTTCAGTCACTTATTTAGGAGCATTGGTTTCCTCAAGTATACTTGCTCTTCATCCTTGTCTTTTTCATCTCTTCATTTCCTATCTCTTTTCTCCTTGGTTATGCATATGAAAACATGTCTATTACAACAATTCCAGCTCCCTCCTGCCCCTCACTTATAGGTGCCCCTCCCCTTAGAAGTCAAACTAAGTTTTTTATGAGGTATCATAACACATGTGCTTTTTCCACCTTCAATTCTAGGAGCAAACAAAGCAGTTTCAATTTCAACCCCTATTTTCTATGCAGGAGTAGAACAGAAGTAGCTTTTCTTATTTTCACTTTTGTTGGGCTACATAAGCAACCACTGGATTTCGACAAAAAGTGGTTGAAGCTGGCTGCAAAAGAATTTTATAGGTCAGCAAATCTGACCTTCTTTAGTTCTTAGTGAGGTGGAACAACAACAATAGATCAGAAGCATTAACTAGGACAGGATACAGAGAACTCCAGAAATTCAGCAGAGACCAACAAATTTTTGATGCTACAAACTCTTTGAAAATTGCACTCTGATACGTTTAATGTAGTAAGTGGTATAGTATAAGAGGCACTCCAAAATCACTTTTCTCACTCTGGACTTAACATTAGTCTGGAGGTTTAAAATACTGTTGTCAGTAGGAGCCAAGAAAATTAAACTGGATTTCAACTTTCAGCTTTACTGGGCAACTTTGCATTCATTTGCTGCCCTCTGCATAAACTGTGAAAATCTCAATTACTTCTTTTTCTTACACCTCATTTTGTGGAGTTAAATATCACCCTGGATTCCCTAACAAGTAAGTGCTCTGTTTCAAGGAAGATTACCATAAGTGATGGGAAAGCTCCTCTGATTACTGAATACAGATGAGATATTGACTGTTAGTAATATCTTACCATGAAGCATCTACTTTAAAAGTAACTCTTTTAGAACACAAACTTTATGTTTTAGTAAACTACACATCTGTTGAATAAACAAAATAAACAATTTGAAGAAAAATTAAAATGTTTAATGGTAAACTAAACATATATCTATTTTTAATACATAGGTAAGGATACCAGGGACCAACCATGTGCAGAAAGCCTGAATGCTAAGGTAAGAGGTGTCCTGCCAAAATGAAATAGATGCTTATCTTGGGACCTGCCCCTGCCAGAACACACAGACCTACAGAAAATAAACTGTACCTGCAGCTTGCCCCACAGCCTGCATTTGTCACATCCAACACAGTCCATTATGCGGGAGATGTTCTTGAAATGCAATCTGAATTCTTCCTATCAGTTAAAAACAAAACAAGAAAGCTTAAGCTAATGTACATCTTAGCTTTGCAAAACCAGAACGTTAATGAATGTAGTATCATTAGAAATCTAGTACCATTAGAATATCAATTCTCTAACCAAAACTGAACAAAACCATTGCTTTATGTAGTCAGGCCATAACAAAGATCCATATAAACCCAGAATCTGGTTTCCAAGCCACTTCGAACAGTCAATTCTTAAAAAAATCCCCCAAAAATACATAATATGCAGGGTAATGTCTGGATTCTGTACATTGATTTCCTACCAATTTTCTCCAAATTTTCTGAGGTATAAGTACTGTATCTGTGTCCCTGACCATTTTTTCTTCCATTATTCAAATCCCTTTTGAACAAAACACCTTTTTGACAAACAAGTTACAATTCACAAAAGATATTTCCTGTTCAAAACTATGGGTAGATTGTTGCTGTGCAACTTCAGACAGAGCAGGAGCAATCACGGTGCAGAACTAACTAGGCTGATCTCAATTTTTTAAGGTCCAAAAAACACTACTGTGCTAATAAAATGCTGCCACACTTTTCTAATAGCATTTTTTGTAATGCTGATGACATTCCAAACCACTACTGAAATAAGTGTTTTAAGTGTTAATATTTATTAAAAGAACCTCATTACCAAGCACCACTCCAACTATGGAATTGCAATTTACACCAGTGGCACGTTAACACCGGAAGCTGATGGGTAGGTACAGCATTCTCATTAGGTTCCCATGTCTAGGAACTATGTTTTCTCATGTTAAGTATCATGTAATGATACTGTCTCATATATATTTTTATATATATATATATATTTATATTTATGAGACAGTCTCATATATAACACAATACTATCTTGTATTCTATTATATAAGTCATCATTTTGTAAAGCAAACATGAGGTTCTTTTCATCCAGATAATTATGAAACAGTTACTCTCCTTAAAAATAAGCACCACTGCCTTTACTGGTAATACACATTTGCCCCACCACTGCTGCCAGACTCAAGGCACAAAGCCAGAGATTTCAGTCTTCTTGGATCAGGACAGCACCTTACCACAAAGTTGATTAAAAGGCCTCAGATACAGTTCTAGAAAAGGCAGGGATAAAACCTTACTCTCACCAGTGTGTTGGGGTAGGTGAAGGGCTTTCCAAAGTAACACAGCCTAACTCCAAAATAGGTATTTTGGACGTCATTTAGAAAACTAGCTTTACCTTTAGTGACTTGGCTCCTTTTTTATCTCCAGCAAACATGGACTTCTCATCAAAGTGCATATGGAAGGATCTAATAAAGACAAAATGCAATCAAAACAAATGCTGACATAAACTAGTGTTCAATTAAGCCTGGTGAACAGCCGAAGCCATCAATGTAAAATATTTTTCAGAGTTCCTAGCCCTTGCAGATTAGACCTTAAAAAAATTACTCAGTGGTATTGGTTTTACTGTTCAATTACTGTAACTTGAAATTTGTTACTCAGAGTTTTGTTCAAATTAATCCTGAAATTGGTTTAATGATTGCCTTCCCACTGATCACTGCCTGACTACATCTCAATTACCTAGCAAGACCACAATTAGGGACAGCAATGAAACCACACAACATGTAACCAACCACAAAAACTAGCAAAAAGGAGAGCAAAGAAACTGAACTTAAGAACATTATGGAATAAATAGAAGGAAGAGGGAATGGCCAAACCAACAGAGGTTAAGTCTACGATAAAAGCTGGATTACTCAGTGGACCATTAAAAGACTGTATGTACTACTTTCCTTTTCAAAATAAATCATGTGCATCTTATACTAAAGAATCAGAAAAAGCAACACACAGGAAAAAATCAGGAAGTAGCCCAGGGTGTTGAGTTGTATGGGTTTTCTTGAGTGCATTTTATTGGTTTGTTTATAAAGACTGGTATATTCAAACCTCAAAACTATTAATCTGTCTTATCAAATGTACAAATTCCCCTTGATCTCTCCCATTACTTAAATTTTATTCCTTCATTCCACTCTCCTTCTTGTCCTATCCTATCAAGGAGCCACCTATTCTCACTTCCAAATATAACTGAAAATTTCAAACTGCTGATAAAACCCCCTCGTGCCTTACTTGGTATCCCTGAAGATATCTAGTAAGAGAGCTTTAGACTCAGCATCCTCGTGGCCATTGCCGGTGTAGAGGTCGACAACAGCACGCTCAAAGTATGGAGCGACCTTTGACAGAGCACGCAGCTCTATCAAATACAAGAAATACAAGTTCTTGAGCCTCCTTGGTCCTTCTCCTTTCGTTTCAGCAGGGTCAAAGCGGCGAGTGAACTCTTTCACATTTGGTCCCCAGCGGGGCTTCCCCCACGTTTCTACACAGAGAAAGAAAAAGGGGGCAAGGGTAGTAAGAGACACATTTAGAACATAAAATCAACTAAGCATACCCCAGTAATTTTCAGAAGAAAAAAAAATACATACTACAGATATTGTAGAATTCCATTCAGCAATTTTGCCTAGACATACCTTCAAGAAGATAATTTGCACACAGGTGCAAGTTGATGCTAGCATGGAGTCCAGAAATGAGTTTATAAAACACTCTTTTCTCAAGGCACAGACCTGTCCAGGAAAAATGACAAACAGATCCCAAACTAAATACTGGAAATAATTCATTAAAATGAATATACCCTCTCATTTTAATGATGCATTGCTGACTTTCAAGAATTACAATTACAGCACTTGAGTATTGTTAATAAGCCCTTATAGCCATCATAGGAAAAGCTTACCTCCTATTTTTTATATAAAGAAATACTATTAATGGCATTTGACATTTCTTGCTTGCTATTTTAGTGTTCTAGTAAAAACAGTCAAATAATCATCTGTTCAATTGGCACAGATAAATTGCTACACAAAAATAAGATACCTATACTGTTTGAGCAATAAATTTGAATTGATATTGAATTTTGACTGTCTGGAAATCAGAAATATACTGTGATCCATCTTCATTACAACTAGAGCTACCATTGAGGAGGAGGAGAGGAGTGGCCCTGAAGAAAAACACCAAAAGGCCCAGAAAACCTTACAGCACTGGGAAACAGAAAAAATACCTCTTCATAGCTGTACTGAAGATTTAAATGCACAAGACAAAACCTTGGAAAAGATTACTTGATGAATACAGACTTCTACAGCATAAATGGAAATACAGTGGCATTGAGATGTCAGAATATATGCTGAAATTTATACGCTGAACTTACTTACTATTCCAATTAAAACCAAAGTTAGAGACCACACTTGAAATTTCAGAGTTTGTTCCTCTCAAAAATGTTTGGGCAACTTTCCTGGCACTCCAATCTCCACAACTGGAAGCAGGAAGAGCTGATGCTAAAGGCTACCTGTGAGGCTGCCATGTGTCCTCACTTAGACGTTACATTTTTAAAGGCATGTAAATTTACACACTTTCCTACAATACCACCAGGCAAGTAAAGGCTTAGGGAAGGCAGAATGAACTAATTTTAAAATTAAGTACATTTGACTCAATTTTCTGCACACCTCCAAAATGGGATTTTGATTGCTACTGCTGCAATAATAATTTCCATTTCAACATGAATAAAAAGAAAACTGCTTTGCCTTCTGAACACAGATTATAAACTGGGAACACAGCCACCAAAATCTTTAATGTTCTTTAAAACTGTTTCCAAATAATAATGCT
This sequence comes from Passer domesticus, assembly GCF_036417665.1. NCBI lineage: Eukaryota > Metazoa > Chordata > Aves > Passeriformes > Passeridae > Passer > Passer domesticus. Next base: position 69,609,095 of record NC_087476.1, on the reverse strand, counting down.
TACCAATATTACTACTACAAATGCCTCTGCTTAAATGCCTAAAATAACCAGGAAATTCAAAGTTAACTGGCAATGAAGTGAATTCCCTCTTTATGAAAGATAAAACACTTAAATGATTTAAGGAGTATGATGTCTAAGTAAATGAGAAGATTTTTAAAGACCCTCAAGGTAAGAAGTATTTGAACAACATTTGGAAGCTCTGCACAATTTATGAAAGCCTACACTATGAAAAATATTTGAGGAGATGAAAAAAGTGCTACAGTGTTCCTTCTTGTGAACACCAGAGTAACTCATCCAAGAGCCTTACCTTCTAGCCACGTGTAGAAAGATTCTCCTGTAAGTACAAAGTACATAGTTAATTGAAGAATATTCATTTTCAACATTACAGCATCTTTATATTACTATGCATGCAACATCAGCTGCCATCTAATTTAACATGAGCTTAAATAATTTAGCTGTTAAAATGAGAATAGGCACTGAAGCAGCTAACTTGGAGGCTGGTTTAAATCTGTTGGGGACAGAATAGGAGAAATACAAGAATGAGCATGCCTAAACTACTGGTCAGGGCAGCAGTGTATGGAAGTGTATGGAAGCACAAGTTTGATTATTTGCACTGCTGGTGAAAGACATGATGGCAGAGTGCAATTCTGACAGCCTTCACCTTAATCTGCCTAAAGGTTTCCTTTAGACTTAGATCTTTTGCCCAAGAGCTTTCAGTTGACTGAGTTGACTGAAAAACCTTTAAGTCTGCCTCACTGTAGGCAGATCAAATAATTTCCCCCCGCTGTCTCCCAATCTGCCCAAAAATCAATCTTCCCAATTCAAGAAAATACACAAAAAATTGTCCCTCTTCTTTTAAGGGATGTGACATCAGTATCAATGGGGCTCTGGAAGAACTAATAACGTTATTACAACACATATTCTGTTAGAATAAGAACCAAGAAGAGAATTGTGTTTTGCTCTTATTCACTCCATCCCCTTACTCCAAATGAAAGTATGAGTCCATTACAAACCTTTTCTGATCAATAATCTGCATAAAAACATAACTTTCGTGCTCTCTTACTCAATAACAGAAACATAACTTTCTTGCTCTCTAATTTGATAACTGCAAAGTGAATAAATCCAAAACTCTCTAATGCTTACTTCAATTCTGCAGGTCAAGGAAAATAAGATGACTTACCATCATCTCCTCCTTAGAGGGAAAAAAAAAAAAAAAGAAATGCATAAGCATTAAAAAGGTAATTTCCACAGCAAAGCAGTAATGAAACACAGACTTTAATACAAACACTCAAAAGTGCAGGAAACCTCATTTATTTTATAAAAAATAGGCTACTTTCTTTCACTCCATTCTTTATCCCCAAGACCACACAAGACTTGATACATTGTAATAATAAAAGTCACTAAGAAATTCAAATCTTGGAAGCAGCTGATTCACATATTCTTGAAAGCTGTACTTCAGCTTCAGAAAAATGGTTAAGAAGCCACAGTCTTTAGTTTGCATTGTTCAACAATCAATTCAGTGTTCATTCCTGAAATTTTGATCTCTGCAGTAAACAAATCTCACAATTATTTTTAATTGTGTGTATCAGCTTTTAGTAATTATAAATATTGAGATATCTTGATTTTCTAGTGGATGGTGATTTTTTAACTGAATCTATTGGCTAATAGTTAATTTTTAAGGGAAATGAAACACTGACAGAGGAAAGCTGATTCATTAGAAACACCAGATTATAGCTTTCAACTTAAATTTGAAAACAAATCCCAAGTTATTAGAATACTTTTTAAAAACAATTTTGCACATAACTGATTCTTTGTAAGTGTCCAGTCCTTCAAATAATGTCATTATTTGTACATTTGCAATACATTGCACACTATGGATGAAAAATGTACAACTACATTACACCAGGGTAAGTATGAACTGAAGTGACTAAATGAAACGCTTTTTGAAAAAAGAAACAGGAATACAAAAGGCATTCAAATCGGAAAACTAATGTGACACTTTGTAAACAGTTTGAGACTTGTAATTTAGTTTTAATATCAGCTTAGCTGACATTAATGAGCCTATCAACAGGAGTAAAATTAGGCATGTATGTAATAAAGCATCACCAGCTTTAGTCTAAATATTAAAAATGTACAGCTACATCTACAGAGGAAATAAAAAAAAAGCAGAAAGCACACCTACAGACTGAAGATTGCTGTCTGTATCCCTTGTACTACAACAGTCACTCTGTTAAAAGAAGTGCATTGGAAAATAAAACAGGCAAGACCCACCCCTGCTAGGCGCCAGTGGATTTAAAGGACGATAGACAGATCGAGGCCTAAAAAATAAGTTAGAAAACACAAAGATCAGTTTTTTTGCTAAACTGAGGTACAAGTATAAGAAATAGGCTTCCTCTCCCTCCCAATTACTTGAAGCAGTTTTCTTCATAAATGCTGTTCCATACTCTCCAAGCAGAAGGCCCCTTGTATCCAGTGTAACGTTCTGGATTCAGCAGCAAATCCACATACTGTGCATCTGGAGATCTCTCATCTAAATAGGAAAAATTTTGTAACATATGCTAAGTGATCAATTGAAAAAGATTTAACCAGTCTCAGAACTAAATGCAAACAAGAGGTCTCCTATAATACTATTCTATCTTCCAGTTGGATTTTAAGTGCCACGTATGTAAAAATGCAGCAATATACACACTAAATACAAAGCTCAAAAGTACATAATCTATTCCAAAGTCTCCTGTGTGTCTAATTTCTATAATGTCTGATGATCATCTAAGTGGCTTCTTTAAATCTACCATAAAGATTTGACATGCACTGTTTTCCCTGACCCTAGGCTAAGACATAAACAGTGTTTTGTTTTAAAAGGCTTCCAAATTTGGGGTTTGTCTGGCAGTATTTGGTTGAGGGGGTTGCTTTTATGAAGTGGGTATACTGCATATAGTAAGTTCATAATAAACACAAGATCAAAGTAGTACCTCTTGTAGCTGGTACATATTGTAAATGTATTAGCTAAATCCATTTTTCCTCCAAATACCTTTGTATACCAGCAGAAAAATCTGAATCACATTGCTTAACTGTACAAAACTTTCAGCATATTGCAGAACAAATCTATTGGTTACAACAAGAAACATGTTACTTGAGCAGCCTTACAACAAGCTATACCCTTATCTCAGAAGTTCACTACAGATTTCAGGTAACTTATCCAAAGAAAATTGTGAAACAGGACTCCCTCTGCTGAAAAACACTGTAGAAACAGAAAAAATTTCAAGCTACAACCAGTAAAAAGCAGGAGGAATTCACCCCTCTTTGAAATTCTAGGTCAAGACCAACTCATGCTTAAACAAACCCCACATACAAAAGCCAAAAAGTCCAGAGACTTATTCGTAGGAATGGGCCAAGAAGTGCCACGTAGTACTTCCTCAGATATTAAAAAACCCCACAGAAACAGAGAGTGAAACTGTTCTAAAAAAAGAGATGATTCTGCATGAGCAGTTAAGCATTGCTTCAGCAGTAGCAGCAAAAACAAAGAAAGGACACTGATACGAGACACACAACAATGAGTGCCAAATGAGAGAAAGTCATATTACAGCTTTACTTATTTATTTGACAGAGTGGCTAACCTAAGCAGTTCCTACACTCCCTGATCACTTCAGGGTCCATTTTTCTTCTTGTTATCCCCATACAACTGAGTATGTGCACTGCAGAGCCATACAACAGAAAGATGGAAAGGTGACCTGGGTTACTAAGTTTTTTCAGCTAGATCAATTCCCTTATCTAGTTTATGGTTAAACCCAACCCAAGAGAGGAGAAGAGAGCAAGGGTTTCTGCTTCCTCCCCATGACTCCCAGTAGTCATTCTCTCTCACTCTCCTCTCACCCTGCTCCAGATGACAAACGCACTCAAGACAATTCATCACAACAGTGTGGGAGGTGGCAGGGAGATGGCAACTTACTTTCCTGCTATTTAGGTAAGCCTAATCAGTTTACCATGCAGAAAGACGCATACCAGAGCCAGTGCAAAAAAAACCACAGCTGGACATAGGCTCCTTCAGCAGGAGATATAAGGAGAGATGGAAGTAGAATCAGGAACTACTTAAATAGTATTATTTCTAAAATAAATGCTCCTCAATTATACCTTTCACAGCTCAGTATTACTCAAAAATGTTTGTAGACAACTGGAAGATAGTAGAGACAACAGCAGATAATTCCATATAACAGTTCAGATCTACAGTAATGCTCATTAGCTGTTACAGAAACAGCCCGTATAGAAAGCATTCAGATCAGACACAGCAGAAGTGCTGAAAGAGAACTGCAGCTGCTAGGTCCACTGCAGCTGCTACTTTCTCAGGGGACACCAAACATAAGCCTAAAGGTAGATGAAAACATCTGGCATTATGCCCTAAATATTCCTAGCATAGGAAGCTTTCTAAGGTATTTATTAAGAAGGACTTCAGTAGTCAATCCTGAAGCTGGCAATTCTCACACTTATCTGAAAAACACTCCTCTGAACTTTGAATGTTACAAGCAAATAAAAAGACTCACATACATGGAGGAGAGGAACGACACAATTTAGTATCCTAATGTTTTAACAATAAGAAAGTCCTTTTAAATAAGGATGCAGAAATCATTTGGAAACAGCAAGACTGGAAGAGGAACAAACTCAATCCAAGCACAGTAGAACAGCAACAAAACAACATAGTAGTAAGAAACAACCAGCTGCAAGCCATTTGTCTTCTATTTGTGCTAGATGCAATTTCTTTGTAAGAAGCTTTTAAAAAAAGTGTTAGCCCCCCCCCATTTACCACCTTTTTATTTACATAAATACCTCATGTTCAATATACTAAAAGGAGATAACAGTTAATGTGCACTGTGTAGGCTACCAAACACTCCTTTTAAAATTGCAAAAAAAATTCACTTTGTGTGTATGATATGAACTGCCACGTTTCTGTCACTTGGGACAAAATTTAAACTTCTTAAAAATGATTATTTGTACAGAAACCATGATCTTTTGCATTTTTATGAGACAGCAAATAAAACAAACACTCTGAAAAAGCTTAAACATTTTACCATCAAGTTCACAGAAATGATCCTGTGAATCATCGTATCTTGCCCAGTCAATGAAAGCCTCCTTACTTTGGTTACTGAGGGGAAAAAAAAAATTATTTTAAACTTTTAAATAAACAATGTCAATAAGAGCTTCTGAAAGAAATATAACACACATATAGCTTGGCATTGGATTCTGAGTCAGTATACCTGAAACTTGAGAATATACATAGCTACCCCTTGTTAACTGCAATGAGATTCAAGCAGGCATCAACTCCAATACTTTCAAAAGTCAACTTAATGTTGAGACAAAGATTTCACCATTATTTGAACAAACTGCAGTGGCTTCTCTTCTTCAGTAAGAGCTTGGTAAAATATGTTCATAGAATACATTTTTAACACATTTCAAAGTACTACTTCAGCAGCTGTCACTTCAAGGGTGGGGGAGGCAGGAATCACCCTATTTTCATAACCTGTACTTTCAATGAAAGCTGCAATTGTGAGCGCCTTACTTTTTACTGGGAGACTAGATGTCTAAATCCCTCTTCTAAGCTAAGAATTCTATGAATATGATTTGTCCTAAGCCATTTTAATAATAATGGCATTCCACTCCAGCATTTGCAAAGGTGCACTGTACTAGAGAGACAAAGTAGTTTGAAGCTCCCACAATATGAAACACAAACAGTGCCAAAATCTTCCTTCTGTGACTGTGTGCAGCACAGAACTACTGTGCTACACACAGTCACACTACTGACAGCAAAAAAGTTAAGATCGGGAACTCTGCTCCAGGCTGCAGGGAAGCACCTTGAAATAACAAAAACAACCTATTCCATTTGATCAAATTAGCACCTGCTCAATGCTACAAACAGAGGCAATTCTACATCAAGTTACATTTCTAACCTTCTGCCAAATCACAATAGGAGACATTATACTTGGCATTAGGTGAGGAAATTCTCTGGTAATTACCAACAGAGAAGATTTGATAACCACAAGAAATACAACTTATAAAGGAAAGCAACTCAAAACCAAGATGATAATGCACTGCATTACTTTCCTGCAAAGCACAAACTCGTCCTCCACTTGCAGGATCCACTACCTGCCCTCTTCCAACTTTAATTATCTATCCTACTCTCATAAAGGCATTTTCTCTAGCTCTTCATTTACAGTGTCACATTCTTTTGCCTTACGGAAATTGAACAGAATTAATAACTTCTTTCCCTAAAACACCACACAGCAGGCAGAAACACTAATTTTTTAAAGGCACAATAAAGTTTCAAAATCTTTACCAGGTAGAGCTGCTGAAATTTGTGGGCAAAATATCCCTCCATTAACAGTGAAAAACTGATTCTTCTGTTTCTGTTTTTCAAAACTGAGGAATGCAGTAGAGTGCTATATTTTCTAGATGCTGTTGCACAGACTTTTGTACCTGGGGGTAACACTGTCCTGAAGAATTCCTCCCACCCAATCTTGACAGTACCATGCAATAAGCAAGATCAGAGAATTGGCCCAAGCTAAAAATAACTTTGCCCACAACAAAAGTATCTCAGCTCCCTGATCTGGTTCACTGAATGATCACAAATAAGCACAACAGTTCAACAGTGGGACAAAGCCAAAGCAGGACCAAACCCCATAATCCAGCACAGTTGCTGAGAACAAAGAATAGAGAAAAGGTGGTTTTATTTGCAAATTTCTTCTGATTCTTGATGCTGTAAGATACCTCTTTTAAGTAGTATCAAAGCGTGCTTTAAACAAAAAAAAAAGTCTACTTATAATTCAATACCTTTTTCTTCAGATGTTCTTGCATCATTCCCCATTTACTTTCTAATGGGTTATGGAAAGAATGAAGAACAAAAACCGGCACATCAGACAGAGAAAATAAGGTGTTCCTTTCTTACTATTTTTGTACTGTTGATGTAAATCACGGCATACCTTAAGGTACTGTTAACTGCTCCCAGCTTGTTAGCTTGCTCACAGTCTTCCAATTCTTTGGAATTATTTGCTGCTTTTGAATACTGTAAAAAAGGAATATTGAATATCCAAATGAATTACTGAAATCCTCAAAAACAGGTGTTGTGAAAGGCATTTCTAAGTTTAGCAGTGAGTTCCCCAGTATTAAGGAAAATCCTCTTATTCTAGAAGTGGTTCTATATATATGGTTCTGGAACATTTCTTACTTCCGATTTTTTTTCACTTAAGTTCATCAGGCTGATTTCACTCCGAATTTAACTGTTACAGGGAATTCAGGTAAAGATGTCAAAATTTCGTTTTGCCTTTTGTTTAAACTGAGTTCTTTTGTTATGAAACACTCTACATGGAGTGTTTCAGATACTTATTTACAGTCTCATAAAAAGACCTTGAAAGATGAGCAGCATCATACCTATAAACACGCTCTTTTTTTTGCAAGTATAATCACATGCCAAGTTTCATTTCACTAGGTATGTTGTAGGTGTATTTATTAGTTTTGGCCATTTTCCCCTGTATTTCCTTTAATCCAATTCATCAGCCTGCTTCAGATGCACATGGGTCTGGAAGACAAGCTTTTTCAGCTGAACTCAAATTTTGCTTATTTTAAAGACAGAATGGAAATATATAAGCTGAACTTTGATTCTGAAATATTTTTTTTAAAGTAATCCACTAAAATACATACTTTAATTATAGATTATATTACACTTTTCTATAATAATATGGTTATGTAAGCAGGGAATTTAAGTCTGTGAGCTTAAATCTCAGAAAGTTCTTCTAAGTTTAAGAACATAAAAGGTAGTAACAGTGCTGTCTTAAAAGATAAACTCAATTTCCTCCTTTTGGGGGTTTTTGGATTGGCAGGGTGGGGGGAATTTGTGTTTTTTCCAGACTAAACCTTAAGTCAATTAATAAAACAAATAAATGATAAATTTTAAAAAGAAAGAGTAATTCATTTCTGTGGACAGCTTTGTGGTCAAGATGCCAGAGGAAAAGAACCACCACAATCTGTATCACTAAAAAAAAAAAAAGAAAATAAATTTAATTAAAACTGTTCAGATGAGTAAGCAAAATTATTTGCTTTTTCAAAATGCATTTGCCTGTACCAACATGGGGAAAAACACCAGAAGACCTAAGACACAAAGGAGATTAGAAAAAACAAATAATTTAAATCTTGCTAGGGGCCTTGCCCATAAATATTTACTCTAGAAAGAATTTCTCATTCAATTTTCTTGAATTTGGCAGGCATGGGACCTCATTCTTTAGCATTGTAGGGATGGTAAAAAGAAAAATGGGAACAAGGAATGGCCTTAACCTAGACTGAAACAGATACTGCTGATGAAATAACATACGGAGATGCTGAAGCAAACATTCTGCATGTCTAGAGTTGCAAACCAATCCCTACCCTGAAGTGAAAAAAGGTTACTGCCAAGATTAGAATCCTAAATTTAAAGTTCCTAACAAAATGAACATTCAGGTCTCAAAACATATTTCCAGCCTTTCCTATTCTTCAGCATTTAATAGCAACAGTTGTCAGATCAGTGCCCTGGGACCCCTGACAAGATCAGGACAAAATATCTGTTCTTGCCAACCAGGATCTCCTAAGGCCAGTTACTGGGGTGGGGGGGGAACAAAAAATAAAAAAAAAAAAAAAACCAGAAAAACCCCCAAAAAAACAAAACCGAAAAAACAAAACCAAAAAAAAAACAGGAAAGAAGGGCAGGAAGTAAGTTATGAAGTTGAATGTTGTAACATGGAGTTACTGTATCCTGTCCCTTGCTTTAAAGATTAATACAGCTTTAATGTCTAGCCACAAAACAGGCATTCACCACTCAAATGTAACAGAACTACAGAAAAGGAAATTACTGTGTGGCTCTACAGCACTGTTTCAAAAGGCTTATGGTGGCATCAAGAATTAAAAAGACATCTTCTATTGCTAACTGCACTCCTATTGGGAAGCTGTACAAGTGTAACCTTGGTCTTTGCAGCTAGATGAGCATTCAAAATAACTATTTTCTTCATTGTTCAGCAAACAAAAAAATCCCCCACAAAAACCTAAATAAAGCTAGAAGTTTACAAGCTCCTCTACATTAGGAGAGAAAGGCAATGGAAAACTGGACAGAAGCCACAGAAAACCTCTCCATAGGACTGTAACATGAGTATATCTATTTAAGAGATTATAACTGTCATTATTAAAAAGATGCCTTTGGTTATCAGCCTCAGCTTTCCAAGACCAACACTATGAGGATGAAAGAGAGATACTGGACATGCATGTGTTCTCAGGGAAAAAATAAAAATCTTTTTTTTTAATCCATTACTTTACAGATAAGCCATAAGGTGTAAGACTTCCTCAAACAGGAAACTAGCACAGGCTAATAGCACAGAACTTGCACAGTCCTTGAAAAAAAACATTCATACTAAAATGAATTTGAGATTTCCTTAAAAGGGATATTAAATGAGCAGCACATATTAGTGTCTTCTACTGCAGATTAAAAGTACAGAATTGCCTAACTTTCAGTACTGTAAATGGTTTCAACTATCTGCAAGGCAACTCAAAGGAAACCACTGTAGTGAACATACAGCAGATGACAGCTTCCCAAACTATCTATCCAACATACTTTATTGTGGTAAAAGAAAAAGGCATCCATTTTTTCACTTCCAATTTGATATGCTCATGTGAAGTATCTAAAGAACAGCATACTAGCATACTCTTTAGTTACTATTTAACAACGTATTTATGGCTCTCAAGATTAATCAATCAGGAAGCTCAAATTCAGAAAGAACCCTTTCTGAAACAGTTTTTAAAGTCTAACAGTCCTTCTCTTTATGGAGGCATTATGGCATTCCAGGAGTCATTTTCTCTACAATCAAGCTTGGAAGATAAAAGAGTCAATGCAAAAAAGAATCAGCAACAGATGATTCAGCTAAAACACAAGATCTGCTGCCCAGAGATAGTGCCAGCTTTTCAGAACAACTGCTGCTTGTGCTGGAATGTCAAATAACTGACATTTAGGTCATGTCAGTGAGAAAGATTTTTCTTCCCTGATTACCAGGAATCTTTTAATCAAGAGGCAGTCTTTACTTCTGAGTGAATTAACAATGTATGTATAAAAGAAGCAAGACTTCCTCTTGAGCTAAAGCTTGGGCAGATTTGCCTGCTCTTTTGCAGACAGCAGCACACAAGTCATCAATTCACAATGAAGTATTCATCTCAGCTATCTCTGATAACGGTTCTTGGCATGAGATCTAAACCTAATGCCAACAGTCCTGTTCATAAGTCCTTTATGATATGGTGAACTACTCAGGAGGATGGAGATATGATAGTTAATCAAGAGATAAGTGTCTACAACACAGTCAAGGCACCCAATGGGAAGATCTCTCATTTGGGCACCATTATCCCATCAACTGCTAAAACCCTTATTCTTGGGCACTGTGTTTCAGATGTGAGGGCAGTCCTTCTCTGACCTCTTTTCCTAGGCATATATAGCCTCGTGACTTTTTGGCTTTGCTAAGATCACTTGGTGATCTAGAAAGGATGCTTGGAGAGATGCAAGTGAAAACCAACTGACTGTTTAAGTTTGAACTGGCCACTTTGGCTTAAACTGTCTTTAGACTAATGACCAAATAATCTCTGGACTAATGACCTCTTGAAAAGAAGGCACAGAAGAACTCCATACAATCATTTGGGTTCTTTTAATATTCAAAATTGTGATTACTTATGATTGTTAAAAAAGATTGCACTGCTACTGCCTCTGTGCATCTTAGCCTACAGCCTTTTAAAAGGTGGCCTGTACTCAGAAATGAAGCAACAATTCTGCATCAGGCATTCTGTGGCCATGCACTGCTGTCCCTTGTCATTCATTGATTCAGTCTGCACCAGCTCTCCAGCAATGACAAGACTCAAAATGACACAGCAGTACCAGCTATGTCAGAAACATTGCTATACATAAAGGCAAAAAGGTAAAGCCACATACAGGACTTGATCAAATAACTATTTCATCAGTATGCGAACACTGAAGGTTTATACAAAAAAGTCACATAGCTGTTATAAATTTAAGATTTTAAAAAAAAAATCAGAAAGAACTTCAAAAATGAAGGAGTACTTACTTTATTAGAGCTCCCAGCCTTAATTCCAACAGGTATTTTGCTCTAAAAACAAAAAATAAATCACAGCTTTTACACTGCTCATAGAAATGCTTGATTAAAATCTACAAATTAGGTATCATTCCTACAGAGATCAAAGCAAACTTGTTTTTTAAAAAATTAACTTGCTCCTTTACCACACCAACATGTTATACACAAATACTGCTAGAGCTTAGAAGAGGTTTACTCTTGAAGCTACCTGCTTTCTTCATAAAATGACTAAGACCTTAAAATATTTTGGTTGTATTTCTACTTTTGGATTAGAAAAGAAATTTGTAACTTTTACTTAAATTTAAGTTCTCACTAGAAAGTATTGCTAGTAGTGTTTGTATCACTAGCTAGTACTATAGTACTAGCCACTGCAAATTAGCAAAGTTTTAGCCAAAACCCCTTTTTCTATTATGTATTATTCAATCCATACCTCAGGACAAGGCTCTACATGACAATCTTTGATAGAACAATGGCCATCGTCGGCCCAAAATGGGCATGGTCTCTTCAGGTTGACCTAAACATACAAAACCAGAAGTTTACAATTCACACTGACAAAAGGCAACTGTAGGAAAAAAGCTCTTAGTATCAGGAAATCCTTTAAACTCTTTTAATTAGTCTCTCTAACTACATAAGGTGAAGCTTTGTGCAATAAAACTGGTAATGATAATGGTCTCCAGTGAATGAACACAAACACATAATATATTAAAGCAGAAATCAAATCTCTCACTATAAAATTAAAATTTGCTAATTCAAAGAAGTGCTTGGATGATTTTGGATTTCACAATCAAACTAAAAACAGATTATTATTTTTAAAAGTTAAAGATATTCATCAGTCAAAAAACCCCTGACAAGACATTTAGCAGATGGTACAACTTCTTAGAAGTGATGACAAATATATTCTCATAACAGCTCAAACCTTGCAAGCACAGATACAATAAAAGCAGAGATTTTAGGTTGCCTCCCCCCATTTCCTCTATTGAATGCACAAACACCATTCCTAGAAAAAAATAATGCAAAATTATTTTGGTACTTGTTCACTCCTATCTTTTCAAATAAAGCACTAAATAGTCTTATATTCTACATCGCCTTCACAGTAAGGCCTATAATATAAAACTTTGGCCTCCCACCAATTTCTATCAAAAAAGATCGGCTAACATAGTTAAATTACAACCATCTTTGAAGTAAACTTTCACAATAAAAATGCTTACACACTGAGGAAGACATAAGTAACTAGGCAGCCACTGTTTTTACATAGAAGAATGCTGTAAATAACAGAATACTGCTGCCTAAATTGCAGATTAATTCAGAAAGAACACATGGGAATCAAGATGTACTAGTCCAAGAATGACTGAAGAGCACCAAAAACCAGTACACACACAAACTGAAGTTGTACAGCACTTGTACTTTTACCAAACCAATCATGTACTGTCTACATAGAACATCCAATCATCTTCAGGGCATGAGGTATTTAATTTCATTATTATCACTCTGAGTATTATTCAGTCCTTTCACAAATTAAGACATTCTTGATCATGAAGTTTCCACAGTTTGTGTGTTTTGATGTATACAATTAGAGACACAAATGTTTATTTCTTTCATTGGGAAGTGTTCTACTATTTAGAAGCCACCTAGCACAATTTCTGCAAGACTTAATTAAGTTTTCTTTGGCCTTTAAATAAAAACCACCTCATCCATTCAGTATTAAGGTTTGATTTATTCTATACCACCACACATCATTGCCAGGGGTAGGGAAAAACTACTTTCCTCCAGGGAGAAGGGGTTCTTTCCAGTGGAGAAAATGTGGCAGGAGGAGTCGTCTGATATTGTCTATTACTCTTTTCCCCTCTTTGTGAATCACTTCTTTTCTTATGCCCTCTGTCATTAGTACTGTTGCTGTTACTGTTCATTTTCTTATCTCACTGCTGTTTCCAGAAAACTGTTCTTATCTCAACCCATGATCTTTACCTTTTGTGTCTCCAATTCTCACCTCCATGGAGAGGGAGAAGACAACAAGGGAATGAGAGTGAGCGGTGAGTGGTTTGATGGGGAGCACCATTCCTAAACCACAACACCTACTTTCACAATTTCCACATCCATTTATGTGCTTCAAAGCACTTCCATCATTCTGCACAGGGATATCAAAGGAGCCATTGCTTATTGAAACAGGAAAGGGTGAAGAATTTTCTGACTGACTTACTCAGTTTGCTTGTTCAACACAAATTCTTCCCTGCCACCACTGGAAGTACTAAGTGAAGTGTGGTGTTGGGGGGACTGCACACAGGCCCTTGGAACCACTCATCTATTAGGAAGATCAGTATGAAAGATGAGGCAGGATTGCAACACACCTTTAGAGTGTGATCTGCAGAACCGCTGTTGAAATGAACATTAGCTCTAAATTTGCAAGATGAAGTTACTGTTGTATGAAGTCTCACACACCTGTTGCTCCTCATCTTCATGTACTTTGTTTTGTATCTTTCTGTTGCCTCTGGAGAATATCATTACCACTACTACGTGATGTACTAGTACTGAAGTTGCACATATCCTGTTTCTCTTGAAAAGTGAATTTAGAACTATATCATGTAGCAGGAGATTCAAGATGCAGTTGAAGGTACATGACACTGCTTGTTCAGGGTAGAAAGGTTAGAGTCCAGTGCTTTCTATTCCTTCTGCACACTCATAACCCCATCCGGCATCAATTTAATATTTGTTCAATTCCGGATCGGCTAGATGACTTCTTACATCCTGAGGAGAAAAAACCCCAAAACCAACCAAAAAACCCCCAACAAAATCAACAAAACTTTACCAACAAAACCCCCTACCAAATGACAAATGGAAACACCCAAACTAAATATCTACCAGGCTAAAGGGATGCATTGGTCTAACTGAGAGGTAAAAGCAGCAAAGGGGCAGGAGGCTGCCCCAGAGGAGTGTGAGCTCCTTTTTCCAGTGGCAGGTAGCCACCTGATTAGCTCAGTCAAAATGCAACTTCACTTTCAAGTTAAGCATATCTGAAAACAGAAGTATCAGGCTTCAAATCTTCATTTGCACATCAGACAGTAATAAAGACAAAAATGCTTCAAGTAATAAAAAGTGATATTACATACTACTTAAAAAAGGAACAGTTTTACCTGTTTTTCAAAAGAATAACAAACACTAAAATCAGAAATAAGACAGTAACTTATTAGAAAACTAAATCATGGCAATATTTCCATTTCAAATTACACACATTTCTTAGAAGATATGCACTTCATTCTGTCATAAAATTGCTAAAATATGATCCTTTTCCAGTGCCTTTTCCAAAGGCACTATCTTGAAAATCACCACTTAACAACTGAATGAAAGCAGTCATGATTTACTGTCACTGACTCCAGGATGAACATAGCAAACAAGACTTATAACCAACATAACTGTCAGGGACTGAAAACTTGCTTCAACGAAATTAAAGAGCTGTGGGCTTCTAATAGGCAGCTTAACACTGGCAAGTTTACTTGATATGCAATCCTTCCTATATTTTCTGCATTTTATTTAAATTATTCAGGAAAATATTATTCTAAGTGTACCTTGTAATATCTGAAGTAGTCACGTTCTTGTAGTTTCTGTATTTTGGGAAAGATCTTGAAAGTATTGAAGTCATCGATGCTTTCTATGTCACATAAACAATCATCTAGGACTCCTGTGAGCTATTGAAAAAATACATCAACATTTATTTTTAATATAGAAATATTAACTGCAGAAAAATCTTTTAAAGAGAAAAACAGGGTGATTGAAAAAGAGACTAGTGAAATGCAGTTCCAAAGATAGTACTTCTCATGACAAAATACTCTGTAACACACCTCATAAAGTAAAACTGCAGCTCTTTAAACTTAAGCCCACCTCCAAATGCATTGCTAAATCAATGTTAGCAAGATTAACAATTTCACCCCTGAAATTTGTTGACACTTCTATATAGAACCTTATGAAGTATGAGCAACAAGATTTTCCAAATTACAAATACATGGTATATTAGCAAAGTTGCATATCAACTGTTCTCCTACCAAATGCTCACAAGTCAAATTGCCTAAAAAAACCCTACAATCACACATTGTCATCTTATTTTCATATTTCTTTCTCCAAGTGTGAAAATACTCCATCTAGTTTCCTTAGAGGCATGGGGAAAAGGAGTATAGGTTCTTCTGTACACAAGAAGTTTGCAATTTCACAAATAAATTCAACAAACAAACAAGGAAAACCAGATCTATATTTCAATGCTGTGAATCTGTCATGAAACTGAGTATGACTTTTTTCAAGCCTCATCCCTCTTCTTGTGCCAGGACAGCAAGCTGCACTACTACTGCACTAGGTTAAGATCACCTCCATGAAAAGCAGCACACACTACAAGTGCAAAAGTTCTACTGCCAACACAGAAAGGGAAGGCAGGACTGTGCGTGTAGCAGAGAAGGCAGCTCCAACTAACGTTGCAGACTAGGCTACAAAAACACTCTTGCTGAGACTCTGGCACTGTCTTATTGAAAGGTGGAAATATTGAAAGTGTGATTCTGTGAACAGTTATATGATAAATTTCAATAAATCTAAACTAACTCTCTTAGGTATAGCTTCTTAAACTACTACAAACATGTCTGAAGGCTTCAGATATGTTTAAAAGGGAATGGAACCAAACACTGGTGCTTACTGCTTCTGTTCTTCATTGATATCCACCATGGCCTAGAAATTATTTAAAATAGTAATACCCACACATCTTATACCTTGCAAGGGATTAGAAGAACTTCTAACTATTGAAATGCTGTGTGGAAAAGGAGACAAAAATATTTTGCGCCTTTTTTTCTTCCACAGATTTCACATAGATGAGATTATGAAATCATCTAATCTGTTTTATGCATGATAAATCACTCCTGTACTTTACAGAACAGATACCCTTATATAACCAAGCTTGATGTAAAAGAGCCACTAGAAAACAAATTGTAGGCTTATGCTCCTTTATAAAGTATAAAGGAGGCCTGGAAAATGGATTTCCCCCAACTCTCTGTGAGAATAAAGAGGTGAGGATATGGCAATAAAGCACTTAAGTGGAAAATTCACCTTATGTAGATCCTACTTTTCCTGAGGCACTAAATAGGCGATCACAATTCTGTAGAGCAGATATGGCAATGAAGTAAAGCTAATTTAAGGGAAGATACTTTAACCAAAAATTCTTCCTGCTGTTATGCTTGCCTTGCTAATCAAACCTGGGTGAACAATTGTCAAAGAGCCAATGTGTAATTACAGGTTTTTCACAGTCCACATGACTGCCAACTTCAAAGTAAGAAGAAAAAACTTGTTATTAATGATGCTTACAGGAATAAAATCCCCATGCACTTGAATATATAATAATTTCATTTAAAACTTCAAATTTCCTTATTGATCACACAGACAGAAATCTGTAAAGGTGCAGCCCTTACAGGTAACACTATACCACAAAGCAAACAGCATAACATTTCCTTATAACATAAAAAAGGCAAAGAGATAACTGAACATTTTGCTCAGATATTACTGAACTTTATAATAGGACAATATACCAAAGTTTTTTTGGACTGAGAAGATAAAGAGTAGGAAGCTATTTTGATGACCAGCTTGTAAGGCTATCCACTGCTTACAAAAATAATTTTACCATCTATGCAAAATGGAAAATGCTTTTTCAGAGGAAAAACGTCCCAGGTAAATGCAAGAGTTACACTCAGTGTCTAATCCTCATGGAAAAATAAAAAGCTGCAGCCTTTTTATTTAACTAAGACCTCAATTCTAAGAACAACTTTGAAAATGCATTACAGTTTACCTAGATCAATGAAGTTTCAGAAATGAATCCTCAAAAACTAGAACTGATCTAGGAAATTATGAAGAGAAAAATTAATTCAGAGTACCAGAGCAAGCAAACTAACTTGTCCATTTTTATTTTCCTCACAACTTTTTCAGAACTGGAACAGTTAGCTCCCTGTACACACAAAACAGTAAAACCAATGCTTCCTTGGAGAGCATGCTCTAAAATTAAACTAAGCTGTATCTGCACCAAACCACAAATTATAAAATACCTTAACAGCATATATGAAATACTAATACTGCACAGCAGTGGAGTCAGTTCACAGCACAGTGATGCAACAGCAACACTGACTTCAAGTACCCCAGACAGAGGTTTTTTTAGTTAGTCTAAGCGATCCGAGTTAGTCTAAGTCATCATCTGGATCTTCCAATTAATTTGTTTTTTCAAATTGGAGACATCAAAATAAGAACACTGTACTACACAGTTAAAACTATGTATTGCAAGACCTACTTTGTTATTCACACCACTGGTACTTTGCCATTTTTAACTGAACTACACTAGTTAACTTAGTCTACAAATATAAAGTCAAACAGTAGTGTAAGTTATCACACTTTTATTACAATGGACAACTATCATGGCTTCTTTTCATCTGTTAATTACTTTGAGCTCTAAATAAACTCTAAAAGCATTAGCCTACTATCACTGATGTTCAAGAAATTACCTGTTATGGTGCAGCTATTTTTTCTACCTTTCCAATATGCTTATCAAAGTATTTCCAGGTGTTGTCAAACCTAGTTTAGTTCTTGAACAGGTATCAGAGCTATACTGGAGAAGTGAAACTTTTAACTTATCTTCTCTAAGATAAATCAACCTTTCAGAAGAAAAGGTCAATGTCCAACCTGCATCAATTTCTCCTTATGAAAGCTAGAAAGAAAAACACAGTCAGCACTTTAATATTAAGGAAAAAAAGCTGAATAAATGCATATAATAATAAGCACTCTATTCATATAAACAACCTTATTAGTGTTATCAGGCTGTTGTACTTTAATTCCTTCAACCCTTAGAAGACCACCTGGGACACCTTGTTTTGTTCCTCAGACGTTTCACTTTGCCATGGCTGCAGGATGAGAGAACAGCCTTAGGTAACACGACTCCAAGAACTATTGGTTAGTTTATTGTTCCCCGCACAAGCCAAACTCTGAACTCAATATGCTAACAATTTTATGAAACAGCAACAACCAAACTCTCTGCCAAGCATCACAAAAAAAACCATGCCACTTTATTAAGTGCTTCATTAACAACTCCATTTCGATTAGCATTTAGTTATGCTAAAATAGTTACTAAAATAATGGCAATCAGAGACAACCTCAATTTACAACAAAAAAAGCTGCAATAAAAGGTATCTATGCTACAGTTATCACCTCCTTGGGTGGCCACTTACATAGCACATTATGCAACACGGAAATTCAGAAAATATAAGAGAAATAATAATTCAGAGGACAAGCTTTGCTCCACGTGGACGGTGTATTCCTCAATGAACTCACTCCAACGTCTCTGGCCCAGCTGAAAGCCTCTCCTACTTGTCACCAGCTATCATTTCAGTCACGGTCACCCGGTGGAAGAACAGCGAGCTCCTACCTACAGACACACGTCCTCCTGAAGCTGCGAAGGCAGCGTTAAGAAGGAAGGGGTGTTCTCATCCTTGCCGGTAACGCGGGCAAACACACACGACCTAAGCACAAGCCAAGCCCGGGCATCACCCTTGGAACATACGGCTTCCCACAGACTTCATCGGGGCGCCGAACTTTCCGCCTGAAGCCACGGGCATGATCCAACCCGGAGCTCCCCAGCGTATCCCACTGACTGGGGCTACCTGTGGTTCCCAGCTCAGCCAACTTCTCCCCGCAGACCGGCGGCACCGGCCCCGGGCTGGATCCCGGCAAGTGCCAGCCGCAGGGTGTGGAAGGAGAACGACGCGGGCTACAGCCTCCATCCAGTAAGAGACCGCGGGGAGCCTATCCCTGGCACGGCCCAGAGCCGCCCCCTGCCCTGCGACCCCCCGAGGTGACCTCGCCTCCCGCCAGTGCCCTGCTGCCGCTCCGGGAGGCTCCGCAGCCCTGCCCCAGCCGCGGGCATCCCCGCTCCCCGCCCGCCAGCCGCCCGCTCCCACCTGGGCCTCCGCTGTCAGGACGCAGCCGAGCACCGCCAGCAGCCGCGCCGCCAGCCGTGCCCTCGCCGCCGCGTTCCGGCCGCCGCTCATGCTGCTGCTGCTGCTACTGCCGCCGCGACTGACGGAGGAGGGGGCAGCCCTCGCCCTGCCGCCGCCGGCACAGGAAGGAGAGGGACGCGCCGCGGGTCGGCGGCGGCAGCAGCGTCTCCTCCCGGCGCGGCCGCGGCTGCGGACGGCGGGGCCCGTCGGGCGGGGGCGCCGCGCTCACCGCGACCCGTCCGCGGCACCGCCGCGCGCGCCCGGGATCCTCTTGCCAAGCCGCGGCGCCGCCGCCGCCCCGCTCCAGCGCCCGCCGCTCCCGGGCCCCCGCCGCGCGGCACGCCGGGACATGTAGTTCCCCTCGCGGTCCCGGGGCCGGGGCGGGGCGGGGCGGCGGCGCCCAATCGGAGAGGACCACGCGCGCCTCCAAAACAAGTGGCGGCGGCGCGCGGGGGGCCGGCTGGGCGCGTGCGCGCGGCGGCGGCGGGGCCGCGTGAGGAGGGGCGCGCGAGGGGCGGCGGCGCGGGGCGGGAGGAGCCGCCGGAGCCTGTCGGGAGCAGCAGGTCCCCGCTCGTCCCGGCCTAAACTGAGTCCAGGCCAGTATATCGCTGTCCATCCCAGTGTAACCCAGTTTAGCCCAGTATCGTAGAATTCCCTGAGTTGGAAGGGATCCACAAGGATCACCAAGTCCAGCTCCCAGCGCTGCACAGCGCCATCCCCAAGAGTAACACCACGTGCCCAAGAGTGTTGTCCAAACACTTCTGGAACTCTGTCAGTCTTGGTGCTGTGACCACTTCCCTGGGGAGCCTGTTCCAGCACCCCGTCACCCTCTGGGTGAAGAATCTTGTCCTGCTATCCAACCTAAGCCTCCCCTGACTCAGCTTCAGGCCAGTTCCTTGAGTCCTTTCTCTGGTGCCGGAGTGAAGAGATCGGTACCTGCCCCTCCGCTCCCCTTTGTGAGGATGTTGAAGACCATAATGAGGTCTCCCCTCACTCTTCTCTTCTCTAGACTGAACAAACCAAGTATGTTCCAGCAGACCTCCCTATAACCCCAGTCTCAGCCTGGCCCAATCTGTGCAACCCAGTCCAGACCTGTACAAACCAGTTTGGCCCTCTAGATCCCAGTGCTCTCCAGTGTGACCCAGCGGGCTGGAGCCGTGCTGCCCCAGTGGGTGAGTTGGGCAGGGCCACAGGACCCCTGCCCCACTGTTGGGGCAGCTCAGAACCAACCTTTTGCTCCCAACAGTTAAATGTTTATCTGTAATTCAGAAATGCCAGAAGTCGTATTTCTGTGAAAAACTTGAGTGTTGCACTGGTTTAATATGCAGGATAGCTGAAATTAGGATTTTATTTTCAATTCAGATGCTAACTCAGGTTCTTATTATACCCTTTCATTTGGAGAATACCCCTTTACTGGAGTGGGGAGACAAGATTTAAGTCTAGGGTAACTATGTCAGAGGGCTTAAAAGTTTTTAGATTGACCTTTGTTATTTACTTACCAGTTAATTCAAA
This sequence comes from Passer domesticus, assembly GCF_036417665.1. Classification (NCBI taxonomy): domain Eukaryota; kingdom Metazoa; phylum Chordata; class Aves; order Passeriformes; family Passeridae; genus Passer; species Passer domesticus. Next base: position 69,588,451 of record NC_087476.1, on the reverse strand, counting down.
TTAGCTTTCCATTACATTTGTCCTTAGGGGCCAGTGTGTCACAGATTTTTGCATTACTGAAAATGTCTCAAAGGAATGCTGTCTAGGAATTACAGAGACCATAAGATGAAGTAGGCAGTAGTTAGTCTGGTTCCAGAGAGATGATGTAAGTGCTCCTTTCTTTCCTCTCTGGAATACGGGCAGTACAAACTGTAATTTGGGAGCAGACAACTAAATGAGAACCTATTCCTACTTCCAGCATCAGTGGAGCAATACAGTAGCGAGATACTTGAGAAGAAATTAGCAGAACAGCTAATGTTAATGTTTACATTGCCATAGTTTGCTCTCAGTATCAGTACTGCATACTTTATCACAAGTGGTTTGTACTTCTCACAAAGAAACTGTTTCTGTTCAGCAGATTAAGGTGAATTCATTGTATCTGTTTACATTTTGTACCTTTGATTCTGGAAAAAAGTTTCCATCAAGAGTATTTATTTAGAAAAGCCCTAAAAACTTGGAAGAATAAAACACTTGTCACACTTGGCTACATAAAGTACTCTAAAAGTTAGAAGTAAATGATCATATTTTTAAGTCTTAGTGTTCACTGAGTTTTCAGTTCAGAACACTTTATGTTAGTTACAGAGGGTACTTTATTTCTTCACCACAGAAATGCTTGTACCAGAAGTCAGTTGTGGTTTAGCTTTTTACCGCCATATTAGAAGATAAGGAATTGGCTGTAAAAATATATAATGGATAATTTTAAGAGGCAGTAAAAAAAATATTCCTTTTATAGGTGAGTATTGTCTAAGACAGCAGAGCTGAATGTAGCTTAACAGTTTTCTAAATTCTAGGGTGTTTTCAATCTTATGTTTTAGCGCAGATTTAAATCTATGAATGCTACTTTACTAGTGGTATAAAAATGTCTCAAAACCCCCAAACATAAAAATCCTAATATAGGATTTCTGTGTGAAATCAGTTTCAGAAAAGATCTGCAGAAGAAGCAGCGTTACAATTGCAATCCAAACCCAACAGCATATTACAAAGCTGTGAGTGTCTACTAAGACTCTTTCTTTTAAAGAAATTTGCCACAATGTTATAACATTTCAGCAAGGGCTGAGGACAAGCTCTCACTGGGGAGAGGGATGATCACAGTTTACAGGTTGCTGGGGTCATGAAGAGTCTAGCCTATATATTTAATTTTTCAGAGTGGTTGTCATAGGAACAAACATCTGTGATTTCATAATATGTGCTGCTGTTACACATGTTGACAGTTTCATTTACAAGCACTAATGTTTTCTTTCTATGTACAAGCAAAGAAAGCCTTGAACACAGGAACTAAAAACATTATTCTTTATTCTTAAATAAGAATTAAGTACAGAACACCAGAGTCACCTCTTCTTCATGTCTCTGTGATGTTCTCTAGCATAGGCACAGATCTGGGTGCAGGAGAGAGAGACAGTCATTTAGTGGATGCAGCAAATCTGCAATTACCAGACTTGCCTCTGGCCTGAAACTGATCAAGTCCAGCAAGTTTTACTGTATTACCTCCAGTGGCACTTTTTAGACAGCTCTTATTTGCCAGAATTGAGCTTATAGACTCTGGTTGTAGACAGGAATAATGACCTATGGGCATCAACTGTGGATTCCAAAAATGGATCTTAGAGATTATTATGGACTGATTTAAATGAACATACATGGTAAAAAAGGGTGGTTTCACATTTCCCATTAGGAGAAACTTGATAAATCCTAACTGCTTTTTCAAGTTCATGAGCTAGATTTCAGTAATCTGAAATGTGGATTTTTATTTTGAAACTTTTTGCCCTTGAAACTTTTGCCTTTATTTATTTTTCTTTATTTATTTTTTGCCTTTATTGATTTTTCCAAATTAACTTTTGAAGGAGTCCTTCCTAAACTTAGGAGAGTAAACCAGAGGAATCAATATGTCACAAACTTCTGTTTAAGTCAGGCAAACAGCGGCACTGGGAGGGCAGTGCCTGTTGAGCAGTGGAACATCTTGTGGTGGTCTAGATTTAAATGATACAGCCAGGCACAGCTGTGGGTGAGAACTTTCAGTAAACCATCTGACATCAGTACAGAAAGCAGCCAAGGCCAGGGCACGAGTTCTGTGGTCTGTCAGGTCTTCTGCTGTGAAGAGCTTGTACAGCCCGTTCTGTCCTGATACAAGTTATGTTTCCTTGCAAGTCATGCCTCACTGACATCTTGTTCCACACCTACTGATGTCTGCCTTAAAACCACAACCAATGCTCAAGTCTGCAGCAACGGGTGCAAATATCTTTTGAAAAGTACCTGTGGATGTCTAGGGTTGTCTCAGGAGCGTGGCCTGCAAATGGCAAAACAATACTGTAAGATTCAGTGCAGTGGTAAAAAAGGTAAAGTTTTAATAAGAAAATACAGCAATATTTTCACAGTGACTGTGAGGAAAAAAGCAAGAAAGATAGAATGCAGTAAAAAATAAAGAATAGCAAACTACAGGGAGGAAGTGCATTTTTAGGAAGTTTTTGTTGGTGGTGAAAAACTAACTACAAATCTTAACTGTACACCTATATTCTCATTTCTGTGTTTCACGTGTGCGTGTTACAGCTGGATTTTAAAAAGTGCTTTGTGTAGTCTGTAACAGCAGGATCTGAGTGAAAAGTAGATGTCAAGTAGAAGTAATTTATAGGGTTTTACTGTCATTCCTGTAATACCTATTTTTTTTAAGAAGGAGTGCCAACATAGGAATGAATCTACTAGCTCTGTCAAACTTCTGAGTATAGTGGGTGTGATGAAAATACATAATCTTGTTTAAAAAAACACCTAAGATTTGTGCACTTGCTCTTTCAGTGTGCAATGCTTATCTGTCAGCAAATCTGACCATGAGGTATAGAGCTCATCTAAATTGTACATTTATGGAGCAAGGAGCCAGGCAGGGGGGCTAATGTCCCTGCAGAGGCATAAGCTGCAGCCTGAAATCAATCACATTAGGCTCAGTTTCAACATGTCAATCTAGGGAAAGCAAGGTTTCACTGTTTCTGTGGCGTGTGTTTGACTTGGACACAGCACAGCTCCTGGAGTGGTGGGAACATTTCCATATCGTGCAGTCCTGTCAGGCAAACAAATTTCCCACAGGCTTACATAAGATGGTCTAGGTATGTGTCATTTCTTATGTTTTCTCCATATAGTGCTGTTTCTGTCAATTAAATGTCAAAATCGTGACGTTCCTGTAAAAGAAGTATAAAAGAGCAGACCAATATAATTATTGACAAAGAGAGCAATTTTAACTTTTTTAGCTGCTGATTAATTATCCCTTCTCCAAAGCAGTCTCAGAGTTTTCAAGAACTTTTCTAGCAACAGTCTGAAGCTGCTGACAAATAAATCTATCTATAAGATACTGGAAGAGAAAATGCAAGGAGGTTTCTTCCTAAATCTCCTGAAATACAGGAGAGGTGAGGAGTTTATATTGACACATCAATGTGAATTTCCTTAAGTGAAGATATTTGAAATGCAGAAAGCAAACAGATGAGGAAGAATAAATAAGGTTGCCATGTGATTTTGGCAGGCCCACAGTTACCATGACTATTGGCAACCTGTGTCGAGGTATGGGGAATATTACTGATCCCTTGTGTTAGAGTAGCATTTGTGATCTGGAACAAAACCTCTCTGTTTCCATGTGGAAAAGCTGCAGAGGATCAGCTGGAAAAAATGTTTCATTTTTTGTTTTTTGGGTTTTTTTTGGTTTTTTTTTTTTTTTTAGGTTTTTTGGATGGGGGGAGGGTTGTGTGTGTATGTTTTGTTTTTCTTTTTGTTGTGGGGATGTGTATTTTTCTGGAGAGGAATATATTGTCCCTGGTTTTGTCTGCAGTCTTATGCTCAGAAGGTGGGAAGCCCCTTGAGGCTGTATTAATTGCTATTTCAAACAAGAAATTCTCCAGCTCTATATTACCAGATAGTTCATAGATCTTTGAGAAAAGACTCTGTCATCAAATATGGGGCCAAGAGGAAAGGAGTGAGAGGAGATCTGCATAGACTTGATTTGTGAAAATTATTTGAAATTACTAATTCTGCATTTGAGGGGAAATTTACAGAATTCTGAACTCTTCCCATTATAATTAGCTATGCTGAATTTAGCAGCTTATAGGGTTATAGCAAGATAAGGTACAGATAGTACTTAGGTTTAGAAATGTGATGAGAAAATTCATCCAGCATTCTATGGAATGCCATTGCTTAAAGTTCTCATTCTGGACTTAACTTTTATGATATGGCTCTGTTTTTTTTGCCAAAATAATTGCTGGCTTTCTGCACTGGTCAGTTGGCTAAGTAACAAGACTTTGACAACGTTCATTAAAGACTGATACAAGAACAGGCATACAACAGCCAATTTAATCTGTACTGCTATCAGTACTCTAGAGATACTTGTAATTGCAGTCTCCTCCTTCAGTACTATGGAAAAACTGTTAAATTATGATTACTAACCTTAGTTTTAAAGCAGTAATATTATCTGGACTATTCATTTCTATTATTAAATTTCATTATTTCAAAGAGTTCTCAGTAAATAATTTTTTAAAAAATCTGCTTCAAATTGAAAAGCCAATCTAATTTACAGGTATAAATATTTATATTCTTAAAATACATGACTTTGAGCAACATTAACCAGTTTTGGCTGCTGGCACAAATGTTGTTCCACTAAAAAATCTTTGTTACTGTTTACTGAAATAATTTTTTTAATCCTCATGTAGGAAGACTACAGGTTGTAAGTTATGAGAAGAGTAAATGCCATGTTGATTGTAAAACCTGACTTTGCCCCCAGCACCGGTGTTTTGTAGCCTTCTGTGCAACAATAGTACACTAAGTTATTTTGAAGGAAATCAATGGATACATTTTTATGTAGGTTGTAAATATATTTTCCCAAAGTTTTTGCAGTCACTGTGTCTACTTTTGGGGTAAAGTCCAGTAGTTTTTGAACAGCACACAGAGGCAATACATACATGGAGGTCTTCAGGATAGACGTTGCATTCATTTGATTGAAGCATAAAAACAGGTTTGATGAGTCTAGAACATTCTTAGCTCTACTGTGGCTGTGTCATTCCTCACAGTTATAAAGGAGACTCCAACAATTAGTATAGCATTTGTGCAGAGCTGTGCAGATAAGAATACACTTCTGCTCTCAGCCTAATCATCCATCACCAAAACCCTTTTGCTGCTAAGGAAATCTAGGGAAACACACAGAATCAGCAGTTTTAGTTCTAATTTGATTTGGTGTTACCTTTTTAAAGTAAGCCCTTATTCTTTGAGAATTAATTTTAATAGCAATGTGGAAGAAATGAGAGGCAATTGACCCCTTGAACAGTTGGACTCCAATGACAGACCTAAAAAAAATCTTTGTTTTTTGCACATTGAGTTGCAGAAATCTTAGCGATCTGTTGTACCTTGGAGATTAAGATATATAGAGATTTGTATGTTTGTGTGTATAACCCAGTGGTGGAGCCTCCATTTATCTCAGATGAAATTCAGCAAGAAAATAATTGAAAAGCATCAATATTACTGATGTTAAAACAAATTACAGGTGTGGTGGTGCATTCCACATCCCCACCCTGCCCTTTCCAGGCTGCAGTGTGAGAAATACTTGTTCATGACAACAGGATGACAGCTACTGTCATCAATTTAAATTGTGGAAATAAGAGCAATTTAATCTGTATCACTTAAATTATTATTTGTAACATGCAGAAGAGATGAAAAATAATCCATGGAAAAGCACTCAATTTTAATGCTTAATGGACCAAAGGCTACTTTTAGTTATGCCAGTGTAAGCCAGTTGGCAGAATTGGGGCTCTCTCAGTGTAACAGAACAGAATCCGTCTGTAAATTTACCTCTTTAATAAATAAACCAGGTGGCTCACAAAAGTAATCCTTATAATGGCAAACTCAGTTGTGCTGGCTTCTTTTGCTTGCATTGTACACTAAATAGCAACACACAAAATCTCTTATTTAGAGCTCGATTTCATGCACAGACCCCATTTAAGAAGCCTGTATTACTTTACATCGAAACCATAAGTGAGACAATTTGCCAGAGATGACAGTCGGGTTCCAAAGCAATTACATCCAAAGATTTGATTTCGTCATGGTATCGGATCTGCCTGTAGCATAAGAGGACAAATTTTAAATATCTGTGAGGAACCAGTGCAGTTTATGATTGTTGCTCTGCAGGACTTGCGTTTGTAAACTCTGTCCGTACACGCTGAGCCACCTGCAAATGCACCTTAAGCCCTTTCTCTGTCGGAAGGCGGTGATTTAGGCTCGTAAATGTCCGCAAGAACAGGACAGCGAGCACTTGATTTCATATTGCTGCAGTAGCTCACTTTTACATCCGAAGTAGCACTGCTTGCCGAGCGGTACGTGCAGCCCGTGTCTGTGGTCTCGGCGAAACGCGGCGTTTTCACCCGGGGAGCACCTCCCGCACGGAGGGTTTAACCCGACCAATCCGCGGTATTTCCCGCTTTCGCCGGCCATGGGTGGGACCGACCTGCCTGCCCCATCCCTGCCGGGAGCGCCCTACCTGCGGCGGGGCGGCGCAGGAAGGGGGCGGCGCGGCGGGGCGGCGGTTCCGGGCACGTCGCGTTCCTCGCCCCGGACCCGCCGCGCCCATGGCCGCTCCGCAGGAGCCGCTGCTGCCCCCAGGTGAGGCCGGCGCCGGGGGGAGCCGGGTGGGAGGGCGGGGATGCCCGGGGGGCGGCGGCCGCTGCCGGGCCCCGGCGGGCCGGGACAGGCGGTGCGCGGGGTGCGGCCCGCGGCTCCCGGGAGCCAGGTGAGGAGCGCGGACCCGGCCGGGCTGAAAAGAGTTCTTAAGTTTCTCCCTTCCCCCTCCGCTCACGCCAGTTAAGTGTGGTAATAATTTATCGTGTGCTCTGCTGATGTGATTTAATGTAGCTTGTCTTGTCAAGCCTGCTCCAGTATTTAGCGTGTACGTTAGTTTGCGCTAGTTTAACAGCGTGTTCAAAATACCTTTTTAAAATACAATTTCTTAGAAGCCCAGAGCTCGGGTGGCTACGAAGTCCACGTGCATTAACTTACAGAGTAATGGTAATGGTGCAAATGACTTTTAAGTCCCTCACCTCTGGTGTGCATCATCACAGATTTTTCCATGGCTGTCTGCTCAGACAGGGACAAAGTTTTGAGCAGTTGACAGTAAACAAAAATGCACAAGTGCTGATGGACCTGGGCTTTTCGGGGTGCTGAATATTCTAGTATATTTTGCCATATCCTCCTATTCAAATCTAAAATTCATATGTCTGTAGTCAAAGCAACATTTTTATTTGTGTTTAGTCAAAGAGTTCATCTCCATGAGCAACATTAGTATTAGAGTGATTACTTGTTTAAGTTGTGCTAAGTTAAGTTATTAATGTGTTTGCCCAGCCTTGGTGTGGAAAAGGTCTTACATGCATGCCTGAACTATGTAACTGCAGCCGATCTGAGGTCCTTCACTCACTACTCACAACACAGTCAAGACTGTGTTGCAAATAAAACTGTAACAGAGAAGAACACTGTCTCTGCTGCTTGGTGTTTTGTGACCCCCCTCCTGCTTAAATGTCAAAATCCTGAGGTCTCTAAAACTTGCTTTCAGACTTCCTTCCAATGCAAGGGTGAAAAGCAGAAAAACTGTTTGCACTGGTAAGTGCAGAGCATTGCATCCCCATTATAGCAGCAGTATTGGGCAGAATGAAAAGGTGGGCATTGGTGCAAATCTGCTGCTCTTCTTAAAGACTGGTCATACTGGGTGGGCCCTGGCAGAGCTGTATGCAGGTGCTGTGTGGCAGAAATGAACCTGAGGAGCAACCACTGAACCTGATTTATGTCTGTCCAAGTCAATGTGCACATGCTGATTTATGTCCATCTGAGTCCACTCACTCGTGGCTCCCTGCAGAAGTGTGGGGAAGTAAATGTGGTCCGGTGTCCGTATCCTGTCGGGGCGAGTACAGTGGTAGTGATTTAGTGAGGGATCCCAGGTAATGTTGTTATGAAGCTGTCTGTCAAAGTAACCATGAAATCAGACAGTCAGTCAGATGATACCTTCAGTTCCTGTTGGCCTTTCAGCATGCAAAGCTGTGGATGGTTTACATCTGAGATAAACACAGAACTTTGCTCCCTACTGCTTTGTACACCAGCAGAGCTCTGTGACATGAGCTGTGGAATGCTGGGGCAGATACGTGTGGGAAAGAGAGAAAGGACATTCAAATTGCCTTATTCACAATAAAATATCAGGTCTGTGTTATTCAGATTATCTGCCTGCTATGAGTGGTCAACAAGACCCTGGTGAATCATCTGCAGCCCAAAATATGGAGTCTTTAATCTTAGGTGCAAATATTCATACACTTACATGCCACTTACAAAAAAAACCGGGGACTTGGTAGTACTCTGCAACCTAAACAAAACAATGGAAATTACTATTCTTCATAAAGAACTATTAAATAAATGGAAGCAATTGAGGTATAGGAAATGAAATACAATTTTAAAATCTTCAGGATGGATGCTAAGCAAGAAAGATGCAGATTCCCATGACTGGGTGTTTATGTGTAAGACCTAGAAAGCAGGATTGAGAGGTGCCAGCCTTGTACCCCATCACCTCTTGACCACCCACACGTGGGTCTGTCAAATCCTTGTTTCAAATGTCTGTATTCCCTGAGCTTCTCCGATTTTTCAGTGCTTCCCTTTGGATTGTGGAAAGTAAGTTACCAGTGTTAAAATGCACCTTGGTGGTGTCATGGAGATGTAACAACAGAGAATAGAGGACAGAGCCCTTACATAGCTAAGTGAAGTTCACCAAAGCATGGACGTTCTGTGGGGTCTGCCTTCACCTGCCTCAAGGCTCCGCTTACATGGGAAAAAGGAAGTTCTGGGGGTTGTTTTGTTTGTTTGGCAGGTTGCTTTTTTTTTTTTTAAATTCATCTAAGAATCTATAAGGAGGAGCTGAAAGGCCTCCAGAATAAACCAACAATAAGGTGCATGCTTTGCCACTGGCTTTGAGTGGAAAAACGGTGAGACCAGGGATGCCTGGGCTGGCCTTCTTCCCTAGAGTCTTTCTTTGGCTCCCGGTACCTCCTTGGTTTTCAGCTTTCCTTTACTGGATGGGCTTCTCTTTGCCCAGTTCCTCTGCAGCTTTCCACTGCAGTTCCCACTAGAAGCCTCTATTTTTGGCCCTACCCTCAAGCAATGTTTTATTGTGTTTTCCCATGTCCCGGTGACTCTCAACTTCTCTGCATTTGAGAGTTTGTGCTGACTGTGCTGCTATCAGGGCAGGCTTTATCCAGAACATTTTGTTAATACCATGTTTCTGGAGCAGGGATTTCATATGTACCAAAAAAGACATCAGAACATAGGGGTTTAGTTAGTTAGTTTTTTTGTTTTCTTCTTCTGCATATGGCTTCCTAATTTGCAGTGTGAACAATGCTCAACTGGAGTTTCATAGGCCCCTGCCTTTTTAAAATATGCAATGTGCAAAGACTCTGCTCAGCCCTCGTCATCTACCCCTCTGATCATGTGCCACCTGCCTGGACAATGCCTGTGGATTTCCTGGGGGCTCTAGCACTGAGAAGGGCTTTATGTGGAATCTCAGGGACACCCTGGAACTGCTGCTGGTGGGGCTGCCTCACAGAAGCAGGAGAGAGAACAACTCTGTCCTACTGCTGCCACCTTTTTTATTTTCAGTTTATTGTGCTGTCTTGCATTGGTTATTGCTTCAGCTTGTTCTGTTGTATGTTGCAGCTGAAAACTTAATGTTACTTGCAGTAAGTGACTTTTAGAATAAGAGTGACAAAAATAAATATCTTACCACATAATTTAAAATGGTTTTCAATTTTTGAAAACATTTGTTCTTATCAACAGAAGAGATTTCTGAAAAATATGTCAGGATGATATTAAATTATAGGAATAATTTTGTGAATCCTGTCTTCTGCATGAGATTTGTTCCACATTCTCAGTGCACTTGTGGTCAGTATCCCACTAGTATTTGTCAATTTAGCCATTGATGCAGAGGGATCAACATTTTCTGATTCACCTGCAGGCACTTTGAAGATACATGTTTTGATTCTCTTGATATTAATATAGTTGAATTTTACTGTTCTGTAGTATACAAATAGTAAACATTTCACACAAATATTTTTAATTAGTGTTTTCAATTTTCTATTGTAATCTGGTGTTCATTCTAGTATTAATTTTTGTTGTAGTGGGTATGTTAGTTTCCTGTTTGAATTATTTCTTTGAGGAAAAGTTTCAATGCTGTCAACAGGAGAACAGAACTTAGCTTTTAGAAAATTTACTGAACTTTAGTATTTATTGCTCTCATGTTTTGTGATTTTTTTTTTCACAAAAGATAGTTTGAGACTTTAGTTGAAGTCTGTCTCTTGTTAGGTTAGAGTTGGGTGTCCTTATTACATCTAGTTTCTAATGTCTGTGCTAGTTGTTCCGACATTTTCCAGTTTGTCATGTTTTCTTGTGGAAATATGACATAATTCATGTAATGGCTGTATAGTTGTGTTTTACCTTAGTTAAGCAAAGAAGCAAAATACGAATTGGCAGAAATACTTGAATGACTATGCAGTGATAAAGTTTTCTTCTTTCCAGCAGATCATGCAGCAAAAGAGCCAGTGGAGGATACGGATCCAAGCACTCTTTCCTTAACAATGGTATGTGTTTCTGGTCTAGCTCTCTATGGTTATGTTAGCATTCAAGGATGCTAACTCACACAAGATTTTGCTTATCTGTATGACTGCAAAAAAACGTTAATAAATTAACCTATGCACTCAAAGTGTAAATAAAACTACCAACAGGTGCATCAGCTGAACTGGATGGTATTATCAGCAGAGCTGTCCATGCATAACATCCAAAGGCTGTAGCAGTGACGTCTCTTTAATTTAAAAAAGCCCCAGCAACTGAGAAAAATTAGTGCTGACATTCTTCTGTCTACATAGTTTGAATGGATAAAATAACCCACTTAGGGCTTAAAATTTTAACACTGCTAAGCTATTATTACTTCCTGTAGCTGATTGGAAGTCATGGAAGGGTAGGATCCAAGAGCGGTGCCTTAGGCAGACTCGGCTGAGCCTGGGAGGGACCAAACCTTGCCCTCTGGTGCTCGCTGGCACACGAGCACTGCTTGTGTCGGGATCTCAAACACCCCAGGCTCCTGCCCAGCTGGGAGTAATAGGAAATTCTGTGAAAACATTTTAAAATGTGGCTTTCTGTAAAAGCCACGCCTATTTTCACGTAAGGGTGAGGGCCATAGGGAAGGAGGTAAATATCAGATATAATAATAAGTTATGTCATGCCCAGGAATCAGTAGCTTCTCCTTAAACCCAGTAATATTAGCTTCCTATTGCTTCTTAATCAGCTATGTAAGGTTAGAGCAGAAGAGGAAAATATTTCTTTTTATTTCAATGCAGTAACATTTTATTAAAAGCTTAATCTGCTAAAAGAGAATTTGCAGTCATGTCTGTTCCTCCTGGCATGCCTTACCTTTTCAAGATTATCTTCAGTAAGATAAGGCTACTTCAGTACAAAATTTATTTTCCTAAACTCTGCTTTTTCACTAAAAATAGCTTTAAAAATACTGGAGCAAAGGAGCAATCTTTATTGCTTGTTCAAGCGCTAATGAGCAGTGCTGGTAGCATCTCAGTTTCCCACAGAAGAGTGTTGCTGTATCTGATGGTGAGCAGATCAGCTAGTAGCAACTTGATCGATACAATTATAATTATGCACTTACAAAAGTACATAAAGAAAGAGCATATAAATACTCTTTCCTTCCCCAGCACAATTGCACTCAAAATAATAAACATCTGTGTTTCTTGCCTTTTTGTGACAGACAGAAAAATATCCTGTCCAAGACACAGGAATACCTAAAGGTAGGTATTGTGAATTTTGTCTGTTCAGATATCATTGATCTGTTGCTATCCTCAATAAAACCAGTGGTGTTACCCAGCAGATTAAAATACTCATACTTTTTGCTACATATTTGTGTTTTAAATGTAATGTCCTCATTATTTTTAGGTGAGTTTGGTGTGTATATCTAACTTTTGAAATTTCCTTCCAAAGTTTAGTTTTGATCTTAAAATCACTCTAAAACTATCATCAGAAGACCTGGGTTCTTAATCTGAAAGGAAAATACAGTGGTGCCATTGAAAGACAGGGTTCAGACAACAGATGTTAGAGACATCATTATATTAGATGGTGACTTTGAAGGGACTACCAGTGCCTTCATGTTGTTAGAAATAAAATCAAGAAATACCTTTCAGTTCTTTTGCCTCTGACTGCATTCCCAGCCTTATAAACAGTCAGCTTTTTGTGCCATCTTTTACCTTCAGCTGGTATTAATACCATCTACTGGGAGTGTACTATTAGGTCTACTCTGCACAAGTTCCTGCCTCTCCTTGCTGAAAGTGGAGTGAAGGAGTGCAGGTTCTGAAGAAAATACATGGATTACACAGTGTGAATATCCTCCTTATGTTTCCTTGAGTTGTGGGGTGGGTTTTTTGTTGTCACCCCAGGCTTTGCCATTGAGTTTTGTCCAGGGAATGCACTGGCAGGGGCTTGTTTGAGGAGCACTGTGCAGGTAGTGTGTTCTCCATCCTGTGTTGCACAGCAGGTCTGCAGTGGGACAGCCACAGGAAACCAGGCTTGTCACAATGGAAAGTTGTGCTGAGGAGTGGGAGCATTGGGGTTAAAGAAAAGTTGGGGATTATTCTGGGGCTTGAGAAAACCAGGCAGAGGAAATGAGCACTCTTCGGAAGTGTTGCTCAGCAGGGAAAGATCATGTGGGATGAAGACTATTTGAAGTCATAAACTAGTTTCTGTTTATTTGCAGGCAGGTGGTTTGGTCCTTCAAAATTGTTTATTAGCACCAAAGCAATTACATTAGAACATTCTTTTCTATGTTCTGTTTTTTATTTCACCTATGACATTAGATCCTCCTCAAAATTGATAAGTTCCTAAATTTCAAATTTGCCAGGGCTGTTTAAAGTCCAAAATTGCATATTCTAAATGCACCTAATTTAAAAAGGAAAGCTATGACATAAGTAGAAAGGTCAACACTTTCTGTAAAAAGGAAGTGCACTTGGTTTATATTTAATTTTCATTTTTACTTCCTCTTACTAAGTGTAAGAAGATGTAATTACTAATATAGCTTGACATTTCCCCTTTAAAGCTGAATGGGATACAAATACCTCTTAGTATTCTGTTCGTTTCTGTAAATTTCATTATTTCTCTGAGAATGGCTTTCCACAGTTATTTCCATAAAAATACAAACTTAGAAATATGAGTCTCTCAACTAAAATTGCAACAGATGTGCCAGTCTGATTCTGTCTAACGCACAATTATGTTTGTTTCAGATTTAATGTTTGAACAGACAGTACATTGGTGAGAGGGGTTGTCTGTTTCTTTTATTGGTCAATTAATTAATGGGCTGTTTTGGAGCCATAACTTATTAAAGTTCTTGGCACCCTTTACTGATTATGAAATAAAAGGGAGTTGAGGGAACTTCTTATCTTGCAGAGGTCGCCTTAGTGTTTGTCATGATTTGATAATAATTCTATTTCCACTCAAATATAGAATAAATTTCACACATCTCATTTCCGCAGGTTTGATGCCCATGCTTTGCATTTTCAGACAGCCTTTATTTTGGAGGGGACTTTTTTGGTGTTTTTTTTTTTTTTGGTGGTTTGTTTGTGGTGGGTTTTGGTGGTTGTTGTTGATGTTATCGTTGTCTCTGGAAGTACAGTCACAAAGAATAATGATGACCCTCTACCAAACATTGACATCACTGGGGATGAAATATATTCCAACAGTCTTATAAACCCAGAAAAAGAGAATAGTGATTTTTTGTTTCCTTTTTCTTGCAAGTGTAAGGGTAAATTCTTTGATTCTTGAGTGAGTTAAGAAAATATTGCTTCTTTCTGTTATGTGATGATTCATAAAGGTAATAGAGGTTCTTCAGTGAGATCTTGACACTAAACAAATAATAAATGGAAACATACCAGCACTACAAATGTAATCACCCCCATGGAGCATTCTTGTGTGTAAAAACATGTAGAATATAACCCTTTTTAAGCTTGTGTTAATGGTTGGTCAGCATCTGACTTAGGGGACTTAGGCAAATAGTCTGATGAGGAGGACCTTACTAATCATGCAGAGTACACAAGGTCCACAAAGGGTTTATGTATCCTTTGTATCCCATTTTGAGGGCTGAAGTGATGCTTGAAAAGTTAGTAGAGTTTGTGCTGTAGTAGGGAATGCTGTGCTTTTCAGTGGACTCCCAGGGCTGTTGATAAACACACTTTGAAATGGATTCTTTCAGTGCTTCAGCAAATTCCTGTGCAGGAGGAATCACTAGGATGAGTCCAGTTCACAAAGGGGCAGAATATAAGATAAATATTTATGCAGTACTTATTTTAACTGTCATTTTAAACAAAAACAAAAATTAGAGTGACTTGTGACATCTTCAGCATACTGTGTTCTATTGGTTTAGTTAATATTCTGTAGTCAGCTTTCTGAAAGAACAACATGACTCTTGCTTTAAAAATAGTGTGATGTTTGTTTAGAAAACAACTGTTACTCTAATATCTAATCTCTGTAAGGATTATATTTCTTCTCACACTCGTGCTCTGCATGACTGTTACAGACTCTGCTGACTTAACATTTTGGGCTTTTAATCTAGCAATTCCCAGTGTTTGCTCATGATATGGAGTTAAATTTTTTATATTAGACAACTATACTATAATTTCTGTTTGATAGTCTTATTTAAATTTGTGTGTGAGTGGAAGACCAGTGTTTCACACACTCTTTGCCTTAGATGAGGAATACCTAACAGATCAAGTTACTTTGGAAATTGCATCTGTGAACATCAAGACCCTCACATCAGATTCTGGCCTAATACAACAGGTAAGAAAAATTATACTTGATTGTGAACTAAGTTACTGCTGTTAATTCAGTAAATGTGTTAACAAATAAGTATATTTTCAGACTATATCTGGAGAACACAAAATTATTCAGTACAACAGACCGGAAATTTGCTTTCTTTTCATGAGTTCAATAAAGGGGGCTTTTGTGAAGAAGAGCAAAAAAAGATACTATTTTATCATTAACATGTACTTTTTAGTTTGAATAGGTTTTGATCAATGTATAGATGTTCTGAAGAAGAGCCAGCAAAGTGTTAAAGCTTTGTCATGCATGCTGTCCCTCTGATGAAAATATTTCCTGGTGAAAATAAAGCCAGGCAGAGACGAAGTGAAGAAGTAAGAAGGAATCCTAGATTTTGTCTTTAAGGAGGCATTAGATGGTTTTGCTTTGATTTTGGGACACTGTACTTCCCATAGTTGAAACATTGTCCACTTTTTGTGACACCTTTCATTGCCATAGGAAAGGCAATGTTGAGTGACTCCCATGCTCCATGGTTATCATTTTCAAGTGAATGTTTTGTGCTGAATTTCAAATTGATTCTCTTTGGGTTGAGCAGAAAACTTGGAGAAGAGAAATGAATAAGCATTTTCCAGCAAGATGAAGAATTAAAAGGAGTTCCTAATGCCAGAGTCCCAGCTGAATTCCATCAGAAACATGTGTTTGGTATGCATTTCACAGATGATGGAGGTAACTGTTCCTTCCCATCATCAAGAAGAGAGCATTTGTTGGCAGCTTAGAATCACTATAAAGATAATTCAGTGTATTAGGGTAGTAATGGTTCCACGGAGCTGGAAAACTTTCTGCTTACCTTCAGACTGTACACAAGTGTATGGCTTTGATTAGACCTGTAGAGGATGATTGGCTCTTCATTGTGGGCAAAAAATATTCCTGCTTAATGCCTTCATTTCCCTGGCAGTAACACTACATTGTCTTATTGCAATTACATTACAAGAAAATGATCTTGAATAAACCTGAGTGCATCTGACTTGATAAATTGGATAATGACTGATCAGTAAAAATAGGAATTTTGAAAACAGATGTATGGCACGGGTAAGTATCACTGCTTTTCTTTATACTTTTTGCAGTACTCCCCACTCTTATTTTTTGTGCCTCATAAGGCATGTATAATGACATAAAAGCACTTAGGCATTGGCTTTCACAGTAAGGTTTGAACTTCGGCGAATTGATAAAGTCTGAGAAATTAAGTTCAGGACAGCAGTTAAGTGAACAGTATCTGCTTTTCCTTTGTTTTTGTTTGGGTTTAGTGTGGATTTTTTTTTAAAATTTGCTTATTTGTTTCTTTTGAAGTAGATCTCTGGGGAGGCTGAGGTGTCCTGGGAAGTTCCTCGTTCTCCACAATGAGTTAGTCTTCTGAGAATCTGCTCCTTGAGGCTCAGTAATAACATTCTGCCTTTTTAAGGCATTTGTGGGAGTGGAGACAATTACTATAGTCAGGAACTTCAGATTTAATTTTTTAATTTTTTTTTTAACTTTGTGTGCTCGCATGTTGCCATGAAGGCCAAGTTTGTGTTTTAAAAGTGCTGTCCAGATAAAGCTGTCGTGGTACAAAAGTAAACTGCTAGAAGGTAATGACAGGGCTTATTCAGTTGCAATTGGCATGTGCAGTGTTAGATCTCTCTTGAGCAGACAGCAGACATTTTGATGTTGCATGTGTGGTCTTGCAGTTTTCAGGGAGTAAAGAAACACTGAAAACAGTATGCAAATTTTTCCTCTCTTAACAAAGTCTGTAAATATTTTGGAGAGAGTTCACCTTCTTTATAATTAGATCATGAATGCGTGCAAGTTCACCACAGCAACTGAAATTGCCTGTATTCTATTTTTAGTGGATTTCTTGGTAAAGAAGGTGTAGCAGGTAGGACTAGAGTATCTTATTACACCATATTGTTACCCATACATTGACTTTTGTTTGTATGCACAACCTGCAAAATTAAGAAGCCTGCTGTTTCAGAAGAACGACACAATATAAAAAGATCAACAATACTTCTTCATTGCAGCTATCTAAGGGGAAAATCCCCTTCTACTTTCATCTTTAAATCCTCAACAGAAGAAAGCTATTTCACCTGGCTCCACACCTGCATAGTTAAAGTAAGGGCAGCTGCAGTTTCCCCGCAGTTCTACAATCAAGGGGCTGTCCTTTCAGTTTTTGGAGGTTGCTAACTAGTAGAATTTAAATGTTACATGTGTTACAGTCTCAGCTGCTAAGTAATTTTGTTATGTTTAATTAGCAGACAAAACATAATTGAGGGAATGTTAACCTCAAATAGGAGAGAGGGTTGGATGTGAGCCGCAAAAATATTCACGTCCACCTGTTGTCTATAAAAGCTTCCTATGTACGTGAAGAAGTTTGTAAAAAAATTTTCCACTTTGCCTAGATCAACAAAACAATCCCTTACGGCTGCTTGTTACAAAATTCATGGTTTTTACATTGCAAAACATTTAAAAAATCTTTTAAATCAAACCATATGAATTGTTACATAACTTTTGGGTGTTTAAGAGGGAGTTAGTCAAAAGATGCAATGCTGTAGCATACCATTAATAAAAATGCTGTAGTTCAGTGCATACAACCAAGAGGGCTGTTTTATGAACCAAAGCATGGCTGAAAAGACTGCAGATTGTTAGCAATTCCTCAAAACTGTATGTATGTTCCCTGTCTGACTTTACAAGTAGCTTGGGATTTTTTTAAGTAATCTTCTGCCAGTTGTAGATTAGTCAAATACTCATTCTGATGTTCAATTACATTGTTTTATTTTTACTTTATATTTGTTTTCTGCTTTGTAGCCAGAAGACAAAGACACACAAAACCATACTGACAAATCACTTTCAGGTAATATGTCAACTTTATTGTTCTCCATATTTTATTCCTAGCTTTTATTTCAAAGTGCTTTTTTAAAAACTGCTATTTGTCATAACAAATAACTGCCTGGATAATTAGTGCTTATAGAGCTCATTTCCTTACCAGTGTAATTTACAGTTTCCTCTTTTGTTTTAAGATGATGGTGATCAATAATGCAGATCATACAAAATATGCAACTTGGGCTTTCCAAATACATTTAGTACTACCACTGCCTTTGGAAGTGATGTGTAAATAGCTGTCAGGAGAGAGCAGAAGCTGGCAGTAGGCTGTGAGTGTTTATCCCATCATTTGTGTGAGTTCTGCTGGGGAGGGGTGGGTGTGTGTGTATGATATACAGTTCTTTTAGTCTAACAGTAAGAAACTGAGAGTTTCCTATTAGTAAGGCAGCTTGTCCTATCAGGTAGCATTAGGATCATGCAATTAGTTGGGTAGTGTTTGTCAGTGTCTAGCACAGGAGCACCTTAGAAAAGCAGGATTCTTTATGATGCTTTTGATAGTCTTCCAGATGGTATAGCATGAGAAGCAGGTTGGTTTAGTTTTGTTTACTTGTATCTGTGCCCTTTTACAGAGGTGTTTTCATTACCCCTTCTTCCCTGTTTCTACTGGGGACAAAACTTACCCTGGCAACCCTGCCAGAGTAAATAAGATGAAATTCAGATAGAGTGCTCTCCTGCCCTGTAAGCTCAGCCAGAAATTTGATTGGATTATATTATATTCATGTTGCCTTGTTTGTATAAGTAAAGGTTGGCATGAATAAAGCCAGAAAGTTTTGTCTCACTTCAGCAAGTTTAGCATGCACAAGAAGAACAGAAGAGTTAACATCCTTATTCCTGTAGAGAACAGCTGCAAGGCCTGTGGAATACCTGTGAGCTAAGATGTCACCAGAATGTTTCCCTTTAACAGGGAATCTAAGCATTTGTATGAAGTTCTGTCTGCAGTGGTGTTGTTGCTGCACGTCCTAACTTGTTGAAAACTTCAGAAGTTGTCCTTGGCCTGCTAAAAAAACAATCTGATGAGCAATGGTACAAAACTAGCAATAGCCTGTTCTGTCTTTAAAAATAAAATAGAACATGCCTGCAGACATTATATTCTGGAATTTTCACACAATCTGACAGTAATTACTGAAAATAAATAATTGATGTTAAAAGAAAGAGCCACAAAATTTCACAAACAAAGAGCCTGAACAGATGCAGTTGTCCTTATGAGTAGGTGGCACTAACTACCAGATTTATCCTTTGCCAGAGATATAGTTCAGGCCTCTGATGCAGCACTTGTAAATTGTGTGTCACTGTTTTCTGTTGTTTTTAATCAATCATTTGATTACTATCAGCCCTTTTTTCGTAGAGTTCAGTCTGAAGTAATACTAGCTACTTCCCTATTTCAAGCTGTACAATAAGGCTGGAGCACAGAAACTTTATGAAAAGCTTCTAGGCTGTGTCCACTATTTGGAGATACCAGATTCTCCCTGCTCTCAAAAAGGAGCAGGGAGAGTTAAGGTCATACCTGCAGCCAAAATGCTCAGACCATGTCCTGCACTGTTGCAGTGTTAAAGGTCTAGGTATTAGAGTTTGACTAGAGGTATGACTCAAACTAGTTTCTGTGTGGTTTAAGGGGTATTAATATATAATATAGTCTGATAGCACCACATTGTTTCCAGTTTTGGGGGAGATGGTGTGTAGGAGATTTCTAAATGGCAATTTTCAGTATTTGATGCAGACTTTAGAACATATCACCACTTCTTTCCAGCAACTTGGTATTTTTGATTTTCTCATATAGAGGAGTATGCACTTTATTCCTTTTCATGATGTACATTTAAAATAGGCTTTGTTGGTAAAACAGGGACAGCTTTTATTGCATGAGCCTTTACAAAGCAATGGAATATATCTCCTTTTTTCATTGTGTTGAAGTACTAGATGTTAGCTGTATTTGGATCTGTCAGCAGAAATTCTCCTGGTGCACATATTTCATGTTGTTATGAAGGTAGCAGCTCAGAAATGCAAAACCTTTTCCTTCATTCTACAACACAGGTACACAAGATGCACAGAATGCACACATAATCCTGCTGGTGATGTAAGTGGGCATTATGGTATATTCAAGGAAGAGACATTGTTCCAAAAACAAAAAAGCGGACTGTCCTAGCTCACACACTGCGTTGAATCCGGCGTCTTTTCTGTAAAAGTATAAATATGGTACTTTCAAAACTACTGTCTTTTTGATTAATGCCACTTTTGATTAGAGTGTAGTGAAGGGAGAAGTTTTAGAAAGTTAATTTAATGAGTTATTCATGAGAAGAGGCATTGCATATCACTATTCTGACTTTTTCAGAAGGAATTCAAAGCTCAACCCTTTATGCTTTTAACGTTTTGTTCCTGTGATACCACAGCAATAGATCCTAATTTCTTCCCATGTAATGGTTTTCACTGCAGATCTCAAGAAAACCTGCAAGGAAAATGTCACCTGCTCCTTGTGCTTATTCCGCGCACCAACCATCAGTGACATGCTCAATGATGAAGACTTGTTGTACACAGTGAGGCTAAAGCTGGATCCCTGCCATCCAACAGTGAAAAACTGGAGAAATTTAGCAAGCAAGTGGGGGATGACTTATGATGAATTGTGTTTCCTTGAACAAAAGCCCCAAAGTCCCACCTTGGAATTCTTGCTACGGAATAGTGACCGGACTGTGGAGCAGCTGATTGATCTCTGTAAATTTTATAAGAGAATTGATGTTGTAAAAGTGCTGCTGAAATGGGTGGAGGAGGAATGGCCCAAGAGAGGGAACAGAACTTACCAGAATGACTTCTAGGTCAAAGAAAGTTGTTAGTCTGTATGTGTTAAAATGCTGGCTACCACTTATACACTGGAAATCTCCCTTGCAAGAGAGAGAAAGCCTGTACTGAGGGTTTGTATACTGTGTAAGCTTTACCTACTGTATACACAATGTAAGCTTTATGCCCGCAGGGTTGCAAAGATAACCTTCCAAAAGTGGATGGAATCATCCAGGTTGTGTTCTTGAGTCTGCAAATACCTTCAGTTTCTTTGCTGCTGTTCGCAGCCTTCCTAAATAGAAAAGGACTGAAAAGGCCAGACTGCTTGTTTTACTGCAACAGTTGTGAACCATATCAGTTGTGTGCTGTTGTTACTGGGAAAGCCACAGTTAGAAGGCAAGTCTCTTGGCCTTACTGGTAGCCCTTCCACAATTTTGTATGTTCTACCTAGTAGAAGATGAGGTGGAATCTTTTTCTTCCTTTTTAGTTGTTTTTTTAAGCTTTGTGGCACTGTTTTTGGCACAGGAACACCTCAGTGTTCCAGGCAGCATTTTGGGTCTGAATGTTACAATTAATTGACTATTCAACATCAGATTTGAGCAAATTAAGTCTCTTCTATGAACAAGAGTCGACATTAAACAATAACAGATGTTAAACAAAATAATTACTCACATGCTACTACATCATAGGCTATATATTTACTCTTAAGAGAAATCATGCAATTCAGAGAGACTTTTCAACCCATAACCTTTAGGGGCCAAAAAAACCAATTAAAAGGCTCTATGCTTAAAATTGCTTTCCAAAGGTTTAAAGACAGTGTACACTCTGAGTGCAGATATCAAATCCCTCTCACTTTGCAGTGTGAGATGATGGCACCACAGGGTATTGTTAGTATTGACTGTAACTTCTTTTTCCACAGGCTGTGGTTTTCTTTACAGTTCTGTGTGTTGGCCTACTTTCTGTCCTTCCCCAAGGCAGTTGTAGTCTTGTGTGAAACTAGCACTATATATTGATTAAAGCCACTCTAATAGAAAATGAACAGCTGAATTCACCTACAGCCCAGGTGGATGGTTATTAAAGCACTTACAGTGGTTTAGATTGATTTTTTTTAAAGGATTTTGATTGTCTGAATTATACTGTTTACATTTAAAATGTTTCAGAATTGGCCTTTTTTCCACCATTCTTCTGACATCTCAGACAATGTAGTATGTACATAGGTGTATATACCCAAGCACTGGTCAAGATGTGGGGCAAAACTAGAACGGGGTGCAGGTTGATACTGTTTACTTTTCTTGAGTAGAAATAATAAGAATTAGTAGCAAAGCTGAGGGAAGTCTAATGCTGTAGGCTGAGTTTCTTACTGTAAGAGTTTGAAAAGTGACCTCTAGTAATACCTTACTATAGATATTGAGTGATATGGTTAGAGAGGAGCTAGAAGTAAAGACTAACATTTTCATGTCAGACACTTGTTCTGGACTGACATAAAATTAGCTTTATTTTAGTGACTTCAAGAAGCTGAAAGTCTTGTTTCAGGGTAAAGAAATTGACCTAAATTTGAGGTTTGAATTTTTAATTTTTTTAGAAAACACTGGAATGAATTTTTTGAACCAGTCCTCAAAAAAAGCTGCTACTCTTTAGAACTCTAGTTTTCTAGCTGTATTTTAAGGAGAAATTTTACTGCTCTGTCTTGTTGGGGCTGGAGTTCAAGCATTTAATGGTTCTCTTCTAAGAGTCATCTGTTTCCCAACAGATGTCTGTCAGCTCATAACTTTTGCAAATAATCTTCTGTCTTGAGTTACATGCTCTAGATTCAACTTTGGGGACTATTGCTGTGGCTGGGCTGCCTGCTGCTTTCAAGTCCTGCAGGGGCATCCAGTGCCAATGTGCAAATAGCTCATAATGCAGCTTGTCCAACATAATTCCCATACCTTGGGCTAACTGCATGCAGGATTTAGCATCATATGTCCGTGTGTTAAGTTGTTCTGAGTGATGAGTGCTGGCATGTATACACACAGCTTTTCCCTCCCATAACATACCACAGGTATATCTGTGTGGTATTTATGCTGTGCTTTGGTAGATCCAGACCAGCTAGGAGCTGGAATCCTCACCTAAGAATCAGAATGGGAATATGAAATGGTGCAGTAGCATTCCTGAATCAATGTTTTCAACTGAAATCTACCCCTTTTCCTGATTTCTGGGTAAAACCTGTAAAATTCTGAGGAAACTGATGTCCTGTGAAGATGAGTTTGGTCCCTTGAAGCTCTTCAAAAGTCAATGTCAGATGCAAGAGTTCATGTTGGATGGAAATAAAGCTGCTTCTGAGATTTCGTAGGTGGATTCTGTATAAATTCAGCTCTGATGGTTGAAAATGTTAGCCTTAAACTTCACCACACACTGGATTACTCATGACTATACTTGAAATACTTTTTTTCTTCCTTGTATGGCATAAATGGAGATGTACACACTCTTTGTTTAGTTTTATATCTGTTTACAAGATATTGGTTCTGAGTGTTCAATTTATTATGTCTTCTGTTTTAATGTGTACTATTTTTAGAAGAAATATAGTTGTCAATGTTTGATTTTATTGTATTTGTTTTTATTACAGCTAGGAAAAACCGCCGTTTTCCTTCTCACCAGTCATCTTGGAATTACTGAACTATCAATTGTTCTGTGTAAAAAATACCTTATATATGAAATTCATGATGCCTTAAAACATTTACATTTGCAACACCTACTGCTGTTGAAGAAAGGAAGATGCAATTTTTAAAATATTTTCCATATGAAAAATGAGTTTTGATGAGATGATGAACAGAAACTTGTAGCTGAGTTACTGACTAAGAGGTATGAAACACGTATGGGGTGAACTTTTCCTGAATTAATAATCAGTCTGATACTGGACACTAAAAGGCTCTACTAGGCTATTATTTGTTCCATCATTTCCTTCTCCTATTCCTGTATAAGACCTATTCTCCCTTCAGCGATTTCCAGTTCTTTGCCTGCTGTCTCTGTGCCTGCAGGATGATCAGTGGTCTTTGCAACCCATTTTGGCTTCTATGAAGCTGGCCAAACCACTGTATTATTTCATTCCTGTAAGCTTATCTAAGATAAAATGAGCTTAATAACTATTCTTCAGTGACAAAGTTACAGTGCTGTGCTCCAGGAGAGCCTGGTTTTCCTGTGGGGACAACTGTGCGTATCCCCAGCAAAATGGTGACAGGGTCCAGAAAGCCTTACTCTCTGCACATACTTCCTTTGGATCTGTGGAGAGGAATGCAGGATGGGTTTGGGACTGTCCTTTGGAACCTACCACAAAGGATAGGCATAGTCAGCATGGTCCCAGATGCTTGCTTCAAAATAACTTGTACAGAAACTGTAAGCCAAAGGTTATTCCTGAACCAGTACTGAAAAAAAGAGAGCTGCAGCTTGGCATGGGCAGTGCTTTGTGCACCAGACTACATATTTTTCACTGTCTCAAAAAGCCTCCTACAGTTCCAAGTCATGCTGTTAGCAAGAGGAAAGAAATGTAAATTCTGCCTTATGGTTCTTTAAGCTAGGGTAGCACTCTTGACTTGTGGTCAGACATAGCTGGAAATTATTTGTCAGACAGAAGAATTGTTTAAACAAGGTCAAAGAAAGTGCATGGCATTTATAACAACTTAAAGAGCAGCCTACTTGTGTAATTTTTGCAGCAGATCATGTTCTTCTGTCGATGAAGGCAAAGCAATTAGTTATTCATAACTACTTTCAATATATCTTGTGAATTTTAAATTTTGGCTCAGTTTTGCACAGAAGGGCAGAGCACCATTAAATGATGATGTGAGCTTGTTGCTTGTTTTGACAGAAAAGTGCTTTTCCTAGTCCCTGAGTTCAGCTAGTCTTGATTCCATGGCTAAGGTCAGTTGGCCTTAAGTGGATAGGGAAGGTATGGATCAGGTCAGACAGGCTGAATTTCAGCAGTGCTAAAAGAACTTAATTTGAGAGGTGCAGTTGGTAGCATCTGCCTGTATTTTGGCCAAGGACTGGGACTGACTCCATCTTACAAGGAACTTAACTGACCCCCATGAGGTGAGAATCTGACAGAAACTGATGGCAAAGAGAAGTAGACAGCTTTGGGAAAGGTTTGCTGTACCCTCTGTTAGGGGCAGAGGGGCAGTTAACAACTGGGCATACTCACTAGCTTGGTCTCAGTATTTTGCCTTTGTAAAACAGTGATTCTTAACTTAAAATGCAGGTCATTTGAGGAAATATATAGTTGTTATTATGTTAGTGAGAGTTGCCCGAGATCCTTAAATGCTAAAAATCAGTGCAAGTAACTTGGATAATACATGTGTTTTGTGTATCTGTGTATAGCAAGGAATATATACACAACTTTACACATTCATGTGAAATTGCTTATTCTTTTTTTATTATGAGTTTGTTTCAAAATTACCTAATATTTAATTTCAGAATGTTTTTTGTCTCAAAAAAAACCCAAACTGAAGTTTCATGTTGCTGATGACAAACAAAATTACATAACTAAAAAGTTCTTTAACAGAAAGACCTAGGATAAGAAAGGGGCACCCAAATCCTTACAGTAGTAAAAATATCTTGAGTCTAAGCTGAGAATTTATTTTTGTCTTTCTTGCACCTAATATATGTGAGCTTCCCATACTTAATTCACAATCCTGCAAATGATGGGTTTTTTTGGTCCTTATTTACTTTTGCCTCTGCTTTTTCTGAAGCAGAGAAGTTCACTGTCTCAAAGGTCTGTTAAAAGCCTGATCCTCTCTAATCATCAGGAAACACCTACCATCTCGTGGTGAGAGGTGATACTACAGCCCTCGCACGTCTCCCTTCAAAATGCAGCAGAGCTGAGGGCAGGTGAGCTCATCTCTAACTGCAGAGACCCACCAGGGATATCCAGGAGCAAGGAGGATGATGAAGGTGTGAAGGTGGAGTTCTAGAGATCTTGGATTTGGTCACAGTCCCCAGTTTGGAAAACATCACACAGGCTTTCCCTTGGCACAGATGTGTGATATTTCCTGGGATTTATCTCCCTAGGTAGGCAGGGAGATAAAACTTGGTACTGTGTGCAGATTGTGGCACAGCTGCCTGAGGGTGGGGGTGTGCAGACAGGGCCAGCAGAGGCACAGGTTTGTGCTCTTAGCTATTGCAATGCAAATGAAGGAGTGATCCTGACTACTTCAAGAAACCTAGAGTGTCATGTCACTGATTTAAGAAAGAAGGGGTGAGTATGTTTGAAGGGTTATATGGCCTATAATTGGTTTTCAAAAGGTCTAGTGACTTCTTGGTATCTTCTTTGTCCTTTGGCCCTCATATCTAGTCTGTATCTTGTTTGCTCTTATGCTTCTCTTAAATATTTTGCTTTAAAAAGCAGGCATTGCAACAAAAAAATAGAATACTTGTTAGTTCTTGAAGCAGCTGTAGCATTTTAAGCTTTTCAATCTGTAAGCCCATTTAAAAACACCTTACTTTTTGTTTCCTATGATTTGCAACTGAAAGCTGGAAGATCTGAATGATCACTGAGGCTAAATAGTGACATGTCAAGGAAGAGTTATGGAAGGCCACTGATTAACTCATAGCTAAGCTAAAGCTGAGCCAGCTGGGCTGTCAACTGAAATTTTAATGTTGGTGTACCAAGAGGTGGTGACTTATGTCTTTCTTGAGTCTAAAGTTTTACAAAGAAGCTAGGGGAATGATTTCCATCAGAAAATGCTGTAATGCACAAACAGCTCCACTAAAACTACAGAAAACACTTCAGTCTTTTGAGAGCATATGAAGTCCTTAAGCACAAAATGTCTGCTGAACAGTCCAGTGTGCTAGAGGCTTTACCCCTGTGGCCTGTAGTACTGTATAAACTAGTGCAAACTGTGTTATTCTGGTACAACAACAATATAAAAAAACTAGCCAAGAGTAACTTCCATGAGCAGGTTCCTTAATGGACACTGTGTTTATTTATGTCAAGTCTAGGGATTTCCATTATTGATGGAAATTTTATAATTGGAACTGTGCATAAAATACCAGGCCAAATAAATGTGACCATGTATGTTTTCACCTTGGCTTTGGACCATGGCTTGCTATCCTGAGAGACACAGGTTACAGGCTTGGCATCAAGGACAGGAGAGGTAGGTAAAATTTCTTAGGGGTAACAGGGTCCTCCTCGATGAAAGGCCTTATGGCCAAGAAGAGCTGCTATATTTACTTCAGCTGAAATTGGCTGCATCTGTTTTGACAAAGCATTTCTATTTTTCCAGCAAGCAAAATTCTGCTGGAACATGAGAAGTCTCTGCTGACAGGATTACACATAGTCCCAGCAATGCCTGAGTGCGCATCAAATTTAGAAGAAAAAGCCTGAATTAGGACTGGGACTGTGGAAATAAGGGAACACTTTGTTATCTGCTGTCAGGACTGCCATTGGTAAATGGTGCTAAAAATAGCAGTCACAAGAAATCAGCAGGATCAGAAGACAGTCTATGAACAAAGCAACAGCACTGTAGCACAAAGCTGCTGAAGCTGTAACTCAACTGACTCATTGTCAATGCTGCATCAGGTTTGGGAGCTGAAATAGGGACTTCCCTGCAAATTTCATGAACTGCCTATGACTCAGCCTAAAATCACATTAATCAAACAGCTGTTCTGCTTCAGTAAGGAACTGGTGCATAATTCAAACCACTGTAGTTCCTCTGGATTGTTTCTTCCCAAAAGTAGAAGAGCCCTGAGCAAGAAGTAGTAAAGTAGTAAAACTTTCTGTTCTGCGGTTCTAGAAACATTTCCACTAACTGCTCTTCCTTTCAGCATCATATTTTTTATTGCAACGTTTCAGCATATTTTCTGTCTTTGCTGTTTGACCTGAACTTTCAAATCTGCTTTGAGGTTGCAGTCTCATACTGACAATACTGAGTGTATTTCACGTATTTATGTCAGTCTGGTTTTATTAAAGTGATCTACTCTTTCAACTAGAGTGCCTGGAAAAATAGCTTCAAAGAAAAACTAAGTGGTAACTCAGGCTCAGGACCTTTTATTTGTTCTCTTTTTAAGTAGTGCTGTGGAATTATGTGGAACAGTTGAATAGCAGGCTTTTTGCTAGCACCTGACTACACATAATAGTTGTCAGTCCTCTCTCACAACCATGCGTGATTCTGAGGTACCTTTCCCCAGGCAATCTGCTTTGCTGCTCTTTTATCTCAGTACCTTATTTCTGCAGTTGTCCTCAAAAGAAGTGTTATCATACCTTTCTGTGAATTAATCATTCAAACCTTATATAGCTAAGCTGAGGTGCCCATTAAAGCAGCAGTCCCACAACTATCAGCAGAACTCTAGCAAGATGATTGAGATGGGGCTTTTGTGTTGGTTAATTGTGGGATAGAAGACTGCATATTATCTAGCTAAGATACTCTAGAGGTCTTTGTGCAAGTGGCTGAATTCCATTCTAAATTCTCTATAGCCACATACACTGCTTTTTGCAAGGTACAGAAATACTGAATGCCTTTAATAGAGTAGGAGATGGTGATTTAAGTTTGTGGGCCTTTTATGTTGCACTCTTTATTTTTGTGCTCATCTTTTACCCATCCAGCATATTAACAGAGGGAACCTGAAGTAGAGCTTCTCTGAGTAGATTGTTGTTACACATCATGAGCTGTAAAACTGCAAGGGACTTTGTTTGCCTTCCTGTTTACCTTACCAGTACTGCCAAAATCACTCTTAGTGGGGCCTGCAAGGGAACAGGAGGATGGAAGCACAGCCTTGGGCGGTGGTTTTAAAGATTGGGTTGGATATAAGAGTTGGGTATAAGATTTCCAGGTTTTCAGAAACACAAAGGTCCTGGGGTAGCCAGTGATCCAGTGTGAGCTTTGAAACTATGTTTGGGTCTGGTCACAGAAGTGACCACAGTCATCGTGGGCCACTGGAGAGCCTGGAGAGTTGAGCACAGGGAAATATAATGAGGTTCAACAAGGGCCAGTGCAGGGTCCTGCACCTGGGGAGCAATAATCCCAAGTACCAGCACAGGCTGAGTGCTGATCCACTAGAGAGCAGCTTGGCACAGAAGGACCTGGGAGCGCTGGTGGGTGAAAGCTGACACGAGCTGGCCCCCTTGCAGCCGAGAGGGCCAATGGTACCCTGGGGTGATATTGGGAAGAGTGTGGCCAGCAGGCTCAGGGGGGTGATCCTGCCCCTCTGCTCCACCCTACAGAGGCCACATCTGGAGTGCTGTGTCCAGTTCTGGGCTCCTCAGTACAAGAAAGACAAGGAGCTCCTGGAGAGGGTCCAGCAGAGGCAACAAAAACAATTTGGGGTCTGGAATATCTCTTATGAGGAGAGACTGTGGGAGCTTAGTCTGGAGAAGGGAAGGCTGAGAGGGGATCCCATTAATGCACAGAAGTATCTCAAAGGTGAGTTCTAGAGGAAGTCGCTATAGAGTGTGACACGGCACAAAGCACCCAGACTCCTTGAGAAGGGTGTATGAGAGAGCTTTATTACAGCAACATGTTGCTTTTATAGTTTTTCAAGATATTTACATTTACCTAACAGAAACATACACTGCCCATTGGTAATGAAAAAGAAACAAAGTTCCTAATAGGTAACCAGGGAGCCACGTCATTTTGTGAGCCAGCTAACATCCATATATTTTAAGTTTCCCTCTTCTATCAAGTTTCCATAGTGACAGCCTTGATGTGTTCCTTGAGAAAGATACGGGGCTTTCCTTATCTCCAGGAAGCCTTCACTGGCTCACAAGAACAACATGAAACGTCTTTCCCACAAGAGGATGGTGTCAAATTCTTTTCAGTGATGCCCAGTGACAGGGTGAGGAGCAATGGCCACAAACTAAACCCCAGGAATGTAAGGGAGAACTTCTTTACATAGAGGGTGGCAGAGCACCGGGAACAGGCTGCCCAGGGAGGTTGTGGAGCCTCCCTTTCTGGAGACCTTCAAAACCCATCCGGGCGCATTTTTGTGTCACCTGCTCGAGGTGACCCTGCCTTCGCAGGGGGCTTGGACTCGGTCACCAGAGGGTTGCAAAGGACCTAACAATTCTGTGACTCGGTGTGAGACGTGTCTCGTGAAGAGACGGGGCTGCGCTGTACCACGGGGCGTTCAGAGGAAGCACAACACACACAGGGAGCGAGCGGTTCCCCGGGAAGGGAGCGCACTTTACCCCACAAGGCACTTTTGGCCGCGCCGCCATAGCGCCCGCCTCAGCCCAGCCCCGCCGGCCGCAGCGGGAGGCGCCTGCGCGCGCCGGGCACGCGGTGACGTCACGGCGGCGAGGGGCGGGCGGGGCGGGAGCGGCGGCGATGGCGGCGGCGGGGCCGGGCGGGCGCGTCCCGCGGGGCTGCGGGCGCTGCTGATGGCCGGGTGCGCTCTGCAGGTGAGACACGGAGCGGAGAGCGCAGGGACATGCCCCTGCCCGCCCTGTGCGGGACCGCTCCCGGCGGGGCTGTGGGCAGCCGGCACTGCCTCGGTCCGCTGGAAAGCTGAGGTGGCCGAGGTTGCTTGGTGCTGTGTTCTTCTGGTGCTCGGGAGTGTTGGGGTTATAGCAGGGGACGAGGGGACACCGCCAGTGTTTTGTACTTTAATTGCCTGCAGATATTCAGAAAGTGGATAAATCTCTTTGCAGAAGCCTTGTTCGCAGCAAAATCTGGCTTTGGTTGTAAGGACTGGCCGGAGTTACCCTCAGGAAGGTAACTCGTGAAGGACACATTTTCCCTGTGTCACACTGGGAAGCATAACAGCTGCTTATTATTATTATTTTTGGTCTCTATGGTTTCCTGTTTGTCTGTGGAGGATATTTCCAGCCCCTTGGAATGTGTGAGGTAGCAGGGCAGCCGGGGAACCCTGACGTGCCGTGTTGCAGATTCGGTGTGACTCGTACCCCGGCGGTGGCTCCTCTGGCAGGAGGATACCGGAGAGCTCTGCAGTTACCTGCATGTCCTGCTTTTGGCAAACTGAACCTGAATCGCAGCTTGCCTTCATTACTGCGACCTTGTCAATAAAATAGTAATAGGCAAACAGGAAAACCCCTAACTCATGACTTTGTCACAGTGCCACCTCCTCTGCCAAGATCCTGTGCCAGGATCCTCTCCTGGCAGGATCTAGATTGCTGCTGCACACACAGGAAGTTCGGATAGCAGGCTGCTGGGTTCTAGGTTTCATTTTCGTGGGGTCTGCTGTTGGGTTGTACAGCCATAAAGGTAAAATTGCTGTTTGATCTGGTCTTTATTTTCTCCTTTTAAAAATGAAATCGATAAAATTTGCCTGCACAGGCAAAAGTGAATTTATGGTAGTATCCCTTGAGAAGGTCAAAGGGCAAAATAGTTGTGCAGTGTTGGTACCTTATGTTCTCTGAATTGTATTCTAGATACTGGTCTCAAGTGGGTGAGTTAATACCCATGTGGTCCAAATCTCCAACAAGATAAGTCAGGTGTTGCAAAATGGACCAGTCTGTTGTTTAATCATTGTGGAAGATTAACCCCTGTGGAACAAGCCACAGACCTTGGAGTTTTGGTTTTGTGTTGTTTTGGAGTTTTTTTTCTGTGGTTTCATTTTTGGGGTGGTTTTGTTGTTGTTGTTGTTGTTTGGTTGTTTTTCTTTTTTTCTTCTTCATAACATTGCTTGCTGTTGTGACACAATAATGTGGCTAGAGCCCTCACCTTTGACTTTTTTTCCTTGTCATCACCACACAGCTTACATGCTATCTTGTTTCTCCAGAATATGCCAGAAATAATACTTAATAGTTTCAACTGGGCCCTGAATTTTGGACACTTTGTTAAAGGGTTTGCTAAAGAAGATGCAGTGTAGCTGAGTATGCTCACAAACTTAATTTCTTATTAATGTTGTGCATTTAATTATAGTTTTACAAACTCCTGTTATTACTTGTGGAGTTCTGGGATTGTATGTGTTGGAGGAAGAAATAGAAAATACTGTTTCTCTTCTTTGTCTTTGCCTAGTGTTTCTTAACTGTGTAAGATAAAGGTGGAAAAGGCAAGGTCACCTGCTAAGGCTTGTCTGCCATGGGAAATCTGGGGATAGCACACTGCTGCTGACATTGTTTACCAGTGGGGCATCTCACTGCTTTAAGCAAGCCTTTTAATTTCATATTTCAAAACTCCAGCAGATTTACTGGAAAGATGTTTGCATCATTTCTTCTGCTGTTTGTAGTTGTACCTTGGAGGGTTTCACTTCATGTTGTGTCATCTTGTTGATCTTTAATTAAATTTTTTGGTTTTGTTTTTTTCTGAAGGTATCACTCCTTTGGTGTTGCCTGATCAGTGAGTTCTTTAGATACACTCCAGCAGTGGCCATACAGAACTGACAGACTTCAGCTGGAGGAGGGAAGATGACATCCTTAGGTGCACCACAGGAGGAAATGCGTAAACTGACCTTGGATACACCACAGAAGGAAATACGTGAACTGTCCTTGGACACAGCACAGAAGACAATCAGTAATCCGGTACCTCCCGTGTCATTTCAGCAGTGTCTCCCTTGGGAAATGGGCTTTGCTGTTGGGTGGCAGCAGTACTGTTTTGCACAGTGAGGGATGCTATCAGAGCTCTGCATCACTCAGGTGTTCGAGGGAGGGTGTCACAGGTGACACCAAGAGCTGATGGCGCTTAGAAATTGTGCTGTAACCAAATGAACAGGACTTTCAGAAGAGGACAGATGTTCTGTCAGCCTTGGAGGATAATCCTGTTTCATGTACAGCTTACATAGATGTCTGGCATTTTTGCAGAATATGCCGGAAAGTGACAGTATGATAAGATGTGCTTTCAC
The DNA here is from genome assembly GCF_036417665.1 of Passer domesticus. Taxonomy (NCBI): domain Eukaryota; kingdom Metazoa; phylum Chordata; class Aves; order Passeriformes; family Passeridae; genus Passer; species Passer domesticus. Next base: position 69,556,123 of record NC_087476.1, on the reverse strand, counting down.
TCCTAATTCTCTGTAAATAGGGGTGGTGCTTGGCAGCTCTCATGTTTATTTTGTGGTGCCTGTAACTTCAGTCTGAACTACTAAACTTGGAATCTTTTTTCACAGTTCATATCTTAATTCATAATAAATAATATTTTCTGTGGAAAACTTGAGCTGACATGATTCAGCAATTGCAAAGACTGGATTTGACAGAATTTTGTTTGCCTAGCTCAGAGTCTGAAAACTTTCTCTGAAAAGTTCTAGCATTCTCATGGTCTGTGACAGCAGCCTGACTTTGGCTTACCCTGAAGGGATGACCTGAAGCTGTGTTTTCTGTTGTGTCTTAAAAAAAAAAAAGGTTATTCATTTGAACCTGCAGGAAGTAGTATTTTTACCATTCTGTGCTAGACTCCTTTAAAAATACAAAAATCTGTAAGGTATTTATGGGGAATGTGCAGTAGCACAGACCTGCACACTTCCTTATCTATTGCAGCTTTGCACTGTCCCACTCTTGGGCCCTCAGTGGATCTGATTGTTCATTCCCAGTGTATGGCCACTGCTTGCAAAGTGAACAGAGTTAGGGATGAGGGGGGAACAGTTTCAACCTCCTTCACAAGACCCCAGCTGAAAGAGGAAGGAAAACTGTATGATTAACTAGAAGGTGGAAGGACTGAAGTGCAGGAGGAAAGGGAGGATGAAAGTTGGTAGATGGAGATCTTGGTGGGAGAGGAGGTGTGAAGAGAAGGATTAGGAGATGTTTAGAACAAATGAGTACTATCAGAGAGAGACTTAAGAGTCCAGCAAAATTGGGTGGCTGCAAGGGAACCAACCAGTTAGATGGGTGAAAAGACCTAGCAGGAGAATTCAACTAGAGCTTAGGGGACAAGAGTCTGTTGTAGGAAAAAGAATGAGTATGTGGGATTGGAATATGGAGGCAGAGCTGGGAAAGATTGTGCCAATGACTTTGGGGCAGCTTCCAGATAAGGCAGTGAGCAACCTGCTCTGTCTGACCTTGCTTTGAGCAAGACATTTTGTTAGAGACTAGAGGTATCCTCCAGCCTCAGCCCTTCTGTAGCAGGGCAGGCAATGAAAATGTCATTGTTTCAGTACATTGTTCCATTAGCAGCAAAACTTCATAACTTTATCACAGGTTTGAGTCTGAGATGTATTTCTTCTTTACTGTACTGTTCTCAAGCATGCAGAAAATCTGCTTTGCTCCTTTATGCCCTTTAGTCCACCCATCTGACAAGAAATGATGTCATGTCCCATCTGGTGGGGCAGCTGTCTGATATCCAGCATGCTGGATAAAAGCTTTTATCCTAGTCCTTTCCTCTGTAAGACCATAATTCTCCTCTTGTTTTATGAAAACTGGCATTTTCTTTTAGGAAGAAGATCATCTTCAAGACTTCTCAAACTCAGTTGACATTGACCAGTTGGCTTTAGAGCTAAGTTTTGGAGGTCTGGAAAAAAGGCAGGATGGTAGATCATGTCTTGTGCCAAGCACTACTGTTAATCAATGAGGAAAAAGTAATAGAAGAGCATTTGGAGACATGAGGAAATTACAGGCACATTCTGTGATGACAAAAGTCCCATTAAGTCTGTAGTATTGCACCCAGAAAATGTTCTATTATGGTCTTGTCGGTTCCACATCTGAGCTTCTGAAGAGTTACGGGCCACCTTTTATTTTAAATAAATGCATCCTTTTGAATATAAAGAAGTGCTTTTGCCACAGTTCCTTTTGAGGAGTATAGAACTTTGTTTCACTAAAATGATCAAGTCCTAGTGTCCCTTACCTGTGTTTGCTTCTTTGGTTTGTCTTTGGAGACTGAACCAGTAACTTACTACTTTATTGCAGTAGAGCTACTGCCCCTCAGGAGCAGAGTGTAAAAATGAGAAAAATCAAGATACACTTTTTCTTTTTTATTATTATTGTTTGAATAAAATTTATCTTCTGGTATGCAGCTTGTATTTTAAGGAACCAAGCCACTACTAGTAAGCAAAAGGATTTCACTTTTCTTTCACTTTTAACACTTAATTTCACCTTTTGGTCCTCTTCTGCTGCACCTGCTAAAGCCAATAAACATGATGAGACTTAAGAGAACCTGCCAATTTGCTTAAGAAGCAAGTTCTTTTTTTTTTTTTCCTGATGCAGAAGATGACTCTGAATTAGGTTTTATGCAGTGGGTGGGTAGCTGAGAGGGAAAGTGGAGAATGGGCAGAAGAGGATGTGTATCTACTGGCAGAAATTATCAACACTCTGGATTTAGACAATTTCTGTTGTCATTCCTTTTTCCTCCCAGATTAACAAAAATATGTGTCACCAAGCACATATCCTTATCGTATCTGCTGTTTCATGCCATGATCTATGTATTTTAAAAATAAAAATCTCAACTTGTTGGTTTATGGTCTAATATTCCATTCAAGAGTAGTAATTCCAATGTGTTTGTTATTTTTGTTGTTAAATTACTGGAACTCATTTGTAATTTATGTTTCATTCCAGGAGTATCCTAAAATCTTCTAAAATACAAAAATCAACCTTGGCAAAATTTCCCTTTGGTTAACCAGAGCAAATGCAACATTTTCTACCATTTACTTCCCTTTTCAATCTGAAGCACATCACACGTGATGAGATGTAGACTTTCTGCTTTGCTTTTGGGCCAGGCACCTGGGACCTTCCACAGTTTAATGTTAAGGTGCTTCCCATCCCTTCCTGAAGTGCTGGATGATCAGGGTAGGGCTTGTGTGAGCACGTCTGAGTCTTTGCCAGTGAGCTGTGCCAGGGTGTTTGGGGCTTTTTATCCTCAATGACATATCTCTCCCTGTGGCTTAATAACTCTCCAAGTGCTGCCATTTCTGTTCAGTGTAACATCCATTTGTTACTTTCTCCAGCTATTGATAAGGAAGAAAGATAGTGAGGCTTTGAGCCAGACTGCATACTGTAGGCACCAAAAAATTCAAGACTCCTGAACAGGGCTGTTTTAGTGCACTTTGCAGTTCTTAGCTCATTAGGATGAAGTATTTTGTTGTGTTTGTGTAGGTTTTACTAAGAAGATGCTCTGTGACATAGTCTCTTCCTATCATTGTTTTCCCTAATGGAGCAAGAACAAGCAAAAGGGCAGCTCCTGTAGTCTGGGGTCAGGGGAGCTGTGGAAGTTGCCTTCTGGCACCAGCAAGGGGCTGCTAATGGTCAGCCCTTGGGAATGACCTAATTTGAAGTGAATCCTCTTCATGCTCTGTGAATAGTGAGGCAATAAAATATTATGACTCTTTATTTGAGAGCTAAGAATGGAGGATGGAAATTTTAGTTTTATCTGAAAATCTTGGTTTTCATAAGGGAAAATATGCCAGTTTTTTTCCTTCCTGTTGTGGATTCTTTAATATTAAAAGCTAGTTGTGTTTCTTCTAATGTTGTACAGCATCATATAATTAAGAACTAGAATACTAATTTTTAAACTGTTTTGGGGTTTCTTGCCTCCATCACAAAATGGTATTGGAATTTTTTTTTGTTGTTCTTCCCTCTTCTAGATCATTCCATATGTTGGGACAATACATGGTGGCCTTGTTCCTGGAGAGCTGATTGTGATACATGGGACTGTTCCTGATGATGCAGACAGGTAGAGACTATGTTGTCATGTTTTGCAGTGTCACCATGTGAACAAGAATGTAAAGGGCGAAATCTTTCCTGGGGTCCTTCTTAGGATAGCACACAAAGGCTTGATCTAAATCCTTGTGATAACATGAGATTGAATGCAGGCTTAAAGGGTAACCTGACAGTAACAAAATTGGTAACTGAATGTGTTGTGTGTAGGAATCAAGTTAAACTGGGATAAGGAGGTATGGACTAGTGCTTGTGCCCAGTAAGGGGGTTCTGTTCCCTGACCTTATCCAAGGTTCATTTGATACATATTCTGCTGAAGGTGATGGGAGGGACAGTGGTGAACACAGTAAGTGAGGAGTTTACATGATATGGATGATGACCATTAAATAATTTAAACATTTATATTCACTGCAATAGATCATGGCAGAACCTTTCACATCAGTTTAGGAAGAGAGGAGGACAAATGTTTCTTTGGGGATTTTTTCTTATCCAATGACATTCATTGTGTCTGCCTGTTCTGAGGCTCCACAGTAAAACACAAATGTACTGAAGCTTTAGGTGAGTTCTTGAGAGACTGAGCTGAATGTGGTTTGTGTTATTTTTGTGATTAGGTTCCAGGTGGATTTACAGTGTGGCAGCAGCATAAAGCCTCGAGCTGATGTGGCATTCCATTTCAACCCCCGCTTCAAAAGGTCTGGCTGCATTGTTTGCAACACACTGGAGAGGGAGAAGTGGGGCTGGGAGGAGATCACTTATGAGATGCCCTTTGGAAAAGGAAAGTCATTTGAGATTGTCATCATGATTTTAAAGGATAAATTCCAGGTGAGTCTGGGTTGTTTCTTCATCTGCAGCCATTTTCAGGCCAATAAAGTAGAGGTATTTTGTATAATTGAAATAAATATTGGAGGTCTAGGTGTCTCTGTTACCTAAAAGTTTAGTTTAACCTCTGTTACAGAAAAGTTTAGAGCTTTTCTTTAAAGAGGTGCTAAATAAATCAGACCTTTAATTTTGTATTTCTTCCCTCCACATTGGATGAGTAGGCGAGGAACTCCCTGCCATAACTAATGGCTACTCCACCCTTCCCTCTGTATGTGCAAAGGGCTAATCTTGGAATAAACCTGTTCTGTGGCTAATGTAGGACAGTCCTCTTGGAGGGAACGTTTGAGGTGTATTTGTCTTGCTCTGTTTAGACTGCAATAATAGATTCTATTACATTGATAATACCACATTGGTAAATGACCAGGTGTTAGAAACAAAGGTGTGAAGTGCAAATTTTAGTGTAGGTAAATGAACCTCCCTCATAGTGATGGAAAGAGAGACTGAATCCTGGATGAGCTGAACTTAGTCGATCTGATACTTCTAGGACACTCCTGGGAGTGTTTTGTACCAAATTGTTTCTGTACCAAACCAGTGTAAACCAGAGATGTGTGCATACAGTTTGATACATGGCTGGTGTAATGTATTTTTCATACAGTTTTTCTGTTTGGTTTTCTGTCTCTTTAGGTGACTGTAAACAAAAAGCACTTGCTGCTCTACAACCACAGAATTAGCCTTGAAAAAATAGATACTCTTGGAATATATGGCAAAGTGCAGATTAAAACCATTGAGTTTGTTTCTAAGGTAAGTTGTATAGATAGCTGACTTGTTTGATTCATTTCCTCTGTCCTGCTAAACTGCATAGTGGGATTTAGGGTGAAGAGGAAGGAGAAGCAGCTGCACAGTCCAGCATTAGTGAGGAGATTTTGGTTTCCCCACATTTCAGCATGTGACTGTCAGGAGGATTTGTGTCTTCCTGTTTTAGTCTTGCAGTAAAGGGCAAGAATGTGACAAAAGTTTACAGCTTACCAAGTTAACAGGACAGATGGTATAAGAATTTATTGGATACTTAGTCTGTGAGTGGATTGGACTTTTCAAATATTGCAAGGGCTTCAGAATGAACTCTTGAGTATTCAGTGCTTCTAAGGGACAAGTGTAGCCATGGCTGTAACTTGGCTGTTTGGCTTTGAAATGTCAAGATCAGCCACAGTTGGAACTCCTTGTGCACATAGCCTTGTTTTTTCTGCTTAACTGACTGATTTGTTGACTGGAGTCAGAAGTGTACATTTATGGGGATGAGAAGAGGTATTCTTTCTCAGACTTTGTAGTGGACCAAACTGCTCTGAATTCGAAGTGAAGACTGTGCTGAGCCTCCTCTCTGCTGCTGATGGTAAACTAACAGGGAGTTTTTACCTGTGGAGAAGGAGAGATCCTTTTGTTCTGAAGGAGTTAGATTTTTAGAACAGAAACTGAAGGTGATACATTCCAGATAGTTAAGGAAGGTGAATGCCTTTTCCTTTTTCTGCCACTCACTAAAGTAGCCTACCCACTCCTGTGAGATACTCTGGGTCTCTTTGGCACTAACTTCACTACGTTGTGGGTGAAGCTTTTGGCTCTTGCTGCCAAATACCAGGTCTAACTCAGGTCAGCAGACTAGTAATTGTTTTGGTATGCAGCGAAGCTGAGCATAATGAAGTCTAAGCTTTAAACATAGGTCTGCTATGTTTAAAGATCATTTGCAAAGCTGGTAAATAGATCTTCATGGGTCCCATCACTTGGCCTTGGGCATGTTACCAGAATAATATTCCTGCAAAAGCTGTCTGCGTCCTAATCTTGGAGGACTGACTCCAAGAAGAGCTTGAGGGCAAGCAGGTGCTGTAGCTTGGTTTCTGACCCAAACACAAAACATACACTTAGTTTAATCTGTGCCTGCTGATGCTGTATGCTTTGTGGAAGAAAGGAGTGGAGAAAGGTGATTCTTTCCTTTTAGTCTTTGCTTCTAATATACTTCTCTGAGGAGGAAGTTGTAGGTTTGTATTGAAATAAACAACCTGAAGACACAATCTACTAGGGCTAATCTGGAACTGTCTCTGCTATGGCCATGTTGCTCATTTGCCCTTCATGAGAAGGGACAGTGATGTAGAGGGGCTGCTTAGAATCCCAAGAACCCTGCTGTATGGACTTGCCACACTGGTATTTCTGCCCCGGTGAGGAAAACTCTGTGGGTACCCTGAGATGCTGAGGGTTTGACAGTGCTCTGACTGTTAAGTAAAGATTCAAATTGTAATGAGGTGATCTTCAGAAACCTTGATTTGGCTTCAGCAGTTGATCTTCAGAACTTTCTGTAGTTTGTAGGGGTTTGGCTATCTTTTTCATTAACATAGCCCTAGATTTCCATCTTAACAGTTCACCATTCAAAGCATGATGATCCTTACATTGTTCTAAACCAACTTTATGCTAAGTTATATGATGTTAGCAATGACACCTAAATATCTCTCTTTCTGCAGTCTTTACAAGGCTCTCAGCCATCGTCTCTAGGAGTAACAAAGATAAGCACAGCAAATGTACGTATGTTGTAAAAGGTTGAATTAATCTCCCTGTTGTCTGATAAGCTAGATAATGTTCTTTTCTTCTCTTGTAGGGGGAAATGCCAAATGGTTCACAATTGGTAAGTGTTTCCTGTAGATTCCTGGCAAATGTAGAATAAAAAACAATCAAAAATACTTCAGTTATTTGTGAAAAGACATGCACAAAAGACAAGAAGAAAGGAATTGAAAGTCAACTGGAGAAAGATCATCAGTGAGGTTTTGTAGAGGGTTATCCTCTTCTCTGCTGCAAGTACAAATGAGGCTATTGTTAAATAATTCAGAAAACCCAAAATATAAACACAGCATCCACAACCATAAACAAATTAAAATGAAGTATCTGAAGTTTTAAAGGACCAAGTATTTTTTTTTCAAATAGGCATACTTTGTTTTCTCTGCCTTAGGGAATACCTGCAAAGCAGAAGTATTCTGCAATCATATTATATTAACATGTGTGGAACCTGTCTGCCACATCTTCCTCTTGCTGACAGATCTCTGTGTGCACTTCAGGCAGCTGGATGCAAGCGTTTCACCTTAGGGGTGGAACTTGTACCCACCTAACATGGAGTATAGATAGAATGAGTGCTCATCTTTTTACAAACGCCTGTGCAGGTGGACTGTATCCACACTGGAGCAAGGAGCACACTCAAACTGAAAAGGGGTTGAAGCCAGAAATATATACAGATAGAATTTGTGGAGAAAGTGAAGTTGCAGTGAGTGCCATAATTTTAGATGCTTTGTCACTTGACAGCCTGCTTTCTCCAATCTTTTTTCAAAACCAAGTAACACACAATATTGTAATTTGCAAGTGGTGGACTTCAACCAAAATAATAATAATAATAATAATAATAATAATAATAATAATAATAATAATAATAATAAAGTGAAGTGCTTCTCCATTCCCTTCTTTTCCCTGGTAAAAATAACTGCTAACACAATGAAACAGAAAAGACAAATAAAATACTTTCACCACCTATCATTGTGAGCTGCTGCCAGGAGAACAGAACACTTAGTGACTCTACTTCTAGTACTTATGTGACCATGGGACAGGAACACACCTTAGCATGTGTTACTCTTTAAAGCAAAACTGATATTTCCAGAGATGAGAAGTCAGGTATAAGTCTGAATAATTATGTGATATGAATTTATACTGTTACAGGGAGTTTCGTGTTTACTTTTTTCTTTTTTTTTTCTTTCCCCTTCTTCCCCTCCTTCCTCAATTAGTGGTGGCAGGCGTAAATAATGTTTGTTTTGAACCCAAGGTAGTAGTCTGAATTAAAACCCAATACATTGATGTATTTATCTCTGTAACTTTTCTGCGGTACTGTTATGATCCTGCAATATGCTATAGGAATAACTTTAGCTGTAAAAGTGCAGATTTGCAATCGTAGGCCAAAATTTCATCATGCCATAGTAAAGCTGAGCTTGTATAAAAAAAAGCAAAAGAAGTAAGTCACAGTCAAGATTTTTACTGGGGGTGTCCTTCCAGGGTGTTCCTTACATTGGGAAACTCGATACTGCACTTCGTCCAGGATGCACAATTGCCATTAAAGGAGAAGTGAATAAAAACTCAAAGAGGTATGTGTTTCTGATGTTTTTTTTTTCTGTTATTTAACTGAGGTGCTCTTGAGAATGAGTAGGCCTTTCCATTGCCTTTGTATATCCTTACTTGCAATTTAGCATCTGGAATCACCTGAAACTACAGTGCAGTTTCCTCAGGAACTAGCAGGATTACCGCTTTAGAGAGGACTTAAAAGAGCAGCTCCATTGTGAAAAGTGAAGGTAAAACCTGAGTGTCTTACCTACTAAACCTGTGTCATTCACAAATTTGTGTGTTTGTTCAGGGCTTCTCATTGTGCAGGAAGTGTGAGCAGATGTACTGTACAGAGACAGCTTTTATTCTAAAGAGATCCAAGAGTAAGGATCTGGCAGAAATAGGTGAAACATAAGTGAGGCGAGTTGCTGGTGTGCTCAAATGCTGCATGTTACAATATTTCTCTGACAAACCTGCATGAAGGTGCCTAACTGACAATAACTGAGTGATGAAAGTGATTAACTGAGTGATGAGGGTGAATACCTGAGTGATTAAAAAGGATGGAGCACCACTCCAAAAAGGAAAGGCTGAGACAATTTGGATTGTTCAGCCTGGGAAAAAAAATGCTTCAAGAAGAGCTAATTGTGGCTTTCCAGTACATGAAAGGTGCCTATAAGAAACATGGAGAGAGACTATTTAGAAGAGCAATGTAGTGACAGAAAAAGGGGAATGACTTCCAACTGAAAGAAAGTAGGTTTAGGTTAGATATGAGGAAGAAATTCATTACTGTGGGTAGTGAGGGTACTGAGACGTTGGAACGGTTCCCAGAGAAATTGTGGATGCCCCATGTTTGGCAGCGTTCAAGGCCAGGTTGAATGGAGCCCTAAGTAACCAGGTCTGGTGAAAAGTGTCCCTGCTCGTGGCAGGGAGGTGGAACAAGATGAGCTTTAAGGTCCCTCCCAACCCAGGGCATTCTGTGATTCCATGAAAGCTGATAGGGGAGTATGAGCAATAATTTTGATAGCAAACTAGGAATAAAGGGTTGCAAAGAACACATTTTCCAAACATTAAATAAAGCTCAGGGAGTAGGGGAGCATAACACAGTCAAAATGGAGCTGAGCAAGAGTCTGTGCTTCAGCATGCCCTTTACTTGAAGGCTAGTTTTGGCTCTGCAAAAACATGTCTAAAAATGAAGCAATTAATGAGAAATTAAAATTATGAGAAGCATGTTTTCACATTGTGTGTATGTATTGCACTCCCCCTTCCTCAGGGCACTTTTCTTCCCTGCAGTTGAACAGCATTCAGAGTTCATACTGGAATCCAAGGTCTGGAATCCTTATCCACAAAGTTTGGATGGATTTCAGATTGAATAGGATAATTAATACTTAGAGAATAGCATTTCTTTTCCTTCTTTTAGATTGAAAAGTTTATTGGCACTTTTCAATTGCTGAATGTGCTCAGATAGGTGTAAGCATGAAGAGGCTTTTGGCTGTTAAAGCATGCAGGTTGTCTGCTGTTTATGTTTTTAAACCTATATATTTATACAGAGTTTGTAAGTTATTTCATATCTTTTGCTTAGTTCACACAGCTTTAGATGTTTCTTTTTCTTGGTGAAAAAGAGAACTTCACAGCTTGGAAGTGTTGCAGTATTTCCTATCTGGACTGAATAATTCTCAAAAGAAGGCAACAGTCTGACAGCTGGAGCTAATTTGGGTGGGGAGGAAATTTTTTTTTTCTTCAAACGCAGTAAGGTCTTTGCCACAGGTTGAAGCATTTATTTGTATTTGAATGACTGTTCTCTCTGATCACCCTTTTCCAGAGCTCCCCTTTAGGAACCCTGTTAAGTGGGCACGTCTGAGATGGCAGAGTATTCACTCAGCCTGGGCAGAGCTTTGCTGCCTACAAAATAATGTTTTTGTATGCATGGCATCCCAGCAGTCTTAAATGTATGGAGAGAATTCCTAAACTTTTCCTTAGAGTCCATCCAGTTTGTTGGCAAAAAGAATGTGATGTCTTTAGGTAAAACAAAGGTTCCCACTCTCCATTGCCTGAGTGAAAGAGGTGGGGAAGCAGGCAGCTCTGTGTGTTCCTGTGAGAATGCTGCTTCCTACTGCAGTAGGGGAGCTGCTCTTGGCTCAATAGCTTCTTGCTGAGACATGTACAGAAAGCTGTGAGTGATGTAGTGGATCTAGCAGGGTCATGTCCTACATTTGCTGCCTCCAGCAAAGGTTTCTGTGTAAAGGAGACGAGTGCATGCTGGCTGGCTGCCTGCTTGCTTCTTTAGGTGAATCACAGCCCTGGCTCCCAAACAGCCTAAGTATTGTCTAAGGACTTGGTAAATGGCATTGGCTGCTGTTGTCATGTCTGTAAACCCTTGGTGTAGTAAACTTAAAAAAATATCTTACAGCTTTGCAGTCAATCTGAGACCAAGTGACTCAAAGGACATTGCTTTACATCTGAATCCCCGAATGAAAAATAAAGTTTTTGTAAGGAATTCCTACCTTCATGACAGCTGGGGAGAAGAAGAAAAGGAAGTTGCTAACTTCCCTTTCAGTCCAGGGATGTACTTTGAGGTAAGATTAATTGAAACAGCATCAAACTGAAAAAATCTGCCAAGCGGATTAACATTAGTGCTTAAATGTCCTATTACTAATACAGATTTAAGTAAAACTGCTATTCCTGCATTTCATGTCTTGAAAATACTTAGGATTAAATGAGACCATAGACAGCAGAGATTTGTCTTTATTTAGTAACAGTTTTCTTTTAAGTAGTAGCAAAAATTCAACCTGTGCTAAGAGCAAATTTAAATTAAATTGAGTTGGGACTTGATGATTCTTATGGGTCCCTTGCAATTTAAGTTATTCTATGATTCTGTGAATTTTATTGATGCCCTGCTTTTGTTTTTAAATGTTGCTTTTGCATGAAACATTCTCTGTAACAGAAACATGTCTAGCCCAAATCTTTGCTAGGTCATCAGATTTTACCTGAGCTTAAATCTTAACTGTTTCTCTTCTTGCTTTCCAGCTGATTATTTTCTGTGATGCCTACCAGTTCAAAGTTGCTGTCAATGGTGTTCACACTCTGGAGTACAAGCATCGTTTTAAACAACTTGAAAAGATCAACATAGTGGAAGTTGTGGGAGATGTTCACTTGTTGGATGTGAAGAGCTGGTAGTTCTTTTCACTCAGTACTAAAATAATTTAACCTCTTCTAATGACAGTGCCTCCTTGTCAAGTACAAACAGGTGCTGACTCATGCTGAGCCTGCCTTTAATCTATCTAGGCTTTGCATTTGCCACTGAGTTAGGCAAGTACCAGAAATGCTAACTGCAAATTTAAATCTTTGTCTAGTCTCCAGTTTCCTGGCAAGCTGTTAGTGTTTGCTCAGATGAATCTCCTGCATTACTGAACCTAGCAATATGAAAATGCTGCATCATACATTTGCACTCTGTATGTTATGTTTAACTACCATTTAGCATTCCTTGACACCATACATTCAATATTGTAAAGCAGAAAGGAGACTGAAATGGAATCCAAAGATAGTTATCCACCTCAAAAGGGATGTTTGTAATTTATTTAATGTAGAACTGTGGATTATAATTTTATATATCTTAATTTATGTTAGACCAATAACCTTCACAGTGATGCTGGATTAAGCAAACAGTTGACCCCTTATTTCTGGCAAAAGGGAGGAAGTTTGATCTTACCTCTTAGCCTGCTGCTGCAATAGCATCTTCTCTGACATCTATGGTTATGTCACCTCCTGCTTACAAGGGCCCAAGATTTCTAGCTTTTAGTTTTCCAAAGTGAAACACAGGAAAGGGATTTAGCTGGTTTCAATTACATGAACTTTGCAAAGCTTGTTTGATCTGAAGTGGCTTCTAACTAGGTAAGAATCCTTGGGGTCTGAAGTAAGATGTTTGTGGGTTTCATTTTTAGAATATGTCTGAATCCAGACAGTCCAGGTAGTTTCAGCTGAGATGGCACTTGACTACTCAGCAGTGGACTAGAAAATGAATCCTTTTTCAGTCTGATATTAAAATACTATCTCTGTGAAATAAACTGTTCCTATTCAGTTTTCCATATAAATGTCAGTCTTTTTATATCCTTTTTAAAAATAAGTTGCTGTTGGTTGTTAATACATGCCTGAAGGATGTCCCTGTATGTCTTAAGACTGCTAATACTGAAGCAATTTCAAGAATAAGATGTACACTAAAAGACTTTAAATGAGCAAATTTAAATGTATAAAAAGCATCAATAAAAACATATGTGAACTCTGCTTTTCTCCAAGTGTAGCTAAGTAGCTATGATCCCTTTTTGGTTTATTATCTTGTTCTTGTCTTACCAATATCTCTAAGTTGGCAAAGTGACCCTGACCGGAGAACCATTTCCACATCAAGGAATTAGTAATGCACAGAGCAGTTACCCTCAGCAGGTGCTGGGGTGGCCTTCAGGAAAGTGTGCTGCTGTGCTGTACAGATCCCTTGGCTGCAGGATAAACCCAATGGACCAGGGGCACTGCTAGGCAGCTCTTCATGGCAGTAACACCACTTGTGTGTCCTTGCCTTTAGCTAAGAGTTCAGCAGATGTTCTCAGGGGAATGTCCTTTTTGTTTGACAGCAGACACAAGTAACAGTTTTAAGAAAATCCTGTAAGAGCTTGATGTGGTAATCTTTCCACATATGGGATCTACATGGCATGCTGCACCCTGGACAAAGGCTCATTCCCAGCACCCAATGGGATGTAACATTATCCTCTGTATAGTGTCAGTTCTACCCTGTGGCATTTTAAACCCTATTTTACAGAGTCTGAGTGTCTTTCTTAGTACCAGTTTAATGAACCAGCACCTCATGGTGCAAAACAAGTAGTAATTTTTTGGGTAAATCCATTATCATAGCAAGCAATTTATTCTTGAACTTCAGCTAATCAGTAGCAGTGCTTAAAGACTGTAAAACAGATTTAGTTTCTACATGAATCATAGTTTCTTGGAACTTCTTTTTCAGTATCTTCAGTGCGGAGACTTTTTACTTCCCTACAGCTGACAGAAAAAAAACCAGATTTTCAGGATTGCAGTGCATTGGTCCAGTGAGGACCATGCTTGGAGCACGACAGCCACTCCACTGGGACAGTAACTGTATGGCCTGAGCACAGTGGAATTCAGAGTCTCACATCTTGTCATTCAGGATTTGTTTATAGCCTGTGCCAGTTCCCACTGTTAAGAAAAGAGCAGTTAAGGAAAAGTCATAAGAAAAGTCCCCAGTCCATCCAGAAATTATAAAGCCAGATTCTTAAAATATTTTATTTAAAAGTTAAAATCTTGTCTCTGATAAAAACTGTCATGACTGTTTGCCTATAACACCTGAATGTGTAAAGCTAACACAATTCAGACAAAATTTGAAAATGAAGGGCTTAAACTTAGAAGTAGCTTTGGAGTGGTTCTCCCAAAATGACTTCCAGTTGTTGAATTGTCTTCTGACATTGCTGTTCAACTTCTTCACATTCATCTAGAAAAAGAAATTGAGCAGGAATTAAGTAGGACAGTGATTACAAGGCTACCTGAGGAATGCTTCAAGGAAGGTTTCACCATCAAGGTTAGAACTATCCTCAAACACCATATATGAAATTATTCAGAAATATTTTGTCACTGAACTATGCACACTTTTTCTATTAACAGTGATCTAAAACGTGCACATGGGGAGATGTGCAAAGGCTACAACACTGAAGAAGCCACCATAATTTAACTGAACTTCATGAGTGTGTTTGACATAATCCATTTTAGTTTGCATTTTGCACAGTATAAGCTACCATATACAAATTCGTAAGTTTTATAGCAGTTATTACAATGAGCCTTTCTGAATGTTTGAAATGAGTCACCCTTCCCTAACACCAGTTTAGAGCATTACCTTCCATAAGCTCAGCTAAGAATGGAATAGATTCTGGTAGCAGGACCAGGTAGTTCTCCTTCAGTTTTTGTGCAACTTCTATCAAAGCAAGCAGGGCAGCAAATCGGACCTAAACCAAAACAAGTACGTAAGGAAACAAACATTACAGTACAGTTCCCTGTTCTCCCCCACCCCTACCTTCCTTCCATTCACTGTAAGGTTATAATCTTTCATAACTGAAGGGAGCTAGTTTTAAGGTAATTTAAATACTAACATCTGGGTTAACATAATGGCAAATAAAAAACAGGTTGTAAGAAGCAGTAATGTTGCTGGAAGTTATTTGGTGATATGGACTTTTAACTTCCTGTCACAATGCCACTTCCAGTCTATCAGGGCTTAGCTCAGCACTGTGAAAAAGCAAGTACACTCCCTTGCTATCTGTAACCTGTCAATAGGAGAGTCTTAACAAAACTATAAACAGGTCTGAAAGCTGATAACTGTCTTCCCATTACCCCTCTAAAGTGCCCCTGTCTTTGTACACAAACAATTATCTCTTATTCCAACAGATTCCAAATCTTCAAAAAGCCCAAACCCCACAGTATGAAAGACATGGAATATTAATTGCTTACAGCAAGAGCAGAAGAGCAAGGTGCACCCATCTCCACAACTTGGGAGTACTGTGGTACAGCACCAGTACTTTACTTTAGGCTACTATTTCAGCAATGACTTGGTTAATTCACTTCTGATTTTGGGAGTACTGTTCCCACTTTCTAGCATGACAAAGAAAAGCAGTTCAAATTCTGATGGCTCCCAACCTTAGGAGAACTGTGCCTTGTCTTCAGCAGAATCTGGTAGTTCAGTGGTTTCCAAAGAGAATCATCTGCCATTGCCACTGAAAACTGAGCTATGCAGGGTATCAGGTGTGCTGTCACTCTTTCCTGGAACTTCTCATCTCCTCCAAGCACATTTTCTAGCTGTGGAAGTAAAACACATCCAGGCTCAGATAAACCCAGCCAAAAACATTTCTAGCTTTGGCTTTAGGTACTCAAGAATTAAGTCAAAGCTCATCAGTGGGAGTGCACTGGTCTGCAAGAGCTCAATAAACATTCATTAACCTTACAGAATGAAGACATTTAAAAAAAGGATACAAAACGTCAGTAATTCAGAGCCTTAGGCAATGAAATCAATACTGTCTATGGCCCAAAAATGATGAACTAATCTCTCCCTTTTTGGTAAGAGGGAGGACTGACACCTGTTTTTTTGGTTTTTTTTTTTTGGGGTTTTTTTTTTTTTTTTTTTTTTTTTTTTTTTTTTTTTTTTTGTAAACTGAAAAAATCAGCTATGAATTGTTTCTATGTATTTGTCAATACCTGATCAACCAGAGGCTGCATCAAGGTTTCTGCTCTTTCTTTACTCAAGAACTTCTGGGTGTCAAACAGGAAAAGCTTGTGCAGACAGTCCATGGTGAACTGCAACAGTAGACAGCTCTTTTCTGTGTTATTGTCTGAGTCAAAGAAAGCTTCATCTACACACGAGCCAAGGAGAAGAAAAAAGTATCATCAATGATAGGAACACACAAAACTTCCCACAAAACTGCAGGACAGAAACATTGCTAGTCTGTCAATGTAGCTGAGGGATGTACTACACAGCAATTATGTACTCAAAACTCAGAACAATAAAGTGGATGTGATACATTATCTGCCTTTGAGCTACTGCCTCAGCAAGTCTGCTACTGATGGAAATAAAAGAGAATAGCCACTGGCTACAGGAGAAGTGCTTGGCCATACCTGTGGATATGGAGCATTTCTTCAGGTCATTACAACTGGGATGGGCAAAATTTCCCACAGAAAATAGTAACACCTATTTTCGCCCAAGAAAGCAGAGGAGTCTAGATACACCGGGCAGCATATAAGAGAAGTTAATGAATAAAAAAGAAAAAAAGTAAAAAGAGAAACCCTCTTTCTACACAATTTCATACTCAGGGAACTCACTGGGGCTGACACAGCAAATTTTCATGTGATCTCAACATTGTAATAGCAGCCCCATGCCCATGGATGAAAATTCCATCAGATAAAGATATCTTATTTACTAGGGGAAGAAAAAAGAGAGAAATTAATTATGTGTGCTGTGAAATAAATCCCGTAAGACTTAAATGTCTACAATTAAAATTAGCCTCTCAGCAATCAAGACTCTCTGTAGCCAGTAACTGACAACTTACCAGTTTTAGAAATGTTGACCTGGTTCAGTGTCTCAGCAAATGGCTTCACTAAATGACCAGCGAAGAGGGTGAAGAGCCCCTTGAGCTTGTCTGCAATGCAGTCTGCTATTCGGTGGAATGTCAGCAGCCTGTCTCTTAGGGTAGCCTCTGTTTTGGACCAATCAAAGAGCTGGAAGTGAAAGGCAGATTAGCTGTTTCTTGTGTCTGTGCACAGGAAAACACAAACATGCTGATGCAAATGAATTATGTTTAGACTTCTTACCTTGAAGAAGAGGGGCCTGAAAGAAGTCTCAGAAAGTTTCATAACCATGCTGATTAGACAGTCAATAATGTAAGCCTCTATTTTACCAACTTCCTCTAAATCATCCTAGAAAAATCAGAGAACATAATTCTGAGTTTGAAATGTAAGAATTTGAAGCTTTCAAAGCACATTTTATTTTTGTCTATTTCAGACTAAATACTTAACTACCATATTTTCCACCATAAAACTAATTTGGTACAGAGTATCTGACACACAGAATTTCAGAGCACTTGTACAATGGAATCTACTAATTTTTTCTTAAACAAGAGATGGAATTGGCATGTAGAGAGGTGCAGCTGCTGCTCACCCTCCCAATCAAGCTACCTCGGCATGCTCTGTTCGGAAGTCCAAGACTTTCATGAAAAATGCTGTCAGTTCAGTCTGGTGGGAGATCAGGTGCTCCTTCTCCATACCAGCAATGTGCTCCTTCAAAATGTTCATAAGGGGACCCAGGCAATTCTGCCAAAACAAAAGCAAAGCAATGCAAAGGCAACTATGATATTGACTGTAACTGAAAAATGTAACTAGGGAATTGGATTTATGTACTTTATGCATTTACTCATTGAAATACTGTTGATAAAATAAATACTCTTGGGGGCTTAAGCAGTAGGATTCCTGAAAAGCATTTTGTCTACCCTCTGCCATACTGGAGAAAATTCTGGCTCACCCATGCTCCTAGCACATAAATGAAGTCCTTTATGAATGGGATGATCTCCCAAGCATCCATCGTCTGACATGCAAAGGACATTAAATTGCTGGATCTCTTCCAGATCTACCACCTTTCCTGAATCACTGCAGCAGTACAGAACACCCCAGAGATCATAACATAAAGACTGTGGCAGATTTGGCTGGGATGGAGTTAGAACATCTTTAGAACAGCTCACATGGTGCTGTGCTTTAGATCTGTGACCAGAACAGTGCTGCTCACACAGCAGTGTTTTAGCTATTGCTGGACAGTTCTTGTGAGACTTCTTTGTTTCTCACTCTTCAGCCACAGCAAGCAGGCTGGTGGTGGCCAAAGAGCTGGGAGGGGACACAGCTGAACTAAATGTTGGCCTGCTTGTTTCTTTTTTTCTTCTTTATCACAGTACTGAAGGATGAAGAAAGCTCTTACCTTGCGGGTATGCAGCACTTCACTGTAACACTTGGTGACTGCAGGCAGGAGTATGCGGGGAGCCAGCCTCGTCGCCAGGATGGTTTTCAGCGCTGCTACACGGATACTTATCTGGGAAGTAGGACCAAACTCGGCCACAATCTTTTCCAAGCGGACAACCTGTGAGGAATTCCAACACAAGTCAGGCCTCCTTAAGAACTTATTTTCCAGGTGGGGCACACAGCAAAATTCCTGTCTGACATTTGAAGCAGACAACTTAGTAGTTGTCTGCTTCAAATGTCAGACAGGAATTTTGCTGTGTGCCCCACCTGGAACACCACAGATTAAGCTGTCTGTGTATAAAGCCTCACTGTCTTCTGAAGACAAACACTGAAAAATGCCCATGTCAGCAGCAGAGGGTTAGAATGACTCCAACAAAAGTGCCAGATACACGTTTGAGGAGACTGAATATTACAGAATGATCTTTCATGATCCATCTCCCTTTTCAAAGAGGCAAAATACAAGCTATCTGTGGGAGAAGGAGATGCTCTTAGGTACTGTACCTCAGTTATCTGCTTAAGAAAGTCAGTAGAAGAGTAGTATGTTGAGAGCTTTCACACAGCTGGCACACACTCTCCTACTTCAGTTTCAGAGAAAATAATGTAATCTCTACAGTTTCTTCTGGGATCTGGGCAGGCCCTGTCCCCCCATTACACACCTCTAGCAGTCACAGAGCTCACCTGCAACAAGCACTCCAGAAGGTAAGGACTAAGGAAGTGTGGCAGTGTTTCTGCAACCTTTAGCAAGGCAGTGATGGCACTCAGCAGGTAAATCTCATTGGAGACCAGCTCCTTCTTACTTTTTAATGTCTTCAAGAGTGCTGGCATCAGCCTGTGAAAAACCACACATAAACAGAGAAAGGTGAAGTAACTGACCATTTGGAGGTACGTTTCCAATCAAATAAATCCATCTACTAAGTCTGCAGGGACAATTTGCACAAGGATTTTTTCATGCACATTTGAGAAAGCTCAGTATTCTGGGCTCATTGCCATATTTTATTTTGAAGCTAATGAAGGATATTAGATTTAGAATCACAGAATGGTTTGGTCAGAAGGAATCTTTAAAGATCATCTAGATCAACACCTTTCACTCTATCAGGTTACTCAAAGCCCTATCTTTAGTTTAAAGATTTAATGGCAATAAGAGACTTGTATTTTTAAAGAAATAAAACAGTCTTACAAGGAACAAGTTAGATACTTGGATTCTTCTTGGATAGGGAGAATAAAATAATGTAGCATTACAGTTTTCAACTGTACTTGTTCTCATGTTTTTAAATGCAATCTGTTCTACAGAAAAAATACAGATTATGGTCTGGTTTTTCTAAAGCCATAAAGGTTGTCTCTCTAGTGACAGCAGCAGACTCCATAAGGAACTCTACTGTGCATTACAGAAGTCTTGCAATGTTCCCCACTAGTTTCTTAGTTCTATGACCACGAAGCACCTTCAAGCACTAGAAATACTTTTAACCTTGTCTGCACAAAACACACACAGGGGCAGACTGCCTTCATCAGCATTCCTTCAGTAATGCATTTTGGCATAACTAACTCCTGTTAAGAAGAACCCAACAGTACCTTGGAAGATGAGGTATTGCTTGGGCTTTCAGTGTACAGGTGACCTCAGCTATACAGAGCAAAGCACTTCCCATCACATTTTTTTCCTCCTTCTCTGCAGAAATGAGATCAATGGCTGTTTTCAGAACAGGAACAAATGGCGCTGGATTTTCTGTGCCAAAACCTTTGCAGAGCAGCTTGAGGCTGAACAAAGCAGTCTGCCTGTTGATGGCTTGCTCCTCCTCTTCCTCCTTTCTTTTGCACTTGACAATGGCAATGAGCTCAGGAACCAGTTCTAAGAGCTGCAGGATCTGAGAGGACAGGAGAACACACACATCAGACATTGAGTTAGAAACTCAGGACCTGCAAGGCAGCTGTGGGCAGGCAGTCTTTGTGTCATTGCTCAAGAGCCCTTGCCTGGCTTGGCACTGGTACTTTCTATCTTTACATGGAGTCAAGCACTTGCACATCAATCTCCCTCCAGAGAAACCCTCCCCTTTTGCTAAAGGAACTGGGTTTAACCCCTTTGCCTCACCTGGCTCTTCTGCCACTTGGTGCGCTGCTGCACCTTGTTGTTCAGGAGGTCCATGGCCTTGCGCCTCACCGACGGCAGCTGATTCCTCATCAGTCCCCCAATTACAGGGATGAAGGTTTCTGTTGGCAGTAAGGCATTGACCTACAAGAAAACAAACAAAACAACACCATAAATGCTTTTGCATGCACTGTGACATGGCAGCCTCCTGAGAAGACTCTCTTCAACTTCCCTCATGGGTTTCAAGATCAGCAAAGCGAGGACAAGCCAGCAATGCTGTATCTGAGGCATGCAAAACAACAAAGCAGGGTCCTGCCAGTCTGCGTTCATTGGCTGCTAAGCAGCCATTATCCACCAGCTCTGAGATTTCCTCCGTAAGTCTTTCTGTCTGCTCTCATGAGCTATCCCTCTTTACCCAAAATAATTATGCTTTACAGGTTAAAAAAAAAAATTCCAAGCTGTAAAAAGATCTATGTTCTCACTTATCCAACAAGACAGCCACTCAAATTCTACAAATAGATTTCTAATCAGAAAAAAATAGTAAAATGAAAAGCGAAAGGATTTAATTTCATGCAGAAATATACAACAGCATTAGCTAAACCATTTTATGAGTTAATAGTGAGAAATGCTGCCAAGAGCCACTTTTCTCCACCAAACATAGTGGAATGACTGCTTACAACCAGTAGAGTATTAAACTAAAGGAAACAAGCATTCCTGAGTTTTGTTCTGCTTGTCCTAAGAAGCTGTTAGCTGTAGTTATTCGAGTTGTTAGCTGAGTTTAAACACTGATGTACCAGGCTGCAGACCATCCAATGAAATATAGTACTAATGCAACAAGAAACCATTATAAAAAAAGTTTATAATCATATTAACAAGCAAAAGCAGCAATGTCCCAGTGCTGACATGGGGGCTAGTGAGACTTACTTTGTCCAGCATATCATAGCACTTGCTAAGCAGAACCCTCCAAAATTTGGCCGTTGGCTTGTCCACATTTCCTTCCACTGAAGATGCCACAGTGTTTATGTAGTGAAGAACTTCTTCTAACAGCCTAGACAGAAAGGAAGTAACTTTTAGCAAGTAACAAGGAGACTAAACAAGTCCATTGTTATTACTGGAAAGCATAAAATCTCACAAGACAACAGAAATACAAGGAAATTAAACAGAAAAATTTAAAAATGAGCATTCATGGGACACAGCATTTAAAATAAATCTTACACCCTTTTTCCCTTGGAACAAATGTAAAAGCTAGGCCTCTGCAAAAGAAACCCTCAGTCTCTTATCACTGGCTTCTACGGCACAATGGCTACAACTGTGGTCTTTGGTTACTGGTACTTACACCAATACAAAGGCACCCGTGAACTACAAAAACAGTAAAAATGATATTTTTTTTTTTCTACCAATAAATCAACATATTTTGGCAAAAATCTGCAGGTCCTTTAGTGATTCAGACATGAACAGCATGACAGTTATGGCCAAGCATGTAAATAACCTCTATCAAAAATACAGAAAAAGAGTGAACACTGGGTAGAGCAATCTTTCAGAAATAAAAAGCTCCACATTCTATTAAAAGAAAAAACCAAACCAAAACTAAGTAACTTGCCCATAATAAATACTGCTTGTTGCAGAGGACATGTAAAAAGCATGATTATAGTAAAAGATATTCTAATGGCATTACACTTAAAGATATTCCTGGGTTGCAGTAAAAGCTAAAAATAGGGGAAGGGCATATTTAAAGCATACCTCTGTTCCAACTCCTGCAGCTCTTCTGGTTCTCCATATTCAACTATCTGGTTTAAAAAGCAAGAATGAAAATATGAAACTTACCTCCCCTCATTCAACTAAAATGCCAGAATACACAAATTTGGGTTTTTTTTGAATCAAATGTCCACTAACATGATAATTATGAGTCCCTACATTTGTACTGAAGCCATCATTCTAGAAAGAAATCTGGGAACCTTGGGCAATGCAGTCACATTAGCAAATGTATTTCATGTTGGTGGATGATTTTCAGCTGAAAATCTGGGACTACCTGCTAGAGCCAGAGCCTGAAATTCATAACATTTTGTCTTTTCAATTAACAGCATGAATCCCACATGGAATTTGGAGTTACACAGGCTGTGAGTGAAATCCCAAGCTCCATAAAGCCAGTGGGAATACATTGGGACCAGAATTTCACTTGGTTACCTATGCATCAGTCACATAATTGGAGACTGTTTGGAAAAGCCTTATTAAAAACAAATAACATTACTGAGAGGTTTCAAAACTGTGCCAATAAAGGTGTCAGTACGATACACTGGTGAGTGCCCTCCCTCTGAATATAAAGTCATACTAAAAAGTAAATTACACCTCAGCTATTACATTATGGCACAATCACTTACTGTGATCAGTTTAGAAGCAAACTGCCATTATTACCTTTTTCACAAAACTCTGAGAGGACAGAAGTTGTGACATGAAGGAGACTGACAAGAATTTGAAATGTCGGAGTTGCTTGTCAGAGTGAGACTCCACATCAAAGAGCTGCCCATCCAGATTTTTCGGCTTTGTCTTACACGTTAACTTTTTTGTCCCAGGATCATCTGTTTGACGAAACAAATTTACATCCAAGAAAAAAAGAGAAATATTTCATTTCTGATCATAGAAGCAAAGTAAAATTACAGCTGTTCAAAGCCCCACCCAGCCTTGGCCTTGAACACTGACAGGGATGGGGCACCCACCACCTCCCTGAGAAACTTGTCCCACTGCTTCACCACTCTCAGAGTTAAAAGTTTCCTCCTCATATCTAGTCTGAATCTATCCTCTTTTAGTTTAAAACCACTACCTCATGTCTCTTATATTAGGAAGGTTTACATGCATTTGCTGTCTCTGTTTTGGTGGTTACCTTCTTTATTCTCTGGCAGCTCTGTCAGATACTGGATTATTTTCATCACGCTCTGGAACTGAGAACGTACATTAAATTCG
Source organism: Passer domesticus (assembly GCF_036417665.1). NCBI lineage: Eukaryota > Metazoa > Chordata > Aves > Passeriformes > Passeridae > Passer > Passer domesticus. The sequence goes on along the minus strand of NC_087476.1, from coordinate 69,533,018 downwards.
CAGCAGACAGAAATCCAAAATTCGGTGTCTGATTCCAGGACAGCATCCTGTTAATGGTTCAGGAAAAAAAGAAATATTTCAAGGATTAAGAAAGAACATTTCTATCAATACTAAAAAAAATACTTGAAAACGCCTCAGTGAGCTTGTGAAAATGCCATGCTGAGCTGGACACTTCCAGGATTAACACCAGTGGTAAAAGCAGCAAGCCCTTGGAGAGAACATAGCTCCAGAGAGTAAAGAGAGAGATTAAACTGCTGCAGCAAAGACCATCTTCTCACCAATCTTCCTTTAATAATTCTTTCTGTTTTCCCCATAAACTATGCTTTCACCTAACCTCAGGGCCTGCTTACACAAAAAATTAATAGGGTTTTCATCTTGGTCTGTAGAAAAAGACCAGTATCATGTTTCACAAACACAATTGAAGGAAAAAAACCCAACCTCATTACTATTGGAGCAATACAAAATTAGATTATCAGCTCTTCAGATCACGAATTGCTGTACAATATGATCTGATCTATTGTTCAGGCCCCAGGACATAACACTATTGAATGTACAGTACAAGTCATAGCCAACATCACCATCAGGTTCTGCTGTAGCACAAATCCAGAGCTCACTATCTTTTCCAGCACAAGCTGAGGCTTATTGAGAACCTTCCAAAAGGCAAGACCATGAACAAAAGAGATCAGGCTCTCAAGGAAAAAGCTGACCCCTCAGCCTGCTAACCTTGTCTGTGTTTGGTGTTGCTGTCACAGTTTTGGTCACGTACTGCTCAAAGAGCAGCACCAGGAGAACCCAGAGGAATTTGTCTCCTCCCACCGTAGTGATCAGCTGGGACAGGATGGGCAGGCGCCGGTGCTCCGGCACGTGGGGCAGGGCATCCACAAACACACGAATGATCTTGATCACCACCTCCTCCACGCTTCCCGAGGACTCTGACAAGTCACTGTCTTCAGCCTGTGCACAAACACAGCAGGTCAGGTTACTGTGGTGGGTACAAGGCCTTTCTTGCAACTTCAGAAAAGAAGAGAAAGCACCAAGTGCCAGATGACAGCATCGCCAAATGCACAACCTCAAGGAAAAGGCAAGTGTTCCCAAGTAAACTTTGCAATCATACTGCTCCTTTACAGTGTTAAAGGAAGATGCTTCAAATAAAATTTTAAAAAAGGAAAAAAAAAAGAAAAAAAGATAAAAGCTCTACTCAGCATCAGCTGAAACAAACAAGACATTTCCAAGAGAAAGCAAAGCCACATCCTTCAGAAAACTTTGCCTGAGTTAGGGTCTTAGATTCAAGGGCCTAGGAAAAAAAATATACATGGGCTACATGGTCTCAAGTAACACGTTATAGTCTCTTCCCACATGTAATAATCGTGTGCCACAAAAAATTTGTCACAGAAATTTGTGTGGGCTGCTTGGAAAGGGTTTAAAGATAAATATTAAAGAAACCAATTTGCTTCTCTTTTTGTATAACAGAGAACTGTAAGAGGATGAAAAATGTGTACACATAAAACTGAATATAATCTGGGAAATCCTCAACCCATTACTGAAGGTATTTTTTCCCCAATTCATTTTTACATTAGATTTATACATCATACTTCATGTTTAAATCTAAATATGATCAAGAATCAAGATTTCTTAGGTGCAAGTGAAATCTGACTGAAGAAAGTGTTGATTTGAAAAATGAGGATCTATTTTTGTTTTGGTTTATAGCCATTTATCTAAGAGGTCCAGAAAAAATCAAGAAAAGCCCCACAAACACCAGCAGGAAGAATAAAAGCACTTCCACTTCTTTCAGACCACATCTACTATTCCTATGATCATGACATATTATAGGACTAATAACCAGATTCTTCCTTCCAATGGTTCCTCTACTGAACTTGACTGCTATTTTTATGACTTAAAGCTTGAACATAAAGTTTGTTTCAGGTCCTCTCCACGTATAGTCATGGTAATTTCGGCTAAACCATTTATAAAGTGCAGAAACTCAAAAGACTGAAAAGAAGCAGCAGTCTGATGAACTTGGTCAGAGACAGAGGAGTCTGAATTACATTATATTACATACAATTTAATGTCTATCAAAATAATCCTAGAGTAGGTGACAACTTATTCTACCACCAATATTCTAAATAAAGTGACTTAATTAATAATCTTTCCAATAGGTAGACAAATATACCTGTATAAGAGCAGGAATAACCATCTGCACTGTCTTGTTAATTACTTGGAAAGTGTAGGTATCATCCAGACGCAGGACATGTGCTCCCATGAAGGTAAAAATGGGCATGATGTTGTGAAGAACTTTATCCTGGAAAAGAACAGATGAAATTAGTTCATGCTGCTGTGCATGTTGTATCTTAAGGCATTTCTCATTCCCACAAATGAAACTAGAGTCATATTAAAAAAACCCCAAAAACCAGAAGAGAATCATGATTATCTTTTAAAATCTCCCTAAATGAGTTTTAAATGCATATATTCCCTTAATGCTACTTACTGTGTGATTGGTAGAGTTCTAAACATTACTTAGAAACCAAGACACACATCTAAGCAAGTAATGAGACAGTGGAAATTGAGAGTTTAGTGTGATAAAACACCTTGTATCCTTCCACTCAGTGCCAGGTGAACACAAGTAAAACCAGCTATGAGGAAATCTGCAGAAGGACATATGTAGTTGTGGCAGAGATACCAGTGATTTTCCCACCCACCTTTTTTTTGCATCTGTAATATCCACAATCACACAGTGTAAACTAAACATGCTCATGTCGATTTTTGGCTTTTTGGGGGCCCAGACTGTAATCATAGTAACCAATTTTAAGAAGGCTGGATTAGAGGTGTCACCTAACTCAAAAGTTAGTTTCCTAGATTTTGCCAGGGCTTAGAGCAATAAATTATGGGCATATTTTTCATTTAGTTTTAGTGACTGGAAGAAGTGTTTTAGATTTTAAAAGTGAGATGAGATGAATACAAAATGTTTCCTTCTATTCTGACCTTGAAAATTTTTTAACAGCCAATATTAATGTAAAATAAATGCCTGGTTCTACAGCAGGTGATGGCAGTAAGATGGAAACAAAAACCTCAAACAATAAAACTACAAAATCCTCCAAAAATGTATCAAAAATATCACAGTTTTGTCTTTTGGAAAACACGGTACTTTTCTAAATCTGTGGAGAAAATATTGATGTGAATATAAAGATGAAAACTGAGTTTGATACCCCTGGATAATTTTTTTTGGTTTAGGGTTTCAAAGCAAAAGAATCTTAGAGCAGTGTACAGTCAAATTTCAGTCCATACAAGAAAAGGCCAGTTTCTCAGTCAATTAAAATCAGAGCAACCCAGCTTTATTATCAACTACAATTATTTTTCAGTGTTGTACAAGATATGAACTTGTAAGAATGCATGTGCTAACAGGCCAGGTGTTTTCCCTTTTTATATAAAAAAGCAGGAGAAAGAAGAAACAAGGCATGAGAACTCTGACCAGAGTGGAAAGGTCAGGCAGGGCTGGTGCCAGAAAGCTGCTTCCATTTCTACTGCACTCCACTGCGAGCCACAAATGGCTGGTGACCAAAGCACCAAGACAGAGGTTTGTTTTCAACTAAAATGGAATAGAAAGCCCTAAAAGAGCAGGGAACCTGCCCATTTTGCCTCTGGCTCCTTTTCAGGAAGTTTTTCCCCACAGAACAGATCAGTACGTTCTTCACTCTACCCAATATCTGGAAACCAAAGAGAAGAACCCATGCATAAATTCCAGGTGTTACTTACAGGAAATATTCCAGCAGCAGCACCAAGGAGCAGCAGAGCATGGTGGTGTGTCTGGGGCATTTTAGAAATCCTGATGCACCGAACTATCAGTTCCACATTGAATTTTTCTTTGTCCAGGATATCTGCAGGTAAAAATACTCACTGATTAACACATTAATGGTCAGCCATGTAGGAGCAAACAGTACACTCAAGCACTGTTTTCACTGTGCAAACCATACCTAATGCACCTACAAAAAACAATTAGGAAGGTAAACTTGTATACCCTCATAGAGAAATCTATCTCTCCTCAACAAAACAGTGTAGACTGAGGAAATAAAGCAAGTTGAGACCATTGTTTTAATGCTGAGCTGGTGAGAGAATTACCAAGAAACGAGTCTGGTGATTTTTACCTGCTGGGACCTTGCCACCATCTGATGACAATTTCTGACAGATGTTCAGCAGGCAGCTGAGGATCAGCTGCTTTGTATATTCCATATTTTCTTCTTTTGATGCCGCGCGTTCCAGACACCTATACATTCATGAAAAAAAAGAGACAGAAAAGTAAGTAACCAAACTGCATATTAAGACACAAATAAGAAACTGCAATTTTAATTCCACATAAATTCTAAACTGAGGCTTCCAAAAAGTCTTTGCCAAAAGCTTTGGCAAAGTTTCTTTGCCAAAAGTTTCTTTTTTGGTTTTCAAATGCATCAACTGGTCTAATCAAAGATACTTATCAAAGCACTGCCAAAAACTTAAGTACAACCTGGACTATAATTTCTAGTCTATGTACAAGCAAGTTATAAGGAAAGAAAGACAAACAATCTACATATAAATTTATCCTATGTCCCTGGATATAGGGCTGGCAGGAAAAACAGTTTCCTTAGGTGGACTAAGACTGTTCCACAATGTATTGGGAGGAATTGCAAAGCTTAGAGAATTATAATAGCTCTGCCAAAGACATGAATCCTGCCAATTATCCCAGTTTTAGGACAGGTGCCATCTTTCTTGGTAATCCCAAGCCCTCTGCCCAATGAAGTTTTCACACAAGAGAAGCTATGCATCAGGTAAAAATCTTAGTGTTTCAAAGGGAAAAAAATCATAACTCCCCATTCCCCTCCTCCTCCTCCTGACTGGCCTAAAAGAAGTTCAGTTGAAAAAGGCAAGCTAAGCTACAAGACATGGCAGCAAAGCAGAGACCCAGCAGCCCATACTTCCATGCTTAGGGTGTCTGCTGCAGCAGAGAGGCGTCCAGGCTCTGTTTACCTGCTCAGAAGGTTGAAAAGTGCAGGTACCAACACCTGCGGATGCCGAAGCTTCTTTTTATGCTGCAGTAACTCCAGAATAAGCATCACCCTCTGCCAGCCCAAGTGCCTTGTTTCTGCTGCCGATTCTGCATTCTGAGGCCTTCTAAAAAAGCAAGACAAAATATTATGGATTTTCAAAGGAAATGTTACAGTGCTTCAGGAAACACACACACTCCCCCAACTAAAAAAAGACATTTTTTCTTTTACATACATAGTATTGTATGTCCTTTACTGCTGCTCCCTGGAGGGGGGGCAGTGTGTGGGCTTTTGATTGAAGCAGCAACATATTTTAAACAAAAAACAACAACAAAAAAAACCTGAAAAAACCCTGAACTGGAAAAAACAAATGTTTCTTGGAAACACTTCTGGAAGTAGGGAGGAAAAAAAAAATCTGTTACCAAGTAACTGTGCAAATGATGATCTGCTTGCCATCCAGGAAACTTGCTTCTCTGGAACTACTAGTGGTTAACACACTGACTATGCAGCCAATGGGGGATGTGTGAGCGTGTGTGTTTGTAAACTGTGACAGGTACAGTTTACAGATGCATCAATCTAATAGGTGATGATTATTCAAAATGGTCAAGTGAAGGAAAATTATAAAAGCTATTCCAGGTCAAACCAGGAAAATTAACTCAGTATCCTGTTTCAATATGGCTGAAAGAATGTTTAAAGAAAGTGAATACAGTGAACAAAACAGTTCCTTATGAGAATGGAGAGAAGAAACAGGACAAAGATTTAAAAATTAGTGATTATATTACCACCTTATTGGAAACAAAATACTGTTTTTCAGTCAACTAATGAATATTTTGATGAACATCTGTTAGGTTTCAGCCAAGTGTATGTAATTTGTCCATGCATCTATATTTAAAACTAACCTTCCTATTAACAAAACTGAATCTTGTTCAACTGTGTCAAGATTCTACAATAGCAATTGTCAACATTAAATATACTGGATTTTTAATATATTTTTACTGTATTTCCATCAGCTCTCAAACAACGACACGAGTTGGTTTTTCCATGCCAAAAGCAGCTTGGATTTATTTTATGGTGAAAAGAAGAAGTGGTTGCTTGCATTTTCAGTACAAACTATGCAATGTATTAAGACAATACATTTGGTGTTTTCAAACTGCACAGATAGTACTTGTGGGTTTCTAGTTACTTTACCTCTGTTGCTGCATATTCTGCCTTCTAGTCTGTTGAACAGTGGCCAGACTATCGGTTTTCTCAGGAGGCTCCAGTTCTTTGACAATCTGCTCAGCACACACTGTAATCTGAAACAAAACAGTAACAATGCAAGCACCAATGAACAACTGAACAACATAACATGTTCGTGCCCTGACTTTTTTAAAAACACATCCTTTTCATGCACATATGGGTATATAATCCACATATTCCTGTCATATTCCAGAAAATGAAAATCAGTGCAGCAGAAAAGAAGTGACTTCTGCTGAATTCATTCACTTAGTGTAGTAAATGGCTGATAGGTGGCTATTAAAGAAACACCTTTTAAAAGCAGTAATTTTCAAATAATAAACAAAACAAATTTTGTCATAACAAAATTTTCATGCCATTAACCCTATTCTATTATTTGACAAAAAGCTTCCCATTCCTTTCCCACTATAAATGATATAAACAACAAGTGTTACCGAATGTAGGTGACACAAAATCACACTGCAATGGGTTTGAACATATTTCTGGAGGTTGTCACTTACCCCTTTAAACACACTGCTGATTGTCTGGGCACAAAGTGGGTTCTTACAGTTTAAGAGTAAGTCAAACAATACTTTTAGTAGCTTCTGTTGCACCATCCCATCTGACAGAGCTGCAAAGAATGGCTTAGTAATCTACAAAAGGGGGGAAAAAAAGAATGCAGAGAGGTTTACTTTAAAAGGGTAACAAAATTGCAAGGTCTTGAATTAATCTATGTTGGATTCTGTATGACATACCCTATCATGCAGCACTGCAAAAAACTGCATATTAACTACATACTTGTATATATCCAGGAATCTTAAAGAGGTAGACTACATACCTGTGAAATATCCAACAGACAAACTGATTTCTGAAATTTTTCCCAGAACTGACTGTTGTGGGGAACAAACTTGCTGTTGCCAGCCTTTGGGAAGTACATGCCAACACCTGGCCAATACAGGCCCGAATTTGTAGCTTCCTTCAAATTAAACTATTTCTCACCTACTGTATTTTGTTGACAATTTTTCCTCAGATGAAAAACATTAAGTAAAGCTCTTGCCTGACTGACAAAAACCTAAAACCTGCGGAACAGTAGTACCTGTACAGATACAGGAACTCATCTGTGAACAAATAAAGTATTGCTATTTTGTGCCTGTCAAAATGCAAAAAATAGAGCAAGCAGCAATATCTCCTTCTGGTAATTTTAAGAGTTCAAGTTTTGCGGCCTGTTTAGATGTTTCAAAGACACTATGGAGACACTGAAATCTTGTAGTAAAAAAAAAGACAGGTCGAAAGCTATGGACTCCTCCACACAGAAACAGCCCTTGTAAATCCCATCTCAAACACTGCTAGCTGCTTTAAGCATAAAAATAAATAAAAGGTATTTCATAAAGCCATACCTGCCCCAGTGCTGTGATCTGAAATGGTGGAATTTCTTCATATATTTTCTGGGCAGCATGCAGACTTTTGATAAATAAATCCAGACTGCGCTGATTCTTGCACAGGAGGGTTGCTGAATGTTCATTAAACTTTCCAAGGATTAGATGCAGGAGAATGACTTCATCTTTTAACATTGCCTCAGCTTTCTTAAAGACCTTCTCTAGCAAACGGTTTAGTGCAGGCAAGAGGTGAGAGAGAACCACCTGCAAATAGAGAAAACGCATAACAGAGGTTTTTATCCATTCTCAATTTAACAACTTTCCAGCAGCACAGCTTCATTTTACTGCAGCTTCCCCTCTCTTGGACCACACTGCACACAGTATTTTAGGCAAGAGCTGTTCAACTGGAAAAATACAAGGCATAACATGAGATTACCCCAAGTACCTGCTCATCTGTTCCTTGGCTATTCTCATTTGCAGAACAGTATTTCATAATTGCAAAGTACAGAAGTAAGGTAATTTTTCCACCCATTTATGACTGCTGTTTTCCACAAAACCCAAATGTGAATTAAAACCACTCACCCCCTCTATGCAGTTCACAATCTTTTCAAGACACATACAACTGAACAGAATATAAAAGTTAATTCATTTTTTGAATTTCGAAGTCTTATATTTTCCTAACACTTGGAGAGTTCTGAATATGCTAGATAAGAGTAGGTTAATATATATAAAAGAAATTCACAGCCACTACTTAATACCTTGCAATTCTGTACAGAAAACTCTGCATCCACTAACCAAAGTAATACATTTCTTCTGAAACAGTATTTTTTAGTACTATCAAGGGAGTTTCCATAAAAACTCCAATGCAAAATTCTGCAGCCATTACATTCCCGGAAGGAGCATGTAAATGTTTTATGTTTGAATAAATCATACTTTGCAGCTTTACTGCATATTATTGGAGGTGTCAACTTAATACCTAATTATCTAATACATTATGGAATTATTTAACAGCATTATTACTGAATGATATGTGATTTCAGCATTTCACTCAAGTGCAGAATCCATAAAAAAACCCAAAAGGCAGCACTTACTTCACCATGGATTTCATGAAGAATTTTCATTAAGTTTCTTGCAATATATGATGGGAAAATAGGGCTCTGTACACAATCAAGTATGTTTTCCAAAGCTTCCAACAGTTTTTTCTTCTGGGATTTCTGTTTTGACTGTGTCTCAAGTTCATTAAATAGAGTTCCCATAATCTAGTTAATTAGCACAGTGAAAATTAAGTTATTTTCTTGCAACAAAAATGCCTTAAAAGAACAATTATTTTATGATTTCATAACACTATCATCTATATATAAACAGAGTTGTTCATTTGGAAATAAACCACTGTTAATGCCTCCTAGGTTCTCAGCTCTCTGCATGTAATAAATCACTTGAATGTTTTTATAGTTCTGAAAAAAATTATAAATCAGTCCACTATAGGATACAAAGACAAACAACTTTCCTGCTTAACCTGATTTCTTTTCTGTGAAACACAAGATCACAGCAGCAGACAAAACCTGAATTAATGTACACTTTAATTGAAAAAAATACCTGTGCTATGTATGTAGGGTCAGATACAATCTCTTCTGTCTTTTGCTCCAAATGCTGAAGGAGAGGATGAAACAGAGACTCCTTTATTCCTCTCAAGGAATGGAGGCAGTTGAGAGCAGCCCTTCGAACTTCACTCACAGGACTACCCAAGTTAACTAGCAAAGATATCACCACTGCAAGAACAATGAGGGAAGGAGGAAAAGAACAGAGCAAAGTGAGTGCTGAAAATTTTACTATAGCTGTCCTGAAGAGGCATCAACATTACTTTGGAATTAAGAAGTTGTCTATTTTCACTGTAAACCTCTAAGTTTACAGTGAAAATAAAACCAACACAAGTCTCACAGATTCATGACTCTGAACTTCATCACAGTCCTTATATTCATGTTTAAGCTCAGAGTCCATATATTGCTACTGACTGTCACACCCTGAGACTGCACAGACAGTAATGTCCTGTAACTGACTCCTTCAGCACAGCCCTGTGCTCCTTTAACACTTATAAAATTTTAAAAAAGGGGGCTTCACTTACTTCAGGCTTGGACTTGCAACTGCACCAGTGAATCAGCAAGAGAACTGTCTCAGCCCAGTGTAGCTGGACATAAATAACTTGAGACACCCTTCATAGTATAAAATATTGTAAAATTGCACAAAATTAAAAAGTACAGTGATTGACTTCTAAGATGAGAGACAGACAGAGAGACAGTGTTTTACTTTACCTGGAGATGATGGTAATAGCAGTTGTTTCTTTTTCTGGCTTGTTTGTGATTCAAGCAGTGCATAGCCAATATACAGAGCTTGAGTCTGTAGCATTGCACTGACTTCATAGTTCAGTTGATTGGAAAGGTTATAACTGTAAGTCCATATAATGGAAAGGAATTTGAAGAGAACCTCTGAATCTTTTAGATGCACCTTAAATTTAACACAATGGAAAAGAAAAAAAGCACTTGTTTGATTTATTTAGCAAACTACTACTGAAAACATTTGATAAACCACCCCACACACTTCAAAGGAGTACACCGAAAGAGAACTTTGTCTCAGAAAAACAGAGAAACAGGGTCTTTTGGGAAGAAAGTTATTGAGTAAATGCTGCATGTATACATAAGGCCACACGTTATTTATATATGCATATGAAAAACCAGGAGATGATGTAATAAAGAAACACAAAATTTCTCCTGGAAGTTTTCCTTCCAGTTTCTGTATTTAAACATTACCAAATTTTACAGCTCAACCCTTTGTTGTGCTACCAGACAGAACCAAAACTTTTTGCTCCAACTTCAGGCTCTTGATCTTGTCCTGCAAAATCAGTGTTATGTTGTCATCTTTGCCTCCAATAGTACATTTGTGTTTTGTTTTTTAACTTTAGTTTTCCATTATTACATTTAATTAGGATTAAGTAATCCAGCTGAAGCTCACACTTTCATCTCCTCACAGTACTTGAATGCCACAAGCAGTGTTGTATGACCTGTTGACCATTTTTCTCAGTTTTCCTTAAAATTAATGTAACCATGAAATAGTGAATGACTCATAATTCAGAACAACAAATGCAAAATTAATACCTTGATTAAGAGATTCATCAATGCTCTGTACTGCAGAGTATTGCTTCCCTCACTAGCTCCACTGACAAGCAGGTCAAACAGCCCCAAAAGGAGGTGCACGAAGCCTTGGCTACTTTCATTCATAGATTCAGGATTCCACCAAGATTCCCCTAAAAAATACAGACAGGTTTTAATTAAGATACAGCAGGTGCATAGGAACACCTTCAGAAACCAGCAGAAAACATATCTCTAGTTAAAAGAGGACAATACATTTGGTTGATTTCATGTTCACCAGTAAGCAATCTTTACAGATGCCAGTTGCAAAGGAGAAGGTTAAGGAAGCAACATCTTGATTTCAACAACTTCTGAAGGAAAAAAAAATTAACTTTCCTTTTTCACTTGTGTAAGAGACAGGCAAAATCTAACACCTACCTTTTGAAAAGCATACGGAAGGTTTTAGGCCATTAATGAAGTTTTTCAATAAGAACAGGACTATAGCTGACTCCTCTGCATGAGCAGTCTCATCACTATTGAGCTTTTCTATATATGCACTTAACAGGTCCTCAGGCATCAAAGTGTCCTCTCCTGTTTCAACAGACCAACTTAGGGGAGTTTCCTGTGGATGAAAATTGATTTTAATGTTACAATTCCATGCAACAGAAATTTAGCATTAAAATTCAGCAACATTTCATTTCCAACCTCCAAAGAGGTATCCTTGTGGAGTGAATTACATTTATGATTTTACATTGAAACTTGCATCTGCAGTTTTAAATTCTATGCCAGTTCTTCCTACCACAATTACAGTGTACATAAATGAGCTAACAGAACAGTAAAATATGAATCTCTCTAAAATATCTCTTCAAAGGGACTGGGAATTGCAGCATTTTTGACAGTCTTTCATCTAGCTCTGTTCCAGAAAAAATAATCCATGTTTCAGATACTTGCATATACAAAAAATCATTAATGGAATAACCTGAGGTCAGAATAAATAATTACCATGTGCCACTACGCGTGTATGTGTGAGGGGATGTACACATAGAAACACAACCCTGCTCACATGGGTTTCTCATACAGAAAAAAAACCCCTAGAGCTATTTCTCAACAAAATATGGAAACACACATAAAATATTAGAGTAATTCATAATGGTACTATTGCCAAATGTGTGGTTTTGCTCTGAGAAGAAATAAAGGTGAGAGTTTTCACTCCTCCACGTTTCTGAACCTGGTCTTCAGTAAAAACAATTTAAAAAATCTTCTTAATACTGTTTTCAGTAAAAGAAAATGCCCTCTCCACACTGTTTACATCTTACCTCTGCAGGTTCACAAATTCTGAGATGTTTAATTCTTTTATCCAGGAAGCGGAAGACTCTGATAGCCACTGAACAATAATTGCCCCTCATCTGTGTACTGCAGCAGTACTCAACAAGCACTGCACCAATTATAAGAGTAGCTACTTTCTGTCTCACACTGTCAGATTCTGTTTCAGCAACGAGTATCAGGTCATCAACCTTAGAAAAAAGAGTGGAGGACAACAAAAATCAGTATGAGAGTGGGACTTCAATATGACTAAACAGAACATGTAAATGAAAAATGGTGTAATACTGTTTAGTTTCTATCATAAGTAGAAAGTTACTGTCTGCTGTAATTGTACTCTTTGAAACCCTGCAATGCACAAACATCAGTTTCTATGAACTACTCACAGGTATACTTGCTTACTCTCTAGAAATTCTTTTTCAAGAAAGTAAAAATGCCTCAAATTTAGTTACACTAATCATTTGTCAAAAAAGGTAATCACTTCTTTTCCTTAACTTAAGGAAGAAATTGGTTTTACATGGATGGTCTTGAGGTTTGGTATTTTTTAATATATATAATTAAATTGTATATAAATACATACAGGCATATATATATATGCGCATGTGTGTATGTGTATATATGTATATATATATAAAATTAATAGATTTAATTTCTTATATATACACGCACATATACATGTATTTGCCTCGCAGCTTGATGATGGCATACTAGTGCCTAGTGCAGCCATGCAAAGTTCTTCAATATCACATTTGTTTGAATACACTCACCACTTGAAAAGTAAAACTTCTCTAAGGAAAGGCTGACATGGTATACTTACCATTTGTAATAGTAAGGAAGGGTTCACCGACACCAAATTTCGAGAAAGTAGCAGAATCATTTTCTCATTGGCCACTCCAACCAACTCTGCAGACTTGGTAGACTGCATTGCCTCTTCAAGAGCTACTCCAAGGGAAAAAAAAAATCAAATAATCTAGGTATAAAATTCACATATTAACATACTGGTGGCTCGATAATATTTAGAATCAGTCAGAAACATACTAGATAATTTCTGCCTATTTTCAATGAGATTTTTCAAAATCCATTCACAGTTACAGCATGATAGCCTGACAGTGACAGCCTGCCTCCTTCAATATGTGTTTAGGCTCAGTAAGGACGAAGTCCTAATCTGCCACAAGTTCTCTTATCAAATTAGTTACAAGGAACACTTTACCTTCTGGCCAGCCTTTCAGTAAAGGATGTAAGGAGCAGAGATCAGACTCTGACAAACAAACAGCCATTTTACAATCTGCAGATTTTGAATTTGCATTAGTGATTATCATAAAAGGCAACAACTGCATTACTGCTGCATCTAGCAGTTCTTTCTTCTCTTTCAAAATCTCCTCTTTGTCTAAAATTTTTACTGCTTGCTCCAAAACCTTGTACCTAAAAGAGAACAAATAATGTTGAAAACACATTACTCAATCACATCAGCAACATTTCTTTGATTTGTTCTCTATTTTCCATGGTGATTTTCTGTATCTGAACAGCAGTAAGAACAAATAAGGAATTAATGGGTAATGGTATGAAAATAATTGGACATCTCTCCTGTAACATAGCATAGACATAACAAAAAGCATTTGCAGAGGAACAGAGTTTTTAAAGTATAAAAAGCTTTACAGCTACTTTAAAAAAAATTAATTTGAATAGAAAGAATGTAGACTCAAAAAAAAAAAGCATGAACATACCACTTTCCTTCCTTTGAAAGATCAGCTTTCTGGAAAATGTTCAAAAGACTTGATACTATTACTTCTGGATTGACTTGTTCCCTGAAAACCTGAACCATAATCAAAAAAAGGGAATGAAAACACAACAATATACAAAACAGTCTACCACATCGTAACAGAAAATGCATCTGCTATACCAAGTGGGAACAGAGATCAAACATGACTAACTGCATTCCTGCTGATGTTCATGTAATGAAAATATTATCAGGTGAAAAGAAGTAATAAGGCTGAACAGGATGCCCTCTCGATATGCTAAAGTATGGAGAATTTATCGAATGTGGAAATGTTTGGTAAAATTGATAAACAATATGTAAATGATGTTATAATTAAATAAGAATTGCTTTTACTTTACATTGCATCTGGAGCACAAAAATAAAAGGCACATTAACAAAAGACACTAAAGTTTAAAGGAGTCCTCACGTGCTTCTATTCCTATTTACTGGTGATCAAGAATGAATGAACACACAAGACCAATGCCACTACTGCTAACAATATTCTCCACTACTACTAGCAGAAGCCATAAAGACAGACTGTTACTCTAGCTGGAAACAATCAGTACAATGCATACCAGAGTCCTATCCAGTAAACCTGAGCTGGAGCTCAGGACTTTGCCACTATCAACTGACCAAATGACTTGCATATGGAAAAACTCAACTGAGCACCTCTCACTAGAGTAATGTCTTGTGACTGCACCACTTTCCATCCAAAAGACAGATAGTGTGGCTTGCCTTTTTATAGAAAAACATAGAGAATAAGCAGGAAGTGTGCCTCAAATAACAATCAAAGATTTAAGCATGCTTCTGTAGCTACATTAAAAAAAAAAAAAGAGAAACAAAATTGATAAATTCACTTTAACTGCCTACCCCTTGGCAAGGATCAGGGAGCAGCGATTTGGGGGGAATTTGTGAGATGGCAAACAACACAAGCCTCCTGTACTTGTGCTGCTTTATCCTGTTAAAGGATAAAAGTCATGCAATAGGAACACAAGGACAAGAAAGACAACTACACAGAATACATTCCAGATACACACACTCATTCGAGACCAGGTAAAATCTCACGTGCCAAAAACACACACTTACCTCCAAAGAACTGAGAGCAGACATCACAACATCTCTGTTATCATCCTTGAGCCGTCCAAAAATTGCTTCTTCTATGAAAGCCTGATCAAAGCCTTCCTGAAAAAGTAAAGGAAAACAGAGTCAAAAGGAAAATAAATCATTTGTCTGTAGAACACTTTACAGGCTTTTAATGAAATATCTGAATTCTAGTGTAAGAGAAGTGGTAATATCATCTAAATTAAACCTAACAGGCAGACTAACTTCCAATAACAAAAGAAAGAATTAACTAATTTGGATTTTATGAGAATGCAAGCAGCTTAATCAACAAGAACTATATTAAGACTCCAGAATATGGGGGAATGGTGACAGAAGCCTACTGAAAACACCATGAAAAGCAGTAAGGATGACACAGGCACAGTTTCACATACAACTCATCTTCAACTGTTAAGTCTGGCAAACAGCTTTTGGAAGAGATTCTATGTTAAATCAGTTCTGTAAGGGAGAGGTTCAGACACAAACCTTTGAAGTTTCAATAACATCTTTCAAATGCTGAAGAGCCAGGACCCGCACAGCAGGCTGAGGATGATTCAAACTAAGCAGAAGGGAGGTATCAGAGACTTCCAGAAACTGAAATACAGATTTCATAGTGACTCCACTGCATGTTAAAAATATTTTAAATATACATAAGGAAAATTGGAGACATTATTATGGCAATCTTTTGTATCAGAAGAAAACCTGCACAATCAAGACCGAGAAAGTTAAAACTACAGTACAGTGATATTGTATAACTGTTTTAAATTATTAAATTTCTTCACTGTTGCTGACAGTTTTTGGAAAATAGCTTGAAAAGTACAGTAAGCCACAGACACCATTATGTCCTAGAAAAGCATTACGCTTATCTAAGGATTCTGAGAAAGCTCTAGTGACAATGTCAGCGTGACAGAGCACAGATAGAAACTGCTAAAAAGGCATCCCTGCTAGTCCAATTGCATGCACTTATCTCAGGAACCTTAAAAGCTGGAAGAGAGTCATATGCTTTTGTTCTGCATGCCTTGGGTTTTTGTTAATCCACTTGTTACTCAGACACAAAATCTGTGCCTTTGTTAAATCAGTACAAAAATACAGGAAGCGCTTCTTTATGTAGTTCATCATGTTTGCCTAAGTGCTTTCAGTCTTTCAATCACTACAAACAACAGCCATAATACTAACCAGCTCAAATAATAAATTCCTTGGCCAGATCTGTTGCAGTAATGGTTATTCTGTGTTAGGCTGAGTTTCAATTGCTCTTCAGAAATGGCACAGGAAGAACTCTGTGGTCACTCTATTCTTCCCTGTTACCGACTGCAAACATTCACAAAATCAGTGCAAGGAAAAGGACCAAGCCATCTTCTCTGAACAGTGATAAAGCTGTTTCTCAGCTTTCCCAAAACAGACACCACTGCCTCTGACAACATCCTTAAGTAAGATGAGGCCTTGCTGGGCACCACTGTGTTGCCACTACTGACCCATACAGTGTATGTAGTGGCCATGCTTCTAAAGAGAAAAAATATTGGTAGCAATTGGAGCAGGTGGAAACGTATAAATTTTAACCAGGGAAAAAAGCTCACACTTATGAGTCCTTATGATAAAAAAAAAAACAAAAAAAAAACTTAGAAGATTGGATAGGTTTTGCTTTACCACATTTCTGACCAAGTTCCCATCAAAATATTTAATCAAGTTAGGGTTATTTTTTTTCTTTTCTTTTTCTTTTTTTGTGGGAATGGCAGACAGTTTCCTTATAAGGAGGAATAGACAGTAGAATGCTGTCAAAAATCAGCCTTGTGACAGTATAACCATATATGAGCTAGGATCACAATCCTACCTACCTTGTACTTGCCACAGCTTAATGAAAGAGAAATAAATTGATGAAAAAGATTTTGGTCAGCCTCATCTGTGCAATTTTCCAGGTACTTCTCCAACACAGAGTCTAAGGCTTTAGGATATCTGCCAGAAGACAAAACCATCAATACTTTCTGCAGAGGATTATAGAAAAACATGTATTTACAGGAGAAATACAGGGAAAACCAAGGAAACTGAATGCACATGCATTCATTCAAACCAGGTATTTTAAGTGGTTTTGCAAAGGCAATAAACCATTATGTCTTAACACAGATGAATGATATGCAGACCACTAGGACACATAATGAACAGAGAAGGTCACGCTACAAAGTAAAGAGCTGTACAGAGCCAGTAGGTCTGTGTCCATGTATTACAGTGGTAACAAAATATGTAAGGACAATCAGTACAAAATTTAGACAGAGACTAGTAGTCAGTTATTTTGTATCTATTTCAGCAAGACTGTTGTGCTTACTACACCCAATAATCCAAGATCACAGCTGATATCACCATTCTACAGACTGAAGGTCTGTCATAGAAAAATGCAACTTACTTTCTCTCAAGAAGTCTGATGAGAGGAAGGATCTTTTGATTGAGGGCAGCCATTTTGGTGGGATTAGATTCAATCTCTGTGCCACAGGAGATAAACTCTTCAAGAAACTTGCTAAAATTACAAACAAAAGGAAAAGCCACCATGTTTTGCAAACATGAATAGATAGCAAACATTGTCATCTTTTCATTACTGTTATAAAGCAAAGTGCTTAACAGACTAGGATTAATATACATTATTTACTGCAAGCAGAGATTTGCCGCTGGCCTCAAGTTTCACTCTGTCCTACAACTATTCCCACAAATGCTAAACGAATGGCTCTTCTGGGTTACTGAACGTTTAAATTTCAAAATCCACATCTGGACTTAACTTATAAACTCATAAAAACATGCTCATGTAATGCTAGTGCCATTGTCAGGAATTATTTATTATTAAACCAGAAGTGACTGCACCACTGCATAGGAAAAAGAACTGAAGTCAACTCACGAAGCCAGCAGGGAATCTAAATCCTTTTCCAGTGGTATACTCTCAAGAATAGCTTGAAGATGCTTGATATAAATGTCATTTTCTGTCTCCTCAGATTCTTCTTGCTCCTCTAAGGACAATCATAAAAGATGAACAATAGTTAGAGAACAGCCCCCTCATACTGATCAAAACAAACAGCTTCTATAGGCATCATCCTCTGCTCAACCAAGTACACAGCTTGAAGACCACAGTGTTCATCCAGCACCAACTCTCCATGATCCATTAGCAACACTTTATACCAACGTTGCTAAAATGCCGAAGCCTGGATTGCTGCCAGTGAATTCAAGGATGCTTTGGCATGTTCCAGACCTGCTGCTAAAAGCTGTGCCAGCAACTTCCCTAGAGCATTCCTTGGTGTGAATCCGGACCTTTTTACCAGCTTTCCCAGTCGTGATTCAGTATTACAAAGTCACAGTGCAAACAGACTTTCTAGCACAGACACAGGCTACAACTGCATGCCAGCCAGCCTTGCTGCCCCAGGCTGTTCTCAAGCACATTTAATTCACTGGGTAAACACAGCTGTCCCCTAATTAAACCACATATGGAGTACATGCAATCTACCCAAGCTTTCACAGTACTACAATACACCTTTAGAAAAAAAAAAAAAAAGGAAAAAATAAAAGTAAACACACAAAAGCTCAATCAGGTCTTCACAGGTACTGGCACAGTTTCAATGGAAGAAGCAATTACACAGCCGCGACACTTGCCACAGTTATCCATCCTTAAGGCTGATCCAAGTCTTACAAAGCACCTGTGCTAACTTACCTGTATCACTTTTCATGATGGTATGAACAAGGTGAGGCAACAGGTAGCGGAGGAGAGGAGAGATATCATAGCCTGCTGACAGGCCTTGCAAAAGTGTTACCAGTTCTGGGGTTTTGCACAGATAATTGAACGGCCTGCACAATTGAAAGGGGGAAAAAAGAAAAGTATGTATGCTTATCTGGGTTTCAAACACTTTCAAAACTATGCAGACTTCACAAGGATTCAATTTTCAGCATCAGGTAACACCCTCATTATAAACAAACAATGAAAAGATTCAAAGAGCTCCACTTAATTCCAGATGCTTATTGGCAAATTTAATATCCAAGAAGAAAAGAGGGTACTGCCAGCCATGTTAAACAAAGGTGCTGCAATGGCACAGTGAACCTACCTACATTTTTTGCAAAGCTGGTAATACAAGGAAAAATGCTTGTATGTATTACAGGAAGAGATATCCTCACACTGCAAGGAGCATATCTATCCTCCAGAAGCAGCAAAAGGGATGAGAAGTAATTGTGCAATGACAAATCCTCTGAGGAGAAGCTCTCGGCCCACACAAAGCTTCACCTTGTCTCCTTTTACACCCACCTGGCTGGATGCTGCATAATACACCAACCCCACACCTGCACTTTTTAACCTGTGACAATGTTCAAGCATTTGGAAAGTCATCACTCTGTGTATCACTCATAAGATTTTTCCTCTTGGAATACTCCTCTGTCAGCAAGCAAATGCCCTGTATCATGTGGGACTCCGTGTTCACATGCATTTACCAGCAGAAGCCAACTGTGCCAGATGGATGGGGACCTACCACGTGAGCCTCCAGGAGAACACCTCACCTGAAGTGAGACCAAACAAGTGGTGGTAGAGAAGCACTTATGCTTCAGGTGTTAAACTACACCAACTCAAAGCCCTTCCATCAAAGGCACAGAACATCTTTGCACTTTCCAGAAAACCTCTTACTTGACAGGGCTCAGTTTTGCACACTGACACCAATCCCTTACTAAGAGAAGGAGCAGAAGCACCAAGAGATGACCAGCTCACAGCACTGACACTCCTCTGCTGCAGTGAGCATACAAATTTTCAAAGTAAGCCAAACAAACTTGCAAGCCCTTTGAAATGTCAACTACCAAAACTTCTGACAGGGAAGTATCCCTTTAATGATGAGGATATAAAAATTTCAAATTATCAAAGTGCAGTTTGGAATTTTAGAAAGTGGGAAAATGTGATTTATGTAGACTTACTTTCTTCCAAGTTTATCTCCTTTCTGAGTTTGCAGAAGTAGGTTCAAGCAAGCCAGCCCATCCCTGATTAATGAGGGCATTTTAAATAATGTCTTGCTTATCTGTACCATCAAGGAATGCACCAAGGAAGTCTCCACTGTCACTTTTACCGTCATCTGGCAGATTATCATGTATGTTGCAGCTCTGTAATCCTGTACAGAGGATTTCAAGCCCTAGAAAAAGAGATAAAGGTGAATTTTTAACACAGAATAACACAAAAGAGTACATTAACATAAAAATAATTTTTATTCTGACATCCACGGAATCCCACTACATTCTTTTCCATGTGTTAATGTTTAAGGTATCTATAAACTCAACTTTAAAGAAGAAAAAGCTATTGTGCAGGGTCCACAGATAGAGAAGAAATATTTAATAACTACTGCTCTGTTTGTTGACAAAGCAACAACCATGGACAAGAGAGGATATTAAAGCAGGCTGTCTACCCTGACACAATTTCCTCATGGCTTAGCGTGATAAATTGCAAAGCAAAGACACTCTTCAAACCATGTATCCATTTCTCACAGCTCCATTCCTCATGCAGAGTAATAAACAGTTCTTAAAAGTGCTCATCTGAGGTGTGAAAAACAATTATTTCCCATGGACCCTCACCTGCCTGAGGTTTCAAATTAGGCTGAGTGGTACAGTATGTATTACACAGGAGGGAAACAGCTTCACCTACCTTTTGGGCATAAGGGAGCAGCAGAGAGACCATAGTGTCTGTTATCTTCTCTGCAGCTCCAAGGGCTGACACAATGGTGGAAGCATAAAACACGAGGAGAACTCTCAGTTGAGCTGTGTTGCCTGGACACTCTGAAAAAACCTGGATCACAGGAAAAAATCGGCTTTTCAGACATCAGGGCAAGTGGAAATGCACATATGGCTTCCCTCAAACCACCAAAATCCTAGAACTCCAGCCTGCAAACTCCAGCAGCTGCTGCTGGCACAACTGAAGTCACCTCCTCTCACAGCAGCAATGCTCACCAGAGGTTACTGCTCCACCTCACAGTCAGGGCAGAGGGAAATGGGTGCCAATGTAATAATCAGAATAAGGCAGCCAAAATCACCTGTGATCCTGGTGTACTGCTCAAGACTCAGAGCTGGACAGCCAAGAAGCTAAATATTGTCATATTTAACACCTCCTTCTATACCTGTGAATAAACTCTGTTACTGTGTCTGCTTTGCTTAGTTTGATAGCAGATGCATCCCAGTTCTCTAAATAATTGGATCTGTCATACATCTTATCCTTCTGAGACTACAGAACTAGCCCTCTATTTGACATTAGCTGAAAAAAGCAAAAAAATCTGCCCACCTTTTAAACATCCTCAATTTCAAATTCTCATTAATATTTCAAGACATGTATTTAAAACACCCATGACAACCCCCAGAAGAGACATGGAAATTCAGAGCACAGTTAAAGACTAATAGCAGGAATGAGTTTATGGGAAAAATTAAGACAATTAAGTACCTCGAGGCAACACAGTAAATAATACAGTATGACCAAATTGTTTTGTCATGGCTCATTGGTTCTCAGCCACTTCCTTATAAGAACTTCTGACAGACTGTCATCTTCACAAATTATAATAAAAGAAATCCTCATATTGTTTACTGATAAATTATTTTACTCTTTGATATGTAGTTCAAAATATTAAGAAACAGTACACTACTATAAAAACACGGGGAAGACAAAGTGACAACAAACAATGTTCTAGAATAAATTAACAACCTTGACAGATTTTGCCACCAGCCTGCAGATGAAATCCATGAAATCCAGGTCTTTGTAGCAGTGTGTAATGACAGTACCCCTTGCCAGTGGGACCCCAGGTTTCTTTACATAGTGAAAAAAAAGTAAAGTTAGAACATTCAGAATAAAGCGAAGCACAGAAAGTAAACATACTATAATCTCTAAATTAATCCTACTGATCAGTTAACACCATTGAAACTGAAAAAAATAATGGATTGCCACACACTGCTCTAGAATGTTTTGTGCCTACATTAAGACAGATGATGAAGAAAATTACATTTAACCTACATGCAAAATAAACATAAATTTTAGTAACTGATGTATCTTCCTAGCAGTAGCAAATACTTACACCTTAAAAGCGTGCCTTAATTTAGGCAAAACAAATAGCAATTACAGTCAAAGCTTTTTAATATCAACTTCACCTTTAAAGAAAGATAGCAAAAGCAACATGTGGGCATCCAGGCTCCATTCCTGTAATTAAACCTTTTAGCACAGCTCTACAACTAACCACATAAATCGGTGGACCATATTCATAAGCAGAGTAGAAGAGTCAAGATATTATTAAATAAAGTCCCTCAAGGTCCTGTTAAGTACTTTACCCGTATTGGATCCATCCAATGCCACTTATGAGTTGGGCTTTTTATATCTAAAAGTTGAATAACTCTCACAAATAGATTAGTCTCATGATATGGCAGAACACAACCAATCAAACTGTCTTGATTGTAGAGATGAATGTGAAATCTAAGGAAAAGAACATACATATGTAGTTAAAAAGTATCTAGAAGCCAAAAAGGAAAAAAGACCCATCCACATTCTTCTCAGAATACCTTGTTTACTTGCTTTTAAACAAGACCTGACATGGCTGTCATACTGACTCAGATTCTATGGTCCACCTACAGTCCAAAAACTCAAGGTAGCCTGTATGTGCTAGAAGAAAAAAACAGTGCTATCATATTTTTTCCCCTAACTATCAACAATTTTAGGTCCCTGGATGACTAAAAATTACCTTAATTTCTTCTGCACAGATCCCAATATTAAACCAGATGTTACAACAATCTAGAATGACTCTCTCAGTATAATACATGCATAGAAAATCGCAATTCAAAGATGTTTCAGGAAAATCACACACTCTTTCAGGATAAGTACTGCACTTTCTGCATTTGGATAGGTTAATCTATATAAATAAATGTAACATCACAAAATACTTCATTGTTTTTTTCTTCACACCTTCTTACAAAACCCTGAAATAAGAATAGTTAGGGTTCATGATTCAGTGTTAATATCGAAACTTTGCTATTTTACAAAGCTCACTTCTAAAAGCACAATACAGAAGTGCCTCTCTATGTGCTCTGTAAGATGCCCAGGGCTGGGCAACTTTGGTGAAAATTGCTTTATACAGAGTACCATGACAGATCAAAATAATCACAGAAATGTATCTAATTGGCAAAGAAGAGCATCTGGCCCCATAAGGACTAAGTCTAAATGCACACTATTAACATTCTAACCTATTTTCAGAAAGTTGAAGTAAAATTATTCAAAATTTTCCTCACTGAGAAGAAATAAATCTTGCATTTGTAGCCTTATCTATTGACACGTAAGATATTCAGTAGATTACCTCTGAATCAGCCATTCAAGGCATTTCTGGGCTGGCTTAAGCATAAAGTAGGGGGACAGGTGAATGAGGAACAATGAAATATTCTTATTCAGCTGCTGATTTACTGCTTTAGTCTGAACACTGCGTTCAAGGCCTTTGGATGTGGAACTAAACAAACTGGACTGGAACTCTTCAAATGAAGGATCAATGCCCATCAGTTCTTCTAAGCCAGTGCACCCTGTGGGGAAAAAACAAAAAAGGAAGGAATGCTTTTAACACAATAGTTTTTGTTCTCCATTCCTACCCACTTACCTCCTCACTGGCATATCCAACTTTTCTGCTATACTGGTATATGTCATCCTCACCAAGCAAACCAAAACAAACAGTAAAGAGGCCTAAGACCAGAACCTTTGATACACTTGAACCATTTCTCAACTGACAAAGAAAAACAACATTAGCAACTATCAGCAGTGCTCTTGCAGCAGTGAAGGCCAGCAGCATCCTGGCTTGTGCTGTCCCTGAGATCTCAGCCAGCAGGCTGAGGGAGAGGGGAACTGCCCCTTCCATTTGTGAGCTGCAGCTGGAGCCCTGGTGCAATTTTGAAGTCATCAGTAGAAGAAAAACATTTCTGGATGGGAGTTCAACAGAGGAAGGCTAGACGGTCTAAGGGCTGGAAAACAACATAAAAGGGAAAGGAGGAACTGCTCAGCCTGGAGAAGAGAGAGTCAAAAGGAAATCTTCCCACTGTCTGCAGCTACTGAACAGGATATAGTGTGGGTTATCAAGGAGATGGAGCCAGACTCTTCTCAGAGATACACAGGGGAAGGATGTGAGGACACCAGATGCAAGCTGGAACACAGGAAACTCAAACCCAATGTACAGACTTTATTTTTTCTAACAGTGGAGTGATCAAATACTGGGTCAGAGGTCCAACACTGGATAAGAGACCATAGAAATAAAAACTCCATCCTCAAACTCAGCCAAGCAGTTCTAGGGTAACTATTTAAGAAACCAAAAAAACCACACTGTGCTGCATCAAACATATATATCTACAATGCTGCTACTTAAAACGGAAACATGATATCAACCTGCCTGGTTTCAGAAAACAGCTTTCTTATTCAACAGTATCACACTCCTGGATAAAAAATTATGTAAAACTGGAAAGGGATAGAGCATAAAGAATTTGAAGTGTGCAAACACTGCAAAGGCTACTGCCACTTCACATTATTTGTGACCGTAACGTTACCCAAGAGCAGGGCATCAGCATGTTTTCATGAAACACAGAATTCATGTCAGAAGGCACATTGGGAGATTTCCAGTCCCAGGTTCTGCTCGAAGCAGGGTTAAAAAGGTCTCCAAACTTGGACCGGGTTGCTCAGGGCATTATCCTGTCAGAGTTTTCAAAAAAGTAACTTTTTTTTCCCCCCCCAAGCACAATCTCCCCAGACAATCTTGTTAATAGTTTGATTGTCCCCACACTGAAAAAGCTTTTCCTTCTATCCAGTTTTAACTCCTGGTTTTGAACTTATTCCTACTGTCTCCTGTCCTCCTGCCATACACACCTGGTGCATCTTCTGGGAACTTTTCAAAGGTAATGGCAGGCTCCTGTGAGACCCATCCCAAGCCTTCTCTTCTCCAGACTGGATGAGACTAGAGATATTCCTCTCATCAACTCATCATTCCTCTCATCAACTTCCCCTTACTGGGCAAATTCTCCAGTCCCTGAGCATCTTGGGGATCCCTGACTCTTCCCCATCACCTTACCCTCACATGCCCAGAAAGGCGCTTGCAGAGGCACTGCTCCCTGCTTTTCCCAAGGATTGCAGCGATGCTGACTGGCCGGCAGCTTCTTCAACTATTCTTCTGGCCTTTCTTAAACACGGGTTTGCCTTTCCTATTTATCTTCCTCCACCTGTTTTTTGGAGAGTGTTTTTAACACCAGTGGCACCTAAGCAGCCAAACTCACCGATGGCGAAAAACGTGTCCCTGTCGATAGTGGCGGCTTCCTTGCAGGTGAAGAGCAGCGAGGCCACCTCGCTGCGGTCCAGGAGGCTGGGGTCGGTCTGGGGCAGCGCCAGCCGCTTCAGCTGCTCCGCCAGGGACGTCATGGCTCCGCGTTTCGGGGAAACGGCCTCCTGAGAAAACTGGGGGAAGAAAACCACAGCAGGCCCGCCGATGAAGGAGCCGCATGCAGCCCGCCGCCTCTCCCGGCCCCGGCGCGCACGTGTGGCCGGGCCGGGCTCGGCGGGGAAAAAGGCGACAAAGCCCGGCGGTGACACGTGTCCCAGTCCCGGTCCCTGTCCCGATCCCGGTCCCACCACCGACCTGGCTCCCGCCGCTCCCCGCCGGCCCACGTGGGCTGCGCGCGCCGCTCACCCGGAAGCGGCTGCTCCCGGGGCTCGGGAAGTGCCCGCCCCGGCGGCGAGGGACCGGCCGGGCCCGCCCCGCCCCGGCGGCGGGAGGCAGCAGCGCGTCCTGGGGGCCGTGGTGCCCTGGCCTGTGTCAGGAATAGCGTGGCCAGAAGGAGCAGGGAAAGGATCCGATCCTGTGTCCAGTTCCGTGCCGTGCGGTGCAAGAAGAATGTGGAAGCCCTGGAGCGAATCCAGAGAATGGCTAGAGAGCTGGTGAAGGGTGTGGAGCGCAAGTCCTGCGAGGAGCAGCTGAGGGAGCTGGAGGTGTTTAGCCTGGAGAAATGGAGGTTCAGGGGGGCATTGTCCTGCTCCACAACCCCCTGAAGGGAGATGCTAGGCAGGTGGGAGTTGGCCTCTTCGCCAAGAAACAAGTGACAGGACTAGGGGAAATGGCCTGGACTTGTGCTCGTTTAGACTGGAAATTAAGAAACACTGTTTCATCATAAGGGTGGTCAGGCATTGGAGCTGAAGGGAAGCGATGGAGTCACCATCCCTGGAGGCAGTTGGAATACACGGAGATGTGGGATTTAATAGTGGGCTTGGCAGTGCACGGTTAGTGATTGGACACAATTACCTTAGAGGTCTTTTCCAACCCAAATGATTCTATGATTCAGCTGAGTGTGTGCCACCTCCCGGAGCGGCCATGCCGGCGTGTGGCTGGTGTCCGTGAGGAAAGCCGCTGTTGTGGGCACCGAGGATGGTGTCACCCATCCCGGCCGGTGCCTCGCAGGGCAGTGTCCCTGGGGAGGCATCACGCAGGTGTGGGACAGGCCGGGCTGCCTGCAGTGAGGCAGCAGCCAGGGTGGGAATGCAGCAGCCATGGAGAGATGGAGCCGCCTCAGCGTGGCAGGGCTGCTGCTGGCTGTGTGCTGGGCCCAGCCAGGCAGCAGCTGGGAGTGGGGATCCACCAAACATCTCTTCACAGACAGGAGATGGAACAACTAGCACAATTAGAGTTGTTCCACCTTAGGATTTTTCCCTGTTTGGAGTGTGTGATATTAGGGAAAGTGTAGGACTCCCATCAGCAGAAGGTATTGAAAACTGCAGTGATGTGTGTGGGCTAAATCCTAGCTCCAGAATCAGAGAACAATGTAGACTGGAAAAGTCTTCTGGTCTTCTAGAAGCCATCTGATTCAGCCCCAGAGCAGGGCCAGCTTAGAGCATTTTGCTCATGGTTTTGCCTAGTTGTGTTTGAAATATCTCCAAAGGTGGAAACTCCATGGCTTCACTGAGCCTCTTATCTGAGATTTGGTTAGCCTCAGATTAAAAATAAATTTCTGATGTTAAAACCTGTGATGTCTCCCATCAGTTTGCATTCAAGGTTGCAGGGTTCTGCACCTGGAAGTTGGTGCACAAAGCCATAAAGGGAATGTGGCTTGTGACAAACCAAGAGAAATCACACAAAAATCAGAAATAAAATTTATCCCAACTGATGTCAGCAGATGGACAAAATGATACCAAAGATAACAATTCCAGGACCAGTTCTCTAAAACTATTTCCATGTATTGTTGAGAAGCTTCATAGCTATGACAGAAATAACAGAGTTGTTTTTAAGGCTGCTGTATTTGACAATTATTTAACATGCAGTAGAAATATGAAATGCTGATAAAAGTCTGAGATTGGAGAGATTTATTTAAATGCCTAATTTTATCCATTGTGAGTGTCCCCTGATTTCAACATTTTGTTACTTCTCTCTGATTTTTCTTTGCTTGGGTTAAACCATTGTAGGTGTGGCAGCAGAGGGAGGAAATGCAGCTGGATGCCCAGCTCTGTGCCTGGTGATATTTACCAGTGCCTTGTTAGAGAGTGTGTGTTGACTCTGTGTCACATTCCTTCTGACACAGTATGATCTGGATGTAATGACAGCAATTGCTGAGCTGGTAAGAGCTGCTACCACTGCAGTTATGACAGTGTCAGAGTGTTTGGAGGATATAACTGATTTAACAGGAATTTATATTATTTTTCTGGTGGTTCTAACACTTGAGATTCTGATCAGCTAGCAAAGGAACTGTCTGGGAGTGGTGCAAACCAAAAGGCCAGTTTTATTGCTCTTTTTCACATTCCTCCTGGCTCCTGTGCATCCTTTTCATTCATGAAACTTTCATGTGACCTTACTTCTAGCATAACTTAAAACCTCCAGAAATACACATATTTCCATGCCTAAAAATATCAAGCATATTGCAAGGGGAAGAAAGTTGGTTCTAAAACAAGAAAACTAGTTTTGTTTGTTGTGTTCAGCAACAGGGTTCATTATTTAAATGCTCTAGTCAGAAAGATAAACTGGAAGTTGTAAGTGCTGGAACGTGTTCAGGTTCTGGTATTTCCCATGGAGAGCTGCAAGACAAAAGTTTTATACCTCTGTGCTTTCTGTTCCATCCTTGTTTGGTTCCAGAGTAAAGCTGGGATTTCCCTTGGAAGTTAATTGGAGGAACAGAGACATCTTCTAGAGAGAGAAAAATATTTATTCTTGACTTGATTATAAACAAGTGTTTTGTGGAAAAATAATAGCTCAGAAAGTCTATCAGGAAATACGCTTAGTTGGCATTGTAATTAGCTAGTGTTGAAGCTGAGCCTCATGGAGATTTGCTCCATGCTGGGTTCTAAAGAGGTGCTTTTTTGAACTGAAATCCAAACCTGTTTCAAGTAGTTCCTTTATTTTCTCATTACATGGATGGTGTGTGTAGGTGAAATTCTCATAGCCGCGCTGCAGCTGGGATCGCCTCTGCTGATGGCTGCCGTTAAACTGCAGGCACAGAGTTTGTGGTGACTGGGAGTGGGGCTGCAGCCCAGCCTCATCCCCAGTGGGCCACAGCTGTGAGCAGCAGGTGAGCAGCACCGAAGGCAGTGAGACCTGGAGTGCCCAGGGACACTGAGCAACCACCAACGGGAGCAGAGGGCACACAGGTGACAAGAAGGGCAGATGCTTGCAACCTTCTGAGGTGGCTTCATGGTCCTCTGTATGGGCAGCTCCTTGAGGCCTTCTGATGTGGTATGGTGTTACTCTGTTTGGATGAACACTTCAAGCTTTCTGAAATTGTGTGGTGGCACTCTGTGCCATCTCAACTGTGACATTAAATTGTATTTGAAAGAATATATTGCCTGTTAAAATTCTTAGGGTCTTAGAATATAAATTGTTATATGCTAATTTTTAGTGACCTGTTTCAAGCATTTTGTGTAAATTATTCGCTTGTAAACATTGGTATGTTTGAAAAGGTTTGATTGAGAAAGGTAAGTGCTATGAAATTTTAAATGTTCTTTGCTTTTGTAAAACTACCGCTACAAAGTGTGTCATACTTCTAGAGAAAATATAATGGCTGTCTTCATATGCATAGAGGTTTAGTCTTTATATTCTTTTTCTTCCAACTCACCTCATCAGCTGTGCATTGAGCAGAGCTTCGTCTACCTTGGTAAGTAATGCAACCCAGCAGGAAGAGATTTGTAGAACAAAGTGCTACTGAAGACCCTTCATCACACTATGTGCATTTCAGAGGTTTTCTGCAGGCTAGATCTCGTTTGGTCTGCTCAAACCCCTGTGAGTTGCACTCCTGGAATGCATCTTTCTGGTCTGGCTTCATTTGTAAGCAAGAGGTGGGAGGAATTTCATATAGAGAGGAAAAATGAATCTCTTCTGATTTGAAAAATAAGAGTAGTAGTGTTCAGTTGTAATATGTCAGAATGAATGTGAAGGAATTGAGTGCTACCTATGCAATTTACTGTTTACATACCAAATTACAGTGCTTGTATTAAATACTCATAAGCATTCTCAAATTGTTATTAATTTACTAATATGATACTTTTTTTTTCTTCTTGCACCACCTGTAATCTAGTGAGCCACCATGATAAACAATTCTGAAGGAGGGAGAAGAAAGCTACCTTCCCTGTGTTTCCTGTCACTTGCTGCTAATATTGGTATGTTCCCTATGCCATTTCTAATTGGGAATGTGACTGGCATTTAAGATACAATCTGATTGCAGCATAATGAAGTAATATTTAAACCTTTCTAGGATATGCAAAGGTTGACACTTTTTCGGAGTGTATGAAGTTCTTTAATGTTTTAAGCAAAACTAGGTTAACAAATCTGTGGGTTTGTGGCTGCTAACTGAACTGTAAAACAATCTGTGTTTCAGAGTAGTGGCTTGAACACCTTGTTCACCCAAGATAATCTCACTGTCAAGGAATATGTTGTGTTTTGCTGTTGGTTTTAGGAGACATGTTGATGTTTTGTAGTTTGGGAGACATTAGCTCAGAGTAACAATGTCCTTTGTTCTTAATTGATGTACATATCTGCTCCCTGTTAAAGTGTTATCATTTATAAGAATACACTGTGATCTCTGACTTTATACAGTTACTGTGATTATCAGGAAGAGCAGTGGTTTATTGTGTTTTTTAGGCTGCATTGATGTGTTTTTCTCCATTTTCAGTTCTTTCTGTACCCCATGGCAGTGCAGCAGTCACCCTTCACTGGTGGCATTGTGAAATGTTGAGGCAGTACCTTTCTGCAGTGTACATGTTGAGAAGGCCCTGAAGCCATTATTCTCTTGGCTAAGCTTTTGCTGGAAGCAAAGAGATGGGAGCTGTTTTGTCTTATAGCAATGCACAGATCTAAAACAAAGATCCTGAGTTTTACTAACAGGATTTAAGATTTATTTTCCCTGTCTGCTATCTCCCATAAGGGCTTGATCTTTTTTGCTTGCATCAGTGATACTCAGGAGTAATTCTGAGGTCAGTGAAGCTGTGTGAGTGCACAGCTGGGGTAACTGGAAGCAGGCACAATCAAGTATAACTTACAGAATCATAGCATCTCTGAAGGGTTTGAGTTGGAAGGGGCCTTATAGATCATCTAGTTACAACCTCCCCACCATGGGCAGGGATGCCTTTCACTAAACAAGGTTACTCAGAGCTGCATCCAACCTGGGCCTTTAACACTGTCAGGGGCCTTTAACACTGTCAGGGTTGAGGCATTTACCACTTTTCAGGGGGACCTGGGTGCCTCATCACCCTCATATTAAAGGATTTCTTCCCAACATGTACTATAAACCTATTTTCCTTCAGTTTGAAGTCATTCCCCATGTCCAGTCACTACAGTTCTTGAAAGAGAGTCCCTCTCCTGCTTCCCTGTATCCTCCCTCAGATACTGGAAAGTTACTGTTAACATCTTCACACAACCTTCTTGTTTCCAGGCTGAACAGCTTCAACTCTCAGTATTCATAGAATAGGTGTTCCTGTTATCAACTTCATGGCCCCAGCAGTTCCATGTTCTTATGTTGGGAACATGAGAGCTGGATGCAGCACTCCAGGTGGGGGTCTCACAAGTGCAGAGTAGAGGGGCAGAATCCCCTTCCTTGCCCTGCTGGCCCTGCTACTTTGGATGCAGCCTGGGATTCAGTTGGCTTGTTGTGCTGTGAGCACACACTGCTTGGTCGTGTTGAGTTTTTTGTCAACTGTCACCACTCAGTGGTGGTTGAGGTTACAGAGAGTTGCAGTTCTCACTGCTGGATTAGGTCTGAAGGGAGAATAATTCTTGAGTTGAACTGTGAGGGCTAGAAGAAGTTTCTTTGCTAGGCAGTGCATCCAGCACATCACTGACTTGCTGACCACTGTGGGAGGCAGTGTCATGTTTTCCTGGATTTCCTTGAAAATCTACTGTAGTTTTCCCCCAACCATAAATTCTTGTGTTTAGCTGCATTCCAGATCTAATGATAAATAGATACCCTTTAGATGGGGTGATGGAAGCTGTTTTGGTGATTTTACTGTATTAAAGGCTTTAAGGATATTGTAACATAGACTAAATGCTTTTGAATCAAAATTGCAGTAAAAGAATCTTTTAAATATCTATTCTACATAAGGAGAAATAAACTCAAAATAAGCAAGCTGGCTTCAGCTAGACACATGCAGAGAAAGCATTGTCTTGAAAAGAGTAGGCAATAGTCATCTTTGTAAATCCATTTGTATCCATTTGAGGTAGTCTAGTTTATCCTAGGAGCATCAGGGACAGTAAGGAAGACAAATGGAGAAGGTAAGCAATGGAAGAAAAAAAGCTGGCATTTCAGTGCTGAGCTGCTTGATGAATAGTGACTTTATTGTTTGTGTAAAAAGTCAGCTAGAAAGCTGGATTACAGAGACTGCATAATAGTTGCAATGAAAAGTAGGAAAATGTCTCTCATGATTGCTGTGAATATATAATCCTTTGTCATGCTCTGATGTTTCTTAGCCTGGGGAGTACAATACTGGGTGTATAAATTAACTGATGTTATGAAAAGGTGACTTTCCCAGACAGTCTGCTGAGAGAGTAGGTGTTATAGATCTACTGTGTGGTAGTTGTGAGTCACATTGTTTAATGCACTGGGAGAACTTGGTAATTGGAGTGTAGCAATGTGGCCATTGGGGACTTGGGTGTAATGAACAATAAGGAAAGTGTTGTGTACTAGACATGTCTTATTGTTCATAGCAGGGCTGTAAATAGGAGAAGAGACAATAAACTGAAGGATGGGAAGGAGGAAGGAGTGATCAATAGGGCACGTGCTTAACACACTTTTCTTACTGCAGTGTATAGTCTTGCTATCACCTCCTTCAGTTGCCTGTTAATCAAGCAGCTGACAGGTGTTGGAACAGCAGCAGATCTCATTCACCCATTCCTGACCTGTAGTTGTTCAAACCTCTGTTTGCATGTCAGCCAGCCACTTTCTGGGTCTTTTAAAAAAAGTTAAGATGAATCACAGCTCTTTCCCTGAAGAAGAAATAGTGTTGTTCCTATCTGGATGCAATAAGTACAAATTTCAGTCTTTTTCAGGCTGGCCACTGAAGTCTGTGCTGTTTTCATTTCTTCATTTGTCTGTCACTGCCAGTCCATGGGTCTTTTCTGTAACTGGTGAACACATGATTTGAACTACAGTGGGCTCACAACTTTATATGACAGTTCCTAAAAACAGGTATGATCCACATTCAGTAGCACAGAAGAAAATATTTATTTGCTGGTTTTGCTGTTCAATTATATTCAGTTACATATTTTGTTTATTCACATTCTAAAGTTGAATTATTTTACATGTATTGTGTGTAGGAATGAATTGTGTTCATGTAATGTCTTGCACAGTGGCACTGTAAACACTGTGAGAAACAGAACATTTTTTAATGTTTGTGTATGTATATATCCATTAATATATGAGAGATGTTAATACTGTTATATTTTAAAAGTATTAAAGAGTCAGTGCATTTTCATGATACTGAGTCACACAGAGTATCTTCAGTCACAAAAATCCCCAATTTTTTTGTGTTTCAGTGTCATTTAAAAAAATGTTTAGTTTTTGTATTTGCTTTCATTGTGGGTTAGAAACTCTTCATTCTTTTACATGTTGTGGGGATTCTTGCAGGGGGGAAAAACCCTGTTATTAGAAGAAATAGTGTGTTAGATCAGGGTATGCATCTGAGTTTTACTAATAATCCTACATCTCCAGATTTACTGATTACTAGAGGCATGATTTCAGATTTAAAATAGTGGCCCTGCTGTCTCTGTGCCTTGCAGCCTTGCAAGAAGTAGTCTTGACAACTGGCAATGTTCTAGATAACTGCTAACAGCTCTTACTGACAGGTGTATGTCAGTGGGTTCTCCTCTGTCTCACTCTGACACTCTGCCTGCACTGTCCATATTGGGGACATAAGGGAGTTCTCTGCAGAGAAACTACTTGAGAGACCCTGTGACATCAGAGGCAATTCCTTGGATACACAGAGATGAGGGTACTATTTCTACATGATGCTATACAGTGTAGGGCCAGGAAGGCAGCCTGGCCTTGAACATGGAGTGGAGGGGAGTGTGGAGCACTGAGCATTAGGAGTTTCTGGCACTGATGCTGGTACATTTCTTTTAAATAAGCCTGGTGGTAAAACACTTCCTGCTCTGATATTCTCAAGTACTGTATGGGAGAAGTTACACTTCAGAATCTTTCTCACTTTCCTTACAGTGTGATGCCTTTGGTCTGTATTACCTGCTGATTCTTAATGGTATGGTGATGTATGTTTTAACTTGCAGAGGGAAAAAAAAAACGCTTTAAACAACTTTTGACTAATGTAATGAAAAGTCTAGTCTGTGTCAATGTAAACACATTTAATGACTCTTGTGTGAACTGCAACAGACAGATCTGAGATGCAAAACGTTTTTATTTCTTGAGCAGAAGCTGTAGGGGTAATGCAACTGCAGGGCTTCATTGGAAGCCTTTAGTGCTTTTCTTGACATTGTGTATGAATTGTCTTCCAATTCAGAACCCATTTAAAATTACTTAACTGTGCTACAACTAATTATAAATAAAGTATACATTATCTTTAAAAAAATCAAGATCTCAATTTAATTGATGGTGGACTGTCCCAGAGTTAAGTTTTCCAAGCTGTTTTGTATGCATCAGAATGCAGATTTTATTTGCATAGTCACATAATTTTTTCCCAGAAATTGTGCTTTGTTCAGTGTACTGCATAAGCAGTGCTCAATACCATTATGATTTTTCTTCTTTGTTCAATGAATGTCTGTTGCACTCAGTTGGAGCATGTTCCCAAATATATAATTTATGGTTTTCTGCTCTGTCATCACAGTATTTGTACTTGTCTTCAAGTATTCCGAATTTATCTGGTATTTGATTTTCACACACCTCCTTATACTTTACAGTATTAGTATTATTCCTGGTCTATAGAAAGGAAACTGAGGCACATGCTCCAAACTCTATATACTTCCACTTCCCCATACAGTGGATAGTTTTAGGATAATGAATGCTGCTAGTATGGAATTTGTCTTTTCCCTTATGTGTTTTACAGAGTACAGTTAGATACTGCACTTTTCCCCACTGAGTAAGCCTGATGCTTTGAACCTTTAGGCCCAGCAGAATTCTAAATTTCCCTGGTATTTCTCTCGTGCATTGTTTTAAACATTCTTCCTGCAACTGGAAGTGCAGTGACTCCCCTGACTCCCACCACTGGTACTTCCACAGCAAAAAATCAGGCCCTACAAATTTAGGGCCTGAGCAGCCTGATGTTCCATAGATCATCTCTGTGTCAAGGTTACCAATGAAAGTGGTACCAGAGGAATTGCAGAACCATGGGGAACAAATGAGTGTCATGGTATTCTAGAAGCACTTTCACGACAAAATAATTTCCCCTAGAGAAGCCTAAGATCTATTTGACTTCATTCATTGGAATTGCAAAATTCTGCTTTCTGCAGAATGTTTTTATCAGGGAAAATGTGTTTAGATTGTATCCACTGAAAAATTAATGTGGGAGCTTGTATAAATGCATGTGGAGCCTTACAGCCTGTAGGGGTAATTTCATCTTTGTTGCTGACTGCACTTCCAGTAACTGTTCATAGGAACTGAGAAATTACCT
Organism: Passer domesticus; assembly: GCF_036417665.1. Taxonomy (NCBI): domain Eukaryota; kingdom Metazoa; phylum Chordata; class Aves; order Passeriformes; family Passeridae; genus Passer; species Passer domesticus. The sequence goes on along the minus strand of NC_087476.1, from coordinate 69,498,054 downwards.
AGAACAGCTTGTGGCTTAGAAAAAAACTCCACACATGTTGAATTTGGTTCAGCTGTGAAAATCTGGAAGATTACAGCTATTCCAAATTTAACTAGGGGACACAATAGAGACTAGACTGCCCTTTAGCTAATTTATTGTAAAAATGATCTAGTTTCAAAGTTAAAAAACATTTAAATGCTCTCCTGTCCTCCTTTGCTTATGCTTAACTGAATTTAGGCAGGGAGAGAGGTTAGCTACTTAAGAAACAGAGGACTTATTCACATTCAGAGTGATTGAAAATAGACAAGAGCCTTCACCATGAGTAGGTTATTGCTGGTAGATCTCAAGAGCAGGCTGATACTGGCAAGTGTGCAAAACTGATACTTATTTCTCCTGACATAAAAATATGTCTGAGATTGGTGAGAGGGATCTTAGCTGGAAGGAAACAATTGTCTTTAGAATCAGAATTGGAAGATTCAGGCCTTGCTGCTTTTACATCAGACATGGCATGAACATTGCTCATTTTCTCAGTGCTGGTTCTTATTGCAGCTGAGTGTCAGAGTAAGACTTTGTTGGACAGCATGGAAGGACAACATTTCTAGAAAAGGAAAACCTGTGCTATACACAAAGAACATATCCCTGTTTGGCAATAATTCAGGTTGTGTCTAATACTGCTGTATACAAGGGTGAATTTGCTGCTTTTATTAATCTCTGTATCTCTTCTGTGGAATTAATAATATAGATAGTATTCCTTTTTGCAAACTGGCAATTTGTTCAACCAGGTTGCCTTCTTGACTGTGTAACTTGAGTATCATTGATGTTAGTGATATTACACTGGTGTATCTGGAAAAAGAAATGAGGGCATTGAGACTGCAACTTGTCAAAGGTCAGTCAGTCAATGTGTACAAATGCTGAGTTTAGAACACAGCAGTGCCTGATGTCCTGTGCCCATCATCTCTACCTCATACCTCAGTGATTTCAAACCTGTGTCCCTCAGATATAGTTGTTGTCTGGAAACTAACTTAGTTGATGGTATTTGTTTCTAGATAAATAAAGGCATATTGTCTTTGCACTCCTTGTCTCTCACACATACCTCTCTCATTGTGACCAAAACTATTGCTGAACAATGTGGTGCCATTTCAGATGACAGTCTCAGTTAAATAATTTAAGGGTCACAGGCTGGCCTACAAAGGGATTTTTTAAACTGGTTGTATTAATGAATTACAAATTGTATCATCAGTTGCAGCCGTAGTCACACAGGGTTTGCTTAGTATCTCTGTAGGGTAAAGCTAAGCAAGCATAAAATAGGAACATAGGCAGGATTCTGGGAACACATGATGTGTGAAGGTTTCTTCAAAAGGTTTGTAACAGGCCATGCTATACCCCTAGTCCTGCCTCTTGCATTCTCGTCACTGAACCATTTTTAAAATCCTGGATCTGTCTCACCATTTTTTCCACTATTACGCCAGCCCTATTTGTGGTTTCCCCACCTGTTACTGTGTGTATTGCTCCACAACTTCAGTGTGCCAAGACTGACTGCAGTGTGGTATATAAATTACAATATACTTTCCCCAGTTTTTCCTTTGCCCACTTGTAATCTGTGCAAAGCATTTATCAAAGCTTCTGATATTATTTAGTCCGTGATCTAATCTTTGTGAGTTGCCCCTACCCTGACAGGAACCATTAAATCAGAAAGACACCCTCGAGTGTCTAGCTCAAGGGATAAGAGACTTCAGGTGTCGTGGTTCCTTATGACTAGAAATGCATTAGAATGTGAAGTCTGAGGGCTCTTCTCATTCATGAAAGATATGTTCTGGTGTACTGTAGCCTGGCAGTGCCATCACTAGGGGGTTTGCCCGGCTATGTTACACCTTTCAGCACTCGCCTTGCAGTTTGTGATTGTTACTGTGTATCACAGTACTGCCTAGTGACTCTGGCACAGACCAGATGTTGATTGATTCCTGCTGCCCTGAGCCCTCTCTGAGAACCAGGGCCATCTGCTGTGCAGGATGCAGGGCTCTAAACATGGCCCTACAAACAGTGGGAACACTGTCTCCGGGGTATAAGGAACCCTAAATCCCTGACATCCTAGAATAATGAGGGGGATGTTTGGGTGCAGCCCACACACAGTCAGAAGAGGCAAACACAGAGTTGAAGAGTGTGTGATAGGTAAAGCACACTACAACCATAATTGTTGTGTAGATTCCTCAGGGCTTTTAGGCAGACAAAGCCTCTGCTCCTGAGAATTCTTTTTTAGGTGGACATTAGGGACCAAAGAGAGCATTGCTGACACTGTTTCAGGGATGGCACAGTGCAGCACAATAAGCTCGTTTCTCTCAATGAGAGTAGTCTAACAAGCTAACACTCAGATTTTTGGGAAAATTTCATCTGAATTGACTTGCTCAAGGTCACATAAGGGCATCTCGAGCTGGCATGGTCGCACAACGTCTCAGCCCCGTGATTTTCCTTCCGCACAAAGGGTTGGCAAAAGCCAGTGGTGTCAGTGCAGTCAGCATTTTCTCCATACCCCTGAAGCCCAAGCTATGCTTTGGTAGTGCTTGTTGGTCCCATAAATGTTTCTTGCTACACTTCATCCATGGCTGAATTCCAGGGACAGAGTAAGTCGTCTCTATATATAGCTGATGAAACACTTTGGGGTCTTCTGACAATGACAGTTGTTACTATGAAACCAGCAAATTAATTTTTTTCTGTTCTTTCTTAATTTTTATTTCCAAACCTGTCATTGGAAACCTGTCATTTATTTCCAAACCTGTCATGTACTTTAAAAAATGATTAGCTACTGTGTAGTTAATGTCACCATGTAGGACTAGCATGGAGATTTTTCAAAGTTTGTGCCTCTTGATGCTAAATGTGGGAGGGCTAAATATGCTCAATGCCCCACAGTGCTTTTCCTCAGCTCAGGCAAAACTGGGTTTTGTTTCCCAGATGTATCTCTCTTTATTTTTTTAATGTATGTGTTGGTTTCAGAAATATTAAGTTAGTTTAAAGTTTATTCATACTGCTTTTACATAATGAATTTAATTCCTTCGTTTTCTTCTTACAATATAGTGTGTTTCTTACCTTGAAGAAGGCGGGTTGTATTTATTCTATTGTAAAAAACCAAATGCCAAAACACCTCTAATAAATGATGAATACATTTTATAACACACCTTACCTTTCTGCTTAGCTTTGTTAGGGAAATTTATGCATAATTTTTAGCAGAATTCAACATTTTGGCCCAATCTAAATAATAATTTTCTTAAATAATTCTTTTTTTTTGTTAAGCTTTAAACTAGTGGATATTTGCTACAAATAAAAATATATTTTAAGTACACGTGACAGTTATAGCATGCTTGAAAAGAAAAGGCTTTTTGATCCCTGTTTTAAGATTCTGTTAACAGTTTACAAGAAGAATAGTCACTTTGAATTTATTTTCTTTCACTTTTCATTGACTTCGTTCTTGAGAAAGCATCCTACTGTTCTTTTTCACAGAGAAACAGGCTGTGACTAGGACAAGATGATTACTTAAAGACTCAATGACTGATTAAGCTCTCATAAGGTTCTTCATCTTCCTTGGCCTTTCTGAGACAGTTTTGGCAGATACGAACTATTGTGTTCCTACACAGAAGTGTTACAGCTGAAAACTAATGGTGACCATTTCCATGTCAGTTGATTGTTTCACAGGCAATTATTTAAGTAGAGAAATCTGGCTCATTTCTTATTCTAGATCTCATTAGGTTCAAATAGAAGAATGATCTGGTGAAACACACTTGCAGTGGTCAGCATTTTTGAAGTTTTAATAAAAGTTGTCAGTTTATTCTACAATTCTCTGAGAGGAAAGTGTAAGAAACATGTTAAAGGTTTGAAAGTCTGAGAAACAGTAAAAATGTGAGGGACAAAGTTCTTGAAAGAATGATATGATGGCTTTTGACAAGTAAATGAATGTTAAATATAAACTCTGTGAAAACCTTCAATTTCATTAAGAAGAATGATAGCAATTAATGTCCTTTAGATAGAAAAGCCCTTTGATTCTCAAGGAGCTTCATCCAAGCATATCAGAAGGCTTTAACTTGGGTGGTACTCACTTGTGTGAACTCAGACCTGCTGCTGCTAGGAAAAATCTGGCCTTTTGGTGCTCCTCATGCATGGGAAGTGATGTCTGTTTGCCACAGTGTTCTCCTGGGTTCAAGGCACCATTCCCCTGGGGGGCCCTTACTAGTGTTAGCATGAACTACAGCTGCACATCTTTTGCCAAGTAAAAGACAAAAGTAGTTGACAATTCCTGATCCCCCTGCCACTTTATTTTTTCCAATCTGTTTGGCAGTCATGAATATTCTTTTGTCTTGCCTCATTGTAAACAACTTGTGTCATTTCTGCCTTAAATATACTTGCTGACTCTCAGGTACCTTGCTATATCAGCTTAACTATTCATGTAGTTCATTGTGTTTCTTTCTTTTTCCCTCTTTGAGCCTTTTATCCTTTCTTTCCTGCTCAGGTTGTTTATTTCTGTTTTGGTTTTATTTTCTTTCTCTTTAGGCACACATAGTTCATGGCTATGCAACTCTGCCAGCTTTATTTGGGAATAGTCCTGACCTACCTCTGATGTGGGAAGAAGCTTGGTGAAGCAAACTGCTTTATTCATAATACTGTGCTAGGCACAGCTTTCCTATTCTCTTGTTGAGCAGAAAGAGGCAGCTCCCTTTCCACTTTACATTTGGCACTCTTTCCACTATGGACCTCCATTCATATCCTTCTCATTACCATCCACACAGTTAGTTTATAAAATTAAATTAAAGTAGTAAACAAAATACCAGATACTCCTCCTAAAGCTCCATCTATAAATATCTCCCCTGCCTACTCATGCTGTCTGATTAAGAGGCAGCAAGCAGTTAGTTAGAGAACCTAAAGCAGGTCAGATTCCATCAAGATGGGCAGGATTTTTTTTTTAAATGGGGCTACTCCATTTAGCTTTCTAGTTTCATAGGTAAAAAGCCCAATGTTCCCAAAATGCACACTGACAATGCTGAAGCCTCCTATTTTGACATTTTCAGAATTAAGAAGGTTTTTCATTCTGAAATATTTTTTGATCCAAAATGGACTAATATAACTTAGCCAAAGTGGATCTTGAAACATGATATGGTTCTGGCTGTTGTGTTATCAAGCAAATATTATACATATGGTACATATCACCTATGTACCAAGTAAACATGGAAAAATGAACAGTACCTTTGCAGCAGTGGCTAGCTGTATTTTGAGAAATTCCAATTATTTTATGAAAAACTTAATAATCTTCTTTAAGAATTCTAGAAAATTTGGGTAAAAGGTCCTTTGATTTCTAGAAATCAAAGAAATCTAGGCATGGGTCTGATTTCAGTCCTAATTCACAGTGTGATTGGATATTCTTTGTCAAAGAAATTTGTCACAGCCCCTCAGTCTTTATTTCATGACTGAGGCAGGCACCCTGGCCCATATTAGAGGGTGAGGACCAGACAAGAAAATGTGTGTTGTAGCTAATACCTCCCTGTATGAAGCCATCACAGCATCACAATTTATGTGTGTGCTTCTAGGACTCTGACTTCTTCCTGCATTTCCTTTAGAAACTTCTCCTGTGCTTGATGCAGCAAATAAGAAGAAATGGTTTGAATGACTTTGAAGGCTTGAATTATCATTTAGGTGATTGCAGTTAGACTTCTATTGAATACCAAATGTGAGTATCAAGCTATAAAAATAAACCACACAAGTTACACCAGCATACATATAATGTGTACACATGTGAATTATGTTGTTCTGTAGTTGCTATTTGATCTTGTCTCAGAGTACCCTAAGAGAATGCTCATTTGTGTTTGAGCAAAAAGGGCTAAGCATAGCATTTGCTTTGGTATGTAGATAGAAGTGTAGCAACCTTGGGAGTATTTGCAGTGAGCAGGTGAAAAGCATGTGGTTCTGTCTGGCTGCTTAGATTTGGAATTTCATTTTTAGACTCTTTATCTCACAGTATGTACATCAGTCTCCAGAAGTTCAGCTTGCTGTTATTGCATGATTTGTTGCAATCTTCATCTGAATTCTAATTTGCAGCCTTAGTTCTTAATTTGTGAAGTTTTTTTGAGTTGAGTAGGTATTTTCTGTGCTTGTGTGCATATTTTTCTATATTGCTTGGAGTTAAGGCATAGAAGGTGAATTGGAAGAAAACATAGAGTTTTAGCTAGCAATATTAAATGGAGGGCATATACTGTCTAGGTGTAAATTATCCTGGTTATTCATTCACCATTGGTCTGGAGACCTACTGAGCCTTTAATGAGCACAGTTTTCCCTTACACCTGATTTTGTAACTTACGGCTTCCAAAAGCTCAGCTTTGGTGTGCATTTTAATTTCCTAGGTGAGGTTGGTGTTGCACCCAGTGTGGACACTGCTAGAGAAGATGACCTTGGCTGATGATAGGTGCAGGCATTAATGACAAGCTCCATGAAGAACGTAGCAAACTTGCCAATTCCCAGAAGAAACATCGTTGCCAAAGCAACTGAAATGAGAGGGCACGGGAGATACCGGACGTGCTTGCCGGGATGTTTGATCTCGGCGCTATCCTTTGAGATTTTGCCCTGTGCACGGCACGAGAAAATGGTTCCTGTAAAGTTACTGGTTCCACAGAGCTTCGTCTGTGCTTCTTGGTGCCTGCTTTTGGGATTACTGAGCGTGGGTTTTGGCAAAAAAAAAAAAAAAAAGGTGTTGCTTTTTAAAGTTGTTTCCCTGTTGTCTAACTCCAGACATATTTCCACTAGAAAACGTTTCATCACTTGGGTGTCCTTGCCGGGCTGGCTCGTGTAATCCTTAACCTGAACGCGCGAAGTGTCTCAAGGCGGGACGCGGGCTCAGAGTAGCGCTGAGCAGCGTCGAGGTTCATTAGCAGATGGCAGGCGGGCCGCGGGGCGCGGGCACTCGTGTCAGAAAGCGCCACACCGAAAGAAGGGCCGGCTGTGTGTCGGGACGGACAGACGGGCGGGCCGGCTGTGTGTCGGGACGGACAGACGGGCTGTGTGTCGGGGCCGTGTGGGGCCGGGGCCGGCCGAGCGCCACGTGACGGGCGGCGGGGATAATAAGCGGCGGCGCGGAGCCGCGCCGGGCTCCTCCGCAGGGTCAGCGGCAGCGCGCAGGGAGGGAAGGACACCACAGGTCAGCGCCTACCTGGCAGTTTCAGCTTCTCAGCAAGATTAGCCAATATTCGTTTCCTGTCACCTTGCAAAAAGGAAAAAAAACCCCAAAAAAACCAAAGAAAGAAGACACTGCCACCTACAACCTCTCAGCAAGTAAACTAAACTTAAATCGTAGTAGAAGCCACAGCAGCTGAAGCTGATCCCCGGGTAGCATGAATAGCATGAATCAGATAGAGACAAACATGCAGTACACCTACAACTACGAAGAGGATGAGTACATGACCCAAGAAGAAGAATGGGACAGGGATCTGCTCCTGGACCCAGCATGGGAGAAACAGCAAAGGAAGGTCTGGAAATAATGTGTATCTGTCTGTGTGCTTCTGTGTGGAATGATGCCCTATCTTACTGCCATGCTGTGTCTGAAATTGTCGGGGTTGTACAACAAGGGGTTCTAATAAAATATATTTTACATTGTATAAACCGTTTATATAATGTATAGTAGTTATGCCATATTTTTAGTTTAAAGCATTCAACTTTTATTTCTGAAGTGAAACCTATGAAACAGATGAAAATAATTCATGGGAGCCAGGAGTTTAATTTTGTATTGCACTGCAAGTATTCTGTTAGTACCTCTAGATTTATGTCTAAGTATTTTGGTAGCTTTCAACTTCACTTCCTGGATCTTCCTTTTGGAAAGCAGACTCTGAATTGATGTTTGTGCCTGACTGATTTTCAAAAAGAGTAAATTGCAATTATAGGCAGAGATGAACAAGATGGTTCAAAACTAAGTGTGCAGAAAAGTTTGCAATATTTCTGAAAGCAGACTGAGAAGTCACTTTTGAAATTGTGATCTTGCAAGTCAGGTCTTACTAGAATTTATTATTTATCTCCATTCTCACTGACTGACCTGACGAGGAAAGTATTGCCTAGAAATATGTCCAGGCTATATTTGGAAAACTGTATGTCATGATTATGTTCCTATATGCCAGTTCACTGTCTGGGCAAAAAACCCAACAACAGGTCTGTAAACTCCTTGGAATGCACAGTTTAGAAAAAAATGCTTGTTGCCTCATAGGTGTAGGAAAACTATTGTGCCACCAAGTACTGCTCATGTTCTTTTTCTGAACATAGGCAGAAATTATGATTCCAGCCACAGTCACGTTAATGCTTTGGTACTTTAGTGATATTTGCAATATCTAATTTAATAACATTAAGTTTTAAGTAGCATATGGAAAAGAAAGATGAAATAATGCAAAGGATTTATTGCTTCCTAATTTAAAAGGTGATGTTGAAGTCACAGCTGACAGATCTGGGATTAAAAGGTTATCTGCTGGTTACAAGAATGAAAAAAAGGGAGGGAGTGAGAGACAGTGCTCTGGACAATAAGGCTGAATATGCATTTTGCATAGATGAGCAGCTTAAGTAGAAGGTGCCAATTTAGATCTAATGACAGTCTGTCTCACTGTTACAACTTCTATAAAAGTGTAATTATTAAAGTCAGAGCTGTTCCAATAGTTGAACCAGTGAGTTTGCTTTTCCCTTAAAATTTGTAGAAGCAATGTTTTCCTCTCAGATTTAGCTTGTAGCCTCCCTCCTTCTGTGATTTGTAGCTGGTTTTGTTCAATTTCTTACCTTCATACCTGTTCAGATCCCCCTGTGTGAGGATAAGGGGAGAAGTTCTGTTCTAAGTTGAAGTTCACTTTTCTTGATCTACCAGCTGCTGTAGCTCCTAACGAATAATTAAGTTATACTCATCAACACTGGAGTTTGTTTTAATTTGGCACTCTTCAGATGGTGAACTATACTTTCATGTTTTATAATGAGAATGAAAATTATCTTAGTGCTAAAGTGCTTTAGTGATCTGAAACTGCTCAGCTTTAAGGGGCTGTGTTACATCTGATTAGGATTCAATTGTCCAGTATTTCAGAGAAGGCTGTTTTCAAAAGAAAATGGGCAGGTTACTAGATGCTAATGCACTCTAATGCAGTTTTCCTTCAATGCAGATAAATGTTAAAAAGTAAAGAGTTTGGATTAGGTAGACATTCTTATAATAAGTCTCTTGATTTTTACAGGAGATCAGGGGGCAATTAAACTGCATTGAAAATTTTATGTTTCCATTCCTCTGAACAAGCAGTACTTCAGCAGAAAGTCAGATTTCCACACTGTCAAATTAAAGCAGACCCTGCTTTGCTTCCATACAGCAGAGTGTGTTGTTTTGCTACTTAATGTTGCCAATTCCCAGGGTTTAGTTTTAATATTAAATGTGATACCATATTCAAATAAAATTTACAAGAGGGGATCCTTATTCTTCGTCTTGGAAAGAAATCTGAATTTATTATTACATGAAAAGTAAGTACTCGCATGATAAAGGTCCTGGTAAACTTTGTAAAATGTCAAGGCTTCTGTCTTTTCTGTGCTAAGACAGTTGCAGAAAGTGCTTTCTTAGTTTCCTTATTCATTATCAGAAGACTGCAAGTACATGGGCACAGATCCTTGTTCTAACTGGTAATACAATATTCAGAAGTGATCGTGGTGGAGCCCTGGCAGTTGGCAGCATATATTTTCTATTAGACAGTCTTGGAACAAACCAAAAATGAATGCCATTGTTTCTATTGTGGGCTGCCCTCTCCAGACTTGCCATTTCAGTGATATGCCTGGTATGAAATCTGTCAACAGATGCTGGTAACACATGATGACGTCCATAGGATTACAATGGAGGTGATGCCTAATTATAACCATGGTTCGTAGAATATTATGGTCTGCTGTAATCCAGGCTCCTTGGTGGTCGCAGATGTCCAAAAATATATGAAGAACACTGTAGGAAGGAAAGCATAGTTGTAGTTTAACACTGTCTCTCTGAACGGGAACAACATTTTCAATGACTTAGTTGAGGTAACATTTTCAATGACTTAGTTGAGGTAACATTTAGCCTGTGTCAACTCAGGATATCAAGAAAATGCAACAATTTGACCATTTTTGCATTAGATTTGCATTGTTCTTGGCAAAAACTTAAATGTCATTGGGCATTTCAGACAGCAACTTTAAAGAAAAGAAAAATTACATTTTGGATGGACATGCTGTCTACTGTAGAAAATATTTAGAGAGCCATGGCCTTTGTGTCTTTTGAATATATAGATGTGTACCATGAGATAGGAGACTTCTGAAGTCTGCTCTGTGACCCACTACACTTCCACTGCCCATGTGTGCTAAAACAGCAGCTGAAAGATCTATGGAAGTGGCCCTTTGTTTCTTCAGTACCACAAAAAAAAAAAAAAAAAAAAAAAAAAAAAAAAAAAAAAAAGCCTGGCCAGAGAGGGTGGGATTATTTTCTTCATTCTGCTCTGTAACCCTAGACAAGGTCAACTCACCTGTGACCTCAGTTTTCTCACTGGTAGAAAGAGGACAGCAGTGATATTTCTGAGAGCTGGTAGAAGTGGTTTGTTCTGTGGTCTGTGAGACTAGAGATGAGCTGTCTTTTAGTCCCTACTCTGCTGGACTGGACTGGAGTGGAAATTATACTACCTTATAATGGAAGACTTAAAACATAATTTCTCTTTTTTCCCTAATCAATTTATTTCTTAAGTTTTCAAGAAAAGTTCAACAGACTCCAAAAACCCTTTCATTTTCCCTACCCTGTATTACAGTAGAACTAAAAGGAGCATAAGCTAAGGGACATTGCATTTCCTTAGGCAACCAAGCACAACAATGCTACTTGAAATGCACACACACATGCAGTGTTTTTGATCTGTCAACACTGCTTGGTGAGCCATGTGTTTAATGTGGCTCTTGCCTATTTCCAACTTTTGCTATAAGTAATTATAAGAGTGAGTGTACTTTTTAAAGCTTTCACATGAAATGTGGTTTGTTAGATTTCCAAGGAAGGTTGTGGAACATGAGTGGTCCCTTTTTCAGGACTATTGTATTGTAAGGCATTAAACTGAGCTCACATATTTAACGTGTGCCTTCTGCAGTCATAAAAACATCTGACACTATTGCCCTAACACGTGTAAGGAAAGAACTGGGTCCATGTTCCTTGCCTTACTGCCATTGTTACAGATGAATGACCTTATTCTGTCTTGCTCTGTAGCCCTGGTACCACTTCTTTGTTAGTGCAGAAGGTTTTTAATGGAGATGTCAATGTAAATGATGACTGTTTGGATGGGGTTTTTATACTGGTATAAAATAAGATTATTAAAATATTTATTTACCTTGATATTGCCCTCTTTCTGAATGCAAATCTACTTGATGACACTGAACATTGTGCACGAGTGAGGACTTTGGAAAAGATTCTTAAGGAAAAAAGCTGTGTCTCTTCAGTTTGCAGCAGTGCATATCAGATTACTTTTCCAGTGTGACCTATAAGGATTTATCTGCTTTACCTCCTTTGGCTGGTAACATAACTCCTGTTGTCTTTGTAAGCAAAAACACTCCCAAAAATGTTTGTAAGTCACATGTATGGCAAATTATTTGGCAGGAGCTATCAGAACTATGGATTATGGACAATGTTCTTTTTTTTTTTTTCTTATGTTGCTGCAACTTTATTAAGTTGAGCAGATTTGAGAGGTTCATTGCAGCCTGAAAGAGAAATTGACCTTGTGTTCAGTCTGACTTCAGAGTCTATAAATAGAGTTACAGTCAGTATCCCAGATTTACTCTAAAGTTTGCATGGTCTTCTATGGATGGAATCTAAGTTGCTTTCTTATCAGAAACCTCTTCCTGTAAGAATTCTACTGGTGAGTGAGAAGGCAGATGTAGTGGAAAGAAATAACTTCATTCTTCACTGGGCAAGAAAAATAAGCAGGGGTGAATGAACGAAACATAAATGTAAGGTGGAAGAGGGTTGTCAGAAGAGGCTGGATGCCACCAACAAAATTAAGTTCTATAAAACCACTTCTTATGGATTTATGGGCTCCAGATTGAAGTAGTTGTGGAGAATATAATAACATTTTCAGTGTATAGAAGGCATTTCAGCCTAGGTCTTCCTCTTTTACTGAGATCATCTGGAAATAAAATTGGCTTGGGTTTTGGTTTGTTTGTTTGTTTGTTTTCAACCATGTAAAATTCTTTCCTTGAATAATGAGCCTTGGGGTTAGGCTTGCATGGCAGACACAGAAACCACCACTAGAGGGTTTTTACTGAGGTGGCACTTTTTACCCACTTGGAATACCAGTGGGATTGTTGAGAAGGCATGGATTCCCCTCTGCAAGTGAGCAACATGAGCAGGGTCTGGACATGAATGTAGGAGGTGTGAGGGAAGCTAAAGGTCCTCTCCTTTCTAAGAGAGTATGAACTTCTCATTACCTGTTCCTAGTACTAGCCTGTTAACAGTTGCATATTTCTTAAAAAGAGAATATTTCTTATGAAGAGTTGGAGTAGCTTTAGAACTACTTTCAGGAGAGCATTGAATATGCCAGGAGGAAAATAATCCAGAGTCAAAAGCATAATGATAATGGAAAAACCACATGCTACCATAGTATATGCTATTTCATATGCTGAGTCCTACACTGCAGTTCTCTCCCTCCCTTACCTTTCTATGCGGATAATTAGGAATATATAGGTGAACTGGGAGTTCTGTTGGCTGAAATGCAAGATTTTCTATTAGTATAAATAGTTAAAAAGTGCCAAAAATTTCACCTCCTTTAGACTTTTCTCCCCCTAGCGTTCAGCAAGTATTTGGCTGTCTTGTATAGAATAGCAATGTCTTGCCAAATGAAATGTGTTACTGTAGATGCAGAATGCACTTTATGAAACATAGGTTTTGGCATTCCAAGGTCAAATGCTCCTCTTTGGGGTGTATCAAGATTTTTTTTTTTCAAACACTGGATGCCAAAAGCTCTAGCATTAAGAACACGCAAAGAACATTTCTTGTTTTCTTTTAAATCCTATGTGCATTTTCAGTGGGAGATGGCCTCATAAAAGGTCTGCTGAGAACTTGGTAGTCAATAGACAAACATATATTTTTTTCCTGCAACAGCATGTCTTGATTTCCCAGCATATATTGAAACTGCCCCAAGTATTAGACAGACCCTGATGCAACAGAAAGCCATGGAGTGACAATTTCTTTTGTCCTATGAAGAGCTGCCATGAGAGCAGAAGAAGTCTTTGTAGAAACAGGGGATGTGTTTATGGCCTGTTCTGTACAATTTGCCTCTTAGAGATTAGTGCTTTTTAAAATAGTAACATGTTAAATTCCTCTTGCTGATGTTACTTGCATGGAATGATGCTTGAGAGGAGCATGCTGAAATGATAGTGGAACGGTCATATTCTGTCTTGGAAGCTGTCAGTAAGGTGTGCAGCCCTGAATACTGTGGTGCTGGTATATAAAAGAAAAATCAAAGAAAACTATCAGGAAATTCACTTCACTAGAAATTATTATGTAGGTACTTTGTTTGAATAGGAAGGTTTTCTTTACCTGTACTAAGTGAGAGAAATCAATGTATGACTCAATATTATGTTTTCTATTTAAACTCAAACGACCCACTCAATGTTGACCCATTCCAGGCTCTGTATGCTTTTAAGTGTTGTCAAATTGATAGTTCCTACAGTCTCAGTTTAGCTGTTAATTTCCATTGACCCTCAAATATCTGCCAGCAACAGATTATGAAAAGAAATTATCAGAACCATTTTATAATGGGAAGCAAAGGCTACCTGCTTTCTTTACTCATAGATGCACACCACAACCTCCCCTGAAATTTGTATAGTAAAATGTCTGTCTGTAGATACGCAGATCCAATTAGTAAGACAATAAGGATTGGAAGAAAGTGTGCATCTAAGTGGGTTTCCATAAGCTGCAACCAATGTGCTTAAGAGCTAGAGAAAAGCTGTGTGTTAAGCAGTGGACTTCGCAATAATCTCTTGGGGGTGGGATGTCTGCATCTTGTCTGAATCTCTCTTTGGGTCACTGGAGAGCTGAATAGAGAGGCATGGAAGGTGTTTGCTTGGAAGACCTCTGAGGGTTTTCAGTGCTGAGACCACAGTAAAAATGAATCCATGCTTATACAATTTTTAGCCCTGTGCAAACAAAAGCAGGGCTGGAGTAAATTCTGTAAATTAAGGAATATCAGTAAGAAAATATCACGATACCATCATCAATTTCCAAATTAGACTAAAACAGCTTTACAAAATGAATTTTGACTCCTTTTGGCCAATGAGGCCAGGTCAAAATCTTTCATTAAAACCTTTCTGTCCTCTCACAAGACCAAAGATGTCATTATGATGGAAAAATCAGGTGCCAACAAATGCCTCGCATGAATTGATTGCTGTTGCATAAATTCTGATCTATTTAATGACTTTTAATTTAGCTAGTGATTTCTGAATTGCACTGTACAGTTCTACTGATTAATGTCAAAAGGACTGAGCATTAAGATTTTCTTTAGTTGCAAATAGTGATTAATATGTAGATATTAGTAGTATTTTAGAAATTATACTGCAGACCCTGCTTACAGAACAATGCACTGGATTTGCAGCTGGAATGTAGGTAGATGTGATGCAGGAAGAAAAATGTCAATGAAATAGAATTAGATGGGAATTTGTTGCTTTGCTTTGTCCCAAGTCAAAAAATGTCCCTCCTGTGTGTTATTTTATATCCTTACAAATAAATAAATATAAAAGTGCTTACACAGTTGGCAAAGTTGAGTTGGTTTCAATGGCTTTACTGCCAAGCATAACTTCTTCTGAGACATAATTGTTGGGATAAACAGTGTGTAGCTGATGTGGTATTCCTCCACTGTGAGCACTGAGAAGTTGCTGACTGAGTGAATATCTCCTTTATGGCCATGCATTCTTTACTCTCAGATGATACCAGAAGAAGAGTGTATTCACACTGAGTACTCAATTTCTTCTTTAAATTGAAAATTTAAAAGAAATTCCATTCCTCGTAGTTTGGGGTAATTTTCACATCTTCAGTGTTTGGGGAACTCCATTTCATGAAATGCTATGATAAGAGTGTGTGATGCTTGTTTTTGGATCACTGGATTTGTTGCTTTGAAATTTACCTCAGGCTGAGAGACTTGATGCATAAATGTTCTCATAATTATACAGGTCCTATACAATGCTCTATTTCTGCATGATAAAATTTGCTTGGTATTTAAATATAGAAGATTCCTCTTTTCACATCGTTTAACAGCAAACACAGTGTTATGCTCATCCTCTGTGCCTGTTTCTGTACAGAACCTGTAGTAGCTCTTCCTGCTGGCAGTACAAGGAACACTTCAGTACAGATCAAGGCAGCGTGGTCTCAGTAATCCTCAAACTGCTGGTGTGAAAGGCTTCCAGGGCAGGTGTTACTGCTCTGCTGGAAGAGACAGAGGGCTTTGAAATGCAATGATCTCCTTTTATGAAAATGTCTCCTACTTGAAATGGTAGCTTGTAGAAATACACTTCATAGAGAAGGTGACAGCTGTGATTTTTAGTTAGTTTCTATAATTGGACCTAAAATTTGAGTGTGCACAGAGGGGAGAAAATAAATCCTAAATTTCTGTCCTAAGTGCAAGAAGGGGCACTGCTGCTCCTGTGTCTGGGCCTGGTTTTACCCACTTTTGAGTTGTAAGGACACATTGCTTTGTCCATGTCTTCATCTCCAAAAGAGTGCTTGTAATAACTGTGTGCTGGCTTGGCAGATGGCAGTGAGAAGTGTTTACTGTACTTGATATGAGTAAGATTTTCCATTTACTTCAAATGCTTCCTCCCAACTGCTCTGAACTGCCAGAATTCCTTCAATTTGAAATCTGATGTTTTTATTTATCTTCAAAAAACCTGTAAATTAAAGAAGTCCAGCCATCCTTTACTTTGATAACTTGGAGAACCTAATTTAGAGCAGACAGATTCTAATCTTAACTGCCCCTCTGAAAAGCCTTGCTCACCCCCACTACCATAGCAGGAGTCTGTGCAAAGTGACTACCTCAGGCTAAATTTAGCATCCATGATTATTTCCTTAAGCATCTAAGGAAACACTCATATTTTTTATAGGTGTTGAACACCCAGGCATTTCCACTGACGTCAGGAGGAACTTCTATTTTGCACCTTTGAAAATCATCCTGCTGTTTTGGCAGTCACAGAAAGGCTTAACTATCTAGCATTAAGCGATTTTTTTTAAACTCTGTTTTATATTTAATCTTGGCACCAGTGTAGCTTTTCACTGCTGCAAGACTTAAGACATTGCACTCCTTAATGTGAAGAAAGCTGGTACCCAGCTGCATTAAATTCAAATTTTAAAAAAAGCAAAAATCCCCAAACACCCAACTATAAATGATTGTGTAGCTCTGGGGTATTATTTCACCTAGAGGAGTTCCTTTGAGCTATGAAAACCTCTATAGTCCAAGTTCATCTCCAGCTCGGTTCTGGAGAGTAGTTCCACTACAAGTTTTCTTTGGCAGAGTAGCTGATCATCTTTGACTCTACTTCTTCCATAGGCTTCCTGTCCCCTTCACTTGCTGGTACAATGATCTTCTGCTATATACCAGGTCATGAAAGAAATCTGAGGCAATCCTCCCTCTTCTTAATACTTCTTAATCCTAAATAATTTCAGTAATGTGGTTTGCAGTGCAGCCCCACAAGCAGCTGTATCTGTGCATGCACATATTATATACAATGCACTTGTCACTCATCTGGTATTATAGTAAAAGAGAAGCAAGACACCAGACATGAGGCTGAAGTTGGTTTTCTTTCCTTTTATCTAAGACCCTCCTTTCCATGACAGAGCACAGATTCCAGAATGGCTCCTGTTGAGAAGAGAGACGCTATAAACAAAGAACTGTTTTTTTAATTGATAAAGCAGTTTGCTTATCGCAAACTATCTAAAACTGTTGTTTATGCCTTCAGCAGTTACAGTCATCATTGTATATTTACCCATCTATTCTCAGTCAAGTGCTTGAGAACTGGTTACTTAGTTAAATTTCTTATTCATATATAATCAAATCATCCAAAGATCCCAAGTGATGTTTTGCTATTTATTCTGGTTTAAAGAAAATATAAGTAATTTAGAAACCTGAGCCTCACTAAATGCTATTTCAAAACTCTGAAATTTGTCTAAAAGTCTGCTGTCTTACAGGATGTTTTAAATGTTTTAGAAAATGTTATTCTATAGATAATGCCTCATAAAAATAATTAAAGCATACACAAATTAACCCACTCTGTTTAAGTGGTATCTTTAACCACAGAAATAACTAAATTCTTTAAAAATCAGTTTCTTAAATCAAGCATGAAATAAAAATAGATTTTTTTTTCAGAGATCTGTTACAATAATTAAGTTATTCACATGGACAGATTATGTGCTCTGTGAATTGAGAAATACTACATTGAGTAAAGTGGCATATGTGCCACAGAAGAGCCTTTTGTTTCATAATTGGGAATTAATGTATGAGGTTTTCCTTTCTCTGTAAGAGTCTCAACTGAAACCTTAGTTTAGATTACAAGTGAAACTAGATTTGGTTGTCTTCAAATGTGCTACATAACAGAGTGCAAAGACAGTGTTTACTGTGTTAATGTTTTGGGATCTGACTATTGACATATTTTCCTATCATTTGTTGGTGTCATAGTCTTAAGGATGTGTGTTTTAGTGAGGGTAAAATTGAAAAAGCTTTCAGTATCTGTCACAACCTGCTTTTATGATTATGGAAGTGCTTTAAAGAATGCTCCTAAATTGGATAGGAACATAGTTTTATTTACTCTGACTGTATTGACAAATTTATCATGGATTTACTTACTCACCTGGCAATGTAGTGTATCATTACTGGATAAAGATAGCATGATGAAGAAAATCAACAGAGAAAGCAAAGGAAAGACATTTAGAAATCCAGTCAACTAAATCCTGCATTAGCCTACTTTAATTAATCCTTCTATTTCCAGAGGGCATACCTTTAGTTCCTTCCATACTGTAATGTGTGAATGCTTCTTTCATCTCATCCTGAATAGTATTTGGCCATTAAAATATGTATCTGCTGCAACAAAACTGTTACCTGTGATAGTTCATGAGCTCTTGGGAAACCAGGAGGAGCACTGTAAGGTACAACAGGTGTTGTGGAGCACTGTAAGGTGCTCCAACAACTGTTGGAAGAAGGACCTAAGAATGGAAACGATAGGAGGTTCTGTCTTTACTAAGAAGGTTCATTTGGCACTGGCAGGGTAGTGACAATGCATGTTCTTTGGTTCATACACTTGAGAGAAGGCCCCAGGCAGTGTAAGGGGCATTGACTTCCCCTTTGAAACACACCTGCGGATTTCTCCCTTGAAGATCCACCACAGGATCCTTTTGGGATTACCTGTACTTCATTTTCAGCTCCACACAGGGAGAGACAAATGAAACAGAGACTGTTCTTTTCTTCTGTAATAGTGAAGAAGCGGACAATTGGAAAAGCATATAGAGGGAGAGAGAAAACAGTGAAATGGCTGGTCTCAAATATTTTATCATTGCTGGAACAGTTACCTTCAAATATGTTGGCATTTTTAATGGAAATCTTTTCCTGAAGAGGCCTTACGGTTTGTTGATACTCTTGTGAAGCAAAAATACAGGAAAGGTGGTGTTCCAGAATTAACTCATTCTGAGCCAAGTAGAAATGGGTGAATTTCTTTTGACCCTACCACATTTCAACTTTTTGTGGTATATTTTGGTTCTATGACATATGAAATACCTTTTCATCAGTCTTTCAATATTTAGATCCTTTGTCTAACTAGCACTTTGAGTGAGACTTCCCAAATGTCACTTTGCTCAAAAGTGATCCAGAAAGCACCAGATTGCAAATAGGTCTCTGTTCCATTAACTGAGAATGTCCTTGACAGTATCAGGAGTTGTCTTGATTTTGTTCACACAAGATCTATATCTAAAAGTCTTGTAGAGAGCCAGAGAGAGGGTGCATGGAAAAGGGCTATTTGGGAGTGTGCATAGTACTTTGGGGTTTCTGACAGAACCTACACACTTCATGCTCTGCAAGCTCTCTGCTTGGGTCCCTAGTGCCCTGCCTGACTGGTTGGGGAGGGGTATTTGGACAGCACTTTATGAGATGTGAATATATACTTCTGTATAAATGCAAAGATGCAGTCTTAATTGCATGGATGACAGAGGCCATTAAAACTATTAAAAAATGTGTGCATTTCTTTGCAGCGCTCAATTTTGTGCAGTGTAGTGGCAAATCTATTTTAATGCCCTGACAACTGGGCAAAAACTAATTTATTTCTAGGCATGCCCTGGGAGGTTCTGTGGCGTAAAGTGATCGGGAGTGCTGTGTAAGATGTTGGTAGCCATGCTGCTGCAGGTTCTAATGTCAGGCTTGCTTGTTTATAGAGTGTACATGCAAGCTCTGCAAAGTGCAGTGTATCAGAGCAGAGACTGTTTGGTTAGGGCACTCTAAAGTTAGCTTACCCTGTTAGAGGGAAATAGTGTTGTGCCATGCAAATAGCTGGCAGTCCTCAGAGGTTCGGGCTGGGTGCTGTGAGCTCCCTGCTGTGCCGTGTAGGAGTGCCCTGGTTCTGTCAGAAAGGCACAGGTCCTTGTGGGGGATGCATCTCTATTTCTGCAGATTTCAGTAGGAGGCGTCTTGAAGGGCAAAATTTGGCAGTGCTGCATGTAACAAAAAGAAAGTCTCCCATGATTTGTTGATTGTTGAATTAATAAATGCTGGAAATAGTATGGCAAATTTAAAGAGATCAGCATATTCATAAACTTTTCCTTTGAGGGAAATACAAAATCAACAACTGAAAAGACAAAAAAGCCATTGACCAAAAATGGATTATTCAAAACGTTGCATTTGTGTTGTTCTGTTGATTCCTTTTTTTTTTGTATTGTTTGTGTTTGGTTTTGTTTTTAGAGCTGTACTGCTATTTAAGAACTCTGTTCTGAATATACTTGATTCACAGATAATTTTTTCATCAATATTTGTTTTTTGAGCATTATGAAATACAATTTCTTTCACTTTCTATAGCATTTTATGTTTTCAAAATATACATGAGACTGTGAAATATATTCCATTGTAAAGATTAACAGAGCCTGTCTCACTCTGCATTTAGAGGTCTCAGTCCACAGAGTGTATTTATATTTCACCTCTACTGTGGGATAAAGGTTTTGGACATGTAAAGAGATTTTATAACTTGAAGGAACCTGTACAGAAAGCTGTGGAAGAGCAAGAACTCAAATACTCAAATACCACAGTCTGTCTTTTCACTCTCATTGGAGAATGCAATTTAATATGGGGGCTATTATAACTTGGAAATTTGTTAGTAATTTGAGAACTTTGTTTACTTCAGAGACTATACTATTATTTACCATTCTCTAAAGCTAATCTTCCACATTGAGATTGTGCATTGAATTATGGTATGTAATCCAAATTCCAGAGGTATTAATTCTGTTATGACAAGGTATTAACATACCTACCTGTTGGCTCACATAAAAGGCAAAGAGAGAAGAGTCACCAAAAGACTGTTGTGTAACTGTAAATGAAGTCATGCATGTTGTTACTGAAGTAGAGGGGAAAATGAAGAGGTAAGATCATTGCAAACAGCAAGGGATTGCTCCCCATTACTCCATCTGGCTACTGTGAATTATCCAGGGTTGACATAATACAGCTGGACTTGTGCATTTGGACAACGGATTCTTATAGAGCCTGGATGCTGTTGGGGACCATCTTTTTCCAGGGATTCATGCATATGATGTGAATGAACAAACTGTACTGCAAAAATAGTCATTCACATCCAAGAGAAAGCTGACTTGTGCTGCTTAGCAAGGTGGTGACATTATTAATTAAAAGTCTCACTATTGCAAAGCCTTCCGAGTGGAATATTCTGATAGCTCCCACACCCCAGCTCATGATGAAAGATAACCTTGTGCTGAAGATGGACTTTTAATTTATTGGTTGGGAATGTGTGGCTGATAGGAACCTTTCACTTTTAGGTCAGTGTTTTGAACCCAGGCCAGGTGAGTAAGTGACAAGGTTGCTAACACATGCAGACTGTTTGGTAATATCTATGAGGTGAGTTGTAGGCTCAGTTTAGCTCTCAGAGGGACAGGTGTCCCCATCACTTAAACCACCAGAAATGGCAGCTTCATTGGAGGTGCCCAAAACTGACCTTATTAGTGAGAGGTAGGGACAGTGACTTTTCATCCTAGAGGTGAAAGCTAAAAAAATTTCTGTACGTGAAAATGCTTTCTCAGATTGCATCTGAGGTTACTCACAGTCATGGCTATTCTTAACAGTTCCCTGAGCTATTTCTTTCTCCATACTGGAGGGACTGGCACATTCACTAGAGTTTAAGGAGAGAAGAATAGCTAGCATGTAACTAGATTTACAGTAGTAGGTAACTGGTTTGCACTAGAAAGCTTGATTTGATTTTTAAATGAATTAACGTTGGATGATAGTGAACAGATACTGAAGATGTTGGTAGTTGTTATGTATTGTTTTCTGTCTGTTCAGAGTAGGTTCTGGTTTTGATTCATTTTTTCACAGTTCTGTATTTACAAGACATTTATAGTTTTGTCAACTTTCTAATCTCTCTTGCTACTCTTTCTTTATTGGGCTTTTTTTTCAGGGTAGTGTTTGAGCATCTCAAAAACAATTATTAATTTCCCCTCAAAGTAGTGCTGTGGAATATGGAGGGTCTATTATTATCCTTTAATACAGAAGTGGGATGCTGAAAAGCACTCAGCTATGGTTAATATTTGCTTCTATTGTTGTGAAAAGGATTATAGTCCCTTGTGAGGAATCATGGGTCATAATTTGTTCAGCATTTAAGACAGTAAAAATATTTTTAAAATTCCCATCTAAAGTACCTTAAAGGCTGTTGCAAACTTGGGGAGAAAACACAAGTGTTGGTTCTCAAGGATCATAATAAATACCTCAGGAAAAGTGAGTACCCATAAAACAGATAATGGAATCCTCTTCCATTTTATTTTGGTTTCTTTAGTTTCCCATAAACACTCTTCTGCCTTTTGACTTTGACTCTCCCTCTACTCTCTATTTCTTCAGCTTTGTTTCACGATTGTTCTCTGTCTTCACCATCTTTTGTTTTTCTCCAATATCACTGACAAGTCACCAATATTAGATTTCTTTTTGCTAAGGGAAATTAGAGGGTCATATGAAAATAGAGGATGGGAATGGGGATCACCACTTAAAGAACACCCTGACAGAAACAAAATTTACAGCTACCTTTTGCTTGCCAAGTGCTTGGATTCTTACAAGGGAATTATTTTCTGCTGAGTGACTTCTTTTTTTTTTTTGTAGTCTTTGGATCACTTATCTGGCAGGACACAGTCTGGCAGGAAAAACAGTCTTCTTGATACTCTCCCTTTTCAAGGCTGCAGTGTAGATGTCTGTTAGGATATAAATCTTCCATGAAGATGGTACAAAGTATGATTGGGAGAATGGAGACTTCTTCCTTATCTGAATCTGGCTTTCTTCAAGTTATTTCACTGATTTGTTAAGATTAGTTTGAATTGCAGCTCTGACATGAAACATGCTTGCAGACCCATGGTTTTGTTGTCTTACTCAAATGTGATAAGCACGCACCCTGTTCTGTTACCCAAATGAGTAAGCAAAGGGTAGTAAAGGAAATGCTTCAGGGCAGATTCCTACAGAAGTCTATTTAATAAGCCCTTCCACTTAGAGTGGGCCACTGCTCACCATTAGTAGGAATAAACTCTCTGTCTTGCTAAACATACTTCTTTTTTCCCACTATGGTTTTGTGTTTAGTTTTCCCCTTTGATAAATAGCTGGCTTCTTTTTTAACCAATGTAGGTACAAGAAATAAAAGAGATCTGCTTCTCTAGAGTCTGGGTGTGGGACCTTTAAAATACTTTGGCTTAACCGGTGCAACTAGGACTAATGGCTAGAGTCTAGATAAAATCATGAGCAGAGGACATGCCTGTATGTAAGTGCAGGCTTAGAACTGTAGTACAATGTTAGTTTTTGCTTGTTTGTCCTTGGAACTTTAATTTAATATAAATTTGATTTAGCAGAAGCTCATGCTTACTTACCCAGTTTCCCACTTTCATGTAAACAAAATATGCCAGACCTTTCGTAAAACTGTGTTTGTCCCTTTTTTATTTAAATTGCCACATATAAATTTGCCACAGACCATTCTGGTCTGCTTAGATGATAGGAGTGTGTTAAAAAGCATTCAGAATTCAGAGAACACATCAGAAGCAGGCAGGAGTGTTTTTTTTTTCCCCCCTGACAGTTCCTTTGTCTTTCTAATTCCTTCACCTTAACAAATTGGGTAGCTTGCAATTGTTGTAAAGATAAGAATGAGTAAAGATATCTTACTATTTTTATAATGCAAGATAAAACCATACCCATGCTTTTACTAAAGGTTTTCATAGGATCCCTACATCTTTTATTTCTGTGTATTTTCCGAGTAGGCATCTCTTACTTGCATGATGCTTGAAATTCCAAAAATTAAAAGTAGATTTACACCTGGAAGGTGAAATTTCCAATGGATCCTAAGTACCTTTTAGTTTCAAATGGGATATTTAATATTACATATGTTCTCACTTCTGAAATGTTAAACTTTTTTGTTGTAAAATACATTTTGAATAGGCAGAATAATTTTAAATAGAAAAAATACTCCAACAGACAACCCTATGGTACTGTATGTATTTTGAGAAGTCATATAGTTGAATTTTACAGATGTTTTCTTAAAGCTTTCTTAATGGTGTCATCAACAGTACTGAAGAAGGAAGGGGCTTCCTTCTGGGAATAGAGCTGTTGGAGCATTGTATTGATGGTCCATCAGAGCTCTGAGTTGTCTGAACACTTGCCTAAATTTTCACATTTAAGCCTGAGGCTTCTCTCTTGCATGTAAAGATGGGCTTATGTGCCTGAAACTTCTCTGCCTTTTCCAGCTATCTCAGGTGATCCAATAAAGATATTTGCCTGCTCCTAATAAACTTTGCAATATTTTAACTGTTTTAGCCTCTTCAAGGACTTTGTGAAACGTCTCGGCTTCCTTCCTGTTCTTTCCTTAAGAAAAAAAGGCTGAGGTGGGGATAGTGCAGGCAGTGACAAATACTAAATTTTCCATGCAACTTGCTACCACCTGAGGTTTTTTTTGCAGTTTAGACAACTGGGAAAACATAAACTTTCTCTGTTGTCTCCTCTGAAAGAAAGAACTAATGTCACTCACTTTGTAACAAAAGGCTTAATAATCTTGACATTGCTTGGTGTTCAACCTTGCCAAATTATTC
The DNA here is from genome assembly GCF_036417665.1 of Passer domesticus. Taxonomy (NCBI): domain Eukaryota; kingdom Metazoa; phylum Chordata; class Aves; order Passeriformes; family Passeridae; genus Passer; species Passer domesticus. The sequence continues at coordinate 69,473,759 of NC_087476.1, read as the reverse complement.
TTCAAGGGCTATGTATGTGCTCAGGGTGTTTTTTTTTTTTTGTAATGGTGAGCACTGTAAAACAGACGTGCAGTCATTCAGTGCTGGAGGGAGTTGCATGTTTTACAGGAAACCCTAGACTCACATGGGATTAGGCCACCTGCTTTGCAAGGACTGAGGTCTCCCCAGGCTCTTCCCTGCAAGCAAAATGCAGAGTGCCAATAAGATGTGTGGAAAGTCCTGTGTGATGAATGCATCCCTTTGGTGACTTCTCCTGTGAGTGATAAAATTAAGAGACTGGAAGGAAGTTCCCTGAGTTAGTAGAGCAGATCTGCTGACAGTGCAGAATGTGCCAGCATATCACATCTGACACCATCTGTTCAGCTATATGGATGGATGTGCTGGAGCAGGAAGGGTGTACCCCCTACTTTGGATTTGGGGTACCTGTGATGGAGCTTCTATTCACTTCCACTGTGAGATGGTTCTGTGCTTATCCTTTCTGGTGTTCCCAGGAATTTGGCTTTTGACACAGTGCCTATGATTTGAGGGTTTCCTTTTAATACCATTTTGGAATATGCTAAACATTTCCCCTACCTTAACCTTCATGCTATCCTTCACAATATTTTCCCTCTGCTTCACTTGAGTAGTTGCTATGTTCTGGTACATTTGGTGTTAAAATCCCATGTTGCTTCCTGATGTTCTGACATGATACTGGTGAAGCACCTCTGCTGTTAGAGTTATTATAGTTATTTCACTAACATGTGCCAATGTATTTAGGTTTCCACTGCAAGGGAAAAGCTGAGCAAGGGAACAGTTAATAGTAATTCAAGCCAACAGCTAAAATAGAAGATTTTATTTCTTTTCAATTCATAAAAATATACTCATGCAAGTATACAAGTATAGCTGCTCTAGATGCTCTGGGAACAGCTGAAGATACCATGTGTAGTTATTGGTTTACATCAAGCTAGTCTAAAAGTGTTGTGCAATTTGCTGCTGCATTTCACCTTCCAGCTCTTCTTTTGGGAACAGAATAAACAGTTAAGAGAACGAGGGCCAACACAGACTGTATCCTAAGTCCAGAGAAAACCCCTGATTCTGCAGCCATCAGAACATGCTGTGGACACAGGAGCTAGGAGATCATATTGCAAGTTCACAACTTATATTTTAAAACATGGATAACGGTCAGATGGGAAATTCTTCAAGGGGAAACCTCAGTCTGGCCTACTGGGAATGTTCTGGCAGAGCTCCTTCTGTAACACCCTTGTCATGCACTCAGAGCCCAGTAATGTTCTGTATAATTGCAGAGTGAATCACTGCATCCCATTTAGCCTAGAAGTAATGAAGACCCTCAGCCAACAAAAAGAGAGAGGAAAAGCCCTTTAGAAGAAGGGCTGTAAAGCAGTTTAAAGAAACAACTCTATCAGACCGAAATAATTCAGGATAATATGTATGTAAACAAATGTGTTGAATGTTTGTATCTGAAGTTAATTTTCAGCAGGTGTGTTCTCCTGCTCTAGTTATTAGAATTTAAGGTCCATGAAAAACAAATTGTGCTTCTGTTTTCCTTAGCAGGCATAGAAATTATTAAATTTCCAATTCAAGTAGAACCAAATGATTCCTTTGAGCAAGTAGCTTTTTTTGGGCTACTGATAGGGGTACAGACAAGCAGACATATGGCTTTTGAAATAAATATTAATTTTGAACACTTCTAAATACTATAGCAGATAGAAATTGATTTGAGTTGGAGTGACTGAAAGACAGAGTTAACCTTGATATGAGATATATGTACTAAATAGGATACAGGTCCCCAGTGCTTTATTAGGCTGGATCCACTTCTGAATTTCAATACTGAGTGCAAGCAAAGAAATGTTTCTGAACTTGTGGAGTGTATGCCCTGTGCACACAAGTTATGTTGCTGCTTTAGCAATATTCATTATGGACTCACTCTCGGTGCCAAACCAGAAATTTACTTTTGGAGGTGGAGCAAGTTGTCTTGACTCACCAGTATTGGAGGGTGTGGTGATTGTTCCTTTCTCAGTTGTCTTTATTCATATTATTATGTGCACATATAAAACTTGTTATCATAGCATCTTGTTTTCTGGCTTTGAACCACTATCAAAAGCAAGTTATTGTTGCACTCACATGAAAATGACACGTGGGTGTTCGCAGAGCTGTAGGACAACTCAGATCTCAAAGGCACCATTTTCCCCTGCAAAGCATGTCTTTCATTGTGTGTGTGTAAAAGTTACTTGTGCACATTGGGCATACCCTATTCTTTTTTTGGCATTAATTATTGATTTATAATTAATTAGGGATATATCCTTTTGCTGCCCCTGGGTTGCAATTTTATTTGTCAGAGAATTGTAAAATTAAGTGGCCTGAGTAAATTAACAGGTACGGGTTTTTTTCCCCCTTAGAAATACACTTTGCCATCACAGATCTGTGAATTGTGGAGAATATGCTGTTAGCAGTCCTCACAAGGAGGCTAAGTGGGCATAGAACATAAACTGCATCCTCTTTCCTGGAGTTACAGTTTCCAAAATAGACCTGTGACAGCAGTAGACAATTAATGGTGCATTAAGAGAACATTCACCTGTGGGACTGCAAGTTCTTTGGCTTCCTGCCCTGCATCCTCTTTTCTGAGGTCTCTCCTCTCAGAATGTTAGCAAACTTTCTTTTGTAATAAGAAACTTATAAAGGAGAAAATTTTATTTATTTATATTTTCAATTTGTACAGCCATGTAGGATAAATAAGTCCTAAAAAGAAATGTCTAGCTTTGTAGACATTTATTTGTGTTCTTCCTGGTATTCAGCTTGGTGCCTTAGCAAAGTCCTGCTTTGTTTCTCTGAGCAATCTGATACTCTGAAATGTTCTGTACAGCTCAGCAGAAATAGGAATTTGCTTTGTCTAAGTCATTTAATAGCTTTTAAATCCCAATGGATTACAAATTTCCAGGGTACTATATGCTGGCTGTATCTTGATCTCCAGGACTTGAACATGCTTTGAATTGTTTCTCAATAACTATGAATAGAATTTTTAGTTAAAGCCAAAGCATTGAGAACAAGTGCTATCACAATAAGAATAGAGGGATGAGGGTTAAATAAAATGTGGATTGAGGAAACTGTTAAAATCTGCAAGTTAAATTGTGCAGTAGCCTTCATGCAATCACTAATGAATTGCATCACTGAAACATAGTTAACACTTCCCTAGGTATCATTTCTAGAACCATGTGTAGGCCTGGGAAAAATAAGCTAGTTTGGAAGGCACCAGGCTTCAGAAGCCACACTCCAGCAGTCTGCTGTGAAGTGCAGTGGCATTTCCATGATGCACAGGACAACTGTTGGAAGGGGACAGACGGCACCAAGGCATAGCCTGGGCACTGTTAAAACAGAAAACTGAGCAACTGTCGTTTAAATAAAAGATGTAACTCTCTTATTCTAGATATAGAAGGTAATCAAAACTATCTAGATGATCTAAACTATATGGTCTAAACAGATGGTCTAAATAAATACTCCAATCACAGTGGAGTGCTTCAGGAGAACTTCTTATCTCATGGATAGAGGCCTCAAGTTTGTCCTTCAAAATGCTGCAAATGAAATACAACTGGAAAGAATCTTAAATAACCTACAAATATAAAAAAGCAGATCATAAAACCCACTCTGTCGTCAAACTATTTATTGAAAACAGCTTGACTCAGCAGTAGCAGCATCTTTTCATTGTCTATATCACAGCAACAAAAGCTGATTATTGTCTGCATAGAAAGAATGAGATGAGAAAACCATTTGTCTCTCAGGAAATTCAGTGACATAAAAATGTCCATTTTCAAGATAAACTATTTAAATTATTTGAAAACTTTGTGATCTTTGGATAGAACTTATGTTTTGTGTCTATCAGTGGAGGATAAACATGGATAACAGTCAGAGGGGAAATTCTAAGTTGATTCATATATATATTTATATGACCTAAGAAGTGCCAGGTTCCTTTCTTCTTAAGAAACTGAGAAGTAACCTTCTTCACAGTAGGCATCAGATTCATACTTTAAAACTTCTCAGCCAGTGGGGTTGTTGCCATTAAACTCTTAACTAAATGAAAAATGAGGAAAACTCATTTACTTGAGTGGTACAAGGTGAACATTTACCATAAATATCTAAAAGAAGAGATGGAACTGGCTGAGGTTTTTCTCCAACTTCCTCTCTCAGTTTATTATGGTGTGCTTGGAACAGTTCTACAGACTGCAATTGCATCTGCAAATCAGCACACTTAAGCTTAATTCATGAAAGGCTCATTTATTTCTAATACTTATTGCCAGATCGCCATGCAAGGTTCATGTGCATTTACCCTTGAGTGCTTTCAGCTCTTTTTCTTTTTTCCTGTGTTGCCATAGTATGATTCCTTCCAAAAAGCTTGTAATAATTTTTAATGTTTGCAAATTACTTAATGTGGTGCTAAGCCTTTTGAGATACATACCACCAAAACAAGATACTGCTTGAGGCAGACAAATTAGTCTTGTAAACTGGATCCTAACCCTATAATGATCCAAATGAAATGCCATCCTAACACTCCCTGATGGTGGAGGTGCCTGCAATCTGTGCTTTGAAGATTGGGATGCTCTGGTTTCAGGTCTCTCATGAACTCAGTAAAGCTATTTATCTTAAAATGAAGAACGTTCTGCCTTCCTGAATGGGAGCTAACATCCCTTTATTAAAATGTGTTTGCAGATATGCTTCAGCTGCAACCTTACTTACCCCTATGTACACCCAGAACAACTCACATTCCTACCTACAATTCATCCTCTCCACGTCAACACGAACCTCTGCCCCGAAACACTTCCAGTGTTTGCTTCTCTCTCCTCTTTTTTCTGGGTACCTAGAATTAGGGATTTCAATGCATGGCTCTGTCATATCATAGCACTTCTTGCTTCCTTTCAATTCAGTAGGAGAAGATGATAAAAGGAAACTGTTCCTTGTCAGTCTAGGAGCACTGAGAAAAGAGCCCAGTAAGCTGCCCATCAGTTCTTCACGTAAACTGAGTCAAGCCCAACAATAGTCACAATGCTATTATTTAACAAAAAGTTGCCTTTTTAAGATTAAACCATTTGGCAAAGTTCAGTCCTTGTTTGATTAAGGTATCAAATCTGTCTAGAATTTGTAGAATTTAGTTCCAGGGAAGATCTTTGTCTTAATCTACTGGCCTTACTTATTCTGTTTCTGAGAGATCAGAAATTAAATAGTCTAAAGAAAACAAGCAAGAATAAAGAAGGCCAAAGGGAATTTCTTCTTTACAACTGGGATATATCTTGTGTTTTTTTAATTATTTGAAAGAAATGTTTTTAAAACTGGAAATTTGATGTAGCAAAAGAAAGACTTTTAAGAAGCTGAAGTCTAATTTACTAAAAATGTTTGGTAACAATGACTTGTATAACTGGAGTTAAACACCTGCTAAAATACCTAGTAAATACAGACTTGCTTTATAATCTTAACAGACACTGAAAAGTAAGGACAATTTGTCAGAAGGCTGAGAGAAGTAATGGATATTTAAAACCAGACTAATTTAACTAAGTTTTATAGTAGCCCAGTTTTGACTTTATTCATACGAAAGGTAACATGTGTATGACCTCTGCAATGGATTTAGTTCTGCTTTTCACCTCTGCAAGTAAAAGCAGACTTGGTTACTTACTATGGACACAAAAATATTCATGGTTGCTCTTGTGATAATTTTCCCCCACAAACTTAAGTATCTGCATCTCTGTCCAAGTTTTGCCTTTATGTGTAGAACTTCTGTCTGAAGATGCATCTGCAAGCAGAATCTAGCACAAAATTGTTTCTATTCAAGAAGTTCTTTGTATCTTAATGAACATCCGGGGTAAGAATTTTGTACTTGGCAACATGGATAGAGTGAATGGGAGCTGGACATCCAAATCTCAGATGCAGTGTTTACTCAGATGGCTTAGCAGTTGTTTGGGAAATGCCTTGTTGATAAGTTGTTTTTGTTTTTGTTTTTTTTGTTGCTATTACAGACGTTTACAGCCTGGTGCAATTCCCACCTCAGGAAAGCAGGCACACAGATTGAGAACATTGAGGAGGACTTCAGAAATGGCCTCAAACTGATGCTCCTCTTGGAAGTTATCTCAGGTTAGCTAAAATAAAGATTTCTATGCATTTATAGCACATTAACTTAAACACTATTAAAGGAACAAAAATTGATAATGATTCAAAACAGTGAACTCAAACTCTAAGTAGAATGAAAAGTGAGAGATGAAACATGCTGTAAAGCAAAAAGGAGGGGAAAAGAAGCTCTGCTTTTTGCTTGTCTCCAAAATTTTCTGGTTTGTGCTTGTGTTCCAGGATATCACAGTGATATCCTGATGAGTATCATTGACATCACAGTGGTGTTGGACAAACGAAAAACACTGAGAACCTTGGCTTAGCCCCTAACACTTAAAAAGCCTTTACACATAGGTTACAAATTGATTTTATTCTGCTTTTAGCATAAACATTTTGCTTTGCTTTTAATGACTTTATTGGACATACCAACACTTTCAAGAGTGCCTAAAGCACACCTAGATCAATATTTAGTCACAAATAAAAGGTGTCATTTTTCAAAAGAGTGGAGCATCCAAGAACTTTTGCTAACTGATGTAAACTCACTATGTCCCATTTGTTATGCATTATTCAGAAGGGCAGTCTCCAAGGTAAGAGCAGAATGCCCCTTAATGGGAAGGGAATACCTCAAACAACAAATACACAAGACAGTTTAGATTTTTGCTGGAGATTTCAATGTGGAAAGAAATTCTTCGAATGATCATTCCTCATGAAATGGGGAATCTTTTTTGAAATTGTTCTTTGTGATCATTTGAAAAGATAAGTTTGTTCAAACACATCAGGCCTGAAATGAGCTCTCTGCTGTGCTGGATGAGGTTGTTAAAAGCCATTCTTCTGGGTCAGATGTGCAAGGATGCTATGGCCGATCTGCTGGATAGAATCCAGCCCCTTTTTACAGTCGGGCAGATAGGGATGATGAGCTCTGAGAACATTCTGCCTTCTTAATATTCAGCTACTGTAACAGACAGTAGTAATAAACCAGAAGTGGAGTAGGAGGCAGTACACATATCTTCCAGATGTTTAGGACAAAGAAAAATTTTACTGTGGTTTTACTGCTCTATCAGAAAGGTCAAAATCAGATGCTTCAACATTTGAATTTTCTTTTCAGGGTTTGATTCAAACCTCTTCAGCCTTTTTTCAGAAAAACACCTATTAAAATAATTGCTAACTTTTAGGTAGAGTTAGGGAACATCCACTCTTGATTTTGAATCACTTTTATGTCTGTAGCAAGGTGTGTATAAGAATAATCACATTAAATTTGTTGTTCTGCAGGGGAAAGGCTACCGAAACCAGACCGAGGGAAGATGCGCTTCCATAAAATTGCTAATGTCAACAAAGCTCTGGATTACATCGCCAGCAAGGGAGTGAAACTTGTGTCAATTGGTGCAGAAGGTAGGTGACAGATCTTGACAGTGCACCTTATTTAGGTCACATTACAGAGCAGTGGGGTGGAGACCCTTGGCCACGTTATGTTCTCTACATACAGGTGCCTCAAACGTCCCTTCATGTTGATTGCTGGACTGTATCTGTGAAAGGACAAGTGGTGGAAATTTTTGGAGTGCTGCAGAGGGATAGGGGTATAAATGAGCACTAAGTTTCGTTTGTCTCTAAGGTTAAATTGAATTGTCTGTGTTTCAGTAGGTGTTCAGATAATGATTTGTTTTTCTTACAGAACATTGTGGTTTTCCCATAGATTATTAAAAATAAGGAACTCCTTTAGGAACCAGGCTGGATTCTAGGGTGTGCTTTATACAGTCTGGCATCTTTAGGAGATATTATTCAGCCAAAACAAAGGCTGACATCACTGCTGAGTGGCTGGAACCTACTCCCACTTTATTATGAGATTTTCTGCAGCTGTGTTTCTAAAATTCAGATGTAGAGTTAAGGGAGTGATCACAAGAAAGTGGTAGCTGGGGAGAGATTGAACATATGAAGAAAGTGGAGTGGGATGCTATTTACTAAAGTAATTGCTTTTTTATTGTTCTGCTGTTCAGGTAGCTAAGTACCATAATGTAGTTGGCTAGCTAGATTCTGACAGATGTAGAGTGAGCTAAAGAAGACAGACTCTCACTATAAATGAGCCTAACTGTGCCTCCCTAGGAGATTCAATTAATTGTTTAAAAATGACAGAGGTGTGTGTGGAACTTGTTGCTCCATGAAGATATTTGTGTATTGGTTTCCATGGCCACTGCTATACCAAGAATGAGGTGGCTAGCATGATATCCAACTATTTTTGATTCCATAGCCTCAATGATGTGCTTTCTGTGCTTTTTCCCCCCACTCTAACATGTCCTTAGAGCAAAATTTTGGTGTAACCACATTATGATGATAATCACTCCTATATTCTACTGACATTTTTAGGCCTTTTTTAGATTGATTTATGAGCCTCTTCTTCCTGTTTCCAGATTCCTACAGGCTTATATGTATCCTTATTCTGGTTTCCAAGCCTTGATCCCAGGGAGCTTACTGTAAATGTGGATGGAAGAGGAGATTCATTATGTGGGATAAGGGTAGCTGTAGAAATAATGGAGAGATCTGTCAGCATGTTTTACTACGGTTTGACGTAGCCCACTTGGTTCCTCAAGTATTGTTCATCAAATGTGTTCAGTTGGTAGACCTAGAACTCAAAAATCCCAAGGAATGTGCTTCATGGGCAGAGAGTTTGTTTGAATTCACTCTTTTTTTATTTGAGACTGAAGTAGGTGGGTCACCTGAGTCCAAATTCATACCATCTGTCTTTAGGCACAAAATAGAGACCTTTTTGGGGAATATATTATCAGTGGGGAGAAATGGGCAATTCCCACAGGCACTTCAGATCTCAGAAGAGCTCTACTGCATTTCAGAGGTGCCTGGCTCCCTCCATCACTTGTACAGACTGCTGGGGCACCCGTGCCCGTTGCTCAATTAAATGAAGTGGGATGGAAAAATATGCTTCTACCATAAACCTCTGCAGTAAGGCTCTTCTGAGAGTGACATGGCATTAAATGGACAGCAGAGGGTACTGAAGAGACAATTTATGTGTGGAAATGAAAATTAAGAATACAGATGCCTGTTTGATAGCTGGTGAAGGAATGCTGAGATTACAGAGCATGGAGCAAATGTAAGGTAGTTTCTATCATGTCAGGCAGGAGACTCTGAGGCTTCCTAACCAAAACCAGAGTGTAGCAAAAGGAGTATCTTGTGGGACAGAGTGGTTGTTCTTGCTGATGACTGATTGCACAAGGCTGGAGCATTTAAATCAAGATATAGCAGCTCCTACCTGCTCCTGAAAGGAGCAAGCCAGCCCTCTGCACTCCCATCTCCCTTATTTTGCTCTGTTTATTGCTGGTCACTACTGCCAGGGTTCTCAGGCTGGGGAGCAGCACTTGAGCCCTTTCTGAAGGCAGAGCATCTGGGATAGCTCAGATTAGACATGAAAAACATTGAAACTAACCCTGCTGTTCTCCTTAGCAGCAACTGGCATGGGTTCAAACGCTGTGATTCAGGTGCTCCATGATAATTCCCCTTTGGGAAGGTGGCAGGAAAATAGGCAGCTTTTCAGGCTCTTGCTGCAAGTTGACTGTCCATGCATCCAGTGTTTATTCTTGCATGTAGCAGCAGGCCATACCTAGTAACCCAAGAAGTTAAAGTGATGGTTTTAGCTATTATTTCCTGTTTCTGGAATTCTCAGTCTGTAAAATGGATGCATTGAATGCAAAAACAAATTAATTATCATTATAAAACCCCTAAATTCTTAGATGGAAACATGGGAGAAAAATTTCCAGCCATGTGATAGCCTAGGAGCAGAGAGGAACCTGTCATGGTAAGACATGAGGCTGTCAAGTGTGGCCTGATGCCCACATTAGATAATATCCATGTGGGCAGGAGCAGATAGATTCACGTGCCTTCCCTCCCACTCTGACAGGCTGAGCACAAAGCCAGCCCTGGCACAGACGTGCAGTAAACCCTATTGAGTTTACTGCATCCCCTCTCTAAATGTGCTACCTAAAGCACAGCGTTGTGCTGATGCAGCAATGCAGTATCACATCTGACAGGGTCTGGTTTCACACTGTGGGACCTCTGGCACCAGTGGGTGCTTAAAGAGTCCCTGTGCCCCCTGGAACTGCATTCCTGCTCCCACACTTCACAGCCCTGCCCTCTCACTTGGGCTGACAACTGTTGCTCTCGCTCTGCTGGAGACTGGATCAGCAATCTGATCTGTTTTTAAAACACACTTAACTTCTTTTCTTTTCCTTTTGTTGCATTTTGCAGCATTGTTGACCAGGCAATCATTATAGTAGCTTGGAGTGAATGCCAGAAAGGAAGGGAGCACAGTCTCCTTAAGTTTGTTTCCTTATCAAAATCTACAATCCCTTAACTCTCTGCCCATGTGGGTGAGCATGGGGCTCGTGGGCTTGCCCTCACCCATCTGCTTGGGCATTCTCTGAGTTACATGGATGCTTGGAATACCTTTTAATTTCCATAGCATGAAAGTTTTGTATCTAAATCTGCCGAGGATCATGTTCTCTTATCTGACATGCTGAATGGTGAAGAGCATGTAGGCCCAAGGGGAACAACTGGCATTTAAAATGGGACCTCAAAACGGTGATTCCTGTGGGACACCAGTGCAAAAACAAAATCAGTATTTTTAAGGGTCCAGGGACATTCTTTGAAGTCACCATTATTGTTCTGAGCGTGACTTCACTGGGATGTCTGTGGAGTGGAGAGAGCTGATCACTTTTAATTGTGATGCTGAGCAGGAGCCAAATTGATCTTCTCTGGAGATAAATTGTCAAAGAATCTCTCTCTCCACTGGTCATGAAATGAGACTACAGGGTGAAGAAGCTAAAATTAAAAACTCTGAAAGTAGTCCTTATGAACCATTCATAGTCCAGGACTTAAGTTTTCTGTTAAGTTTTAAAAAAGTGCAGTAACTCCATTTGGAAGGTGCTTGCATCCTGAATGAAATCACATAGATATGGAGAACCCCCAAAAGACAAGTATCCTGTTAACTGGAAATACTTCTGTACTGCTTTTCTAGGAAATGGGAAAAGTGTTAAAGACCAAATGATCTGTGAATCTGCTACAAGAAGGTTAGAATAAAAAAAAATAAATTAATACATCAAACCAAAGCCGAATAAAAAAAAAAAGGACCAAAACCTTTGAGAAGTTGCTTTGCTTTACTTTTTCCCTAGACAGTTTTTATTGTTTCTGCTTAATTTTCTCTTCTGTTCTTTTCTGCCCTCATCCCCAGAAAGCTGTAGCTTTGTGTATGTGAGGGGTAGGAGCTATATTCCAGCCAGAGCAAACAGGCAGTGTGAAAAAATTAATGAAGTCTTCTATTGACCTGTAGAGGAAAATGATAGGAATGAATCAATGCCTTTTTGTCACTGATACTTTTCAATATTTTAGGAACTTTGTTTTTCTTCCTTGTCTCACATAGGAGTCTTTTTTGTTGTTTTTTTTATGCTAGCAGTTTTGTGAGAAACTAAAGCTGGCAAATCACTTGAAGATCCTCCTGAGGCACAACACAGAAAATTCCCTCTCTTGCTCTTTCATTCTGTATGTGTGTACATACAGATATTTAAATCAAAACAACGATGAAATGACTATGCAAATCTATTAATTGATTGCCTGAGAATCAGCAATGCCTCCTGAGTATTTAAATACATTTATTTTACATTTGAAGAAATTTGTCTTTACTGTATATACATATCAGCTGATCAAAATAGTGAAGTGACTTGAGTTCACTCAGGAGGAGGGAAGAAAGAAGTAGCTACATGTTCTAATTGCCGTTTGGTCTTTTTTTTTTTTTTTTTTTTTTTTTTTGTGTCTGGAAGGGTTTTGTTTTGAGATTTGAGGTCTTTCAGGGCCAATAAGGCAGGCATAGTGGTGTAAGAAAACTGGAAAAATAGTATAGGATCCAAAGGGGAAAGTGAGAAATTAGCCATTTATATATAAACTTCAATTATCATACCAGCAAAATAAGTATAGGGTAGTGATGGGTTGCATATTTTCTATCACATTTGTTAATTCCATAGGTTCAAATGACAGCTTGTGTCACGTCCTACTGCAATTTAACATGTATCTCTTGTCTCAGAGACAGCAGCTGCTCTTGTTCTGTAGAAGTTGCCCCTGGATTCAGGCAATTTTAAGTAGCAGAGTGACTGCATTTTCTGCTGGCACCTCTATTGGCATTTGATGTTAAATTGAGGAAATTCCTCCTGCTGCAAGTTCCTCCTGCTCCTTGCCCAGAGCACCAGTGGGCCCCCAGGCAGACACAGCTGCTTCACTTTTTGAGACAGGCTGGAGGTGACTTTCAAGTAGGGGAGCAGCTGGTGCCTTCCGTGCTCCACTGCTCCTTCGGTGAGAGGTGACTGGAAAGTCAGTCTGCAGTCCCATCTCCTCCCTTCCCAGTGCTGCACCCTCCTTATAGTCTCACTATGTTTTTCTGAGTCTCTTGACTGACTTTTGAGAATGATTTAATGTGACCACCACACTGAAGTGATCTGGCAGTGCATTTTGGTGTTGAGAAATTTCAGTGGTATCACTTAATTACACCGTGGGAGCATTGGATTCTTGCCTGGTTTGTGGCAGAGATTCCCACATTCCCTGTGTTACAGGTAGTCTCAAGCAGTCTTGGAACAAACTGAAACCCCAGAGGTAAAAAAGCCCCATTTATATTAAAGATACTGAAATGTGTGTGTGCTTCAGAGGTGTGAGGCTTTGCAGCCTCGTGGCCGTGGTTCTGAGCAGCTTGGCTGGAAGCTGTGCAGCTCCATGTCAGCAGGTGCCGTGTCTCTTGAGCTCCTCTTCATCTCTTGTCTGGGCTGGCACTACAGGGAAGTCCTGAAACATAAATAAACAGTACAGGGGAAATTCTGAGTACCATTTTATTAAAAATCAATACTGTTATGTCCTGTATTTTCTTAAAGATTGAGGTAAGACCCCAGTTTTTTTTGGTTTTGTTGTGTTTGAAAACTGTTAATACTGATACTGTTCAAACCTTCAATATTTCCCTTCATGTTCTGTCCAAAACATCATCCTAAAAGGTAAAGCTTTGAAACTGTTACAACTACCCTGAGAGAAGACTTTTAGCATGGAAGGACTGAAGTGACTTTAACCTCAGTAACCTTCAGTCCTACTGACAGAGTAACACAAGCATGACTTTGTTGAAAAATGAACCAGGTGAATACTGTGTGAATAAAAAATTATAGTAAAAGTAGAATTAAGTTATTAGTTACAATGTATTATTTATAGAAATGTGTGATTAAATAAGATGAAATTGGAAAAACCTTTTAAATACTATTACTATATCTATTTTTCACCTTAGAAATCGTGGATGGCAATGTGAAAATGACACTGGGTATGATCTGGACTATCATCCTTCGTTTTGCTATTCAGGATATTTCAGTGGAAGGTAAGAGTAATACAATTATGTTAAATAATTAAGAAATGTGTTTAAAGACATTTTTAAATTAATTGTGTGTGACAGGAGTGTTTTAATTTTTTTTTTTTTTCACAGAAAATGATTCTCTAAGTTCTCTACCTGGTGACAAAATGAATTTCTGGAGGGAAAATTGTTTACTCTCCTTATCCTGACAGAGACCTTGAGCCAGCTTTCTAAGTGCAGAAGCACTGGTCATGTTTCCCAGCTACAGAGACAGAAACATGACTATGTTTCTGAGCTGTACCCTTTATATTTGGTTCTATTTACAACATACATTTTCAGTCCTGTCCATTTGTCACATTCTTTGCAAAAGAATTTTTTTCTTTACTTCCACTTGGTAGCTGGCTCCAAAAAGCATGTTGTTACAATACTCTTTAAATCAAGTCTGTGCTTTGAAAGTCTAGAATTCTAGAAACTAATCTCAGTTTTCAGCAAAAGTAGAATTGTTTCAAGCTCTGCATGTTGTCCTGCCCTCATAATTGGGATATTAAATGTGGACCTAATGGTTTATTTAATAATTTCTGACCTTTACTTATGCACTCAGATGCCCACAGGGTTCAGCCCATAAGCCAATGAACTGAGACTACGAGCATATTTCATGCAGGCACCAAGACAATCTTCTGTGTCTATTTGCATTATATTCTTATTGGGTATTTTCCACCAGTGTACAGTCTGCTGTCCAAACAATAGAATTCCTTCAATTTCTGACATCCCAGAACATTCTGTACAGGCTGCGACTAATCTTAACTGACCTCTATATTTTAATGAAATTCCAGTAGTCCATTTATATGAACAGCTTTTAGGATTAAATGTTGGTTTATGCCATTCAGTTTCAGGTGGCCAACCACATTTAAGATGACAAGAAAGTAATTACTTGAGCACTTCTAAAATATTTTCCTTTTTTTACTTCCTTGTGTCTTTTACAGAGACCTCTGCAAAAGAAGGGCTGCTGCTGTGGTGTCAAAGGAAAACTGCTCCTTACAGAAATGTGAACATTCAGAACTTCCATCTTAGGTAATCTTCCATTTTTTCAAGAGAAAGAAGCAATCTCAAAAATGTTATGTCAAATTTTCTTCACAGTTGTGTAGGTATAATATTTGATCAGAGAATTTTGCTCTGCACCAGACCTTTTCAAATTTTTCTCCTCTATCTTCAGAGTATTATTTTGGTTAGCCTTTAGCATTATTTACTATGACTTGTAGAGTTACTATTTAAAAGAAAAATATCCTGCTGCACACTGAATTACTATATTACATCTTTAGAGGTCCTTTGTATTATGTAGTAATTCCTGAGTACTGTAGCTTAGTGGCAAATGACTGCTTTCAAATGAGAGCCACAGAGAAGTTCTTTTGGCAAAAAGACCAGTGTGTTGAGCATGTGAATATCTCAGGATTATGGTGAATCAGTCTTTATTGTTTTGCAATGTACATTACTATAAGGAGCATAAAATGCACTCAGTACATACACAACAGCAGCACTGTAAACACATTTATTCACAGAATCAGGCTCACAACCTAAGTTGGAAAATTTAGTGAAAGCTCCTTGTGTTTCTGTGTTTTCTTTAAGAGCTAGAATGGGAATTCCAGGCCCTATGCAGTCTGCCTGGTTTGGGGATTTCACTGGGCTAGTTCCTGAATCTGTGCCAGTGGCCTACCTCATTCACGTACATGACTTACCATGTGCACTGTTTAACCAGGTGATCTTCCCTTCCCTGAGAGCCTTCTAGTATTTAAAACAAGAGCTCTCTATTAGTGTTTTGAATTAATTCTAAAGCACATTTAGTGACAGAGAAGATGCAGTTCATACATATGTTCCAGGATAAGAAAAATCTGTCTGATGTACAGTCCCTGTACTGCCTTTCAGAGATCTGAAATTTGTTATGTGTTACTTTCCTAGAATATGCAAAGATATATTTAATATAACTTTTTATGGCTTGATGGTGTACTGTAAATTACAGTGTCAGGATCTTAGTGTATTTATGTACATACACTGGTCTGATGCATGATATGGGGAAAACATCTTGAATGGAATGACCTTGATTTATGCTTTGGGTGGATTGGCTCTTACAGTACTGCTTTGCAGTGGGCTATCCAGGAAATTTTATTTTGCACGTTTTGGAAAGAAAAAAAAAATTCGTGCTAGGTTTGATTTGGTTTTACATTCTAGATGATTTTATATTATACAATGTAGGTATATTCTGCTTGATTTTGTCACCTTTTTTTGTTTTGGAGATGGTTCTATTATTTGAAGGACCTACCCAGACATCTCAGTAGTAGGGATTTGAACAGTGTTAACTTGCTTAAAGTTACACAATTACTGCACAGGACAAGACCTCAAACCCTCAGTCCCTCTGATTGGTTAAAGTCTTTACTTAAGTATCTTTCAGAATAATTGCTTCTGGCTGAAAGAAACCTCTCATAATCTTTCCAAAAATATGTTATTTGTAGCTCCATTCATTTCCTGTTCTTGTCACAAAAGATAGCAGGTCTGAAGTCAGGCTGAAGTGTAAGAACTGAGATCAAAGCTGTCATAAGTGTGAAGTGTTTTAAATAAACTGTGCTGATTGATGATTTCTTACTTCTCTAAGCACATGGTTGTGCCAGTAAAATTCTCCGAAATAACAGAGGAAAAGCCAGTTGCTTCAGCAAATTGAATTAATTGCAGGTTTGCTCTCCTTTTTCTTTTTCACAAATACGCTGTGAACGTAATGGGAGATGATGCACTTTCATGGATGAATGTGTACTTGAGCTGTTCTAGAACACTGCATGAATTAAGCAATTGAAATCAGGGACTGTTGCACAAAATGTACATTGCCTAGAAGGTATATGAAGTCTACATGGAGGTTATGGAGTGTACCTTAACTGCTTATGGAATGTAGAGTAAGATACGTACTATAGATAAAGGAGTACAGTAACAGAGCAGCTCAGAGAGAGTTGACAGGATGTAAGTTCAGGATTTGACAGAATTCCTGCTTCAATTTAAGCCTTGAGCAAGGATCATACTGTAAAATGCCATGACTTTATTAACTAATTTTTTTCCATTTTATTTTTTGCTGTAAAGCTGGAAAGATGGCCTTGGATTATGTGCACTTATCCACAGACACCGACCTGATCTTATTGACTACTCCAAGCTAAATAAGGTCATCAGCCTGGGTGGTACAGCATGCTGTCCTGCAGTGATTTGGCTGGCTTCTGGTTTGCTTAGCATGTTTTCTAAAAGACAGGCTGAGGAGTGCTTACTAATTCTGATTGACTTTCAAAAGTCCTTCCCAAAAAAACCTCAGTGACACAAGGGAGAGAACCTCACAACTGTCCTGTGTCCTTTCCTTCCTATTACAATGACTTCAACATTTAATTGCAAATAATCTGACCCTCAGATTCTGGCAGTTGATGAAGTCTTTACACTGCCCAATATGGATGTTAAATCAAATACATTGGAATTATCCATTTACCACTGATAGTATTGTCCGTCCTGTTTTTATCTGGTGTAAATGACTGGAGATTGCAGACCAGTAAACAATGACGCAACAATTAATCCTAAAATTCCTTAGAAAAAACACCACTCTTGCTAATTAGGAGTACACAGTAAATTACTAGTCTTACATATGCAGAAAGTATTCAGTGAATCTCAGATCTATTCTTCTACCTGTACTTCCAGACAAATGGAAGCAAAACTGATAACCTAACCTCCTTAGGTAGTTTCTCATGGGGATTAAAAACTATTTTATTACAGTCTGCTACTTATGGCAAAATGCATGTTTTCTAAAAGATATTTGGGTTTGAGAGGAAGAAATGAGGAATGAGCAGCAATGTCAGAATTTCTTGGTATCATTACTGAAGAAAAAATAACCTAGAAAGAAGTACAATATTGTTTCACATTAGTTCTCAATACATACACACTGTTTTCTCCTCTCTGGAATGAATGCAAGCACCAGTCTCATGTAAACACCAGTGCAACAGAAACCTTAATCATGGTTTTAATCTGTTGTGTGCAACTTTGCATTGATGAGAGAGTGGTAAAACATCAACTGTATTTTTCCATTCCATGCCCTTTCCTTGCAAATTGGTTTACTAGTGAAATCAACTGTTATTAGAAAGTCCTTGGTGAAGAATAGGTAAATGAATGAACTGAAACTATTTTAAAACTTAGTCTGCTTTATATGTTTATATGTTTATATGTTCAATTTATGCCAGAGTCTCTAAATGCAGTGCAGTGATGAAAATTAAATGAACTCTTAGCACAGAACATATAAGGTTTTAATTTAGGCAGCTGTTAAGATAACTTCAGATCTGAACCAATGGGCAAAATATTGGCCATCAATACCAGCTTGTTCTCCAATTGTATATGCAACCTTTCCTACAGATAAACAGAGTAATGGAATGGCTGAGCTACCTGTCTCTGTGCACATGTGCTTATTATGCATGGCATGAACAGAAGTGAGTTTGATTGAATCTGTGCTTTGAAAAGTGGTACGTGGTGCTGAAGAACATCACAGTTAACCATCCCATAGATGTGTGCTGAGAAAAGGGAACAGAACATAAGCAGGTCTGCTTCAATGCTACTATTTTCCTCTTAGAGGTTTCCAAAATAAGAACAGGTCAGGTTTCAAATTGAGGCTGAGAACATGAAGCACATGCAGAAAAAAAAAAATCCTAAAATAGATCTTGCTTTTCTGGCCTGGCTGTGTTTGATTGACTCTTCATTTTGGTTACATTAACAGCTGTCTTGGTGTCTTGTTTCTTACCGCCTGCATGCTGTCCTTTCCTTTTCTCACCAATATGTTTTGTGTGAACTTGTAGCTGGAAAGATGGCCTTGCTTTCAACGCCCTTATCCATAGACACAGGCCTGATCTCCTTGACTATGCCAAGTTAGATGAGGTATTTCTTTAGCTGTAGCAGAGATTTTTAGTTACTGTGGCTTGTAGTTCTGTTTAAAAGGATGGGTGATGGAAATCTCCAATTATTCAGAAGCTGCTATGATTTTAAAGCAATCTTTTACCCCTGGAGCACTACTTACTTATGCACTTAGTACCAAGCACACAAATAGGAGGTGCTCATCAGCCATTCATCGGCAAAGTGCTTGAACCTAGTCAACAGGTCTCAGTTTTACTGTCTTTTTGACTTTTACAAAATCTGTGCTCTCTATCTGAACTGTGCTCACTGCTTCCTTTCTCTTTCCTTCAAAAACCAAAATCTCAAAACCAGAGGAAGTGCTTGAATTTCCACAGCCCTAAAATTCTGTTTATAGAGGCATTACAGATTTTTATTTCCAAGCCCAAACTGGCAAGTTTCACTCCTTCTGGAGAACAATTCTGCCTGTGCTTGCTTCTTCTCATGCATGCACCTAACCAGCAGAGAACCCAGTGGGAGTCATATCCTTGTGATGCACTGTATAGTGGGTATAAAACAGGCAGGGTTAACTCTGTGTTGAACAGTCTCATTTAGCCTGCTGGTCCAGTGGCATTTAGTGTCTGTACTGCTGCTGTACTTCATTCAGAATTAGCTCAGAACTGAGTACACTGTTATCTGTGTTCACCTCCAGAATGCATTTCCAGCAGAGTTCTAGCTGTAGAGAACACCTTATTAAAGTTTTCTTTTGAAAACATAGCAGCAGATGCACCAGAAGTTTATATACCTAGACTCTGTTTTTTGAAGAACAATAGTTGTGACTCCAGTTTACAGTTTAGAAAAACAGAAGCTGTTTTAGTCTAGTCAACTCTAGTCTTGCTTCAAAGAAAAGCTTCTATCTTTGACTCATTGTATTTTTTTCTTTAATGCAGGATGACCCCATAGGGAATATCAACCTTGCCATGGAAATTGCTGAAAAGCATTTGGATATCCCAAAGATGCTGGATGCAGAAGGTGAGAGTTATACCTTACTGAAGTTTGTGTTGCTCATAAGCAGGACACAGTAAAATTTCTTTAATTTTTTTTTCTAACAGATTTTCAATATTCCTTCCATATGAATCAGAAAGTAGCAACCTGCTTCATTTTCAAAAAATATTTTCCTTCCTTTCTGGCTTTCATTGGATAATTTCACTCACTTTTTGCTTTATTATTTCTTGTTTGTTAATGTTTGCATTTATTATAGTGTTTTGGACCCTAACCTCAGCACATGGCCCCACTGTGTTGAGGTAAAATGCAGGATCAAAAGTTAATCCTTGCTTTTAATAATTCAGATTTAATAAAGGGAAATATAACTGTTAGCAACTTAAAGCACGTTCAGTTTTTTAAATGTTTAAGCAAGGGGCCAAAAATAGAAATAGTAGAAGTACTTTCAAAGCTTTCAAAATACACTAACACATGCTTCACCTCCTATGAAAGAGAGCTAGGTTGAGGGAAGCATTTTTTTGGTTTGTTTTAGTTGTAAACTTTTTGCAGTGATACTTTTAACAAATAATTAATGTGTCTCCAATTATCTTGAGAATTTCCTGAATTTTTTCAAGATAATCAAACTTTTGTACCCTGGGCAAAGCATGGTGCCAGACTACTGGAATTTGCTTACATTAGTTAAAAGCATTCTTCCCCAAGAATGGAGACTCAGCTCTGGTGGCTTCTCAGTAGAGCAGAGATAAGATGGGAATCATCCAGAGCTGACTCAAACTGACTACGCCTGCTCCTCTTGAAGTCTTCATTTGGAAAGTTAGACAGGATGATTTGGAAAATCCAGACTGTAATCTGTAATTGAAGAGTAGTTTCGCTTTCATACATTAAAACAAATTGTTTTCATCTTTTGAATCAACAACACCACTTAATTATTTTGCTTTGAAATACTGTGCAAGGAATAAACCGAGAAGTGCTGTCCCCTTGTCAGCTTTCTACATTTTTCCTCTTCTCTTCATAATCAGTATAAGAAACCTTTTATTTTCCTCACCAAATTTTCTGCACATTCTATTCCTTATCTTACTATTCTCCTCTTGGCAGAGGAGGAGGTAATGAAATTGTATTCTTTCTAATACCCTTTAAGTATTCATGGTCACCTTTTTGCCATCTTTATTTCCACTGAAATATCTTCATGGAAACTTTGCAAAATTTTGTTCACAGCTAGATAAAGTAGATGTAACATTAGTAAATATATTGATCCTGAACTTAGAAATCTCACTGTTAACATAAAAAAATTTTCACTCATTCCAGGGTCTTTTCAAGTCAGTATCTTCCCACTCCTTTCATTGACAGGAATCCATGCAGGTTACACTAGAATCATTCATTACTCAGCCATAACTTCTGTAAAAAAGGCTTTTCCTGCCTTTCTCTGTTGAGTATTGAAAAGGCCCATTTTTACCCATGGATGCATACCTTGATTGCACCCACTTTATATTTTCACTCTCCTGCCGTAGTAAGGACAAAGCTTTTAGCCAGTCAAGCCAAACCCTCCTGTGATTTATGCTATTAACTAAAAAGATGGGCTGGCACAGGGATTGCAGAGCTGCTACTATCCAACTTTTCTTAGCACAAAATGTATTTCTGGACTGCAGGAGTTGTACAGGTTCCCAGTATATGCCAGAACCCTGTCAGCCACAGGGACCCTGTGCTGATACACACTGAGTGCAGTTCTGGTTTGTGACTGTCAGTGGCTGTGTTTAGCTCTGCAGTAATTGCAGTGATTCAGATGAAGTTGCTTTGGAGTGGCAGTGAAGCTGAACCCAGCAGATCTGCCAGCCATGCCATCTGCTTGGAAGTTTCCACAAAGCAGAAGGCAGCAATACCCTTCTGTACAGTCTCAGCCTTCAGATGTTTTACCATTTCAGGGAGAGTTGTATCCTTTGTGTTTGCTGATTCCTAAAGCTTAGATGGCTTTGCACTCATATCAGTAAACGGATGCAACCTGAATAATTGTGTATTTATTTGGAATCCTTACAGCACTGAGGTGGCACCATTAGAATAATCAGATGAAAGTACCTTGTGAGAATTTCTGAGCAGTTAACCCTCTTCTCTCCACACAGATGTAGTAAACACTGCCAGACCTGATGAAAGAGCCATTATGACTTATGTTTCCTGTTACTACCATGCATTTGCTGGTGCTCAGAAGGTGAGATTGTAGATGGATCAGATCTCATCCTTCACCTTCTGTCTTGTTTTTTTCAGCAATTTTTTCTTTTCTGATCTTTTTCTCACTAGTTAGTAGAACAGCATCTTAGAGCTAAGCTCATTTCCTGTCGCCTCTTTTCTCTGTGAGCCGCTGTTTTGGTAGCGCCAGTAGTGGTCTATCCATTTGTTCCATAGAAACAAACATTCCTGTCTCATCTTTCTGCATATTTACTAATAATATCCAGTAGGTTTGTGACAGCTAGTTAGTGAATGGGAGAGGATGATGTTCCCTTTAAATGAATTTGTGTGCATTCATTTGAAGAATCATTAAAAATGTAAGATGAAAATAAGCTCAGAGTGAAAAACAATAGTAGAATTCCATCTTTGGTCTCTCTGCTGGATATTATTTCTGCTACAGATGTCAAAATCATCATAACATGCTCAGAAAATAAACCCTTCTCTTATGCTTTCAGGATTGTTTTTAAAATGTTAAATGCTTAATGGTAAGTACAAACAGCAACATCAAATGATGCTACTAAGCAAAACAGAAACATGTATAGACATCTCAGACAAGCTCTGGAATCACTTCCTAAAGAAAAGAAGGAAAATTCTAAAAACTAAGGCAGTTTGGAGTTGGGCATACTTCAGGTATTGGTAATATGAAAAATACTGATGCAAAGGATGCTAATGTGCAACTTCCAGAGAGCATCTCCCCAGACTGAAATGTAGCCTGCCTTTCCTGTGTCTTAGTCAAAACCCCCACAATTTAAGTCACCAGACATATGTGTGCCAGTTCTTAGCAGACAGTCCTGGTAAAATTAGGGTCATTCCCCCTGTGACAAAACTGCTGGATAGAGCTTAATGGGAAAAAAAAAAATCCTCCTCTTTGTATGAGCTTACACTGAATTTTTAGTGTACTTTTTATTTCGTCAGCACCCCTCAGTCTAACAGTAAATTTTTTACAGCTTTGTAGAATTTCGCGGATACAGAGCTAAGGACAAGAAAACAGTAAAAGGTCGTGAAGTGATGCATTTATTTATTCATCCTATTTTCTACTCCTCAATTACTTTTTTTCTTGTTTTACTTTAATTTCTCCCCCCCTTGTAGATATTGTGAACACTCCCAAACCTGATGAGAGAGCTATCATGACATATGTGTCCTGCTTCTACCATGCTTTTGCTGGAGCAGAGCAGGTATTAATCAACTGTCTCTTCAGGTTGCTGTGTTTTTGACTGGTTGTTTCACATTTCCACTAGTTTATTAAAAAAAAAACCAAACATCAACTAATTTAGTACTACATGCTTTTAATTAACATTTGCAAGTATTACTTGAGCACTAATATTTGTTTTTAACCAACTCTCAAACCTGTTTTTGTTAAACGTTGTGTAACAAGTTAACTTCTTTAATTCAAATAGACATTCTGTTTCTAATTTTGGGTCTTTATTTGGTAATTTTAAGGACTGCTTCAGAAAAAACTGATTGGAAGACATTGTTAAGTGGAGTTGTTGGTTGTTGCTACAACATCTTATTTGTTGACTACATAACAGAATGTTTGACTTTTGGAGCCTGAGACTTATGCATGCTGAGTAGTAATTTAGGGCTAGATTTTCAAAGATGCCTAAAGAGACAGAAGGGCACGGAAGACATCCAACAAAGTTTTTGTGCCTGGTTTCCACTGAAGCCAACAGAATTATTTGTGGATGAAAGTACTAGTATAAAAGGCATGAACATCAGCAACAGACCTGTCATTGATGGGATATTCATTTATAAATCTGGCATTTCCCACTCTTTCATACATTTCTAGCCTACAAATGGACATAATCCAATTTATGTTATAAAAAACCAACAAACCTTTAAAGTAGCTGATATTTTCCCTTCGTCCTCAGGACTGAATTTCCCTTCCTGTCTGCTTGGTTGCCTATACCTTAGCACAGCACAGCTATGCTGTTTCATTCTCTCATTCCTGGGTAGGAGGGTTTTGCTATTCAGGCAAAAGGGCAATTCCAAATACTTTGTAACACAGGAGTCTATATTGATATTTATTTGATTAGTTATATTCCAGAGTCATATTTGTATCAAAGTACTGTTCTGTGTTATCAAACTAGTAAATTCTAAATATGGCAGAACTACACAGAGCTTTCACATATAAATTTGTTAGGAGGCATGAAAAGATTTGCTGTCAGTGGCTGAGCTGCACTTATTCTCTAGGGTTGTTCATATGATATGCAGATATAGAGTGGTCTGAGACTTCTGCATCACAGGTGGTGTCTATCCAGTGTGGCTAACAAATCTAATACTTTTTGGATATGACTTTAAAAAAAACCTATATAGGATATCTTTAAGAATGGCCTAAGTTGTCTTTAAAAAGAAAAGATTTATTAGACAACTATATAATAAGGCTTCATTATACAACAAGGGGATCTCTGTGCTGGTCCATGCCTCATTCAGGCTGTTGGAATCTATGGCTGCAGAAGGAGGGAAAACCTAGGAGCATAAATCACCAACTATAAAAAAATGCAATATTTTATTTGCAGCAGCCACATTCTCTCTCTTTCTCCAAGTCTATACCTTTCTCAGAATGTGTTTATGAATATGTCCTGAATTTGCTGTGTCTTACAGGCTGAGACTGCAGCTAACCGGATCTGTAAGGTGCTTGCTGTGAATCAGGAAAATGAGAGGTTGATGGAAGAGTATGAGAGACTAGCAAGTGAGGTAAGGGTGCTTTATCTGTAATGTGGTGACAACAATGTTAATGAAATATTGAAAGTTGAAAGATTCATGCACTCTGTTCAAGACAGAAAAGCAGAGACACTGTAAGGGTAAATCTCTTAGTGCAGGGTTCCTGCCAAGATCTGCCAGGGGCTCGGGCCACTCAGGGCACCCAGAGGGTTCTGACACTGAGTGATGATTTTTATATGATCTGAGGCTGGTTTCTGTCCCAGTCCCATAACTATGGGTACCTGAAACACCAAGATCAATAGTTTTGAAAGTGGCAGTTAATATTGGGTAACTCAGATTTTGAGTAATTAGAGACACCTTAGATGTGTGTCAGTCTTTCTGAAAATAAGGTTATTTCTAGAAATATCTGAACTATCTGGGCAAATCTGTTATTTGTATAAAACAATACAATATAAAAGTATTGTTTAGCTCTGAATATCTTGTGCTTACTCACCATTAAGGTATCAGTACCAACTGAAGTTTATAATATTAAAATGGCACAAACTTAATTATGATTTGTATGTTCAATATAATATTTTTTTATGGTTGCTTTTCCATTGCTTTTATTTGACTTGTTTTTGTTGGTTTGAAAGCTTTTGGAATGGATTCGCCGGACAATTCCTTGGCTGGAAAACAGGACCCCAGAAAAAACAATGCAGGCTATGCAGAAGAAATTAGAGGACTTCCGGGACTACCGCCGCAAGCACAAACCTCCCAAAGTCCAGGAGAAATGTCAGCTGGAGATCAATTTCAACACCCTGCAAACAAAACTGAGAATCAGCAATCGGCCAGCTTTCATGCCATCAGAGGGGAAAATGGTTTCAGTAAGTAAAGGAGGCTTTAATATTCTGTTTGTTTTATCAATGATCTCCCAAAAATGCCAATGTGAAGGATTGAAAAGCCGTTCTAAGTCATTCTCAGAAACATCAGTTTGTTGTACTTTTTCAATACCAAACTCCTTTTATGCGTTCCCTTTTGTTCCAGAATCTTGCTTTCTAATAAGCATACTCCTGCCTCTTTGAAGGCTTTCCCAAAAGCAAATTATCTGGAGATGCAAGATGATACAGAGCTTCCTTTGGGAGTGTTATCAGTACTCATGTATCATTGAGCCAATGATTGCTTATTTAAGCAAAACTCAGTGGTTTCACTGACATTTTAGTCATCAAACAGACATTTCTCAATACACGTTTCTACATTTTTTTCTATTCTGCTTTTTCTCTTATGAATATGAAGATAAGAGTAGACCGTACCAAGAATTCACATCTGCTGATAAGTGCTGTGACTTGACTGTGGGTCAAAACATTTCCTGTGGAATATAGCAAACCTGTTTCTGTACTCTATTCTATCATTGTGTTTTGTTTCTCTATCTGGAAAGGGTTATTGTTCACTCCCTGTATGCGGAAAATAAGGGCCCTGTTACTTCAGTTTCCCACTCATATCTCTGAGTTTGCAAGGAAGCTCACAAAACTTTGTGTACCACAGAAAGTGAAATGAATTTGTGTTCCAGGTAAAATATGCACTAAATCCTCTTGATACTAATTACCTTGCTATTGTCAACTTGCGAAAGCAAAGGACTTTCATTTTGATAACAAATAGATATATTATAAAAGAACACACACACATTGTAAAATGGAAGGTAAATGCAATATATTGTGAAGACTTTGGGCCTGTAGCCATGCTTGGAAACAATTTCTGTCGGGGGTATCCTTTCACAAACTCACCTGAACAGAATGCACTATGAGGAGCAGGTGTCTGCACTAAAAAAACAACACCCTGACAGAGTTTTGTGTGATTCTGTGATTTTTACAAAATCTGAACATAAAAACTTCTCTTTTTGAAGCCAAATTGTGAATGAATCAAAAATCTGTAAACTTAGATAAAAAGAGATTATAATTTCATCCATCTCTCCCATGTATTCCCTTCACAGGATATTGCCGGCGCTTGGCAGAGACTTGAACAAGCTGAGAAAGGCTATGAAGAGTGGCTGCTGAATGAAATACGACGACTGGAAAGACTTGAACACTTGGCTGAGAAATTTAGGCAGAAGGCTTCCACTCATGAACAGTGGGCATATGGTGAGGAGAGATGGCTTTAACATTTTTAGTATTTTAATGTTTGAAGTTGAACTGTCAGTGCTGAGTATTTGCCAGCTACAAACTCACTCATAAGTAGTTTGGACAATTTCAGACAATCTAAAATAATAACAGATAAAATGTCAGGTTTTGTTGACTATAGTCACGGTCCTAACTTGTTGGCATGTTGCTAATGAGATGTAACTGTAAAAATCATACTTGAGGCAGTGAGTCAAACTTAATGGGAATATTCTGCATTTGAATAGAGGCCATTACTGCTAATGTATTCCTACACAGCTGTACACCAGCAATCCAACCAGGAATGCAGTTGTACCACTGGCTGAGTGTGAAATTCTTAACAGAAGTATTCTGAGTTTATTATTATTTGGTCATCATGATGTTCTGAATAGTTCAGATAAACTACATGATACTGGACTCCTTTGCTCCAAACCCTGAATTACAAGCCATTTATAGTTCTGGCTTGTAATGGTAACCTAACCTTACCTGTAGTTGTGACACCTGTAGGGACCTTACAGTGGCATTCAGTTTTGTTGGGGTCTGTTAAACATAGGTTGGCTCTATCTTCCTGATGACTGTCTTCCTGTTTCTGCCATGCTTCTGGCTTTTCCCAGCTAGATTCTTTTGAAACTGTGAAAATGAATCAGAGTCCATCCTCTAACAGTTGCTGGAAGCATGCAAGGCTGTAAATAGTTGCCAAGCAGATACTAGAAGGGAAACTACAGCGTTTATCAGCCCTGAGAGACATCTTTCTGAGCATAAACTACTCATGGTGACAAGTCATAGCTGTTGTGTAGGGAAAACCACATAAGCTAGTACACAGCAAGTGGAACAATAGTTGCTTCTGGCTCTAGGATTCACAGAGCTGCAAATGCCATGTGGCGAGTGCAGCTGCAGGGCCTGTCTGTGTGGATTCAGTTATCCAACACAGGAGCTACTTAGCACTAGTATTTCAGTTTCTACTTAATCTTTGTTTCTCTAGTCTTTTGTAGATAAGTTGGCATTTTCCACTTGAAATGCAGAGTTCAATCCAAAAGGCAGTCACACATCTGAGGTTTTGTTTTTTTTAAGTGCTGAAATGACTAATGAATTGAAGGCAGAATGTAAAAAAGAATAACAGATCACTAGTAAGAGTGAAACTAAGCATAACAGTAATTTCTGGGTTTTTGTCTATTCCACAAAAAATTATCACAGTGGTTTAGAGATACAGTTTTTTCTAATATACCATTTTTATGCCAGTTTCTCCAGCAATGTAATACTCACTGTTACAGACCTGTATAAGCAGTCTGTGCAAAAACCAGGACATTACTGCAAGAGCATTAAAAATAGATGTTTCTAATTAGCATGTGCTGACAATTTGCTGCTGATTTCAGTGGGGGTGGGATTTAATTTCATACATATGATTTTCACCATGCCTGAACTAAAAAGTTGATTAAATTTACAATTTTCCTAACAAATAAATTGCTAAAAAATGAGTAATATTTTAATTTCCTCTTTCAGGCAAAGAGCAGACCTTGCTTCAGAAGGATTATGAGTCTGCCTCTCTGACAGAAGTCCGTGCCATGTTAAGGAAACATGAAGCTTTTGAGAGTGATTTGGCTGCTCACCAGGACAGGGTGGAACAGATCGCTGCCATTGCCCAGGAGCTGAAGTATGTTCCATTTAAAGACTTGCAGCTGCTGACATTTAACTTTGCGATAAACTCTTTCCAATGAATTTGATAGTGTCATAGGTACCAACGTAGGAATTCCAGACATAGCTTCATAAGTATATTATCTGAGCTGGTCACTGAGACCTTTCCCTCATCTCCCCCTTACCCCCAACCAAATATAGATATTCAACTGAACAAAACTATTTAAAAAGAAACATTTTCAACTTGACTTCACAGTAATATTTTAGATTAGTTCTACCCATGAGTCCATTGTGGGTTGATGGGAAACCTGGAGGTGTTTATTTCTCAGTTCATATGGTCTGCTGAGAGGTACGGACTAGGAGTTGTTTAACTTAGAAAATAATTTCACTTACACAAATTACAGCTCAAGTATCTTCACAAGTATATTGGTCCTTTCAAAAGGCTTCACATCCCTTTATTATCTTTATAATACTGGGTAATGCACTGACTTCCTGCAGATTTAACTGTCTCTAATATGCTTATTTTCACAATCTCTTGATATTATATTTGGAAGTGTCATTGTCTCCATTTTACACAAGGGACACTGGAAGCTAAATAAATTGCTCTCAGATTCCTGCCCTTGGCTTCACTCACCAAATTTCAATTTCTCACCTTGAACAGGCAGAACGGTTACTGCTCAGAAATGACATCTTAGAAACATGCCCTTTTTTCACTTTGTGAAGGACCATGACTCACCAACAGCTCCATCTTCATTAACGATTAAAAATCATATACTTGTCTTAAAATGTAGCTCATATCTGATAGCAGCAGCACTGCCAGTAGTTGTGCAATTCAAATGGATTTAAAAGAAAAATGCCATCTTCAGGATTATTTAAAGGACGAAAAATTAGGCACAGTGGGCAGACTAAGTATTGTGTTTCGGTTAATATGAAAGAAATAGAAAAAAACCTCACAGAATGGAGATTGCCCTGAATGTGTGAGATTATGAAACAGTTTCTGGCATGCCTTGATCTCTGTTTTGCAGTTATTTCATGGGATGGCTTGGGTTGGAAGGGACCTTAATGATCATTTAGTTCCAAGACCCCTACCATGGACAGGGACATATTCCACTAGATCATGTTGCTCAAAGCCCCATCCAACCTTGCCTTGAACACCTCTGGGTATGGGACATCCACAGCTTCTCCAGGCAACCTGTTCCAGTGCCTCACCACCCTCACAGTAAAGAATTTCTGCCTAATATCCAGTCCAAAGCTGCCCTCTTGCTGTTTAACACCATTCCCCCTTGTCCTTGTTAAAAGTCTCTCCAGCTCTCCTGTAAGTCCCTTTAGGCACTGGAAGGCTGCTATAGGGTCTCACAAAAACCTCCTTGTCTACAGGCTGGACAGCCCCAACTCTCTCAGCCTGTCTGCTTAGGACAGATGCTCCACCCCTCTGATTATCTTCGTGTCCCTTCTCTGCACCCACTCCAACAGATCCATGTCTTCTCTGGGGGCCCCAGAGCTGGATGCAGTGTTCCAAGTGGTGTCTCACCAGAGCAGAGCAAAGGGACAGAATCCCCTCCCTGGCCCTGCTGCCCACACTGCTTTGGATGCAGCCCAGGGCACGTTTGGCTTTCTGGGCTGGGAGTGCCCATTGGCTGGGTCATATTTAGCTTCTTGTCAACCAACATCGCCAAGTCCTTCCTCCCAGGGCTGTTCTCAATCAATTCTCTACCCAGCCTCTATTTGTGCTTGAGATTTGTTTCTCTTTATACTAAAGAAAGTTTCTGTAACACCTAATCATTGCTAATTCAGCTTCAGCTTTATGAATTATGAGAAACTTTGGGAATGTAGCATACATAGCACAGCATCTGCTTACCAGTGTTTTGAACCCTCTGTCCTTTACCTCTGGTGACGCCAGTGAACACTGTATCCTGTCTATTTTGGGTTTGTCTCTTCTCAGTTGTTTCAGTAATTTGCTGTGTGAAGTAAAACAAGTTATTTGTGGCCTGGGTTGCAAAGGTGCTGAAAGCTGATTGCATTTAGAGATGCTCTAATTTGACTTCTCTGCTTCTCCATACAATGGTGCTACCAGTGCCTGATTTTTCACTGTGACTGTGTAACTCAAGTAGGCTTAATGTCCATGGGGAACACTGAATGAAAGGTCATGAAGGTCAGGTTTTATCAGTGGCTGCAAGCAAATTGGCAGCTTCTATTTAAATACTGATTTTAATTATTTATACATAATTTCTTGCACAATAAAACTATAGAGGAAAATGCTAATTTCTTTCTTAATCCATATTTTTAAAGAAGGACTAAAGTCTGAATGCTAAGAAATGTGCATTGGCATCTGATACAAAGTCCGTTGAAGTCAGTGTGGGTATTTCTTGATTTTTGTTTGGTTGGTGGGTTGTTTTTTTTTCCTCATCACTGGAGCAGGCCCTTACAGAAACCATCATTGTCTATGTCTAAATTCCAAGTCAGTACACCTCCATGTTTTGTTTTAATCAATCTCTTGGATGCCTAATGTTGCAATTTCAAAGGAGAGCTATTGCTGTATGACCTTGAACTCTACTAGTTACAATTTCCTGTCCTGGTATTTTCTGCTACAGCTCAGTCCACTGTGTGCTTAATGTTAGAGTTGCTACAGCTTGTTGATTGATGCTATTTAGATAGAGAATTTATGTGTGTATGCAAACAGGTGATTCCAGCCAGGATGTTGCTATAAGATTGTTGTGTTCTCAGCCTATATAAACTTAGATATTCCTTGGCAAAGAGGCATGACAGGGCTTGGATAGGGCTTTATACAAAGCTGAAGGGGTATAGGCATTTCTAAAATGAGATTTGCCATTTATGACAGAGTAAATTCTCATTTGAGTGAGCTGTGCTATAAAAACCCATATTAATTTATGATCTTATGTGCTCATTTCAATGTTTTCGATCATCAAGACAAAAATTTTGGAATGTAGTTCCTTGTATATCCATCACTTGTAGTATAGTGACTGATTTTCAGCCAAACAGACCATTATCTGTAAGACTGATTTTAGAGTCATTTTGATTCTGGAGACCTGGGCTCAAATTGTGCTTACGAGCATGGTTAACATGAGCCTTGTTCTGAAGCACTGCTAAAACATGTTGCTCAGCAGGTTATTTTTGTGGCACTATCACTGTTCCCAAAGTGAGCTCAGACTTAAGTGCTTCTCTGGATCAGGTCAAAATTTGACTGAATTTTTAATTTTTGACGGAGAAGATTGAGTCACTTGTAAGATCAATAGTGATAACTCAATGATTTTTAAATTCCAAAGGTTGTAGGTTTCCAATGGCCAAACAAATAGAAAGACTGTTCTCTTAGAAGGTCTTTAACACATTAGAAGCAGTACTTCACACACTGCAAAGTAAAATTTTTTACAAAATGTAAATCTAGTCTCTTCAACGTTGAGAAAGATATAAAAATTAATAGGACAGGAAGAAAAGATACAAAAATTAACAAAACACAGTAAGCCTGTGTTTTATTTCCAACTAATTAATCTTTGAGTTATTACTTCCTCTGCTCCTGCTTTGAGCAGAAAAATGTTCTTTGATACCTATAATGCACTTATTTGAAGTAAACAACAGCAGGTCCAGAAAGGTAGTGAAGCTACACTGCTTAATGCCACTTGGTAAGCTAGTTTAGGATTTAGTTAGCTAGCACTGTGGGTGCCCTTTTCAAATGTTGTTTTGGTATTTTTCTCCTACCTATTTGTCCACAGCACACATCCCTGGAAGGAACAGGATAGTAGAGATCTTATGGGGAATGACTGAATCTCCCTGGCAGAGCTTGTGGAGGAAGGTGGTGTATCACCTTCCAGGACTTTGACCACAGCTGGTACAATCAGTCCCTCACTTTCATGGAAGTGCCCTTAGCCTTACCCGCCCTTACCCTTAATTGACAAAAGGAGATAAGTGATCCATTGAAGCAAAAATAAAGTTTGCTCACTCAGGAACATAATCTAATAAACTTAATATGCTATAATGAAAAAAAACCCCCAACTTTCAGCCAAAAGCTCCTGACAGCAAAATCAATCTCAGCCTGTTTCATCCAAGCCTCTATGCTTCTGACTTAAAATTTCTTAGCAGATAGGTGGCTTTTGTTGTACCCCTTGAAGGCTAACAAAAAGGCTTCCAAAGAAGGAAGTGAGTTTTCCAGTTAAGGAGCCCTTGTACAGTGTGACTTGCTGGCAATTTTCTCTTTACATACGAGAGCTTACTTTTACAATTCTGAGTTGTTTTTGGTATTTTTAAAAATTGTTCAGAGGATTGGATTAGAGAATACCTAGGCAAACTTGACATCTTACAAGTCTATAGGCTCTGATGGGCTGCATCCATGATTGCTAAAAGAACTGTTGGGTACCATAGTGAGGCTGCTCATGATGATCTTTGAAAAGCCATTGCAGTTAGGAGAGGTGCCTGAGGACTGGAAGAAAGCAAATGTCACCCTAGTCTTCAGCAAGTGCAAGAAAGAGGACTCAGAGAGCTCCAGCCAGTAGTTCCAGCCTCAGCTCAATCCCTGGCAAGGTGATGGACCGTCTGATTCTGGAGGCCATCCTGGAGGCTAGAGCCACAGGGAAGACAGGAAGGTGATCAGGAGTAGTCAGGAAAATCACATTTGACCAGCCTATTGCAATGAGTCAACTACCAGGATGGATGAGGGAAGACCAGTGCATTTTGCCTCTCTTGACTTCAGAGAGGCTTTCAACACTGTCTCTCACAACATCCACACAGGCAAAGTCAGGAAGCTCAGGCTGGATGAGTAGACAGTGAGGTGGATTCAGAACTGTCTGAATGGCAGATCCCAGAGGGCTGTACCCAGTGGCACGTGGCCAAGTTGGAGGCCTGTCACTTGTGGTGTCCCCCAAGGTCCAGCACCGGGCCCAGTGTTGTTCCCCTTGTTCATCAATGACTCAGGTGAAGGGGCAGATGCCTCAGCAGGTTCACTGACAGCACAAAGCTGGGAGGAGGGCCCAATACCCCAGAGGGCTGCGCAGCCCTTCAGAAGGACCTGGGCAGGTTGGGGAGCTGGGAAGAAAAGAACTGACTGAAATTTATCAAAGGCACGTGCAGGGTCCTGCACCTGGGCAGGAAAAACCCCTGCACCAGCACAGGCTGGGGGCTGAGCTGCTGGAAAGCAGCTCTGTGGAGAAGGACCTGGGGGTCCTGGTGGACAACAAGCTGTCCCAGAGCCAGAAGTGCCCTGTGGCCAAGAAGGCCAGTGGTGTCCTGGGATGGATTAGGAAGGGCATTGCCAGCAGGTCGAGGGAGGTGATCCTGCCCCTCTACTCAGCCCTGGTGAGGCACATCTGGAGTGCTGGGTCCTGTTCTGGGATTCTCAGTACAAGAGAGACATGGAGCAGGCCAGCGGAGGGATCCAGAGATGTTGAGGGGACTAGAACATCTCTCTTATGAGGAAAGGCTGAGGGAGCTGGGCCTGTTCAGCCTCGAGAAGAGACGACTGAGATGGACCTCATCAATGTCTGTCAGTATCTCAAGGGAGGGTGCCAAGAGCCAGGCTCTTCTCAGTGGGGCTGAGCAATAGGACAAGAGGCAACAGGCAGAAACTGATGAACAGGAAATTCCATGTGAATATGAGGAAGAACTTCACTGTGAAAGTGACCAGGCACTGCCTGGAGAAGTGAACAGATTGCCCAGAGAGGTTGTGGAGTCTTCCTCACCGGAGATATTTAACAACTGCCTGGCCTCAATCCTGTAACATATTCTCTAGGATGACCCTGCTTGAACAGGGAGGTCGGACCAGATGACCCACTCTAGCCCCTTCCAACCTGACCCACTCTGTGATTTTGTAATTCTGTGATTCTGTTATGGTATTTTTTTTTACCTGTTTACCATTCTTGACTTTCAATAGTCAATTGATTGCAGCACATCTGAAGCTTCTTTTAAACAGAATGCTTCTCATACTTCTCAGGTTTATCCCAAACCAGATTGCTCTGACTGGGCTTAGAAGAGGAAACATGAACACTGCCCCTGTCCTACAGAGCTGCTGGCTTCCAGCCTCTGGCTTCACAGAGGAAAGCTGCCTCTGTTCTCATTTTGTCCTCTGTGATTCTCTGTATTACTGGCAGTGTGATCTGTTCATTCCTCTTGCCAATTGCCTAGAGAAGAATGCTCAAACAAAAAGGGAACAAATTCTATCTGCATTTGCTGTCTTGTTCAAGCCTTGAAGTAAACCTTAGATTCATTATTGCCCTGTGTCATGCATTTACAGTCTCTGCAACGTTTAGTACTGGGCAGAGTGTTCTCAAGGCAAGCCAAGAGCTAAATTCAATGGATGGAGATGCACCAATAAAAGGGAGTTTCCAAAGTGTCAAACACATGTATTATGGATGATTATCATTTGCCACTGAGATAAAAAGTTCAGTTTGAAGCAGAGTCAGTCCAGAATCTCAGGACATAATCTCAAAAATTTATTCCAGTCTCAGGCAGAATAGTAAGTTGCTTTCTTCAGGATGATACTAGCCTATTAAGCAGGTGAAAATGTAATGGTAACTGCTATCCTTTGTGAATGCACTCATTCATCCTTGTGGCATATTTGGGTCTGGAGATCCCTGTTCTCTGAACAAGCCATTTCTGGGATGTAGCTCTGTGAGGAGATCCTGGCGAGGAAGATGAAAATTGTTCTCTGCTCCCTAGATCTTGGAAGCTCCTATTAGTATTCCTGGGCTTGTGAGAGATTATGCTTTGAATGCAACCTGATTTGTGTTTCTCAGTTCAATCATTTCAAAGCAGATAACGAATGGATCAGTTGATTATTTAAAACAAAGTAGATATTTCAGGCCAATTAATTTTAAAAGGTACCAATCTTGTTAAAGACCAAGACTGAAGCATTCTGGCCATCAGAGGATCAAGTTGCTTTTGTCACAGGAATAGCTATGACAAAGATGCTTGCACACCTTAATTTTGATTAATACCTGGATGTCACTTGATTTTTCTCAGAACAGAGGGCATTGATCCTGTTCCTGTGCTGTGCTTCATGAAATGCTGGATGCCTAAACACAATGTCTCTACTACAACACTTGCTTACCTTAGGAGAAATATTGCAAAGAAGAGGGCAAGAATTGTTGAGGGCCAGTGGCAGTGTGGACACTGCTCCTGTCTTTCAAAAAGTCACACAGAGTTTTGTCTTTGCTCTTTCTTAGTGAACTGGATTACCACGATGCTGCAAGTGTCAATGATAGATGTCAAAAGATATGTGACCAATGGGACAGTCTGGGAACACTCACTCAGAAAAGGAGAGAAGCACTGGAGGTAAACCATACAATAAGGATCAGCAGCTCAGCTGAGGAAGGGAGAGGGAAATGGGCAATTTATTTCATATCTGGAAATGGTGCCTTTGAGTATCCACTTTGGAGTCCAAATAGCAAAAAACTCTTTCCTCAGATCTTAATTTAATTTTGGTGTGGTTACTTGTGCAAATGGACTGAATTATTCAGAGTAGACTTGGCAATACTGAGCTGCCACAGACAGCTCTAATGCAGCAACAAATGGCATGTGGTTTGTAGCACCCCTCTGTGGGAATCTGATGTCCAGCAAGGCTAAAAAAAGCTATTGGTTGGTTACCTTTTCATACCAGTCTAAGTTTGCAGTCTTGCATACCTTTCTGTCCAGCAGTAGGTAAATTTTGGTAGTGAGTATTTCAAAGCACTGAGATACTTTGCAAAACCTTGTTCTTTTGGAAAAGAGGAAGTCACACATATTCTTCCTTTTTCTACTTAAGAGAAATTAGTAAATCAAAATTAGTAGATTTTAATTCATTTGCAGATAGATCCCAATAACAAAAATATCTAATTTATATGTATATAAAAATACTTCAAATATTAGTATTATACTTCGCAGGCATACACTCACCCCTTGTAATGTGTTGGATATGAGAGTAGTTCTACTGCAATTAGTCCTGTTGCCTTGAGTGGGAATCCTTAAAGCAGGTGGTGAAATCAATCAATGCAATCAATTGCATTTCAAAAGATGAGGTATGACTTTCTTTATGGGTGTGTATGTGGTATGTGTGGAGCTAGATTTTACCCTAATAACAAAAGAATGCACTTTTCCCAACCTGTACAGAGGACAGAGAAACTGCTTGAAACAATTGATCAGCTTCACCTGGAGTTTGCCAAAAGAGCTGCTCCTTTCAACAACTGGATGGAAGGTGCTATGGAAGACCTACAGGACATGTTTATTGTTCATAGCATAGAGGAAATTCAGGTAATTGTATTATTTCCTGTATCTACACCCAGCAGCCAGGATGTTTGAGAGCCTGAGAGAGGAGCTGTGCTTATTTACACCAGTTTTTCCAGATGCTGGAAGAAATGTTAGAGTTTTCATGCTTTCCCTCTCTGTTTCTGATTTTAGAGTTTAATCTCTGCACACGATCAATTTAAAGCTACTTTGCCAGAGGCAGATGGTGAACGACAGGCCATACTGTCTATCCAGAATGAAGTTGAAAAAGTCATCCAGAGTTACAGCATGAGAATAAGTGCAACCAATCCTTACAGCACTGTTACAGTCGAAGAGATTCGTAGCAAGTGGGAAAAGGTAATGTATGCTAAATTGCTAAATACAGAAAGGACATTGTGATACATGATTCCAGTTGAGAATTACTGAGAATATTCAGAGAACTTTACAATAAATCTCTAAATTATTCTAGATCGTCAGATGCTGGAATGAATTTCTGCAGTACCTTATGCTCTCCCTTATGTTTGCCCGTCTCTCTTCACAATATTCCTTGCTCCTGTCACGCAATATTACCTATGTCCTCTTTGGCTTTCTGCCTGGACAAGAGAAGCACGTGTTGAGGCTAGTGCAGGGCTGGTGCCTAGCTAGAGGTGCTGTTATTAAAGAACAGGAAATTATTGTATTCTTTCTCTTAGTATAAAGAATAATTTTTTGTGTTTCTTCTACTCAGATGCTGCTTTTCAAAATATGTTGTATAAAATCAGCATCTTTGGAACCATTAATGTTTCTGTCCAATTAGATTAAAATTTGCATTAGCAACTGAAAAGTACTGGGAAGGGATCAAAGAGAGGCTTCTAGAGCAATCACACCAATTTCATTTCATTAGGAGCCAAGACAGAAAACATGCTGCAGGTAAATGATTGTGTAAAATGTAGAATTACAGAAACTTACATGGACACAAACACACTCTCAATGGGCAATAAAAATGAAGCGTAAGGACTAAGGTTAGAATCTCCCTGGGCAATTCAGAAGGGTAAGCCACACAAAAGCATTTGCAATGAATTAGAGACTTCCAGATGTGCATGACAGACAGTACATGTCTCATGTTATTCTATTCTAATGGAGGTGTTCAAATAAAATGTTTTGCACTGACTGTTCTTAGAAAAATTACTTAGAGATTGAAAAATCACCTTCATTTTTTGAAAGAAAAACAAAGTAACTGCTCTAGGAGCAGTTAAAGTGAAATTGTCTTGAACTTGAATCCAGCCAGAGGTGAGAATTTCTTCTCTCTGCATGTCAGTCTCTCTGGTCAGGCTGCCTAAGACCATGTCACAAATTTCTTATGTTAGCACAGAATTTGTAAATAAAATAGTGATTATTCTGGCTTGTTTTTCTGATATTGGCCTTCAGGCCAGTAATGAAAATTATTAGCTCTAGACTTACTTGTTCCGTTTGTTGTTAAACTATTCAATTGTGCCTACTCACCTTTAGTGCCCTCCCA
Organism: Passer domesticus; assembly: GCF_036417665.1. Classification (NCBI taxonomy): domain Eukaryota; kingdom Metazoa; phylum Chordata; class Aves; order Passeriformes; family Passeridae; genus Passer; species Passer domesticus. Next base: position 69,436,078 of record NC_087476.1, on the reverse strand, counting down.
CTGTAACAGGTGAAGCAGCTGGTGCCTCAGAGGGATCAATCCTTGCAGGAGGAATTAGCCCGCCAGCACGCCAACGAGCGCCTGCGCCGCCAGTTCGCTGCTCAGGCCAATGTCATCGGGCCATGGATCCAGACCAAGATGGAGGTAAGTGCCACATCCTCATGCAGATGCTGATGAATAAAGTAATTTTTAATTTTTTCATCTTTATATACAGGGCAACAGCAAAGTCAGTGACAGTTTGCCAGCTGTTTGAGCCTAAACTATTTAGCACCTGTTAAGATTATTCTTAAAACTTTGTACAAGTGGTATCCTGATGGTGATCAGGAGATCCAGCTTTGAAAAATCAATCACTAACCAGTTACTGTTTAGCTTCTGCTTTTTGTAGAAAAGATACCAGGTTCACTGGGGTCTCAATACTAATTCCAGATTTAAATACGACACATTTCTTTTGAAATGTATTTTCTATAGTAAAGTTTCTCATCTCCACTGTATGAAGGTGTTACTGCTGTTGCTTCTTAGTATAAAAATACAACATATTTATGTGATCATTGGTCAAATTAGCACATCTGAGGCTTAAATTTTGTGGGACCGGGGGGGGTGTCTTTTTTTTTTATTTTGACAGGAAATTGCCCGCAGTTCTATTGAAATGACAGGGCCTTTGGAGGACCAGATGAATCAGCTGAAGCAATATGAGCACAATATCATTAATTATAAACACAATATTGACAAACTGGAAGGAGATCATCAGCTTATACAAGAAGCCCTGGTGTTTGACAACAAGCACACCAACTATACCATGGAGGTAGCCATCTACTCCCTTTTATACTTATTAGTTTATTCTGTCCTCTTGTGCCGTGTAACTACCTTCCCTGATTTAAAGGGACTCCCACAGAAGATGGAATTTGGCAGGCTTTCTGGCAATCTCATAAGACTTGTTTTATTTTCATTTATTTTCACTTTTTAGTGCGGAAGTAGCCACTTAGAAACCAGTTTCATATTTTTCTGAAGGCCATTTTTGTTTTGAGTCATCTTTGGTCATAATACAGAGTTAGTGGTATGGAAAAAGTATCACATAAATATTTAGACCTGATTTCTTTCTTACTCTACTTTTTATACTCTTAAAAGAATATATTTGCTTCTGTAATAACTCAGTATTTTCTTTCTCATAGCACATCCGTGTTGGATGGGAGCTCCTGCTTACCACCATCGCTCGAACTATCAATGAGGTTGAGACTCAGATCCTCACAAGAGATGCCAAGGGTATCACCCAGGAACAAATGAATGACTTCAGAGCATCATTCAATCACTTTGACAGGGTACAGTACTCCTGCTTTTTCTCAGCTAGCAATATTTATTCTTCCCAAAAGCAAGTTTCTTGGCATTCCAAACATAAGCCTTTTAAAAAATCTGAATATGTGCTAGCAATGGGCTCTTTTTAAAGGAGAAAAAAAGATGAGTTAATAAAGAATTTATAGCCTTACAAAGTCATGGGATGATGGCTTGGGCTGGAAGGGAATTCAAAGATCATCTAATTCCACTCTCCCCACCTTGGGCAGGGATGCCATCCACTAGATCATATTGCCCAGGGCTCCCCACAGCCTAGTAGCATTGTGCACATAAATTAAAGATTATTTTTTGCTTTTTAAATGTAATGCAGAATTATAGCTCTGCTAATATGATTTAGTATTTGTTCAAATAATAAGCAGAACTGCATAAATCTGTGTGTTTTGGAAAATAACATGACCCTTTTATTTTAAGACTGTACAGCATGTTCTAAGTACTTGCTGTTGTTTCCATCTCATTAAATTTAGCTGTAATCTATATCACAGAGCTTTTTCCCCCCCTTTGAATCCCAACTTGTCTCCCTAGAAATGTATTTTTAGGGAATATAGTTGGGACACTTACAGCTGTCCAGGAATATCCTTTATTTTTCTGGCTGTATGTGGGAAATAAGAGGCTGTTACTTTTTTTAGTTATCTAAATATGGATGAATAAAAAAGTAGGAAGGAAAACAGTACTGTAAAGAAACTTAACTCACTTCTGTGAGTTATGCAGTACTCATGGACAGAGTGTTATAAAGATAACTATTAATACACACAATAGCAAAATATATGCAGATAGGGATCTGATATTTGCAGTTGGAGAACAATCTGAACATGAGTTAGTTCTGATGGCTCTGTGCTCATATGAACCCACGTTTAAAACCAAGTTCACAGTTCAAATACTGAAAAAACTTATCATAAAGCAGCACCAGTCTGTCAAGTCAGTCCTTCAAATCATTTCAGGCTACAGCAAAATGCCACTTTCTTTTCACTAAGATCCTGTTTGTCCAGCTCAACTCAAATTGGTTGCCCATATGTGCACTTTCATTTGGTATGGAATGGATGCTGATAGTCAGTTTACTAAATCTTTTTTAGAATACCCCTAACTGTTCAGGAGGAAGACCAGAATTACCAAACCTCTACTTGCTGAAGAAACATACAAGCATAGGGAAATGTAGCTACACAGAACTAGGAATGGATTTTATGGAAAAATCTTAATGCAATTCTAGTACAGCATAATTCTTTTTTGTATTTTCTAAGGAAGCAGAAGATAACATCACAAAAGCAGAGATGGTTTTCCTGGGGTGGAAGGAAGTAGCATACCAAATGGCTTTCCCAATGCACTGGAGCAGATAATTGAGCAATTAGAGCTATTAAAAGCAAAGTACCAGGCCTGGATAAATTACATGCCTGTACTTGAGAGACTTCTCTAAGGGAAACCAAGGTCTTTGCACAAAGATTTGACAGTTCCCTAAAGATAAGGAGGCAAAGTGACTGAATCCAAGTCTGTTTTATACTGGATGGCCATATCTAGCATCCCTGTATCTTTGTAGTTCATGGGTGAGTTCTCTGTCCCGCTGGCAGCAAGGCTGGCTCAGTGGCTGAGGAATATTACAGTCAGCTCCTGGTGCCTCAGGCTGCTTGAAAGGACAAGCTAAATCCTACGCCAACCAGCCCTACTGTTACAGATTTTCAGGCTTTGCAGATGCAGTAAGACACTGGAATACCAAAGCATAAGACACAGCAAGGCCTTAGGAAATGTTGTATGACCTGGAAGAAGGGGGTTGTGTCACACAGCTGCTAGCACACTGGAGATGGGCTGCAATGATAATGTCTAACACAAAATTGCTTCCCTGCTCTTAGATTCTTACCTGTCCCTGACTGTCTCTTTCCTCAGGCTATGATGGGTCATGGCTTTAGGCTGAGTGCCTTCTGTCCTGGCTCCTGTTGCAGGAAGCCTGAATGGCCAGGTCAGAAGCAGACAGATGTTTCATCTATCATACATCCTCATCTGTTTCTGTGGCCTCAACAACCTGGGCCTGGTCTGCAAGTTTAGCTGTAGACCCTGCCTTTCCCCATGACAGATATAATCCAATGGTTTAAAAAGAGGGGTCTGGAAGGATCACATAAGGAAAGCACCATTTTACGAATGCCCTCTTTAGTATAGCCCATCCCTCAGGATCAAACATGGGAAACTAGACTAGGTGGACTTTTGCACTGACAGAGTTACTTTCTGTAGCACAATGCAATTTAAAGAAAGGAAGAAGGTAAGATCTAAAATGACTCAACCATTAAGCCAGGCTTTATGCAGGGAACAGATAGTAGAAACACTGATAAAAGATAAGTTTATAAGGATTGGATTACACTGTTACTTAATGGACAGATGTAACTCAGTCCACACAGGCTAGAAGGAGACTTTGAACAAACATATTGGAGAAAGACAGGCTTGTCCTTGCACATTTGAATATTTAGTGCTGGTGAATGAAGGCAACTTAGGGAGTTACTTCAGTGTACATAAAATAATGAAGACTTTATATTTGTTCATCTTTAGATAGAGAAGGCAGTAATGCATTATTTTATGGTTTTGATTTCCTTAAATAGAAATGAAGATAAAACTGGATTATCTGAACATAAGCACTACCATGAAAAATCTGCATGTTAGATGGAATTAACAATATATGTAAAATTTTTGTGGCACTTAGCAGCATTTCTGAATGCTTGATATAGTTTAAAAATACACTTGAAGGATTGGATTGCTGTTCACCATGATGAATAGACAGAAAGGATCCCAAAAATTAATACTGTCACTGACAAGGAGGCTTTAAATATCTAAGTACAACAGAATAATTTATGCATGGTATAGCTTTGACTTGTGTGGCATTTTTCACATTTAAGACATTTCTTACTGTCTGACAGTGTGTGTTGGGGATGTCAGCAAAGTACTAATATGCCATTCCTTTCCCCATTTTAAAGTATGTATTTTGGTATACATAAATCTAACAACTCTTTTTAGGGTGCTTCTAGAAACAACTTCTTTTGCTTATGACTCTGAGAAAGGAACCCCTGTCTTCCTCCTTGGGAAGAATATATAAAAAAAAAATTCTCACAGTGAATGTGAGAATTACAAGGGCAGGAAGAGTTGTGTTCCTTTCAGTGCATCCCCAGCAGAGATGTGCTGGCACAGAGAGCTTTACAAGTCACCCTTGAAAAGGCAAGTGGCAACCATGCTCTTTCCCCTGCCTATGGGGGTAAGAGCCCTCTTGGCTCTTGTGTTCCTGGCAGGCATGTACACATGCTGGTGTCCCAGGGGTTATTCCTGGGGGTGCTGATGCTTACCCTTGCTTACCACTGCTGCCCCACTCCTTGCTAGAAATTGTGCCTGAAGGCACAGTCTAGTTGTAGTTATAAATATAAATCTTTAGCATTGCTGCTATATTTCCTTCCTTAATGTGACTGCATGGAGAAAAAAAGAGAAAGTGGGACACAATGTCTGAATCACAGAAGCGGTTTAGAAGTGTTCAAAATGGTGCATAGCTGAATAATGGTATGCAGCCAAATCAGGATACCACACATATAGGTTATCAGTCACTGGTTTTGACATCTCTTTATGCAGGGATTCCTTTTTCAGATTCAGTATATTTAGTAAATTCTAAATAAGATTGCAAAGTACGTGATGAAATATCTGCAGCTGCTCTGCCTGTACTATTTTAATGGCTGCTAATACATTCTACTATTGATTTTTCTGCAAACTACAGATTTCAAGTAGGAGCTCTGCATGCAGAAAAATAGCATCGTGCCACCCTGTATTTTGCTAACAGAAAAACAACAGCTCTCTATTAAAGGAGTCATATGTTCAGGCTTATGCAGGTCGATTAGCATTCAGGAAAATTAAGGACATATTTAAGAATGGATTAGTTTGACTCAGAAGTTCACTTGTTTTGTTTAAGGTCACATATAAATCACAAGGAGAAGGGAAAAGATTTCTGGGGACTAATAATGAAACATAAAGGAGATTTTAGTGTTTTTCTTTGTATTGGCAGGAAAATATAAACAAGGCAAAGCTATTTATATTTGTTAAAAGATTAATTTCAGCTCCTAATGTTGGTCTGCAAACAATAAAAGTAAATATCAAGAACCATTTCCAACTGAGAAAGCCTTCACATGGGCTTGATCTATGCCTTAATTGCAAAATGCTATTGAATTCCATGAAACTCTGATATACTTCAAAGATGCTTTTTTAGGCAACATATGATGAAGATTTGAAAATTTCACTACAAGAATGTGAAAACCTGCTATAGCACTTGGCACTACTACTTGGACCCTCAGTAGGGAGTCCCACTTAACCATATGACTGTTCTGAGCTGCAGCACAACCACTTCACTTCTCTCCTAAAGAAAATGGTATCTTGGAGCAGGTGCCAGCCCCTCACTGCCATCTGCCCTTCACTGCCTCAGCTCCTGCTGCTGTGTGTGCCTGGTGGGGCAGCTCCTGCACACACTGCCCACCCAGCCCCCGTGGAGTGGGGTGGCAGCTGGTGATCCTCCCCCAACACTGGCTAGAGGAGATTGAGGGGCAGGATTTGTCTCTTAGCTCCCATTTTTGTATCATTTTGTTTGCAGACACACAGAAGTATCTTCAGCTTTAGAAATGAGGTAAAGTTAATAACTGGTGGGACCTGCCATAGCCTGTCTACATGACAGCTTTTGAAAGTTTCAAACCAGCCTAGATTAACATTTTGAGAATGATAAAATAAGCCATTTTGAATGCTTTATAGCAGGAATCATCTATAGAATGGAAATATTAAAGGATAGAAACCACTGTGATTATGGCTTTTAACTAAATGCTGCTCCAGATTTGTAACTTTGCTTTTTTTCTCTTCATTGACTTCCCACTGTTATTTTTCATCTTTCTTTTATGGGGCTGGAGGATGTTGATGTAGAGGGAGTCAATAACAGCATGATATTTTAAAAATGCATGGTGTTATTAACTTACTAAAGCACCACTTCATCCTATTAGTATATTAAATAAGCCCAATGCATTTGTTAAATTCGTATAATTTTACCTATCCATAGCTATATAGAAATGTTGAAAAATAAATTATTCATCTAGCAGGCAAGTATGTAGCAGACAGAAAACCTTGGATCTTCTCCAAACTGTCTGTAAAATCAATAAGCATAATAATTTTTCATCTTGGAATATCTCCTTAATTGTACTTATGTTAACTCACTCTAAAGTACCCCTCTGATAGGACACATTTTGTATGAACAAGAAGAAAAAGAGAAGCCAGTCTGGTTTTAAGAAGTTAGTGTGACTTCTTCTGCAAAATAGAAAGATACATTGGTTCAAAACAGCGTTCCAGTTTGATGTGGTTTTACTAGGAACCATTTAACCTGGAATTCAATTTTTCTTTTTAAAAAAGAAAAAATTGCTTTTTAAAAGTCAGTTTTCAAAGCAAAACCTGACTATATATATTGTTAAAGAAGACAGATAACTGAAAATAAGTTGTCAATTATAAATTTATTTTGTACTTGTCTCCTTTGAGCTATGCATATTACATTAAGTAGTATTACCAGATCAAGAATGAAGTAACAGTAATTGAGTGGGGAAAACATGTTTTGCCCAGTTCAGTGATATTTTTATTGCATCTCACATACACTGAATCACAGGATTGCTGGGTTGAAAGAGACCTTCAAGATCATCAAGTCCAACCTATTCCCTGACACCTCAATTAAACCGCTGCACTGAGTGCCACATCCAGTGTTTTTTTAAACACATCCAGGGATGGTGACTCCACCACCTCCCCGGGCAGACCATTCCAGTACTTCCAGTACACTGCATGACAATAGAAAAGGAAGGAAGAAAATGGAAGTTCATAGAATGAAATCTGCCTTGTAAGCAAAGGTATTTGAAAAAAAAAGATGGAAGGTAACAGAGTTTTAACTCTGTAGTTCAAGTGAGGACCCTCTTCTACTAAGAAAAAGTCGAAAGTATGAAACTGCAAAAACTGCACACTTTTTAGGTACTTCATTGTATATGTTGACATTACATTTCCATGAAATTCTGGAAGAATGTGATAACTAATTTGTGAATGGAAGCTTCTTTACTAACCAACTAACCTGATCTGTGACTTTTCTTTCCTTTCCCCTTCCCAAATGCATGACCTTTGATGGGATACTAGGACGAATCTGACAATCTACAGTCTGATGAATTTAAAGCCTGCCTCATCAGTCTAGGACAGGTTGGAAATGACTTGCAGGTAGAGGAAACTAAAATAATTCTATTTTCAGATGTAAAAATAGCCAAAAAGATTGCATGTTTAAACTCCAGTCTGTTGGTCATAATGCTTTGAAAAGATCCTGCCTCTGGGAAGACAACTGGTTTAGATGGACTCTCAGCATCACTTTGGGCTGCATTTTTGCATTTTTCAAAGATTTTTTCAGTTTGTTTGTTTTACCTGGTTTGAGAGATTTTATTTGCGTACTACTAGATAGCTAGGAGAGCTCTTAAGATTCTTGCACTCAGACTTTTGTCAATTTTCCTTTCCTCAGACTCAATACAAGTTCTCTTATGCTTTTCTAATATAGGATGACACAATTCTCTCCAAGCCGCTGCAATCTATCACAGCACAGAGGAAAGATTTATTTACGTTCTTACTTTCATGCCATTTTGTGTTTACTCAGCTTCAAGTCTAGAATGTTGCAGATATGTTATTGCCTGGAAAATGAGCAACCTCATTTCATACAAGGTCTTCAACTGATCTCCTAAGTCTTGCAGGTCTCATCCTTTAAGCCAGTATGCATATCTCTGCTGTATTCAGGGTCTTGACAGCCTGCAGTCAGAAGGAAAATCCCTGTACTTATTTCCCATATATCAGCAGACTGCTCTCATAATGTATTTACTTTGGCCTTGGAATGAAGTATTTCATTGTTTTTCACTGTACTTTTGGCTGCTAGAGATTCCACACAGAACATTTCAAAGATATTTCATATCAGGGAGGCAGCTTGAGCATCTAATGAGTTTGACTAATTTAGTAACAAATATTTCTCCTTGTTCTTCTCTTTGTCTTCTCTGGTTGTGTTCTCTGTATTCTTGTCCCATTCATCTCCTCTTCTCCCTTATCTCTCCCCTGACTTTTCCTGATGTTACTTTTGTTTTGTGGTGAAAACGTCTCTTTCCTGTGTGTAATATGTTAGTTACTTCTTCCTCTTTTTTTAAAACTGATGATGGTTCTGGTGACCTGATCGGGCAACATCAATGAATACTGTTCATGCACTGGATCCAATATGCCAATGGTCCAAACTCGTCATCTCTCTGGAAATTACCTTGGATTCTTCAAACCCTCCCTTCTATATTCCTTACGTTGTTTTGGTCAATAGAGGAAGAATGGATTGATGGACCATGATGATTTCAGAGCTTGCTTAATTTCAATGGGTTATGATTTGGTACGAGCTTTAAGAAGAAATGTCAGCTGATTCTGCTTGCAGCTAAAACGTTAACCACAGCAATACTAAAGCTTATCTAAATAGAGAGGATACTAATGTCATTCACACTAGAGATAGTACTTTCTTTGCTTTTGCTTTGTGTTCAAATGTTAAAAGGGAGGTTAAAAGTAAAACAAGACACTCGAAAACCGTATTCTATGGTGCACCGCATTGCTCTTTGAATTAATGAAACTTTAAAAACTGAAATTAACAGTTATTAAACTGATGTTTGTGTAAATTTCTCGTTTCCTACCTGCATGATGAAGAATGAGTTTGATACTGTTTAATTTTTTGTAAACTTGCCTTGGGGGTTGCATTTTCCTTGCTTCAATTATTTATTCCAAAAATTTTCTCTGAAATCCACCTTTTTTATGGAAAAGAAAGAGATTATCCTTAGTTAGGCTGTCCTGTATTTGGCATGAAATTTTAACAATTGTTTCCCTTCTTAGTTCTGTGGGACTACCCTGCTTGTTGGGCTATTATTTTACTTCCCTGCATGGTACCTAAATTACATTGGTTTTATGATGAGATGGAAAATGAAGTGTTAAGATAGAGCAAGCTAAACAGGGAGAGAAAATGGTGACATTTAATTGAAAGATACATATTATGTATTTAGGACAAAGGATACACTTTCCAAAAGCATGGTCCTTTTTACAGAAGCGGGGTGGGCATTTCATGTGCAGATTTCATCGGCTCTGATTGTTGATGTTCTCGAGTCAGGAAGATGCTTTATAAGCTCTATAGCCAGTGGTTTTGAGTGGTTCATGAGAGGCTTGGGCCGCTGGAGATCAGTATTATGGTGACCATTTTCTTTGTTTTGGATTTTGTGAAAGGGTGAAGCTGAGTTTGCCCGAATCATGTCTCTGGTTGACCCCAACGGGCAAGGAACCGTCACTTTCCAGTCCTTCATCGACTTCATGACCAGAGAAACGGCAGACACTGACACGGCTGAGCAAGTGATAGCTTCCTTCAGAATCCTGGCTTCAGATAAGGTCAGTCACCGTGCTGCTGCTGCAAGGATTCAGTTGCTCTTCTGTTTGGCCCTTCTTATTACAAGTCTTTTAGTAATAGCAAAGCTTTGTTTGCAGTTTGTCAGATTTCAGAGAAAGCATGTACATTTTCTTCTTGTTTGGAACCAAGGCTCTTACCTGAAATGGGTGCAGAATATGAGGCTTTGTCTGTGTATCCTCATATCATAGAGAGCCAACATAAAATTAGGCATCGTAGAAAAGACTTAGATGGTTGATCTGTATAATGGATATATTGTACATCAGGTTATTTCCACACCACAGCTTTGACTAGTGTGGAACTCGTTCTGCCATTCATGCTGGTGTCTAGATGTCTCAATGCAAAGTTTGGCCCTCTGGAACATAGCCTAGATCAGGTGCACAAGGCTACGCCTGGTTGTGAGCCATGTTGTGACCGGACAGCTCACTCAGTAGGATGATGCAATGTGCTATATCCATATCCTAGCAGAAGCAGCAGGAAGAGGCCTCCTGTAGTTACTGGGTTTGTAGAGGAAGCTCCTTAATTTGGCATACTTTTGTCCCCACTGCCAGATGCACATCTGACTGAGTGGTGTTTGTAGATGCAAGGGAGTATAATGACAGCACAAGAGCTTCTGGAGGAATCAGAGCCATAAACAGTGCTGCCACAAAACCAATCCTGTGCTGTGGAGAAAGGAGAGATCACAGCAGTACAGGTCTATTTGCCCAAGCTCGCTCTATTGATTTTCTCATTCCAGCTGCTTGTATTGATTTTGTGATCTCAGTTAATGTGGACCACATTTTAAATTCCAGACATGTTCTCAGTAGAAATTCATGTGGAAGATGGTCTCAGGAAAAAGTGTTTTTCATTAGATTGCTATTCTAAGCAATGTCAAGTCTGTTAACAGAGGCTATCCCTCATGTCATAAATGCAAACCATTACAAATAATAATGCATCTTTCTTTACACATATATTAGAACTTTGAAACAACAGGATCTAGCTGCATCTGTCCTGTCACTGCAGAAGGGGCAGTAGTGCACTGCAGAGATACTGATGCCAGGGATAAGCTGTATCTGTAGCAGTCTGCCCATGGCTGCACAGTGCTTGGTAGCTAACATATACAGTCACATATCCTGCGATTGCATTTTGACCTAATCAGTTTGTTGGTGGAATTTCCCCCTTCAACTTATAATTTGTGATGGAATTTACAGAGGAAAATATTTTGTCTCAGAAAAATAGGCAAGATGCCCAAATTTATTAGTCACAGTTACAGAAAACAAATATAATAAATATAAATAATATATAAAATATATTTTGTGTTTTTGAAGAACACATACTGAATTTGTCAATCCTTTTCCCCCTCCCAGCCTTATATCCTGGCAGATGAGTTGCGTCGAGAGCTGCCTCCTGAGCAGGCTCAGTACTGCATCAAGAGAATGCCTCCGTACACCGGCCCGGGCTCTGTTCCTGGGGCTCTGGATTACACCTCTTTTTCATCAGCACTGTATGGAGAGAGTGACCTCTGATTCAGTAATTGGCTGTATTCATGGTAGACACTATAAATACCCACCTTATTGCCCAGATTGCTTCTCAAAAGCTTTGACAAGCTGATTTAAAAACAAAATTTACAAATACAGTAGGTACCGTCAGTGTAAAGTGCTAGTAACTGAATTAACCGGTGTATATTAAAGTGTGCAGCACGCTAGATACCTGCCTTGTTGGTTTTAGGTTGTCTGTCCTATGCAATGCTAGAAAATCTATTAAAAATTGAAAGATATTAACTTTGGAAAAATATATTCAGAAAACAGAATGTAAAACCTAAAAATGTTGAAACTCGCAAAATATTTCTCCATTTTCAAAATGTTTCAATGCCATATGCGCTTCTTTTACGATGTTCATAAAACTATGTTAGAAGTCATGCTTTTTTTCTTTCATAGAGCAATATTACTTTCCTCTCATGATTTCTGATTTTGTATGCTCCTGTTGGTGGAATTGAATAAAATACTAAATGCAGATTTTCAGGGAAGAAATATAACAACCACATACATGACTTAATTACAAAAATAATCCAGAATGCTATGCTTTTGTCTCAAAGAGTTGTAATATAAGGGGGAAAAGCTGATTAAAGTGCAGTTTTAGAGTTCTGTAAGCAGTTCTTTTCTTTTAGGCCTTTAACTTTTACAGCTGAGGGAATATAACTTTTATAATCAGAAATAATAAGGAAGCTAATTTCATGTGAACTGTTTTGTTATGAAACCCTCATTCTTGTCTATGTTGGACAGTCTTTGTTTCTCAGTATAAGAATGCATTATTATATGTATTAGTGGGCAACATTCATCTCTATCCTGCATAAAGCAAACTCCCAGCTGAGCAAATGTAGTATGGTTGTCTTGCAGCTTTAACTGTTCAGTGCTCAAAATTCAGTTTGTCCTGAGTTCTGCTGCGTCGCAGGCAGTCTGTCTGTCCCTGGCTCCTGTGCACTAGACGTTTACTGTTTTTTCCATCTTGAGAAATGACAGAGAATAAAAGCAGTAACTTTTTTACTTGAATCCTACCGACACTGAGGAAATGCAATGTCATCAAACGAAACCATTTACAAATGGTGACGTGAGCTGTGCAGCCCAGTGCTATCAAAGCAATGATGTGCCTATTAAATAAAGTCTGCTTTTCAAAACTTCATGAGACTCTGTTGTTGGCAATTAACCTAGTGACTCCCTCTATGAACTGGAAACATTTCTGAACATCAAAGGAGTTTTCAGGTGCAAAAAGCTCAAAGTCTGTCACACATTTCAGTACATTGTATCTGCATGACCAACAGTCTCTGTGTGCTGCAGGGACAGGTCTGGTTTCATGAAGAGAGATGGAGCTCAGAATGAGTTGGAGATTTTCCATTCACCTGAGCACAGATGTCCATAACTTGTTAGACTCCAAACTTATATTGATTTCAGTGGGAGGTAGGCACTCCTGCTTTTGAGGACATTGGCCTTAACTTTTCTGTATGTCACTTTTTCCTCGTGCAAAAAAGCAGATGTGAAGTACGCAATGGTGCTTTTTCTGGCCATTGTTTGGAAATGTATGGATGGCAAGCATTAAAATCCTGTGTGTGATTTCAGTCCTAAAACAGGCACCCTGAAGGTTAAGGTGGGTGGAGTGGGAGCATTTTAAAACAATCCCAGAGGAGACAGACAGTGACCAAATACCTCTTCCTCCTCCCTTGTGTACAAAGGCCAGCAAAGGACTTGCTAGGGCTAGGATCTCATCTCCTGCAGTGCACGTGGAGCCTTGCACACTGCCACTGCTGATAATGACATGGTGCAGTGCCATCTTCTGTGATCTGTACAAGCTAAGTCAAGAAGCTCTGCCTTAAAGCAAAGCCATCTCCAGCTAAATGACTGCTGGTCAAGCTGAATCCTATTAAAAAATAAATCTATGTATCTCTCATTGTCATGGTTTAATGCAACTGGAAGAATAAAACATTGCACTTCTGAATGTGGTACAAAAGCAAAATGTAAGTGCTGCAGGCAGGATTATGCAAAAAAAAATTGGCACAAAGACAGTTTATATCTGACACCTCTGTCAGGTTTATGTTCTCTATCCACTAATTTTTACATTGTGATATTATTCTTGTTTCTGATAGTATGGAAGGGACTTCTAAGCTCCTCCTTTAGCTGTGTTCTGTTGATCAAAGCACGTGAGAGATAATGTTATCAGCAGCAAGAGAAAAAACTTTTGCAAAGTAATTTTTCCAATCTTATATCAAATTTCTAAAGCAGAATGAACAGATCCAGTAGCTGAGAACTGCAGGGATTAATTATCCATTCACACTTGCCTAAAAATGTTATATCATAATTATTACTTTAACATGTCTTTTGTGTAAAATGAAGATATATTGTAAAATGTTTTCTCTCAGGATCAATATAAGTAAACTGTGTTATTTTACCCTAGAGAGGGTAATCCTCAAGGTCCTTTAAAATGTTCTGTGATCATGTTCAGGGGCTGTGGGTTTTACAGAGATTTTCTTTTCCTCTAAGGCTCTGTTTTAAGTAGGTGGCATTTGTATATTTCTGCAGGATCATTTTTCCCACTGGGGATCAACACACTAATGTTTTCTGTCCACATAATTCTGGCAGCAAACTAGTTTTACTATGAAAAAAGTACAGTAGCTGAGTCAAGGGTAATGAATGTGTCAATCACAGAGGCCATTTCAAGGTTTAGTATCTGGAGGTACAGCATTATTTTGATGAACATGTGAATGAAGTTTGTAGAATAAATGGCAATTCACAAAAGTTGGTAAGGTTTTAAGTTGCTTAAATGACTGTAATACAGATGTCTTCTGTGACTTTACAGTCTTTGAAAAACTTCCTGCCAAGATAATTTTGATTTCATAATAATAATTTTCAGACACTGAATTTTAAAAGGTGCTGATACAGAGAGAAAACTGCTGTCAGCTCCATGCTACCTTCACACCTCCCTTCTTTGTACACAGTTTCCATCACTGTTTTCTTTATCCACTGACCACAAAAGGCTTCTGAATTCTTTGAGATCGTGTTATTTTGTTCAGGTTGTTCATGGTGTCTGTAAAAGTTATCCCAGACACAAGTGGTCTCACTGAAGGAGGAGTATAGTTCCTGTTAGCAGCTGGATTTGGATGGTAAGCAGTTTCCTTTCTAGACTGAATTAGCTTGTGGTTGAGGCTTATTCTGTAAGGAAGTAATTGTTTGATGATTATTAGTAAATGAACAGGTGCTTTGGAGCATGCTTTCCTCACTGTAATGATATCAATATTTTTGGTAGGCTTCTACAGTTCCAGTAATATTTAATGAGAAAATAATTCCTATTCATTACTTGTGCCACTCTTCCCCAAGTCTCATGGTTAACAACTGGTGCACTTATTTGCTTGTGCATAAGTCTACCTTCTGCTTGTGTTCAGAGGGTATTTTATTTGGGAGCCACTTCGGCAGCATTAAGCCTAGTCTATAGGCAGATGTTAGCATGTTCTGGTGAGATTCTACTTGTTTTAGGTCAAATATTTTTATATAGGAAAACTGACTGTTCTAAGCTGGATTTTATTTCAAATTGGTATCTTTTTAAAATGTGTAATTCCTTTCTAATTTTAACCCAAGGTGTGGGCTGCCACCACAAAGGACAAGTCTATCTCCACTTTTTCCATGATCCCATTAATTTATAAATAGAACAGTTCCCTGGTCTGGTTACCATGCTGGCTGGGAATACATATCTAGAGTGCTTAGAACTGTAGATTATCCCCTGGAGCAGCAGCCTGTATTTACATTACTTTAAAGTGGTTGTATAACTGTGGAATTAGGGACCTAGCCACCTACTTTCCCTGAAAGCCCTTTATTATTCCCAACAAAAGAACATTAATGTGCTGACAACAAACCTTGAGCCAGTACTAGGAGTGCCACTAGTTTCCCTCATTAATTAAAGCAGCTATATTAAACAATAAGCCAAGTCTTTTCCATATATGAGCTTGATTAGGATTTCATATTCTAATCTTCAAAAGAAATTCCTCTGCTATTTTGCTAGGTTTTGGGAAATTTCATTAGCATTTGTAATACAGCTTTTCACAAATTTGTTTATCAGCATATTGGTTTAATTACTTGGAAATCAAATATGCTGGATGAATGTCCTGAGACAATAAATGTCCTGAGGCTATTTTAACACCCATCCATCCCTCATTTACTTGCACCTGGCCTGTTTTGTTTCAAAACCTGGATGCTTTATTTGGCCCCAACACATGGAAACTTTCTTCCTTTCAGCATTCCTTTTAATGCTTTGAGTCAAAAATGACCTTGAGCGCTGTCCTTGGGAAGAGTGATTATCCTGTGTGCTCCACTGAGCTGGAGCCTTCCAGCTGCATAAGGGATTCTTGTGGCAGAAGCCCAGGTATAGAACAGCTCCTCTGGCTCAGACACTGAGACCTCAGAAGGTCCTGTTTCAGGTTTTAGCTGGTCTGCTGATAAGACTGAAAGAGAAGAAATGTTTGCACAAGTTGCCAGCAAGTCTGGCCTTGATTTGAATGGAACTGTCAGTACAGGCACAGCAAATGCTTATAATTAAAAAAGGCACCACAGAAAAGCAAAGAATGGCTTTATCAAACATCTTGTTCAGACTT
This sequence comes from Passer domesticus, assembly GCF_036417665.1. Lineage (NCBI taxonomy): Eukaryota > Metazoa > Chordata > Aves > Passeriformes > Passeridae > Passer > Passer domesticus. The sequence continues at coordinate 69,420,155 of NC_087476.1, read as the reverse complement.
GTATCCTAGCTCTCACCATTATGAACTGGAGGAATAATGGAAAAGTCTGAAAAGGAGATGGTAAGTGATCATGTGTGACCAAAAGAGTCTCCAAACTGACACTAATTTGTGGATCACAAACTTGTAGAGCTCTGCATACTGATGTCAAAAATTTAGTCTGTTTTTCTGCCAAAGTAATATATCTGCTTTGAGAGCTCCTTCTGTATTCCTTTCAGTAGGACCTACAGCACCTATAAACCCTCCACTAGCTTATTGGACATGCTTGAAAAAAAAATTTACTTTTCTTTCTTTTATCTTTTTCAAGCTGTTTCCTGAAGTATTTTTGGTTGCTCTGGTTATCTCTTTATCTTCTGGTAACCTACCAGAATTAATATGGACGTGATTCCAGCTTTCTGACTATATGTTTGCAAAACACAGGCAACCCAAGAGAGGAAATGTTACCTCCCTGTAAACAACCCCAGTAACAGTTGTGACAAACTCTTTTAAATGAAAGAGTTAAACCTATTTAAATGAAAATCAGACATCCAATAATGTTTGGGGGGTAGCCAGGTGAGTGTGATGAACATGTATGGCAGATGTGATGCGGTCGAACACTACATCCCTGTCATCTTGTCTATTGCTGCTGTCATTAAACCAAAGGCACAGGATCTAACATTGGGTGATCTTGCTGTGATGTGTGCAGTGTCTTGGGACAACACTCCATGGCAGCTCTAACTTTTACCTTCATTATTTGCCAGTGGAAGGTGACAAGGCCTGATTTGCCACAGCAAAGTGGCAAACACCTATACTGTCCTGCAAACAATTTTGGAAATAATTTTCTCATTATCGGAGGTGACTTGTGGTCACTTCTTGGGCTTGAAATGTCAGTATTTTAGTATGTAAATAAAAATGTACAAGTATTACATTCTTAAGATGTTGAATTACATTTAATTTTTTCCCATTTTTGATTTTAATATAGCTGCATATGAAGTTGTAAGAAACAGAAATTATGCTTGTAGCAAAAAGAAAAATGTAAACTTTATAAAAAAAAGACAACACATTGTTTAACATTTTTCATTCTTAACAAAAAATACATTTCTATTAGCCACCTAAACTTAAGAAGACTTGTCCAAACAGCACTACAAATGAAATGTTTTGATTATGGTTTGCAAACACCTTCCATCCATCAAAAATTAATAACTAGCTTTTTCATTTTCTTTCAGTATGAAAAACTGAAACCATTTAATTATGACCCCACCTGACTGCTCCAACACTCTCGTCTTCTGGGAACTTAAGCAGATTTTCTTTAAGACTCATTATTTCTTCAAGCCAGACCCTGAACCCAGATGGCCTGGCTGGCCTTATTTGCAAGGGACAACTGGAACAGATATAGTGAAATGAACATTCTGCCTTTTGGAATAGCTTTTGCAATAAGGCAACATCCTGATCAGGGTCATTACCCCTTCTTGTAGTGGTGGCCTTTAACTGAAGTGCTGCTCTGCAGACAGGATTGCCTGTAGCAGTCCTGGTCATTAATTTGCCTTTTCTGAGGAGGCACCTCCTTTCCTGCCAGCATTACTGTCTCTTGGCAGATCACTTTCCCTTCTAACTCAGACACCAGCCTCTGTCTGCCACTGCCCTCTTCCCACATTTAACAACTGTCCCTTAGAGCTTAAATGTTTCTGACTGGAGATGTTGACTCAAATCTAGTTTAATGATTTCAAGGCTCCCTTGAACTGTATTTTAAAGGGAGACACTTTATTTCGGCTTGATCAGAATGCAGTTATCCTTGATTTGTACTAAGGCAATAGAGTGTTCTTCCCTTTGTTTTTATTTAATATCTTTAGCTTTACCTGCTACTCCTGAAGTACTTATCAGAGCTGTCAATAGACAGGAATGATAGTATGCTCTTCAGTCATCAGCTCTATATGGAAAGATGTTTGTGTACCACATGAAAATTTAAGATATGAACCACAGATTACTCCACCAGCACCTGCTGGTATCAAAATCCAAGTGGTTGCAGTGAGTTTTGCTCTACATAGTAAAGAGGGAATGGGAGACTTAAGTGTGATTAACCAACACCCCAGCCTCTACCCTCTTCATACCCTTCTGGAGGCTTTGCCAGCTCCCAATGTACCTGTCCTATCTGCACGTGGAAGAGCAAACAGGAGAGAAGGGAAGGATAATACACAGTATTTGCACATGGAAGAATATACAGGGAGACTTGGATCTACTTCCTCTTGCAGCTCTCTTATGTTACCTCCAAGCTCAAGTCATTGGCAGTGACTACTACATGAGGGGTTGTACAAAGACTGTTTTCCTGATCCTGGAAAATATACAAGGAAAATGCTAACACAATGTAGCAATGCTAATAGAGACTTCTGAGGACTTGTCAGCAGATCTTAGATTGCTTAATACATTTTAGGCTTAACAAGTGTTAAGGCCCAAAGTGAAGTCCTTTAGTTTCACAAGGCAAAAAAAAAGATACCAAAGATAAAGAAAAACTCAAACAGAATTATTGTAGACCACAGGCTAACAAAAGAAACTTTCCACTTCTATGTTGAGAACTTGCCAAAGAGTAAGACCTGACAGGTACCAGTAATCAACAGGGTGGAAATACTTGGTCTTTAGGATGACAGAGTACACTCTGAGCATTTTAAAAAATGTGAATGTGTATTACTGATAACTAAAGAAATACTCTGCCCTAGAGCAGTGTTCCCTGTCAGTGTCTCTTGCCCACGTTGTGGCTGGTGTAAGAGGCTGCTTCTTCCTCACAATTTTATTTCTGAAGCTTAGGCAAGATTTAGAACCAACATCACCTCTGAATATTTTTCATGTTTCTTCATTTTTTCATTCATACGCAAGACTTTCAGCATTAAGGTTCTTTTTTTGTCTGATATTTTATATATTGTTGTACCACTTGCAGTTCTGTTTCATTTAATATGTTGATTTGAAAACAATTTTCTTTAGTCGCAGTATCTCCAGCAAAAGAAGCTTTCTAGAAAAGTTTGTATTTCTGGAAGAGGTTCCTTAAACTTGTTTTCTACTTCATGTCTGGGACTTAAATCCATGCTGCTCTTTCCTTGCTCCTTACGTCATCAGCTTCCTTCTCCCCTCTCTGTTTCTGCTCTTCTAGAATGAGTTGAATGCATGGGAGGGGATATAGCCTTGCTCAAATCTCTCTCAAGCTAAGGGAGATGGTGCCTGCCCATAGGAACGGTAGGGAAAATGTCACTGCTATGTCTGTAGTCATAAGCAGCTTCCACAGAGTTTGGAAACATTCAGTTTAGACTTCAAACCAAACTGAATGAACCATGAAGTCCCAAAGTCCTTGAACGAGAAGAGAGCTGCCTAAAAAACACGATTTTCAAGAGATTGTTGACAACATGCTGGACTGTTTCTCTTTGTAAATTAGAGAAAGCCAAGTAGAGCACTGGTCTTTCAAGGTATTTTACACAGAAATATTCCCTCTGCCTTTGCAAAAAATCTTACAAGGTTTGCTTTTTAATGAAGGAAAGTGACAGAATTGAGGCTACTCTCTGCCAGGGATGGAGCCATGCCTGACAGCTGGATGCACGGCTGGAAGCTCTCCAGTGCCACTCACACATCACATGACCTGTGCACAATCTCTGCCTCATTGTGCCGTGTTTGCACCACTGGGATGCAGATGGTTGGGCTGCTTGGCTTTGTTTTCTCATTGTCCACATTTCAGAGCTGCTCAAACCTGTCTATAATCCTCCTCAGTCACCACATTTTCATAGATCTCAAGCTGTGTTGATCACAAACCGATGTGCTTGTCAAAAGAAGTGTAATCCCATTTACAGTGCACAGGCATCAAAAGTATGCCTAGGGCTTGTGCTCTGACAGTTCCCTTCAGCTCCTGGAGTCTGTATCTCTGAGCTTGTCTACTGATAGGCATGGCCCTGAGAACACCACCAGCCTCTCTTCTATGATTGTGATGTGGATGCCTGAAAAGTGCATTCTTAAGAGTTTTTAAAATGCTGCAAAATTTCATAATGAAATAAATATAAAATATTTACAGGCACAAACCTGTAACTAGTTGAAAGCAGTTGACACAATTTGCCAGCAGTATGAATAAACTGTAAGACTACACCCCCTATTGAATTCCCAGTCCTCTCATGCCTGCATTTTAGTTCTTCTAGGCATTTATACACTCTTTCATCAACAGAGATTCTCTAAAGTGATGCAAAAGGTTATATTCAGTTCACTCTAGTGTGTTTGATTTCACTGTCATGAAGACTTTGGGCTTTTTTTAAGTAGTGAAGTCCAAAATCTTTGGTAAATATGTAGAATAAAGTTGTTGGTTTAATATCTTTAATAGGGTATTCTGACATTTGGAGTGTGCTTAGAATTGATCTCAAAGCACTCAGTGCTTTCTTTTGCCTCCAGATAAGATTTTGATCCTGGAAGAAAAATGTTAAGATCATAATTTGACTTATACAGAACAGATAATTTGTATTTGGATAACAAAAAAAAATATCACCCTCTAAGTTGTGGGTCTACAAAATTATTAAAAATAAATAGTAATTCCTAAGCTCAGAGGAAGTTCTGAAAATATGAAACAAGCAGTGCAACTTAGTAATCCAAAACAGGGCAAGAATCCAGCTGCAGCAAAACAGCACAAGTGGTAACTTCACAGAGGAGAGTGCCAAGACCTGTACTCTGAAACCAGATTAATCTGCTTTCCCCTTCAGACTTCTGCATGGAGTTGTGAATGCTTCACTTGGATATATTTCTCTGAAACGCAACTGTTCTATAGTAACATGAATAATTCTACAGTTCTTGTTTAAATAAGGATTACTTATGTGAAAAACCCATTAGGAACTGCATCCTCAGAAATAAAGGCAGATAATAAGGAAGAGCTGTATTTTTGTAATTAATATTGTGGAGATATTTAAAACACAACTCCAAAAGCTAAAAGTGGGCTAAAGACCTGTGTTTGATCTCACACACGTGTAAAGTGAGTGTGTTATTTGAATGCATGGGTGTGCAAGTAGAGTAACAAGCTGGTGAACAGATCCTTGGCCCTGGAAAAATAATCAAAATATGAGGATGGCTTTGTTTACTTCCAACACTGCCTGGTTTTAAAAGGTCTTTTTGTGAGAATTTATTTCTGTGTGTGGGAGGAGCTGGGGAAACAGTGGTTTGAAAACACATTCAAATATACTTGGAATAAATACCAGAACTCAATCTGACTTAGAGTTTTTAAATTTCTTTTGCTAAGGATATTAATTCTGATTTAATCTTGTTGCCATTAGGAAGATGCTAGCTTCACTAAACCACCACATATAACCCCCTTCAGAAACCAGGATTCTCACCATGATGTGTGAGTGACTCCATGTCTGCACCTGATGTTTAAATAGGGCTAATTCCCAACAGTGCTAAGGTCAAGTTTCTCACACACAGGAATGATGCCACCTTTGTGTTCTTCCCCATTTTACTCACTGCTCTGCAACTCTAAGCTGCTCCTGGTATTAAAGGGAACATATTAAATGGAACAGTATTTTGACAGGCTAATTCAGCAAAATTAGAATAATGTTCTGTAAGACAAAAAAAACCCCAAAACAAACAAACAAAAAATCCCCCAAAAAACAACAACAACAACAAAAAACCAAAACAAAACAAAATAACCCCAAACAAACAAACAAAAAAAACCCCAAACCCCACTGTTATAAATGAGAAGCTTGACTAGGCCAATACTCAAGCAGCAATCAATTTATTAATTAATATGGTAAAGTATGAGCAATACAGCACTGGGTACAGTGGGGGAAATTTTCCCTCCAACTGCACGCTGATAGTTGGGGCTTACAGTTATTTATAGGGGTTCTCATAAGCTTTCTCAGCAGTTTCTATTCCCAATTTTTACGTCACAATTCTATACACTATTGTGATTTAGTTTTTCTCAGGATGTATCTCAGAAAGGAGTATCCCCAGATGGGGGGGTCCAGCTTCCGAAAGAAGAAAGAAGTCTCCCAGCTGGTGAGGTCCAGATTCCAGATGCGGGTTCAGCTTTTATTGCGAGGACTATAAATCTCATACCAGTGATGTCCAGCTTCCCTTGGTCGAAATTATCAATCCTGGAGTTGATGTTCATCTTCCCTTCTCAAGCTGCTTTTCCATATTTTGTTAAGGCGTCAAGTTAAGCATGTTTCCTTTTCATATATTCTAAAGCTATAGTTTCAAAGATCCTTACTACAAGCAATATTCTAAAATTATACTTCAAAAGGTTATTATTGCTATAAAGAGCTAAAAAACTCTTTTTAGCTAGAAGCAGAAAGTTCCTGTCAAACAGCAACATCCTTAAAGCTTTAATTGGAATGCTCCTAAATCAACTTAAGACTTAGAGAGGTTAATTGCAAACAAAGGATAGGTTCAAAGGCCTTCTTCCATGCTTTACTTCCTCAGTTATTTATTAGAATTGTCTTTATAACTGTCCCATAGTCAGTTTCCACACATATCACAATCACAGATACACAGGTTGCCTGTATGTACCTGACACAAAACACAGCTTTGTATTTCACACCACCAAAAAAAAACCAAAAAAAAAACCCAACAAAGAAACCACACTTCAAGCTTAAGGGTATGTTCACTGCAAATCCTTGAATGTTCCATCCAAACACACCATGTGTTAGAGCCTCCCAAAGAAACAGCTCAAAAATCATGGTAATGGCAGGTGTGTGTCAGCCTTGGGATAGGGACACACACCAGGGCTCCCAGCACTGCACAATACTGTCAGCATTGAAAATAAACCAAGAAAAGGGACCTGAGATTCTCTAACACTGCAAAACACATTAAGGCTGAAGTTTTGTGTTGTTACGTCTTTGTTGGATGAGTGCTGCCTTTACCACTCATCCACTCATTCCTCTTCCCTTCACCCTCTGAAATGTATCTTGCTTCAGTTGTGCTCCTTTGGTTGTTTGCACAACTCCAGTTTCTCAAGCAGACTGAACACAGGCTGAGGCTGGAGGGTTATTGCCCTCTCTTCCTGCTGCTGCTCCTACATCAGCCCTAGAGATCATTCCACTGCAGATGAATTGGATCAGAGATCTGTTACCACTGATAACTGGCTTTTACAGAAGAACTGTGTTCAAGGGCTAGCACCCACACAAGGAAAAGGATGGAAACAGGAGGATGGCACAGGGTGGAATTTGGGACTAACCTTTCACAGCATCACACAGTCAAACTGGCTTAATTTGATTGCGAAACTACAAAGGAACTGGGATATGTGAAATGATCCTTTTCAAAAACACCTTCAAATCTGCAGCTTTTTTTTTTTTTCTTTCCCACTGACCTACTTTGCAGCAGTTACACAAACAACTGCATCAGCACATGCAAGGACGTGCTGAGTTGTGGTACAAAGATCTGTCACCAAAAAGCAACTGTGTAGACAGTGAGCTTTGTAACCTGCATTGCTGCCAGAGGAAATTTTCACAGTTATGTGACATGACAAAAAGGTTGGAAGCTGTCAAAAAGTCAAGCAAGGAAATACACCCCCTAAAATCTCATAATGAGCAGCTCTCAAAGCATTGCCCATCTCTGTAATATATGCAAATTGTGTTTATTAGGGATCAAACTAGGCACTCATTAGAAATACCTAATTTCTGCTTCTGTTTAGTGTATTCCACTTCTGTTGTTAGGTTTTTTAAGAGTATGGGTTTCCCGACAATCACATCTTACACTGGAATTTTGGGACACATTTTTGCACTAGGAGCTCAGGCTGACCACTGCAGTGGTTTGCTGACAGGTAAGGTCTGCTCTCCAACATTTCCTGTCATTCAGAACTGGAGCATGGCCTCTTACAACTGAAGTTGGTCTATTACCTAGTTGATTTGTGGGCTGCCAGCATTTATTCTGAAAATGGATGAGATATATATGTTATCTAAACATAAAATATATATATATATTTAAATATATATACTTGATTTACTATTGACCAAAGTGACAGTCATTATTATGAAAGTTCCTACATCCCACTGGACTCAAAGGAGTTTGTAATCACTGTTCCTGTGCCTCAAAAGAAAATTCAAGAGTGAATATTTAGTTTCCATTTTACAGGCTTCCTTCTTTTCACATTTTCACCACTGAACCTGTTTAGATGACAAAGCTCCCGATGCTTGTTATTGGCACTTGAATTACTAACATGAAATGAGAGAATCAGTTATTCCTTTGAGCTACTCCATCTCTTGGCAGCACGTTCTACACACAGCGTGGTGATTGCAGCGTTCTTCTGTGGATATTTCTTTCTTTTAGAAGGCGAGTCCTCACATAAGCAGTTGAAAGGATGCACCACTGGAAGTGAAACTCTTGTGTCAAAATATGTCACATTTTTTTCATCTGTTAAGCAAACTGTGACTTATGTTTGATTCCTTTAGTCTAATCTTGCTTCCAGGTTTACATGACAGCAACGTGCATCCATACATCACTGGCACGTCCAACTTCCAGCTTCCCTAAGGCATATTTACTTGCCTCCTCATTTGTCTCTAATTGCAGCACATTTGTCACTTGATTTTATAAGAATCATCCCCCTACACCACATCCGCGGCCCGCGATGAGAGACAATTCAATTTTATTGAACTCCGCCTGGCTCCAAAATCATCCCTCCCCCCGGGGCATTTAACGTTAGGTGAGTTAGTTCGAAGGTCTGGGTCTGTTTGTGCGTCTGTGTGTCCGTCTGTCTGTGACGGACAGACGGCTGCCGCTCCCCTCACGCCGGCGCGCGCTCGGGGCGGAGCTCGCGCGTCACGGGCAGCGCGCGGGCCCGGGGCGGCGGGCGGTGACGTCTCGGCAGCGATGGCTCCCGCGGGGCCGACGGGTAACGGCCGCGAGCGCCGGGGGGCGCGGGGGGACCGGGGCGGGGGCGGCGGGCGGCTGTGAGGGGCGGCGGCCGCGCCCTCCCCTCACATTCCCTGGAGGTGCCCGCGGCTTGCTGCAGGCGGGGGTGGCACTTACGCACCTCGTGTAACTTTTTTGCAGAAGCGGCGTTGTGGCGTATGGGGAGTGAGTGAGTGAGTGAGTGAGTGAGTGAGTGAGTGAGTGAGTGAGTGAGTGAGTGAGTGAGTGAGTGAGTGAGTGAGTGAGTAAAGTGAGTGAAGTGAGTGAGTGCACTTTTTTGGTGCCGGCCCCTTGGAGCAGCCGCATGCTGCCAGGGAGGGGCTGGCAAGGACCTCCAGGGTACCCGCACCGACCCGTCCGGCGGCACAGTTCTGCCGGGAGAGTGGCGCGGTGGGAGGGGCTGGGTGTGCTGCAGATGCTCGGGACTCTGAGTCAAAAGCGCCGTTTCACGGGTTAAACAGAAGTGGTTGGATGGGGAGGATAAGTAAAATTACAGCTGCTACTTGGCGCTGGTTTTTCTAAAATCAACTGGTCTGTCAGTGGCGGCTTCCAGTGGTCCTGCGGCCAGCAGAGATCACAAGCACTTCCACTTTTAATACTTGTGAGAAACAGCTGCTCACTTTGAAAATTTAAAAAGGTTTATTAAACCTTTACAAAAGTACAACAAAATGACTATATAAGGAAAAATTCGCAGCGCTGGGAAAGGTCTCGCGGATACCACGTGGCCAATTCATCATCTCAGTGTTTAATACCCCTGGGGCTTGCATCAGCCAGCCCTGGCCCCTCCCAAAGTCTGTCCCTCAGCTCTTCTTTGCCATTTACCGGTGGAGACTGCCTTTTTGTAACTTGGTTGGGGATCAGGTGTTGCCATGCCGCACCCCCTAAACAACAAGCTTGTCCATTCCCAAGTGTCCCATGGATGTGCACGCCTTCTCTCTACCTGTCCTGAACCACCCAGGCTGTCTGATGGTAACAATACGGTGGGAAAAGGGAATTATGGGGAGAACAGAGGACATCTAAACTACAATAACATAACTATACATCACTAAAGCTTTTCTTAATATTCACACACTAGTTATCCCTTAATTGCGAGAGGCAGTAATCTCACTATCCATCTATAATAGTACTTGTCAGGGAGTGCCTGGTGCTGAGCCTGTGCTTCAGCTCGGGCTTGCATCCCTCGGCATGTGAAAACAGGCCTGCAGTCCTGCTCGGCACCGACTCCAGAGCCAGCTTCTGAGGCCTGAGGTTTCTCCAGGTTCCTCTGGTAAAGAGGATGTTGAAGTGACCTGCCCTGCCCTGCCCTTTCTTCCGTGCCACTTGGGGTCAAGCTGTGGGCTAGCGACTGCCCTGCTGCAGGTCCGAATGGGTTTGGCCGAAATGGAAAGTGTGAAGGTGTTGTGGCAGCAGCTTGAGAAGCAGTGGCAGTGGGAGAGTTCTGCATAGACAGAAGCACAAATTGTGTGACCGGGGTATTTGTGGAGCCCCAAGGAGCAGGCACGAGGCAGTAGGTGGTGGTGTGTCCCTCTGGCAGTGAAGCAAAGGATCTGGGTTCAGGAGTGGGTTATGGAGAAGCTGAGTGCAATGTTTCTCACTCACCTTTGACGGGCAGGGTGTCCCACAAAGTGAGGCCATGTAGGGCTGTTTCCTGGTGTGTCCTGCCTATAAAGAATGTCTTTTGTGTACAGTTTAACATCAGAAGATGAACAGTTGTGGTTCTAACACGGAGCTTTCTAAAACCTGGGATTTGCATGTTTAGCTAGAGACAGTGGGCACAGCTAATGGGACACTGCTATTCCGAAATTTCAGTGACTTTTGTAGTGGTTGTTTGCCTCTCAAGCTAACTTTGTAAATGCATTGGGTACGTAAGTATCTTGTCTGTCTGTTGTGTAAGAACTGAATGGTTCATAAGACAGCTGCCAACATGGAAATATTAGCAAGGTGCACATAAGTGCACAAGGTGAAGTGGTAAGATCCAATTCTTCCCTCTTTGGATAGGCTGGGTGAAAAATAACATACCAATGGTGCTGCTGCCCACTGTTGCAGAGGACCTGTGTAACATCTGTTGCTACAGTTCATGGAGCTCTTATTGTTGCCAGTTGAAGACAATTTAATTGATTGAGTATCAAATAATGCTAGGTTATCACGAGCTGTCTGTGGCAGGCTGATGGCAAGAGCATCCTTTCTAGGTATTAATACTGTAAATTCTGCATGCTGCACAGTAATTTTTTGAATGATGGGGAGACGTGTGCTTGGAGCTGTTGCAGGGAATGCTGATTTGTTGAATTAAGATGGGCAAATATGGAGAGGCCCTGTTTCCAGTGAAGAGAGGAGCTGGTCAGGCTAGGAAACAGCGGGTCCTGTAAGTGCTTCTCTCTCTGTGTAGTTTCTCTGCTCATGTTCTGGCACATTAATGTGATCAAAACACTTTAATACTGTCACAGTTGGCTTGCTCCTTTAGAAAAGCTTTGGAAACAACTTGTAATCTTTTATTCCCTTCCAAGTACTTCTTTACCAGACTATTTTATACTAAAAATAAATTTGTAATGGAAGTGCATCAATAATAAAAAACAATACCTTTTGAGAATCATTGCAGGCATCACAAAAGTTTGGTTTAGACCAAATTGCAATCTTTGAAGTCCTGTTTCTTGTGGAAAACACACATCCCTTCAATTCTGCACGTGTGGTCCATATGTGATTGCATTGGGATAAGGAGATGAAGGAACATCATCTTGCCTTATTCCCTGACTGTTTAGTTGCTGACATTGCAAAAATGAAAGGTTATAGTTTGGGGAAGTTTATAATTGTTAGTGAATAACTGTAGGGGTGAACAGCTACTCTACAAGGAGTAGAAGTTCTTGTAACTCAGATAATTTCTCTGTAACAGACAAATAATTCCCTTGTTCATATTATTTCAAGACAGAGTGTTTATCTTGGGGAAGTGAGGTTGCATTCTATGTCCCATTGACTTTTAGGCCAGTGCTGTAATTGTTGTTCATTTGGTTTGGTCTTCTAAACTAGTTCCAGCCCTACAGCACTCTGTGGTAATGGGCTCTTATGTTTTAAGTTTCAGTAGAGTGTAAAATCAAGGTAATTGGTCCTGGATCCTGTTACCACTGCTGGTTTCCTTCTATTTCTGTTATGGCTACAGAAGCATAGCCTGGACACTTCTGAATGGAAAAGGATATCCATTTCCCAAAGCTCACCAGTAACCTTTATTAAACAAAATTTTCATCAGCTCCTGGGTGAGCAGTGGTGAGAGCAGGGTATGAAAGCAAAGACAACAAAAAAGAAAAGGCTGACCTGATTTTTCCCTGCTTAGGAATTTGTCCAAACATTTTTTTCTTTTATTCTGTAATATTCTGTCACACCCAGTTTGTGCTGGAGAGGGGAATTGCTTGAGCTGAATTCTGAATTAAGATTATGGTACTTGTTAGTAGAACTGACTCCCGGCTTCCTCCCTACTTTTGTTCCAAGGAAAGAGTTCAGCACTTCCTAGCATGGCTTTTTGAATCAATCTTCTTTGATTTCTGGAGTGTTTTGGACCTGTCTTCAGACTTTGTTTTCAACTTGAAGTTGAACCATCAATGTGCCAAGGCACGACTTCAAGTAGTGCATGCTCCTACTGGAAGAAGAGTCAGTTGTTATCCATAGCCAGGACAGGTAAATTGGTTTTGGTGGGCTTGGAGCTGTTGGATCCCTCTGTAAAGCACTGATGGCCACCCTCATGATTCCCACCCTATTTCCTGCAGCTTTTTGAGATGCTGCTGAAGAAGCACAGATTTTTGAAAACTTCAGAGTAAGGCTCTTGCATTGAAGAGGCAGGATCTGTGCTTCTATGAGCAGAAAACCATAGACTGTTCATTGCTTCTGTTCGGTGAGGCAAGCAGTAGAGAAAGCAAGATGGACCAGGTGAGGTGCAGGATTACAACCAAAGGGTGAATCTTTGTTTCCCAGTGTGGATGAGGAGATAGTTGGGAAGCACGTAGGTTAAAGCCTATGGAAAGCAGGCCTGGTTCTGGGAGGATTCCAATAGCCTGTCTCAGCTGTCTGGGATGCAGCTCTCAGGGCCAAGGATTTGGCTTAGGAGGCTCATTAAAGCACCAGTGAGCTTCAGTGCCTGTGTGTCTCACTGGGCTGTGGCTCTTGGAAGCACATGAGTTACACTCCATTAGGAGTCTGCACTGCAGACCTACTTTCAGATACAGTTTTTCATGTCTTGCTTCTAAAAGCCTTTAGCTCCAGGATTGATTTTATTTTCATGAATAATTTGATGGTTTAACGTGAGTAGATTTAAGCTCTTATGTAAGAACCTGCTGAGCCTGCCTGTGTGGTGTTAAAACTTTCAACTTGAAGCAAGGGTAGCTTACTTTTTGGTGTTTTAATCTGCCTTCAAATGCTTCATACTTGTTAGAGAGTACATTTTCTTTGACTTATCTTCATGCTGAGCCTACTTCTGATTTAGAGCTGTTTTTCCAGAGTGTTAGTATAAATGTAACCTTGCAATGCTTTCCTCATGGCCTCAGCTTCCCTCCAGCACTTTGCTTTTTTAACAGTACTGATGTCAAAACAAAAGATACATTGCACAAATGGAGAAGGAAAAAACTCAAATCACTTAGCAGTTGCCAGTGATTTTTAAGTACCATTGTGTGTAGTAGTAAGTTAAGTTGTAATGAGACATGAGGATGTTTTTGTGCCTTGGAAATCATTCATTTTTTTACAAGGGCTTTTTATGGTAGTTCATAACCTAGATGCAAAACAAGTTTTTAAGAGTAAGATGAAGCTGAATGAACAAAACAGATGAGGAATAGCACATCATTCACATGTTTGTGAAACATCCGTGGGGTACTACTCCTGTGGTTTGGATTCATGGTAAAGAGGTTGGTTGATTATTTTGCTATATGTACAATCTTATCAATGCCTGTAAGTATCCAAAAGGGGGATGCCAGAAGGATGGATCCAAGCACTTCTCAAAGGTACTTGCTAACAGGAGAAAAGGCAACAGGCAGAAACTGATGCACAGGAAGTTCTACCTGAATATGAGGAAGAACTTCTTCATTGTTAGGGTGAACAAGCACTGGAACAGGTTGTCCAGAGAGGTGGTGGAGTCTCCCTCACTGGAGATATTTAAGAACTGCCTGGTCTTAATCCTGTGCCATGTGCTCCAGGATGACCCTGCCTGATCAGGGAGGTTGGGACGGATGACTGGATGACCCCTTGTGGTCCCTTCCAAGCTGACCCACTCTGTGATGCTGTATGTGTGTTTGTGTTCTGCCGAGTTGCTGTCCGAGGTTTTTTCTCTACTCCCCCGGGCGGGGGAGGAGGCTGCACCGGCCGAGCTGTGGCACAGCAACTGACAGCCGGGGGGCACTGCCCAGATGCGCCGGGGGCGTCCGGGCAGCGCCTCAGCAGGAGGCAGCAGTGATCAGCAAGAAGGCGAAGTAAGAAAAGAGGGACCCGAATCAGGGCAAAGTCCAGAGTGCTTTAATGTCTCCAGGGAACGCCAGCCGAGTCGGGACCACGAGGCAGGGGTACAGCCGATTATAAAGGGACGGAACATAGAACATTTCAACCAATGAGAGAGAACTTGGGACGGAACAAACTCGTGACAAACATGCCGGCTCGCCAATAGGGAATGTGACAGGGAGGGACCCTTGTTCCTGATCCAGTCACCCACCGAGGAGGGGAGAACTTTCTGGAAATAGGGAAGGGGACAGTGGCTGATGGACAGGAACTCAGGGAGGGATTGACAGAGGGTAACCAGGGGAACAGGGGTGGAGACAAAAAACTGATACTCTCAAAAGGAGGGGTTGCCAGGGGAGGTGGGGGGGGGAACCCTAGGACCGAACCATTATAACTTTAGGGGGAAACGGGAGAAACCAAATGAACCCTGCACCACAACATCTCCCTCTTCTTTGTTTAAAATAAAAATAAAACTGAAATTGTCCTTAAACTGGTGTAGTAACTGAAAACCATAGGGAGGATTGAGGGGCTTGCTCCCAATGCGTCTTTTCACAGGAAGGTTCTTCAGGGATGGGAGCAGGGTCAGCAGGAGCCTCAACATGGTTGATTTGGGGGGTTGAGGCAAACAAAATTCTGGTCAGTAACTTATAGATTATGCAGAAACCAAAAATTAAACAGAGCAAAACGAAGATAATAACTAAAATGGTACGAATGATGGAGCCCACCCAGCCTGTCACCCCCATTTTGGATAGCCAGTCCCCCAACCAGTCCGAGGTCTGTTGTCGGATGTTGTTGACGTCCTCGGACATCTGGCGGATGGTGTGTCTGGCGTCCTCGGCTCGTGACGACAGGTTCATGCAGCAGAGCCCCTCGAACTCCTCACAGTGATGGTTGTGGAGTAACAAAAGGAAATCGATTGCCGCCCTATTTTGGAGGGTCGCTTTCCTCGTTGTTTCCTCGTCAGCTAGGAGGTCTGCTAGGGCAGTTGAGGTCAAATTCGCTTGCTTCGCCACCCAGCACTCGAGGTTGCCCAATTCCCCTAGTGCTTTAGCTGCGGCCACCCACGGCAAAAATACCGAAACCGCAATATTTCTGGGTCTAGACCAATGAACAATTTCGGTGTCACATTCTGGGTCAATTTTGTGGGTGTCTCTCTTAACTCTGGCCAAATCCTGTGTGACATTTTTCCTTTTCCAATTGAGAATTTCAGTATAGTTGGGGGTAAGCAGCGTCAACCGCCCAAAAGTGCAGGGCCCTCCGGACAGGCGAGGGGGAATTCCAGCCCACGCTCGGTTACCACAAATTAGGAACGCGCCTTTAGGGAGGAGTGCGGGTTTCAAATAAAAGGTATTGGGAACATAAACGGTGGTGGTGAAATTGCACCAGTTCTTTGTTTGATACCTCTCATTCTTAAAGTGTACCACCCGGTCTGGGATCGCACCTTGGTGAGGGAGGAAATGGAGGCAGAGGGAGGCGCGTGCGGAGCCGAGCAGCTCGAATTCCGTGGGCTCATCAGTGGTATAATTAAGAAGTTTCATGATTTTTTCCCACCAGTAACTGGGATTGATGGAACCAACAGGGTCAAACTCCGGAAACAGGTGCTTTAGGTGGGGGAGTAAGGGAGGGGGAAAATCATCCAACCCAAATGGAATTCCCACAAGACAAGTCGAGAGGGGGTCTGCTGCAGAAGCTGTTGATAGGCAAAGGTGGTCTTGCCCCATCGCTTGAGCCAAGGTTCGCCAGACATTCGCCTTTGGTTGGGGAACAATCCAGGGGTCGGCTGGGTGGATCATCAACAGGAGCGAAATCATGATGAAGAAGGGTCCAACTGAAACAAACGAAGGAAATAGGTTAATACAGAGGGTTCAGCTGGTGGCGGTTCAGCCTGGGGGGTACCGGACCTACAGACTTCTTTTCTTCGTCGTCTCCAAGCTGCCTCCTCCACCTGTGCTGCAGAGCCGATGTTACGGGCTCTTCCTGGAAGGTAGGGCTTCACCCACTTGGAAGGGACCCACCTCAACCCTGTGGGGGTGGACACGCAGGCGTATCCACGACCCCACGTAACCAGGTCAAAGGGGCCCTCCACCTTCCAGGTTTCAGGGTCTTTCACCAGCACAGGGGGTTTCGCCCTCAGGTGCATGTCCTGATAGGTATTAAAGTGTCTTGCGATGGGCGGGTTCAGGCAGTCAAAACTACAGTTAAGGAAGTTAATGGTGAATAAGGCCCTGGCCAGCCGGATCTGAGGGGACTCCACCTTCATAGCACCTTTTTGATGTTCTAATGTACGCTTGATGCTCTGGTGGGCCCGCTCAACCACCGCCTGTCCTGTGGGAGAGTAAGGGATGCCGGTTTTGTGGCTTACCCCCCACTCCTGCAGGAAGCTCTGGAATTCCCTGGATTTATATCCTGGCCCGTTATCAGTTTTTATCTCCTTGGGGATGCCCAGCACAGAGAAGGCATGTAACAGATGCTTTTTAACATCTGCTGTCTTCTCCCCTGTGTGGGCAGAGGCATAGACGGCCCCAGAAAAGGTGTCCACAGAGACGTGTACGCACTGGAACTTGCCGAATTCTGGGATGTGTGTGACATCCGTCTGCCAGATCTCGCAACTTTTGAGTCCCCGCGGGTTGGCGCCGGTAGCCACTACGGGCAGTTGGAACGCCTGGCACTGTGGGCATGTGGCCACAATTGCTCTCGCCTGGTCCCTCGTCAGGTGGAATTGACGGACCAGGCCAGGAGCATTTTGATGGAATCGTTGGTGGCTGAGTTTCGCCTGTTGAAAGGCGTCTGGGAGTGGGGCCATCTCAACTGGGGCGGCTAGGGCATCGGCACGCCGGTTGCCCTCCGCGATGAACCCCGGTAGGTCGGTGTGTGACCTCACATGCATAACATAGAAGGGTTGCTCTCGGTGGGAGACCAGATCTATTAGTCTCGAGAGCAAACTGAACAGGTCCATGTTGGAAACCTCCTGAAGAATTGCACTCTCTGCTCTGGAAACGACACCGGCGACATATGCAGAGTCGGTTACTAGATTAAAAGGCTGAGAGAACCTTTCAAAGACTCTGACCACTGCGGCCAACTCGGCAATTTGAGGTGAACCCTCAACCTTTTCAATGTCTGTCTTCCACCGCTGAGTTTGAGGATCCCGCCAAGTCACTACAGACTTGTGGGATGCTCCGGACGCGTCTGTGAAAATTGTCAGAGCTTTCAAAGGCTTCCGACTCTGAACTGTCTTTAACGACAGTTTGAAATTCATCCCTGAATTAAACAACTTGTGGGCCGGTTTGTGAATCGAAATTTGCCCAGTGAACGAGTCCAGAGCAAATTGGAGAGCTTCGTTTTCCAGGAGTAGATGTTCCAGCATGGCCTTGGTTAATTGGCCCGAGTTCAAATTAATTGGAACATGAATGCATGAAAAGTCAACACCGGCCAACTCCCGGATCCGGAGGCGAGCCTTCCGGATCAACTCAGCTACCAACTCTTGTGGCCTCGTCATCCTCTTGGACCTATGATGGCTGAGGAAAACCCACTCTATAATCAAGAGAGGGTCCCTCGAACCCTCGTCCTTAGATGTTTTGGTGGATGACTCCCACTGAAAAATCAACCCATGCGGGTGTGGCAGCTTTCCCAGTATGATAAAATTGAACGGCAAGTCTGGGTTGTACCGATGTGCCTGTCTCTGCGATAAGATGTTTTGGACCTTTTCCAAGGCTGTGGCGGCCTCCTGGGTAAGGGTCCTGGGAGAACTAAGCTCCTCTCCCCCTTTCAAAAGATTGAAAAGGGGGGCTAGGTCTTCCGTAGGAATACCCAGCCAAGGTCTTACCCAATTCAAAGACCCACACAGCTGGTGAACATCAGCCAAGGTTTCAATTTTGGTGTTAAAGGCCAATTTCTGCGGAACAATGGTCCGCTTGGTGATCTCCAGGCCAAGATACTTCCAGGGTGGCATCCTTTGAATTTTTTCTTCCTGGAGCTCGAACCCTGCAGAAGTCAATGCATTGATTGTCAGGAAAAGCGAGTAGGTAAGTGTGCTGTCATCAGGTGCACACACCAGGATGTCATCCATGTAATGTAGAATGATGGCATCTTTTGCTGCCTCTCGAACAGGGGACAGCAAGGAAGAGACGTACCACTGGCAGATCACAGGACTCGCCTTCATTCCTTGTGGTAGGACTTTCCAATG
Source organism: Passer domesticus (assembly GCF_036417665.1). Lineage (NCBI taxonomy): Eukaryota > Metazoa > Chordata > Aves > Passeriformes > Passeridae > Passer > Passer domesticus. The sequence continues at coordinate 69,401,677 of NC_087476.1, read as the reverse complement.
ATACCTCTTCCTTGGGGCTTCTCGGTTGATGGTGGGAACCGAGAAGGCAAAGCGTGGGGCATCGTCAGGGTGTAGAGGAATTTGAAAGAAACAGTCCTTTATATCCAATACAGCCAACTTCCAATTTTGAGGGAGCATGGTTGGGGACGGCATCCCTGGTTGGAGAGCGCCCATATCTTCAATAACATTATTAATTTGGTGAAGGTCATGCAGGAGCCGCCATTTGTCCTTGTTTGGTTTTTTAATAACAAAGACAGGGGAGTTCCATGGTGAATTGGACTCCACGATGTTGCCTTTGTCTAGCTGCTCCTGTACGAGCTCCGTGAGCGCCTTTAACCTTTGTTTGTTGAGCGGCCACTGCTCTACCCATATCGGAGAATTTGATTTCCAGGTTAATTTTTGGGTAGGGCGCTCTTCAGTGGCCGCTACTGAAAAACCTGAGGAGCCGTTGGCAGGTCAATTGTGGCTCCCCATTGGGCTAAAACATCTCTCCCCCACAGGGGTTCCGTATAGTCCATTACAAATGGGCGAATAGAAGCCAATTGCCCATTTGGCCCCGTAATTTGTACCACGCTCTTAGACTGCTTAGCCAATTGTATGCCCCCTACACCTTGAACGCGTTCAGCCGCGCGTTGCAACTCCCAATGTGGCGGCCATTCCTCACTAGGAATGATCGTCACATCCGCCCCTGTGTCGAGCATGCCACTGATTCTGGTCAATTGACCATCCCTGCTCACACTACACGTTAGTCGGGGTTTCCCCTTTCCAATTGCATGAGTCCAGTTTACGCGCAATGTTGGTGTTGTAGCATGTGTTGAAGGTGGTATTGTGTTTTCTACTGATTCAAATAACTCTACAGGGATGGCCTGGGCTATAATTTGACCTTTTTGCAATGTAACCGGTGGGCGTATGCAAAAAAATCCCACTGCAAATGAATCAATGGCATGTGGTAATAAACCCGGAATGATGGTGATTTCCGGTGGTGTGCACTTAGTGTCGCCAATGACAACGCACTCACTCTTGATCCGGTTCCAGGTACCTGGTGCCTGAGGTGCGACCATCGCAAGATGGCACTGGGAGTCCATGATCTTAACTGACTCGACTAACTGCAACCTGTAGGGCGAAACCAAAGAGGAGGTGGTTAGAGACGTAAGAATCGGTGTTTTGCAAGAAGTCAAGTCTGGTAAATTGTGTTGAAGAGTTGGGTGGGTAAATTGGGATCCCCTCCCCAAATCCCCTTTCTTAGATGTTGAGTCACCCGCCCCATTTTTGTCATCGCGCAGGGAGGGGCTGCGCTTCTGCCTTAGTTTTTTTGATCTTTCTTAAAACCCTCCTGGGATGCCGTCTGCTTCCTCCTGAACTCATAAAACTCAGTTCGGAGTGGGCAGTCCGGCATCCAGTGTTCGGTGTTGCCACAGAGGTGACACTGTCCACGCGGCGGCGGCCTTGGCAGGGTAGGAGTCCGTTGTGGCTGTGCGGGCATTGCTTCAAAGAAGTTCCTTGGTTCGGCGAAGGACACCCGGCGGGTCGATGGCTTGGTGTCAGTGTCCTGCCGAACGATGACCGGAACCTTCGTCTGGCAAACCTCTATCATTGCCTGGATGGTGGGAGGCGGGTCCAAGGGCAGGCTGAGGATGGCTGCCTTGCAGGCGGTGTTTGCATTGGCGGCAGCCATCTCGAGCAGGACGCTCGGTCGAGCGCTCTCGCTGTGGACTTGCTGTTCTATAGCCCTGCGGAGACGCTCGACAAAGATTATAAAAGGCTCCTCACTGCCCTGGATTATTTTAGAAAATGTAAGAGATGGTACTGCAGTCTTCAATGATAGGAAAGCCCGCTCCGCTACCTTGGCGCTTTCCCGGAGCACAGCACGGGGGATATCCCTTGCTTGGATCACCCCGTCGGCCCAGTTTCCGGTACCGATAAGGTGCTCGGTACACACCGCTTCACCACCACGGATTGTGCTTGTTTGGGTATCTGCCCATAAGTCTGGGAGAATGTCCCTTATTCCCTTTTTCCATGCCTCTTCCCATACCCCGAATTCAGTGGGGTTGAGAAGACATGAAAAAAGTGTCCGCAAATCAGCAGGAACAACATTAGTTTCTAATAAAGAGGCTCGAAGGAGTCCCCGGAAATATTCACTCTCCCGGGAGAACTCCTTTTGAGCCTTGCACAGCTCCTTGATGGTGGAGTGGGGGAATGGGGTCCACTGCGCTTTGACCGGTCCCTGTCCCTCCTGCTGGTATGTGACAGGGGCTGCAGTGATCGCTGGTGCAAGCCCTGTGTTCCGGTTCTCCAACCCTGCCCCCACCCCGGGAACCGGGTTGTGGGAACCAGGAGGTGGGGCGTGGGAACCAGAACAGGGGAGGGAGGGGCATTGCGTGGGAACCTGGGTGGGGCTGGGAGCCTGGGCGGAGTCGAGAGCTGGGACATGCTCCGCCTGTGGGTGGTAACTTGGGGGCGGGGCTAGGGGAGGGGGAGGAGGAAAGGGCGTGGAAGAGGGTGGAGGAACAAAGGGTGGAGCGAAACAGGGGTGGGCAGGGTTTTGTAGGGGAGGGGAGGGGACAACAGGCTTGGAGGGAAAAAGAAAAGGATTGTGGGAAGAAGACAGGGTTTTGGAGGGAAAAGCCATGTGGCCACCTCCATCTTGAGCTCCATGGGAGCCATTTTGAGACAGAGTCTGAGAGTAGTCACCCTCTGGAACTAAGAACTCAGCTTTGGGCTTGACAACCGGGGACTTCGGGGTGGGGGAAACAGGGTTCGGGGAAGAATCCCCCGAAGTCTGGCCAGGACTTCGGAGGTGGGGGGTTGGAGGACCCTGAGGAAAACCCGGGGGATGGCAAGAACCCGGCACTGTGCCTGTGTGAGCTGTTTCCCTCAGGATTCCCTTATTCTGAGGTACAGAGGAGGTGGAACAAGGATCTAGGACTTGGGGACAGGGTGAACATGAACCAGGGGATAGTTGTTTCCTCAGTTTCCCTTGTTCTTTTAAAGCTGTAATAATTTGGAAGCTCCAATAAACTAATTTTTTACTCTTTGATTCCCCCTCAGAATCCAATTGAGATAATTTTGTTCCAACTGAATTCCAAAAATCTATCCTATGAACCATTTCAGGGGTAATCTGAGGAAACTGAGTAAACAACCACATTATCAACTGCTTTAATTCCCTCTTAATTAACTTAATATTTCTCCCAGCAAGGATAGTTATAACTTGGAGATAAACTCTTTTCTGCTGTGTCGACAGTTTAGCACCCATGCCGACACAGAAAACCCACCCTTGGAGTAAAAATAAATATAACAAGAACAGAAAAAAACCCTCAGCCACCAGCCCTAACCCCACCGGGTCTGGGACGAAACCACTGACCCGACCAGACGAAACCGGGGGGGGTTAAGCGAGGGGGACCACCCGAAGATGGGGAGCTGGGGGTACTCACCCTCTGACCAGCGCCGACTGGGATAAAACTCCAAGGGAAGGGACTTCGCCGGGGACCGACTCCGGGGTGCAGAAGCTGTCGATCCCGTCCCGGTCCGGAGCCACGCCTCTACAACGAGGTCTGCTCACAGACAGGGTAGTCTTGACGTCCACGGAGCAACCGATGAACCATGCAGGAAGGGCAAAACCTGCCTGCTGGCCACTAACCTCCTGCCGCGGGGTCCGGGGCTGTCCAGTGCCCCCACGGTGGAGCGCCAAAACTGCCGAGTTGCTGTCCGAGGTTTTTTCTCTACTCCCCCGGGCGGGGGAGGAGGCTGCACCGGCCGAGCTGTGGCACAGCAACTGACAGCCGGGGGGCACTGCCCAGATGCGCCGGGGGCGTCCGGGCAGCGCCTCAGCAGGAGGCAGCAGTGATCAGCAAGAAGGCGAAGTAAGAAAAGAGGGACCCGAATCAGGGCAAAGTCCAGAGTGCTTTAATGTCTCCAGGGAACGCCAGCCGAGTCGGGACCACGAGGCAGGGGTACAGCCGATTATAAAGGGACGGAACATAGAACATTTCAACCAATGAGAGAGAACTTGGGACGGAACAAACTCGTGACAAACATGCCGGCTCGCCAATAGGGAATGTGACAGGGAGGGACCCTTGTTCCTGATCCAGTCACCCACCGAGGAGGGGAGAACTTTCTGGAAATAGGGAAGGGGACAGTGGCTGATGGACAGGAACTCAGGGAGGGATTGACAGAGGGTAACCAGGGGAACAGGGGTGGAGACAAAAAACTGATACTCTCAAAAGGAGGGGTTGCCAGGGGAGGTGGGGGGGGGAACCCTAGGACCGAACCATTATAACTTTAGGGGGAAACGGGAGAAACCAAATGAACCCTGCACCACAACAGTGTTCTGAAATGATTCTGTGTATGTTCTAAAGGGGAAAAGTGGAATTACTTTTGCTGTGGTCTTGGAGGTTTTATGTGGTTTTTTTTTTTTTTTTGTTTTTTGTTTTTTTTGTTTCCCCTCCCCCCCGTTTTTTGGGGGGTTTTTTTGTTTGTTTTTTGTTTGTTTTCTTAATGTCTCAGATTAAGCTTTTTATTAATGTTTGGGATGGGCTGTGTTTGGGATCTTCAAGCAGTACTGCATCTTCATTTTTAATGATAGTGCTGAAATGTCTACAGTATTTTGTTTCAGTCATAGTTAGATCTACCCTGCTCAATATCTTATAATCAGCCATGTGATTTGCCTGATCTGTTTTCCTCTGGCATCACTGTGGAGGAAAAGAGTATCTTGTTACTTTTGTACGAAAGAAAGTAAAGCCTGATATTATCTGTTGGCATATCTTGGTGTTTGTCAAGTTGTCATTTACTACTGTAATCCTAAGGGAAATTAGGACTCAGTTGAAAAATTATTTTTGTTTGCTCAGTTTATTTCTCTTTATTATTAAGATAGAGGCAATTAGAGTAGATGTGGGTATTTGCTTCTTGGTTTTTTTCATGAAGTGCTTTGTGCTTGTGTACCACTTATATTGTGGTGTCTGGTACCAAGAGGCAGCTCTGCATTGCTGTTCAGACATTGCTGGGGTAGAAATTGTCACACTTTTCAGTTTTGGAAACTAGTTTATGTAAAGATTTTCATGTTTGCCTTTGTGAACTTGTGTTAATTTTTTCTGTGGTTGACTGTGTGGGTGACTGTCCTTAGGTAAAGCACCGATTGATCCTAATTGTATTCAGGTAGATGCAGCTGTTACCTTACATCAGGTGATTGGAACTGCAGGTGAAGTAAACCAGTTACTGTCTGATTTTGGTAGAGGATTAGTTACTTTATTCTTGAATGGGAAGAGCTCAGGTTGTCCATGTGTATAGATAGGGAATTTCAGAACGACTTAAATATTGGGTTTATCTTTTTCCAGCAGATCCCCAGACGAGAGTGGAAGATGAAATTGAATCTATCCTGCAGGAGCGGATAATGGTTTTGGATGGGGGCATGGGGACCATGATCCAGCAACATGCGCTGACAGAAGAGGATTTCCGAGGGCATGAATTTAAAGATCATTCCAGGCCTTTGAAAGGCAATAATGACCTTCTGAGTATAACTCAGCCTGATATAATCTGTGACATACACAAGGTAGGTGGTTCTGGTTTCTGTCTCTTGACAAGAGAAAGAGGGAGAACTTGGCCTCTGCATTCCCCTTTTCCATACCACAGGCTCCTGGCTCTCCACTGTCTTTTGGGGATAGGGAAGAGAGAGCTATGTAGCCATGTGAAAAAGAATGAGCAGATTTGACTGTTCTGGTTGTGTGAGCACAGCATTTTTATCTTGGTTTCTGATGTCACCCAGAAAGTGCTATTTTTAAATCCCTTTTTGACTTACGTCCCTGATGTATTTCTATTAATTGTAGATTCTGTTTTATTTCATTTTTATTTTCTCTTTTTGTTCTCAGCTAGCACTTGAAATACATCTAAGTAGGACATATCTGAATTCTAGATGTGTTTCTATAATTGTGTATTAAAGGGCTGTTAAATGTGGCAGCCTGAAGCAGGCCTGTGTAGTTAATGAGTATGTGAGCTTCCTAATGAGTGTATGTGCTTCCACAGTCTTGTTTTTCCCTAGAATATTAACATGTGGCCCAGAGAATAAAACAGTCTAATCTGTTCATGATTAGGAATTTGCAAACAGACTTCATTGTTTTCCTGTCTTCAATTAGACTTTAAAAAATAACTTCCTAAGTCTATTTATTGAGCTGCAGGTATTCATAGGTCTTGTAATAATTGGAATGCTTGAATGGTGTTACAGCTATTTGTTACTCAGTTGAAGCCTCACATATTCTGGGCTTTTCCAATTATTTATTGACAAAATCTGTATTTCATTGATGAGAATCATACTTGGCTTATGTTGGTTAAACTTGGAAGGTAGTCTGTATTTTTTAATTATGTTTTAACTGCCATTCTTTGGATTTTTAGAGTGATGAGCTGGAAGGAATCAGTCTTTGACCTATAAAAATTTAAGAAGGAAGTATTTGTAGATTAAGTTCAACTAAGCAATAGTGCTCATGAATCTTGGAATTTATAATAGTTTGTGGTTTTAATAAGGTAAGCTGTTTTAACAGTTGAATTTGGAAGTTTAGCAGAGCAATAGTGATGTGATTTGAGAATATATGTACTGATTCAAACCAAATAACCTGCTGTTATCTCTGTAATGGCCAGTAACAGCTGCTTTAGGAGGAGTGTAAAAAAACCCTGTCTTTTGTTGTCTCCATCCCTGCAGCAGCTATTCGGTCAGAGGCTTTCTGAGCAATGGGTGGTGACTTCATATTTTAAAGCTACCAGAGGTTATTTCTTCTGAGAACTGGACAGAAGGAACTTTGCAATAATAGATGAAAATATTTCTCCAAAGAAATATTTGTTTAGTTTGTTTTTGTGGGTGTTGGTTTTTTTTGGTGTTTTTGTTTTTTTTTTTTTTTTTTTTTTTTTTTTTTGGTTAGTGACCTAGTAAGTTAGATATCAGTAGCTTAAAAAGTAAATGTTAACTGTGCCTTGGCTGGCAAAGTCAGATTCAAAGGTTAGAGATGTGATGTATTTTCAAAGGCAAAAAATTAACTTCCTGCTTTGAGTATGTTATTGCCTTCTGTAGTTGTAGACAGGAAAGTTGTAGGGCTTTTATACATTTAATATGTTTGGACAATTGTCAGAAAATTAATATGTTGTTGATTGCCATGTAAGAGCTTGTACATTTTCATATTTCTATTTGTAGATATTTTTATTTGTTTTCAAGAGGAGTTCAGGGAAAGCATATTTGTTTGCAGCAACACATGTTTTAAAACAAATTTATTTTCAGCTGTCATTTGGATCAAGACTTTTATTTGCACTGTTGAACTCAATCGGTTCACCTGCTTCTTGTAGGAAAATCTGAGAGGTTTATGTTTAATGGTGGCATCAGTATTTTTGATTTACTAGCACTTCAAGTGCTTTAATTTCCTTGAATATGATCATGCCAGGGTTCAAAGGGTTCAAAAAGATGAGTTAGGGAGAGGGGCAACTGATGGAGGTTATATAAATACAGGCTAGAATCCGCAAAAATGTTGAAGTTTGTATTGATTTCAGTTTACTTTGGTGGGAATTAGACAGCCAAAATGCAGCAGAAGTCTTAAATGTTTTGCAAATCTCCCTCATTAGTTAAACTTTAAATGAGATCTGCACAAAACATAATTCTCCTAAGCTTTTGCTCTTGTGCTGTACAAATCTCTTCAAAACATTTTAATTTTCTAATCTTCTCTGTTGTTGTTTAATTTGGGCCTTTTCTGCGACTGCCCACAGCAGCCCTTGCTTGCTGAAGGTGATTGGACTGTGTCTGACTGTATCCCTGTACAGAAGTCTAGAATGTGCTCCAGTGGCAGAGGTGACTCTATAAATGTTACTTGTTAATAGAAAGTGTGGCTGACACGGAAATTCTGAAAATTGCTTACATGGAACACTTCCACTCCTTTTGCCCTTTGCTTTTGAATGTAGCCTTTAGAGTTTGATCAGCTTTGAATTGGGAAATGATTTGTGACTTTTTGTCAACTGGATGAGTCAAAGTAGTTGGGTTACTTGCATTCCACACCTCAGGCTTTGTTTCTTTTATGTCTTGCAGGAATACTTGCTGTCAGGTGCTGACATCATTGAAACCAACACTTTCAGCAGCACCCGGGTTGCACAGGCTGACTATGGCCTTGAGCATTTGGTAAGAATGCTAAACTATGTACACATTAAATACTAATTATGTGCTTACAGCCAAGATTAGCTTAGTCCCAGGATTCATTGGTGTTGTGCTTCTTGGCTGCATGCTGCTTCTTGAGCCATGTGATGGGATTGTAGCTCCTTTCTGCTGCTGTGGACAATTGGCACTTGCTGTGTCACAAACCTAGTGTGCTTCTTGTTGGCAGAGATGCAGGCAATAGTAATTAGTCCTAGATTTTGTTTGAGCATTCACAGGATCTCTCAGTTCTGTGAACAGGGATGTTTTGCTTCAGTCCTTCCAACTTACCAATGCCACAATGGAACTGCTTTTTTCCTGGATATTTCTTATGTGTTGTTTGTGCTGGTGTATGTAGAAGTCCTTTCTGGTTTGCATTTATTGTGCCTGTTCTTTGTTATATATTGTTTTGAGAATTTGGGGAAATATGTGAAGGTAAATACTTGGAAATATGCTACTTGAATAAAAAGTGGACATCAGAGTAGGCTAATTTTGTCATCAAAGTCCTGTCCTTCAGCTTCTGTTGATCTCAGCAGGATTTATTTACTACCTTAAAGAATGAAATTTTATGATTAGCAGCTGTAGGCTGGGGCACGTGCGGGATGAGCCTGCCATGTACCTCTGTTGCTGAGATGTATTCAGCTGTTCCTTTTGAAGCCTCTTGGTAGTGCTGATACGTACTTGTGTGACTTGGAACCTTTGGAGTGTACTTCAAGCTGCTCAATGAACATATTGTGTTTCTTTGAGGATGAGTTACCCTGGACTGAACTAAAGCTTGCTCTGTAATTTTCTGTAATTGTTTCAGGCATATCGATTAAACAGAGTCTCTGCACAGGTGGCCAGAAAAGCAGCAGACATTGTAACTGCTCAGACAGGTTAGTATTAATTTAAATTCTTACTTGTTTGTAGTTTTTACAATGCGGAAATCTTTGAAATGTTGCTAACTAGAGGATAACTTGATGGTTTACATTATGGGGACATAAAATGATGCTTTGGGTGTTTGCAAGTTACGCACAGTAACAGCAATTTCATATCTCTATTTATATCACACTAATTTCATTATGTTTGAAGGATCTGATCCTTAAGGTGTTCAGCACACCTGTCCTGTGCCTGCCTGGTGTAGACTGCAGGTGATACACATTTTCAGATGTGTTTTAGAGAAAATAAATTCAGCAGGGACTGTTAGAAGTTCCTTAGGTTTGTACAGCACAAGTCTTTGTACTCCAGAACTAGGATTGCTGATTGTAGATAAATGTGGATTATCAGTTAATCCTAGTGTTTGACTAGTGGTTTAACTTTATACAGCAACTAATGGAATCATCTTAGTATTTTCATTTAATTTCTACAGACGCCTTCCAGGCATTATGTGAGAATGGTTAGAGCTCCTTTACAGTGCTGTAGACAATGCTGTCTTTCAAGACTCATTTCTGCTTGTATTCTACAATCAAACTGTATTTCAGGCTAACAGTGTTGCTGCTGTTCAGATAGCACCTTACTGATGTGATTCATAGTATGCAATAAAAAAGTAAGATTTGGAATGTGCTTTTAAAAAGTGAGGCTTTTATGACTCATGCCAGAATATTTAAATAAGCTTATGTAGTGAAAAAGCCAGGACAGTTCTATGCTGTGCATTTAGAGTAATTAAATGAAGTTTCTTGTGTTAGAGACAAATGATTCTTAGAAGAAAAATTAATTGAGATATCTAACCTTTTCAGAAATGTTCATTCATTCATTTTCAGAAATGTTATTCTGTCCTGTGAGTATACATTGAGCATCCTGTTGGATTGAAATAAAAAAAGTCAGCTGTGCTGGATGATCCTGTGCTGACTAAACTCTAGATTTGAGACAAGAGTTTCCTGTTTTATAGTTCTTCATCATTGAATGATATGCATGTCTTGGTGTCCTCAGAGGTATTTTGCATTGACTGTCATTGTAAAGCCAGAGTAAACAGTTTAGGATCTTTTTCCCCTCCTGTGTCTTGGTCTAGGAATTAAGAGATATGTTGCTGGAGCCATGGGTCCAACAAACAGGACACTCTCTGTGTCACCATCTGTGGAGAGACCAGATTACAGGAACATAAGTAAGTATTTATAAACATCAAGTTATTTGTCTTAGGCAGTAGTTTTGAAAGATTTTTCTCCAGATGAAGTTAACATCATTCCTGTTTTACAGCTTTTGATGAACTAGTTGAAGCCTATACAGAACAAGCCAAAGGACTTTTGGATGGAGGAGTTGACATCTTACTGGTGGAAACCATATTTGACACCGCCAATGCTAAGGTGAGATTTCTGGGAAAAACCCCCTCACACTAATGTAAGTATTTGGTGTACTACCCCAGGAAATTCAAGATCCATTCTTTGAGCTACCAGCTACTTTTTACTAAATACATGAAAAGACTCTTCAGTTGATAGCAAGTGGGTAGAATGTGAGGAGATGGTGTTTAATCAGCCTTTTCCAGAAAGTTACTCTTAATATGTGCCATTTGTATTTTTGTGGCTGCCTGTGCCAGCTGTCCTCTTATTCCCAGAAGCTCTACTGTATTGCTCAACATTTCCAAATACTTGTAATTGTGTTTTTACCTCTAAGCATGTCTGTCCAAGGGATGCTTGTGATGCCCACTAGAGAGGGAATGTCCAGAGAATCTGGTTTCAGGTGTGGGAAGGCTTGTAAGGCAGTTCTGTTAAAAGGTGTCTTTTGGGGGGGAACTCTGCCATCAGTTTTAAGAAAGAACAATTTGGAATAGATTGGAAGGGTAAACTAAAAGGAATAAAGTGTTGAAATATGCCACAATTCATGGGATTTTAGCACCTCTTTCTGTATCTAATAACTGCTCAGTGCAGGGGGTGGAGTTAGGGTGCTTAAAACTGTCTTGTGATTTTATGTGGAAAAGTCTGGCTGGATGTGTACACAGTGTTTCTTTAGATTTTTGCCTCAGGCTGAATAACGTGTGCAGTGACATCACTTGGCTTTTGCAGATCTGACCAGTCATCATGGAGGTTTGGCTAGGAGCCTATAGGCTTCACCAAATGCTAAGGGCATGTTCACGGGTGACTTTCTTACCTGAGGAGGGAGGACATTTTCAGGACCTTCAAAGGAGTCACTTGCAGTTCTTACTGTAAAAATTTGTGGTGGTTGGAACCCTTTGGAAACTACATGTCTTAAACAGACTCAAGGGCAGTGAATGTGTACTGGGAAGAGTTACATACAGCCATATTTGGGGTGGGGATTGTGCTGCAGATATGGGGGAGAGCCACGTGCTGATGTGATTGGGGTTTCAGAGTAGTCTTGGTCCTATTTTGTTGCGCTGTGATACTTCCTTTCTACTGGTTACCAAAACCTGTTTTGGAACATCTGGAAGATGCTGGGGGTAAGGGTAAGACTTTCTGAGTGTAGTAAGTTCTGGCAGGCAGTATGAGCTAGCAAGTTGCATAAACAGCCATAGAATAAATAAATAAATAAAAAGGGCATCAAACCCCTAGAAACAAAAATAAATTAACAATCTGAAGAACTCTCAAAGCATCATTAATGTTTTGTAACATATTCTTCTGTAGGCAGCTCTTTTTGCACTCCAGATGTTGTTTGAGGAAGAGTATGCTTCCCGACCCATATTTGTAAGTATATTTCAATATTTTTTATATCCTTAAGCTTCATTTGTGAACTAGCTGAGATGGCAGTTGATTAAAGTGCTTTGAAGTGAAGGAAATGAGTTTATTGGAAATGTACTTTCTTCCACATGATTGTGAAAGTAAAACCTCTTACAGTTTTGTCAAATCAGCCTTGGATACCTCTGTTCAGCAGATCACACCATAGTCTAAGGAATGACTTTATTCCAGTGTGTATTCATTCTGTGTATTTCCACAAGAAAAAGTCTAATCATGGGTGTTTTTCAGGCTTGCTGTCTTGAGGGCAATGCTACAAGGAGGAAATTATGCAAATCCTGACATATTTTCAAGTAGAATGAGTGGTCATTTGAAATCAGAAAAATCTGCCTTGCTCCATATTCTTTTTCTGATAGTTCCTGCTCATGAATGCATTGGAAGAAGTACAGAAAATGAATAAGATTGTTTTCAAAGTTCCGATGTATTCTTCCAGTTTTCTACAGTTTGCAGTCCAGGCTTTCTGATTTGCAGTTGGTGTCTCTTTGTAGGCTTTTGTTGAATGCATTTACTCCTTCCTTGCATCTGTGTTCAAACCTATGTGGGACCCAGGCATCTACAAAATAATCTGCCAGTAACTTTGACAACTTATGAATGTGCTGGTTTGAAAGTTTACTTACTTTTGGCCCATCCACCTGATAACTTCTATTGTGTCTTGCCATTTATCTCTTGAGAATGATAATGAGCAGCTGTTCTATGTTCTCTTTGCAGCATAGTCATGGCATTTGTAGTCCTTTGTGAGAGCCTCCTTTAGTCATCTTTTTTTCTGCCTGATTAGTCCACTTCTATTTAGCTGTTCTATTTGGTTCGTAGATTATTGTGCCCATTTTTGTTTTCTACTTCCTCAAGTCAGAGTAGAATGACAATGGAACACAGCATTCAAAGTGCAGACGTCAGGGATTGTGTGATAGCCTAGTGATGTTCTCTGCCTTTTCCATTTTTTTCTTTGTAGTTTCGGATGTTTTGCTTCACTGCTAGTGAGCTTGGAAATTGCATTCATAAAAGTCTCTTTTGTTACTTAGTTTAGCTTCTAGAACAGTAAAGACTGGTTTGGAGGTGTCATTGTGTAGAACTTCTGTGTTCACAACTTTGTACTTGGCCAGTTAGCACAGGAAGTTTTCTGAGTTGGCTTTTTGCCTTCATTGCCCTGAACAGAGTGGTCCTTGAGCCTGGTTCCTTATTCTTTGTTCCCTGTTCAGTTATGCTGAGAAGTTACAACCCTTAGCACAGCTTTCTGAGATTCCACTGATCACCCTTATTGACTGAGTACTTTGAAGGCGGGAAGTGGCATCAATATGAAAGCATGCTTTGGAGTAAATTGTGGATTTAATTTCAAATGGAGTCTTCTAAACCCATTCCATCTTCTGGAACAAAAAGATTTTAGACCTGGTGTTGTGGTGTAGGAATGGTACTCTGCAAATCAGTGTCGTCACTGAGATTCTCCAAATCATGCACTGCATTTTTTGCTCCTCCACTTTCTTCCCCTCTCTCTTTCCCTGTGGCAGGAGGGAGAGGAGAATTGGAAGCCCGAAAGGCAAAGATCAGGGGTTGAGCTACAAACAGTTTACTGGAAACAGCAATAAGAAAATGAACAGTAACAGCAACAATATCAGTAACAAAAGTGTATAAAAGAGTGAGTGACTCACATGTGAAGATGCTCACCATGGAGCTCAACCTGACTGCAGCCACGCCACCCTGACTGCTCCCTCTGGCTTGGGACCGGCATCTCCCAAATCTCCAGCTCAGAATGGGAGATTTGGAGATTTGGCTCAGAACCGGTGTTACCCCACCGGTCTGTCCTGCTGGAAGGAAGTCCTTCTCCCTGGAGAGTCACACTTCTCCCATACCTGGCAATGATGTGATATAACCTCTGTGGTCCTGGCAATGATGTGGTATAACTTCTGTGGTCCTAGCCATGTCCCCTCTTGGCTTCTGCAAGAATTAACCTTATCCTGGCCAGAACCAGGACATCTGAGTAGCCTTTCCTGGCTCATCCAGATGCCTCCCAAATTCTTGACTTCATTGTTAGTTGGGGTCAAGATATTATTTGCACATCTTTCTGCTTACTGCTGAAGAAGTGTGATTATGCAGGTTAAAACTTATACTTCCACTACTAAGTTGCAACATTTGATATTCCCTTGTGGTGAAAGGAGTAACTTGTTAAGGTCAGACTCACCTCTCCCACTAACCACCATCAAACTTAATAGCATTCCTGAGACCTGAAATAACTTAAATGGGGATGTGAGGAGAAGGTGACTACTGAGAGCTGCCTAAACAAAAAAACCCTGTGGTTTGGTTCAGAGGCTGTAATCAGAATGATACCATGGTACTCATGCTACCTGGCTGCTGGATGGTTCAGAGTAGTTTTCTCCCTTTTATTTTCTTTTGTTTTCTTTCTTCCCCCCTGAGGAGGTAAAGCATAGACAGAACGACTCTCCAACTTTATACAGCTCCGGATGTATGTGGAATCTTTTCCAAAGACATGCACGAGGAGTTGGAGGCTCCTGCTCTCTATTTATACAGAAAAGGTTTTACATATCCGAGCGGTTTCTAAGGACGTGTAAATAGATAATCATTACCTGCCCGCTTTGTGTTATAATCCGCTGAATATCCATTACAGCTGTGCAATTGACCTCTTTAATTGGGTCGGTGGGATTCTGGGGAGGAAGTAAGATGTCTTCCTCATGGTAAACTCTTCACCTCTGTCAGGTTGGCAAGGCTCCTTGGTTTGCTGGTCACAGTCCAAACCTCCTCTCAATCAAGAAGTCAGTGGTATTTATGGCTCATGCACTCTTACAATACTTAATATATCATCTGTCATTCCCAGCCTTGTTTCAGTTATCCCCACCTGGTATTGATTAATTTTCTTGTTAAGCTCTAATCACAGTGTATGATCTTTGCTAACTACATTTCTAACATAACCCCTTGACTCAGAGAGGGGATAGAAGGAAAGACAAAAACCTTTAACCAGTCTTCTTTCTCCTAGAAAAATATTTAAACATTTACATGGTGAAAAGAGTTTAATTTTTCCATTTGAGTTGTGCCTCATCACTTTGAGTGGAGCACAGGTCTCTCTGAGTTATAGAAGTTCATCCATTTTAATTTTCCATTCTGTTGTGCATTTAATTCTCCTTTCTCTGTGTTCAATTGATATTTAGGTTTCTGGAACTATTGTGGATAAGAGTGGGCGTACCCTCTCTGGCCAGACAGGAGAGGCATTTGTCATTAGTGTTTCCCACAGTAAGCCACTTTGGTAAGGAAATATATCATTCATTCTCTTAGTTAATTATTTGTACATTGAGATTCTTTTGTATTTTAACGCTTGCTTGCAGCTAAATGGAATCTATACAAATTGTAATCATACGTAATCATGTGCATTGCTAACGTGGTTTTTTATCATTCCCTCAACAGAAACTATGTTTCGAAAGAAAGCTGAAGTTTTGATTAATTGCTTTAAATATTCTGGGGCTGAAACCACAATTAGGTCAAAATCAGAAACTGTAGTTTGCCATCTCCTACTGTCTTGGGCTGTTCAAGGAGCCAGTCCCTGGTACAGGCAGGACTTGTATCTCTTAGAGGGAAGCAGTGCCATCTGAGAGTGTTTTAGGGTGTCTTGAAAGAACAAAGCATAAAATACTCTTGCAATGTTCTTTTTACTAAATTCTTAAAATAATGTGCCCTGAGTGATTTCTCAAGGATCTGCGTGGTTGTTTTGAGAGCTCCTGATGCCTCCATTTACTTTAATTCTTTTCTCTCCAGGCAGAAAAGTTCAAATAAATATGAGGTTAAGATCTGTGCAAATGGATAATGTGTCAGATTTGGTCATTTTGCAAGGTTTTGCCTGTGCATTTAAGTACCTTCTCCTGGTTATCTATTCTTCCGTGTTTCTTTACCCTGTTCTACCTCCTTGTCTTCTCTTCCCTCTTTGCCTTTTTTCACTCTCAGGTTGGTTCTCTTCACACAAAAGCTTACACCAGGAATAGATGTTTTTTTCTTAGAATATTCTAATTGAAAGCACTTAGTTCACTGTTAGTAGTGCACACCATGCACATTATGATGAGCCATTGTTTGTTTTTACAACAAAATTTCAGCTAAACCACGCAATCTGTCATCTCAGTGATGCAGAAGCAGAAGACTGCATTCACAGTTTTCCTGACTGCCCTTGAGGCTCCACTTTCCCAGACCAGACGGTGTTCCAGAAGTAACATATGGAGCCTCTTGGAACAGGGTGGTAGTTGACTTCTTCTCTCAGCATCACGGCCTCGTGATCCATGTTTGGCATGAGTCTGTCTCAGATAATTTTGCTCTAACTTTCTTGCTTCTGAAAAAGAGAGAAGGGCACTGGAGCAGAAATCAAGAATTTATTAAAGCATATTTCATAAAACATGTCTTATGGGTCTCAGTGTTTAGGGCCTGTTTCTCATTTGTGAAAAGGCTACTATACAGCACTGTAGCAGAAGGGTTTTAGTAGTTGGAACAGATTGTGTTTAATGTTGTTTCTGTGGCCAAATTGGTGCAGAGTGGCTTTAGCGTTGTGAAAAAGCTGATTAATCCTAGGAATCGTGTTACACATGTTCATGTGTTTCTGTTTGGGTTGTGTATGGCTTGATTAGGGTGATATGTCATCCTTAACTCAGTTTGGTTTGGACCTCACCCTTACAAGTGTGTGCTTTGTGTCTGGATGAGGGAAGTGGTAGCTGAGAAACTCATGAACTATACTTAATAAGTGCTGAAAGATACGTGTCAAGCTGCTTGCCATGAAAGATGCTCAGATGTGTTGTTTCAGATACTATGATTGTTTCTACTGTGGCAGCATTAAGAAGACATACACTGAGTTTTGGGCCATAATGTGGATTTTGTTCTGGTCCCAAAGGTCATCTGCAGCCTTATCTTTCACAGGAGTTTATGTATGACTGCTGGGGAGAAATGAGCAGGAGAGGGGATGATGTTTAAGATGGGTGAGTGATGGTTATTACACTAGGGTAGCAGTGACAGAATGTCAGCTATTTGGCTCAAGGCTGCTGGCTTTTAAGGCATGGTTAACAGTTTGCTTTTCTCAAATATTTTCTTGCATGATGTTGCATGCTGTGAGGAGATGATACTGGCCACAGAAACTACTTTTTGTTTCTGACTGAATGTGCATGTCTTTAGTACTGAGACATGCAGTTCTGAGACAAGTAATGCTTGGATTGTGTCATGCTTGTGAATATACTTGTCAGCAACCCCTGTAATGGGTAATAATTCAGGCAGTTTGGAGTGTGGGGAGTATGAGCTGGAGGCTAGTAAACTGAGTGATTTAAGAGTGGGAAATACACTGCATTGGTCTGCATTTGATAAGGGCAGTCTTGCTAACTGTTCTGGACTTGTTTTGCTTTGAAAATCTTGAGTGTGGGGGAGCCCATACTTTGAAATGAATTCCAGAATCTCATTGCTGTAATGAATTGTGTATTCCTTGGGCTTGCTATTTATACCCAGGGAATCTGTATGATGGATTTAAAGATATGTAAACATCAAATCTTGAAGTGAGGAAAAAAAGGTTATTTTCAAAATTTTCTGGCTAGTATAAGATGTATTAGAGAAAGCACTTTGAAGGTAGAGGTTGCTGTTTAAAAAAAACATACAAACCAAATCAAAAAAACAACCAAACCCTTACTGTCTCATTCCCAAGTTATTGGGAGAAGGGGTTTGTGTGTTATTTGGTCTTCATCTGTGACTGTGATATTCAAGATCCTTGGTTTGGATGTTGCCGTGAGCCCCTCAGATTTGAACAATTTTTCATGCTGTTCAACAAGTAAATCTGATTGCAATTTCTACTACTTATGGAGTTACCAATGCCCTGCCTACTCCTTGGAAGCAGGAGAAAAGTCAAAAACCGTTTTAGGCTCCCAGTCCTTTGCAGGGCTTTTCTGCTTTTGACCTCTGTGAAACTAAGTGTGCATACAAGCACTTAATTAGCTTAGCTGGCTGTGGAGCTCAGTCAGGTGGGAGATGGGGCTGTCATGCATTCCTGTTTCAGTGGGTTAGCTTGCATTCTCTCTGAGACTGTTATTCCAGGAAAGGAGAAAGTTTTTTTACGGCTTCCTCTTCCACCAGCTCTATGAACACCTTTTGAGTTCTGCAGTACTCACATGGGGGTTTCTAGAATGGTGCAGAAAGATAAGGAAATATGTAAAAGATATCTTACATACTTTCTGCAAAAGAAATTTCTGTATTTAATACAAATGGAGATATTTTGAGTGCAAATCTCATTTATGTATCTGTCATTGAATGAAATAAAATATTATTATATCTCATATACTGGTAAAATTGTTTAGAAACTTATTCATGGAAAAATTCTTCTGCTGTACTGCTGTCTTGGTTAGTAAGATGTAGCAGATTCAGTTGCCCAAGCCTAGTGCTGCCATGAGGCTTCTTGGGGGAGGCACTTGCTCTCTGCCAAAGATGACAGAATTTATGTATAATTTGTAAAGGAAATGATGAGTTAGCAGCTTGAAGCAGGTCTTGCCTTTTCAGCCTTTTTTCATACCTTTTCCTGTAGCACAAGACTCCTTTTCTGTCTTTTCCCATCTGCCATTCTCATTCCACTTGTTCTCTCTCTTACCTAGAAAACACAGAGCCGTCGTGTTGGTGCAGTTGCTGTCAAAATGCTGCCACTTTCCTCCTGGATTTTGAAATGAAATCTTGATTTATTGTTCCCAGTCAAATTCAGCCCAGCCCCCTTCCCTCTCGTGCTTTTCTTCCATCTGAGGGTTCTCCTTTTGCACAGTCATGCTGTATTGATGATGATGATTAAAGAAATTGGAGATCAGGTTGGTTTTGTTTTAGATGATTGTGGGAGTTAGCAGTTGCCAGCACTAACATTCATCTGTTCTGTGTATAAAAGGTGTTTTTACTTCAACATAATTTTTTAAAATTTATTTTCCAGTATTGGCTTAAATTGTGCTTTAGGGGCAGTTGAAATGCGTCCATTCATTGAAACAATTGGAAAATGTACAACCGCCTACATCATCTGTTACCCCAACGCAGGTGTGTTGGTGCCCATGTTCCTATGCTTGCAGGCACATGAAATGTAGATAACCTGTTCCATCTTGTTAGCAGTAATAAAGTAGCTTACAAAGATGATTGCTTTTACTATAAAAAGAGAGTAGGAATATTTTAAACTACTGAAATTAACTGTTAGTTCTGTGACGGTGAATCCAGAAAGCTTTCTTGCATAATTAATAATCTACTGAGTAGTGATTGCAAGGGTGATGAGGCATTTTAGTCCTCATACAGTTGTAGATGTTTTAAATGTGCCTTTTATGGAATTTAGTTCTGTTCTTTTGGACTTGAAAAAGATTGTAATACTAAAAAAAAAATTATGTTTTAAGGTCTTCCCAATACTTTTGGTGGTTATGATGAAACTCCAGAAGTGACTGCCAAGCATATAAAGGTATAAAATACTTCTTCTGATTAAGTCACATCTAATGTACTAGTAGACAAGAATTCTGCTTGTATCCTGTGCATACTTGTTACAATATTGGGGTTGGATTTTTTTTTCCTTC
The DNA here is from genome assembly GCF_036417665.1 of Passer domesticus. Classification (NCBI taxonomy): domain Eukaryota; kingdom Metazoa; phylum Chordata; class Aves; order Passeriformes; family Passeridae; genus Passer; species Passer domesticus. Next base: position 69,382,325 of record NC_087476.1, on the reverse strand, counting down.
AGATAGCTCTGGATGTCATTTGGATTGTTTATAGACAATTTGCTCAATGATAGTGATTTGAAGTATCACACTAGGAAAACTACTTAGGAAACTGAAAACCTTAATTACTTTTATGTACTAAGCTAAGGTTTCCTGCTGCTTGATCTGTGGATGTTATTCATTGCACTCCTGTGTTCTTACTGTTATATTTGGGAATTGTTCAAAAAGCTCAGTGGTGTTTATGAACTTGGCACAGTTTTACAGTGTTGTGTGTACAGGAACTGCTGATGTTGGGGGTGTACCAGTGCAGTGTCCTTCCCCATGCCACTGGATCTGTGCAGGACAGAACTGTGTGTCTGAAGCTGCAGTGTGTCAGCAAGAGCACAGTATAAAATAGGCCAGTTTCAAATGTAGTCTCTTGAAATTGCCTGTTGAAATTGCTGGTTAGCCTTGGGAATCCAATCTCAAAACAAATCCTAAAGAGACAATATAGTGCAAATTGTTTTTTTAATTTAGTGTTTTTCTTCTGAGCTCTCTGAATTGCTTCACATATGGAGAAAAACAAATAAATAAATGTATATATAACATAGCTTTAATAACTGAACAAAATGTTCCTTCCTCTTACAGGATTTTGCTCTGGATGGTTTGGTCAACATAGTTGGAGGTTGCTGTGGTACCACACCAGCACATATCAGGTACTTATGTGCTACAGCTCTAGACTGCAAAGTAAATTTACGTGCTGCTTCTCTGGCACAATATTCCATGGCTTGTCTTAGAGTTTCCTGAAAAGGTGGATCACTTGAATGCCAATAGCAGGAATATATGAAGTGAGAACAACCGTTCATATCACCAAGAATGAGCTGAGGTGTGGTTCAGACAAGGATTAAACCTCTTTGGTTTTGTCATCTAAAATTGTTCTGGAATTCTTCTCCCTCTCTATTGATGACTAGAATAGACTTCTCATTCTTTCTTTTATTGTGCTGTATCTTCTTTCTCTTTTTTTGCAATCTTAGCCACAAGGTGAAACTTAAGGTTTCCTTTGATGGTAGATGGAAGGAAGGGATGTGTGTGTGTTGGGGAAATTCCTAAACAGAAGTTCTGTGAATGCTGTACAGCTGGTGCTGGTCCTGGCTAGTCAGGAGGAGCATTTAATGTCTTTGTCACTGCAAGAAGGTCAGTGGGAAGGCCTCCTTTTTTACTTAAACTCGAAAAAGAAAGGGCTGTTGTGATTAATTTTTACCCTGATGTAAACTGGGAAGAGGTGACATGTAAACATGTAGAGGACAGTGTGTGTCAGTCCTGACTAGTGTGGAGAGAAAATGAATGTGACCAGCATGAGTCATCCTGGCGTCTGAGAAATGTGTCTCATTACAGAGCAACATTTGTCCCATTTGTCCCTTGGGTTTTTTGGTTTTGTTTTTTTTTGTGGAGGGTGATTGTTTGGTTTTTGGTTTTTTTTTGTGTTCAGGGTTTTGTTTGTTTGGGCTTGTTTTTGTTTGTTTTGTTTGCTTGCGGTTTTTTGGGCTTTTTTTTTTGGTTGGTTGGTTTTGGTATTTCAGTCATTAGCAGTTGCTCAGGTCAGCAAGTCATTAATATGGTAAGAGTCAGTGTGGTTGAGCACTGATTCTGAAATCCTTCAAGTGTCCCATTGTATCTCATTCTGTACTTCAAAAACCTTCGGCATTTTATATTGCCTGCAAATAGCTATGTTAGAATCTTCTGGAAGTATGTTTTTGCCTTTGGCCTCACAAAGTGAAACTACATAATTAGTCTTGTCTCTACAGGGCTAAATTGGAAATGTAGCTATATGTCTAGTATATATGCTGTTTGAGTCTTGTCTGGAGTAATTTAATTTTAATTGAAAACTCTCTTATTTCTGTAACTCAGAAAAATTGCCGAAGCTGTGAAATTCTGTAAGCCTCGTGTTCCACCTTCTCTCTCTCAAGGATACATGCTGCTGTCAGGTAAAGTGTGTAACAGTTTAGTTTCATGACCAATGCAAGTTTCCTTTATAAATTTATTGTCTGTTTTCTGCTGATTAGAACAATGCTGTGAATGTCTGGTTCTACCTGACTCCAGGATATGTAAACGCATCTAAGTCTTACTGTTTTGTCTAAAGGAGTAGTAGAACATTTTTGCTGCTGTCTTGTATAACATAATCAAGCCAGCATATTTACTCTGCAAGTCTCATATGTGTTGAAATAGTGAATGAGTATATTTGTCTTCACTTTACAACGGGGAGGGACAAACACAGAGAGACCAGGTAATTTGGCTACAGTTATTGGCAGAGCTGGGATGAGATCCTTGTACTCCAGCTGTGTGGGGGCTGCCCTGTCTCACCTCAGATGCTGAGACTCTGTTATGAGGTACATCTGTTCTAGCAATAAATTCAGGTCTAGAACATGTTTTGTTTTAACAAGTCTAGATCTGTATGTTCCACACTTTAGGCATTCTTTTAAGCCTTTGAGCCGTGTATCTGAGTAAAACAGTACCATCTTTTCAGTCTGGCATTTTAACCTCAGGTCAGCTCAGTTTAGCATAAATAAAATATATCATGGTTGGCCTGTGATGTCATGCCTTAGCTCATTTGGTTCTGCTGTAGAGTTTGCCTCTGCATTGCCTGCTACCCAAGGGCACAACTGGCCTTGTTTCTCTAAACTAGGGTATGTGGTTATGAGCTGCCCTTGTTGGTCAGTCAATTCAGTGGGCTGTTGCTTCTCTCAGGGTGTCATGCATGAGGTAAAATAGTTGAAAGTTGAGGACATACACACAGATGTCATAGCTTATCGGAAAAGTTGGTTGTTATTTTTTGTGGGTCAGGTAAATTATTGATTGTCATTGAGGAAGAGCAGAAAGATTTGGTGTATGTATTGGCAGCTGTTTCATTGCATTGCTTTGCTAGTTACTCATTAGAGCACTGATGTACTGAAAAATCACTATTCGCAGAGAGAGAGAGACTTTTATTTTACAGTTCAGAAAAGAGATTTTGTCTTTCTTACGCAGTTTTTTCTTTTCTGTTTTAACAAATATGTTCAAAAATATCTTTTTAAGGTCTGGAGCCATTCAGGATTGGGCCATACACCAACTTCGTTAATATTGGTGAACGTTGCAATGTTGCAGGATCACGGAAGTTTGCTAAACTCATCATGGCAGGCAACTATGAAGTATACATGTTAACAATAATCTCATATGAACAGTAATCTTTATAGCTGATGCTCTGATTTTCTATTGCTCCATTACACTATTACTATTAGTTTTGCTGGCACAAAGCACTATTCTACACCAGTTACAAGAGTAAGAAAATGTGGAGGATTTATTTTTTCACTGTTCTTTGTTTCTCTGCTTGCCAGCTACTAATAACTTTGTGAGAAGGGCTTTACAAGGACTTTAATTTTTTTTTAACAAGTGCTACAGGAAACTTTTAATTTTTAATTTAGTTATACAGCTGGTAATGGTTTAGAAAATGTCCTGGTCTGTGCTGCATCAAGGGGTTGATTTACAGAGAAGAGGGGAAAGAAGATGGGTGTAATCCCCTCTTTCAAGTTATGAGGTACATCTGACTTGGGATAGATTGTGGCACTATGCAGCTCTCGCCCTCTCTCCCCTTTCTCACTTCCCCAATTCTGCTTAGCGTCATGATTACATCATAATTGCTACTTACTTTGATCTCCGCCTCCAACATGCTACATGAGCATTGGTACAGAAAAAGATGGTTAGAAGGTAATTGCTTTCTTGAAACTACTGCAGGGCAGAAATGAAGACTCATTCTTTCCTGGTGTGAATTGATGCTGTAACATTGAAACAAATAGCAGAGTGACTTTTCTTTGGAGCCGAGACTGTTCCCCAGAGTATACTCTGATGTTACCTTGAATCAGAATGAAAGGCTTAGTTGGTGTTTTTGAAAGTCTGACTCTTAGGCTCTTAGAAGTCATGAAGCAGGTTAGGCCTATTTAATGAAGAGATCTTTAAACAAAGGTTGTTAAGGACTCTGTGGAAGGACAGAAAAGAGAAAGCGAACAGACATAGGTGTTCAGATATTTATGTAGGCTGGGGGAAAAGCTTTAGTTTTCCTTCTTAGCACTTGAGATTATTCTGCAGCTTGCAAAAATGTTGAACAGCCTTTAAAAATTAAGTATCCTGCTACAAAACATCAGAGCTTGTAATGGAAGGCCCTTATTTCATACCATCACAGAGACTGTATTTTCCTGTCATGTTGTGCAGACACAAGTCCTTGTTACCATGCGAATCTTAAATTATTCAGTTGAGCGTATGACCAACTCTCTACAGTCAGTGATGCTACCAGCACATCAGGTGTCTGATGGCATGTTCTGTAAACAAATTAATTATAGGTTATTCCATATCAGCAACTTTTTTTGTATTGTTGTACATTACAAACCACTTCCTTATTTTCTTATAGGATGTCTTATAAATTTTTAAATTTGACTGCATGCTTAGTTTGGAGAAATGAAATGTTATCCTGAGAATAACTAGGATTTTTTTCTTCTCAATGTTGTTTTGGTTTTTGACTTTCTTCTTTAGGAAGCCCTGAGTGTAGCCAAGTTGCAAGTTGAGATGGGGGCCCAGATTCTTGACATAAATATGGATGATGGGATGTTGGATGGCCCCACTGCAATGGCCAGATTTTGTAACTTGATTTCTTCGGAACCTGATATTGCAAAGGTTGTAATTGAGTCACAATAAAGAATATGTTACTGACTTGTAAATTGCATGCAGGAGATATTGATACTGTTTCATTTAAAAAGCAGTTTATGTGCTTGGGCAGATGTAGTTGTCCCCCAAGAGGAAGTGACACTGTAATAGGGAAGGCCTTTGGGGGAAACAGAGGCTTTTCTGTCTGTTTTCACGTAAATATATGCCAGTCCTTTTCACTGGCTAGAAAACCTGAATGCAGGTTCATTCTGGAGCAGTTACAAGCCATAATGTATATGTTAGCAGTACATAATGGTATTGCTTTCCACCTTAAAGTTGCTATGGATATAGAATGGCTTAAAAAAATAGTTCTGCAATGTGCTTTCTCTAAAAATGAGTATCTAAATTAGAAACACAAGATACTACAGGGAGAAGTAGAGATCTCTGTATGATACATGATGGAGCTGCCATGGAAGCTCTTGAAATAAATTTGCTCTGAGTTTTGCATTTAAAGCAAAGTGAATCTCTGAATATCATGTGGAAACATTTATTCATAAATGCTGATTAATGTTGTGTGCATTTTTATGTCCAAATGGACAAACAGCACATAGAAATGTAATTCATAACTTCTGTGTGTTCTCCTGTCTTACTTCTCTATTATTTCCAGGTGCCATTATGCATAGACTCCTCAAATTTTTCAGTGATTGAAGCAGGTTTGAAATGTTGCCAAGGGAAATGCATTGTAAACAGCATCAGTCTAAAGGAAGGTGAGGAAGACTTCTTGGAGAAAGCGAGGAAAATTAAATTGTATGGAGCTGCTGTCGTTGTTATGGCTTTTGATGAAGTGGGGCAGGTGAGTGTCACTTCAAATGAGAGGTGTTTTTCTTCTGAAGTGTAAGGCTTTCTTCCTCTTTTTCAAGACAAAGTTGTTTTGTTTCATTGACACAGTTTATTTAGAGAAGTTCTGTATAACCTTAGCAGTTATGACCTTAGTTTTGACCCTGATTTGTAAGTATTTCTTACGCTGCTCAAATGTTTGAAGAATCAATGTACTATCTAAGTGGAGCTCTGCTAGTTCAAGAGAGTCTCCTGCTATTCAGACATGCTGAACTGTTCCTTCATAAAAGATATTTTTAGTTCAGAAGCTGTTTGTTATGAGAGTGAAATCTTTGTGAACTAATTTAATTATATCAAAAATCACATATTAAGCTTCGCATAGGATGATGAAACCTTGGCAGCGGGATTGCTTTTTATAAGCTGAGTGAAAACTCCAGGTATAGGGGTGATGATATTTTAAATACAATATTCTTATGTATCTTATCTAATATTTGTGATGTTCACATTCTCAGTCTTGAGTCATTAGAGCTGTAAATGATTTCTGGGGAGTTTATTTTTTGTGTGGTCTATAAGTTTCTTGTCAGAATTCTTTTTCTTCACTAGGCAACAGAAACAGAAACCAAGATTGCAGTCTGTTCCAGAGCTTATCATCTCCTTGTGGAAAACGTTCACTTCAATCCGAACGATATAATATTTGACCCTAATATTTTGACCATAGGAACTGGAATGGAAGAACATAACCTTTATGCCATAAATTTTATCAATGCTACTAAAACCATAAAAGTGAGTTGTAAGGCTATTTTAACTTGAAGTATATTGCTGAGATGACTTAAAACCATAAACCCCCATAAAGTAGAAAAAAGCAGCCCACCCCCTTCAAACAACAACAATGAAACACTGAAAATGTTACACATTTTAGCCTAGTGAGGACTACTCTTCTGAAGTCCAAACATTCCCCAATATTGCTGTATTTCCAGCAGAACAATTTCAGATAGTTCTAGAAATATATTTCAATCCATTTTCTGTACTGTAAATATACTGCCTTAATTAAATGGGGTAATGATCACATTTATGTGCAAGCTAAATGGACCTCATTGAAGGTGTGTGAAAAGTGGTTTTTTTCATTAAAATTCATTCTTCTGTGGAAAGCATTTGTTTGGCAACCTGATTTTTTATGTAGCCAAAATAAGTGTAAAGAAGTATAGCAGTGAGGAACATCACCTGCATGCAGCCAAGGAAGCCACACCCTTGTGTTTCACAAGACACCCTGGTAGATGTGGAGATGCTCTGTCAGTAGCTGTCTGGGGCTGAACACCCCACAGGCTGCTCTGTCACCACAGGGCTTCTGGAAGTAGGGCTGCACCCTTGAGTTTAGCTGCTCAGCTGCAGCCTGCTCCTGAGACATGCAAGCAGGCAGACTGGCTGCTCCTGTTTCCACAGGAGTGGGGACAAGGAAGAGCCAAAAGTAGGTTTGCATGGAGAAAATACAGAATGCTGCAGTGGGAGGAGAACTGATGTGTTCAGAATAGCACCTTTGACAATGGAAACCACAGTAGCTGCTGGATCTTTCCTTTACTTGTAAATTTTTGTACAGATTTGAATTGATTTTTATGAATTTGAGTAATTAGAAGGATCTGGAACAGGGAAAAGAGAAAGGGTACATAGGCAATGCACTGAGCTCAGGGGCCAACTGTTTTATGAACTGAATGCTTTACTTACATTTCCTTTTTGGAAAGCACTTTTCTAAAAATCTGTGTGCAATTCCTATAGGAAACACTGCCAGGAGCCAGGATAAGTGGAGGTCTTTCCAATCTGTCCTTCTCCTTTCGAGGAATGGATGCCATTCGAGAAGCAATGCATGGAGTGTTCCTTTACCACGCGATTAAGGTATGATGTGCTTTTGGCTTCCATATGTTTGCACTTGGCAGATGTGCAGTGCTATGTCTGACAGCCTTGTCTGGAGGATTCTGTGTGGTTTTTTCCAGTATGGCATGGACATGGGAATTGTGAATGCTGGGAATCTGCCTGTGTATGATGATATCCAAAAGGAATTGCTGCAACTGTGTGAGAATCTAATCTGGAACAAAGATCCTGATGCGACAGAGAAGCTTTTACATTATGCTCAGGTAACTTCCAGTTTTAAGCTTTGAACAGTAGTTAGCTTAGCACCTGAGCCTCACCACCTCCATGCAGGTGATAGGTAAAACAGCCTATAAACTGCATGTGTCAGTATAACTGTGGGTGTAAGAATTTGCTGATGATACTACAAGTGGTTCAGTTAATAACACAGAATAAAATGAATAATCTGTGATAGATCAAACCTCTCTGGTTTCATACAATGGAAGAGCCTGTGCCAGAGTTTTTCATATGCTTCAGAGACTAAGCTGCATAGGCATTCTCTAAAGAAAAAAACCAAACCCTCAAAAAATAAGAAGCAAAAATTCCAACCAAACCTTCCCCCAAAGAAAATGCTCACAAACCAACAAAAACCCAAAAAATAGGCCAACTCATAAGCAAGCTGATCTTGGTGCTGGAACTTCAATGACATGTGCACTGTGAGATACTAAGAGTAAACCTCTCTCTGTGGTGGTAATGGTTTACTTGGAGTATATAAAAAAAGGTGAAATAGTTGCTTGTGATTTGTGGCACTGCATAGACTTCCAGTTCATGTAACGTGTCAAGACTAAGGATCTTTTAATTTTTGATTTAGTGTTTTTGAGATGTTTTAGTGATGGTGATGATAAAGGACAAAGATTACAATTGTCTGTAAGGTAATTGGTGAAATTCTATTCTGAATGGGAGATACAACAAAAATCTCTCTGGGTTAGATTTGAGTGCACAAGAAGATTTGCATGTCTGTTTTATAGCTCCTGGAGGCAGTATTTCTTTGCAGAGCTTTACTTGGTTTGTATTTTGCCCTGTGGTGCATGCTTTATAGTAACAGTGGCAACATGTTAAAAACTACTACAGGAAGACTGTGTTTATCCCTTGTGCTTAGGCTATTCTAGATGGTGTTCTTGGTGTCCAAGCAATTCACCTGGTAGTGACCTTCTGTTTAAGCTGAGTTGCTCCATTGGGGTATTCAAGATTGCATAAAGAGGAAGAAAAATAAAGGGAGAGTTAGAAAAGGATTACTTGAGCAAGTGTTTCTGCAGAAAGCTGAATGTGAATTTAAATGGAGCCTTAAAAGTAGAAATGAAAGGGGATGATGAGTCTTAGGTCTGTAAGTTTGGGAAGCCATCGTTGGAAAATATGCTGTTATTTATGGTTGTAGTTCACTGAGGGAGTGAATTAGTCTAGTGGCAAAAAGAAGAACTTAATCCTTGCAGGTTTAGGGAATGAGTCTTCATTTGAAGTTTGAGGTTAAAAATAATTTTCCATGATGCATGTAACTGCAGACATTCTCAAACACTTTTGTTGCTGCATGTCCACCTTACAGTGTCATGGGTGGTTTTTAGGCGGGAGTAGTTCCCTTGTTCAACTTTTTGGCCAGAGGTCGAAGAGCACTTGGTATAATTTCAGTGAATCACACAAGGTGATTCCTGAGGTGGATAGAGACTTCTGGAGATCACCTACTACAAGCCCCCTACTCAAATCAGGGGCCAGCTTAAGGAACATATTTGCCTTCAAAGGTTACTCAGGGACATGTCCAGTCAGGTTTTTAATATAACTAAGAATTAATGTAGCTCTACGTTTCTCCAGGCAGCATTTTATTCCTTCCTTCATTCCCTTTTACAATCTAGACATATGGGGGTAATAAGATTATGCAACAAGAAGCTGTGAAGTTAGCTAATATTTGTATAAACATGAATGAAAGCTGTTCTGTTTTCTGTTCCCATGAGTGAGGTCTTGTTTCCATGGCTTTATCTTTAAAAACTTGCTGATGAGCACTCAAAAGTATAGGAAGTTCATAAGGCCTGAGAGATGTCAGATTATGTCTAATAACTGAGTAAGGGAAAGAAATTACTTGCCTGAACTGTGTTGGATAAGGTGCTCTTCCACAAGCCTTCCTGGGGTGGGTGCTTATGAACTTTCTTGCACTATGAAGACCTTTTGGCCTCTGTGTTCATAGCCAAGGGGAGTATGAGACAAAGAGGATATGTGGTAGTTTAGGGCAGTCTATGTGTGTGACAAACAGTAGTTTTGTAGGCTGACTGATTGAAAACATGTCTGTGATATGGAATAACATAACCTATTCCAGCAGAAACTGAATTAGTGCCAAATTAATTAGAATTTTAAAATTAAATGTAATGTGTGGGCCAGGAATCAATTTAAAATATGTTCCCAGAAGTAAATCCCTTAGGATTAGTCATGTCATCATTTTTATGAGCATAAAATTTGTCAAACTGCTGTCTTTAAAAAAAAAAAAATTGTTTGGATTTTCATTGAGGTGTATACCTATTGGGATGTAGATACCCTGGGTGCCTGTATTACATCACAGATGTTTGCAACATAATTTGCATGTTTAAATAAACCTCTTGAATAGTCTAAAATTATTTTATGAGTCACTATTGGAAATATCCTTGTTTTTCTGAATGTGAAGTCCATAATTGTACTTCTTGTAAAAGCAAGCTCCTATGGATATCTTTTCTTTTCAGAATCATGCCCAGGGAGGAAAAAAAGTTGTACAGACTGATGAGTGGCGTAAAGGCTCTGTGGAGGAAAGGCTGGAATATGCTCTCATCAAGGTGAATCTGTGCAGAAAACTGTCCTAGCCATCAGCTCATGGCACAGAGCCATGAGCTCAGCTCAGACCTTAAGCTCAGCTTAAGGAACACATTTGCCTTTAAAAGTTCTTCAGCTGCCATTTTTTCACAAACTGTTGATTAACAATGAATAATAAAGGCAACTGATCTGTTTAATTTCAATAACAGAGAAAATTGTAGAAATGTGTCTTTAAGCTTCAGAAGTTAAAGTCTTTGACCCTTAATATTTTATTCCACTAGTGTTGGTAGAAACATACTGCTTTTGCTTTGGAACACACTCCTTTTACTTCCTAGGGCTCTTTTTGGTCCTTCAGTAGTACTGCACTGGGTGGCACCTAGACTGTGGAAGCAGCCTTTTGAGTGTTGGGTTTTTCTGATGACACAGTTAAGAAAAATTAACAAATCTGTTAATACTGGGGAAATGCTGTGAGTAACTTTATCTGCCTAAGACATGCAGTGTTTTAGTTCCTAAGAAAGACTATTTTCAATACACAATGGAGGTATTTTTAAAGACTTGTCAGTATCTACAGTATCTATTTGTACTTTCATTGTGGGGTTTTTCTGGGGAGAAGGCAACTAAATAAAAGTTGTATTTCTAGCAAGATAAAAGCTGCTCTCTTTTTTTTTTCTCAGGGCATTGAGAAGTATGTCATTTCAGATACAGAAGAAGCAAGATTAAAACAGGAAAAATATCCTAGACCTCTAAATGTAATTGAAGGGCCTTTGATGAATGGCATGAAAATTGTTGGTGATCTTTTTGGTGCTGGAAAGATGTTTCTGCCCCAGGTAATAAGAAAAAAATGTCAAATATTTTCCTACTTTGCAAAAACTAGGATTGCAAAATGTAGCCAAAACATTCTATACTGGCTGTTTTTTTCAGATACAGCACAGGAATTGCAATTCAGGTACTGCTGAGAAGCAGCCATTTTCCTATTTTACTTTGAAACTTCACTTTCTTTGTGTATGATTATGTTTCTTTCTGTTATTCCGGAGTGTTTTTGCTTTATTTGAAATGTAGTTTTAAGTCTTAGCCCGTGAAAAAGTGCAGGAGAGTAAAAGCCCAAATAAAATTTGTCGTGTTTAGCACCTTCCAAGTCTAGGCCTGTCTCTAGCTTTCGGTTCTGTTGTGATTAGTCTGGGATGCTGCACTGTGGAAGAAAGTGTTGTGTAGAACCTTAGCCCAGTAAGGCCGGCAGCCTGCAGCCATAGAGTGATTTGAAAACTGCCTCCTGGGGCTACAAATGAAGTTTCATTTATTGCCTAAATGAGAAAGGTAAAAGAAAAGAGAGATGATTCCTAAACCTTGTATTTATTGTTTATTCTGCCCCCACCTTTATCTGTGCAGGTGATAAAGTCTGCTCGAGTTATGAAGAAAGCAGTTGGCCACCTTATTCCCTATATGGAAAAAGAAAGAGAGGAAAGGAGAGCCAAGCAAGGCAGCACAGAAGAAGAGGCAAGATACAGTCCTTTGTGCTGTAGTTCTTTCATAGAATGCTATGACAAATATAGGAATTATTTGTTGCTGTTTATATTTATTATGCTGGAGAGTTGATGCAGTCACATGGAAACTGACAATCTCGGCATAATTTGAAGTAGGTTTGAAATTCATGAAGTGCGGATTTTGTGGAACTCTGCTTGGTGTGTGCCTAAGCTCACAAAGTTTTCTGAACTGTGCCAGTGAGACTTTGTAGGCCCTTTATGCCAATGTTACTAATTTCTTGTATTTTTACAGACGTTTAATTTTGGTGTTATTTCTTCTAACTTTATGACAGATTTTGCTACTTGCTTCTAATACTTCTGCCCTTGGTGAGCTCTCTAATTCCTCTTTAAAAATTTTAATGGTTCCCAATTCTTTCCTTGAAATCTTACAACGTATTTGCTGTGCATTTGTTGTGTGATTGCCCGGCATAAATGTAACAAATGCAACAAATAATTTGGAAAGAAAAATGGCCTGATAATTAAACTTGACTGATCTTAATGAAAGGAGAATGCTTTGTCTCTTCTCCCATGCTCTTTCGAGATGTGAAGGTGTCTTCTCTCTTGTATCTCAAGAGAATGTGTTCTCTTGCTGTCACAAATCACCTTTCACTTTATCATCTCTCTCCAGCTTATGCTGTTCTCTTTTAATTCAGATGACAGTTCTGGTATTTGGCACCCTCTGTTTTGTTCTGTTGCTGTTTGAAGTTTTTTAAAATCGCTACCCCATTGATTCCATGAGCAGTGGATTAGGATCTTCTGTGAACCCTCTAGCACTTGATTCTCTGGCTAGAAAGGATTGAAGTGGAATTTTAGAGGTTCTAAAAAAGATAGAAACACTCTAAGAGAGTGAGTTAGATGTTCTGTGTGGCCGAGGAGAGCAGGAGAAAAAGGCAGGGCTTCATCCTGCCTTCTCTACCGTCAGGTGGGCAAGGGATGTAGTTCCTTCCTCTTAAAAAGACATGCCACTATATAGAGAATAAATGTAAGAGATAAAACAGCTGCATCTATTCCCAAAGTACATTGTCTTGAAGGAAAACAATTTGCAGACACTGGTAACTGATCTCTCTGATGTTACCCAGGCCACTGTACCCTCCAGGACAGTTTTAGTCACAGACTGCCAGGAAATGCAAAGTGTTGATAGTTACATTTGACGATAAATAGCTGTGGCTGTTGATCTCTATCAAAGATGAAAAAAAATGAAGGCCTTTGAATGTATGCCCAGAACTTGAGGACCTCCTTGCTTAAGACAATAGAAATATGTGTGCCTTAAATGGGTTTATTTAAAATGGTATGTGCTGTTGCCCATGTTGTTTGCTAGATGTGCAAATCCAATTTTTTTGGATTTGTATCAATCACTAATTAAATCATCAGTAATTATTAGGTATGATTATGTGTGATACCTAATGTGGCCCAGCATGTTTTGTTATTCTCCCAGTTCTTGATTAATCTCTTTCCCCATTTTTCTCTTACATTCCAGCAGTATATTTTCAGCTGCAAAATTTTCTGTTGATGTACTAAGATGGCTGACTTACAGACCTCCATTTTACTTCCTCTGTTCTCTGGCCTTCTGTAAAACAGAAGCACTGGAGAGATATTAGTAAACAGCAACATTGGTGGAGATCCATGTATTTTATTCAACAAATGTGTTAGAACCACAGGAAAATACTAAAGTTACTCTGGGTAATATATCAGGATTTTTTAACCCATAATATTGCAACTACAAAAGCAATGTAAGTTCATGAAATAGCTACTCTATATGTCCAGAAACATAACGTGCTTCATAGAAGGATTCAGTCATCCAGTTCTCCCATGTGCGAAGGAGATGAGATACTGTCTGGAAAAATATTTTGTAGTTTCACATACAATATGCTCAGATTTCCACTTTATTTAAATTCTGTGCAATTCATGTAGTTGCTTACTGGCATCTGATGCTGCAGCAACTCAGACATACTACTGTTATAGCCTGGAGCTGTTCCAAATGACGGCAGTGATTATACAACTAAAAAGGTATTGCCAAGTCCTGTGTCCTGGTGGAAAACTGCTGTGGGAAGTTCCACTGTTGTGCTGCTGGCAGCACCCCTTGTCAGGCTGAATGCCATCTAGCCTAGGACCTGCTTGTGACAGAACAGCTTTCTTTCTTCTAGTTGATCTTTCTTCAGCCTGTTTGTTCAGCTTGGGTAGTCTGAAGTAGCCTGATCACTGCACTGAAAACTCCATTGTTATTTGTGTTGCATAAAAATGAGCCTCTTCTGCTTTTTCTAATTCCTCTAATTTCTCTTCTAAGTTTGCTAATATCCCATTTTTCTCAGCATTGCATCAAAAGATTGATCTTGATGCACAAACAGACGTGTAATTATAAGTATTCATACCCTTTTATTCTAAATATTTAATCTCTTTATTGGCAAGGTGTATATTTGGAGCAGAAGTACCTTGGGAGTTAATTTATTGCACTGCAAAATAGCTATCCAGATCTGAAATGGTTTTATCTGCTGTTTTGTTTTTTTCAAACACAGATTTTTCAATAACATCCATGCATTTTGAAGAATAATTTATGTGCAAGTTTCTATTACCTGGGTCTTCACGATGGTTTTTAATACTTCCTGTGTTATCTGTACTATGCTTTGCAGTACTATAATAGAAGTCTGGGTCATGGATTAGGATTGCACTGTTGAGGGATGTGTTCAAACATACCAAAGTTTCTGAGTAATTTAACTCTTCCAACTTCTTCAACTTCCAGGATCCTTACCAGGGTACAATAGTATTGGCAACTGTGAAGGGAGATGTACATGATATCGGCAAGAACATCGTGGGAGTTGTTCTGGGCTGCAACAACTTCAGGTAAAGAGACATCAGGTAGCTGAGAACACAAGTGTTTAAGGGTCAGTAAGGGTCAGTACCTCTCCGTAGTTGCAGCTGTGGTGATAACAGAGCTGGGCATTTCTTGGGAATTGTCCTCTGTTCCCCAGGTTGTGATTGGGAGCACAGATCATAGCAGCTGTTACTAAATGGGGAGGCAAGAGGAGTATTACAGTCTCCTTGAATACTGTTTTTCCTAACAAATTGACATCTGCGGTGATTCTGCAGTTTAACATCAGTTGGAATATAGATGAGAATATCAATTTCTGTGTTTGTTTTATATCAGTTAAATACAAAAACTGTGCTGTTTTTATAATGTCTGAAGAAATCAGATACGACTGTTGCAGTAGGCAGTACTATATAGGGGTTATGATGGGAAAAAATAGTGGAAGATTCAAATGAATCTTGTAGTGTGTTTTTCACATTGTTTGTTAACTATGAGGTTTTAAAAACTTGCTGAGGTATGTCTTCTTAAATAAGAGATGAGATTCTCATTCTGTTTCTAAACTTCAGAAGTTAGAACTTCAAGAAAAGTCAAGTCTTTCATGGCCTGTGTATGTGCAGAAGGCTTGGCAACAGTGTTGGAATAAATGGTCATGTTTCCATCAGTGTTGTTTCAAGGGTCTGTCAGACTGTGTAAAGCTGAGTTGGTGTTGGAGCTCTGTCTTACTGTTCATTCATTTAGTTTAGTTTTGACTTTGGGTTGTCATTTGCTCTAGAAGGAACCAAAATTATTCCTTTATTTCAAAGCACAAAGTGTTGAGGTCAGTAGCAGGGCTGTATATATGCAATATATTCCATTGAATTTCCTCTTGAAATTCTGTTGATTGGATTCAGGCTTCCTTGAGCTTTATTTAGACTTACTGAAAGAAAGCCACAGTGTTCTCTGTCACCATGAATATGAGTGAGGCTGAATGAAATCGGCAGGCTGGGGTGGTTTACTTGAACTAAATGCCTCCGCAGTTGCTAGGGTTAATAGGAATGAAATGCTAAAAAGGGAAGTTCAGAGTCCCTTTTCATAAAATGTATGCTTTAATAAGGCAAACAAGCTTGATGCGAATCATCTTACATTTTTGATGTAAGATACGATGTGCACAAAACATTTTTATATTATCCAGATGCCTTCAGAAATGCTACTGCTGTGGGTAGCCTGGTAGGTGGCTTAGCACCACACAGACATTCATTCACTTCCACCCAGCAATCTCAGTGAGATGAGAAAAGAGGAAAGGAAGAAAGAAAGCAAGAAAAATTTTTGGGTGGAGAAAGAAAGCAAGAAAAATGCAGGGTGGAGAAAAGTGGTAACTGAAGGTGAAGTGGAAGAAGAGAGAAAGAATGAAAAAACAAGTGATGCAAAGGCAATCCCCTCGTCACTTCTTATGGACAGATGGGTGCCTAGGCCAGTTCCTGAGCAAAATGTGGCTAACCCCTGCTAAGCCCCTTACTCTCACTTTTTATTGCTGAGCTTGACTTCATGTGCCATGGTTTATTTCTTCGGTTAGTTTGGATCATCTGCCTAGTTGTGTCTACTCACAGTCTGTTTCTTGGGGAGCTAGAGTAAGAAACAGAAGAGGCCTTGATGCTGTGAAAGCATTGCTCATCAATAGTTAAACTTTAATTTGTAGAATTGTTTTGGCCACAGATCTAAAACACAGCACCATACCAGCTGCTGTGAAGAAAATTAACTCATCTCAGCCAGACTTCGTACAAGCACAAAAATTTATTTTAAAGAAAAAGCTCCTCCTACACTTGAATTTTCTTAACTATTATGCCATCTGGAACTCTTAGTGAAAATTTTACCAGACTCAGAGGTATTTCCTGTATAAAGATTCCCCAATTTCCCATTTCCCAAATGGTCTTAAGAGAAACAAACAAAAATCTCAATCTTAATTTCAATTTTTAGGTCAGTTGTTTACAGCAAGAGGAATGTATTTGCCCTGTAGCAGAAATTTGATTTGCTATTTAAAGGATCTTGTGTAATCTCCTTTCTTTCCACAGAGTTATTGATTTAGGAGTCATGACTCCATGTGATAAGATATTAAGAGCTGCTGTTGAGAACAAAGCAGGTATAGAGAGACTTCATTAGTACTTCTGAATTGTTTGATATTTAAATCACATTTTTTATTGCTGCTTATTGCATTCCTGTACTGTCTATTATTTGATCAGATTATCTTCAGAGAAATCAGAACTTCTGCTTTAACGATGTTAATTATTTAGCATTTGGCACTTCTGTGAAACTTAGCCTGAGGAACTGAAACCCTGTATCAGAAGGACAACTCTGAGAGACATGGTGTAGTATTTCTTTTACAGATAGATAAATGGAGCCTTGAAAACGTCTAAGTAACTTCTTTTTGGGTCGTAAATCAGTAAAACAACTTGGCATTTGGCCTGTCAGATCAGTGAGTGTGAAATCGGGAATGAATTGTTCTAATAAATAATGAACTTCCTGAAACAACTTGCAGTTGCTTTGGAACAGTGTACTGCATCTTGGAAAATATGAGTGGTGTGAAACATAGGTGGTGAAATTTGAAAGCACTTGCTGTTTCTAAGAACAGAACTTATAATTATTTTGTCTTACTTCCCTCTTCAGTGCTGAACTTCTGAGACTTGGAGCTTGCTAATCAAAAGTGCTGTTTATTTATTGCTGAAACTAGAGCAGTAGGTGTTCAGCAGCTGTGAAGACTGAGAAATACCTTAAACTGGGGATTTGGAATTGCTGTCATTCTTGGAAAGCTTTCACTTTCTAATTGGGTCAAACCTCCCTTTTAGACTAGAGACTGTCTTGCTTTTTATCTCATTATTTCCTATCTGATGCATGAAGCTATCTGATGTATGAAATAAACTTTTCTGTACTAATGTCTGTGTCTTTCTAGAATGGATTGGCTAAAAGTTTTGTGCATGTGTGTTTGTAAATTTGCAATAGATATAATTGGCCTGTCTGGTCTCATCACCCCATCTTTGGATGAGATGATTTTTGTCGCCAAGGAAATGGAGAGATTGGCAATAAAGATTCCTTTGCTCATTGGAGGAGCAACTACTTCTAAGTAAGATATCTCAGTTGGGAAGATGGGCAACTTGTATGCAAACAGTGTTAACTAGTGAAAAAGAAAATTTATAACCATTTCTTTCCCCCTTCTCTCATTTTTCTGCAATACACATAGTGATATGTATTCATCCTAAGATTGGCTGTTATTTCTTGTTTCAGAAGTCCTAGATTATCGAGGTAAAATCTAGTTAGTACATAACAAAAATTGGACATCTTAAATATTTAGTTTTTGCAAGTGTATATTATATGTGGAAGTACTTTGTTTTCTTTAAAAGTTTTTGCTCATATGCAAATAAATATAGTCCTCTTCTTCTAAGAGGTTGAATGATCTATTTTGATTCACCGAAGCATTCTAAAAATGCAGGATTTTGCGACTAGAAATAGTTGACATGAGGGAGCTGTTATCTTTAAGGAAGTTACTGTATTTTCCTGTTCAATGTGGTGATGACTGTGTTGAGCCTTCAGTGCTGCTCAGGCAGGCTGGTAGGGGATAAAGCCCTGCTGCTTGCTGTGAAGCTCTTATGTTGATTTTGATAGACTGAGCTGTTAAAATCTTGTTCTCTCAGATCTGCTCAAATGAATAATACAGCTGCTGTGATTTCCTGAAGACCATGTTGACAGCTCAGTGACACCTAGTATTAGCATTTACTGCAGATGCATTCTGGGCATGTGTAACAGCCATGGGTCACGCTTTGCTAACTGGTTTGTGTGCTATGTACTTGAGGAGGTGACAGCTCAGAAGACTGTAGAGGTCATTTTTTGTCTAACTAAAAGCTGTGAGCAGTGTTGCTTTCTTTATCAGAGCAGCATGTACTGTATTCTGTATTTTTTGCTTTAGCAAATCATCTCATAATTTGGCAGACAGTGGAGAGTAGGATCACTACCTGCCTTTATTGTTCCTGCATGTATAATGCAAGGTTCACTGTATCCCTTTTCTCCTTTTCCATATGAGCCTCTTCCTACTGCTTTGATACTGAGAGAAAATGTGGAGGATTTTTTCTTACAAAAACAAAACAAAACAACGAAAAAAAAAACCCCACCAAAAAATGTGGAGAGTTGAGGGGAAGGCTTTATTCTAAATGGAGGTCTTAGGAGAGCCTTTTCAGTTCTTCTCTTTTTTTTCACCCAGGGCATTGTGGCCTAGTAATTGATGTCAAATAACCACCATCAAATAATTCTGCAGAATTTATTCACAGAAAGGAGTGTAGCAGAGTGAAGCTGCACTAGTTTTATCCTTGAATATGGAAATTACTAAAGAATATATGTCTACTTTTTGAGTACAAAAATTGATTTTATTAATGTGAATTATATATAAATATATACTTGCACATATGTCCAGATACAATGCAGTGTCTATAAAATATATGTCCAGTAAAGGTACTCCTTATGGAAGACTGGATTCTTAATGTATATTTAACATTACTTTCCTAGTCTTAAATTTAACCTCCCATGTGCATTCTTAAAGTTGTATATGTCAGAGGTTGCTAATGAAGAACCATCTGCATTTTTTTCACTGTAATTAATAGGCATTGTTTTTTGGAATGAGGGGATCATGAGTACTTGGAAGAGTGTATAGTGAGGTTAGTTTGAAAAAGAACAGGGAGGCTGGATTTAGTCTCCAGAATCCACACAAGAAATGTTTCTTCATACTTTACAGTAATGATGGTTTTTCCATTCATATTATGCTACTTTGGTAAATTCAGGTGCTGAGAAAGAATGGTGACATTGTCATTGCCATACAATTTACTTAAAAAAATATAAAAAAGTTAGCTTGTAATGGTTGATACAGTGCCATTTTAGGACCATGTCTTCTTTTGTTTCCTTTGTCTGTTTCTGTCAAAACAGATGAGATACCTTTTTGTAAAAAGTAGAGCTGCCAAGATCAAAAATGCATCTCCCTGCAGCAGATTCAGGGGATGCTGGACAGTTGTTTACACAGCTGTGTTGCACAGTAATGAGTAAACCTCCATGTCCAAGTGCTTTAAATATTTGACAGAACCTGAAGAAAAAGGGGATCTTACCTTTGTTAGGGAAGATTGCTTCTGATTCATATTTTTAGAAATGTTGTTTGATCTTAATATATAAGAAAGCAATTTATAAGGCCTATAAGGTCTTTGTTCCTATACTTGCTTGGAGAGTTTGGGTAGGATTCTAAGCAGAGCTCTTTCTTGCATCACTAGAAACTGTTAGCAGTGTTGCTTTCTTTATCAGAGCAACACATATTGTAGCAGACCTATTAGAGTCTCTATTTTGTGGATTCAGCAAGTAGTCTCATAATTTGACAGACTGTGAAGAGAAGGGTCTGTCCTCATTGCACCTGTAGTTAAAACAGAAAGTTCCCTGCATCTTCAAGGTGCAAGTTTGTAATAATTATTGACCACTGGCAGAATTCATTCTTCAAGTATATAGAGGACTTGTGCCTCTGATTTTTAGAAGTGGAATAATCATCACTGAAGTAGGTTAATGCCAATCCACAGACCAAAAAATTAGCATGCAGGAGGAAAAAATGTAAGATGAGCAAAAAGGATTAAAGAAATTGCTAGTTCTTGGTAGGCTTAGTTTGGAATATTCTTAATGATTTCTGAGACTCAAAACTAATGAGTTGCTGATTTTCATTCAGCTGGTAAGACATTGAGGGAATGTGAGTCGGCACATTATTTATGAAATGTTCTGATACTCTTTGAAGGAAAGTGTTTATATACCTGTTATTAAAATCTGTGTTTAATGATTCATGGATAGCAGATGGATGAATGAATTCCTTCTTTTGAAGTTCTGGTCTATGCATTAAGTCAGGATTTATTTCACCGGGGATTTTGTCTGCTTTTTTTGTTGGTGGGTTGCTTGGGTTTTGGTGTTTTGTTTTGTTTTGTTTTGTTGATTTTTTTGCTTTAGTTGTGAAATGCTCACTCTTTTTCTTTTTCATTGAAGAACACACACAGCTGTTAAAATTGCCCCACGATATAGCGCACCTGTAGTTCATGTCCTGGATGCATCCAAGAGTGTTGTGGTTGTAAGTTCTAAATTATAGTTTCTTGTCCATGCAAAGATATGTGCCCTGTTTTTCTGTTGTCCCTTTCATCCTTTCCTCTAAAGTTTAGTGTTATGGTAGAAAATTAAAAGGGGCACATCAGAGACAAGTTTCTAAATTACACTTGTTTCAGCTGTTTTGTGCTGCCACGTGGTTCTCAACTGGCTTGTGGCAGCTATTGTCACTGGGCACTTCCATTTAAATGTCCATTACTCTCGTGAGGGTGACATTCACTGAGTCCTTGACTGTAGTTTTGTAGTGGAGACTGATAGAGTTCTATGTGTACTGGCTAATTTGGATACATTTCTGAAGCTAGTTAGATAGCACCAGTCGTACTGAGAAATGTGTGGCTGGAGTTTTTTGGGATGGATTCTCTTTCAGAGAAATGGGTCATCTCAGCTGGCAAATACGTAGTGGTAAAGAGTAGGCCAAGCTGTGTGTTGCTTCTGTGACTACTCAGTCTCTGAAGTTCTGGAGTATTCTCCTCTCAGGTCTTTCCAGACCTGGACTTGGCTCTGTTAATGTTACCTGTGTAGTAGGGCAGAGATCTCAGTAATAATTGTAGTCTAAACATGGCTAGTTTGAATGTAGGTTGCAGACTAATGGTAAGGCTTAGTTTAGTGTTGCCAAGAGTCCAAAAGTCAGGTTGCCTAGACTGAAATTCATACTCTGTCTTTACCATAGTGTGTTACACTAGGTACTTAGTGCTTTTTCCTTCCTGTTCTTTTCAGTGCTCACAGCTCTTAGATGACAGTATAAAGGATGATTTCTTTGAAGAAATATTAGAAGAATATGAAGAAATTAGACAAGAACACTATGAGTCTCTCAAGGTACCAATGTAATTGATTATCTTCTTGTTTGAAGTGGTTGGCACTTGCTGTTCAGCTATTACAAATAACTTGCTGTTACTCTTGCTGTTCAGCTCCTTGTGAAGACCTTCAGGTATATTTGTTTTGATTTAAAACTTGCAGTAAAATGGATTGAAAACTTCCAGAAGTGCTTATGAAATCAAAATTTCTAGCCTATAAGGCCTTGCTGCATGACTCTTAACAAATGCTTGGCAAATTGTTGTTGTCCTCAATGGCTAATCAGTGGTATCTAGGACCTCCATGGAGCTGGCAGGCATGTTATCTAATCAGCCTGTGGGAGACCAGTGCTCTCCTGGAGCAGCAGCAGGATATGTGGAGCTTCAGCTGGGGTAGTGAAAATGCTCTTGGTAGATTTTGCTGGTACTGAGCCACACTCTATTGAGAATTTTAAACCACCATGCTTTCCTAATGTCTTAGTCTTGTTTAGGTGAGTGATCAGAGCAGTAGGAGAATATCTTTCTCTGCTTGTATTTTAGTGTATTGTGAAGCAATAAAAGAACTTCTGGTGTAGTTGAGAGGAACCAGAAATCTTGTAGGCCAGTTTTATTAGCATTATACAGGCAAAAATAATGATCTGCTTGTGATGTAATCTTACTTTACACATGGGAACTCAGAGTTGTTGAGAGTGAAATTATCTGTTGTTAGATTTATCCTGAAGAGTATTTTGAGTAAAACTTTACCACGAAGTCTACAGTTACAGTTTGTGTCTGAAAGGTGGTGTTCTGAAATTAACCTTTATGTCTATATAGGAAAGAAGGTACTTGTCTCTACAGCAAGCTAGAAGAAAAGGTTTCCATAATGACTGGTTATCAGGCCATATACCAGGTCAGCTATATGTTGTTGTTTGTGATTGCTATGCCTTTATTTTATTTTGTGTGTTTATTTTAGATATATTTTTAATTAAAATATACTTTAAACTTTAGAATGTTGCGATGTAACAGCTTAAGTAAATTGGTACCTGTCTCAACTGAGATTTTTTTGGCATTACTTTGAACATGCTGTTTCTGCTTTTTTACTCCTCATTTAAAAAATAAATATTCAATAAAGATAACTGAAAAAAATCCCAAAACAATGAGTTACCCATCACAACCTATAATCAAAGAAAACACTAATGACAGCTTTTCAAAATACAGTCTGCCTGGTTCATTACATTGCACACCTTACTGTACCATATTTGGGGAACACATGCTGTAACATAGCATTTTTATCAAAGTCCTCCTTACACTCCTTCCTACCCTTCCCCCATCAGTTTTTGTTCTGTTTTGGTTTTTTTTAAATTATACTAGAAGTATAAACAGCATTCAAATTGCATCCTGCAGTGACATTAACACTGTTTTCTGTCATTTCATTTACAAGATTCAACAAGATGCCAATTTTCAATAACTTGTCTTCATGTGTTAGAAAGTATTGTACAGACAAAACAAGTGCAAAGCTTGTGGCTTTACACAGATCCATCTTGCTTTATCACTTGTGTGTGTGCATCTAAATGTGCAAAAGTTCTTAGAAGTTATGTAATAATTTACAGAAATATTCTGCGGTGTCATAGTACATGTCTGTGTATAGAAAGGAATTGGTAAATGTGAAAGGTCCATGAAGTATGTTAGGGATTGATAAGTTGTGTAGGTTTGTTTGGTCTCGTGTCTTGGCCAATATTTTGACCAATTAAATAAATTCCAAAGTCCAGCAGCTGAAAGCTGTTTATTTACGTGGAAGAACAAAAGGCCTTAATTTTTCTGTTTCAACTTTTATGCTTTTTTTGGGTTACATTGTAACCAAAATCATACCATATGGATTATGGTATGACTTGGCAAAATATGACTATGAGAATTTTAGGACAGTTTGGAAGGGGTCATTTGGAAGGGTGGAGGCTGCTGAACATCAGTTATACTGCAGATGTTAAAGTAATTTTAAATTATTTTCATCATGTCCAATTGTACTTCTGATTGCTACAGTTAAACCAAAATTCATTGGCACAAAAGTCTTTGAAGATTATGACCTGAGGAGGCTGGTAGAGTACATTGACTGGAAGCCCTTCTTTGACGTCTGGCAGCTTAGGGGAAAGTATCCCAACAGGAGTTTCCCTAAGATCTTCAATGATAAAACTGTAGGTGGGTACTGAAATTTCTTTTACGTCATATAACTAATCCTAACAGGTCCAGTGTGCTGCAGTAAGATTCCAAATGTTTAATGAAATACCTTAGGAATAGTACAAATACATGCAAAGAATGTCACTGAAATAATTTGTTCAAAGCAGCGCTTAGTGAACCAACTGTTGCCATGTGAGGCTGAAATATAAGTGTGGAAAAATGCTCGGTCATCTTATTTAGCATTCACCTGCCAAAGCACAGGGAGGTATTTTATTAACAGAAAATGGCAGCAGAGCACTTAATGTATCTGTGTTCCTGTCGTGGGTAAAGATGGCATGCTCCTTTTGAAGCTATTCAGTAGGCTTTGAAATAGGTGATAAAAATGCAATGGTGAATAAAATGAAAGCAATGTTCTGGGTCGGCTGCACTGTGGTAATGTAGGTGCACACACTGGGTCTCTTGCTCATTTGATTCTGTTTTATTCTGTTCTCTTCCTCTACTAGGTGCTGGCTGAAACATTTTGTGCTTTGTTTGGGTTTTTTTTATTCCCTGAGATGTATGTTGTTACAAACCTATAATCACACTGCCATCTTCCTATTTGCTGTAGCTGTCCATTGCAGTCATTGGACAAGTGGAAAATGAATCAATCTTCAAACAATTCTTAAACCTATTTAGCCAGTTATGAAAACATGCCTTTTCTAAGGCAATTTCTTTTTTTCTTTTGTTTTTAATAGGTGAAGAAGCAAAGAGAGTTTATAACGATGCTCAAGATCTACTGAAAACATTGATTAATGAAAAGAAATTACAAGCCAGAGGTGTGGTTGGGTTCTGGCCAGCTCGAAGTGTTCAAGATGATATCCACTTGTATGCTGTAGAAGAGGCAGTGGGATCTTCAGAACCAATAGCAAAATTTTATGGTTTGAGGCAACAGGTACAGTGACAGCATCTTTGTTAAGGGACTTTTCTTCCCCTGAATTTCAGGAATGTAATAGAAGTGCCTTATTAAAATCTGTAGAAAATGGTTGTAATCTCTCTGCAGCGAATGTCATGTCATTTCTTTCAATAATAACAAGATTCTGTTAGTGATGAGCCAGGTCTTTGTATTGTAGTATTTGTACTATTTTGCATTGTAATAATTGTACAAAATGCTTTGTAGCTTTGGCATCTTCAGATATGATGTGCATTTTCTGTCTCAATTTTAAGATGTCCTAAAGCAGTATGTTGCCTAATTAATCACATGAATCTTGTGTTCAAGATAAATTAGAACCTAACGAACCTTACTTCTCTAATATCCCTGGATTCTACTTTAGATGAAGAATTCTGCTTGTATGTGCTAATGTTTAAACCCAGTTAGAATTAAAAAAAACCTGGAAAATAAATCCCAGAGGAGATGAGTGTTTCTGATAGGCTTAATTTTGTTGTAAAATTCACTATATGAAAGGGCCATTTAGAATTATTTGGCAGCTAATTTTGATAGAGAGAATCGTACTTAGATTTGCATTTAATTTGGTAGATTGAGCTTGCAAGATATTCTGCCTCTCCTATTTCCCTGTCTTCTGATTTGGCTTCTTCATAGTTCACATATTCAGTCATCAAATGTGGGCAGAAAAAAGAGTTTAACTGCCTGCATTTCGGGAGTACAATACTCTGTGAGCACAGTCGTGTGCCAACATTGCAGAACTGTGCTAAGAAATACCTGGCTCTTAAGATTATCTGTTGCAGTTCCCTGAGATGTATCTAGTGCATCTTGACAGTGGCAGGTGTTTATATAAAACACTCTCAACAAGCACGGATGTTTCAGAGACTTATGGTCTAGTTAAACATTTTGATAGCCCATGTAAATCAGCTTTGCTACTCTTTCTTTTCCTGGCTTTTTCCCAGGATTTTCCCAAGGAAAATATCTGATTTGATGTTGTTCTTCCAATGCTTTTTCTTATTAGAATACTGTTGTATTCCTTAGCCTTTTTTACTTTGTATATCCCAATTTCTCAGGCTTCTCTCAAAGGTTAAGGTCATGAAACTCTGTGCATACTGTTCTTCTGGGCTCCATGTATTTTAGCTGCATCTCTTCCAGCCTGATGTATGCAGTAACTCAGAGTTTTCAGCAGAGCAAAGTAGAAGAGAATAATTGTCTTCTGTTTCTTATATAAAATGTTTCTTTCAGTACACAGAGTTTTCTCCATGACATTGATGCTAATTAAGGATATAATATAAATCTAAAAGTTAGAGATGCATGTAATATTTTTCTTAGCTCTAATAATTGCAAATGAACCTTAAAATTAATATAAATTTCACCTGTGGGGAAAAAGGATATTTTGTTAATTTTATGGTACTTTCTGTAACTTTGCAGGTTAATAGACACTTTTTCTTTCTTTTTCAGGGGTAGGAGTGTTTTATTTGTTTTTAAGATTCAGTTGGGAATGGGTGAAACACATGGCTAAATATTGTCATAGGTTGAAAAACTGAATCTTCAGCTAAGTGATAGCCATTAAATAACTTGACTCTCTGTAAGCTGGGTAGATTTACAAGAACTGTGCCACCTCTTAAATAGCAATCATGCTTCCACAGTGAATATCCTGATATGATTCAAGATTTCTTTTTGGGTGCTCAGGTATTCTGTTACCTTTCTTCCATTTTGGAAAAGGATCCAATGAACAGTATAATTTCCTATTTCATAGAATCAATTAAGTTGGAAAAGACCTCTCAGATTGAGTCCAACCTATGATTGAAGAGCCCCATGTCAACTAGAGCGTGGCACTGAGTGCCACATTGAGTCGTTCCTCAGATACCTCTGGGGATAGTGACTCCACCACCTCCTTGGGCAGTCTATTCCAGTAGAAGAAATTCCTTCTGTGAAGAAATTCCTCCAGACGTCCAACCTAAACCTCCCCTAGCACAAATTGTGTTGTCTTGTTCTGTCAGTTGTTACCCAGGGAGAAGAGACCAGTCCCCACCTGGCTACAGCTTCTGTTCAGGTGGTTGTAGAGAGCAGTAAGGTGTCCCCTGAGCCTCATTTTCCCCAGCACTCTCAGCCACTTCTCACAGGATGAGTGCTCCAGAACCATTACGAGCTTCATTGCCCTTCTCTGGACTAGCTCCAGCACCTCAGCGGTCTTCCTCAGCTGGGGATCCCAAACTGAACACAGTATTCAAATGCAGCCTCACCGGTGGCAGATACAGGGGAAGAATCACTTCCCTGGTCCTGCTGGCCATACTGTTTCTGATGCAGGCCATTGGCCTTCTTGGCCACCTGGGCACCCTGCTGGTTCATGTTCAGCTGGATACTGACCAGCACCTCAAGGTCCTTTGCCATTGGGCCCCTTCCCTTTGCATAAACCCACTCGAACTTTGCTTAGGATTCAACTTTCCAGCAGTGATACATACATTTTGTTTGTGTTTGTGTGTGATTAGTAAAAAGTCTGCATTCTGGGCACTGTTTTGTCTGGATGACTGAGCCCATAGTTTGTAGCATAAGGACTGTTTATAAAGTCATAACCATTCTATAGTGGGAGTTGCTGAAGAATTCTTCAGTTTGCACATCAGCCATTAGTTTTGTTAATAAATTTGAAATTGTTAGGGGTAGAGATGAAATATTTCTCCTCTTACCCAGTTGTTGGCACAAGACTATTCCTTACTTTGTAATATTTTGTTTTGCAGTATAAGCTGTTAAATCTTAGTAGCTGTAAATAGAAGCAAAATGTGTGTTCAGTGCTGCATCTCTCTTCTTTGGTGTTTTGTTCTTCAGTGGTCCAAACATTCTCAGAGTAAGAGAGGTGATTTTCCTCTAATTTAACTACAGGAAAACTACCATGGCTCAAAAACTAGTTAGGTATTTGTTAGAAATGCCCTAGGCCCTTGAGTCTTAAAAATACTGGTCTTTAGCTTAATAGTGCACTCATGAGGTATTTTAAAATGTTCTGATTTATCACATTGATTTTGTTACTTTAGGCTGAAAAGGACTCTGCCTGCACAGATCCATATTACTGCCTCTCTGACTTCATAGCACCACTAGATTCTGGCATTTGTGACTACTTAGGCCTTTTTGCAGTGGCCTGCTTTGGTGTAGATGATTTATGCAGTGAATTTAGGAAACAGGAGGATGAATACAACATCATAATGGTGAAGGCTCTTGGTGATCGGTTGGCAGAGGTATGAGGTTTTATCACGTGTTTCCTTGCAACTTGAAGCAAACTGCAATTGGAGCTAGCTCTAGCTGGGGATTTCAAGCTGTAGCAGGGTTTCAGAAATTATTATTATTGTTGTTGTTGTTGTTACTATTATCTGAAGATATTTACTGAAGTGGGAATTCTTCCTGAAGGGCAACTGGTGTTGCTAAAATCATGTAGGATGCAGGAGCAGTTCAGAAAAGCAGTTGCCCACAACAGCATTAGGAGCTATAGGAAAAGTCCTCTGCTAAAAGGAGCAGCAGCAAATGCTTGTATCTGATCGTAGCATGGAGGCAAAAATGATGTGGCCTTCTATGGGTAGACCTGGGTGAGACACCCAGATAGTCAAGACCTAATGACCTCAGTGCTATAATGAAGTGTCGCTACCATAGGTTAATGAATTTTGTCTTTTTGGGTTGCTTGTCCACATCTTTACCCCTTTGAAGCAGGACAATCAAAAAAACACGTCTACCAATAAGAGAAGTAACTTGAATTAGCAAAAGAAGTGTTTAATGTGAACTTTAATTCTTTCAAATGTCTCACCTATGTTAAGTGCTCTCTTAAAAACACAAATGGGAATGCGAGAAAGCATCTGTCATTGTAAATCAATCATCTGTTTCATCAGTCTGTACAAAGTAAAAGAAAAATAAAAAAAATTAAAAATCTTTGCATTTTATTCCAAGGCATTTGCTGAGGAGCTTCATGAAAGAGTTCGAAGGGAATTCTGGGCTTACAGTAGTAGTGAGCAGCTGGATCTCTCTGGCCTACGCAAAATTAAATATGAGGGAATTCGCCCTGCCCCTGGATATCCCAGCCAGCCTGACCATACGGAGAAACTCACCATGTGGAAACTTGCAAACATTGAGGAAACAACAGGTAACTCTGCTTTGCTAAGACTCTTAAACTGCTTTTAATGTGAAATCAAAATTCCAACCAAAGAACAAATTGTCTGTTGCAGAATTACATAAAATACTAAACTGAGGTGCTTCTGGGAATTGCTGTCTTCCCCTTTTTATTCCCATTTTTATTTTGCCTCATTCAAGGAAGAATTTGTAAAACATTGCCACTGCTTTTGGTGGAGGAGTTGTCCACCTAATTAGCAGATTGCATGCAAAACAGGGTTCTGCTGCACAGAAAAAATTTCTGGCATCCTTATGGTGATAAGAAGACATTCCAGATAGAAACAGAAAAATCAATTCAGCAGAGTGTTTCCTGGTCCCCAGGAACCTTGAGATGGTAATTCTTAAAAAGGGATTAATTCCATTTGTTTTCCTCTTATATTTTGCATGTCAGATGTTTCACTGGTACTTCCACGATTCCAAAAATAACTTTCAGTGCTTCAAAACCTCATTTGCCAAAATGTCCAAGTTTTTTCCTTGAAACCATAGAGTTACTCTACAGTAATTGTAATGAAAGTCTGTGGTATGTTTAAAGTTCTGAGGTTTTCTTAATGGTTAACAAGTGGAAAAAGGGGTTGGTTGCAGCTTTCATCTGAAAGCTGCTTGGTTTTTTTGAGTTTGCTTGAAGGCGCCCAACATAAAAAAAGGCTCTGAATGTGTGCTTATTCTTAATTCAAAGAATAATAAAATCCTCATTCTCTTTTCCAGGAATTGGTCTAACAGAATCACTAGCAATGATGCCTGCTTCTGCAGTTTCTGGCCTCTATTTTTCCAGTCCCAATTCCAAATATTTTGCTGTTGGCAAGATATGTAAAGATCAGGTAACTGACACTCAATTGTAGTAGTGTTAGACCATTCAAAATCGTCTTATGAGCAGATGTCTTAAAAATTTTGTAAACATTTAAAGCTGGAGTTTCAAAATCTTCATCATATTTTGTGGTCACTTTGCAGGTTGAAGATTATGCACTGAGAAAAAATTTGTCTGTGGCAGAAGTGGAGAAGTGGCTGGAACCCATTTTGGGATATGATACTGAACAACTGTGATATTTACATCCTTTTTTGATGGTCTATTTGCCAGAAAGAACAAGAAAATTCTTCCCACTGGAAACAGCTTTCTTCCATCCATCCCAATTGCTTGTATGATTATCTTAAATTTTTAATCAAGGAACTTAATATTTCAAATCAAGTCTTCCTGGTGCCCTTGGCTTGGGACCATGAATGTATTTAGCTTCTCAGTCACAGCAGCATACTTTTATTTATTTTTATGTTTTCACAAAGACTCCAGCAGAGAAGCTAGGTGTAGGGTGAGATGGGGAAACTGCAAAGCTTTCCTGTTTGGAAGATTTTGAAATCAGGGGCAAGAATTTCTCTCCCATGGCTGTGGATATGCATAGAACAGAATTTGACTTCTGTTATTTTAGTGTGTTTTGGCAAGTCCATGGACAGAAATATGATGTGATTCTTCTGCAAAGTCACAAAATGTTTTATACTGAGTGATCAAGAACAACTGAAGTACAACAGATCTCCTTTTTAAAAGTCATCTGCTCAGTGTTTAGTCTTGTGCTTGGGAGCACACATTGTTCTTGATGGTAGAACTATAAGAATAATACAATCTTCTGGAGTAGTATCCGAGATCTGTATTGGGAAATGAAATGACAGAGCCCATGGAATTGTCTGCTTTGTGCTTCCTCTTCTTTCAGCAATCACAATCTGTCTATTCTGTATAAAAGGTACTGGCACTTCCTACCTTACTTCCTATCTTGTCAAGCTTAATTCATACACAAACAATCATTTGTACATGAAAATTATAAGGGCAGCATATTTGCTACTGTAGACAGCCAGAAAGCTTGGAGCTGACCTTTACAAAATTTTAACCTTCTAGAAAACTGGATTTTAAAAGCAATAGTACCATCATATATAACAGTTAATATTGCAGATTATTCTTCATATTTAACTGTGTGCTAATTGTTCATAGTTTTCAATAATTTCTGAAAAGTGTCTCAAGTATTATTTAAATGCTAATTTGTAAAATATTATGACAGAACCCCCTCATTTTTTTGGTCTCTAATTGTAAACAGAAGGCCAGTATTGTAAGGAAGATGTTCTTTTAATAGTTTATTGTAATCTGTTAATAGCTGCATAATTTTTGTAATGCCTTATCTGACTTCATGCTGAAAGAATCATCTGGTATCAACAGTTTAATAAAGATGGTGTTATCATATTAGAATCCTTTAAATGGCAACAATAAAATGTGTGCAGTAATCTGAATAGATAATGTTAAAATTAGTATGTGTTTGTACCATGAACCTGAAATTATAGAAGCTGCTATGGGATTTTTAAAGTAGTTGTGTAAGTGTATTCTTAACTGAATCTTTTAGAATGGCTCATCCCTTAATGACTTACAAAAATAATTTCTAAATGGATCTCCCCTCCCCCTGCCTCCCTCCATGTCAAGAGACATGACATGTCCTTGCTGAGCAGCTGATTTTTGTAGTGGGAGCAGTTTCTCAGTAGAACACTCGTTTAGACTGCCAAAAATAAAGTAAAATGTTCTTAATATAAAAGATTATTTGTTTCCTGAAATATGCAGCATATGAAAATTGAAATCCTCTCTGCTTTGTTTTTGGTAATTGCACTTCTGCTGATCAGTTTATTGCTTGGAATCTCTCCTCTCCGGCACTCTTCCATATTCTTACATTTGGAAGCAGAGTGCCTTATTAGTCTGAAAATTTGATCGTGTGAATGGGGTCAAAGTTTGACTTGCTCAGCTTGCTTTGTTTATTGATTTATTTTCCTGAAATCAGTGGCAGCCAGTTCAGTGAGTACAGCTGACTGCAGGAGGTCCCTGCTGTCTAACAGTGGTGGTGGTACCTGGTGTACAAGCAGAGGGTTTCAAATGGAGTGCAGTTGCTTTAGCAATGGTATCACACATGGTATGACACACTGAGGAAATCTTCATGTTTGCCTGCAAAACTTGTCATTGGGACAATCTGTTTGGAATATTACTCCTTGTTATTATACAAATGTTTTTATCAAGGACAATTCCTTTAAAGCTTTGTTATTTTAAATTGTCAGTTGACATTTTGGATAAGACAAATTTTCATTCTTGTCTCCAGAACCAAGGTAAATTGTGAAGTAAAAGAGTCTCATAAGTGTACCAGGTAAGGCTGTTTTATTGAAAGGCTGGCAAGTTTGGAATGCATAAAATATTATTTGCAGTGCTTTTCTAAATTCTGCTAACAAAGGTTCTAGATATAAGAGATGATGGAAAATTTAGGATGCATTGTAAATTACTCTGGTTTAGTCCTTGTGAGTAATTGACTTTGGATACTGATTTTTTTCTTGTAAGTCAGGCCAGCAGCCTGGAGATTAAGTTTTGAGGCACATATATTTTATGACTGTCAGGAGGGAATATTACACTTAAACCTGCCCCTTCATTACGAGGTCTGTTTCAGTGCTGCTGTTACTCCTGGGAAGAATCTAGTGCAGCTTATTTTGTCATGAGAGTGCTATCAAGGTCAGTCAATTTCTCAAAAAAACCCCTGAAACTCACTTTTTTTTTTTTGCAAGTATTTCTGCATTTTTTAAGCTTCTGTTTTCTTGTTTAACAGTGTGAAAGTTATACACCCTTTCAGTTAATTTCTGCTTCTTAAAACACAAGTCATATCCAGAAAATGAGGGGAATAGTGAGAGGCCTATGAGGACCTTGCCTTTTCTAAAAGGATTTGTTTACTAGTAACTGCGACTGAGTTTCATTAATTTCCCTTTTTAAATCTATGTCTGGTTTACCTGAGTGTGCCTTGAAAAATTGGATTCACGGTCTTAAAATGAAGAACAGGAAAAGAAGTAAGCCCATTAATTAGTTCAGGAGGGTGGTTTCCTTACAGAAACAGTAGCACATGTTCTCAGTCACTGGAGAAATGGATTCCTGTGCCCCAAGTTTATCATGGCCTTGTCACGGCAAAGCCTGTTCAGCCCTGCTACAAAGTTCTTTCATTTGATTGTCAGGCTTCTGTAGGTGCCAGTTTTCAAATGAAGATGCACTGTGAACAGAATGCCAACACGTCCACCCTGCTTTCACACAGCATTTGTAAACTGTCCAGCTGAAGGCAGCACTGAAAACCCAGTGGAGTTTGCCCCCACGTTTGTTCTAATAATACCAGCATGGCTGAATATCGCGAGTTTCTGACCATGCCACATGCCTGACATAAATAGCTGTGCAAAGGAGACCTCAGCTGAGATTACCAAACTTGGTGGTTTGGGTTTGTGATTCGACTTCAGTCAGGACGGCAAAAGCAAGCTAGTAATTATCCTCGCTGGCCCGAAGCTGCTGTGACGAGTGCGGGATGAAAGGCCCCGTTTTCTTCCTCACTGCCCCAAGGCACCAGTGTGTCCTGTGCCTACAGCTCTGATCAGGCAATGGGCAGTGATCCCAGGCCAGGGTGGGTGGTCTCTGCCATTCCTTCCTGCAGAAAGAGCGTGAAGTATGTGGAGGGAGTGTGGAAACTCAAACTGAACCCACATTAGTCCTTGGCTCATGGTCTTTCCTGTCCCATGTCCCTGTCAAATTGACCTCCTCTTCCTCCTTTTCCCTCCAGCAGTCCTGCTCCATAGCTGCACATCAGGGTTCCCTGTAGGTTCTGCCAAAATGAAACTGTAGGAGTCTTCTTTAAAAAAAGTTTCTTTTATGTCTGAACACGGTAGTGTTCCAGAAAGAGAAGATTTTTCACCTGGCAAGCATTGGATAATAATAATAAATGGTACTCGTACTGGGTATGTCAGTCATTGCTAAAATACTAATGAGAAGGCCACACAACGTGTTAAACTATTCCCTGTGTTTTAACCGCATCTTTAGTTACACAGTGGTTTTCATCTAGATAGCAAAAGCAAAATGTGTATTAATTGCATCCTTTGTCAGTGTGCTGTTTTAAGACCACAATTAATAATAAGCTGATAGTAAAACTAATGTAATTTTCAACTGAAGTATTTTAATGGTATAAACTACCAAGAAGTAAAGAATCTATCTGTGCCTTGCTGTTATAATAAACGCTTTTAAAATTCTTTAGGCAACTGATGACTTAAATGTTTTATGAAGCAAAATTTATCTTGAGTAAAAACTCAGGTTACAAAACACTTATAATTTGATTGAAAAGACTTTATCACTGCTTTCTAGAAATAGCTGATAAAAATGATTTACAAGACTGGAAGGTTTGCTGCACTACCTGCAGAAATTTCTATGCATGTACTGCATGTAACAAAAGAAGGTAGAGTAGTGTGGGATTCACAGAGGGTAACTTAATTGCAGAAGAACAGGCAGTTCTTCAGGGAACAGCTGAAAGATTAAGAGTTGTGTCAAACATAAGTGTCTTACAACCCAGATATTCGCAATATTAGAAATTGCAGTAAATGAAAATAAAGGAAACATTTTTATGTATTAATAAATCTGAGAATAATTTTTAAGGAGATTTCATAAATCTAATGCACACTTGGGATTGATGAGTTGTATTTGCATGTTTAGAGTGGGAGAAGGAGGAGGAAACTTGGTCGTGAACTTGTTCTAGGGTTAAGTAAGAAGCTGTAGAAAAAAAAGGATAGCCCATGTCACAACACCCTCCCCACTGTTTTGAAGTTGTTGGATTCACTACTTACATGATTGTTTCTGAAAGGATTTTCAGTGACACTGGTATTCCCTGAAACTGGAAAAATATTGGGAGAAATTAAAACAAAGGAGCCAGTTTTTTTTCACAGTTTTCAAAAGTTAAAACTCTGCATCAGCTCTGTACCTGCACATAGGTAGGTGTCAGTGCAATTTTGACCCAAGAATTCCTTCGGTCTAGCAGATAAAATAGCTCTGGGTGTGTAGGTGTAATGGATTTTTTTTTTCCTTACTCAAGGTGTTGAAAAGATCATTTTTTTTCCTATTAGAGTGCAACTTTTAGGGGATGTTTTGTTCTTACTTTACTTCTTTATATACTTGATCTGTACTTGTTTCTCCTTCTCTGGCTTCGCAATACAAGTGTGGGGATGTGACTGAGAGTTCTCTAATGGCCTGTGAATGCCATATGTTTGTGTTTTTAACTAAAAATACATATTATTTTCAGGTTTTGTTGAATTTCATCAAGATTCTTGCCAAATAGCTTTTTCCCAGGAAGTGGACAACTTTTTTCCTTTTGATCTGGCCATCAGATGGAAATCTAGGTTGAGGTTCTGAAGTGGAGTGCGAATATGTGGTCTGGAAAAGGTGTCAGTTCTCTGTGGTTGGTGGACTCCTTCCGTTCTTCTGTTCCTGCTGTGACCTTGTGAGAACAACTGTGTTTGTCTCTCTCGTGGATGAGGGTGGTGGTGGGACAGCAAGTCAGGGAGATGAAATGCTGCCCTGTGTGGCCAAAGGACTTCTTTAGCAGACTGCTCTTTGCAGGTGCATTGGTACAACGTGTGCTCCTGCCTGCCTGGTCAGGGCCTGTTCTCAACTGCTGTCTCAAGCTCATCTGTACCCAGCTGCTTTTATTTCAGGAAGCTGCCACTCATGAGATCTCCTGCTAAGCACTGCACGAGGCCCTCTTTGCATAATCGGTCATTTGTAATGGATGGCTTCACAGTAATTGCTGGTACAGTTTTGGCCTTGTTTAATTTTTCTGTAACCAAATAGATGGCTTTCTTCAGAATACTAATGCAGAGCACATAAACACATTGTTTCTCTAAGGCCCATAAGATCAGATTTTACTATCACCACTTAACAACTTTACTCAATGTGGTCGAGGATTTGCTACTTACAAAAGCATGACCTTGTTTGTGCTTTATTTAGGAAATAAATGTAAGCACTTGGGTTTATTGCTTTTACTTTCTTCCAAATATTGTTCCTCACCTTTCAGGGCAACTAAAGGAATAGAAGTTTTGATTCAGTTGTTATAATACCAGATATACACATATGGTAAGGACTACTAAAGCAAGGCATTCAAAACTTAACATGATGTAGGAATGTACAGGGTACTTACCAAATATCATCTTGTCTTGTCGGAACCCAGGACATCTCTCTGGATGCCCTGGATGTCTCAAAGCCCTGGCAGGGGCTCGGAGACCCTGGCAGGAAGCCAAAGACACCTGGAAATTCGACCTTAATTCATAGAGCAAATTGCCAACCTTATATGAAGAATTACAGGTCACAAAAGTTTAAGTAGCATAGTAGTAGCAATCACAGGGTGAAGGGAAAAAACTTTTGAACCTTGTACAGGGGCGTTTGGAATTCTGTACATGTGGGTCAGGAGTCCCAAGATGGAGAGATTTGGGCATGCCCTGTCCTTCTTCTTTCTTCTCTTTGGCATCCATGTTCAGGATGATGTTGGCATGTGTGGATTGGTTCATGGTGAAGGTACACTTGCCAACAAGGGCAAAAAGTATTGGAAATAGAAGGTAAATATCTAATACATAGTTTTCACTATAAAAGAGACAACCGCCCCGTGGGCGGGAGAGAGTGCCTTTGGCTGTCTTGCTGATCAGACCTCGGCTGGACAGACAGAAAAACTTTGTAGATAAGGAACAATAAACTCAACTGAAGACCAAAAGCAAGAGTCCAGACTCCTTCGAAAGCGTGGCCTACCCAGAACGACCTTTTCCCATGTTGGGGCAGAGACGAGTAACAGCCGACCCCGACATTGTCTCTAAAGATAAGCATTACCTGAAAATGCTGTAAGACAGGAGTCAGCATTCAGCTACATGAAGGTACATGAAGGTTTTAGATTTTCAGATGTTGGATCACTAGTATTTCATTAGGCATTATATTGCATGCTTTGCCTCTTTCTGTCACTGTCTCCTACAACTGGAAGCTGCTACTGCATCCAGATTCCTGGTTATTCCACAAGAAGGGTTTGACATGGGTTTTGTTGAAGTTTTTTATGTGCATTTACAGGATTGTTTGTCCAAAAGAGTTTAAAGAACCACACTGAAGATAAATGATTCAAGTTCTTGAACCTTAAAATACTTGTTTTTCCTCAAAAAGTTCCCAGATACTAAAATAAAAAATACATTTTTTATTACTTAGTGAACAGAACCAAATAGCCTGCATTTTCTCAAATCTACAAGTATGCTGGAGGAGGGAGTGAGTGAGAGGACTTTTTGTGGTGCTGTTTTATTCTCAGTTCTTGAACAGCATTATCTTTCAGGTGTCATATTCATTGCTTGAGAGCTGAAGTGAGCTAGAACACCTCTTAGCAGGTTTTCTAGTGCTGACCCAGCTGCTATTAAAGTGCCAGGAGAAATTACTACCTCTCCAAAACACCAAAATATTCCAAAAGAATATTTGGTCTTGGAATCCTGTAAAAAATACTTGAGGACTAACAGGATGTGCTGTTAAACCTCCTTCAGTGCTTAGCTTCATTGAAATAGATGGCTGGGACTATGAAAGTAATTTTTACTCTCATTCTGAAGCACTTACCTGAGAGAAAGTGCTACCGTATCAAGCCAGAAATAGATGAGCTTTCCAGTCCAGTGTGATTAATGGTAGCTATCCATCTCAGGGATGCTTGAGGAAGATTGCCTAACAGAACTAGCAACATGGGCATTGATTCTATTCTGTATTCTTGAGTGATAGAAGGTGTTAGAGTGCCTTGGTTCATCACATGAAGATTGGCAAATGCTCCAAAAATATTTTTGTGTTTTTAAGCCTCTTGTGATTTTTAAACAAATACTGTTTAATGAGAGTTTGAACTTCAGAGTCTTTGATAGTTGTGAACATACATTGTGCTAACTTTCTATATACTCTTGGAGTTTCACTTGGACATTTTTTAAACAAGAGCTGCCTTTTAGTTAAACTCCCTCCTTAAATATGTGTTTTGTGTTGTGTAATTCTCCAAATATCAGGAAAATCACACTACTGTCACATATTTCGTGCTGTTCGTGCACACAAAGTGCTGAGCAATGGCAAGGCAGCTGCTGCAGTGTGGTTATTGCTAATCAATCTGAATAAATTTGAGAATTTTATTGCAGTTTCTCTCCAGAACTGTCAGCATGAAGTATACAAAATCTCTTGCTTTTGTAGCTCAAATGAAGCCTGTAATGAGGTGAAATTTTTAATGTTATATAAGACATCTTATCATGTGGTCTCTTGATCTGTCAGTAAAATATGCCTTGATTATAAGTAAACTGAGAGACCTTTTTCATTTCCTTATGGTACTTTTATTGGCTCTATACTTCTGTGGAACTTTTTTTTTTCAAATTCATCATATTTCTTCTGCTGCTGCTTCTAGTCTTGCCACTGCAGTTTTTACTTGGCTTCTGGACCATTACAATTCTCTTTCAGTCATGCGTATTTGCCAAGTATCTTGGGTGTCATACTCAACAATTTTCGTATCTTCTGTAGGAAATGCCACCATTTGCAGAGAATCCATGCATTGTGCTCAGCTTTATTGTTGCTGGGAATCTTCATAAGCCAACTACCCACAGAACTGACTGAGGAGTTGAGAGTGCTGGAAAATTAGGAGAGTGAGTAATTGTGTGAACAATGTAAATGTTTATCTCTCTGTAGTTGGGTTACAGAGATTTCTTTTTTACAGAAGGAGTCCCGATATTCCAAAACTTGTAACAGTGTATTTGCTGATTGGTTAGAAAAATAAATGCCTGAACTATGCTCCTGTCTCTTTCCCAGGTAGGAGTCACTTTATTTACTACAAAGATGATAACAATTACAAGATTTGATGAAATTAAACATGAGACTGCTGCTAAAGCTAAATATATTTCTTTGCATTAATTTGACTGAAAAGCCCTAAATTAGGTTAAGGAGAAACATGAGTGGTTTTGGTTTTGTCTCTAAAATAAGTTTTCCATAAGATATTTTGTGGGTGTGGCTGCATGGCTATTTCCTCAGCAAAATATCCTCCATGGATATTTTCCTTCAGCAAAAACTGAAGCACGTCAAATATTTATGTCACAAACATTACAAGATTTTTAGTATCTGTGGTGGAAGATATTTTCCCCTGCTGTAAGGAGTACACTTGTTGATGGGTATTGGGAAAAAGCCATTATATAATCATAGAATCATAGAATATACTGAGTTGGAAGCACCCTTCAGGATCTTCGAGTCCAGCTCCTGACCCTGTGCAGGACACCCCAAGAATTACACCATATGCCTGAGAACATCGTCCAGACACTTGAACTTTCCCAGGCTTGATGCTGAGACAGCTATGACTGAAGGATAGCAGGTACTGGCACAGATTACTGTTCAAGGGCTGAAAATCCCACGTTATCAAATGTAAGTTTTGTCCAAATCTGGTATTGGACTTTTAGGCACTTTATTTAAGTATACTTAAAGTTTTGGTGATCTACTAGTTCTACCCAGTACAGCTGACTGGTCCTCTACTCATACTCTGCTTTGTCAGTTCCTGGAAACAGCCATGTAAGTAGGGAAATGTTTCAGATTAAGAAACGTAATCTGTCAGTGGATTTGTGACTGGGACATAAATTTCCATCTTGCATAGCCACAAGAGCCACTTTCTTGGTTCAGTTCTGCACAATATGGTGGAGAGTTCTGATGTGTTTTTAAAAGTTTTGAAGACTGCAGTCATTAGGACCTCTACTTGTACATATTTAAATGGTTGTGAGTCTTGGATTAAAAAATTCAAACAAACCAACTAAAACACAGAGAACCTAGCAGCAAACAACTATAAATTTACATGCTAATCTCTGGGCTAGTCTGTGGTACTTGAGCCCAGTTAGTATTTCCATTAACTGGTACACTCTTCACCTGCACTTATGTAATATACATGGAACTGTAACAGTTGTCTTTGCAAGGGAATATTTTAAATAAATCATTCCTAGATGGCTGCTGGTAATGACAAGCCAGTATTTACCTATATAAAACACCAATACCTTTATTGATTAACATTCTTTGGTACCACTCTGATGGCAGAAGTAAGAACAAGAGTCAGCCTGGTTTTACACCTCAGCACTTCTGTTTTCAGCCAATTAAAAAAGTGCAAACAAACAAAAGAATCCATGAACAACAAGACTTCGTTTCAGCCTGTCGAGTGCAAACTGGTCAGCATTTGCCCTGCAACACTGCGGCAAGGGGTGATGGGCTGAGTGTAGACTGCAGGATGCATCAAGTTTCTGGTGCACTCAGCTTCAGCATGGCGCTATGCCCAAGAGCATGCAGGGAGGAGAGCCAAGTGTGCACTTGGAGAATGATGTAGACTCATCCTGTCTGATGGCTAGGGATCAGTGAAATCCAGTTCCCATATGTCACCTCTTGATTTACTATGAAGCTACTGTGGAAAATTGTCAGCACACAAAGCAGAGTGCTTTCTTCTAATAGTTTGTGTGAATTTTATTCTCAGTTCTTGGGATTCTTGACCAGCTGTTACCACAGAGTAGCTGCAACACTGCATGAAAGTATTGCCTATAGAAGCAACTAGTGCAGCACAGCATGGAAGCTACCACTGCTTATAGGATTGTGGAATTGACAGCTGGATAACCTTGCAACAGAGCACTTGAGATATGACTTAGCAGTCTGTAATTTGTGTTCCAATTTTCAAAACCCATGGATTTGGCTCCTTAATGAAAAACTGTGGATAATGTAGTCCCTGTAATCTTTTGATTCTTCTGTCAAAACTCAAGGATTGGCTGAACTCCAATTTATAATATAAACCTGATCCATCTTAGAATGCAATTGGCCTGACTTTAAAATATATTCTGTTGGTAGAGAGCAACCATGCTGCCTTTTCCCACCAAAATGAAATGTTGCTGAATAGTTACCCACTTACTCTATAGAAGGCAAATATACTGTACTCAAGGTTCTGCTTTATTAGTCAGTGAAATTATTACTGATCCCAAAATCTGAAATCTGCTACATACCTTTTTGAATTCTAGAATGTGTGAGCAGTGGATGTTAGATTATTAGACAAAAAATATTGCTGAGCTTGTTATGTTTTCAAAGGCACAATAGTTTTAAGAAATAACTTTTTGCTGGAAAAAATTACATATAAGCAAAAAATATTTCATTCTTTCAGAGAGATAACTGGACAGTATATATGTAAGCACATGAGGTGAGGACAGTGAACACACAGGTTAGATTTTGTTCCATAAATATGTATTTAGCAGGTGTGTGCCATCCTACAAGCACAGCCTTATGCTTCATAAAGGAGAGCTGGAGGAGCACAGTGTAGTTAATCATCAATGCTTGTGTGGATCAGCATGAATAGTCTTTAGAAAGAGTGAGAATTCTATATTCAGCTTGAGAGTTTACAGCTTTTATGCAATATGCCTTTTGAGTAAAGCTAAGCACAGTTCTTCACATGCTTTGTGGGCAATTATATTCTTTGTTGCATGTGAAATGGGGAGTACCAGCCTCTTCTGCTACAGAAATGTTAAGTGAAGTGACTAATTTTTCTACTGGAGTGGGAACTTAGTCTCACAACTTTTGATTATGTAAAGGATCCAAGTGCCCTATAGAAATGGATAATTACCAAGAGACACTGTTCACATGGGAAAAACAATATAATCTTTTTATTAAGGTTCTTACTGAGGAATTCTTATCATCCATCAACCAAATAGATTTGTTTTGAGCTGAGAGCAACTATATATATTTTTCTTTCATCATTCTTGATGTTGCAATAAATATTACAAATTTATAAGAAGCACTCTGTTATCAGGTACACTTTTGAGAAGCTGCTAGGCATCAGCACATCAGAGTGTAAGCAATAAAATAAATGCATGTACATGCAAGTGGAAGTCAGATAAACAGTTCGAACCTCCTCATAGCTGACTAGAAATAAAGGTTTTGAGATATCCATAGACAAAGTGTGAAGAGAAGCACCTTTTTAACACGCTTAATACAGATATCCTTTGAATGGTGTTATCTGTACCCCTTTATATCATTTTAGTAGTTACCTCAGAGAAATGCAATTTGAGTTGTTTTGTTTCCAAACCTTCTGGTTTTGAGACTGGATATTTTAATTCCCATGCATGTCATTACTATAGTAGTTTAGTAGGTTCTTTGCCCACAGTTTAAAATCACTTATATTTTCTCTTAGAACTGGGCATATACATGTCTCCTGGAACACCATGACTTATAATGGAATTCTGTGAAAGATTGACCTGAAGTTTTATTCTTGAGTAATGAAGACAAACTGTTGAGAGTTTCAAGATTGGGAATTTCAAAATTTACTTCTAATACCTAACATGGTACTGAGTTGGATCAGATTGTGTTCAGATTTATATTCTTTTTTGACTACTTCTACTCCCCTTTTTCTGTTTTTCACTGTATTGTAGTAAGCCTGTAGAAAGCAGTGACGCTGTCAGCAAGGTCTGTCCTCTGGAACCACAACCCTTGAGGCTTCTCTGCACTGTTGTGTCAAGAATTTTGCCTTTCTTTATTGTTTCCTCCTTGAAAAGGGATGCGCTCAGTGCAGAATTAATGATTACATTAAGGAGTGAGATGCTCTCGTATGAGGTGATGTGAGGCTTGCCAAATGCCTATTTAGACTGCACTAATGCACAGTGGGCTGTCTGAAGTGGAAGCCTGCCAGTGACCTACTGGTGGTGTTCGTGCCTGGGAGCTGGTGCTGTCATTGCCTGGCCCTGTCCCCAGCCTCCCCACTCATCCCTGCTGGCTCCAGTGCTTGTGGCTGCAGGAAGGTGCCTCAGCCACCTCAGTGGCTGCAACTCTGACCCTCTCTCCACGCTGCCAGGGAAGTCAAAGCACCTAAATAACACTGTCTTGTTTCACTATCCAGCTGCTTACTGTGAATGGCCAAGAGAGATGCAGTGACAAGGTGGGCAGGGTGTGAGGACTACTTTTATTTTGCAGGAGTGAGTGTTACCTTAAATACATTTAATGCATAGCTCAAGGAGTTTGCTAAATGGCAGCCCTGACTCCACAGCAATTAAGGTTAGAAATGTGTGAGAAAGGGCAAAAGAAGCCGTCATGTTTTGAGCTGGAAGGTACAATGCTACTGACAGGACACCTACCTTACTATGCCAGT
This sequence comes from Passer domesticus, assembly GCF_036417665.1. Classification (NCBI taxonomy): domain Eukaryota; kingdom Metazoa; phylum Chordata; class Aves; order Passeriformes; family Passeridae; genus Passer; species Passer domesticus. Next base: position 69,339,753 of record NC_087476.1, on the reverse strand, counting down.
ATTCATGTTCCTGGTTTGATGGTGGTGTTCAAACTATTCTGAAATGCTTACTTGAAAAGAGTGGTAATGAGATTTGGTGAAAAGTCCACAGTTCAGACATGCACTTTTCTTTTACTAAAAGGGTAATTGACTTAGATTCTTATTGCTTAAGTTTGTTTATTCATGTTGAACCACTGACATCCAAAGATCATGTTTCAAGTTATGGCATTACTATGAATTAAAAAGCATAGGAGAAATGCCCCATGCAGGGCTATAAATTATAACAGCAAGAAGTACTGTGCAAATAGATATTTTGGACTGTCAAAACTTTGTTGCCTTGCTCTTATTCTAACCACTGGAAACAAAAGCCTCCAGAAGCTCTGAAGTATTTGAAGGAGTAAATGTAGAAACAAAAGTCTTGACAGTTTTGCAAAATCTTTTCTTGTGGCAAGAAAGACTTCTTGATAAGATCTAAAATGAAGTCCTGCCCAAATATGGTCATGGAAGAGTGCAGGAGCAAGAGCCAAAATGTTGGCAGCAGCCATATTTCAATGGGGACAGCTACATCCTTCCACATTCAACACAGGACTCTGTAACCCTTGTCTTAAGTAGCTGTATATATTTTTTGAGTTAGCAAACACCAGTTGTGGAGAGCTCTGCTTCGCACAACAGCATAAGAATTTTGCTCTGTATGGCACACAGTGCTGCTTTCCTGGTGCAACTATGGCTGCAGTCAGGGTTTGTCTCCCAGGCTGTGTCAAGGAGGAGTCTGCCTTCTCCTCCCCATCTTGCAAAACAAGGCTGGCTGATCAGCAAGCCACCAAGTCCTGACATACTAAGGATTTTCTAACACAACTAATTTACTGAAAGATACCAGTCTTTTTGTCTTCAATTACTCTGCAAGAGTCACATAGTGAAATCTCTGTTGTGCTATAGAGAAGTGACATAATATGGTAAAAATCTGAAATTTGTAACCAGGATGGTACATTGCGGTGGCTCTATCAACACTTAATTTTAGGCAAAAACTTGTCCTTTTTTCCCCTTATTTTATCTTAATTGTACTTTTTTTTTGGCCAGACTAAAGGACTGCTACCCCAAAATATCTCTCTGCTCACTTACCAATGGGCAATCCAAAACTCCCAGGCATGGAGACAAACCACAAGAGTTTAAGATGCAGAATAACTTTCTAGAAACAATAGGAAGGCACCCTAGACTGTACTGTGGAGCACAGTAGAAACCCAGACATCTCACACTGCTTCCCTGACCTTCTTCCCAACAGCAGAAAAGGGAGAAAGGCACAAATGGCACCCAAATAAAAGGGCAAAAGAACTAAATCTCTCATGAAAGTCCAGGTCACTGACATTTTAATTTGTTAATTAAAAAGTAAAAAGGTGTCCTTTTGGCATATGGCAAAAAGAGTCCACCAAGATTACTTACTGTGTGGGAAGGAAGGAAATTGTTAGAGGGGGAGACAGAGGTCAAACAGACACAGAGAGCCATCTTGGGCTTAAATTCTCCTGGGCAGTGGAGAATGTGTGTCTGAATCCCTTCCCCAGGCAGCATCTCCTGCTCTTCTGGATACTTTTGAGGGCTGGAAGGACGATTCTCAGTGGGTTTGTGTCCTTACTCCATGGGTCATGCAAAGAGCAGGATTCCCTCCTTGTCATACACAGAGACACTTGGGAGGACAGGCTGAAGGCAGGCTCAGGGGAAGAGACAGGTGACAGAGGGGCTGTATCCAGACTCATCCCCATGCCCTACACCCCATCATCCTGCTCTCATCCAGGGGCTGCCTGAACCATGGATTATTTCCCTTTTAGGGATTTCCTCACCACAGAAATGAACCAAGGGAAGACTGTGGGGCTGAAATTGGAATATAGACAGAGCCTAGGGTGGAGCTCTACAACTGCTCACAGGTCTACTGCTAAAAGTGCAGCTCAGCAAAACAGATCCCTTGTAAAACATTATAAAAATCCTAAATCCTAAGTCCTAAATCCTATTATCCCCTTTCCTGTATTTTCACCTTCTTCATGCTGCTGTCTGGTCTGGGCTCTTTCTCAGCCTGAAGCTTCTCTTCATGTCATGTGCTGCTGGCAGAGCTGAGAGCTGGGGGAAGAGTGATTTTACAGCACAGTGAGATTATCCCAGACATTCTCCATTCTCCTGGAACTGTGTGTTAGGAAGAACAGGTAAGTGCAGGCACCTTGCTTTGAAGGTCTCTAAGCCTACTGCTGCCCCTGGACCTTGTATTTTCCTGAGAGATGAAGTTTCCCTGGGCTCCCAGCTGGCCATGTAGGGCAAAAGCCATAGAGCACTTTCTGGCAGATGCATGGGGTGCACACAGGTTCCTGCTGAATTAAACTCTGCCAGTGCATGAGAGAAGCCTGCTGGGAGAGTGTGCTTTGCTGTCTGCTCCAAATGGCAAAAGGCTGCCTTGGCTGTGGATGGCAGTGTGTGCTGTGCTGAGCACAGGGCAGTCACGTTGCCTATTAGGAATTGGGCACCCAATTTAGGAATGTAGCTGTGCTCGGTTCCCTGTATGGCCTATGGGAAGAAAAATACTTATTTGGAGAGAGATTCAGAACAGCAGCTGAACTGCTCTTCCATTCAGCACAATAAAAATGAGATGCTAAAATTCCTAAGCAAATAATTGTTATAAAAGACCTACACAACATTAACTGGTCTGTTAAATGACTGCATTTGCTGTCTTGTACACACTGCTGTAAGGTCTGTGTTTCTTTACAGCTACTTCAGTTTGTTTTGGATCTTCTAGCAGACTGTGGCATATGGAATGGAAAATTAAAACTTTTGATTTATGTGTTGCTGCTTTCCTACTTTGGCCACGGTAGAAGACTTACAAATGTGAGATGACAACAAATATTTAGTTGTACGAGTAACTGAGATGGTTACATCTGGGAGCAGAGGGAATGGATAATTCATCACTCTAATAGTTTCTATGTGCTGGAAGGGGCTCTGTGGTTTTGTAGAGGAGAATAAATAGAGAAGCATTCCCAGCCCCCCCAGGCTGCAAAGACCAGCTAAAAACTGAACTGCTGCAAAACAAGTTTACATGAGCATTGCCAGCCTGATGGACACACTAAGAGTTAGCAAAACAGCAAGTGCAGAGAGAACAGATAAACGCTGTGCATGAAAAATCTTGTTAATACATTCATCCTCTTAACTAAACTTTCTGTGTGGCTAGTTTTTCAATATTTTCTTTTTCTCAAAAATTTTAGGGAATGTTCTAAATTTTGATAATCTGTGCAATATCTGTATTATCTTGGGACTTGTCCAAAAATGTCAAGAGGCACTGCACTCTTGATGATCAACTTCAGAAAAAAAAAAAAAAAAAAAGCAGAGCAAGGCCTTCATGGTTTTTAAGCTCAGAAGAGACTATTAAAATAATCAATTATTCTAATCTCTTTTACAGAAGAAGATTAGGGTACCTTATCAGTTAATTTGGCATAATACCTTTACCTCTGATTTAAATTTCATCTTTCTTAGAATGCCATGTAGGCTGTGAGATTAAAATATCTGTCTTTAGCTGGTGCTTGACTTTGTTTTATAAATTCCTATTATCTATGGATAGTATGATTCTTCTCATGTGCTTGCAGACAGTGACACAGGGGAAAACCTCTGTCTATAGTTTTCCCCTCGTGAATTTTGCAATTCCATTCTTTAATATATTCTTGCTGACTTGTGTTCTGTTAGAAAGACAAGATCAGAAAAAAACCTACAGGCATTTATTGCTAGCTTTCTCAGTCATCAGAATCTGCTCACGGTCACTCTGAGATCTCTGAAAAATATTTATAGATATAAGAGGAGAAACTCTCAGATTCATAGAGTTATAAGGAGGCTTCACTTAAGTTTTCTAGGAGGCAAAACTTAATATGCAAAAGTTAGCTTTTGAGAACTAAAGCAATGAGATTTTTCTTTAAGAATTTAGATTTGCAGGAGCTTCCCACTGTGCAATTATTCATCAGTAGTTGGAAAGTCAAAGACAGGGCACAAAATCCAAACAAATCAAGTTCTGTCTTGGTGAGTGCATGGCCGTAATTTATTGTCTTTAAAATTTTTGAAGACTAGGCATCTTTACTGTTCAAGTCTGTCTGTAGAGTATTATATATTTAAACTGGCTAACAGTAAATCAAACACAGAGCCCTCACTTTGGCCTGTTATTAGCAAAAAAATCTTGTAAAAGCCAAATCGTGATAGGCTAAAAGTGCTGAATATTCTGCCTGGGAAGCCTGGCATTCCTCTTCTCACACAGGCCTTCAAGTTAGGTAAATTACTCTGAAGGTTAACTAGACAGGATTTAATATCAAAGTTGGCTATGTAACCAGCCACCTTCTCAATTTCAGACAAATATAGTTCTTGCTTCAGTATGTGACAAGTTACTATCTCTAATAAAAATGATATCTAATATAATTTTGAAACAAGCCACCAAAAATACCTGCTCAACTAGATGCAATTCTTATTATATACGGAGTATAGCAATCAGTTTTTTAGCATGTGGTAATAAATATATGTGTACCACTGACAATTGAGAAACAAAACTAAAAGTGATAAAAACTAAAAATCAATGGCCTTTATGGGTAGAATAAAATCTTGGATAATGAATAAATATTTATATTGAGTGGGAGAACAAAACAGGCAATCTGAAACAGCAGTTGGTATAAAAGTACTAAAGATAGGTACGCAAAATTTTACATGGTTATATGAAGCTTCAGAGTGACAACACTAGAAAGTACCTTTTGAAAATGGAAAGGAACACTTTGATAGTCCCTTTACCTAGATATAATCGCTGAGATAGGGACTATTAACAAATCCAAATAGGAAAGAAACAGGGCAGTCAAACATCTTATTCACAACAGTCATTTAAATAGGCTCAGACTGTAATTCTCTTTGGGCTGTTAATTGCATGTCCACCTGATATCCAGTTCTGAAATTAGGTCTTTGTGTTCTTGTTAAACTGGTTATTTAAATACTGAATAATATTACCAAGGAAAGTAAGTCTGCTTTGCATTGAAAGGTTTCTTTTAACAGGACTAAATTTTCTTCCATTAAAGCAAAAGAGTACATCTCCTTAGAGATTAAGATTTCCTCTGCCAGTCTTCATCCACTCTCAGGCTACAAACAAAAACTGTTGTCATTCACCTAATTGTGGGGAGCTCTTAAAAAGAAAGGATCTCTTTATCTCCTGCAGCTTGTTCTCAGGGTGCTGCTTTGGCTCAGGTGACTGTGAAGGGCAGTGGAGAACTGAGGTTTGTTTTTTTTCACATTGCTTAAATTTTATCAAAAATTCGAGTGTCTGTGCAGGCATCGCTGTTACACAGGATGTACCTATCTGGGTTCCAGCATCTTTGTAAAGCTTACCAGAGGTCTAGATAGCATTGGTGTATTTACTGTGATTCTTTTCTGTGCCTTTTTGTTATAGGCTTGGCATGAAATAACCTATTTTCTTTCACCAAAAGTTAGCAAATTGCATGTGGATATGAGAGGAAGGTGAACACAGAAGGATAAGGAAATAATTTAGGAGACAATAATTTTCCACATCTGCATTTCTTAAAATCTTTCAAGAAACTTGTCATCTGCCGTCTTCTCTACAGTGTTTGTATACTCAAAGATGTTCACTGCGTTCCTTTCCTCTTGGCAGTTTTAGTTTGAAAACAGCTACAGCATGAGAGATTATCTTCAGTTTCAGTATCTCTGTTGTTTAGAAAAGCAGGGTCAAGTTACACTTGTCTATGTCACTGTCTGTCCTTAGCTAAACACTGTTTCAAGATAGTGTTGAAATTTTTGTACTAAAAATATCCACTATAGCTGACAACTAAATGGAATCAAACCTATAAGGTTGTTTTATGTAACACAGAAAGGGAAAGAAAATACCAAACTGAGAAGGAAACGCTTGGTCAGTTGCACAGCAGACTTCCAGATTTCAGCTCTTCAGTTTTATGTCTACTGTGATATGTAGATGTATGAGTGTCTAGAGAAGATTAACAGTCAGGAGGCACACAAATATACAAGCCTTCTGGTCACCTAAAGGAAATTTTATAGCTCTGTACTTAGCCAGAGCTCTCCCTGGGTGGAGGAGGACCAGAGAACAGCTTGGAGCTACCTTTCAGCCGTAACTTTTGGATCGGTGGCTGGGACTATGTAAGCTCCAATGTCTTAAAATTCATATTAAATAAAAATGGGAGATTCATAGAAAGAAACAGAATGTATTTGCTGAGCAGAAGCCAGCACATACAGTGTAATGGCCTTTACTTTGAGATGAAATATTCACCATCTGTACAATGAAACTCATCCTGCAAGCAAAATACGTGTTCAGATCTAAGCTTCTGTGATTTCCTCACCCTTTGAAATGATCAAACCTTCTTTTACTCACTTTTATCTCTCCCACTGTTTTGTGTCTGTTTTTGTGTCTGTTTGGTGTCTCTCTCTAGCCCTACTGCTCCTCCTGTGGCACGTGGTGTACAGCTCCATGGTCAAACAAGTCATGGTTTCACACCTTCCTGATGTCAAATGCCTCTTCCTTCAAAAACTGCCCTAAGCACCAGGCTCTACTGTTGCTTCTTATGATGCACACACTAAAAACAATCATTAGAGTTTGTTGGGGCAAGGAACTTCCTCCTGGCTTGGTCGTTAAGCATTACATAATTGTATGACCTATATAAACTGTTTTATGACTTGATCTTTGATCACTAATGCATTGCTGTTATCCTCTTGTGTCTCCTGGTCTTCCTCTAATGACAGTGGGAGTTTTTAAAGGTCTCATCTTGTGATGAAAGTCTTGTTTGTTATAATGGGATTAAGTGTGCTTATGCAATAATGTTCTCATGGATGCTCCTGTACCAGCTGTTTCCCTTATGGCATTGGTTGTCTTCAGTGGCAATGGCTCTGTTACAGTCTCGTGTAGCTATGTGCTTCCAAATTACACTGAATGTGTAGTTAAATTACCAAAATTAACAAAATTTTGCAGTCCAAGCACTGTGTGTTTGGGATGGCTTGTGAAAACAAGTCCCAGGTGTACTGAGTATCCAGGGCTAGAACTGCTTTCCTCGTCACTGTAGATTTCTCTGTGGGAAGCAGCTCTGTGAAGGCACTTGCAGGAACTCCTTGCTGCCACTCTGTGACACAGACATGGCAGGTGTGGTGCTCCTGGTCATTGGGCTCCAAGTGTCCCAGAGCAGGCCCTGTTGCTTCATTTCCCCACAGGGCACAGCCCTTTCTCCCACAGATGTAACCTGCTGCTCCATACCTGCTTGTGCCTGCCGCGTTGCCTTTTCCCCTCGTGGAGTGACTGCTGTTTCACTTTAGAAAATGGGTAGCAAGCATATGAAGAGATTTTTCTGCTGCTAATGTCACCACAGATGGGAGTACAGCCTCCTTGAGGAATCTACATTGGATGTCTTCCACTGAATGTAGTGAGAGAGGGCTTTTTCAGGAGTATGTAGTTTGTGTGATTCGTATTCTAATTAAAAAGATGGGGCTCATGTACTTATATAGTTTTTTTTAAAGTCAAATTACTTGTCTATTCTTGACACATGTTCAATTGCTGGGCCATTGTTTCTGCACATGAATTGGTCCTGGTATACTTTCAGTTCCATATGAGTCAAAACCTTGTTCACATATCTTTTGATTTTTCACACTAAAAACTCTTATTTTTACAGTCTTATCATAACAAAGCCACCCAGGAGAACAAGAGTTATAGTAACAGGCCCTGTGTATGCAAACAAAATGCTAATATGCATTCTACAGAACTCTTAGTAATAATATCCTATATTATGTATGCTTAAAAGGATTTTTTAGCATACTAAGAAGAATTAATAACAAAAAATTAATAAAGATAATTTTGGATTGATAGCTAGTTTTTAAAATTTGCAATACAGTTTCTATGATATGAAGTAGTATCCTGAAGGAAGCTGATAGATACAAATAAATCTCAGCAAAATACTAAGGAAGCTGCAAGTGGCAATAATACTGGGATGGCTGAAAATCGTTATTATCTCTAGATCTAATCTTTATTATGTCAAGATTCTGTGGAATCAAGAACAAATCAAAGGCAAATCCAATTGGACTTTAAACTAGTGACTTTTGTGTGCTCAAGGACAAACCTGATAATCTAAGAAAACGGAGAAAAATAGGCTTTTGTACTTTGAAAAATGCAGTTACTGAGTGTTGCAGGGTTTAAGGAAATGACATAGTTATCTCAGCTTGTGTTTCCTTTAGTACAATTCCAATTACCTGCTTCCTTTTGCCATGTCTGATTAAGTCTTTTTTCTGCTTTTTAATAATAGGGAGCAGAATATGTCAAATACTCCATTGTGTAAAAACAAACTAAATTACATCAGTGACTGATCTTTCTAAGATAACTAAACATTGTAAGTAAATCCACCATCTTTCCCCTGTCATTAGTTCTTTGGGCCTACAGATATTGAAATGAAGGGAAGGGACAGATGGGGCAGATGGACAATTGTCATCTAATCCTGACAGATCTTCTGGCCACCTCCACTGAGGAGAGACTGAAGGGTGTTGTCATTCCCCCGAGTTAAGCTAAACCCATGGCACCAAACGGAATCTATGTAATACACAACAGTTGGGTTTCACCATCACCTCCTATCTCATTTTCTTTTCTACTCTCCTCTTAGAGGTCTTTTTCTGACCTTTGTGTGTGGGTGTTTTCCTAGGATGTGTGACTTAGCTGATTAAGGCTGTGGCATGTCTTGTTTCCCTGCTATGAACCCATGACTAAAAGGGCAGCTAAAAGCAGAATTGAAGTTGTCAGATACTGCTCAGAGTTTGCCAGGTTTTGGAGTGGCTGATAAGACCATGTGCTGGGTCTGTATTTTTCCAAGGGCAAGTGAGTTGAAATAGAAGTTATTTTTCCTTTCTAATTCCCATGCTTTGCTCACCTTTGCTGTGTGGATCTGGTTTGCTACAAGGAAGTAGCACTGATTTAGGAGTCCTGATTTCAACTAAATATAACTTTGGTGCTCTCTTTCACACAAAGTAAAATTTTCCTTTATAAAAGCCTAAAGACTGTAGGGAAAGGCAAAAGAAAATCCTTTACTATTCTACTTAATGTGTTTTGTTGTGAGGGGTTTTTTTCCTAGTTAAGAAGAGTCAAAGCATTTTAATTTTCACTGTCAAACCAAGTGGATAGGTTGAAACTCTTAATCCAGGTTTTATAGACTATCATATTTAAATAAAGATTTTTGTCCTTTTCTCTATCTTTGTCCCCTTTTCTATCAAACTTAATATACTTCCCTGATCATTTGACAGAAAAAAACACATAGGGAGTTTGGGGAGTGGCCAAACCACTTGGACATCTGGCTGGTTTGTGTCCTGCCCTGGATTCTTCACAAAGCTTACTTTGTACCTCTGACTAGCAGGAGCAATTTTATTCAATACAAAAAAAGTTATATAATCTTAATGTGCTCAGAGTAGTTTTTGCCCAGCCCTAATCAGAGACCAAGATATCTTCCATATGCAGGAATCTCCTCTAATATTATTTTTTTAAATTCAGCACACAGAAAGTACAATCTAAGGCTTTGCTCTCCACTATTTGGAGCATGGGGCATAAGTATACTACATAAATTTGAGAGATTTTGCTTTTATTTTGACAAAAATGAAAGCTGTGCATGTTGCCACATGCAATGAAAGAAATAAACTCAGCTCTGTTGATGCAGCCAGTTTTCTGTGCCAGTTCAGGTGGACTAAATAGTACTTTTCAGCTGCACTTGCACTTTGAATAGGCAGAGCTCAAAGGGTTAGTTTAGAAAGCACCAAAAAGGAAAATAAATGAATGGAAATATCACTACAAATAGCTACCTCCTTGAAATCCAGCATATATTTCATTCCTAGGTTGTTTTTTTCTTTGACCAGTAGTGAAGGATAATGAACTTCAGGGACTGTGGGAACCTGCATGTGAAACAGAACCATGACATCTTGCAAAAATAACATTGAAAGGACAATGGGGAATCACACTTAATGGGAGAAGAACTGCCAATGTGACTATTTGAATGACAGAACATTATGTCAAAACTCACTAAATGCCCTCCTTTGTCCTTGGCCAGGATTAATGTTTCATTTGAATGTTTTATCTTGTCTGTGAAAAATTATATATATGTACGCAGAGAGCAGATCCAAAGTGCAGGGGCTACTGCATGCAAAAATCAGTTTTTTTCCCCTGTAGCAAACTGACATCAAAATACAGCTGAAGAACACAACAACCAACTACTGATCATACAAGCTGGGGTGAAGAGATTGTAGGCAGCAGCAATATAACTGCAGAAAATACTGATTCTAAAGCTAGTATTACTTTATTTGGGCAAAAATAGTTGAAACATTTTCCTCCCTAATGGTCTTGCTTGGATTTAATTAAAATAAGTTCAGCTGTCAGTAGGAAAGATCTGCTACACGGCCTAAAAGGAAGCCTGTCTTCTTGACCGGTAATAAAAGCACATTTCTGCAACAGGAGAAAAGCAGTCTTAGTTCTGTCACTCTTAAAATCTAATTCAGATTAGAATTGTTGCAGTTGGTGCTGCTTTATTTGTACTGAGATCTCCATCCTCACTTAAGGCTGATGGGTATACACCTACATTCTTATCTCTGTGTATATGTATTGTCTCATTATACCTATTCTGTGTGCTAAGACAGGTGAAGAATGTTAACATTATCCTTTAGGACCACTAGGCAGGGACTGAAATGGATTAGCAAATTATGTGTTTCTGTTAGAAGACAAGCAGTGAATCACCAGCAAATTGTTGCCTTCTGCTAAATCAGCAGAAACATGAGTGTCCCATTGTTAATTGTTTATGAGCTCCTAATAGTTTCCTGTAACGGTTAGCTCAAAATCTACCAATATTGTTCCAAAGCATAAAATCCTCATGCTCTGCTGCTTTGTAGTGATATACATCTGGATAATGTGTGTGTAAAATGTTATCAGTCTGTTGTGGGAGAGTTTTACACCCACTTTTTTGCTGGCGACTATATATGCTAAGAGGCAGGCATGGAACCAAGCCTTTAAAAAACATTTAATAAGCAGATTAGGCAGAGTTGTCACAGAAACCTGAGCTGCAGTGCTGCTGTTAATGCTGGAAATCATATATTGCTAAAAAAGAAAATGTTAATTGGACAATTAAAATCCCTATTTATGATATGCAGAAAAGCCTGGGGGTTCTGCTTTAATGTAAAGCTGTGTTTTTGAACTGAAATCATCCATGCCTGCCTTGAAATGACGTGTGGCAATTTACTTATGTGTGGTTTGTAAATTTCTGTATGTTTGTGGATTTCTCTAATTTCTAGGTGGGTGACACTGCAGTGCTGTTTCCCTTCCTTGCTGAGGAATATGCTGGCCTGTTAGAAATGTTGGAACTGGATGATGCTTCAGTCATGCCATGGTGTGAGAACACTCACTCTACTTAGACCGAATCACCCTGCCCTGAGCTGCCCTTTTCTCACTGTGATTACCAGGAGGTTAGCCCAGCTGAACTGGAGTTATACAATCTCCAAAGCTATTGAAATGACCTCAGTAACCTCAAAGAGAAGATGATTTTAAGTGGATCACCTAAGTGGAGTAAGAGTGTTTTTCTTGCTTTTAATGAAGTAAAATCATACTGCTCAGAGTGACTCACTAACACCACTTCTCAATCGTTACTTCATGGATACAGATTTTAGGTGATTATTTTGCTGTATCATAAGGCACACAATGCAGTGTCATATTAACAGACTTAACAGGCTGCACAGTGTTTATTGAAAAAGAACAGTGCACTCAAAGGAGTGAAAAGAGAGATACTACAGTACTATGACTGATATTATAATACTGATTAGTATTAAATACTATTAAGATCAAAGAGAGAAAATCAGTAATAAAGATGGGAAATACCTGATATATTACCTAATATTGTCTTTCTGTTTCAGTGACTACAAAACTAGTCTCTGCTGTCAGGAAAGCAGAAGCACCTTAGTTAAGAATTTGAGATGATGCAAAAAGGAAACAATTCAGTTGTTTTCCCTGGTCGCCTGGTGAGATGTTCTTTTAAAATGCCATGTTCTGGGAAATGTAATGGAACTTTGCCTATGGAATCAGTCTGAGCTACGAGAAGTACAGCAGAACCCAAGAACTGGGAGGGAGAACTGAACAGGAAGAGTAAGGTACAGAAGACGCTAGTATTGCTGAAAATTATATGAGCAGTTCTACCAAATGCCAAATAGTCATGTCTAAGGTTTTTGTGATGGTACAAAAAGATCCAGTCAAGAGGTAGAAAATATTTTTGAAACAGTTAATGATTTGTGTATTGTTGGACTCAACAAGAGTCATTGGGTTTTAAGCAAGATTAAAGTATTTTGTACACAAACCAGGAAAACTCATTTAAAAATCAACTGTACAAAAGATTATGAAACAGATATTCAACCAAGATGAAAAATTTATGACTGAAAATGAGGGGAGAACTAGACAGTTTCCATTTGCATCAGTTCTTTACTTGCCACAGAAGCTGACTAGAAAATAGCTCTCACAGATTTTAGGTCCAGTTCAGCATTGCAAACTGTCTTTAAAATAACAACACAAACCCCCAAATCCTTCCTCTTCAGAATTCAGCACATTATACTCTATAAATTTTGATTTAGGTACATTTCAGCGTATGTCCTTATTTTGTTCAGTGAACAGTCAGAAACAGATGGTGTTTCCAGTTTATAGAAGCAAGGAATTTCATTAGGGCTGTGGGATAAGATACTAGGTACCTAAACTAAATATTTCTGTAAGATAGTTTCCTCACAGAGCTTCAGAAAATGGTTTTCTTTTTAATTATAGAAGTAACTGAACCATAGCAAATATAAGTTTTGTGCTCTAGCAAGAATACTGTAAGTACTGTTAATGTCTTAATTTATTCCTGGAGTGTGATACAAGACTCCAATTTAGGAATTCTGCTACTCCTTTATAATAACTATTGCTTTTCAATAAATTAATCTATTTGTTTCTGGTTTACAATTGTGTTAATGACTATTTTCTTTCATATTAGAGAAACAGACAAATGAATGTCGGTTATTTACTATATATCATTTCCCAGATACCTTATCTACAGCAGTTAAGTGCTTGTTGTGACTGGAATGTAATCTCAGTGGTTTTGGTTCTGTTACCTCCATGGAGCTTTCACTTCTTAATGGCTACACAGACTAATCTTGAGTTAAGAGCCAAACATTTTTCCTCTGCAATAGCGCAATGATGTTTAGATTTGTGGCTTTTAATGTCAGAAGGAAATTATAGCTCATGCATGCCTTTCCAAGCAGAATAGCTCATGAAGAGGACATTAGAATAACTTAAAGGAAGGCTGGAATAAACCCATAATAATTATAAAGAAAAACAAATTATATAACTTGTGTAATTATCCTATATTAAAGAAATTAATAATTAACTGTGTGTGAAAAGTGGGAGCCTGTGTTTATGCTGGCCTGTGAAATAATGGTGGGAAAAAAGTAGCCTTGCCACGGATTTCTCTGAGGAGTATGTGGGGAACATCTATTTTTTTCCTCAGTTATCTGCAGTGGCATGTGCACAGTGTTATTTGTGCTTACGTACGGTATGTAACGCTTGTCCCTCTGACTCTGTCACCCAGTGAGGCAGCAGAAATGATACTCTGTCACTTACATGACCACAGACATCACAGAGGCTGTGAGAAGTATTCTAAGGAAAAACCCAAATGAATACTCTGAAAACTATGGCCCTATATTTTCTTAACAATGCTGAATAACAAGTATATTAGTTAATGACTTGGCACAAAATTTTTGACTCAAAAAAAGCTAAATTAGGTTTTTCACCCAGAGGGTGGTTGGACACTGGAACAGGCACCCCAGGGAAGAGGTCATAGCACCAGCCTGACAAAGTTCAAGCAGTGTTTGGACAAAACTCTCAGGCACTCTTGGGGTGTCCTGTGTAGGTTCAGGAGTTGGACTTGGATGATCCTTCCAACTCAGCATATTCAATTATTCTAATCATTTGTTCCTAGTGAATAGTTTGCCTAGTAACAGTCATAGTTCTGCACTTGTGTTGTCATAATCACAACTTAAATAAGATGTTCTCATTATGACCAGCTTAAGTTTTAGTTTTAAACACTGGATGGTTTTGTGTCTTGTATGAATATTCAAATCTTGGGCTTTATGTTATGATACACTTGAAGAAGTGTACTAGAAAGGCAGACAGAAGGTAAAAATTAAGATATTACTGTAACAATGTTGTGGTACACAGGTTCAGTATTTACGATTGGAAGACCTTGAAAGTTTTCCCTTTTTCTTTCTTTGTTTCCTTTCCCCCCCTTTTATTCTGGCAGCTTCTCCAGGCTACCACATCATCACCTCACATAATATTTATGAGAAAAATACATTTCACCTGCTGGCATAAAGGATATCCAGTTGGAAAATTGTCAGTCTGAGTTTTGCATTGATTACCAAATTCTTTTATCACTAATTTATAGGCATTTTAAGTAATGTAAATATTTCCCCATGGAAGAATATTCTTTTTATTGTCTCTAAAGACAAAAGAATTAGTTGCTTCTCCAGAACCTGCCAAAAACTTTGGCCTTTGGTAGCTAGTATCTGATTAATACCTGTAATGCATCCTAGCAGAAGTTTCATGTTGTTCCTAGTATTTGTGCTGTCTACCTTCATTTGGTTGTCTCAGCAGCCAAGGAAAATATATTCTTTATCGCTTTAGAAAAAAATGCAAGTCTGCTGTATTGCTGAACTTTCATTTTTTGAAAATGCAAGTGTGAATATAATGCATTCTCAAACACGTTTTGGGTTGTTTTTTTTTTTTTTTTTGAGGTAGACAAATCTCTTAACAATTATTTGCGTTACTCAAGTTTCAGAGTAGCCCTATGTCTACTAAAATCTCTCCCAGAAAACTGCCTGTTGCTTTAGAAACAGGTTTGTTAAATATCACAGAACTGAACTTCACAGCAAAGATTGTCATGGCAGGGACAGGGGATAAATTTTTTCTGATTTTATAAGTTTACTGGAAAATTTTACAGTGGATTGCTGCATATTAATAAGAAGGAAGGGTTTCCCTGCCTTTGTTCCAGCAAGTTATTTAAGTTCTCAGATATTAACTCAATCAGAATAAATCAGGAACATGGATTATCTAGAATCTTACTTTAAAACATTTTGGAAAACCCAGAAGAGCTTATTTTCTCCAACAATTTGCAAAAGCATTGATTTTTGAGACTGACATATGGTTAACATAAATTATTAACAAAATTAGAATTACCTTCCTATTGATTCCTTTTCACTGCCTAAAAACTGATGGTATTTCATTTGCAAGAATGCAAGCTGAAGAAGGCACCAGAAACATCTCAATTTATTCAGAAAGTGTGAGATAGATGTATTGTCATATAGAACATGTAAATAGTTACTTAATGACATAACTTGTTACAAGACTGAGGAAACCAGGAAATTCTATTTTAAGGAGGTTATTTGATGTGCTCTTTTAATTTAAATCAACATTTTTTAGAAAAATAATATGTTATTGCCCTCAAACCAAAAACGACCAAAGGGGAAAAAAGGCCACCTTCAAAAAACGAGTTCTTCTGGATTTGTGCCTCACCATAGATTCCAATGAATTTATCAGAGACTGCATCAGAAAAAGATTAGAAGAGCAATAAAAACCTCAAAGGATGCAGGAACATGAAAACACAAGCAAACTATTTTCACCCAAATGATAAGCCACAAAATCTACTGTTTCCCCCTTAATCTTAATAATCCCCCTCCCTTCACCCCCCTGCTTCCTCTGTCCAAATCAAATAATGAAAAGAGAAATTAAAAGCTTTGAACTTTGCCAGGAAGGATGCTTCAGACAATGATGGTTTCTTTTTCTTACGTGAGAAGTGTAATTTCCAGACTTTGGCACAGCCATGTTCCAGACTACACTTAGACATGAGCTCTGTAGCTGCAGAACAGAAGTTTTTATAAAAGGAAAAGCTTGGTTGTCTAAATTTTATTATAACACTGTATCCCCATGTAAATCCTTGCATACAGGCTATAAATAGAGTACAAAACATGTACCTAATGACAGACATGTAATTAACACTTATACTGTACTTTATGGGTTCCAGATAAATACTAATTGAAGAAAATGCAGTATATTGTTGAACTCCAGAGTGATCATGACAAGCATACAACTATGTGATCTTAGACATAATTATTCTCACTTAAACTCTGCTAATCTGCAATAAAATCTTTTAAATTCTGTGCAGAATTGGGTCTACTAATTTTATTCTTTCCAAGTCACATTTGGGACCTAAACTGGCATAGATTTTACATTGATTCAATTTCATTTACCACAGGGTGTGGATTTATGACATGTGATATGAGATGCAATCTTTCTAGTTTTACAGTATTTGGAATAACATGTTTGCAAGATTGATATTTGGCTGAAAAGTATGACATCCTGCAAGAAAGAGCAGTGCCAAGAAGAAAGGATAGTATCTACCCCATTTAATTCCTATTGGCATTATCTTATTCTGTGCTCCCAAGAAGAAAAAATAGTGTGGTAGTATATTCTACTATTAAAAACAAAGAAACGCCTGGAATTTCCCCTCATGTTACTGAATACTGAATGTTCACAATACTTATTATAAACAGCAAACATTGTTTGTTTCACATAGATTATTACTTTGAGTGTGTACACACAAAATTACCTATGAATCTTCTTGTAATATTTAATTTAGATGATTAAAATTTATGAAATAAAAGTGCTAAAATCCTTACAATAGTGTAAATTTATGTTCAGTTCAGAATCCTGCTGTGATTCCTCAGAAGCGCTGTCACACTGGTGCTGCTGTACTGCCTCTGCATCACACAAAGAAACCTGGGTTTTTTGTGAAAATTGCTAAGGGCATATTATGGATCTTCACAGCGCTGCTGCCTTGATAATCTAGGCTTGCAGGAGCAAGAAGCACTTGCTGTGCAAAGGGAAAATGCACCGAGTGAAGTATCTGTTGTAGTGACAATTACAAACGGCACGGACATGGGCAGATTTCAAGTGAGACTTTAGGAAGAACATAACAAGAACAGGACCACAAAAGGTCTACAGTAAGTAGCTTAAGGTCGTATTAGGTGGGAGAACTGGATCAAAAATTTGAAAGGCTGCCTCTAGATCAGGTGAAAAGGAAGTAGACATAGTAGATGCATGTCATGCAAGACAACTAGATGGCTAACAAAACATAAACTGGAGCTGGAAGGGGATGCCAATTTTCTTGTGAAAACTTTTTGTTTAAGCTTCAGGGGTTGTGTTAGAACTTTTAAATTCACAAACCAGCAGAGGATTGTTTTGGCAGAAGTAGAAACTCTTTTGTTCTGCATTTTTTCTATGGAAAGCACAGTTATCAGTGATAAAAATTGTCAGACTTGTGGAAAACAGTGGGTATGATGAGATGTAATATAGACTAAAAATGATCAAGTAACAGTGGGGAACACAAAGTGAATTGCCATGGGGCAATTGTTGACTGACATCTTGAACCTTGGGACTGCCAGTCCTGGAGCAGGGAGCCCTGTTCTTCGCACCCACACAAAATATGCAATTCTTCTGAATTCCACCTGTAAATATCAGCCATGGAGGATATTTATTCTTTTGCTTTTCCCACTAGTTCATCTAAGAAATAATTCTGTGAACTTTACATTACTTCCTGTTATGACAGAAACTATCATGTTTTTCCATTTTTAACCATTATTTTCCATTGTTGTTAACCAATCAGTCACTTTTAATTATTCAGTACAGTGAACCATAACCGCTGATTAAAACCTCACATCAGCTAAAATGCTGGAACTATATTTAATATGTATTTTTCACATGTGTACATATATAGTAATCTATGTGTACTGCACATATGAATATGTGTCCTTGACGAGTAATTTAACAAGAAGCTTCCATCTACATTAGGCCTTTATCACCCTGTTCAGAAAGTTTCTGGAAGAATCTTTACTACTTTTTAACTTTGCTTCCTAAGCAAATTATCTAATGTGGCCAGATATGGTGCGTGTGTCTCTGTTACTGCATAATATCTTTTGAACTAAGTGGAAAATTCCAACAATTTCACAAAAGGTTAATAGTATATCATACATGCTCCCAACCATTTCATTAGAACAGATGTATGGGTAAAGAAGACACCAGATAACACTCATTGGTGTCTGAACAACTGCAGCATACATTTTACTCATATTAAACACCAACAAAACTGTGTTTTATTAGAGAAATATCACTGCCCTAGCATGGAGAAGCTTCAGATGGAGTTTTTGTTTTTGTAAACACCAAGGAGTCTACTTATGATCTACAAATCTATACGAAACCAGGTATGATCAGTTCCACAGTTCTTGGAATGATGATGTCCATGATGTCACAAGGTGCTGAAAACTACAAAATGTTTCAGGCACTGATGTTATAGTGAACTATTTATATTTTTTTTTCCTTTCCTTCCTCTATAATGTCCTTGCTTTACATGCAGCAAACAAAAAAGGCATCTAATCTGATACTCATCTTCAAAGCTTTATGGAAAGTACCCTGGATGTTCTATGATCCAGACCTTTGACCAGGTGAACTGAGATTTATAACCATATGAAATACATTCAGAAATAGTTATGCTGGAACTAACTTATGTGCTGAGCAGGAGAAAGAGATATGATAGTATGATAAAAGATATTTGTTCAGCGCCTTTTCATGAAACCTAATTGTTTAAACTTATCCAAATTCAGGACCTTTCTTCATGATTTGGGTGTATTTCAATATATATCTCTCAGTCAAAATAATTTGGAGAAGAGATACTTAAGAGGTTTGAGTGAAATATGAATGGACAACATCAAAAAATGTCTTTATTTTATCATTCCTAAAAAAATACATATTTTCAGTCTGTAGTAATCTTGAGAGGTAAAAGTCATTTTAAGTCAGCAGTAACTGAAACCAGGAAATTACAGAGGAAAAGCTTAAGCTGTCATAACTCAGGAGTTCATCTTCAGAACCTCTATATTAAACATTCGTACATTACTTGCTCTAGAGGTCTTATGGGTCATGACTGCTCTTGCAGTTTCCAATCTGTCAGACGAACAGGTTTTCCACTGCTGGAAGTAATGATAAAATCTCACAGTGCCGCACTTTTTCATGATGTCCTTGAACAGCACAAAGTTACAGATTATGAGTATAGCTTCTCTAGAAGCACTTTCCACATATTTTGCTACACTAGCTACAGTGTTTACCAAAATAATTGTGATTTCATTATGTTTACCATTTTGGTCCTTCAGAAACCTTCTGCAATTATACACCCCCCCACACATTTCACTCTGTCAATGATCCAGTGTTAATTTTACTCTTTTCTGAGATACCCTGTCGTCCTCCCCTCATGACCATTGCATTGCATTGCATTAACAGAGGCTCTGTGCCATACACTTGTTTCAGTGTGCTGTGGCTGTTAGGAGTCTGGTGGCTCTCTGGCTTGCCAGACTTCCTTCTGGAGGCCAATCATCCTCCCTGATGGACATATGTGTCCTTGTAAAGGTACGATCTGCACGAATGCTCATGATAGATGAGCTATTCCCTGGCAACCCTTGACTGCACCCTATGGCAAACACATGGTAGCTATCCTTGCAGGAATGGTATTCTAAAGCCTTACATTCACCCCGGGTTAAGCTCACTCACACGATGGCTCAAGTACAACACCAGGTGAAGCCATGTTGTACCTTCCATCTCTTCCCCCCGACAGTACGCTCGGCTGCCAAGATAACTGGCGCAGAGCCGTTCAGCTCTCCCCCTGATCCCGAGGTATCTCTCCATGCAGCACATCACGCCCAACTCCTGCGGGACAGGCGTGCCCAGGCAGGCGCGGTGCCGGCCGGCCTTCCCGGAGGAGCGGAGGCAGCCCGGGGCTCGGGCCGTGCCAGGTGACCGACACGCCCGGGCCCGGCGGGTCGGGCAGCGGCCCCGGGCCGGGCGGCAGCCGCCTCTCCGCGGAGCGCCGGCAAGGGGCGCTGGGCGGCGCCTTTGGAGTGCGGAGGGAGCGGGCTGCGGATCACCTGCAGCGGCGGGGGGGCGGGAGCTCCGCCTCCCCTCCTCCCCCGGTTAATCGCATCCCCCTCCCCGCGGCAGGCACAGGCAGCCGGGCAGCGCTGTCAACCTGCTGCAGGCGCACGGGCACCCGCACCCCGCTCGCAGTCAGGGCCGGGCTGGGGCTGCCGGCTCCGCCGCCCTCGCACCTGCCCCAGCCCGGTGCGGCCGTGAGGCGCCTGCCGCCGCCAGCCCGCGGGGAGCCCCCGCCGCCGCCCGCCCGGGCACCGGGAGCAGCGCCCGGCAGAAGGAGAGACAGGGGCAGCCATGGCCGAGGGGGGCGAGGGCGAGGACGAGATCCAGTTCCTGCGAACTGTAAGCGCCGCGCTTGGCTCCCTCCCCTCCGCGCTGTGTTGGGGCGCCGGGCGGGCCGGGGGCTGCGGGGGCGACGCCCGGACCGGCCGGGGCGGGAGCCGGGCGGGGGCAGCGCGGAGCGGGCTCCGGAGCCCGGGGTCCCTCTGCACCCGGCAGCGTGCGGCCCCGAGGCCGGGCGGGGGGCGATGGGCGGCCGGGATGAGCGGGAGGGGCACCGGGCAGGCGGGCGGGGGCGAGCGGCGCCTCCCCGGCAGCTCCTCTCCGGAGCCTTGCCGGCCGCGATGTGCTGCGGGTGCTAACCGAGCAGCCGTCCCCGGCGCGAAAACTGCAGTCACACTCCCTTTGCAGAAATAGGCTTGGGGAAAAAACCACCTCTGTCACCCTGTTCCCTCCCCGCGGAGGTTCCCACTAACTTGCGGGCGTTCTCCTCGCCGGGCACAGACTAACACGGCTTTTCCTGGCGTGCGCATCCTTTCGTTACTTCGGTCCAGGGCATGTTAAGGCGCTAGAGCGCTTCTTCCTTCCGTTTAATTAATGCATCGGGACTGCTGCATCTAATGCTTAGCTGGATTATGTTTCTTCAAGCAATGCTTTTATTTATCTTCTCGGCCATCTCCCAAGTGCCGTTTATATGCACAATCCTAGCAAGTTTTACAGATAGGCATCTGCATCTAGAATGGTGGTGTCTACAAACCGTGCCACAGTTTGAGGAAAAATTGCTGAGACATTTGTTAAGTAGAGCTGGAAATACTGAGACTGTAGGATGAAGCATAACTTCCCTTTTATTTAGTACTGTCTGATTTAGAAAACGTTCACGTTCAGTGGCTTGCAAGAAAATACATCTAAATGGGGATGGAAAGAAAGCAACATAGTGTATGTGAAAGATATTCATATGCTGTTTGCGGCATTAAGAATCCTGGTTCTCAGTTGTCTTCCATTTCTATCAGAAACTGCACAATAGTAGATGTATACCTTAGTGTTAATTATTTTTTATTTGTTTGAGGATTCTTAGAAAATCTGCTTTTACAGAAAATACAGCTGTTATGCAATATTGTCATGAAGATCCACAACTTTTTTTTCCTGTCAGCATTATTATGTGACTTGTATTGTAGTGTTGCCTAACACCTAAAGACAAAACAGACAAATATTTCTGTGAAAGAAAATTTGTCATCTCAATTTGCGAGTGTTTTTTTAATTAGTACTTTTCACTGGTAAAGATTTTTGGAAGACTTGTACTGTGGCAGCCTTACTGCAGGCATGAATGTTAAGCTTACTTCATGTTATCTGAATGCTTAATAGGGAAGGAGAAGCATTGAGCATACTAATACAGCTCAGCACATCTACAGTAATGCTAAACTCCAGCACCTGACAGTAGCAGCATGTTATGTAAAACAGCACTCCTGATAATGTGTGTCAGCCTTGATACAGATTTGGCAAACCCAGTCTTAGATAATACTCGAAAATGTTTAGCATGTTGCACCCCTGGTAAAATGACCTTGAGTATGGTAAACTGAGCTTTGGGGAGGCATGTTGTGTGGTTTAATCAAAAAGGCCTGAGAAACCCGTATAATCTCTAGTGGTGTGTAAGCAGTGATTTTTACTCTTCTCTTCCTTCCACTTTGTCCAAGTTATGAGCATTACTTGGAAAAGTCCGTGCTTTCAGACATTTTTTATGTAGTCTTCCACCTCTCTGTTGTTAGAAGGCTTGGGTTAGTGGTCTCTAAAGCTATTAGATGTCTGCAACTTTCTGCATGCCCTTGGTAGAAAGCACTGGGAATTTGATATTACCCTGGTAATTACTGCAGCTTTTCTTTTTATTTATTTTAAAAATATTAATTAGGGACAGATGGATTCATAAATGTTGTGTAGATAAATGAGAACTTTTCAAAGAACACTGTATGCAAGCAAAAAGCATTCTGTGCTTTCAATACTTTGAGGATGACATCTGTAGGCCTACTACATGTAAACAGTGCTCTTCATATTTTCTTCTTCTGGTAGGACCTGATAAACTTCCTAAAATCTTTAGAGTCTACCCTCCAATGTAAACACTGTATTTTTTAATGTTTAAAATTGCACATGAGATTTTACTCAATTAAAAATGCCCTTTATTTGCATGAAGCTACTAGACTGAATTTGTATTTTTGCCACATGTTTATTGGAAATTCCGATTTTTCTCATCTTCACACATTCCTATATGTGTAATGATTCCTCTTCTTTACTTGCTGCTCTTTTTTCTTTTTTTTTTTTTTTCCTGGTTTGGTTTTGTTTTGGTAAAGTGACATTAAGCATTACCTCCTGCAATTTCTGCTGCTATGATGGGTTTCTGTTTCTTTTGGGAATAATTTGAGTTTGATACATCACTTCTGAGATGTGAACACAACCTATTAAAGCCCCATATTTCTGGAAGCATCAGAGCTTACATTGTTTGGGACAGCTTTGGACGGACTGGAGATCAGCTCTGTGCTGTTCAGTTCTTCTCAAGGAACTCTTCTGTAGTCCTGTGAATTACTTGCTTCTCTGGAAACAGGAATCTCCCTCATTAGTTTGCCAAATACTCCAGGTGGAGATGACTTTGTATTGTGTGGCCTTTTTTAGGCTTGGACATACATTCTCCTGACTTCTCCCACAGAATAAACATGTACTCTGTGGGAGAAGTGAAGGAGAACAAGTATCCTGCTGTGTGTTTATTAGTTGTGTGTCCAGGCAGGACCTCTTCCCTGTAGGGGAATTTGTTTTTTTATTTTATAATACTAGAAAGATCAAGATTGCATGTATATAGATTTCACTGTTTAGTCTTTACAGTCAAGAATCTAAACCATTCATAGTTGATACAGAAATCACCTGGTTTTTATTTCTTTATTTTTCTACTATTTTTATTAGAATGTGTAATTTGATGAGAGTGAAAGTAATTCCAAGTTCCAGGAGAAAACAGAAAATATTTTCCCCTAAGTGCATAGGCTCCTTCCTTAATATACATGTACAAGGACTGTTTTCTGTGACACAGAACCCCTATAAGGGAAGGCCTTTGCAAGAAGTGCAGTGGCAAGCTGGTGAAAAGATGAAAACCAATTGCAAGATTTCAAAAAAATATTGCCTATATTTGTCCCTTATATTTTTTAAAGGTGTCCTGACTTTCAGGAGCAAGATGTACCTAAAAGCGATGGGAAATGTGTAATTTAGCTATTTGGTCTTGTGATGTTCCTGATGCCAGCGTGTATGGTTTTCTAAAGTTGTGGAGTTTCTTAAATTAGAGGCAGATCTGCTTTTAGCTGTTTATGGTAGGAGACACCAACAGGACATGCTGAAGTAGGGCTGACAGGGTTATGTTTTTTTTCACTGTCTTCTGAGACAGTGATGATTACCATGCCTGTCAGGAATCAGAGGTGTAATCAGCGTGAGCAGCACATGTTCCCCAGGACCGATGGAGTCATCATCTCTTTCCATCTTTTTTTTTTTTAAATGTTTGAATGATGACTTTCCGTCTTCACTCTCTTCCAATGCCTTTTTCAAATTTTTTAAATTAGCTTGCAGTAAAACAGAACCTCTTGCATGTGTGAATGTATTCTGTGCTGCCTTATTTTCTATATGGATTTAATAGTTCTGAATGTGACTGCCAGTGGAAAGTGTAAGTGTGCTTTGCAACACTGAAAGAGTAGTTTGAAACAAATTTAAACATTACTTAGCATTCATGTTTGACATGCAAAAGATTTTTATTTGCTCAGTGCTGGGTTTTAGAATGAAGTTTATGGCAGAGAAGTTTGAAATGAAGAATGCTGTGTTCACATTTCAAGGACAGCAGTTCTCTGATTTCAGAGTCTCCTACTTCAGATATTCCTCATTATGGCAGCATTTAAACAATGAGTGCTGCTTTAAATCTGACTAAAAGTCATATTCTTACATGAAGATGCTATGGAATTAGAGGACACAAACGGAACCAGAAGAAACGAAATCTGAAGATTATTGTAAGATAAGTAACTCAACAGGAGAAGAATTATGCAAGTCTCTCAGTGAAACAGAAAAGAAAAAAGACGTGGTTTTTTTTTTTTTTTTTTTTTTTTTTTAAATCCCTTAATGCTTTTCATGTGCTGCTTATCTTTTAAAGGGGTTTATCAAAATATGTGAGATTCTGGTAGCTGCAGTCATCAAACATACAATTATCAGAATGCACAAAAAGAAAATGCTCAAAAGCAACTTTGGCTATTAGAAGCAATTTTAGAATTAAAATATGCCAAAACCCACTTTGGATATCCTTTGTTTATTTTAAAAAGTGTTTCTTGTACTTGTCAGTTTGTGACTTTTGAAGATACACCAGGGACTGGCACAAGAGACCACTGTTGAACAGCTCATGTGAGGGATGGCGTGGCTGAGATTGCAGCATTTGTACCTTCCTCTCTAAGGCACTGCACTGCAGTACAGATACTGAATATGATCTCAAATTCTATTTTGGAATTGAGCTGGACAGCTTGTTTGTAGTGAAGGGGTTTTAGCTAGGACATGCAGTCCATTTCATTTTTGGGGATTACATATGAAGCTTTCAGGTATAATTTTTTTTTTTTTATTCCACAATTGGTTGCCAAACATTTTATGCCACTTTAAGATTATATTAGTGGATGAAATCACTTGTCTAGTGTGTGTACTGTCTTGTCCTGTGGTCTGCATCTGGAAGTTGTCTGTGTTTGATGTGTGAGAAGGCAGCTGGGGAAACTCTGTAGCTAATAGTTGGTCCACCAGGGAAGTTTCTTGATAGCCCTGTGAGTTTGCTGACTGATATTCCGAGAGACAGAGCTGCATTTCCTATCAGTCTGAAGATGTTTTGATGCATTCTGCTTTTTGGAATTGTGAAGACCTGAGGAAAATCCATTGTAGGAACTTAAAACATGGACAGACTATAAAGAGAGAATACCTCTTATTTCTGACTTAAGATTTAGAATGGGCATGAGATAGCTCACTTGTACTTCTCTATTTATGTGCTATATTGTTAAAGGCATATTTTAAAGGCATTTTTTTCCTCTTACATGGCTGTGTGCAAAGTGCACAGGATGATTCTAATTCAAGAAAATAAACTAGTCTTTCTTTAGCAGGGATATGGATTATTGAAGTATTTCCCTAAATCAAGGCAGAAGATTGGAAGTTGTGTGGTGAAATACTGACAGTGGGCTGACCCCACTAAGTATGTGAATTAAACTGAAAAGACAGAAATAGTTTTCTTCTGATTTTTGATTCATGTTGAAAATCTGCATTAGTTTTGGTATTGTTTTCTGAATTACATCTAGGCTTTTGCTTAAATTTCCTGATCTGACTGAAATGAAGCTTTGTGTGGATGACAGAAGGAAAGTCAAGAAGTGTATATATTCCTATACTTCCTAATATTACTTCATAATACTAATAATAATTCTTTCATTTGGTAATAATACATCAATAACTTTGAACTGTAAATGACCACATTTTACCAGGGTGATTGAAAGAATTTGAACTTCTTGCTGTGTTTGATGCAGTTACACCCTGGAATTTCTCCCTGTAGCCTGGATAGTAAGGATAGCCTGGCATCATTTTCTGTCTCCAGTTTGTATTCTGCTAAAGGCCTGTATTATGTTTTGCAGTTGTATGGCACTTATGCCATGTCTGGCTGTGTTGTCTGTACCACTCTGGAAATGGAGGGCCTCTGGGTCTGCCTGATGCATCTTAGTAACTGAGAAAAGGCATAAAGGAGCTAGTTTTGACAACAGTTTAAGCCTTTTTATATGCAACCACAGCAATATGGAACTTGCTGTAATATGCTGTCACCATCAGAGGCACAGCTGTGGTATTTCTTTGTTCTCCTTGTAAGAAATAGAGCAGCTTAAGGGCACTGCCTGCACCATCACGAGAGGTCACCTCAGTTTCCATACAAAGACTGGCAAGAGCTCCCATGTGGTTTTACTGCAGTGTACTTTTATACTGTAGTCCCTTGTTATGAAGTGTGAGATTCAATAACTACTTATGTATTCAGTTATTAAAGAACTTTTTCTTCTTTTAAAATTTTTTTTAAAATGTAATAACCATGGTGCAACTTGTGAGGTGAAGGGATTAACCTCTTCAAATGTGTTGCTGCTTCTTGAGCCCTGTGATGTTACTCAGCTACTATAGGTTGGAACAAATGTTTTTGTGGCATGTGATTTAGTAGAAGCTTTTCATAGCTTCTCAGCATTGGTGAATAAAAACAAACTGGTGTCTCAATGCTTTCTGTTAGTAAAGGAAAAGATGTGATAGGTAAGGTGTGACAACATGAGCTGTGTTAATTTGTGTGACAGCTGCAATTCCTTTGTAAATATAGTGCTCAAATAGTCAGATTTCAAGTAATATTGATGTGTTTGTAAGAACATTCACACTAACAACTACATAAAATTTTAAATAAAAAGATGATGTCATTCCTTCAGTGTTGTGGCATACTTTAATGCTTATCATAGGAGTGACTTCCTTATAATTGTCATGTGCTTGAAAAAAAGTATATTACGTTTCCTAGTAATTCAGACTTCCCAGAAGGACTTTGGCAAAAATCTATGAGGGAAGATGCATGGATGAGTTAATTTTTAATGTAGATGACATTTTGGTTCAGGACAAGTTTTTTTTGTCACCGAGATGGAGTGACAAGATCATTGCGTTTTGTGAGACAGCTTCCCAGAGGATTTGGGTAATAATGCTGCATAACAACAGACCTGTGTTACCTGGTTGTCTTTTACTTGACTGTGGGAAAAAATATCTGAAGGATATTAGCTGACAGAACCAATGTCAAACACTGGCATGTCTTATCTCTCCACCTCTCTGAAAACCTCTCTGGAATTCTACTGTGAAAACTGAGTGTGCTGAATTTGAAGTATATCTCTGCTTAAATCCTTATTTCAAAGGAATGATGAAAGTAAGCAACACAAAATTTGCATTGGCTGTCTGTGAGTTTTCCTGGAGGTTGCCAGAATGTGGAGTTGTATTAATGGAATCAAGCCAGAAATGGCTGTCTCTTACAGCTATATTTTTTCCTTTTAAACCAGGCAAAGCTGGAAAAAACAAGTACCTGGGATTTGTGTGGGATGTGTTTTTTGGCTTCAGAAAAAGGAAAATGAGAAAGAGGAATGTATCTTCCTTTGCTGAATATGCCAGATCATTTCCTGTGGTGTATGAACATCTTCATTCCTGTGATGGGCAAGCTGACTTGTATATAAATTTAGGTGGAGGAATGAATGGAATTTGAAGAGTTTTCAGAGTAAGCCTAGGCAATTGGATAGATCTGCAATAAGACTCAGTAAACTTTTGGATTGTGGGATTCATTCACTGGTAACTGATCCTCATTGTACATCAGGCATGCTAATAAACATTTGAACATCACCTACTGTGTGTTTATTTTGTGAAACTAAGAAATAATTTAGTTAGTTCTAACATGTTAAGCACAAGCCAGATTGTGAAATCTCTCTGCAGACACACGGTCTTCATCCTTAAGCTGCCTTTGTAAAAGCATTTGGTTCCAATGGTGACAGAAGCAACCTAAATACCTGTACAGATACTTAAGAATCCCTAGCCCTGCAACAGTCACAAGAATTCTGTGTACTCCTAACACTGGGGATTTGCCAAGATCTTGCGACTTCATATTTTTGTCTATTTTCTGCCCATTTAGGAAGTGGATTTTGCAATGCTAATGCATAGATAGTTATGTGTGTTTGCAGTCTTTATGGCATGTACCAGGGAGATGGAATGCATATTCCCTTTTCCATGCAAGTGGAAAGTAAAAAAATTCACAGTATGTGATGCAGGGAAATACTCAGTAAGGTTCTCTCCATCCCCATTTCTTTCTTCTGATGTTACAGACAATTTAATAGCTCTTCATTTCTTAAGAGCTGGATTAATCTTCTCTTAAAAGCTTATATTAAATAAATGTGGTTTTTGGTTTTTTTGCACTGCCCCAGCTAACACAGAAAACAAAGGTTTGTCCCGTGCCATGCTGAGTCTGCTGGGTTTTGACTTTGTGCCACACCAGTTCCACCAGGCTCTGCTGGGCTCAGAGTGTGCCTAGTTTATTGTAATCCTGGAATTATGTAGTCTTGGGTCCTTCAGAAAAGCTTGTGAGCAAAAGAAAAACAACTACTCTACTGTTTAGTAATTGCAGGAGGGTGATAGCTGCACAGGTAAATCCAGAAAACTCAAGTGCCATAATTGTTAACTGAATTTCAGTAGGGTAAGATTGTGAATTAATGATGCAGACCCCAAGATGTTTTTCAGTAGGTCTTTACATGATGGTCTGACTGCCTGATCAGATATGTCAGCCTTATTATTTAGTCTTTAATCACTTCTAATCTGTCTCAGGTAATGAATTATGCATTTAAAGAGTTGCTACTTTTTCTAGTTGTATGTCAATGGAAGAAGAATCAATGGAAGCCTGCTCTTCATTTTGAACTGACCAGGGTTCTTGTAGAAATATCCTGTAAATTTTCTTTGATTTGAGAAGGTTGCTGAAATCCTGCAAAAGAAACATTGCATTTTTGGATCGTTTCAGAATATTGCAATGTTATACCTCCAAGTCCATTTCTGGTATCTGTTAGAAGTATCTTTTACAGGAAGGGTACAGTGTTTGTTCTCTACCCTATCTTCTGGTTCATTTTAACTTGCTTTTCTTTGGAATTTGAAGATCTGAGTCCAAAACCTTGTTTAATCCCTGTCACTTTTCCTTGGTCTTGTCAGAGCCACTGTGATCCTTCTCTTCCAGTATTGGATTTGATGGCTCTTCCTGATTTTAAGTGTGGCACAGCTTCAACCTAAGCCTGTGGTAGGGTTTACTATTGTCCATAGTTATGAATTTAAGAATTTATTTAAATCGATAGAAGGTTATGGGGTTTTTTGGCTGGTTTTTTTTTTCTGAAGGGGTGTCTAAAATTTGGAATTTCTTTCAGTCTTATTTATTTTTTAAATTTTATTCTTGGTCTGACAAAGGTCAAGGTTTTGTTCATTTCTTGTCTTAGAACAAGAAAAATTAAGTGTTTTAAAAATGTCATGCAAAGATGTTTGCATGACAAGAAGTTTACTAAGATGTCAGAAGTTACCACAAGAATTTCAGTAAAATGAATTCAGAACATCATTTGTCTTAATGTATGATTAGTCTGCATTTTCTTTCTCCTTTTCCTTTGCATGCTTTGCCTCTGGAAAGCTTCATCTTATTGAACTGAAAGACTCCAAAAATCTTCAATTTCAACTGAACAGAATTTGTCTAGAAAGGGAGAGGGATGGAATGTAGGAGGGAGGGAGGGATGTCATAACTTGCAGGTGAGCTTTGCCATCCTTTTGAGAGGCATAGTTTGTTGCCTGGCTTTTCAGGGGGAAAAAAAAAACCAAAAACAAGCAACAAACCAGATTTTGCACAGAAAGTGTTATTTAAGTTTAGATGCAAGAAGAAACGCTTCAATTTTCCATGAGTGGGAGGTGAAAAATGAGTAATTAGGTAGAGAGAATTAGATTTTCATGTTCCTAAAGGTGAATGGAGGTATCTTTTTCCAGGTGAGATGTGCTGCTCAGTTCAGCAAAATACTGTATACCTGCATTTTAAAATACTGGGATATTTACACTTGTTTATTGACTTCAAGCAACTGAAAGCATATTTGATTTTTTTTCTCCCATCTGACCTTGGAATTCTCATACCTCTTTTAATCTACTGAAAATTAAATGGATGTGGTTTAAAGGTATATCAAGTTGCAACATTGACATATTCTGTTGAAAATGTTACAAGCATCACTTTATTCTGATTATGTCAGAAGTAATGCTGTTTTTTCTTTTGAAATTTCTGGTTGGGTTCTATCTACTTGTATGTCAGCTGCAATTGCAGCTGAATTTTCTGACTTTTATCTTACTTATACTAGAAATCTGATACTGAGGCAGAATTAGATGCTTTCTATTTTATGCCTATTTTTTATTCTGCTTTCTGTTCTACAGTTTATTTTTCTTTTGACAAGCTGTAAAGATAAAAGAGCATCAGTGACAGTATTTTTCCCTTCAAAACCAGTTTGTTTTGGGGGGCTGTCCCTCAAACTCGGTAAATCAGCTCATTGCAAACATCCTGTGCCTGACTTAGGGAATAGTTTGGCCCTCTGCAAAAAGGTACCTTCTGCTGACGGTAGGAAAACCTGTAGGTGAGAGTTACTGTATCAGTTTTCTGAGGCTGTAATCCTGTAAAGTAATCCAATTAATATGGTGTATGAGAAGTGCTCAACCTTCCGAACTCAGTGGGAGACTTCTGTTTCTTATGCATGGCATTTGCACTTCTGTTTACACAAGAAGGCCTTGCTGCACTTTTTGATTTACTAACAAAATGAACTAACATGGGTCAGAACACATATTCAATGAAGTAATGACGTTAACTGGTGGTGAGTTGTGTGAGATTGTCAGTGCTAACAAAATTACTTCTTTATGTACCTCTGTAAATTCTGTTGATGAGTGAGGTTTTTTTATGATGATTTATGTCTGTTACAGAATTACAGTTTGACAATTGGAACCACATCTAGAGCTTGGGAAGCGCACTTTGTTGTAGTAAGTTCTTACTCAAAAGTTACGGTTTGCTGTTAGTGGTTTTACCCTAGTAATTTGTTGTATTGGAGGGGCAGAGAAAGGAGGAGTTCTGTGAGTGAAATGGGTTTGTAACCTTACTGTATACCTTTAAATTAAAGAGTGATCAGCTGAAAAAAAATAATTATATTCCTTTCAAAATTTCTAGCTGGATCTCATTTTCCTTGCCTGAGGAATAAATCTTTTAAATGAAAGAAATACATAAAACAGGCAGATTGGTATAACAGGTTGTTAGAGGTTATTCTATTAACAAAAGGCTGGAAGAAAATACTTATGGCACAAATACACTTTTTGGCCAGCAGCCTAAAAACAAATCCTGTATTACAAGACTGCTTCAAATAAAAACCTGTCTCTCTTACCTCTTGCTTAAATGATACTGCAAATCAAATGTAAATTAATTGATTTTAGTATATTGTCTAGCAGAATAATCTACTCTTCATCTGTTAAACATTCCATGAAATGATTTGTTGGTCTATGACTGTGATATCTCTATATGGCCATGTATGTTTTTTATAAGTCTGATTCTGTTCTCGCTGTTGTTTATGTCAAACCTTTGCTAGATTTTAACCAGAGCTGAATCATACACTAATTGTGGTGTGTGCTGTTGTATGTAATGGTCTAAATGTGTTGAATTCATGTCCTTGTCTGCCATTTTAACACAATTAATATTAATCTTGCTTAGGTGCCAGAAATGTGTGACCTGGCTTTTGCACAATTAGTTTAAAATTGTGTGCGTGTTGCTAATTGTCTGTCAAAATATTTACATCTGATGGTAAATTGTTCCAACTTTGCTACTCAGATATATAATCTTGTCCAATTCAGAAAAGGTAATAATTCTGTTTTTTGAGAAGAAAGTTAGGTTTTTCTTTTTCTATAAACCTCCCTGATGCCTTTGCTAAGAAGCTAAATATCCTCGTAGAGTTGCATTTGCGTGTTTTTCTGCTAACAACAGTGTACTTCTGCTGTGTTCAGCATAAATTTTATTGTGTCCACCATGGAATCTGAAGTAAACTCTAACCTGGATTTGAGATTAAAAATCTATTTAATTTTCTCAGGAAGTTATCCATGCTGTGGGGGAATACTGCTTTTTAGGTACTAGATACATGCAAAAATGCTGCTTCTTACTATTTATTTTTTACACTTTCAGTGTCATATTTTAATTAATACCTTTTAAAAAAGATATCTTTTTACTTGGTCTATATTACAAGGTTGTGAGATCTGTTTGTCTTGAAGCATTTACCACTGCAATTACTTTTGTTTAGTTACTGAGGAAAGTATCAATTATACTTCAAAGTAAGAAATTATCTTGTCACAAAGTTTCTGAAACATCAGCAGTGCACCTGTGATTTTTATTTGGTGTCTGCAAGCCTAAGGAAAATCCATTTTAGGAATATCAGCACTTGGTGGAGCTGAGCTCTTGCTGTGCAAATTTGCTTTTTCAGCCTCATGTATTAACTATGGCAGTGGCAAAATAGCTAAAATTATGTGCACTTTCAAATTCATTGTAGAAATCAGGTAAACATTAAAATGCATCTGCTGGTTTTCTGAGTTGATCTGAGTGATTTGCCCTGCACTTGAATTGGAGCAGAATATATAATGAAAAAAATATATAGGCATGGGAATATGCCTTCTGCTCACATTTGTCTAATCTGCCTAGTCCAGCGCTTGAGCTCCTGTCTTCCAGGAAAACTGTAAGGCTTAAAGTGGAAAGAACTTCAAAGAGTTTTCTTGATTGCACATGGTTTGCATGGCAGTATCTGGTAAGAGACCATTTCCTGCTTATATCCTGCAGAAATAGTCTGTAAGTTTCTTCATATTTACTGGATTTTCCATTCACATAACCAAACTTTCTGTGAAGCCTTGCATATGTTTTATTCTACAGTTTCCAGATATCTTGTTCAGAAACTTCTATCAGAAACTAATTACTCCAAATGATGATGTGGTCTCTGTGTTTACTTGAAATGCTGTATAGAAGGTTTTTTTTTTGGTTTTTTTTTTTTTTTTTTGGTTTTTGTTTTTTTTTTTTTTTTTCTCCTTAAAGACTGGAGTTAATTTTATCAGAGTTAAGAAAATAGTGATACTTGTATGAAAATGTGCCTTGTTTTCTCTTCTGGTTTTCTTGGTACTTTTTGATTTGTGTATTTTGGATTCTTTTTTGCATCTAAACTAACCCCTATCTGGAATTGAAACTTTTCTTTCCAAAATATATATCTCCTTCATTGTGAAGAACTGGAGTGGTGAGCGCAAAATGGTAGTATTTTGTTATGAAGAGGATGACCTTGAGAAAAATTGAAGCATATATAAACAACCTCTTGCTATCTTTTGAAACTGACCTACATTCTTTTCTTCTTCTAACCCAACTCTTGCTGAAGTAAAGGTTAATATATTTCTTGATTTAAATTTAACATTTGTTTAAAGTATAATATATTTTCATAATAAAGATTTTATACCCTAAAGAGATAAGAGCATTGTCTCTTAAACTCATAGTAATTTTATAATTTAACAGATGCAAGTTACTTTTTTTTTTCCTCCTCAGGGTGAAAAGTAAGTTCTAGTCTGTAATTTGTGTTTCTCGGTAAGGAGCTACAGCACAGTAAAATCATAAATTACTACATTTTTTAGGACTGGACATGCTTTTCTGAAAGCTGTACTAAAGCTTTCTATTCTCTGACATTAGTTTGTGTCAGAGAATAGAAAAGTATTTGGGTGGACTTGGATACTACACGTCTAGAAAGTAGCCCAAAATACCTATATTTTCCACACCTTATGAAGTGAGGGAGATCTTGTTGCAGAAGAGAGTTCCATCACTCTACTCAATCCTGCAGGGCTGAAAACAGATCAGAATTGGACTACACAGATTTGGTGCTGACTTCCAGGAGGAATTTATTCACCTGCTTTTAATTGCAGTAGCTTCAAACTTCTCATCAGGAAGAGAAAGCTCATCAGGAATGGATTGTGCTTCTCCCATGCAACCCTCTGGCCCATGGAAGGTGGTTTTGTCAGGTTCAGCTGGAAACATGAACCTTTTACTTCAACTCTTACAGAAGCTCCTGAGTTCACAGCTCTTCGTAGCCAAGGATTTTTTCCTCTGGATGTGTAAGAGAATTCAGATGAGAAAGTGAGCAGTGTTAGAATTCCCTAGGTTTTGGTTGTGTAACTTGGGTTACATCAATAGTGTTCTTTTAATGTCTGCTCTAGGGATGGTAGCTCCTGCTCTTAGCTGTTGTTCGCCTGTTTAATTTTCAGATTTGTCATGTGTGCCAAGGATTGGATTTTTACATACTGTATGTTGAAATAGTTTTTAACAAGCAGTAGAGGCAAAGAGCATACAAAGGCCAGAGCATTGTGATGAGCCCAGTGTTGGCAATTGTAGAGAGGCACACTTCTAGCTGAAGTTAGCACAGAGTACGTCATGAACTTTTGACAGTCAGAGATGTGTCAATTCAAAATATTGTCATTGATGCAGCACAATGTGGTGGTCGTGAGCTGAGTCTGGATATTGACAGAAGGTGCTGTTAGGAGATTTGGAGATGGTCCAGGGGACAGACAGAGTATTATTAAAGATTATCTGACAGAGGTATCACTCCCGTGTCTTTGGTCAACATGACATCTATGAAACTGTGGTACAGCTTGCAATGCAGTGTGTAACTCTTCTCTCCAATATTGTTTTAAACGTAAGACTTTGCTTATGCAGAAGTACTGCTTGTAGGTTGTGGGCTTTGTTGTTTTTGGGGGGTTTTGAGTTCTTCTTTATTTGTTTTAACAGTATGTTATGTTATTAAGGTTGCTTCAGGGAGCTGTTAAACTGCTGAGCTTCCTGAGAAGGTTTTTTTTTTTTCCCAATATTTTTTGGTAGTTCTTTTTTGTTTTGTTTGTTTGTTTTTTTCTTTTTTTTTTTTTGTTTTGTTTGTTTTCTTTTGTTCTGCAGACTTTGGCCATTAGAAATCCTATTGCATTTTCTGGTGCATTTCAGTGCATTAGTTGCACAGCTCACCTGGCATGGTTTTGCTGGCTAGCTAGGTTAAACAAAGGAGTGAATCAAGCAATTTTTTAGTTTTGGAGGTTGCAGGATAAACAATGAAAAGGTATTTTTTTAAATGACTGCTCTTAACTATTTCACTTAAATATGGATTGATTTTTAAACAACAAATATTGTGGTATTAATTTTTCTCTTGGGTTTAGTTTTTTCTTTGGCTCAGGGATATCTGATTGGAGGCCTTGAAAGAGAGTGGGGTCTGGGAAAGTGAGAAACTAAGTGCCACTTTGTTTAGTTAGAGGTTGTCAAGATCACCTGTGGAACGAGTATTATGGATTCAGGCTACTTGTTGCATAAGGAATTTGGGCTCTTTGAAATATATTTGAAAATTTAGTCTTCAATTAGCTCTTGCCACTTTATCCTTATACTTGGCTAAGAATCTCTGTAGAAAGCACCTCTATGAGTATCAGTGTTTATGAGTGCAGATTGAGGATCCAATGACAAAATATATTTTTACTGCTAGAGAGAGTGTGTGGTCTGACTGACAGCACATTGCCTAAGGCAGTGCGGCTTCTGATTTTTGCAAGTTCATCCTCTGAAGAAGCAGCTTAAATACAGTGTTGTTGGAAAGTAGAACAATCCTCAGAACCTGCTTTAGGTATTGAAAACCTCAGCTAAACTAAGACACATAATCATGATATCCTCTACCTCTGCTGTTAAAACTAGATTTAGTGAAATGTGTATCAGTGTGGGAATTCAAATGCAAATTTCCATCTATAATATGAAATCACATTCCACTCCCTTTAAATTGTTTGGAGACTGATTGATCAAAACTATCAAGTCCAATTTAATTATAACCATCATTGTTTTCCTGCTGATTTTTGGCTGTTCCAAGGGCTTGAACAGGTGTTTGAATTGAACTGGGGTTGTCTTGGAGATTATTGCAGTCTGAATAGTCAAAATTATTAGTGCTGCAACACTTGACATTTTTTTTGGATTTTTTACAGAACCACTGGGGTTGAAAGGAACCTCTCAAGATCATCTAGTCCATTTTGCTTTTGAGCTCTCCACAGATGCAGTTCACAGTGCCTCGGGGCAACTTATTCCGGGGTTTGGAATGTCCCCCTAGAAGGGGGTAAAAAAGTAATTTCTGGAGTTCATCCTGTCTCATCTCAGGGCTCACCAATATTTTTAGAACCTGTATTGGTCCAAGCAAGACATCATGAAAGGTCTATGACATGTACTGAGCCCTATAACATGACTACAGGACTTTTTCATAATGAATAAAAGTACCCTTTTAGAAGAACTTAACTAAGAAAAGTCGTTCACATTCAGAATTGAAATGGTCAGTGATTAGAGCACTCTTACAGGGTTGGAATTTCCATTGTCAGTCCGTGTCTACCCTGTTCCAGCTCCAGACACTGGAGTGAATTACGAGACCTCTTAATACGTGGCTTTTCTTTACTTCCAGAAACAACACTAAAAGCAATAAAAAAGTGAGTATTGCCCATTAGGAGGTCAACTACATTTTTTAAGAACAGTACCTAACTGCTATATATCTATCCTCAGAAGAGACTTTGTTACAAGAGGAAGATTACAGGAAAGAACGTTTAGAAAACGCAAAATATGTATGTGAAATATTTCATCACTATCAGAGAAATTAAAAGGCACAATTAATCTGATGGCCACAATGAATAAGCAGAATTATTTCTGAAAATATATAAACAAGGAGATGTAAAATTTCAAGTGTTTAAGTCAGATTTGTTTTAAGAGAAATAAATGTTGAAGAATCTTTTGCAGAGAAATATTTGGAGTATTCAGATAGTTGCAGATATATCGCATCACTTTGCATTTGCAAAGCTGGATTTTTCTCCACTGTGTGAATGGTCTAAGTCCAGCTCATGAGTTGTCACAATCTGACTTTTAACTTGAAGCAGGGAAGTTTCATGTTTTGGTTTCTAAACTGAAGCAATTTTTTTGTCAGTTTCCTGGGTAAGGATGGGGTCCCTAAACAAGCTGTAACAAATCTGCCTTTGTTTGGCACTGTTTCAGTGCTGGACATGACACTAAGACAAGTACTGAAACATTAAAACATCTTCATAGGATGTTTTACTGTTTCTTGCATGGTGCTGCCTTGGTTGACAGCAACCAAGTGGTAGTGATGTGATTTGCTAGTGCAGATGAGCTGCTTGTGGTTTAACCCAAATTTCACTTGGTTTTGCTCAAAGTGTCCTGTTGGTAGTCCCTTAAAATGGCACAAGTCGCCTGTGATTTCTCTACATTCATGTCTCTGCTGCATAGTGGGAGCTCTTAAATAGTCATGTTAGAGATAGTTACATGGAGAAAACTTGCATTTTCTGTCTAGGAATAGGTACTCAGTGTTTAAGAGACTGATACGAAGAAGTTGTTGATGACTGGTGCTGGCACAAAACACTAATTTTGATTTGAGGTTTGTCTTGCCAAAAGAGCTCTGGCTTTGTTGGACTCTTGTCTGCTTGTGTGGGTGTGTATGTGTGCATGAGTATGGATGAAAGTACATGAATATTTTCTCTGAGCATTTCCTGTGTTTAATGTCAATAGGAATCTTGAAATAACTTAAGCCATTCTCAGAAGGCCTGATCTGTAGTGGAAGATCTGCCCTGGTTTCAGATTTCTACTTGTCACCTGTTAGTTTGATAAGGGGCAATATATACATATGAAAAAAACCAACAATTTTCCATGTAACATTGGTATTTTAATTCTGAAACACTTATATTTGTCTCTTAGTTGTTTAACCTGTAAGTTTGAAGTAGTGCATGCTGCCTTAAATTAGTAATGAAAGTTTACCTGGAGGAAATGAGTTTTGTGACAGAATTTGAATAAAGAGAACCAATTGTTATTTTTTTTTAAAGAATTGGGTATAGGTAGGTCTAAGGAGAGGGGAACAATAGGTGTCTTTCTTAGTGGGACAAAACACAAGGAGCTGTGATGTATATTCAGTTGTCAGAGGAAAGACCACAGCAGTTGGATAAAAGAGGAAACAAGGGACAAAATTAATTACTGTTATTGATTGCATTTTGTAATGCCTGGAGGGCTCAGCTGAGGCACGGGTGCCACTATGCTACTGTACAAATGTGCAACGTGTCACAATTCCTGCCTCAAAGAGCAGAGGAACACTGAGATGAGACCAAGGGACAGTAAAATGAAGTAGTGTGCCCAGGAACACAGAGGATATCTTGGTGTTCATTCTAATCTCCTCTGGATTCCTGATGAATTTGAATATGGAGAATTGGAGGGCTGTGCCTTTGAAGATGAGGACATACAATGCAGACATTATGTGGGAGGATACTGGAAGTCAGTGCATAGAGTCAAGGCCTCATGGACAGAAGACTGAACCAAAAAAGGTGAATTTATTTGCAACTTATTCAGTGGTTGTTATCAGAAACATGAAGATGTCTTTGTACAAAATGTGTAATGCTGCTAATAATAGTGTAGTTGGATAAAAGATACATCACAGTTATTGAGTTGAAAATTTCTAAATTGTGGTTGCCTGATTGATTTAAGATAGTGCCTGGTCTTTAATGGTAATATTTAATTTAAAGTAGAATGTGTTGGGATTCCTGTGTTCATGGCATATCAGGCTAAAAAGACTTGGAAGTAGTTCTTTTTGAGAAGATATTCTTAAAGGAAAAAATGAAAGTTATTGTGAAAAACTGCATAGCCAAATAATTATTGTAAAACATGCATCCTAGAGATCTGGAAGTGTTGAGCCCTCAACACTTAATACAAATAATACTTAAGTAGAATGTTTTGTCATAAATGAGCAGAAATGGCAATAAATTTGTTCATTTAATTATGCAGAGTTTTAAGTGTTAATGGATAAGCTCTGTCTGCTCCATCCATATACTGTAAAACCTGAAAGGAACTTTGGCATCTGCATAGTCCTTATGAATGTACTTGTCAAAAGTTGTTTCTTTTGCTTTCATGTAACCATTAGAAGAAGAAAGCTAGGCTAACAAGGTGGGGGGATTTTTTTTTTGTCTGCCCTGATTTAAAAAAAAATGGAATTTCCTGAAGTACCTAAAAAGAAATTGCAATTAGAATTGAATAAATGTAGGAATTTTCAGGTAATGTTTTCAAGGAGATGACTTTGGAGGTAATTTTTAACTCTTGTTTTTTCTGTGCACCTACAAAATGTGTTGTGTTCCATGTACACAGAATTATTTTTTCATCCTGTGTTATATATGTACCAATATTTTAGGTGGTCAGTCTGGCTTTTAGTTGTGCTTAAAAGTTGGCTTATTTAAATGTTATTTCCTTATTGCTGTATTATGTCAATACACGATATCTTCTGGATGAGAAGTCAAAGCACATTGCAATTTGCTCGTGGATGTAGGATTGACCATCCTTAGTCATGAAGACATATGCAATGAGAAAGAAAGGTCCCTAATGCTAACATAAATGAAACTCTTAATCTGAACTCTAAAATCCTGAATTGTAGTTAGCTACTAGTTTCCCTCCCTGAACTTCAGTATATTATCATTATTGTAAAAAATTCTGGATTAAATATTTCAAGTGAGGGTAATTAATTCTTACAATCTGGTTATTCTGTCCTGTGAAAACAGTGATAATTCAGTTTGATTTTTAAAAAAATTTGTTTGAGATTGTGATTTCTTGGTACAAGCAAAATAATGAAAGAACAATGAATTATAAGACCTTACAGGTTTTGGGGCTTGTGTTCTGGTAAAGCAGTGAATTTGTAGTTAAAAACCTGAGTAAGAAAAATGGTGAGTGATTTAACACAATGGATTTGTTTAATTTGTGGAAAGCTTTGCATAGCTCAAGATTTTCACGTTTTGTTTCAGTACAGTTCAAGGATGCTCTTCTAGCCAGATCTTCTGTCTTTATGGTACTAACCAAGTTACTACGTGGATGTCTTCTCAAGGTATTACTAGGTTGTAAGGAGAAGAGATGATTTTGTTGTTGCCATTAAGTCTCAGTGAGAACCAAGGCTGGCATTTTAACTGGACTTAATGACTCATCTGAAATTGGAATGCAAATGTGTACTAGTGAATAAAAAAGGCAAACAGAAGGGAAGATGTGCAATGTGAAATACATAGTTTCTTAAATGAACAGAAATACCATGTGAAGATGGAGTCTGAAGATTTAAGCAAAACAGGGATGTCACTCAGCATGTAGTACCAACTGTTTTCAGCTTATTTAGTATGCAAGAGCATAGTTGCAGATGACTCACAGTTAAAATGCCTTACATAAAATTGCCTAAGTATTTAGTTCATGTCAGGTGATGGAAAGACACTTTAAAAATAGTAATGACAACTGTATTCAATTAATCTCACTGGTTTATATTTTTGTGGGGGTTTTTTTAGTCTTTTTTTTAAAGATCCCTTCTGTAGTCTTAAACTATACAAATTATGCCTTAAAAGGAATAATTAAAAGAAATTATCCAAGACTGCGTTTTCTACTTGTGATTTAGTGCCAGAAGTTTATCTTACTCAGGAAAAGGATATTTCAGTCCAAAGTAGACATTGCTATCTGAAAGGAAAGGCTGTTCTAAAACTCTTGACTCTTGTTATCATATTGCATTCCAAAAAACTATGTATCTTCTATATACTTCATCAGTGCTCCCAGAGAAATAGTCTAGAGTGCTTTTGTTCTTATTAGCAGTGCTTTTGGGTGCTGTATTTATGTATTTACTACAGATTGCATAACAGCATAAAAATAACTGAAGGTTAAGGGGTACATTTAGTTCAGTATTTTATCTCTAGTAGTGGTCAATAACAGAAGGGGAAGAGGACAAGAATATACTTTCCCCGTCTCTGTTGTGTGCTGTCACAAATAGCCTGTAGCAATTTGTGTCTTGGGGGAATTAGTCTCAGGCTTGGTGACACTGAATTTGGTAGCAAATTGAGTTCCTCAGCTGCAGTGGATGTTGAGTGGGGAAGAATTGCTTTTTGTTTTGAAGCTTCTGTGTGCAACTTTTGATTGATAATCTCTAGTTCTGGTACTAGAAAGGGTAGTGAATCATAACTGAAAATAGTACTACATGTGTTTGCAACTATTGTGATTTTTTTTGGGTAGGCATCTACAAAAGGTTCAGTACTTTTTAAATCTGTTGTTCACTCTTGAAACAGCATCAACTGTTGAAAAAACAGTGGGATTTCTTTTAGCAGTAACTGGGGTACTTTGTGTTTTCTCTATAATCTCACATTCCCCATCCACTTCTCCCTTTTTGTAGTTCTTAATTTGTACGTTTGTGGAAGGCTTAGGCTTTGCAGTTGGAGATTTTCTAATTTTTTATAGTCCTAACAGTAGCATTTGTGTGTAGCCTCTGTTCTGGGTGCTTCCTGGCCCTTTGTAGAAGCAGCAGCCTGTTTGTCTCCATTTGTTGCTATTGGGAGAGGTGTTTGGGGAATTGGAAATATTGTCAAACATACTTAAGACTTACACCTGAATTGAGATCATTGCTACTTGCTTATTGTGCTTTCATTGCTGTACTGAAATATTTTTCCTCATGGATGCGGTGCTGCATGCTTTTGTCTCTGCATCCTGAAATGGGGTTTCTGTTGGAAAGCCCATAGGAGCATTTCTGGAAGTGCACAGAGAGGGCCATGGTGGCTGATGCTACCTGGGCAGAGAAGTCCAGTCTGCTGTAGCCGGGTTGTGGGGTGTGGATGAGAGTGCCTCAAGTGAAATGGTATGGACTAAGCACCAATTTTTTGGGGCTCTAATTGCTGACCCTCTCATTTGCCCTTTTGAAAAGTTGCTGCTGTCATATATTTGAGAGAGATGTGGTTGAGTTGGAGCTTAAGAAACCTGATGTTGTGGTGTGCAGCTCTTTTTAGCAGGACAACCTAAGAAACCAACAGCAGCTGTGGTCAGATAGTCGTGGGCAATGCTGTGGCCAGACGGAGGAACAAGGTGTGATCTTCCATGGTTGCAAGGCTGCCTGTTTCGTAGTGCAGGAAAAGAGATCCATCCTTATTATGCCCCTGGCATGCCTGCATTGTGAGGACTGGCAGGATGAGAAAGGATTCAAAGCCTGACCTTCATGCATGTGTAGGTGAGCAGAGCAAATATGGAACAGGCGGTGGATTACGTGGCGCTGTGAGGGGACAGGCAATCTGTAATATGCCACAGCTAAATGCTCACCCTTTAGTCAGGGTGGAGGGCAAACTTACAGTCTAAATGCTTTATTGTTAAGGTAAAAAGGTGAAGTAAAGTATTTTCTTGCATTCTGTATAGGTTTACAGTAATGGTGCTAAGCAATTATGTCTTGTCTTTGAATGCTGGAAAGTATTAGCTACTGCCAGTGCTCAAAGTAAATCTTAGAGGTGAAAAATGATAAAAAATATCATCCCAATAGCTGCAGTTTGTTTAAAAAAGCAACCAAGCAAAACCAAAACAGCATTATAAGTATTTTTGATTTGACTTTTACAGTTCAACATACTCTTTGCAATAAAGTGGATATTTTTTCCAAAAGGAACTCTGAAAGATTACTGAATTGATTAATATTCAAAGTGGGCTGCTGTCTTGAGTGTAACAACAGTAAGAAATAAGAATTCCATTAAAACTAAACATTAATAATTACTGCTGTTCCAGATGCTTAAATTTAATTGTGATGAGAACTTCCTCCCAGTCAAATATTCAAATGAAGTCTCTTGAAGCTCCCCGTGTGAGGTTAGAAGCGAGATGAAGAGAATGTCCTCAGGTAGCAAAGAAAATTATGTTGCTCCTTCTATTGCTCCTTTTCCATCTGGGCAGCAGATATGGTTTGCAAGTCCCACAGCAAAGATTTAGAGGAGAGAGAAAAATCCAGCTGCTTGTGTT
This sequence comes from Passer domesticus, assembly GCF_036417665.1. NCBI lineage: Eukaryota > Metazoa > Chordata > Aves > Passeriformes > Passeridae > Passer > Passer domesticus. The sequence goes on along the minus strand of NC_087476.1, from coordinate 69,296,992 downwards.
GTTAGCTGTGCATTGCAAATAAAAGTAAGTACTCTAAGTATGAGGATGGTAGCTGAGTCCTGAACATCTCCGGGTTTCTGAAGTTCTGGAGGGGAGGTCACTAATTCTTACCTTCAGTGATGACCCCTAATGCTTGGAGATCCTGAGG